>NC_055990.1:40445175-41818019 GCF_018446385.1 Zingiber officinale
AAAAAATCGAGAGACGAGCCGGCGTCTATAAACCCTCCGAGCGGAAGACCGTCGAGCTCCGACGTTAAATACGAGAGAGGTGACGGCGTCTATAAATCTTCCGAGCGGAAGACCGTCGAGCTCCGACGTTAAAAATCGAGAGACGAGCCGGCGTCTATAAATCTTCCGAGCGGAAGACCGTCGAGCTCCGACGTTAAAAATCGAGAGATGAGCCGGCGTCTATAAATCTTCCGAGCGGAAGACCGTCGAGCTCCGACGTTAAAAATCAAGAGACGAGCCGGCGTCTATAAATCTTCCGAGCGGAAGACTGTCGAGCTCCGACGTTAAAAATCGAGAGACGAGCCGGCGTCTATAAATCTTCAGAGCGGAAGACCGTCGAGCTCCGATGTTAAAAATCGAGAGACGAGCCGGCGTCTGTAAATCTTCCGAGCGGAAGAAGGCAATGAAAAAGAATTTGCGAATAAGTATCCAAGGGTATTTGCCATCGATAATCGTTCGACCGCCCCTACGTTCCGCTCGGCCCAGTACCTAAAGGTACTTCAATATCCGCGAACAACATCTTCTGGCGAAGCAGGACATATTCAGCCGAGCGGAATACTTACTCACAGTACTTCGTAAAAATCCCTTTCGAATACAAGAGGTATGATAGGAGGCGAGCGGATAGCACACGTATCGACTAGCAAAAGGACAAAGCAAGCAAAAGGAGATTATATTAAAAGAAACTAAGGCCGAGCGACCGGATTACAAAAGGTGATAGTTTATCGCCGAGCGGCTAGATTACGTTTAAGCTTCTACTCTAAATAATCGTAAAGATCCTTCGGGATGTTATCGAGGAGCGCCACTTGATTTGCGGCCGGGATGACGACGGACTCGGGAAGTTGCCCCTTTGACTTCAAATATGTCGTTGTAGCGGTCATAGCAAGGTCGAAGGCAGTATACATCCGTTCGCAGACCTTCTCCGAAAATTCGGCCGAACAGATGTATTTCTGTTGCAAGGCAGCGACCCGGCTTGGTTCGGCCTCCTGATATTCTTTAAGGGCCGCTCGGGAAGCATCGGCGGCTGCCTTGTGTTCTTGTAAAGCCGCCTCGAGCTTTGCCACCTCGTCCGTTCGGGCAACCTTCTCTTTGGCCAGTTGATCCATCAGCTCCTTCACTTTCTGCTCCAGCCGTCGGGCCTCGACATTCTTTTTCTCCAGATCGGAGATGACCGTGTTTTTCCGAGTGGTGGCCAAGGTTATCTTTTGGTCGAGCGTCTTGACTTGCCGCTCGAGTTCACCCAAAGTATGGGTCTGATCGGCCGTCTTGTTCTACTCGGTCGCCAGCAAAGCTTGAGCCTTCTTCAGCTCCTTCTGCAACTCGGCATACGAGGGGCCTTGAGAGCCGGACAGACTGCTTGCAGCCTTCAGTTGTCTCAACTCCTCGTCCACCATCGCCAGGCGGTTGGAGACAGCTATCTCCTCCACCCATCTCTGACGAAAAAGAAAGAATAGAAGTTGTTAGTGGCCGATCGGAAGGAAGGCATACAAAACGTGGGAAGAAAACGAACTTACCCCCGTGGCCTCTTGCATATGGCTGTTAGCCAAATTGCGGAGAGGGATCATCGCTGTAACACCCCACCCTCCTCACTACTGGTCTGTGAGAGCGGAGCGCTACTGGACTACTAACTTTACTTAACTATCCTTGTTCACATGTTGATAGTAATTCCTAAAACTCTCGGAGAACTCAAAACATACAATTAACTAGCAGCGGAAGACTAAATGACTCATCTAATACATTCTACTCAACTCTTTGTTAATAAATTCTTATGCTAAATCCCAAGGCTTCTATAGTCCAGGCATCACACATCCATCCACACCTCCTTGTCGTCTTGCTTTGCTATAACTTTTCCTTTCCTTTATCTGCAGTAAGAGGAAATGCAACTATAAGCAAAATTGCTTAGTAAGCGTTATCTAACTCACAAAAACTCGATATGCATGTACATATATCTATAACATGAACTAACTGAATGCTTACTGAAGACTACTCATGTTCATCCAATAGTAAAGGAATCAAACAGGCTGAAATGCTAAACATGTAAAGCTACTCATGCTCTTCTAATTAGCAAAGATCAGTAAGCTAATCTAATAACATGCTAGCATGAAAGAAAACTAAACTTGCTGATTTAAAACAAAATGAAACTTATTTCATTTGTTCTAAACTTATTCCTTTATTCCACTTATTTAAAACTTATACTTTAATACTTTTATACTTATGTGAAACTTATTTTACTTATTCAAAAGCTTATACTTATAATACTTCAAAATAGTAATCAACTTCTCTTGGGCCCAGGCATAGTACCATTTTATGCGCGTTCCCTAATATGTTGGGGTAGCGAGCCACCAATCTTAAAAGAGCAGACCTCGGTCTACCAGGGCCAAGACCTCGGAATTGGACACCTGGATTTGTTTAACGACAACCTCGGAAGTCGGGTACTAGCCTCTTCAAAGTAAAATATCTTATTATCTTAATTACTTCTTCTTTAAATGCCTTGGCATTTTAACGAGCACCTTGTGTGTCAAAATCCCTAAAGTCTTGACTTTGGGATCTACTTAAGGCCTTGGCCTTTTTCTTTCTTTTCTTTATCTTTCTTATACTTGTTAATACCTCTAATAAAAGAAGACTTCTTTAAAAACTGAAATGTTTAAACAAATTCTAACTTTGAAATGCATAAACAAAAATCTGCATACTATGCTAATCAAAATTCTGCATACTATACTAATCAAGATTCTGCATTCTATGCTACACTATTTCTGCATACTATGCAAACATAAATTCTGCACTATAATACTTAACCAAACTGCACTATAATCTTTTTCTTTAAAAATTACACTATAAGTTCCACCAAAAATCTGCACTACAAGTTCCACCAAAAATCTGCACTATATATTCCACCAAAAATCTACACTACAAGTTCCACAAAAAATCTGCACTATAAACTTTAAAGAAATCTGCACCATAAGCTCTTAAGAAATCTACACTACAAGCTCTAAAGAAATCTGCTCTAAAGAAATCTGCATTTTAAGCTCTAAGAAATCTGCACTACAAGCTTAATTAAGATCTGCACTATAAGCTTATATAAAAATCTGCACTATAAGCTTAATTAAAATCTGCACTATAGGCTTAATTAAAATCTGCACTATAAGCTTAAATAAAAATATGCACTATAAGCTTAATTAAAAATCTGCACTATAAGCTTAATTAAAAATCTGCACTATAGGCTTAATTAAAATCTGCACTATAAGCTTAATTAAAATCTGCACTATAAGCTTACATAAAAATCTGCATTATAAGCTTAATTAAAATCTGCACTATAGGCTTAATTAAAAATCTGCATTATAAGCTTAATTAAAATCTGCACTATAAGCCTACATAAAAATCTGTACTATAAGTTTAATTAAAATCTGTACTATAGTCTTAATTAAAAATCTGCACTATAAGCGCTTAATTAAAATCTGCACTATAGGCTTAATTAAAATCTGCACTATAAGCGCTCATCATGCTTCGAATTCAAGAAGAACAAAGGTCCGAAACTACTCCTGCTGCAGGTGAGAAGCACTTACCTTGCTTCTTGGACTCACAACCGAATAAAAAGGGCTTCTAGGACCTTGGCCGGCCACCGGAGATGATTCCCTAACTCCCTTTCGTTTTCTGCCCGAGCTCCGCCATTGTACGCAGAAGAAAAGGAGAGAATGGTTTAAGTCACGGGAAAACAGAGCATCAACTTATCCCTTTTTATAACTTAATATTTCTGTTAACTCCTTAAATAAATTCGCTATCTTTTCTAAATAGACAAATCCAACATCAACTTATCCCTTTTATAATCCAATATTCTGTTAATTATCTTAAATAAATTCGCTACTTTTTCTAAACAAACAAATCCAACATCAACTTATCCCTTTTATAATCCAATATTCTGTTAATTATCTTAAATAAATTCGCTACTTTTCCTAAACAAACAAATCCAACATCGACTTATCTCTTTTATAATATTCTGTTAACTATCTTAAATAAATTCGCTACCTTTTCTAAACAAACAAATCCAAGACAACTTATCTCTTTTATAATCCAATATTCTGTTAACTATCTTAAATAAATTCGCTACCTTTTCTAAATAGAAAAATCCGTTTGCACACCTGGTCAACCGGGTTTTGACCGAGTCAAAGGTTATGGGTTCAATTCTTGGCTTTGACATTTTTTTGTCGAAACTTCCTTCGTTTTGTAAAAATACCAAACGACCTCTAAAAATTATATAAAAATACTCTAAAAATTTCTAAAAATCCCTAGAATATTTCTATAGCATTTTTAAATATTTTTAAATTACTTTTAGGACTCTAATTGAGGAAATTTGGGGCGTTACAATTCTCCCCACCTTATAAAAAGTTCGTCCTCGAACTTAGAATAATTCTGGATATCAATGTCTCATACTGTCCTCACGCTCCTAAGTAACTTCCTCATGCTTCTGGTTCTAAATGACTTTCACTAATGGTACTCTTTGTTCCTTAGTCTCTTAACTTCTCGGTCCTCTATTATTCATATCGCATCGTACCCATTAGGGGTCCTTGGAAGGCTTGATATCTTCTCTATCTTTTCTAAACATACTTATGTATATGAATATAAGAGAAACAAAACTTCTATCTTACTAAAGCGCATATAAGCAATTACTCCATACTGCAAATAATAAAGAAAGCATAAAAGGAAAACTTAAATACTTTCTTACTTGAAGACGACAAAGATGGTACTGATGTGTGAAGCTGGAGAATAGGAATTGCTCTGATACCAACTGTAACACCCCACCCTCCTCACTACTGGTCTGTGAGAGCGGAGCGCTACTGGACTACTAACTTTACTTAACTATCCTTGTTCACATGTTGATAGTAATTCCTAAAACTCTCGGAGAACTCAAAACATACAATTAACTAGCAGCGGAAGACTAAATGACTCATCTAATACATTCTACTCAACTCTTTGTTAATAAATTCTTATGCTAAATCCCAAGGCTTCTATAGTCCAGGCATCACACATCCATCCACACCTCCTTGTCGCCTTCCTTTGCTATAACTTTTCCTTTCCTTTATCTGCAGTAAGAGGAAATGCAACTGATCCGGTAGTAAGAGCGGGCCCCCCCTTCTCTTGCAAAGTCAACGCCAAGTGGAAGTCACCGGAACAGCCGCCCACCCAGAGAGTGTGGTCCGACCGGACGGACGGCCATAGATGGCCGGTCCGACTGGACTGCCGGCCGGCCGATGGAATCGAGTACCCGGAAGGGTCCGGCCGGTTTGCACTTATAGTTGGTAGGCACCCTGTCATTTGACCGATCACAGTCATAAAGCACCCCTGTTTGTTAGTCTCCACAAAGCACAAGTAAACCACTGCGGATGTCCGGTCGGATGTTTAGGTATCTGTCCGCTCGGACTACAAGTTTGGAGCAAAGGAAAAGGCCAGAGGATTTCTTTCTTTGACAACCTGTAGGTTTCACGTGTGTGCCATGCTCCAAATCTTGTGACAGGGGATTCTGCTGTCCCATCGAGGGCATGCTTTGACTGTAGCGATATGGGTCGTAAGCTTTCGACAGCTGCATACCTAGGAAAGGACATGACAGCCGCATACCTAGGATAGGACAGAGGACACTTATGCACCTTGGTACGCGTGCCCAAACCTTTCACAGCTCTATATAAAGAACCTCAGGTTTCATCGACAAAGGATTCTGGGGTACGTACTCTGAGACTTTTGGAGCCACCTTGTTTATCGTAATTTACCTGACTTGAGCGTCGGAGGGTCGTCGCCGGGAACCCCCTTCCCGACCCGACTTCTGTGCAGGTTAGCCGGAGCATCTCGACACTAGTTGGAGACCTACATCAGCGAGCCTTGGAGCGCCACGTGCCCAGGCGAGAGCGGCACTCAGGCTGAATCGGCCGCTCAGGCCTCTCAACAACAGGCGGCCAGCGGAGCTACCCCTTCAAGGGAACTCGGCCCGGTCGAGATAAGGGCCGCCAAACTCGTGGAGCAAAAAAAAGCATCCGCCGAGCGGGCGGAGCAACAAGCAACGTCCGCGTCGGCGGAAGCACCTTCAGCCACCGTCGCATTCCACCGGGCCTTATTTCGCACCCCTGGAGCCACGCCAGCCCGAAGAGATATAGGATCTTCCTCAGATGAAATGCCAAGGCGGGATGACAGGAAGGGGAAAGCTCCCCGGACGGACTCATCTCCCGAGCGGACCAACCGCCAATTTTCGGAAGCCATTCTGCGAGATCCTCTGCCCAAGCACTACGTGCCCCCTACGATCGGCGAGTATAATGGAACAACGGACCCGGATGATCATTTGGGTAAGTTTGATAATACCGCCACGCTCCACCAATACACTGATGGAGTGAAGTGCCGAGTCTTCCTTACCACGCTCTCGGGATCGGCTCAGCGGTGGTTCCGTAGACTGCCGGACGGATCCATCACAAGCTTCAAGGACTTCCGAACGGCCTTCCTCCACCACTTCGCCAGCAGCCGGCGTTATCAGAAAACAAGCGTTAGCTTGTTCGCCATCAAGCAAGAACCAAAAGAATCGCTTCGAGCTTACATCCAGCGATTCAACCAAGTGGCGATGGACATCCCAACAGCCACATCGGAAACGATGATGAACGCCTTCACACAAGGCCTTGTTGATGGGGACTTCTTCAGGTCGCTCATCCGAAAGCCGCCCCGAGACTATGATCACATGCTACATCGGGCCAACGAATACATAAACGTGGAAGAAGCGCAAGCCGCTCGGAAAAAAGAAGCTCCAACCGAGCGTGCACTTGTTCATGCCGAGCGGAAGCAGCACTCCGCTCAGCAACCACCTAGAGGACCAAGGGCTGAAGCAATTCGATCTCCCCACACCAGATCGCACGTGCAAGAAGTGGCTGCCGCTCGGCCCAAGCCAAAGAAGAGGTGGACCCCAATGTTCTGCAAATTCCACCAAACGGATACGCACAACACGAGGGATTGCCGAAGCCTTCCCTTTGTGTCCAATCCTGTTCCCCGGAGAACCGAACGACGGTCTCCTCCCCTCCACACGAGGCAAAGGACCCGTGAAGCCGACCGGACCCGCAGAGAGGCGACATCACCATCGTCCGATCGATAGATCCCAAGACAGAAAGTCGCGGACGTCAGGAACGGTCCCACCATCCACTGGGAAGGAAAACAGAGCAATACTTCCCGGCGAAATCAACGTTATTCTTGGTGGGAGGAGACTCCAACCGAGCAAGAAAGGCAGGCGGTGCAGATCCATACTGTAGCCAAGAGCGGGCAAGTGGACCGAAATCACTTCGGGCGGAGACTTGGAAGGAGAAGTACCCCATGACGGCCCGCTCATTAAAGCGGTAATAGCAAATTACACCATTCACCGCATATTTGTTGACACAGGGAGCTCGGTCAACATACTATTCAAGAAGGCGTTCGATCATTGCAAATTGATCGAGCCGAGCGACCCGCCACGGGTTTACTGAGCAATGAAGTTCAGGTCGGACAAATCCGGCCACCTCACTGGGAGAAGAGTCAGGAGGACCAGGACAACAAACTTCGTGGTGGTTGACTCTCCCTCATCCTACAACGTCATTTTGGGACGACCGGCGCTCGGCGAATTCCGAGCGGTTGTCTCAACCTTCCACAAGATAAAATTTCCCGTGGAGGACAAAGTTGGAGAAGTGCGGGGAACTAGCAGCTCGGCGTTGCTATATAGAGATGATCCGAAGCTTCTTCCGCTCGGAAGGTCCCCCGAATCGAGGTACACGCCATAACCGAGAAACCTCCTGCTTTAATTTATGATGAAAAGGAGGAAGTTCAGATCCATCCGACCCGATCGGAGGCCACCACTTTCATCGCCTCGGATCTAGAGGAAAAACAGAAGAAGAAGCTGATCCAATGCCTCCAGCAAAATCATGATGTCTTTGTTTGGTCGACACACGAGTTGCCCGAATTTCGCCTAGCCTAGCGCAACATGAGTTGCATGTCCGACCTGACGCTCGGCCAGAAAGCGAAAAAGAGATTTTAGCGCCGAGCGAATGCCATAATCCGGGCGGAAGTAGAGAAACTTCGGAGGCCGGCCACATACTCGAGGTGCAGTTCCCGAGCTGGCTAGCCAACGTGGTATTGGTCTCCAAGCCGGGCGGCAAGTGGCGAGTTTGCATTGACTTTCGGGACTTAAACAAAGCATGTCCCAAAGATTTTTATCCTCCCCCGGATAGATCACCTGGTGGACTCTACTACGTGAGTTAATTGCATGCTCGACGCCTACCGGGGCTATCACAGTGCCGCCGCGAAGATCAAGAAAAGGTGAGCTTCATCACCGACACATATTGCTACAATGTGATGCCGTTCGGATTGAAGAATGCGGGGCCACCTATCGGCCTTGATGAACAAGGTATTCAAGGAGCGGATCGGGCGGAACCTGGAAGTTTACGTGGGCGACATTCTTATCAAATCCGTCCGAGCGGCCGATCTTTTCAAGGATATGGAAGAAACCTTCCGAACTGCGCAAATATGGAGTCAAGCTAAATCCCAAATGCTGTTCGGAGCTAAAGGAGGGCGTTTCTTGGGGTATATAGTGACCGAGCGGATCGAAGCAAATCCCAACAAGGTGAAAGCTCTGCAAGACATGCTTCCTCCCGGAAACACAAGGGAAGTGCAACGGTTGACCGGTCGGATAACAGATTCATCTCCAAAACTGCCGACCGGAGCCTGCCATTCTTCAAGATCCTACGCAAGCTACTAAGTTCCAGTGGAACGAAGAGTGTGACCGAGCATTTGAAGAGTTGAAAACATATCTGAATTCCTCTTGTCATCGCCAAGCCGATCGGAGGCGAGTCATCAGATATGTATTTGTCGTCAATCGAGCATGCCGTAGGCTCGGCACTTGTGAGGGCGAACAACTAGTGTATTTTCCGAGCCATATTTTGAAAGATCTGAATCTCGCCACACGGCTCGGAAGTTGGCCTTTGCATTGGTTCTAGCCGCGCCTTTCGTCATTTCTTGGCCCACACAATCATTGTCACGAACAGTCCACTCGGAAGAGTCCTGTTGAATCGAAGCGTCCGGACGGCTTATCAAGTGGACGACAGAATTGAGTTCGACATCAGCCCCGCTCGGCGATTAAAGCCCAATCCTTGGCTGATTTTGTGACCGAAGTGCAGAGGCCCGAGCCGGAAGCTCTGTGGAAGATATATGTGGATGGGTCTTCCACTCGACTCGGAAGCGGGATTGGGATATTACTTATCTCACCGCAAGAAGAAAAGATGCACCTATCCGTCCGGCTGGACTACAAGGCCACCAACAATGAGGCAGAGTATGAGGCCCTTATAGCCGGATTACAGGCGGCACGACATGTGGGGGCCGGTCGGGTAACTCTCTATTCGGATTCAGCTCGTCAACTTCCACCTTTGAAATCAATGTTCGGCTTAAACTCTGGCGAGGCCTTTGAGAAACTCAAAGCTACTTTCCGAGAGGTGCTTATTCAGAAGATTCGAACGGAGAACCAGGCGCCGATGAGTTGGCCAAACTCGCGAGCTCAATGCCGATCGCCATTCAGCACCAATTGAAAAACGCCGATGGTGGCGCATGTCGACCGGATGCAAGGCCTCGCTTTCAAGTGACTGGAGGACACCTATTATAGAATTCCTCCGTTCGGGCACCACACCATCCGATGAATATGCAGCCCGGCTCCTCGGAAGAAGAGCCGGTCGGTTTACACTCATCGGAGATCAGCTTTCAACTTACATCCTCCGTGAAGTACATCAAGGATCATGTGGAGGTCATCCGGGCGGACGCTCGTTAGCCAAGAAGATCCTCTTGGCCGGATACTTTTGGCCAACTTTACAAGCAGATGCCGCTCGGACAGTATCTACATGCCTTTCATGCCAGAAGTATCACAACTTCTCCCACCGACCGGCAGAGGAGATGAAGGCATCAACCATCTCATGTCCGTTCGATCAGTGGGGAATGGATATTGTGGGTCCATTTCCGATGGCGACCGGGCGGAGGAAATTTTACTAGTGGCGGTAGATTATTTCTCCAAGTGGGTGGAGGCCGAGCTGTAGCAAAGATCATCGAGCAAATGGTTAAAAATTCTCTGGCAAAGACATCATTTGTCGGTTCGGCCTCGCCGACTGGTGTCCGACAACGAGCGGCAGTTCACAGGGAAGATGTTGGAGGATTGGTGCCAAAGCTACGCATCGAGCAACATTTCACGTCCGTGGCCTATCCTCGAGCAGCGGTCAAGTCGCCAACCGGAAATTCTTCAGACTCGCGCTCGACCATTTGGGAGGAGTTGGCGGATGAAGTGCCGAAGGCCTTGTGGGCTATCGAACGACGCCAAAAGAAGGGACGGAGTCACACCGTTCCATTTGGTATATGGCGGTGAGGCTGTCATACCGGTCGAAGTCGGCGGCGGATCCGGAACTATGATGATGACAACACCGAACGAAGAAACATGGAGCTGGACTTGGTAGAAGAGGAGAGGGCAAAGGCGTCCGTTCGACTGATGGTACCGTCAGTGGATGAAGCAAAACTACAACCGGCGTATCATCGCCCAGACCTCATCTGGAAGAAAGTCAAGCCGGTCGGCGACGTCGGCAAGCTTGAAGCGCCATGGGCGGGCCCTTTCAAAATCATCGAAAGCTCCGCCGCCAGACATCCGGAGGATGAGGACGACGGCAGCTAGATAGGCCGTGGGCGCGAACCACCTCCACTTACAGGTGAAAGGTGTATCACTGTAAATCACCCTGTGTATTTCATTTTTCGACTAAATACTTGAAATGCAGAGATGAAAAGTCAAAGGAGCGAATATAAGGCATTATCATCGTAGCGCGAAGGCCCCCAGGCCGATCGGCCGGGAGGTTTATGTGGTTAGACTTGTAAGCAAATAACCCGTGCCGTTCGGCCGGAATTAAATTGGTCAAGCCAAACGCTCGAAGATCGAAGGCCCCGTACCCTTCGAACGGAGGTATATTATCCGAGCCAAAATACTCGATGAAGTAGATCCTGAGCCGTGCGGCCAGGAGGGCATTATCCAAGCTGGGGGAAAGGCGAAGAGCAACTCCGAACGGAAGTGTCAAAATTAGCCTTGACGGCCGTCTAGCCCAGACGTTAAACCGCAGAGCCGCGCCGACCGGCTATAAATATCCGCGCCGACGAGCACCGTCGTTAAAAATCAAGAGACGAGCCGGCGTCTATAAACCCTCCGAGCGGAATACCGACGAGCACCGTCGTTAAAAATCAAGAGACGAGCCGGCGTCTATAAACCCTCCGAGCGGAATACCGACGAGCTCCGTCGTTAAAAATCAAGAGACGAGCCGGCGTCTATAAACCCTCCGAGCGGAATACCGACGAGCACCGTCGTTAAAAATCAAGAGACGAGCCGGCGTCTATAAACCCTCCGAGCGGAATACCGACGAGCACCGTCGTTAAAAATCAAGAGACGAGCCGGCGTCTATAAACCCTCCGAGCGGAATACCGACGAGCTCCGTCGTTAAAGATCGAGAGCCGCGCCGACCGGCTATAAATATCCGCGCCGACGAGCACCGTCGTTAAAAATCAAGAGACGAGCCGGCGTCTATAAACCCTCCGAGCGGAACACCGACGAGCTCCGTCGTTAAAGATCGAGAGCCGCGCCGACCGGCTATAAATATCCGCGCCGACGAGCACCGTCGTTAAAAATCAAGAGACGAGCCGGCGTCTATAAACCCTCCGAGCGGAACACCGACGAGCTCCGTCGTTAAAGATCGAGAGCCGCGCCGACCGGCTATAAATATCCGCGCCGACGAGCACCGTCGTTAAAAATCAAGAGACGAGCCGGCGTCTATAAATAATCCGAGCGGAATATCGTCGACACTGCGATTATTCGTATTCCCCGCCGATTGTCAGACCGAAGCTATTTTCCGATCGGACTCGAGGTATAAAAGGTTCGGATCGGCTTATAGCGAGCGATTCTGGCTAGCAGCCCAGATTGATATTCGGCCGGACGGAAGAGCTGGGGAAAACACTTCATTCTGGAAGAATGCACCTCGAATGCCCAAGGTATGATGTGATAGAAGACGAGCGGACCGTACAAGTGTTAGCCAGGGAACAGTGCAAAAAGATAGAGTACACGAAAGGAAAGCATTTCATTAAAATTAGAACCTTAGGTCGAGTGGCCTAAGTACAAAAAGGTTCATGTTCAGCCGAGCGGCGAAATTACAAGAATGACTCGATGTAGTCGTAGAGGTCCCTCGGAATGTTGCTCAGGAGCTCCACTTGATCGCCGGCTGGAATATTGGTGGACTCCGGAAGAAGGCCCTTCGACTTCAGATAGGTCATAGTGGCCGTAATTGCCAGGTCGAAAGCCGAGTACATCCGCTCGCAAATTTTCTCCGAGAACTCGGGCGATCGGATGTAACTTTGTCGGAGAGCGGCGACTCGGCTCGGCTCGGCATCCTGGTATTCCTTGAAGGTTGCCTGGGAGCTTGTCAGGGCCTCATTCAGACGTTCAATCTTCTCCGCATCGGCCGAGCGGCCTGCCTTCTCCCGATCGAGCTGCTCCGTCAGCTCCTTTATCTTCAACTCCAGGCCCCGGGCCTCCACGTTTTTCTTCTCCAGATCGGAGATGGCTGTGTTCTTCCGAGTGGTGGCCAGAGTTATCTTTGTGTCAAGCGACTTGACCTGTCGCTCGGACTCGGCTAGGGCGTGGGCCTGATCAGCTGTTCTCTTCTGCTCAGCAGCTAGCAGAGTTTGAGTTTTCTTCAGCTCTTTTTGCAGCTCGGAGTAGGAAGGTCCTTGGGAGCCGCTCGGACCACCTGCCGCCCGCAATTGCCTTATCTCCTCGTCCGCCATAGCCAGACGGTTGGAAACTGCTATCTCTTCCACCCACCTCTGAAACGAGAAGGCGCAGTTGTTAGAAGCCGAGCGGAAATATTTTAGGTAAAACAAAAAAAAAACAACGAAGAACTTACCCCGTAGCCGCTTGCATGTGGCTGTTTAGAGGGACGCGCGCCCGAGCGTCCGCCCACATCTCGGCGAGGGCCCTTTCAAGTAATAGTGTGCTCGGGCACGGTCGTCCGGTCAGCGGCACTCTTCATCGGAAGATGAAGAGTAACCCGAATGGTCGAACGTTGGACTGAATGGCGAGCAGGGGGGAGAGTGTCGACCGGAGTGGCCTCGACCGGAGCAGTCGGCTCGTCCCAGTCAGAAGGAGTCCGGTCGGACAAAATGGTTTCGGTTACCGGCGCCTTGCCTCGAGCAGTCGTGGCGGCCCGGTCGGAGGGTTGGACCGCGGAGGTAGCAGAGCGCAGCGGAGTCTCCACTCGGCGCCTCTTTTGCAGGGGCTGCTCCTCCTCCCAAGCGGAACCTTCCTCGGGGGCCGTTTGTTCTCCGGAGGGGGTAGCTCCGCTGTCCACATGCTGTTGAGAGGCCTGAGCTATCGATTCAGCTTCGGTGTCGCTCTCTCCTTCATGAGAGCCGACCGGCTGGATACCCAGCGCTTCCATCTCCTTGGCCGCCGCGGCTTCCAGAGCCGCCGCCTTTCTCTTTAGAACGCCGGCCATCACCGAGTCCATGACGATGTCAGCTGCATGAAAGAGAAAAGAAATCAGTTAGCAATTAAAGCAAGTGCCAAAGCAAAGTTCTTACCGAAGCCGGTCGGGAGTGGGGGACTCAGCCCAAAAATGTACATCACTCCCTCGTGAAGAAGCTTGTTGATGTCAAGTCGTAGACCGGCTAGTACATTTGCGGCGTGAAGATAGTCCGGTCGGGTCTTGAATTTCTTCAGTTCGGGTGAGGGAGGTAGACCGACTTGCCACTGGGTCGGAAAGTTTGGCTGACTGGGCATGCGGAGGTAGAAATAATAGTCCTTCCTTTATTGGAAGTGGGTAGTTTATTGAAGAAGACCAAACCGGGCCGAGCTTGGAACATAAAGGTGCCCGGCTCGGCTTGCTTAGGATAATAGAAATAAAAGAAGACCTCCGGTCGGAGGGGAATGTTGTGAATCTTGAACAAAACGACAACGCCGCAGAGGAGACGGAAGGTGTTTGGTACTAAACTTCCGAGCGGCACGCCAAAATAATTGCAGACGTCTGCTATAAAAGGATGGACGGGGAACCGCAGACCGGCGGTAAATTGGTCGCGAAAGACACAGAAACCACCGTGCGGCGGTCTGTGTGGCCGAGCGGCAGGACCAGCTAGGCGAACTTCGATATCCTCGGGGATTTCGAAATTGTCAGCCAAAATATCAAAATCCCGTTGTTCGAAACGAGATCGCATGGTAGTATACCATGGGCCTAAGGATTGTTCTTCGGGATGAGAAGAACTGGCCATGATCGGGGCAGAAGAAATCAAAAAGGAAGTTCCAAAGACGAAGGAATGGAATTTCAAAGACTCGAGCTAGGGGAAGAAATACGGATTAGATACCGGAAAGGAAGGAGGAGAGATCTAAAACCTTACTGAGGGGAGATGAATCGAGGAAAGGCGCCGGAGAGCGTCAGAAGGCAGCAACAAGATCGCCGGAGCTCCACAGCGCAGAGAGCAACAGTAGAGGTAACGGAGGCGTGTGAAGGCGAGAAGGAAACGAAGAATTTATAGGGTGAGGGCCGGTCGGCCTCCACCGTCGGATTCAGGTCACGGGAATCAATGCATACATCTAGCCGTTTATTTCGAATTGCTTCGGTCACATCAAAATATCATGCAACCGCCTCCGTACTCTGATGGCATTGCTCCACGTGGCAGTCAATCATTCGGAGCATTTAATGAAGGTATGATCGACATTGATGTCGAAGATTGGCGCAGAACGCAAGGAGATCCGGCGAAAGCCATCATTGATTCATTCAAGGATACCTCTGCCGCTGACCGGGCGGAGAAGATTAGCATGGAAGAGCCGTTCGGCTAGACTCACAGTCCAGTCAGTCGGACTATGCGCCTCCTTCGACTAGACTTGAAGGGAAGGCAAGTGATCCGGTAGTAAGAGCGGGCCCCCCCTTCTCTTGCAAAGTCAACGCCAAGTGGAAGTCACCGGAACAGCCGCCCACCCAGAGGAGAGTGTGGTCCGACCGGACGGACGGCCATAGATGGCCGGTCCGACTGGACTGCCGGCCGGCCAATGGAATCGAGTACCTGGAAGGGTCCGGCCGGTTTGCACTTATAGTTGGTAGGCACCCTGTCAAATCGGGGTTCCGACGCTCAGTTAAAAAGGTCATGGACCGAGCTGACCTTTTGACCGATCACAGTCATAAAGCACCCCTGTTTGTTAGTCTCCACAAAGCACAAGTAAACCACTGCGGATGTCCGGTCGGATGTTTAGGTATCTTTCCGCTCGGACTACAAGTTTGGAGCAAAGGAAAGGGCCAGAGGATTTCTTTCTCTGACAACCTGTAGGTTTCACGTGTGTGTCATGCTCCAAATCTTGTGACAGGGGATTCTGCTGTCCCATCGAGGGCATGCTTTGACTGTAGCGATATGGGTCAGGTAAACTTTCTGACAGCCGCGTACCTAGGAAAGGACAGGTAAGCTTTCTGACAGCCGCATACCTAGGATAGGACAGGGGACACTTATGCACCTTGGTACGCGTGCCCAAACCTTTCACAGCTCTATATAAAGAACCTCAGGTTTCATCGACAAGGGATTCTGGTATGTACTCTGAGACTTCTGGAGCCACCTTGTTCATCGTGATTTACCTGACTTGAGCGTCGGAGGGTCGTCGCTGGGAATCCCCTTCCCGGCTCGACTTCTGTGCAGGATAGCCGGAGCATCTCGACACTAGTTGGAGACCTACATCAGCGAGCCTTGGAGCGTCACGTGCCCAGCGTCTGCTGACTTCTGGTTCGGACAGGATCAGCAACTATAAGCAAAATTACTTAGTAAGCGCTATCTAACTCAGAAAAACTCGATATGCATGTACATATATCTATAACATGAACTAACTGAATGCTTACTGAAGACTACTCATGTTCATCCAATAGTAAAGGAATCAAATAGGCTGAAATGCTAAACATGTAAAGCTACTCATGCTCTTCTAATTAGCAAAGATCAGTAAGCTAATCTAATAACATGCTAGCATGAAAGAAAACTAAACTTGCTGATTTAAAACAAAATGAAACTTATTTCATTTGTTCTAAACTTATTCTTTTATTCCACTTATTTAAAACTTATACTTTAATACTTTTATACTTATGTGAAACTTATTTTACTTATTTAAAAGCTTATACTTATAATACTTCAAAATAGTAATCAACTTCTCTTGGGCCCAGGCATAATACCATCTTATGCGCGTTCCCTAATAGGTTGGGGTAGCGAGCCACCAATCCTAAAAGAGCAGACCTCGGTCTACCAGGGCCAAGACCTCGGAATTGGACACCTGGATTTATTTAACGACAACCTCGGAAGTCGGGTACTAGCCTCTTCAAAGTAAAATATCTTATTATCTTAATTACTTCTTCTTTAAATGCCTTGGCATTTTAACGAGCACCTTGTGTGTCAAAATCCCTAAAGTCTTGACTTTGGGATCTACTTAAGGCCTTGGCCTTTTTCTTTCTTTTCTTTATCTTTTTTATACTTGTTAATACCTCTAATAAAAGAAGACTTCTTTAAAAACTGAAATGTTTAAACAAATTCTAACTTTGAAATGCATAAACAAAAATCTGCATACTATGCTAATTAAAATTCTGCATACTATACTAATCAAGATTCTGCATTCTATGCTATACTATTTCTGCATACTATGCAAACATAAATTCTGCACTATAATACTTAACCAAACTGCACTATAATCTTTTTCTTTAAAAATTGCACTACAAGTTCCACAAAAAATCTGCACTACAAGTTCCACAAAAAATCTGCACTATATATTCCACCAAAAATCTACACTACAAATTCCACAAAAAATCTGCACTATAAACTTTAAAGAACTTTGCACCATAAGCTCTTAAGAAATCTGCACTACAAGCTCTAAAGAAATCTGCTCTAAAGAAATCTGCATTTTAAGCTCTAAGAAATCTGCACTACAAGCTTAATTAAGATCTGCACTATAAGCTTATATAAAAATCTGCACTATAAGCTTAATTAAAATCTGCACTATAGGCTTAATTAAAATCTGCACTATAAGCTTAAATAAAAATATGCACTATAAACTTAATTAAAAATCTGCACTATAAGCTTAATTAAAAATCTGCACTATAGGCTTAATTAAAATCTGCACTATAAGCTTAATTAAAATCTGCACTATAAGCTTACATAAAAATCTGCATTATAAGCTTAATTAAAATCTGCACTATAGGCTTAATTAAAAATCTGCACTATAAGCTTAATTAAAATCTGCACTATAAGCCTACATAAAAATCTGTACTATAAGTTTAATTAAAATCTGTACTATAGTCTTAATTAAAAATCTGCACTATAAGCGCTTAATTAAAATCTGCACTATAGGCTTAATTAAAAATCTGCACTATAAGCGCTTCTTATGCTTCGAATTCAAGAAGAACAAAGGTCCGAAACTACTCCTACTGCAGGTGAGAAGCACTTACCTTGCTTCTTGGACTCACAACCGAACAAAAAGGGCTTCTAGGACCTTGGCCGGTCGCCGGAGATGATGCCCTAACTCCCTTTCGTTTTCTGCCCGAGCTCCGCCATTGTACGCAGAAGAGAAGGAGAGAAGGGTTTAAGTCACCGGAAAACAGAGCATCAACTTATCCCTTTTTATAACTTAATATTTCTGTTAACTCCTTAAATAAATTCGCTATCTTTTCTAAACAGACAAATCCAACATCAACTTATCCCTTTTATAATCCAATATTCTGTTAATTATCTTAAATAAATTCGCTACTTTTTCTAAACAAACAAATCCAACATCAACTTATCCCTTTTATAATCCAATATTCTGTTAATTATCTTAAATAAATTCGCTACTTTTCCTAAACAAACAAATCAAACATCGACTTATCCCTTTTATAATATTCTGTTAACTATCTTAAATAAATTCGCTACCTTTTCTAAACAAACAAATCCAAGACAACTTATCCCTTTTATAATCCAATATTCTGTTAACTATCTTAAATAAATTTGCTACCTTTTCTAAACAGAAAAATCCGTTTGCACACCTGGTCAACCGGGTTTTGACCGAGTCAAAGGTTATGGGTTCAATTCTCGGCTTGGACATTTTTTTTGTCGAAACTTCCTTCGTTTTGTAAAAATACCAAACGACCTCTAAAAATTACATAAAAATACTCTAAAAATTTCTAAAAATTCCTAGAATATTTCTATAGCATTTTTAAATATTTTTAAATTACTTTTAGGACTATAATTGAGGAAATTTGGGGCGTTACAATCGCGACGCGCGCCCGAGCGTCGGCCCACATCTCGGTTAGGGGCCCCTTCAGGGTGATTGTGTGCTCGGGCGCGGTTGGCCAATCGGGCTCGGGTAGCAATTCTTCCGTTGGAAGGTGAAGTGTAACCCGGACAGTGCGGCCATGACCGGGGGTCGTCCGAGCGGATGATGGGAGAGGATCGGAAGCTGGCGCCGAAAACTGGGATAAAATGGTCGAACGTCGGACTTGACGAGGAGCAAGCGGAAGGACGCTGATTGGAACGACCTCGAGAGGGTCCGCCGGTGCGTCCAACTGAGAAGGGGTTCGGTCGGAGGAAATAGCCTCGACCTCTGGAGCCTTGCCGCGAGCGGTTGCAGTAATCCGCTCGGATGGTTGGACCGCGGACGCGGCCGATCGGAGTGGAGTCTCCACTCGGCGCCTCTTTTGGCCAGGTTGTTCCTCTTCCCAAGCGGAACTTTCCTCTTGGACTGTTGGTCCTCCGCTGGGGGTGGCTCCGCTTGCCACGTTCTGCTGAGAGGCCTGAGCGGCCGACTCTTCATGAGTCCCGCTCTCCCCTTCGTGCGAGCCGACTGGTTGGATGCCGAGCATCTCCATTTCTTTGGCTGCCGCGACTTCGAGCGCCATCGCCTTCCTCTTCAGAATACCAGCCATGACCGACTCCATGACAATATCCGCTGCAAAGGAAAAAGAAGAAAATCAGTTAGCAATCAAGGCAAATGACTAAGTAAAATTCTTACCGAAGTTGCTCGGGAGGGGGGCTCTGATCGGACTCAGGCCGAATATGTACATGACCCCTTCCGGAAGGAACTTGTTGATGTCGAACCGCAGGGCGGCGAGCATGTTGGCGGCGTGAAGATAATCCAGCCGGGTCTTGAATTTTTTGAGCTCTAGGGAAAGAGGATTCCCGACCTGCCATTGGGTTCGGAAGGGAGCTCGCTCGGGAAGGCGAATGTAAAAGTAAAATTCTTTCCAATGCTTATTGGAAGAAGGAAGTTTATTGAAGAAAACCAAGCCAGGCCGAGCCTGGAACATGTAAGTGCCCGGCTCGGACTGTTTTGGGTAATAGAAGTAGTAGAAGACCTCCGGTCGGAGGGGAATGTTATGGATTTTAAAGAGGACGACTACACCGCATAAGAGGCGGAAAGTATTGGGGACTAGGCTTCCGAGCGGAATGCCGAAAAAGTTGCAAACTTCTACAAAGAAGGGATGAATGGGGAGTCGCAGACCGGCCGTGAACTGGTCACGGAAAACACAAAACGCTCCACGCGGCGGTTTGTTTGGCCGAGCGGAATCTGTGGGTAAGATGATTTCAAGGTTGGAGGGGATCTCAAAAGTATTAATTAGAAGGTCGGCGTCATGCCGATCAAAGCGTGACTCCATGGTAGTGTACCATGGGCCGAGGATTTGGTCTTCGGGTTGAGAAGATTGGGCCATTATTCGAGCGAACGAAACCAAAAAAGATGAAGGCAGAAGATAAAAGCAAGATGGCAACGGAACAATATCCCGAAGATGGAAACTTGGGAAAGAAATGCAAAGAAAACACCGGAAGCAAAGAGGGAAAGAAAGAGAACCTTACAACGAAGAGGAGGATCGAAGAAAGAGCACCGGAGATCGCCGAAACCAGAGGAAGGAGATCGCCGGAAAGCTGGAACACGAGAAGTTGGGAGGCACGCAAGAGCAAGAGTGCGGCGAAGGGAGAAAACGGGGCTTTTTATAGGGTGAAGCCCGAGCGGCCTCCACCGTTGGATCCAGGTCGCGAGAATCGGAGCACTCATCGCGCCGTTCATTTCGAACCGCCTCGATCCCATCAGAACACCACGCCGCCGCCGTACGATGACGGCAGCGTCGCCACGTGACATTCAACCACTGGAACGCATTTAATGAGCGCATGCTAGACCTTAATGATGGAGATTGGCGGAAAATTTGAAGAGATGCTGAGTAACGGTGGCGTTGACTGGCGTTTTGGCTGCCCCTGGTCTCCAGGCGGATGGTAGTTGCAGCACGCCGCTCGGCCCAACTGTTGGTCCAGTCAGTCGGACTAATCGCCTCCTTCGACTAGACTTGAAGGGGAGGCAAGTGATTCGGCGGTAAGAACAGGGACCCCCCCTCTGAGGGAAGTCAACGCCACGTGGAAGTCAAAGGGCCAAACGGCCGACCGGAGAATGGGAGACCGGTCGGCCGAACGAGGTCCCATCGGAATCAAAGGCACCCGGCGAGGAGTCAGGGTTCCGACGCTCGTTGAACAGGATTGTACGGCCGAGCGGGTGGCCCACTCGGCCGAATGCATAAGATAGCAATGCTGCGAACAGTCTCCACAGAGCACACTACTGGGAATATCCTAAGTGAACCAGCACGTGTGACCGGCCGGGCGCAAGGGTACTGCCGACCGGCCGGACACTCGGCATGGAGTAAGAAGAGAACAGGACTAGGAAACATCCTCTGACAGCGGATATGACCCACGAGTGAACCATACGTAGGATCTTATGGCAGGGTTCCACTGTCCCATCAGAGACGTGCTTGGACTGTAGCAGTAAGGGGTCAGGTAAGGTTTTCTGACAATCCCATATTGAGGTATGGGCTGAGGACACGTATTCACCTCGATATGTGTGCGTGAGCCCCTTTCCAGCTCTATATAAGAGGCCTCACACATCACCGGAGGTACGCGTTCTTTGATATTCGGAGCCACTTCTTTGTTGTCCACTTGCCTGACTTGAGCGTCGGAGGATCGTCGCCGGGAACCCCTTCCCGGCCCGATTTCTTTGTAGGTTCACCGGAGGTCCGTACGATCGGTCGAGGATTTACGTCGGTAACGCGGAGAGCGCCACATGCCCAGCGTCCGTTGATTCAGCGATTCAGACAGGATCATCTTTCATCCCTTTAAATTACTTAATTCCAACCCTTGACACATATCAAAATCTCTCATCTCTTTAAATTATCCCCTTCTAACTTTTAATATATGTCAGAATTTTTCACTAGTATTTTTATTAATTTCAAATATATAATTTTTATTTTGATCCATATTTTTTTACTTTTAAGAATTTTACAAATAATAACTCCTAATTTTTCACTAGTAAAATTTTTTACAATAAAATATTACAAACATAAAATAAACGTAAAAAAAAATGATTGAACAGGGAAAAAAAATAAAATGATTAAAAAAATAAAATCAATAGATAAAAGGGAAAAAAACGTGGGTAATTGACTAAGAAAAGGATATAAGGGTCAAAAAGATTTGGTAGGCCCGGGAGATGAGGGTGTAGGGAGAGGGGAAAAGCAGCTATCAAATAGAACATGGAATAATTTTGGATAAAATTATTATATTGCCAAAAAAATAAAAAATAAAAATAATCATGGATATATAGGGTCAAAATTGCTATATAATATTTTAATATTTGATTAAAAAAACAAAATTGCTATATAATATCTTTCAATGGTATCACGGAGTATTTAAGTATATTAAAGCATAGGTGAACTTGAATAGTCCTCTACATTACATCTATACATTTTTTTTAAAAAAAAGAGTATATTAAAAAATAGTCAAGATAAAATTGTTATATTACAATTTTAATTTGTTTGGTTATTTTGAAATTATTACTAGACTCTACTAGATACATAAAAGGCAGTTAGGTATTTTATACTCACATTAAAAAATTGACTACAAATTAAATTTTGGTCAAAATATTTATATCATTAGATTTGAATTTATCAAACTCTCAAGTAATGGTAAATATTTGGGATAAAATTACAATAGTTAGGAGTTAAAATTCCACCGTCTCTATAAATTCTCATCTAATTTCACGGTCTCTATAAATTCTCATCTAGGAGATAACTACTTAAATTTTTTATTTTACCTCTTCTTTAAGGTAAAAGGTGAATAAGTTTATCCCTAACATCTTCATCAACTCGTCTCAGGATCAACACAGAGGAAGTAAATCACGAACGGCTACTAGTCTTTGGAATAGTGACTAGCACATAAGGGAGACATTTACCTCGACTTTGTCGAGATTTAAATCCCATATTTCATTATGACAACATTTCATATGTTAGTCATTAGACTCATCCTAGAGGACAGCATGAGGGACGATTACTGTAATGGTTCCACAGTTTGTCATGGATTTATGAAAATTTGAGAAAATGGTCATGTAGAAATATAATAAAATTGTTACCAGATAAATTTAAATTGTTTAGATACTTATAAAATAAAATATGAGTGGACTGTAATGATTTTTTCAGAGTATATTTATTTAAGTATTAAAAAATGTTCAAATTTTTTTTTAAAAATCATTACATACTTAACTATTTATGAAAAATAAATAAACGAAATAACAAAATCAAACGATAAACATAATGAATAATTAAAATTGAACTCAATAACTGAACCAATTCAAACTGAAATCCCAACTCAAGTTGTAAAACTTGAGGATGATAATTTCAGATTGAAAAATGAAATAGTAAACTAAAGGAATTACTTGAAAATTTCACAACTGGATCCAAGTATCTTGACATGATACTTGGGATCACAAAGAGATGTGTACAACAAGTTTGAACTCGATATAAACTCAGCTCAACTAACAAATCATTTACATCTTTAATTAACCAAAATAAAAATCAAAGTAAAGCTTGAGTTCCGAAAGCGTGTCTAACCACGTAAATAGGACTCAATCAATATTACATACCTAAAGACAAAATTTATTATATAAATCAAAAAATCAAAAGACTCTCCCTTAAACTCTAAAGTTAAATCTTTAAAAATAAATACAAAACAAAATAAAAACCTTAAGTTAACTAACCCTAACTTAAATAAATACAATATAAACAAAAATTATAATCAAGTATACTATAATTATAAAAGTAATCGACATAAACCCAAAACTTAAACTCAAAATGTTCAATAATTCAAGGGGGCTCCAAATTTAGTTGGCACCTCCAAAATAATAACTTACCTGGTAGGGTAATTAGGACTAGCTAAAATAGGGACAATAGTTTAACTTGACAAAAGTATTGGTGAAGTTTTGGATGATAGTAGGTTAGGAAAACTATGTCTATGCATATTTAGGAAGATATGACTTTAACCTAGTGCATTTGGCTTAGTGGAACTAACCGAAGCTACCCTTTACAGATCCTAACTAGTTAGACCAAGGTTTTGTATTAAGTTCAGTGGATAGAACTATTTGAAAAAATTCGAAGGCATGGTTACTCTAATGATATCCAGATGACTCACTATAGCCCAGAAGTTTATCCAAAGAATGCTTGTCTGTTGAACACAAACCTAATCCTGAATCTAACACAAAGTTAAATCCAACTTTGAAATTGAACTTAACTCATCTCACAAAATTATAAGATTTTCTGATTGAAAATATAAAGCGGGTGAGATGACTAAGAATTTAAAAATTTTAAATTAAAATTAAAACTTAAAAAAAATCAAATTTAAAATTTAAAGAAAAATTAAACTTAAAAATTAAAAATTAAACTTAACAAAATTAAAAATTAAACTCAAAAAAAAAAATAAAAATAAAAATTAAATTTAAATTTTACTTAAAACTTTAAAAGTAAAATTAAAAGTAAGCTCAAATCTAAATTGATATTAACTCCTACCTATCATAGAAAACCAAATGGATATTAGACAGTGGTTGCTCCAAACACATGACGGGGGATCACACCAAGTTCACTCAATTAACATACAAAAGTTTAGGAACAGTTGTCTTTGGAAACAACAGCGAACTCAAGGTAATTGGGATAAGTAATATTGAACTTAAAATGTAGATATATATCATCATCCTACCTATGATGTATGACTACTGAAGTCCAAGGGTTATCTCTTGATTTCCTGATTGATAATCAACAACTCTCCAAATGGTAGACATACTATTAATCCATAAGATATGAGTATAAAAACTCTACTAATGTTATCCAAAAATAATCCAAAGAATATGTCAAATCTCATCCTTTCAGATACTCAAATATCCATAGTAAAATAATGACGATCCAAAGTCTAAAGGGTCACTCAATCCCCTGACTGAGAGTCTACCCATCAAGAGAGTATCTCCACGACACTCTCATAATCGTGCCTATTAATGTTCCTCAACAAATATCGATCAATAGTTGAACCCTCTGATCTGGGATATAAACTTCAAGACCTTGGGTAAAATGATCAAGTGGTTAAGGTCGTGAGCCACTTGATGAAGACAATGTTAGTTGAGTCATCTAACCATTGTCTTATAACTCATCATACTGTGATTGCTCCACTTGAGTTTCAGTAATCTCTAGTAGTGAACCGTGCATATAAGGGTAGAAGAGCACTGACACTAAAAAGTAAGTCGAAATATCCGTCAATCAACACTATGTCCCTCGAAGATCATCATCTAATATTTCCACTAAGTAAAAGTAGAATTCCATAGGTGTTAATCCACTAACACCACCTCTCCCGCATTATTACGGGTCGTATAATCCTAGGTATCATCAAGGTCCTCTAACCATATCCAATCAGTCCATGAGTCAGGATCTCCCATGGAACAACGTTAGGTGAGTCGACTGACCATCGCCTTATAAACTATCATGCCACCAAAGGAGGTAGAAAAATACTCTCTCTTCAAACACCTCAAAGTAATCACCAAGAGTTACCTTGTTCTCAAAATTCGTCTTGCGTATCTTCCTTCATGTGGTGTCGGGTCACGTAAAGGATAAGCAGCTAACAACATCTATTCCACATTAGTATAAGTCATATATTCGAATGTACTCTCCAGATTATACACCCTAGTAACGGTTGTATATCGTAAGCGTTAAGCAGATAGCTCTACACTTTCCACATCAATGGGGCCATCTCTCCATATGTACCTTTTAAATTCTCAAGTCAGGAATAGACAGTCTATGGTCAAAGTACACATGGAATACGATACCTTGATCCTCTCTATACACTAGTCGAGCCAACAATGGTATACGGCTAATTCAGTCTTTTCTATATCTGTACAAGTCATGTACTCAAACGTATCTTCTAGGTTATCTAACCAAAAACAAATAATCCAAAAGTCAGAATATTCATGAAATAGAGTAAGTCAGTCTCCTACTGACCGAACTAATAAGAGTAAATCAGTAATCTACTAACTACACCAATAAGAATGAATCAATCTTCTACTGACCAAGTCAACAAAAGAAAATCGATCCTCTACTAACCGAAGCAACATGATATTTAGCAGATACTATCCACTACCAAACTAGTGATAACAGAAACTAATAATACTAGTGGTATGGTAGGAGAAATCTCATGAGACTGTAATCCCTAATCTTTAGTAGGAACTGATAGACCTAAACAGTGGCTTACCCAACACATGACATACATGCTACAAATAACTAAACAAGTACCAACAGAAGTGTATAATGATAGTACATAAACATACCTCCTATAGTCTGAAGATGTCCTGCCACTGCCTGGTCCCAAAACTCAAAAAGTCACATCGAGAAACCAAATCACGAAAATCCAACAATACAGAAAATAGGTCTCACAAACATGTGACTCTGATACCAATAAATTGTCACGCCCCAGAGGAGTCCTTGCCTGGCAAACGGACAGGACCTCTCCTATACCTGTGATAATATGAAGCATATATACATTGCCACATAGCTACTCACAAGCAAATAACAGCCCACATGGCAGGATATAAACATAACCATGCAGTTTATAAATATCCCACACGGCTAGAACATAACACAGCGGGAGTCACAAAATAACAAACGTGAAACCAACAAAACAACTAACTACGAGCTGGCCCGGCTTGATACAATAACATCAAACCAAATACAAGAAAACACAAAGCTGAATTCCATACATAGATACATATATGTGAATAAGTCCAAAACCAATAAAGCGAACGGAAGAAGTCACTCGATGTGACATGGGACAAGCAGACATGATCTCCAGGCGGCTTCAACCTGAAATGGGAAATAATCAACGGAGTGAGTTCAAGAACTCAGCGGGTATCGATCAGATATGCATAGTATGTTATAACTATCAGCAATAATCATACAGTATAGTCTTCTGAATAATAACAGGTAATGTAAAACTGAACAACAGAAAAAGTTGTACTCACCAAGACCTCCTATCCGGATAAAAGGGTCGTCAGACCAAATATCTTATGTCTCCTGTATACATGTCAATCATGTGCAACCACCAAAATGCAGCATCCAAAATGCAGCAATCACAAGCAATAAATGCAATCCATGCATATGATGTAAATGACATAGTCACCCCTGACGTCAGTCAGCCACCTCACACGCGATGGTGAGGTCGAGTGGGTACGGCTATGATAACTGTGCACTCTGCCATCACTACTCCTGAGTGACCGAGTAGACAGGATGCTGTCAGAGTACACCTATCTGTTGGTTGCTACTCGGAATACTGTTCTAGTTCCCCTGTACAAAAATTTGTACAAGCATAGAACTATCCTAGCTACCCATGTGCTCTACTGAAGTTAAATTTGGATTGCAAACGATGCTTAATATTATTAATCCAAATTGTCCTTCAGAAGTTAAAGTTGGATTGGAAACGATACTTAACATTTTTACTCCAAGTTTGACCGATGTGATCTTCCTAAGTTAAACCATATTATAGAAGTTAATTAAATATCTATTTCAAAAATTGACTTCAGGTTAAACATGGCGAGGAACTAGGCCTTCTTGGGTATGGGATCATCCACTACTTCCTAGACAAAGCCTTTCAAAGAAATCAGATATTTAACTTCTTATAGTAAACTAGGTTTAACTACAGAGACCTCAATAGAAGCACAATATCGAAACATGAAATCGAAACACAAAATCGATAACAAAAATGATAGTCTAAAATCGATAGCCTCTTATGTTTGGTTTTTCAAGATCTATATAAAGAAGATGAACTAGTTATGATACGGAAACAAAGAACTAGTTATACCTTTTTTGTAGCTTATAGACCTCTTGATCTTCTGTTGTATTGCTCTTCTTCTCTTGGACGTCGTGTGGGCGACAATCTACCAAGATGAAATCCACCCAAGCTTTCTTTTCCTCCAAGACTTTCGAGCCACCAAGGGATGCCAAAATAGGAAACTTCCTTTCTCTTCTTCTTCTCTTCCAAGTAGTCGACCACCAAGGAAAAGGAACTTCTTGATGTGCTGTCAGCCTTGAGAGAAAGAAAATAAGGAGCAAGGGAAGAAGCAAGGGTCGACCACACAAGGATCAAGAGAGGAGACTAAGGTTATATATCATGAAGGCTCTCTCTTCCTCTCTTTTATAATCATTTCTCAAGGTAAAAAAAGGAAAGTTTAATAACAAAATTAAAACTTCCTTTTAATCCTTGCTAATGACTAAAAAAGGAAAGTTTTAAAACAAAAAAAATTAAAACTTCATCTTAAACAATACATGGCCAGCCACAAAAAAGCAAAAGAAGAAAGATTTAAAACAATTAAAATCTCTCTCTTTTTAAATTTCCTATTGTACATGGCAATAAAGGAAAGTTTTAAAAATTAATCTCTCTCTTTTAAAACATGTAGACATCCACAACAAAGAAAGATTAAAATTAAAACTTCTCTTTTAAATTATGGTTAGAAAAAAGGAAAGTTTTATCAAAATTAAAATATATATTTTAAACATTATAGACAATTACAAATAAGGAAAGATTTTAACAAAATTAAAATCTCTCTTTAATCCTTTGTAAAAAGTTATAAAAGGAAATATTTTCAAAATTTAAAACTCACTTTTAAAACATGTGGATGTCTATAAAAGGAAATTTTAAAAATAAAATTTCTCTTTTAAATCCCTTCATGAATGGCTATAAAAGGAAAGATTTTATCAAAAATTTTATTTTTAATAAAATCTCCTTTTCTCTTCTTATCATGACCGGCTTCATGCTTGATCATCAAGCATGGCTTGGCCGGCCCTAGTCTTGGGCTCGAAGCTTGGCTTGGCCGGCCACTAAGCTTGGACTTCAAGCTTGGCTTGGCCGACCACTAAGCTTGGACTTCAAGCTTGGCTTGGCCGACCCCTAAGCTTGTGTAAGAGGCTGGGCTTTGGGTGGATAAAAAACTTTATAAATAAGAGGCTACAACAGGGACCAAGAGGAGGAATTGGTTTTGGTCTCCCGATGACCTTGAGCTTCCCGTGTTCGCCATGAATACCCAACTCAAGTTCATCAATAATAACTCATACAACTAAAGAGTTATTATTGCACTACCTCACCAATCCCATATTACAATATGGGTTCTTTCCTATCATGAGTGCGTTAGTCTCCCTGTGTTTAAGATATCGAATGTCCACTAATTAAATGAGTTACTGACAACTCAATTAATATTTAGCTCCAAGAATAGTACCACTCAATCTTATTGTCATGTCGGACTAAGTCTACCTGTAGAGTTTACGTGACAATCCTTATGAGCTCCTTAAGGGGACATCATCAACTTAGATCACTAGGACACAGTTTTATTCTCTAATCAACAACACACCATATAAATAATATCATTTCTCAACTTATCGGGCCTATTGATTTAACGAACTAAATCTCACTTTTTGATAAATTAAAGAAATAAATATTAAGTATATGTGCTTGCTATTATTGTCACGGCCCAAAGGACACCCTGCCAGACAAAAATCCGACAGAGTCTCCCCTGTACCAGTGACAATATGAAGCATCACTACAAGTAAAATACATCAGCCACATGCGGCTGGAATATTTATATACACAACCACGCAGTTATAATAACAGCCCACACGGCTGGAATGAAACAATCACAACCACGCAGTTATATATAAAACAGCCCACACGGCTGTACCAAAAACCAACACAGCGGAAAAACGAAAACGGAAAGCCCACACAAGACAAATAAATACAATGCATGCCGGCACGGCTTAAACACAAATACAACACCAAAAGAATAAAATAGCCACATGGCTAAACACAAATACAATGCCACGAATAAGAAAGGAATATACAATAGAAAACGAACACAGTCTTCGGATGTGACGTGGGACCCGGCAGACAGGATACTCCGAGCGACACTCCAACCATCTACCTGAAAACATAAATGTATACATGCGGTGGTGAGTATAGGTAACTCAGCGGGTAATAGACAAGATAGTGTATGATCCATAAACAAACATGGAGATCACAAGTATACAGTCTCAGTAGGGAATAAAGAACATGATCATACTATCATAATCAATGCACCTAAACATATCTGACATAATAACCTGACATATAAACTGTACAAACCACAACTAACATAATGACAGATATATACCCAATCTGGAATCGAGACATGGTACAATGATCAATAAACTCCCCGGATCTGCAACAGATATACCCGTGACACCTGTGCAATATAGATACGACTGCATATACATGTAAAATAAATGACATGTATGCAGCATGGCAACCAAATGCAACAATCATATCTCAATCAAGTGCAACAACGACAATCACATGCAACTAATATCTACTAGGCATGTATGCAAATATAACCCCCAGATGCACCGTGCATCATATGCAAAAGTGCATGCATGCTCCATGGTCACCCCCGCCACCTCTCCGAACACCACGACCCCTGTATGGCCGAGAGGCTTGGGTCTGTGACGACTGTACTACCCTCCAGCCCACTATATAGTGGTCGAGGCGGACAGTCCGCTAATAGCTATATAGCTAAATAGCATCAGGGTCCCTGACTGCTCACAACGCCGGATCTCACTAAACCTCGTGACCGGGTAGCACGACAGGACTAGCAGCAACTGCTCCAACTACCACTACCCATGAGTGGCCGAGTGTGCGGTGCTATTCCCAAACCAACTGACGACTCTCTCACCACAAGGGAGACAATGGTCATCAGATGCAATGAATGATGAACATGATATATATATATAATCATCATCCATGCAACAACCCCAAACCTCATAAATACCTCCAACATGAATATAATCGTCATGATACCTCCCCGTATCCCACCAAACATATGTACCCGCTACACATGTATAATCAACCAAAAATCTCCAACAATCCCACCAGACACATGTACACAAAAATATAAGTACAATCAACATGTATCCTCCAATAAAAACACCTCAGACCCGTGTATAAACCATAAACACACAATCAACACAACTCCTCCAAAAGTACATAGTCAAACCCGTGTGTACATACAACATGCAAAAGTAGGGTCAACATGATGACTCCTAAAACACATACCAAGCTACACACAATCCACATTATATACCCAATCAGCATGGTAATACTAACAGCCCAACAATCCCTATAAGACATACTCTACACGTGTCATCACAACAGAGTAGATATCAAGAGTGGAGACTGTATCAGAATTAAAGAGATCATCACAAGGGTCAAGCATAAGTATCATGCAGGAAAAATAACAACCGATCATGATATAAGATAAAGCAGCCTAATTCATCCAATAATAACCATGCACTAAGTACAAGAAAAACTACATAGAGGCAAAGGAAGAAATACCCGCCTTTATCTATCGACCATGCCAAAATAAATCTCACATCATGATGAACATCCCATATCAAAATCCTGCATAAATCAATACATATATTTCATTTAGCTAAATTCATATGAATTAAATAGCTAAATAAAAGCCCCTAATCCAATTAGGATCACTCTAATCAAATCTGATCCTGACTAATCCTCCAAATAATCCTTAATCACCATATCTGCTAACCTTACCAACACTCAATCCAATAATCCAAAGAATGATCACATAACAATCTATATCAACCAATCACCATATCCACAAATTCCAACCTAAAACAAACCCCAATCAAACACTAATCCAAACTCATCATATACTAATCAATCCAATACAACTTAATTTAAATTCCTACAATCCATCACTACTAATCCAAACCAATGTAGAAATAACATCACCTTAATTCTTAATCCACAATAATTCATCCAATCCACATCACACCACTCATAAATCAAAGCAAGCACAAACCCTACCATCCTCTAAAAAGCTAATATATCAACATGCTACTAAGAATCAAAAGTGCATCACTGAAATAAACTCACCTTGAGATAGAGCAGCTAAAGCCAGTATCTCGCAACCCTACCCCCACTGTCCAGAAGCTACCAAAAGCGCACAAACACCTATGCTTCCAAGAAACAATCCAAAACATACCAATAATGATCATGTATCCATCTACATAAATCATTCACCAAATAATCATTACAAATCAATTCCAAAACATACCCAAATTCAGATGCACTGTGCATAATCCAAATTCGAGGATGGCTGCTGGATATTGGTAGCTAGGGTATGGTGGGGTTGCTAAACTCCTAAATGAACATCCTAAAACACAATCAACATCTCAACGTATGAGCATTAGATTCAAATCTCAATTCATCAACGAAACCAACCAACTTACCCTATTTGGATTGCTCCTCCATCGACTCATGGCCGGAGAGGTCACTGTCGGAACAGGAATGGCCAGAACCATGGTTATCCAGCGAACAAGGATGGCCAAAGCTACAAAGACCAGTCAAGAATCACATCTCAACATCCCCATTCGAAAATGGTGATTAGATCGCTAGAAAACTGATATGAGCCTTACCTTACTTCAATTCTGTGTCGGTAACCCGTCACACTCCAAGGACCAGCAGGTGATCCATGTCGGCAGAGAAGAGGAATCGGAATCCAATGGAGTTGGACCTCCCTGCTCCAAGCTCCGACGACAAGGAGGCGCTGGACACCCACAATAGGTAACTAGGGCTCGAATCTCCCCTCCCTTACCGAGCCCTAGCCTTACCGTGCCCTAGCCGTCGATCTCCCATCGACCGCGCACAAGAAATGGCCGAAGGGCCAACCGCTCAGCCGAAGATGATCTGGACAAAGCTGGTATTGTCAAGGTCCGGCGGCTCTTCCTCAGGGACTCGACGAGGACAATCGTGGGCAGAAAGAGCTCTCCGTCGGCGATCCAGAGCAGAGACATGAGGAAGAGGAAAGGAGAGGGCGTCGGTAAAGCACGCAGAGTGAAGGACGAGGGGAGGACTGCTGCTGCCGGTGATGAGCCTGTGGCGATCGGCGTCGGGGAATCGCGAGGAGAAATCGCCGGAGAGGGAAAAAGGGCTTCCGGGAAGAAGGAATCGGAGAGAAAGAGTAATAATCGAGGGAGAAATTAAGGAAATTGGGATTTAAACCTATGTTAGATTAATTAAAGTCTAAGTCCATTCCCAAATCAACTCCCACTTAAATGGGTATTCCAAACAGGCCTCCAATTAGACCCACCGGTTCATCCCCTCAAAACAGGTCATACAGACTCCGTTTAAATCCCGAAAAATTTCTAAAAATTTCCGAAAAATCCAATAAGATTTTTCGTCTAATAATATTTATTATTAAATTTTACGGAATCTTACAATTATATCATGATTAAGAGTACACACATCCATAATAACAGAGGTCCTGCTTTTTTTTACAGTCAGTATAAAAAGAATAATCTCAAATGGTCCTGCTCAATACAATCAGAGTGTACTAGTATAATTTTATAGTCAAGATAAACTAATACCAAATTATATTACAACTACTCCAATGGTTTGTCTTATTCCATCTTGGTTGTGAGCAACTATTTATAATTTATAAGGGACTGATAATATGATCTTCTGTGTGACACCACACACCATGTTATCTTCAATATAAATTAAATGAACAACTACATTTAGCATATAAATACAGACATTTGACCGATGTGATTCTTATTTCAAAATAAATATTTATACAAAAAGTTAGACTTTTAGTATACATTCTAACAATTTCCCACTTATACTAAAAGACTATGCTGCCATATATGCTGTCATACATCTGATTCTCATCCCCTCAATATGCCCATCAAAAACTCTCACTGGAAAGGTCTTAGTGAAAGGATCTGCCAGATTATCATCTGATGCAATCTTGGCGACAACAACTTCTCTTTGTTTTACGATGTCTTGTATCGGGTGGTACTTGCGCTCAATGTGTTTACTTGCCTTATGGGCTCATGGTTCCTTCGAGTTTGCTACTGCACCATTATTATCATGATGATAATTTTGGACAAACCAGGAATCACATCTAAGTCCATCAATAAGTTTCTGAGCCATACAGCTTCTTTGGCTACCTCAGAGGCTGCCAAATACTCAGCTTCCATGGTGGAGTCTGAAACACATTTCTACTTAACACTCCTCCATGCTATGACTCCACCTCCTAAAGTAAACATAATATAATCTCTAGTCCACAGGTCGACTTACTATTGTCCCTATCAGTCCGAATCCGTGTAATCCACAGGGTGCAAATCATTTGCCTTGTAAACTAGCATATAATCTCTAGTCCTTCTCAGGTACTTTAATATATGCTTTACGGCAGTCCAGTGTCCCGGTATTGGGTGACTTTGATATCTGCTATCTATGCCCACGGTAAAACAAATATCCAATTTCGTATATAGAATTGCATATATTAGGCTTCCTACACCTGAAGCATAAGGAACTGCCTTCATTTTCTCTATCTCTTTTGATGTCTTAGGAAACATCTCTTTAGATAAAGATACTCCATGCCAAAAAGGTAGAAAACCTTTTTTGGAGTTTTGCATGCTAAAACGAACTAGAATAGTATCGATATATGAAGCTTGAGATAAGCACAACATTCTTTTTTTACAATCCCTTATTACTTTGATCCCAAGAATATATCCGCATTCTCCCAAGTCCTTCATATCAAATTGCTTGGACAACCATACCCTTACTTCTGACAACACTTTGACATTGTTGCCAATTAACAAAATGTCATCTACGTATAGTACAAGAAATACCACCACGTTTCCGTCACACTTCTTGTATACACGAGATTCATCCGGACACTGAATAAATCCATAAGACTAGATTACTTTATTAAACCGGATGTTTCATGATCTTGAAGCTTGCTTCAGTCCCTAAATAGACCTTGAGCTTATATACAAGATGCTCTTTGCCCTTCGTAATAAATCCCTCTGGTTGCTTCATATGGATGTTTTCTTCAAGACTTCCAATAAGGAAAGCTGTCTTGACATCCATTTTCCAAATCTCATAATCTATATGAGTAGCAATAGATAAAAGTATTTGGATAGACTTAAGCATAGCTACCGGCGAAAAGGTTTCTTCATAATTGATTCTCTCTTTTTGAGTATACCCCTTCGCAACAAACCTTGCTTTGAAGGTTTCCACCTTCCCGTCTATCCCTCTTTTTATTTTGTAGACCCATTTACATCCAATATCTTTTACACTATTTGGTGGTTCTACTAGCTCCCAGACTTTGTTAGAATATATAGATTCTATTTCTGAATCCATTGCTCTTTGCCAAGATGCTGCATCTTTATCTTGAAGTGCTTCGTCATATGTTCGAGGATTAGGTTCATGTTTACCTGGGACCAAGTCCGAAGACTCTCCCAAAACCATGAATCTTTTAGGTTGCCTTACAACCCTTCCACTACGACGAGGCACTGCCTATAGTTGTGCATCATTTGTGATACGTGTTGCAGTTTCTTGTGGTATCTCATCTTGTACTGTTGGTACTAGATTAGACGTGCCCTCTTTTACTTCTTCAAGAACATTTTTACTCATGGGCTTGTGATTCATTACATAGTCCTCTTCTAAAAATCGGGCATTGGTGCTAATAATGACCTTCTGATCTTTAGGACTACAAACCACTTTTCGTTCCTTTAGGATATCCCACAAACAAGCGGACTTCTGTACGTAAGTCTAACTTATCAGCATCTCCCTTCAGCACATGTGCTAGACTTCCCCAAATCCGAACATGTCTTAGACTAGACTTACGCCCATTCCATAGTTCTATGGGAGTAGAGAATACTGATTTAGAAGGTACTATATTCAGAATGTACAATGTTGTTTCCAAAGTATATCCCCAAAATAAATTTGGTAATTCTGAATAACTCATCATTGATCTAACCATTTCCATAAGAGTCCTATTTTTCGTTCAGCCACACCATTCTGTTGGGGTGTACCAGGTGCAGGCAGTTGGGATTGAATCCCGACCTTTGATAAGTAACTCCTAAACTCTCCTAAGAGGTACTCGCTACCACGATTAGACCGTAGTATCTTTATACTTTTACCATGACGTTTCTCTACATCAGCCTTACACTCTTTGAACTTATCAAAACATTCAGATTTATGGCGTATCAAGTAAATGTAACCGTATCTCGAATAGTCGGCTATAAAAGAGACGAAATATTTGAAACCACCTCTTGCCTGGATAGTCATAGGTCCACACAAATCAGAATGAACAAATTCCAACACATCTTTGGCTCTATACCCCTTAGCCTTAAAAGGTCTCTTGGTCATTTTTCCTTCCAAGCAAGACTCGCGGGTTGGAAAATTTTCCACCACCAATGAACCCAAAAGTCCATCGGCAATTAACCTTTGATTCCTACTCAAGTTAATATGACATAACCTTAGATGCCAAAGATATGTTTGGTTCATTTCAGAAGGTTGCTTTCTCTTATTTGAATTAGAAGATGTGTTATTAATTTCCATTTGTTGCATTGTGGGAGTTATTGGATTTAGAGTATACAAATTGCCAACTAATGTACCAGAACAGATAATCATTCTATTTTTCTTGACAACCACTTTGTCATCAAAAGAAACAGAATATCCATCCTCAAATAGTTTAGAAACTGAAATCAAATTCTTTCTAAAACTTGGTACATAAAGACAATTTCTTAAAATCAATGTTTTATTCCTATCAAAGGCTAAATAAACATCTCCCACTGCAACAGCCGCCACTTTCGTAGCATTGCCCATGTAAACGGTGATTTCTCCTTCATGTAGTCGTCGGGTTTCTTGGAACCCCTGTAATGAATTGCAGACATGATTAGTGACTCCCGTATCTACATACCAGGTACCGGTAGATAACATCACTAAACATGTTTTAAAAACTAATGAATAAGATACACCTTTATTGTTCTCGATTTTGCGAGGACAGCCTACTTTTTGTTTCTAATCAATATAATTGGGACTTTGTAAGCATATTCTCTAATATAATAGCTAGGGGATTGAAAAATATTTGAAATCCTAAGAATCACAAAATATTTGGTTAAGACCTTAAAATAATATTGATTCCTCAATATCATTTACCATCACGTCAAAACACCGTGAATTTTATATGCCACGTTAGTGCGGACATATACAAATTCAAACATTTATAAGAGGAGATTTTATTAATTTTATTATCTTGTCAACCTATCTTTATGACAAATAAAATTAATAGTTGGTCTGTCTTCAATCAAATATTTGGTCAAAACTTTATAATTTAAAATAATATTGATTCCTCAAACAATATCATTTAAATTCACCAACACCTCAAACACCGTGAATTTTGTATGCTACGATAGTGTGGATATATACAAATTCAAACATTTGTAAGAGGAGGGGTTTACCCATTAATTATCTTGTCAACCTAATTTTATGATAAATAAAATTACCTCAAACACCGCGAATTTTGTATGTCACGATAGTGCGGACGTATACAAATTCAATCATTTGTAAGAGTAGATTTTACCCATTAATTTTATTTTGTCAACCTAACTTTATGACAAATAAAATTACCTCAAACACAGTGAATTTTGTATGCTACGTTAATATGGACGTATACAAATTCAAACATTTGTTAGAGGGGGGTTTACCCATTAATTTTATTATCTTGTCAAACTAACTTTATGACAAATTAATAGTTGGTTTTTCTTCGGTAACACAAATAATAGCAGTGACTCCGATGAGGAGGATACTATTAAATGTGCCTAAGTGTATACCATTACTTACTACTTAGTACATCAAATAGGATTGTGCCCCTTCAGTTGCAGAAGATCACACACTCCTAAATAATTTCCTATAACCATCCAGTGAGGAAGTTTGATCTAGTGATCCGCAAACAAACTCATCTGATGTGGAGGAAAGCACTCAGAGCCAACACACAAGTTTGAATGCATCACTTACAACCCAGTAATGGAGACTGTGGAATTTAATTAATTCCTCTCTCACTTAGTTATTTATAAACAAGGAATTTTAACATGCACACAAGCACACAAACACAGCACATCACAACATAAAAGGCAATAAATATGAAAACTAATTTTCCAACTATTATGACCTCATCCATAACTATCCTCCGTGTGCCGCCAACCCTTATAGTCGTCAAACCAAGCCGCCAGCCCTAGGGCTCATATTGTCACGTCCATCGAGCTTTCTTTTCCACTGCACCTCTGATCCTCAAATAGCACCACGCCTCGCATGGATACGATCCACGACAAAAATAAAATTTTATATATATCGATCCTATATTCCACAAAGGAATGTACATAAAATCTAGATTGAACAAAATGTAAAATCCTAAAACTAATACAGCTCCTGCTGTATTTAATAAATACAATCATGCACACACATAAAATGCCCTCGACATGTCCGAGGGTCCAATCACACACAATCACAATAGGCCATAATAGTTGGAGCCTGCAACCACAGAGTTAATTTATTTGCACATCCTACTATTATCTTTCCTAAACTTATATATGTAAAGTGCATAATTAAATGTAAACCAAACACACAGAGGCAAAAATCAAGCTCTGATACCAATTGTTGGTTGCTACTCGAAATACCGTTCTAGTTCCCTTGTACAAAATTTTGTACAAGCATAGAACTATCCTAGCTACCCATGTGCTCTACTGAAGTTAAATTTGGATTACAAACGATGCTTAACATTATTAAGCCAAATTGTCCTTCAGAAGTTAAGCTTGGATTGGAAACGATACTTAACATTTTTATTCCAAGTTTGACCGATGTGATCTTCCTAAGTTAAACCATATTACAGAAGTTAATTAAATATCGATTTCAAAGATTAACTTCCAGGTTAAACATGGCAAGACACTAGGCCTTCTTGGGTATGGGATCATCCACCACTTCTTAGACAAAGCCTTTCAAAGAAATCAGATATTTAACTTCTTACAGTAAATTAGGTTTAACTACAGAGATCTCAATAGAAGCATAATATTGAAACATGAAATCAAAACACAAAATCGATAACAAAAACGATAGCCTAAAATCGATAGCCTCTTGTGTTTGATTTTCAAGATCTATACAAAGAAAATGAACTAGTTATGATGCGGAAACAAATAACTAGTTATACCTTTTTTGTAGCTTCTAGACCTCTTGATCTTCTGTTGTATTCCTCTCCTTCTCTTGGACGTCGTGTGGGCGACGATCTATCAAGATGAAATCCACCCAAGCTTTCTTCTCCTCCAAGACTTTCGAGCCACAAAGGGATGCCAAAATAGGAAACTTCCTTTCTCTTCTTCTTCTCTTCCAAGTAGCTGGCCACTAAGGAAAAGGAACTTCTTGATGTGCCGCCGACCTTGAGAGAAAGAAAGCAAGGAGCAAGGGAAGAAGCAAGGGCCGACCACACAAGGATCAAGAGAGGAGACTAAGGTTATATATCATGAAGGCTCCCTCTTCATCTCTTTTATAATCCTTGCTCAAGGCAAAAAAGGAGAGTTTTAAAATAAAATTAAAACTTCCTTTTAATCCTTGCTAACGACTAAAAAGGAAAGTTTTAAAACAAAAAAAATTAAAGCTTCCTTTTAAATAATACATGGCCGGCCACAAAAAAACAAAATAAGAAAGATTTAAAACAATTAAAATCTCTCTCTTTTTAAATTTCCTATTGTACATGGCAATAAAGGAAAATTTTAAAAATTAATCTCTCTCTTTTAAAACATGTAGACATCTACAAAAAAGGAAAGATTAAAATTAAAACTTCTCTTTTAAATTATCGTTACAAAAAAGGAAAGTTTTATCAAAATTAAAATCTCTCTTTTAAACATTATAAACAACTACAAATAAGGAAAGATTTTAACAAAATTAAAATCTCTCTTTAATCCTTTGAAGAAATCTATAAAAGGAAAGATTATAAAAATTTAAAACTAACTTTTAAAACCATGTGGATGTCTATAAAAGGAAATTTTAAAAATAAAATTTCTCTTTTAAATCCCTTCATGAATGGCTATAAAAGGAAAGATTTTATCAAAAATTTTATTTTTAATAAAATCTCCTTTTCTCTTCTTATCATGGTCGGCCCCATGCTTGGTCAGCATGGCTTGGCTGGCCCTAGTCTTGGGCTCCAAGCATGGCTAGGCCGACCACTAAGCTTGGGCTTCAAGCTTGGCTTGGTCGACCTCTAAGGTTGTGTAAGAGGCTGGGCTTTGGGTGGATAAAAAGATTTATAAATAAGAGGCTACAACAGGGACCGAGAGGAGGAATTGGTTTTGGTCTCCCGATGAGCTTGAGCTTCCCGTGTTCGCCCCGAACACCCAACTCAGGTTCATCAATAATAACTCATACCACTAAAGAGTTATTATTGCACTACCGCACTAATCCCATATTACAATATGGGCTCCTTCCTATCATGAGTGTGTTAGTCTCCCTGTGTTTAAGATATCGAATGCCCACTAATTAAATGAGTTACTGACAACTCAATTAATATTTAGCTCCAAGAGTAGTACCACTCAATCTTATTGTCATGTTGGACTAAGTCCACCTGTAGAGTTTACATGACAATCCTTATGAGCTCCTCAAGGGGACATTATCAACCTAGATCACTAGGACACAGTTTCATTCTATAATCAATAACACACCATATAAATAATATCATTTCCCAACTTATCGGGCCTATTGATTTAACGGACTAAATCTCACCCTTTGATAAATTAAAGAAATAAATATTAAGTATACGTACTTGTTATTATATCATGATTAAGAGTACGTACATCCATAATAACAGAGGTCCTGTTCTTTTTTACAGTCAAAGCAACCTCAAATGGTCCTGCTCAATATACTCAGAGTGTACTAGTATAATTTTATAGTCAAGATAAAGTAATACCAAATTATACTACAACCATTTCAATGGTTTGCCCCATTCCATCTTGGTTGTGAGCAACTATTTATAATTTATAAAGAACTGATAACATGATCTTCTGTGTGACACCACACACCATGTTATCTTCAATATAAATTAAATGAACAACTACATTTAACGTATAAATGTAGACATTTGACCAATGTGATTCTTATTTCAAAATAAATGTTTATACAAAAAGCTAGACTTTTAGTATACATTCTAACACTATCCTCCTACCTTAAACATAATAGGGGAGCCTAAGCTCTCATCTCCCTGTGTCATAGTCAAGAGGAGGGATCTCTGCCCGCTACCATGCTGCAGTCACACTACCCATGAACGAACTAGCGGAGCCCTGACAGAGCAAACTACACACACCTTACCTGGTGTACCACTAACCCATAAGTGGTTGTGTGTGCAGATCATATAACTGGCGATGTGCTCAACTATAAAGGAGCCGACAATCGCTCATCATGCGATCATGTAAAATGGTGCATGACACTAAAGAATGTAACTCCTGAAAATATCAACCTCCATATAATATGTACCAAAAGGAAAAATGAGTCCATAACAAGGATCTAGGTATACATGTCAGGTAATAAATCTAGGTACACATGTCAAATAGTAAAACTAGGTACACATGACAGATAATAAATCTAGGTACACATGCCACGTATATCTAGTAGCTAGGCTTATACCCGGTAATACATTGTATGTCACTTTACTTCTATGAACATAAGTACACATAACAAGAATCAAGAGGCATAAACATAAATACATAACAGATAACAATATGGGCATACTACGGGTATCAAGTAGTGACATACCAAGCAAATATAAACATAACCATTACTACTAGTTATAACCTATTACGCATATCAGAATGACAATATCAAAAGAGATAAGTCAAAGGTACCCGCCTTTATGTGTCGAACTTGCTAAACCAATCCCAAATCAAACCCACATCAAATCCCAAATCATATAATGATTCCAATAATATCATGTATATCTAATCAACTAATCCATAAATCAACCTAGCTTCAACCGATAAGGAAATCAAATCTCATCTAGTACCAATTAGTTAACAAATTCCAAATCTAATTGAATCCATAATCAATCACTCACAACTAATCCTATAATAGAACTAATTAATTAGCATGGATAACAGATTAATCATGTCAATCTCCAGATACAATCTCCATTAATTTACATATTTATCAATTACTTCATGAGTTATCACAAACCTCAATTTATATAAACCATAATCAAAATAGGACCTTAATTCCAATTCATCCATTCATTAATCAATCTAATACAAATTAATCCCATTCTAAAATCAATTATTTCATCATTCAATCCACTATATCCAAGGATTATTCTAGATCCTATTCCACCTTGTGAAACAATTACGTTCATGTAGCACTAAAGATCAGAAACAAAACTTACCCAAATTCAAATGCTTCACTGTTAACTTAGCCGGAGAAGTGTTTGTTGCAGGAAATTGTAACAAGGGCAAGGAGAAGTTGCTGATCTCCAAATCCAGTTCTCCAATTCAATCCTTGCCTCCTTCTAATGCGGTGGTCGGAAACTCAGCACGGTTGCAGTCGTTGTAACCTTGGACTTGAAACCAATTGTGTCGATTAGGAGACCACAATGGTCAGCAGTTGGATAGGAAATAAAGTGAAGATAGGAAGGGCACACCATACCTTCACATAGCCAGAAGAGTAACAATCGTCGGGTACGCCTCAACTGGTGTCGACAATCAATGGCGTCATGATGTCTTGCGACAGAGAGGAGGAAGGAAGCACTGCTCTCTAGTGGAAGGGGTGTCGCTCAGGTCCGCACGTGAGAGGGCAAGCTAGTCCTAGCCCCCTTGCGTTAATCCTTTTTCTCCGTAAAATATATCATACGCGCTCTAAAAAATTCTCAGAAAATTTTAAAAAATTTCTAAAAATTCTGTTAAGGTTATTCATCCATTAAATCTTCTTCTTCTTCTTCTTCTTCTTCTTCTTATTATTATTATTATTATTATTATTATTATTATTATTATTATTATTATTATTGTGTTATAGTATTTTACAGAATCTCACTTAACTAACATTAAAATTTTTTTTTAGATATCTAAAGGAACTTCAAATGTAGGAATTTGGTATCCTAGAACAACCAATTTTGAACTTATAGGTTACTCTAACTTAGACTATGATGGTTGTAAACTAGATCATAAAAGTACAAGTAGTGGCTATCAATTGCTTGGCCCATCACTTGTCAACTGGTTTAGTAGAAAGCAACATTATGTTGTCTTATCTACTACCGAGACAGAATATATAGCAATAGGAGAATGCATTGTACAATTGTTATGGATGATATACACTATGAAAGATTTTAATTTAAACTTTATAAAAACAAAAGTACTAATTGACAATGTTAGCTCAATTAATTTAATAAAAAATCCTGTGCATCATTCAAGAACCAAACACATTAAAATTAGACATCACTTTATCAGAGATCATGTCACTAAGGTGACATTGAACTCAATTACATTGAGTCCAAGTCAAACTTAGCTAGCATATTCACGAAACCCCTCCCTGAAAGTGAATTTAGCAACTTACGACGTCAGCTAGAAATGTGTTTAGTAAACTAGGACCAATATTTTCAATAGTATTTTCAACATTTTTAAATTTTAGGGTAAAATTATTTATTTATTTTTCTCAAAATTTTCTAATTTTTAGAATTTTCAAAATCAATTTTAGCCTTAGCCTAGATCGAATCCATAGAAAGCATGCTCCTATAGATTTAGGACTTGAGCATCTCACCAACACATTAGAGTTACCTTGTTTGTGTATTCCAAACTTAGAAAGGGGTGAGATGCATAGACAGCTTATCTGGACTTAAGATGCTTATTTCAGTGCATCAACATAAGTCTGGATGTTAAATATCAAATCTACAACAATTAGGTTAAGTAATCCAGGTTAGTCAAACACTAATTGGATACAAAGACCTAACCTGACTAACTAAGTGAACACTGCTATCTTCTGATAGTTAGTTAGTAACTAACAGTTAGATAGTTAAGGATAATTTATATGTGATTAAATTATTTTAAGTAATCTCAGGTTCAGGGGGAGGAAAAATAAGTCAGTAAAATTTTGAAAACATTCCATTAAAAATAAATCCATTTTTAAATTATTACATGTCTTGAAAAATTATTTTGAAAATTGTCTCAAACAATTTTTAATGTTACACCATCTAGTATTTTAACGTTTGTCTGGGAGAACTTTAACCTTAATTTTTTAAAAGTTTTTTTTGGAGGAGAACTCAACATTTTCAAATTTTTGGAAAACTTTAAAGTTTCTAAAGTTAGTAGATTTTAAAAATATTTTCAACCTTATTTCTCTTGTGCAAATACCAATATCCAGTGTTTTAAAATTTATTCTGCAAAATGTCTTTAAAATTTTTTGCTTTACAAAATTTCTTGAAACACCTTGAAAAAGTTTTTGAAAAGGTTCTTTCAAAATTTATTTTTACAATTTTTAATAAGTTATTTTCTTTATCATTTTTCCAAAAATACTAAGTGATTTCAAAACTATCCTTGAACATATATGTTGTCAAATATTTTTGAAAAAAAAATTAGGCTATACATTTTTTCCTCCCTCAAAGTAGTCCTGAGACACATTGTCAAAAAATGTTCCCTTACTTTTCCTAGCAAATTTTTTTCTATCTATTCATGTTTTTTGATGAATGCCAAAGGGGGGGGGGGGGTTAAAGGGTTAAGTTGAAACAAATTGAAATCTGAATAACTTAAACCAAATCATGTGTCTATTCATACTTGTATTTTTTCCCCTAACTTAACCCAAGTTATCATTGCATCAAGAAGGGGAAGATTGTTGGTGCGGTTTGCACTAACAGTCTAACCTGAGTTTTGATGAATGACAAGCAAGTTAAGTTAGGTTTCGTCATGATCTAACCACTTGATTGAGTATACAGGAAATCCAACTAGGTCAATGGGCTGACCGGATAGCTGGTACGAAATCTAGCTAAGTCGACGGGCGAACCGGATAGTTAGTACGAAATCTAGTTAGGTTGATGGGCTGACCGGATAGCTGGTAAGAAATCCAACTAGCTCGACGGGCTGACCGGATAGCTGGTACGAAGTCCAGGTAGGTCAACGGGCCGACCGGATAGCTGGCACGAAGTCTAGACAGGTCAACGGACTGGCTGGATGTCTGGCAAACTGGTAAGTTAAGGTAAGTCACTAGAGGAGAGTGACCAAGTGAGGACGCGTCCTGGTTGAAGGGGCAATAGGAGTCGGTCTAGTTTAGTCAATTTGGGATCCCTAAGCTGAGACCTTGACTAGTTCCTGGTCATGAAAGGACAGGAACTAATTACTACACTGTATTATTATTAGATTACCTTAATACTTGTTTTGCAAGGTATTTTTGGACTAACATTATTTTGCAAGGCAAAAGAAGAAAATTGCCTTTGAATGAACAGTGTTCGAAGGCACCTTCAAGCAGTGAAGGCGGCTTCATACTATTCATAGAAGGCACCTTTCACAATGGAAGGCGCCTTCCACAGGATAAAATTTTGGCTTCGCAGCAGATAAGTCTCGGGTTGTTCGGGATCAAACTTGCCTCATTGGAAGCGCTTTCCATGGCCATGGAATGCACCTTCTATGCTATATTTAAGGCTGCTCACCCAAAGCTTCTTCAACAACACCTATACGAGCTATCACACATCGGATTGAACTTCTGACTACTCCAGGCTTCTGCTACGACTCTGCTGCAAGGCTGCTGTGCCCAACGACTACTCCGAGGACTTCCGATCATGGTCAGCAGACCAACATTGACATGAGCACTCCCACTATTGGTGCGGGAATCATCCGACGATCGAGCCAGTGTTTTGATTATGTCAAAGGGTTCAAGTTAAGTTGGTTTGTGATCTAATATGAGTGAATAAGTTTACAGAAAAGCCCTAACTGTGGTTAGGTGGGTTGAAAATCCTAGGGGGTGATAACCCTAGGTCCTAGAGGGTGGTAACCCTAGGTGGAGGAAAATCCTAAGGGGCAGCAACCTTAGGTCCTAGGGGTGATAACCCTAGGTGGAGGAAACCCCTAAGGAGTGGCAACCTTAGGTCCTAGGGGGTGGTAACCTTAGGCGGAGGAGAAATCCTAAGGGGGGGGGGGTAACCTTAGGTCCTAGGGGTTGGTAACCCTAGGTGGAGAAAAATCCTAGGGGGTGGTAACCCTAGGTCTTAGGGGTAGTAACCCTAGGCAGAAAGTCCAGTCGGTTTGGAGGACCGGGCTGGCATCAGGTGTTGGACCCTGTGGTGTTTTGATGTGATCAACCAAATCGGTTAGGTCCTGCTGTGTGTTTGATCCCTGTGTCTGAGTGTGCAGGAGCTTAGGAGCGCAGGAAGTCGAGCGGAAGATGCAATTAGCGAGAAGGACAACACGGGAAGGGAGCCGAAGGGCTCGGTGCGTCCGAAAGACGAGAGAGCTGCGGAAGAGTACACTGGTGGGCGAAAAGAACATGCACGACATTCAAGGGACGTTAAGTCGGGGAGGAAGACTGCTCGAGGAGAAGGCCGGGAATTGGGTTCGGGTGAGCCCTATTCCGGTTGACCGTAATCACCCAAAAGATCGGAGCGTCGGAAGTCAAAGCAAAGGAGAAAGTAGGCTGAAAATAAAGCTCAAGGCGCCTTAAACAAGTGCTGGAGGCGCCTCAAACAGTATTGGAGGCGCCTTCAATCTGGTTGGAGGCACCTCCGACTGGTCAAAATGACTGTTTTCTCTGCGGATAAAGTTTTATCCGCTGATCGAGCTGGAGGCGCCTTGAATCTTGTTGGAGGCACCTTGGACCCTCGGGATAGACTTTCCAGGAGCTATATAAAGGCCCTTGGAGCTAGGAAATAGATAACAACTCAAGCAATAACTGTGTAGTCTTTCTTAGCAATAGCTCTAAACTTCCAAAGTGTAAAAGGCTTCTCCGCCTTCAGAGAAGGAGATTTTTCTAGTGCGCACTTTTCATCGCCCTGAATTAACAACCTTCTTGGTTGTAACCAGGTTAACTCCCGGTCTTCTCTGTCCTTCTGTTTAGCTTTATTGTTTTAATTTAGTTATTATTATTTACTATTGCATTTTTGAGTTGAAAGCACGAGAAGGGTAGTTTTAATTTTTTCAGGCAATTCACCCCCCTCTTACCGGCCTCTACTGCACTTGCAATTGGTATCAGAGCCAGACCGCCTCAGAAGGACTAACCGCCGACTGAAGCACAACGATCAAGACGATGGCCAAAGCGAATATTCATCTCCCAAAGTTCGACGGAGACTTCGCGACGTGGAAACGCCGGATGGAGGTATTTTTCAAGACAAAATTTGACATTTGCTTAATTATGAAATATGACTATGCAGTTCCAAAAGATAAAGAAGAAAACACGTGGAGCAAGAAGGAACAAGACAATTTTGTCGCCAAAGGGAAGGCAGAATTCCACCTGCTTAGCATGCTGCCACCACAAGAGGTAAGTCGAATCGGAAGCTACGACTCCGCGAAAGACCTCTGGGAAAAATTCCTAGAGCTTCACGAAGGTACCTCGGAAGCTAAGCTAGCAAGGCGCGACATCCTCCGGAACCAGTTAACGAACCTTCGGATGAATAACGGCGAGAAGGTAGCGCAACTCCAAGCAAGGATCAAAGAGCTGATCACACAATTAACCAATCTTGGAGAAGAAGTAACGAACCGAGACTCAATCCGGTACGCGCTCAATGCCTTCCCCAGAACTCCAGAATGGGCGTCCTTAGTAGATGCATATTACATCTCTAAGGACTTCGAGGTAATTACTTTAGAAAATTTGTTTTATACTTTTGAACTTCACGAATCTCGAGTTGCAGAGCCCAATGGAGTAGAGAAGACTAGTCAGAATATTGCCTTAAAGACAAAAACAAACGCTTCTGACTCTGATGCATCGATTGACGAAAATAAAGCTGCGTTAATGGTAAGACATTTTAATAAGTTTTTTAAATCTAAAAAATTTAGATCGCAGTCGAGTAAACATCATCAAAAGACAAGGACAGTCCGTTGCTACAACTGCAACGAAGAAGGGCATATCAAGGATGACTGCCCAAAATTAAAGAGAAAGCAGAAAGAAAAGGAAAAGGTCAAGTACAAGAAGCCAGAATCCTCCAAGCACAAGAACCTGAAGGCCACTTGGTCAGATTCGTCATCCTCCAAATCAGACCTCGAAGAATTCTCAGGGTTAGCGCTAGTGGCAAGCCATCAGCTGGAAGAAGAGTCAAGCTCAGATATGAGCATAGATGAAGGGGAGGAACATCAGAAGAGGAAAGCTGCAGTGAAGGGGGAGCCTCACCAAGTCAGGTAAGTAAGGTACGTAATCTAACCCCGACTAAGTTTTTTCACTTTATTAAGTCTCTTTCTAAAGAGTTATTCAAATTAGAAAAAGAAAATGCTGAATTGAAATTGAACCTAGCAAAAGCATGTCCACTAGAAATGTATGATAATCTAAAATTAGAAAATAAAAAATTAAAAGTTGAAATTAAGAAATTGAAAGATAATGCATGCTTAAATAAATTTCCAAAACCAAAATTAAGAATTTATGGAAAATTGAACTGGTATATAAGAAAACATCAGGGTCAACTTAGAAGAATACCTAAAGGATATATACCCCCTAAGTTTTTGACCAACCCTGTAGGAAGGAACCTTTATTGGGTTCCAAAATCTTTACTAGTTTAAATTTCTCTTTTAATTAAAAGCTTACAGTGAGAAAATTGAACATTGAGTTTCTTTATGGAAGCTTTGTCTAAGGAAGTAGTTGTTGCTCCAATAACCAAGAAGGCCTAGTGTCTCACCACGACCTGGAAGCCGAAATATCGAAATAAAAATGTTTAATTAACTTTCTGATAAAAGCATTAAAATTAGAATTAAATAATGCTTTGAATAGCTTTTAAATATTTCCTTAGAAATTCTTTAAAAATTTTTTTAGTTATCTAGAAAAATGTCTCTTGAAAGTTTTACTTAGAAATTTTTTTGGAAAAATTCTAAAAATTAATTTTGACTTAGAAATTATTTTGAAAAATTCTAAAAAAATTCAGTTTACTTAGACACTTTGGATAACTGGGTCGCTTGCTAGATGGTCCTCCTTTTGGGTCACTCCCTGATTTGCGCTTGCTGTTGGAGTTCCCTTTCCAGTTAGAGCTGTGGCCTTGCTGTTTCTGAGTGTGAGAGTTTCCTTGGCCTTTGGACTCTGAGGAGACTTGCTTCTGCTGCTTTATGTTGTTCTGGTAATGCTCTGTGGTCAAGGCACTGCTCACTAACTCCTCTGTGGTTTGTGGCCTATGTATGCCACCAGCCACGTTCACTGCTATCTCTGGCCTCAGCATCTTGAGCATCAACCGGATTCGTTCCTTTTCTGTGCTGACTAGCTCTGGGCATAGACGAGCCAACCTGTTGAATTTCTTCACGGCTTCCTCAACTGATAGGTTGCCCTGACGAAACTCAGTGAACTCGTCGTAGTGGCGGTTTGTAACCCGTATGTGAAAGAACTCCTCGAAGAATTCTTTCTCGAAGTCAGCCCATGACATCTGGTTCACTAGGCGCTTCGTTCTGATTCTTTCCCACCACATGCGTGCGTCTCCTGTCAGGCAGAAGGAGGCACACTTCACCTTCTCGTGTTCTGGCCAGTCCAGAAGCTCCATCGTGCTCTCCAGTGTTTTGAACCAGGCTTGTGCATCCCATGGTTCACTAGTGCCTGAGAAGTTCTCTGGCTTGACTCGCTGCCACTGGATCAGATAGGCTTCCTTTCTTGGCTCAGCTGCTGGGGCTGCTGGTGCTGGTGCTGTAGGCTGAGCTGGTGGAACCTCTAAGACTACCGGAGTCGTCAAATTCGGTTCCGGGGTGACTGTGGGGGTATTCTGCTGATTAGCCTTTAAGGTGGCTATTTCCTATTGCTGTTCAGCTAGCTGCTGTTGTAACTGAGCCACTAATGCTGTAAGATCTGGAGGAGGCACTGAACTGCCTGCCTCTTGCTGGGGCTCAGTAGCTAGTGCCCTTCTAGTTGGGTGTCCTCGTGCCATTTCTAAAGACATGGAGGACAGGACATGCATAACTAATACAATTATAATTGTATAACTATTGCTATCATGTTATATACTATCACATACTAACATGCATCAGATATCTATAAACATGAGCTATAACAAGAAAGCAAGGAGCATAAATAAAGTAGAGGTATTCTTACTTGGAAGCTGCAGGTTCAATGCTGATGTGTGTGTAGGAAGTATGGAACACTGCTCTGATACCACTCTGTAACGACCCACCTTCTGGGTACTGGCTGTAAGGCCGGTCGCTACAATTTATGCTAAACTATACTGTGCGGAAAGCTGGACTAATTAAAATTTTACTCTACTAATGACGGATACAACTGATAAGAAAGGTCTAAAGACCTTCTTTGCTGGTATACATATACTAAGGAGGGGAAACTGAACATCCCAACTGAGCTAGGGACTAGAAACTAAACTTCCCAACTACCTGCAGACCTGCCGATCGATCCACAGACCGATCGGAGCTGCGGACGTTCTGTTCCCAACTGGATCGGTCGGCAGACCGATCCAGGTGTGGCTGGATCGGTCGGCTGACCGATCCAGGTATGTTTGGATCGGTCGGCTGACCGATCCAGGCACCCGAAACACCTGGAACTCGCTACTGTATCGTGCTGGATCGGTCGGCTGAATAGGCCGACTATCATAGCTGAGGTCTTCGCGGATCTGTACCGACTGGGGCTCAATCACCTGGGTGGCATCTGGGCTATGCTTCTTCAGCATAGAGACATGAAATACGTTGTGGACAGCTGACATTTCCTGGGGTAGCTCTAGCTCATATGCTACCTTGCCCACTCTTCTGCTGATAAGGTATGGTCCCACATATCTGGGACTTAGCTTGCCCTTCTTCCCAAAACGCATTACTCCCTTCATGGGAGCTACTTTAAGGAACACTGAATCCCCAACTGAAAACTCTAAGGGTCTGCGCCGTGTATCAGCATAGCTTTTCTGGCGGCTCTGAGCTGTCTCTATCCTCTGGCGGATCTGCTGTATAGCTGCTGTGGTATCTGCTACTAGATCTGTCTGAAGCTCTAGTTCCTTCTGTTCACCACTCTCATACCAGCAGATTGGAGATCTACACCTCCGCCCATAGAGAGCCTCGTAAGGTGCCATGCCGATAGTGGCCTGATAGCTGTTGTTGTATGCAAATTCTGCTAAGCTCAGATATTTGCACGAACTTCCCTTGAAATCTAGGGCACACGCTCGGAGCATATCTTCGAGTATCTGGTTTACTCGCTCTGTCTGACCATCTGTCTGCGGATGGAATGTTGTGCTGAACTTTAACTTCGTGCCCAATGCTGACTGTACACACTCCCAGAAGTGTGATGTAAATCTGCTGTCTCTGTCTGAAATAATGGTACGTGGGACTCCATGAAGTCTGACGATCTCCTGGAGATACAACTGAGCTAGCTTCTCCATGGAGTAGGATATCTTGATAGCTAAAAAGTGGGCTGATTTAGTCAACCTGTCGACTATTACCCAGATGGCGTCAAAACCATTCGTGGTTCTGGGCAGTCCCACTATGAAATCCATAGAGATATCCTCCCACTTCCATTCTGGAATCTGTATAGGCTGCAGAACTCCTCCTGGTCGCTGATGTTCTGCCTTGACCCTCTGACAGGTGAGGCAGATGCTAACATATCTGGCGATGTCTCGCTTCATCCCGGGCCACCAAAAACGTTTCTTCAGGTCTTGATACATTTTGGTGGAACCTGGATGCATCGCATAGGGAGTCCTGTGAGCCTCATCTAAAATCTGTCTCCGTAGTTCCTCCTGATCTGGAACACAGAGTCTGTCACCAAAATACAACACCCCTCCATCGGTCACTCTGAATTCTCTACTTTCTGGTTCTGCTAGCCCTTGCTTGATTTTTTGAATTTCAGGGTCCTGCTCCTGAGTTGACTGAATATCACCAAGCAAGGTAGACTCTAAGGTCATACTAGAGAGCTGTCCAACGATGAGTTCGAGACCGAAATCTACGATCTCCTTCTGTAGGGGCGGTGACATGGCTGTAAGAGATAATAAGGTAGCACTGGATTTTCTGCTAAGTACGTCGGCTACCTTATTTGCTTTCCCTGGGTGGTAGAGGATGTCTATATCGTAATCCTTGACCAGCTCTAACCATCTGCGCTGTCGCATATTCAGATCCTTCTGAGTGAAGAAATACTTCAGACTCTGATGATCTGTATACACTCTGCACTGAGCTCCATATAAGTAATGTCTCCAAATTTTGAAAGCGAACACTACTGCTGCAAGCTCAAGGTCATGAGTAGGGTAATTCTTCTCATAATCCTTGAGTTGTCTGGAGGCATAGGCGATCACCTTGCCGTTTTGCATCAGCACTGCTCCTAGTCCCAGCTTAGAGGCATCACTATAGATGTCAAAGCTGCTGGTGTTGTCTGGTAGAGCCAAAATGGGAGCACTGGTCAATCTCCTTTTCAGCTTGCTGAAACTGTTCTCACAGTCCTCTGTCCACTGATACTTTCTGTTTTTTCTGGTAAGAGCTGTCAGTGGGGAGGCTATCCTGGAGAAGTCCTCTACAAACTTTCTGTAATATCCTGCTAATCCCAGAAAGCTCCTGATTTCGCTGGCGTTCTTAGGTCTCTTCCAGTTACTTACTGCTTCTATCTTGCTGGGATCTACCATAATACCATCCTTTGAGATGATGTGACCCAGGAAGGACACCTGATCTAACCAAAATTCACATTTCATGAACTTGGCGTATAGCTGGTTCTGCTGAAGTGTCTGCAATACTAGTTTCAGGTGCTCTGAATGTTCTTCCTGAGTTCCTGAATAGATAAGAATGCCATCGATAAACACAATAACAAACTTATCTAAATACTCCATAATGCTCATGAGATCCATGAATGTAGCTGGATCGTCACGCTAAAGGGCATGACTGGTTCTGAATGCTGTCTTGGGTATATCCCCTTCTTTAACCTTCACCTGATGATAACCTGATCTGAGATCTATCTTAGAGAACACTGCTGCTCCCTTCAGCTGGTCGAACAGGTCATCGATTCTGGGAAGGGGATACCTGTTCTTGATCGTGACTTGGTTCAGTGATCTATAGTCTATGCACAGTCGCATGCTTCCATCCTTCTTCTTCACGAACAATACAGGCGCTCCCCATGGTGAGTGACTCGGGCGTATGAAACCTTGTCGAGCAGCTCCTGTAGTTGCTCCTGAAGTTCCTTCAGTTCTGCTGGAGCCATGAGATAAGGCGCTTTGGAGATAGGATTTGTACCGGGAATGAGCTCTATCTCAAAGTCAATCTCCCTGTCTAGTGCTAAGCCTGGTAACTCTTCAGGGAAGACTGCTGGGTAGTCACACACGACTCGAACCTCTGCTAGCTGGTGGTTCTTGTCCTGGCTGGCGTTGACTACGTGTGCTAGGAATCCTGTACATCCTGAATCCAGTAGCTTCTGTGCTTTCATAGCTGAGAGAAATTTCTTGGCCTTTCTCTTTGGTTCCCCGCTGTATTCAAATTGCACTGCCGCTTCAGGTTGGAAGATAACTTTCTGTTTACGGCACTCTATGGTAGCACCGTATCTGATCAGAAAGTTCATTCCAAAGATAACGTCATAGTCGGTCATTTCTAGCACTATCAGATCACAAAAGAGCTCTCTGCCTGCTATGATGACCGGCACTGCTCTAAGCCAGTGTGTGGATGCCATGATCTCTCCTGAAGGTAGTGCCGTCAAAAACTGTCCACTGAGTACCTCTGAGGGTATTACTAATTTTTCGGCGAACATCCTGGCTATATGTGAATGGGTTGCCCCAGTATCAAATAGAATAGTAGCACTATACTGTAAAATGCTAATATGACCTGTGACAACTGTCGAGGCATTGGCTACGTCCTCTCTGGTGAGTGAGTAGATCCTCGCATTCGCCATAGCTGGAGGGGCTTCTAATCTGCCCTGGCTGATAAGTGGACCTTCTAGAGCGGCCTGCATATGATATAACTGAGCTGGCTGGCCTGCATACTGAATCTGCTGTGGCTGAGGAAGACCGGTCTTGTTCGGGCACTGCTTAGCCATGTGCCCTTCTTGTCCACATTCAAAACATCCTCGTGTGCCCTTACGACAAACCCCTGGGTGGAATTTCCCACAAGTAGCACACTTTGGATAACTGGGTCGCTTGCTAGATGGTCCTCCTTTTGGGTCACTCCCTGATTTGCGCTTGCTGTTGGAGTTCCCTTTCCAGTTAGAGCTGTGGCCTTCCTTGGCCTTTGGACTCGAGGAGACTTGCTTCTGCTGCTTTATCTGTTCTGGTAATGCTCGTGGTCAAGGCACCGCTCACTAACTCCTCCGTGGTTTGTGGCCTATGTATGCCACCACCACGTTGCTACTTCCGGCCTCAGCATCTTGAGCATCAACCGATTCGTTCCTTTTCTATGCTGACTAGCTGGGCATAGACGAGCCAACCTGTTGAATTTCTTCACGGCTTCCTCAACTGAGGTTGCCCGACGAAACTCGGTGAACTCGTCGAGTGGCGGTTTGTAACCCGTATGTGAAAGAACTCCTCAAGAATTCTTTCTTGAAGTCGGCCCATGACATCTGGTTCTGGGCGCTTCGTTCGATTCTTTCCCACCACATGCGTCGTCTCCTGTCTGAAGGAGGCACACTTCACCTTCTCGTGTTCTGGCTAGTCCAGAAGCTCCATCGTGCTCTCCAGTGTTTTGAACCAGGCTTGTGCATCCCATGGTTCACTAGTGCCTGAGAAGTTCTTTGGCTTGACTCGCTGCCATTGGATCAGATAGGCTTCCTTTCTTGGCTCAGCTGCTGGGGCTGCTGGTGCTAGTGCTGGTGCTGTAGGCTGAGCTGGTGGAACCTCTAAGACTACCGGAGTCGTCAAATTCGGTTCCGGGGTGACTGTGGGGGTACTCTGTTGATTAGCCTTTAAGGTGGCTATTTCCTGTTGCTGTTCAGCTAGCTGCTGTTGTAACTGAGCCACTAATGCTGTAAGATCTGGAGGAGGCACTGAACTGCCTGCCTCTTGCTGGGGCTCAGTAGCTAGTGCCCTTCTAGCTGGGCATCCTCGTGCCATTTCTAAAGACATAGAGGACAGGACATGCATAACTAATACAATTATAATTGTATAACTATTGCTATCATGTTATATACTATCACATACTAACATGCATCAGATATCTATAAACATGAGCTATAACAAGAAAGCAAGGAACATAAATAAAGTAGAGGTATTCTTACTTGGAAGCTGCAGGTTCAATGCTGATGTGTGTGTAGGAAGTATGGAACACTGCTCTGATACCACTCTGTAACGACCCACCTTCTGGGTACTGGCTGTAAGGCCGGTCGCTACAATTTATGCTAAACTATACTGTGCGGAAAGCTGGGCTGATTAAAATTTTACTCTACTAATGACGGATACAACTGATAAGAAAGGTCTAAAGACCTTCTTTGCTGGTATACATATACTAAGGAGGGGAAACTGAACATCCCAACTGAGCTAGGGACTAGAAACTAAACTTCCCAACTACCTGCAGACCTGTCGATCGATCCACAGACCGATCGGAGCTGCGATCGTTCTGTTCCCAACTGGATCGGTCGGCAGACCGATCCAGGTGTGGCTGGATCGGTCGGCAGAACGATCCAGGTATGTCTGGATCGGTCGGCTGACCGATCCAGGCACCTGGAACTCGCTACTGTATCGTGCTGGATCGGTCGGCTGACCGATCCAGGAGGATACAGTAGCATACTGTATCTGTCCGGATCGGTCGGCTGACCGATCCAGCGGCACAATCTACACTCTGATCGGTCTGTGGATCGATCAGAGTTCTGATTTCAGCCCTGAACTCTGATTTCAGCACTTTGGCGTACCAAAATTTCACACAACAATTCTAAAATCAATGGAAATACATTCTAACAACTATTAACCAGCATTCTAACATAATTACTAACAAACTAAACCTGGCATACTAAATAGTGCATGGTTTACTATTTCATAACACTTAACAACCAAAACTGAATAATGAAACTAAAAACGCAAAGTGCTAATACTGAAGTAAAACTGTTTAGATCCCAAAGATCTTTATTCCAACTCCTGCCCACACACATCTTGATAGCATTGCCCTCCATCCTCCTCTACTGATCCACTTTTCCTTTACCTTTATCTGTAGTATAAGAAAAGTAGTATCTATAAGCTAAAAAGCTTAGTAATAAACTATCTACCTCACAAAAACATGCAACGATGCAAATATGATTTTAAATCATGCTGTTTAAAACATATGCTGGATATACTGAATAAACTAAGCATGGAATGACATATAAGCATACAATCATGGCATATCTAAAGCTGAACATAAAGTCATCATGCATATTCACAGGGAAAAACTAAGCTGATACTAAGAACTGAGCTACGCTAATACTGAGCTACTGCTAGAACTGTACTGAATTCACGAAATAATTTGTGAAAGGTTGAAAACCATATACATATAATAAATGAAAATACTAAACATGCTGCTGAGGGGCCCGGCAACTGTACGTGCTATGCGCGCATCTCTAACTAGACCCGGGGTTGCAAGTCCCGAATTTAGTAGAGCTACTAGGTTATCTAAACCTAGGGACCGACTATGGGAGCCCAGCCCAATGGATATCTAATCCAGTACAGTGCCAACTGAAAAGTAAAATACTGAGTATAGCTAAACTGTTCTAAATTGCTGTTTCTAGGTTATCTGAACCTAGAGTTTGGTTGTCTGAACCTAGAGGTGACTGTGGGAGCCCATCCATTGGACCATAATCCCATATAAGCTAGAATAAACTGATTTACTAATTTAGATGCTTCTAACGCATTCAACCGTGCTAATAAAAATGCCTAAGTTGCATTCTTTTCTAAGCTGGTTATTTAATCGAACACCTAGTGCGCTTTAACTCCCCTCTCTATTAGGGAGACTACCTTTAGGCACCCAACAACATCTAAACCTCCAACTGAAGGGGAAAAGATGTGTCCGACCCATCTAAAGGTACTCACTAAATCCCTAAACCTGTGAGGAGGGTTAAATACACCCTATGTGTCGAAAACATACGCATATAACTAAACTAATGCACAGAAAAATCACACGGTAGCTATTATACTGCAGGTGAGGGGTTTCTTACCTTGTGTGCTAGATTTCTTACAAATCTAATCGCTAGAAATTTCGATGGAGGTGCCCCTTTCGAGAAACTTCTCGCGTCTATGCGTTCCTCTCGCTAAGGAGTGCGCCCTCGTGTCGAAATCGTCGCCGGAAAGTGCCCTTGGGGCCCTAGAGAAAGAACCCTAGGTATTCCTTGGTGTGGCGCCGAAAGAAGGAGGAAGAAAAGGGAGAGGTGGCGTGAGAGGGTTTCGGTGGAGAAGGATGTGCCGAACCAAAATAAAATAAACCAAACCCTCTTTAAGTTTCCTATTTATATTAAGTGGGTATTTTGGCCCCACCCAAGTATAATTATATTTGGTTCTCCTTTCTCTCAGCACGACCCTGCTGGGTTCACTGGTTACTAAGGCTAACTAAAGGTTTAGCGGACCCGAGAGGTCCCGGGTTCGATTCCCATTGAAGCCTTTTTATTCTTCTAATTATTTTTGCTATTTCCGCTACTCGGAAAATTCCGGAAAAATATCTAAAAATTCCAGAAAAATAGTAGAATATTTATAATGCAAGTTTGAGAATTTTTGGGCGTTACAGTGCATCCGAAGGACGAGAGAGCTGCAGAAGAGTACACCGGTGGGAGAGAAGAACGTGCGCGGTGTTCGAGGGATGTTAAGCCAGGGAGGAAGACTGCTTGAGGAGAAGGCCGGGAATTGGGTTCGGGTGAGCCCTATTCCGGTTGGCCGTAATCACCCAAAAGATCGGAGCGTCGGAAGTCAAAAAAAAAGAGAAAGTGGGCTAAAAATAAAGCTCAAGGCGCCTTAAACCAGTGCTGGAGGCGGCTCCACCTTGGAGGCGCCTCAAACAGCATTGGAGGCGCCTTCAATCTGGTTGGAGGCATCTCCGACTGGTCAAAATGACCATTTTCACTGCGGATAAAGTTTTATCCGCTGACCGAGCTGGAGGCGCCTTGAACCTTGTTGGAGGCGCCTTGGACCCTCGGGATAGACTTTCCAGGAGCTATATAAAGGCCCCTGGAGCTAGGAAATAGATAACAACTCAAACAATTAACTGTGTAGTCTTTCCTAGCGATAGTTCTAAACTTCCAAAGTGTAAAAGGCTTCTCCGCCTTCAGAGAAGGAGATTTTTCTAGTGCGCGCTTTTCATCGCCCTGGATTAACAACCTTCTTGGTTGTAACCAGGTTAACTCCCGGTCTTCTCTATCCTTCTGTTTAGCTTTATTGTTTTAATTTAGTTATTATTATTTACTATTACATTTTTGTGTTGAAAGCATGAGGATGGTAGTTATAATTTTTTCAAGCAATTCACCCCCCTCTTGCCGGCCTCCGCTGCAACATCAGGTAATCTCTCCTGAGGGGAGTAGGTGAGGACGCGTTCCCAGGAAGAGGGAACAGTAGGCGTCGGTTCGACCTAGGGGTTCTGGTCGGAAATCCAAAGTCAGAACCGGACAGTCCGAAGACTGTCAATTTACTTACCTATATATTCTCTGCTATATTCTAACTCTGTTTTGCAGGAGAACATTTGTAACAGTTTTTGTGCAGGGTCGGAATTGACCGGGATCGGTCGACCGAATAGGGTTATCGGTCAACCGAACTCCCAAAGCAGCAGATCAGATTACCAGCGAGTGGACCGGGCTCGACCAGGGGATCGGTCAACCGAACCGGGTTTTCGGTCGACCGAACCGAGGATAAGGCTTGACCAGATCGAAGCGGAGCGAGCGCATCGGGTGGATCGGATTGGAGGAGATCGCCTGATCGGTCAACCGAACGTGGGGATCGGTCGACCGATCCGCCTCGGGTCAAGCTTGATCTCGAGACTTGGGGATCTGGATCAACATTACATAGCCTATAAAAAGGAGCCTCGGGAAGTAGCCAAAGTATCAATCTTAAACAGAATAATCGGTTCTTCCGAATGCTCTCAGAACGCTTCCAACACGCGCTGCTACTCCGACAACTGACGACCTCGTAATTCTTGTGTATTGTCGGCATCATTTCTTTATTCAGTACTTGTAATCCTTGATTGTAAATGTTTTTCAAACTGATAGTGATTGCCCACCGAAAGCGATCTTCGATCGCGGGCCTTGGAGTAGGAGTCGCCCTAGGCTCTGAACCAAGTAAACCCTTGGTGTCTCTCTGCGTTTGTGCTTATTCTGTTTATCATTTCCGCTGCTTTAACTCAAACATTTTCCGATTCCGAAATGAGTGAAAGCCACGAGCGCTATTCACCCCCCCTCTAGCGCTTTCGGTCCAACAATTGGTATCAGAGTGGGGTTGCTATGAATTGGTACAACTACCGTTCGAGCATTTTTTTTCGTCGTTTTTTCTCTCATTTAGGGTAAAAATTAATTTTTTCCCTCCAAAATTAATTTCGAATTGGTACGCCTTTCGTTTTTTCCCTCCAAAATTAATTTCGAAAAATTCATTATCATCTTTTCACCACTGGTTCGTATTAGCGAAATATCGTATTTTCAAAAATTGGTGGTAATATTTTTTAATAATATTTTATTATTATTTTTTCTCAAAATTCCTGAATTACTATTTCTATTTTTATCCCGTACTACTAATCCAGGATCAAGTCCTGGGATATTCGTTTTTGTATGTTTTTTTGTGCATATCCTCTAAATGGCCCAACAAAAAGGCTACAACACTGTCCATCCCCCGCTCTTCACCGGAGAAGACTTCGGTTACTGGAAGGGCAGAATGGAGAATTTCCTGAAGATCCAGTTCGAGATGTGGATGATCGTCAAGACTGGATTTGAGCTGCCAACCAATGGTGCCGGAAGGCCACTACCTTACGAGAACTGGGACGCGAACATAATCAAGAAGGTTGAGGCCAATGCCAAAGTAACGTATACACTTCAGTGCGGGCTAACCAAGGAGGAGCTGAACCACATTGGCCACTTTCTAAGTGCAAAAGAATTGTGGCAGAAGCTGATAGAGCTACACAAAACGAATGTAAGTACGCATAACTTAATAGAAAACTATTTGAATTACATGAGCGGACTAATACTACTCCAGCCGAGAAAGGTATTGTGTTAGTTGTAGATACAAGCAAGACAAAGAAAGCCCCAACTTGGTCCGAGTCATCAGATGAGTCTGAGTCCGACGAAGAAGAACCGACAAGCTTCATCGCTCTACCAGTACTAACATCTGTGGCGGACACTAAGTCTGAATACGAGTCGGATACCGAGAGCGAATCTGGAACTGAGTCCGAGCGAAGCCACGGATTCATATCCATTTCCGAAGGTTCTAAACCCACTGTAAGTTCTTTAATTTCTAGTATTAACTTAGATGATTCAGAAAATTTAGTTCCTTACTTACTAAAGAAGTTGGCTAAATCCAACATCCGAGTCAAGTCACTCCAAAAGGAGGTAACATCCCTTAAGGAAGTGACTAACTCGAGTCCTTTAACTGAGCCAGTTCAAATTGGAAATTCAACCCAAGTCCAACAACTTGAGGAAGAAAATCCCAATTTGAAAACTCAAGTTAAAGAACTCAAGGACATGTTGGAATGGTTTACTTTGGGTTCCAAGAATCTTGATCTGATTCTTGGAAAATAAAGAGCCATTTACAACAGATCCAGGTTAAGATTTAAAACTAAATATCGATCGTATTTATCACTTGTACACAGAACAAATAGAAAGGTGGTCCAAGTATGGGTACCCAAGTCCAACTTGGTCAATCAAGTTGGACTTGGTCAATATTGGGTTCCCAAGGATCAAGTACATTACCTTGATAGACTATATCGAGGCTATGATACAGGGGGAGCCAAAAGAAAAATTGTATTAATAAACAAATAAATCATTAAAAGAACATAATTAAAATATAATTAAAAACTTAAATCTAATATATAAATTAATATATATATATATATATATATATATATATATATATATATATATAATTATCAATAATTTAGGTGGAGGCTCTAGAATAGCTGATACCTCCAAAACTAACCTACCCGGCAGGGTAACCCAAACCAAGCTACCCGGCAGGGTAATTAGAACTCATTAGAAAGGGAACAAGTTTAACTTAACCTATGGTACTGGTGAAATTTTGGATGATAGTACGTTAGGGAAGCTTAGTCTATGCATGTCTAGGAAGATATTACTTCGACTTGGTGCATTTGACTAAGTGGAACTAACTGAAGCTACCCTTTATGGATCCTAACCAGTTAGACTAAGGTTTTGTATTAAGTTCAGTGGATAGGACTATTTGGAAAACCTTGAAGGCATGGTTACTCTAATGATGTCCAAGTGACTCACCATAGTCTAGAAGTTTATCCAAAGAATGTCTATTTGTTGATCCCAAAACTAAACCTGAATCTAACACAAAGTTAAACCAAACCCTATAATTGAACTTAATTCATGTCACAAAATTATAGGATTTCCTGATTTGAAATTTAGATCGGGTGAGATGACTAAGGATAAAATCAAATAAAATTACTAAAATCAAATCAAATTAAATAAACAAAATCAAAATTAAATAAATGGTTTAAAAACTTATTTAAAAATCTTTTAAAAACTTATTTAAAAATTCTTTTGAAAACTTATTTAAAATTTCTTTTAAAAAACTTATTTAAAATTTCTTTTAAAAACTTATTCAAAAATTCTTTTAAAAAAAAACTTATTTAAAAATCATTTTAAAAACATATTTTAGAAATCTTTTATTTTTTTTAAAAATCATTTTAAAAATTATTTCCTTTTAAAAAATCTTTTAAAATTTTTTTAAAAATCATTTTAAAAATCTTTTAAAAACTTATTTAAAAATCATTTAAAAATCCTTTTAAAAATAATTTAAAAATCCTCTTAAAAATCATTTTAAAAATCCTTTTAAAAATCCTTTTAAAAATCCTTTTAAAAATCATTTAAAAATCATTTAAAAATCCTTTTAAAAATTCTTTTTAAAATTCTTTTAAAATTCCTTTCAAAAATAATTTTAAAAATCCTTTTAAAAATCCTTTAAAAATCATTTTACAAATCCTTTTAAAAATTATTTTAAAAATCCTTTCAAAAATCCTTTTTAAAAAACATTTAAAAAATTATTTTAAAAATCCTTTAAAAAAACCTTTTAAAAATCATTTTAAAAATCATTTTAAAAAGCCTTTTTCATTTTAAAAATCCTTTTAAAAATCTTTTAAAAAATCATTTAAAATTCCTTTTAAAAAATTATTTTAAAAATCCTTTTAAAAATCATTAAAAAAAATCCTTTTAAAAAATCATTTGAAAATCCTTTTAAAAATAATTTAAAAAATCCTTTTAAAAATTATTTTAAAAATAAATCTTTTAAAATCATAACTTCAAACTCAATTAATTTTTAATCTTCAAAATATCGAATGCTTACTCATTTAGAATTGAAATTCATTGAAAAATTCAAACTTAAATTTTAAATTCAATTCCATCTCACACTCACTCGCAAGCTGAACATGCTTGATAATCTAGAATGAGTGAGATGGAAAATTAGGAAAATAATAATAATCTTTAAAGTTTTCCCTACTTGGACTCTAGGACCCTAAGAATTCATTAAGGCATTAATTAAGGGGGATTGAAGGGAGTCGAGCTAAGTTATTTTAAATTCTTAAAATGAAAATTAAAAACTAAGTATTTGCTCAAGTTTTTTAAAAATCACTTACTTAGTTAAGAAGAATTTTTTTTTTACTTTAAAATATATGATTCTATCAAATCTTTTTGCTAAAGTTTTAAAAAAAAATCTGTTTTAAGTTGAGTGTTTTTAAGCAAGTCCTTTAAAACCCGTGTTAGTCTTTTCAAAGCTAAGTAATTAAGCTAAGCTTTTATCAAAACCTTTTCAAAATTAAGTTTTTTTTAAAGCTCTTTCAAAATGTAGCTAAGTATTTTTCAAACCCAACTCAAATTTGACCTAGTGACTTTTTCAAAACTAAAGTTTTTTACTTCATTCATTAAACCTAAGGCTTTAACAAAAGCATTTTGTTCTTGAAATCTTCTTTTAGCTAAGCCACTGTTTCAAGACAAAAATTACTTTCACTTGGTTAAAGTATTTTTCAAATCTATCTATTAAATCAATTTCTAAAGGAAAAAAGATGTGTTTTTCAAATTTTTTTTATTTCACTTAGCTAGATGTATTACAAGGAAATTTATTCTAAAAAGCTAAGTGTTCCTGCAAAAGCTTTACAAATTTAACTAAGTATTTTTCAAAAAGCTCTTTAAATTTGACTAAGTGTTTTTCAAAAGCTTAAGTTTAGCAAATTTGTTTTGTTGAAAACACTAAGTATTGCCCAAGGCATTTTCTAATTGAAGTGTTTTTTTAAAACAATTCTTTTTGTAATACTAAGTCATTTTCAGCTGTAAAGTGCTACTCTTCAGGGGGAGCTTAAAATTAAATAGAATATTTTTCTATTTTTCTCTCTACTTATTCTTTTTGATTTATGTCAAGGGGGAGAGAAAAGTCAAAGTTAAAGCAATTTAAGAATTAAGAATTCAAATATAAGGAGGAGCATAAGTTTTACAAATTTTTACACATTCATGCTCATGTTTAAATTCCTTAATTTCATATTTAAATTTTGTCATATTTTTACTTAACTTTGAACTGTGTTGCCATAATCAAAAAGGGGGAGATTGTTGGTGCGGGAAGCATCCGACGATCGAACCGGTGTTTTGATTATGTCAAAGGGTTCAAGTTAAGTTGGTTTGTGATCTAATGTGTGTGAATAAGTTTGCAGAAAAGCCCTAACTGTGGTTAGGCAGGTTGAAAACCCTAGGGGATGATAACCCTATGTCCTAGGGGGTGGTTGTTGGTGCAACATCTCTCAGGTCAAGGTTGACCTGGTTGACCAAGCTTGAGTCTTGGTTTGGATTTTGATGTTTGACAATACAAGGTTGATTGAACAATCAACAAGAGTCAAGCAGGTCAAGGATTGACCGGATACTTGACTGGGAAGTCCTAACTGGGATGTTAGGCGAAATGAAAGTCCTGGTAAGTGAAGCCATGTAGCGGAGAAATCCTAGTGAGTGAAGCTAGGTGAAAGTCCTGGTGAGTGAAGCTAGGCTGAAGAGAAGTTCTGGTGAGTGAAGCCAGACAGAAGAGAAGTCCTGGTGAGTGAAGCCAAGCAGAAGGGAAATCCTGGTGAGTGAAGTCAGGTGAAATACCTGGTGAGTGAAGCCAGGTGAGAAAATCCTAGTGAGTGAAGCTAGGTGAAACTCCTGGTGAGTGAAGCCAGGCAGAGGAAAATCCTAGTAAGTGAAGCTAGGTGAAAGACCTGGTGAGTGAAGCCAGGCAGAAGAGAAGTCCTAGTGAGTGAAGCTAGGCAAAATGGAAGTCCTGGTAAGTGAAGCCAGGCACGGGGGAAAATCCAGATGGGTCAAGGTTGATTAGACATCAGGTGAAAGTCCAAGTAGGTCAAGAGAGTGATCGGATACTTGGCATGATGAAGGAAAGTCCAAGTAGGTCAAAGGAATTGACAGGATACTTGGCAAGAGGAGAAAAGTCCAAGTGGGTCAAAGGGATTGACCGGGCACTTGGTGAGGGAGTCCTAGCAGGTCAAGGAAGTGACTAGATGCTAGGCATGACGTACCAACAGGTTAAGGTTGACCGAATGTTGGTTTGGGAGGCTTGGGACTTGGTTTTGGGTAAAAACCAAGAGCTGGATCAATCAGTGGATCAATCAGTGGATTGATCAGTGGATCGATCAGTGGATCGATCCAGGCAGTTTCCCAGCGCACAGAAAGCCTCTGGATCGATCAGTGGATCGATCCAGAGGTCCCAATCGATCAGCAGATCGATTGAGACGCTGCTGCTTCGCGCGATAAGCGCTAGATCGATCCGTGGATCGATCCAGGCGTTTTTTCAAAGCACAGAGGCGCTCTGGATCGATCCGTGGATCGATCCAAAGCCTCCCCGATCGATTGGGAGCATTCCAATCGATCGGGATTCGACCGTTAGCGTCGATTTAAGCCGCAGGCTTTCATTTCCTTCGGCATCGCTTCCACGACAGAGCTCAGATCTTCACCAGCGACTCCACAGAGCTCTCCACGCCAGTTCTTGAAGTTCTTGGAGGTTCTTCCAAGTCAAGAGGCGGATCTATTGCAAGAGGAAGAAAGCTAGGGTTAGGGTTTTCTTGTACTCATTGTAAGCTTTGTGCTTGTATTTTGTATCCTTTCTCCTTCCTCTTGTAGTGTGAACTTGTAGGGCTTCTCTGCCTTCGGTAGTTACCGAAAAAGAGGGTTTTATTAGTGGAGGGTGCGTGAGTAGGTGTGGATCCTTGGACTAGTCACCTTTTGTGAGGTGGATACCAAGTAAACCAACCTTGTTAGCGTTGTGTGGTTTGTTTCTTGTATTTCCGCTGCACATCTTTGAAGAAACAAGCAACGACGAGCACCTAGTGAGCGACGAGCTATTCACCCCCCTTGTAGCTACTTTTCGGTCCCAACAAGTGGTATCAGAGCGAGGTCACTCTTCACCGGAATCATCGCCGGAAGGGGCAAACAAAACAAGCAAAGCTAGAGGGTGAAGAAGTTGGAGCAAATTCATCAAAGTCAAAGAATTCAAGAAGCTCAACTTCAAGATGCAATTCCAAGATGGATTTGGATTTGACACAAGGGTGGCTCCACCGTACATATCTACAAGCTTCGATCTTTGGAGATCAAGGATCGAGAATTTCTTAATGGTGGAGATAGAGCAATGGTTTGCTCTTATGGAAGGTTTTGAAGCTCCAAAGAACTCCAAGGGCAAAGCTCTCAAGAAAAGCAAATGGAGTAAGGAGCAACTCCAAAGATGTGAGGCCAATGACAAAGTGACCAAGCTTTTGGTCAATTTATTGCCAAGCAACATCTTGGAGCAAATTGGAGAGTTTGAAGATGCCAAGGAGCTTTGGAGCAAATTGGCAAGGATTCATGAGATCCCCTCCACTGTACCAAATCAAGGAGAATCCAAAGAGGACGACTCAATGGATCAAAACCAAGAAGAGGAGGACTCCGAGGTTGAGAGATGCTCAACCTCCGAAGAGGAGGTCCAAGAAGCTTCATCCTCAAAGGAGAGCAATCAAAAGAGCAAGGAAGGAGTATATTCCTTGTTTCATGTACAAGAGGATGAAGATGAAGAAGAAGGTGAAGTCTCCACCTCTAGGATTGAGGGGGAGCAATCTTCATTGACACCGGATTAAGAGCAAGAAGGATCCTCCACATCCGGGTCAAGAGAAGAAGGGGATGAAGAAGCTTCCACCTCCACGAGTCAAGTCAAATCTATTGGAGGAATATCATCTTCGGATCAAGAGGAGGCTTCTACCTCCAGATTCAAAGGAGAAAGTGCCATTCCCACACAAAAAGGTATAAACATTTCAATTAATAATAAAAATCATATTATATGCTTTGAATGTAGGGAACATGGGCACTACAAGAGCAAGTGCCCCAAATTGGCCAAGAAAAAGGGCCAAATGGCAAAAAAGGGCAAGGAGAAGCCCAAGGAGACCATTCCCGGAACAAAGAAGAGCAAGGAGCACATTGTGTGCTTCTCTTGCAATCAAAAGGGGTATTACCGAAGTCAATGCCCTAATGGGAAGAAGGTGGCCAAGGCTCATGAAGGAAGCTCAACTCAAGGGGGAGCCTCCAAGGTAAAAAAGAAGGTATCTTTTATTGAGCCTATTCCCTTGCAAAATGGTAAAAAGCATGCTAGGTCAAATTTATATCATTTTAATGCTATTTACCATGAAAATAGGAGGCATGATAAAATTAAAGAAAATCATGTAGCTTATCATGCTAAAACCACTACACTTAGGGCTAGGAATGTAGGTAAAAGTCAAGGCAAGAACTCTAAGGATTTTAGCTACAAGCCTAGAAACAAAAATGCTCATGGATTTAATGGAAAACCAAAAACTAAGGACTTAGTGATGGAAAATCAAGTCTTGAGGTCAAGACTTGACAAACTAGAAGAGACCCTAAAAAGGATGAAAAATATCCTTAAAGGGCAAAATGAGCAAAACCTAGGTTTAGGAGTACTACAAGGGTCATCCAAGGGCCATAGAGGTTTGGGATACAAACCTAAAATCAAAAAGGATGTACCTACTTACCATAGGGTTCCATATAGCTATGGAACCAACCCTAAGTCTAGAGGTCAAGTCAAGGATACAAGGGAAGGTATCCCTAGAAGTATCTTTGCAACAACAAACGTGACTAAGACCTCTAAGAAGGCTAAGAAAGTCACTAACAAGGTCACAAGGGAAGCAATCCCTAGGGTTGACTTAGAAAAGGTGACCAAGGCTTCTAAGAAGCCAAACAAGGTCACTAGGAAGGTATCTAGGGAAGTTATCCCTAGTGAATACCTAGAGCATCCAAGGAGCACCAATAGGTTTTGGGTTCCTAGGAGCATCTTCTCTACCCCATAGATGGGTTAGAGAGTGTCAACTCTAAGAAGAAGGGTAGTTAACCCAACTTTGAAGAAATTGACACTCAAGGAGCATTTTCAAGGTTATTATTAATCTTTGAGAATGAAAAGGATTATTGTTTACTCTTCGAAAAGAGTAAAATGTGCCAAATTTGAGAAGTATTGATCTTATTTTAAAATGACACTGTTTAGGAAAGACATAAGAAATACCAAGTTGGGATTTTAGTATTTGCTTAGTAATATAAGGCAAATCTAAGCCTTAATTTAAAATGGTACTCTTGTGAAATATGCCAACATTTGAGGAATAAGCTCGATTTCAATTGGCATAAGTTAATCAAGAGAATTAGAAATGTTAATTTATGTTTTGGCATTTTCTTGAAGCATTTAGGGTGATCTAGGTTTAATTTTTAAGTTTAGCTAAGGTTTAAAGATACTTAGATAGGTAATCTAGGTATACTTTATTTATGCTAAATCTTGCCATGATTGTTTGTCCATGATATGCCATGACATCATATTTAGGTTTGTATTTTGCATTCATTCTTTTATTATGAAAAATACAAAAATACCATGTCATGTCATACATACATCATGTAGTTATAGGAATCTTTCTTTTGAAAACTATTTCATTTTGATGTATGCCATAACATTATCATGCATTATTTTTAATTCCTTAAAATTAAGGACAAATGACATTTATCAACAAGTACCAACAAGTGGTACCAACAAGTGGTAATAAGTGGTACAAGTGTATCAACAAGTGACATCCTAGGTGGATGTTCAATATCTACAAAATGCCTAGATAAATATGCATGGCCCCTAGATTAGGGCAAAACCAAACTTTACATCTCACAAAGACCTATAAGATGACTTGTATGTGTTTTGTGCACTTTAGATACAAGTGAGATGTTAGGATGATGAACAAAACTCAAGATGTTGATTTAGTGCATTCTTTTGAGTTCTGAGTTCATCAAAACACATAGTTATGTGTTTTCCCATCATTGTGAAAGCTAATGTACAAGTCATGTGCATTAAACCCAAGGAATGTGATGGGATATTGGTTTTGAAAATTATTTTAAAAGGCTTTTGGAAAATCTTGGTGAAGGCTATCTTTTGATAGTAATCACCATTGAATAGTTAGACACAAACTTGAAGAAAATGCTAAAGTTTTAGCAAGTTTTCAAGCTTGTGTCAATCTTTGAAAATATGATGTATTTTCATAGAAAACTATTTTTCCATGATAAAGTATGCCCTAAATAATGTCTACACGAAATTTCATGATTTTTAGATTTTTGTAAAATTTTCTAGGAGTTTCTGAAGTTGGCTGAATTTGAAATTTAGCAACTATCAGAGCTCCGATCGATCCATGGATCGATTGGAGTGTCTGAATCGATCAGTGGATCGATTCAGAAGGAAATTCTCACGAGCAGAAGCTCGCTGGATTGATCCACCGATCGATCCAGCCCTCCTGAATCGATCAGTGGATCGATTCAGCAAGGTTCAATCGATTGGAACCCAACTCCAATCGATCCAAGTTGCTGATTTTGACTGATTTCAGCATTTTGAACCTATGTTAGTCTAGGTAACCATTCTAAACTCCTCAAAATACATTTGTATACATAAAAAGGGAGTTTTCATGTTGAAAACAAGGATGGATTGGTTAAGGAAGACTATGTTGAACTTTAGGTTGAGGTTTGTTTCAAATTTTGAATATTTGAACCTCACAACTTCAAAATTTGGGTTTCCTAAAGGTTTAGGGATTCCAAGTCATTGTTGGTGCAATGACAGAAGTTATCACCATGTCTTTAGGGGGAGGGACGCTTTAAAGACATGAAAATTATTTTTCATGAACCTTGGAAGGTGGTTAACCTTCTGTGTGAGAAAATGCTCAAGGTTGAGCATTTGGACTTTACTGGGGAGTGGATATCCTCATTGTTCAACTGGTTTCAAGTGGATAATGCTCAAGGATGGACATTTTCCTACATTGAGGAAGAATATAGGGTTAAGGATAAATGAAGGGTATGGGACCTTCATTTGGGTCATTGGACCTTGTTATTGCTCCAGGGTGAGCATTGTTGATAATGAAGGGAATGAGCCCTTCATTATCGTGTTGATCACAACGAGTGAAGTTGTGAACTATGATGAGCAACTCTTCAGGGGGAGAGTTTTCAATTGGGGCATGGGTTGATGTGTGCTCAAAGATGGGTTGATGTATGCCAATAGGGGGAGAATGAAAGGACTTGTGAATGAGAGTAAATTAGGCTTTCATTACCTAGAGGGAGTTTGCCCTCTTAAGGGGAGAATGGAGAGCTTAACTTATGTGTTCATTACCTAGTGGCATGAAGAAGAATGAGGCTATGGGATTAGCCTAATTACATGTGGTATTGTAAGTGTTTTTATGGTATTGTCAAACATCAAAAAGGGGGAGATTGTTGGTGCAACATCTCTCAGGTCAAGGTTGACCTGGTTGACCAAACTTGAGTCTTGGTTTGGGTTTCGATGTTTGACAATACAAGGTTGATTGAACAATCAACAAGACTCAAGTAGGTTAAGGATTGACCGGATACTTGACTGGGAAGTCCTAACTGGGATGTTAGGCGAAATGAAAGTCCTGGTGAGTGAAGTCAGGTAGCGGAGAAATCCTAGTGAGTGAAGCTAGGTGAAAGTCCTGGTGAGTGAAGCTAGGCAGAAAAGAAGTCCTGGTGAGTGAAGCCAGGCAGAAGAGAAGTCCTGGTGAGTGAAGCCAGGCAGAAGGGAAATCCTGGTGAGTGAAGTCAGGTGAAAGACCTGGTGAGTGAAGCCAGGTGAGAAAATCATAGTGAGTGAAGCTAGGTGAAAGTCCTGGTGAGTGAAGCCAGGCAGACGAAAATCCTAGTAAGTGAAGCTAAGTGAAAGACCTGGTGAGTGAAGCCAGGCAGAAGAGAAGTCCTAGTGAGTGAAGATAGACAAAATGGAAGTCCTGGTAAGTGAAGCCAGGCACGGGGAAAAATCCAGATGGGTTAAGGTTGATCAGACATCAGGTGAAAGTCCAAGTAGGTCAAGAGAGTGACTGGATACTTGGCATGATGAAGGAAAGTCCAAGTATGTCAAAGAAATTGACAGGATACTTGGCAAGAGGAGAAAAGTTCAAGTGGGTCAAAGGGATTGACCGGACACTTGATGAGGGAGTCCTAGCAGGTCAAGGAAGTGACTAGATGCTAGGCATGACGTACCAACAGGTTAAGGTTGACCGAATGTTGGTTTGGGAGGCTTGGGACTTGGTTTTGGGTAAAAACCAAGAGCTGGATCAATCAGTGGATCAATCAGTGGATTGATCAGTGGATCGATCCAGGCAGTTTCCCAACGCACAGAAAGCCTCTGGATCGATCAGTGGATCGATCCAGAGGTCCCAATCGATCAGCGGATTGATTGGGACGCTGCTGCTTCGCGCGATAAGCGCTGGATCGATCCGTGGATTGATCCAGGCGTTTTTCTAGAGCACAGAGGCACTCTGGATCGATCCAAAGCTTCCCCGATCGATTGAGAGCATTCCAATCGATCGAGATTCGACCGTTAGCGTCAATTTAAGCCGCAGGCGTTCATTTCCTTCGGCATCGCTTCCACGACAGAGCTCAGATCTTCACCAGCGACTCCACAAAGCTCTCCACGCCAGTTCTTGAAGTTCTTGGAGGTTCTTCCAAGTCAAGAGGCGAATCTATTGCAAGAGGAAGAAAGCTAGTGTTAGGGTTTTCTTGTACTCATTGTAAGCTTTGTACTTGTATTTTGTATCCTTTCCCCTTCCTCTTGTAGTGTGAACTTGTAGGGCTTCTCCGCCTTCGGTAGTTACCGAAAAGGAGGGTTTTATTAGTGGAGGGTACGTGAGTAGGTGTGGATTCTTGGACTAGTCACCTCTTGTGAGGTGGATACCAAGTAAACCAACCTTGTTAGCGTTGTGTGGTTTGTTTCTTGTATTTCCGCTGCACATCTTTGAAGAAACAAGCAACGACGAGCACCTACCGAGCGACGAGCTATTCACCCCCCCTCTAGCTACTTTTCGGTCCCAACAGTGGTAACCCTAGGTAGAGGAAAACCCTAAGGGGCGGCAACTTTAGGTCCTAGGGGTGGTAACCCTAGGTGGAGGAAACCCCTAAGGGGTGGCAACCTTAGGTCTAGGGGGTGGTAACCTTAGGTGGAGGAGAAATCCTAAGGGGGGGAGGGGTAACCTTAGGTCCTAGGAGGTGGTAACCCTAGGTGGAGAAAAACCCTAGGGGGCGGTAACCCTAGGCCCTAGGGGGTAATAACCCTAGGCAGAAAGTCCAGTCGGTTTGGAGGATCAGGCTGACATCAGGTAATCTCTCCTGAGGGGAGTAGGTGAGGATGCGTTCCCCGGAAGAGGGAACAATAGGCGTCGATTCGACCTAGGGTTTCCGGCCGGAAATCCAAAGTCAGAACCGGGCAGTCCGAAGACTATCAATTTACTTACCTATATATTCTCTGATATATTCTAACTCTGTTTTGCAGGAGAACATTTCTAACAGTTTCTGTGCAGGGTCAGAATTGACCGGGATCGATCGACCGAACAGGGTTATCAATCAACCGAACCCCCAAAGCAGTAGATCAGATTACCAGCGAGTGGACCGGGCTCGACCAGGGGATCGGTCGACCGAACCGGGTTTTCGGTCGACCGAACCGAGGATAAGGCTTGACCAGATCGAAGCGGAGCGAGCGCATCGGGCAGATCGGATATGGGGTAGTAATCCTAGGTAGAAAGTCCAGTCGGTTTGGAGGACCGGACTGCCATCAGGTAATCTCTCATGAGGGGAGTAGGTGAGGACACGTTTCCCGGAAGAGGGAACAGTAGGCGTCGGTTCGACCTAGAGTTTCCGGTCGGAAATCCAAAGTCAGAACCGGATAGTCCGAAGACTATCAATTTACTTACCTATATATTCTCTGCTATATTCCAACTCTGTTTTGCAGGAGAACATTTCTAACGGTTTCTGTGCAGGGTTGGAATTGATTGGGATCGGTCGACCGAATAGGGTTATTGGTCGACCGAACCCCCAAAGCAGCAGATCAGATTACTAGCGAGTGGACCGGGGTTGACCAGGGGATCGGTCGACCGAACCGGGTTTTCGATCGACTGAACCGGGTTTTCGATCGACTGAACCGAGGATAAGGCTTGACTAGATCGAAGCAGAGTGAGCGCATCGGGCGAATCGGATTGGAAGAGATCGCCTGATCGGTCGACCGAACGCGGGGATCGGTCGACCGAACGCGGGGATTGGTCGATCGATCCGCCTTGGGTCAAGCCTAATCCCGAGACTTGGGGATCTCGATCAACATTACAGAGCCTATAAAAGGGAGCCTCGGGAAGCAGCCAAAGTACCAATCTCGAACAGAACAACCGGTGCTTTCGAACGCTCTCCGAACGCTTCCAACACGTGTTGCTACTCCGACAACTGAGGACCTCGTAATTCTTGTGTATTGTCGGTACCATTTCTTTATTCAGCACTTGTAATCCTTGATTGTAAAAGTTTTCGAACTGATAGTGATTGTCCACCGAAAGCGATCTTCGATCGCGGGCCTTGGAGTAGGAGTCGCCCTAGGCTCCGAACCAAGTAAACCCTTGGTGTCTCTATGTGTTTGTGCTTATTTTGTTTACCATTTCCGCTGCTTTAACTCGAACATTTTCTGATTCCGAAACGAGTGAAAGCCACGAGTGCTATTCACCCCCCCCTCTAGCGTTTTCGATCCAACGCCCACTTCGATCTCCAAAGTGTCGGTAATTTTTTTTTGTGCAATTAAATACTGCAAAAGGACAAGTGCAAGGTGTTGCACTTGTTATAACTTTCCTTGTACTTCAATTTTCTCTTCCGGATGTGCCGGAAGAGATTTATAGTGAATTACCCATCGGTAGGTCTGCAGGACCTGGATCTTGGAGTAGGAGTCACCGAAGGCTCCGACCAAGTAAATTGCTTATGTTCCTCTCGTGTCTGGTTTTCGTATTTTTCTTTTCCACTGTGTTCACACTCTCATTTTAAAATGATGAAAGGAGAAAAAGAATTTTTGAAAATCACATGATTTACCCCCTTTCATGTGCGACTCGATCCAACAATATCTTTACGATATTAACCTCTCTCACTCCTTAATTCAAGGTTCTGCATTTTTTTATGAACAATAATGATTTTTTTTTCTTTCAAAAACTAAGATCCAAAAAAATATTGCTCTTAGAGACCAGTCATTGTCAAACATCTGGCAATTCAATGGGTTATATTGTTTATAAAGAGAGAGAATAAACACTATTAATTAAAAGAATATTTAATGCATCTTAGTATTTGAAGAAAGAACATAGAAGGTTGACTTGTGCATCAGGAAGCTATACTACCGAAAGTTGTAGATAAATAGGAATGAATTGGTTTTGCTACTTTAGGCAGCTCAAAGAGAAAGTTGGGTAGCATATTAAAGGAGCATTTTAGAGGAAAGTATTTGATGCAGAATAATAAAATTTGAAGCATGAAGTTAGTAGAAAACAACAAGCAACTAAATTCCGTTCATCTAGATTGACAGACAGTTAGGCTACATACATGTTCTAAATGTTTGACTCTTACACATGTTATGAAATGTATGGTGAATTACACTCATTGAATATCATACCAGAATAGAAAATAAGCATGGTTCATTTGCTGACTTAATGATAACGCAATGTTGGAGAAAGGTGATAAAAACCATTTCAAGAAACCAAGGGGAAAGAGGCAATTCCCACTTAATTCAATAAACCAGTGTTTCAAGTCACAAGACCATTTTAGAAACATATACTATTCCAGCATACCTATAATCATTTGTATCATTTGTATAAGAACAAAACCCATTCTCATTTTTTCTCATTTATTCTCGAACAAATAAATTAAAATTTTTATTGTAATTCTTACTAACCCTCTATTATGTGGCACCAAAACAAGTTGATTTTCCAATGCACCACTCAACCTATCTACCAAAACTCTTACTCTTTCATCCAAGTTTTTGAATTTACTATTTTTGTTGAGTCTAGTCACATTTCCATATATGGGAGCATGTGTTGATTAACAAATTTAAATTTGTCAATCTTGTTATCTTTTTTCATCTTTTGATAAGATGCCTATCATTTCAAACAATTGACAGATACTATGCTAAATTATTAAAGGTTATACAACTTATATGCTAAACAAATTTAATAAAAGAAGAAGACTTACTACATATAAATAACTATACAATTGGCAGATATTAGCTCCAAATTATATAAAGGAATGATGTCTTCAAGATGTACAAGTAGTTTGTAATCATCGTCAAAGCAATCATGATAAAAAATGATTGATATATTTCTTTCCATCATCTAGAACATGGTTAGAATAACAAGACAATCGATATAATGATCTTGAAACCCTTGATGACATAGTAGGCATATTTTTTTTGACAACACATTTTTTCCTAGTAGCCTTCTTACACATGTTAGGTGCAATACTATATATTTTCTTACAATTAAACTTTAAAGATAATATGACATTTACCTCATCATGCATCACTACCATGTGTGTTGGCCAAGCTACATGTGTGCCTATAGCATCACCAATAGTATCACATTCATTTGGAATTGGAAGTGAAAAATGTGCTAATTTCTCCAAAGCCTTATTAATGGAGACAAGCATGCAATTTATGGGTAATACATTACCATGAAGTAATTTATCAAATGCATTGACATCAACAATTGTACCATATACAACAATATTAGTCTTAGAATCCAATGTCAATGCAACCGACTTACCCTAGAAGACAATTAATCATGTTATAAAATTTTGCAACTCATTGTTTCAATAAAACTATGTAATATGACCACAAATAAATATATACCTGCATGAGATCATCATTGTTCAAAACTTGGATGTCATCATCATTCAAATTGTCAACCTTTGGGATACTTATTGGGGTTATGTTTTTTTCTTCACTCATGGAAGACAACTTTACTAAGCAACTATCTTTTTCATCAATATCAAAGTCACATCCACCATTCTTGAAGATTGCTTCAAGTTTCTGTAGGCATGCATCTTGATCTGACATGCGGCAATTTTGTGCTATGATGCATGCATCCTAGTCTGAGATTAATGTCTTTGCCTCCATCAACACATCAAGAGGAGTCTTCCATAATCTACCAAAATTAAAATAGAATGTTGGAGTGATATTACCTCTAACCCCCCTCACACGGCCAACATGCTCATCTGAAGTAAGTGCTGATGAAAGGATATCCTTTTTTACCTCTTTAATGTGCAACTTACCCTCCTATTTTTGTTGCACATAATCATCCTGCCATGCACAATAAAACAAAAGAATTACTGAAAAATAGTTTTACTGAATAAAATTAGTATATAAGTTCATGTATTACTTGCTTACGATCTTTCCTATTGTCATTTACAAATTATTGCCTTCAAATTGACCCTTCTTATTGACTCATATTTTCTTTCAAACAATAGCTCAATTAATCTCTTCATCATCACATAATTCATTTGACTATAAACAAGATGTATAATATAAAAATATTTTAGAAATCATTAGTAGGATTAATATATAAGCAAAATTATATTTAAAGTAACGGATTTATTGCTTTTCTTAAAGACTTTAATAGGACAACAAAGAGGTAACAATATTATAGTATTACTCAAACACAACAATGCCCAACTTCCATTCTTAATTGGTATAGAAGAAAATAAAGTAGTGCAATCAATAGTTAATGTACACCTGAACCATACTATTCCTAAGTACTAATAAATATAACCACAATTATTAGATGAAGATGAAAGCAAATGGTTATTATTATTAACCTTGTGTTAAAACAATACTTACTATTTCATTAGCAAAACGTGCATCTCCTTTATGGCTAAGTCGATGGGGTTAAGCATTGTGCTTTCTTCTCTTCTTTTGTTCAACACTTACATTCTATTTTATTGAAAATAGACCAACTATATTAGATAATAAATAATGTCTTGTGGGCAACTTATTAGGAAATAATAAATTAAGAATCCTACCATGAAGTCTTCTGACATACGACTGATTACAAAGGCACTCCAATCATCTTGTATAATACTATGACCATTTGGTGGTTCTTTCAATGACTCACGTTGATCAAGCTTGCTCACAATGAACTTTTGAGTAAGAAGAGCTTTATATTGGCACCACTTATTATTTGCCAAATTGAGATATCCCTTCTTCCATGTTGGGTTAATATTGTACGTCAACTATAAAAAAACAAAGATAAACTCATAACTTATTAATACTTTCTTAATCATATGAAATGTAATTAAATTTGTCAAAACATTCAAACTTACATTAACAGATTCCCATAGCCTATCTTTAACACCAACTGGAACTTGCTTCCAGGTCTTGAAACTTATGGACACCATTAATCAAGTGAGAATGTCAATATAACTCTGCATTTCACCAGCATATTTTTCTATTGGCTGGCCAAATTTATTGAACGATATATCCTTTTTTCCCTGAACTCTTTGCTTTACAAGCCTATCCAAACGAGGAAGACCTCTAGGTGTTCTTGTAGATTCGATTTTTGTTGATTCCATTACTATTTTATCCCCTTCAGTGTTGTCATGAGAGTCAGAATATGTAATATTCTCCTCACACTTCATAGCTTTTCCCAGAGATGTCATTTTGTCAAGGTCCTTGATGAAAAAAATTCATGCAAGCAATGACAAATTGTTAGTCATTCATAGATTATAGAATACTGCTGATACAAGTCTTCATCATAACACCAACATGATACTAGTTTTCATCATACAAGTGTTTTCATCATATAATACAACATGATACTAGTTTTAACTCAATTATTGTGAATGGATTAGGTCACAGAATATTTGATTGATTATACATAATGGAGAATCTAACACATAGCATATTAAACAATCAAGAAAAAAGAGATGAAGCTAATTTTATAGTTCCAAAATCAATTATATGTTCAAAGCTATTCTAAGATGGTATACAAAATTCTCACATTAAACGGATCAACAATATATACTCAACAAAAATTTAGCTATATACTTAACAAAAGGTAAATCACACAAACAGTGACTTTAGAGAAGGGAGAAATGGATGGTGGTTAATTCTTGTCAACCCAAGTTCCATCACAGTCACCAAGAATACATAGTGGTTCATTTTCATCTATTCTATCAACATCAATTGATAGAAACCCTCTTGTAAAACATTTAGTGGATTACTTTCCAACTCATCGCCATTTATGTAGTCATTGTAGTCCCTCATAGGAGTTGCGAGTACAACATGCCATATAGGATCTTGGGGATCTTCAATATAAAAAATATGCTTTGCTTGACCGGCCAAGATAAAAGAGTCTGATTTAAATCCAATTCTCTTGAGGTTTACCAATGTGAAACCAAGATCATCAACTTTATTACCGTTATTATTCTCAACCCAATCACATTTAAACATTGGAACTTGAAATTGTTGGTAATCAAGTTTCTAGATTCCTTGAATAACTCCATAATATATCATGTTTGAGACAACTAGATTTCCATCCTTTGCACTTGTAACTTGCATTATCTTAGCGACTAAACTTACTTTGGAGTTTTAAACAACTCATATATCATCACGCTCTTTCTTACGATAAGTAACTCCATCAATAAAATAAGTAGAGTACTTTAATACTTTATTGCTAGGTCCACGAGCTATCCACTTTAATCTTTTTGATATTTGATGAGAGGAATGACCAATTGCACTTGCAACCTATATTGAACAATGAGATAAAATCTGAACTTAGCTTTGAACAAACCTATAGTTCATTACCTATGGAACTTACACGATCATGTAATCAGTTAATAAACGTTCTGTTATGCTCATCTTGTAACCACCTTTTGGACTTAGCCTTATGAGGAAATTCTGCATTCAAAAATGCCATGTGTTCCCTAATGAAATGTTTGACTAGATAAGATAACCAATTTAATGTAAGAAAAAAATCAAGAAAGTATTAATAAGTTAGAAAATTCCTTGATATAAGGATCAATATCAACATCATTTTTCAATACATAATGATGTGCTTACTCCAATTCAACATTACTAGTGGAGTGCAGTACTGAACCAGATAGAGGCTTAGTGAGATGTTCTCCCTGATGACTTGATGAGATCCCAATTATATGCACATTAGATATATAGTCCGAGCAAAATTCTACAACCTCTTCAGTAATATAACTTTCGGCTATACACCCTTAAGGCCGATTGCGATTTCTCACATAGCCTTTCAAGATATTCATGAATTTTTCAAATGGGTACATATGCTTATACCAAACTAGTCCACACAATTTAACCTCCTACATAAGATGAATAGTTAAATGAATCATTATATCAAAAAAATATGGGGGAAATATTTTTCAAGTAAACACAATAGCATCACAATCTCTCTTTGCAAATCATCCAACTTTGAGACATCTATCACTTTATTAGATATCATATTGAAGAAGCCACACAATTGAATGATAGTATCTCTAACATGTTTAGGCAATACTCCACAGACAACCATCAGAAGCAATTGTTGCATGAAGGTGGGATAATCGTGTGACTTAAGGCCAACAAGTTTCAAGTCCTTCATCGACATAAGGTTTTTAACATTAGATGAGTATCCTGTAGGGACCTTGATTCCAAACAAAGTATTGCAAATTTTCTTTTCTCAGCCTTACTTAGTGTATAACATGCTAGAGGTAAATAAGTTCTCTTCTCCACCATATTTGGTGCCAAATCAGTTCTTATATTCATCTCTAAGAGGTCTAGTCTTGCTGCACACTATGTGAAAAATGACTTTTTACTTCGTCACAATTTACTTCGTCAATTTAAATATACGAAGTAAAAGTGTATAAGCAACTTCGCTACAAAAACCGACGAAGTATATACAAATATAGACTTCGCAGGTTTAAAAACACGGGCTTCACTTTAAATTGAAATAAGCTATTACTTCGGAAATTTGTTAAATACCGAAGTAGTAACGTCGTGAATACATTTTTTGGTGTTTACTCCGAAGTAATAGTACAAAGAGTTAACTTTTATTTTTACAAAGAGACCCTGACTACTTTTATTTCCCCCCACTTCCTTTCGTTTTCTTGGGTTAGGGCTTCCGATGCTCGTCTAGTTCCCATATCCACTTTCTTGAGTTGTTGGACCTCCTCTTCCTTCCCCTTCATTTCAGTCCTCTCCATTCCCCCTCGTTAGGGCTTCCGATTTGGAGTCTTAGGCAACAGAGATGAAGGTTTGCAGCAGTCAGCCAAAAATAAGGTTTGGCAACTTGAACTTTCTTACGCAGGGTTTAGGTTGCAAGTGTTTGAGATATACCGTATGTTTTCAAATTGACAGAGCTGGCGGAAGGCTGAGGTCCAGGTTTCTTTCCTTCGATTTCTTTTTCTTATTCTTCTTCTTTTTCTCCTCCTTTATTTTGCAAAATCATGTTTTAGACGGTCTCCAATTTGTTGTAGGTTTGGTGCTATTCTTCCAACAAAGACAAGTGTTTGGAAATTTTTTTTTTCTTTTTTTTTTCAGTCTCTATGTTTACGAGGTCATTACCTAAAGGGCTGATTCATGATGCTTTCTTGGAGTAGATACTTCTGTTTTCGGTTGTTCTTTATTTGGTTTGTTGTTGTGGATCGTGTATTGTGGGATTGATTTCTGTTGTGAAAGTTTATACCAATTAAAATTGTTGGTTTTTGATGTAAAAGAATACATTTCAGCTGCACAAATATAGATTTTTATTGAGCACTGACTATACTTCATGAGATTTATGAGTCATCTCATACTTTCGTTCTTTATATATCCACATATTGTACAAAATACGCATTATTTTTCTTCATGATGAGTAGAAAATATTGACAGCTGTTTGAATGAGTATAAAATACGGAACTATGCTCGATATGAATTTGACTACCTTTTTGCAGTCTTACTCTAACTTTTGCTTAACATATATGTAGTATCTTCAGGTTTTGATCAAAGAACACATTAAGCTAGCGGTAAATAATTTTAGCACGATAATTCTGAAGAAGTTTCTTGGGATTCTGTTGTACTATAATGGATAAATCCTGGATTTACTTAGATAGGAGGTCCAAAGAGTATGAGGAGGGTGTGGAACAATTCATTAGAAGTTGTTTGCAGAATCCACATATCGACCCCAGTTTAATTCATTGTCCTTGTTGCAAATGTATGAACCTTAAAAAGGGAGTGGTTATGTGGATTCGGGAGCATCTTTACTTCAATGGTTTCAGTAAAAATTATTTGAATTGGATTTGGCATGGCGAGGCTGCGGAGAAGGATAGATTAAATTCGAGTGTCAACCAAGAGCCAACTGATAATTGTCATGATGATTTTGAAACTGTTAATTTGTGTGAGGCAGCGTATGATAACCATACAGAAAATCCAGAAGCATTTATGAAGTTTTTGGAGGAAGCAGAGAAGCCACTGTATAAGGGATGCAAACATTACACAAAGTTGAGTGCACTTGTAAAACTATACAATACCAAAGCAAGGCATGGGATGAGTGATGCTCTATTTTCATATCTACTAGCAGATTTTGGGGACATGCTGCCAGATAACCACAATCTGCCATCGTCAATTTATGAAGCAAAGAAGACATTGAGTTGTTTGGCTTTGAGTCATGAAAAGATTCATGCTTGTTCCAATGATTGCATCCTTTATAGGAAACAATATAAAGACTGCGTAAGCTGCCCGAAATGTGGCTTATCAAGATGGAAGCTAACCAAGAAAAATGTTGAGAAGAAAGGTGTTCCTGCCAAAGTAGTTTGGTATTTCCCTCCCATACCAAGATTTAAGCGCATGTTTAAATCTTTAGAAACTTCTAGAAATTTAACATGGCATGCAGATAGCACAAGAGTTGTTGGTTAGTTACGCCATCCAGTTGATTCATCGTCATGGAAATTGGTGGATCATATGTGGCCCGACTTTGGAAGTGAGGCCAGAAATATTCGCCTGGCACTTGCAGCCGATGGAATTAATCCTCACAGCAATCTTAGTAGTCGCTACAGCTGCTGGCCAATCATGCTGGCCACATATAATTTGCCTCCAGACATGTGCATGAAAAGGAAATTCATCATGCTAACGATGCTCATTTCAGGGCCAAAATAGCCTGGAAACGATATCGACGTCTACCTTGAGGTTCTGGTTGATGATTTGCAGCTGTTGTGGGAAGGAGTTCATGGAGTTTATGATGCTCATCGAAGGGAGGGTTTCACTCTTAAAACAGTTCTTTTATGGACCATCAACAACTTTCCTGCATATGGTAACCTTAGTGGATGTACTACACATGGTTATTACGCATGCCCAATATGTGGTGAGGATACTTATGCAAAGCACTTACAAAATGGGAAGAAAATGTCATTTGCTGGGCATAGACGATTCCTACCACGATTTCATCCATATCGTAGGCAAATAAAGGAGTTTAATGACATGGAGGAACTTGGTGAAGCAGGTAGGCCATTATCTAGAATTAAGTTGTTTGACAAGATTTCAGACATAACATGTGAGTTTGGAAAGAAAACAAGTGTGAAGGGGAAAATAAGGAAAAAAGCAAAGGAGAATATTGTGGAAGACATTGAAGAAGAAAAGTATGTTGGAGCTACAAATTTCAGTAAATGTTGGAAGAAGAAGTCAATTTTTTTCAATCTTCCATACTGGAAATACCTACATGTTAGACATTGTCTCGATGTTATGCACATTGAGAAAAACGTTTTCGAGTCTCTGATTAATACTTTGATGAACATCAAGGGAAAAACCAAGGACAATGTGGCAGCTAGGTTGGACATGGTTCAGATGGGAATTAGGCATTAGTTGGCTCCTAAAATTGGTGAGAAAAGAACATATCTACCTCCTGCAGCATGCTCATTCACAAAAAATGAGAGATTACAAGTATATAGGTCATTAATGGATATAAAAGTTCCGGAAGGTTTCTCATCAAACATGAAGAATCTTGTCTGCATGGATGAGATGAAGCTGAGTAGCTTGAAATCACATGATTCTCATGTTATAATGCAGCACTTCCTGCCAATAGTCATACGTAATTCTTTGCCAAAATATGTTAGATATGCTGTCATAAGATTATGCTTCTTCTTCAAAGATATTGGTTGCAAGATTATCGATGTAGCCAAGTTAGATAAGCTGCAATCTGACTTGATCGTTACACTCTGCTTATTGGAGCTGTATTTCCCCCCTTCTTTCTTCGATATCATGCTCCACTTAACAGTTCATCTTGTTCATGAAGTCCAATTATGTGGACCAGTCTACTTCAGATGGATGTACCCATTTGAAAGATGCATGAAGGTGTTGAAAAGTTACGTAGGCAGTCGAAAATATCCGGAAGGTTGCATTGTTCGGAGATATGCAGCAGAAGAAGCAGTTGAATTTTGTTCAGAATATCTCAATGACCTTGATCCTGTTGGGGTCCCTAAATCACTACATGACCCAAACGCAAGCATTCCTGGATTCTCAGCAAGCAATTCATCAATCATCGTCCAACAAATTGATCTCCAACAAGCACACTTGACAGTTCTAGAAAATACAGAAGAAATATCTCCATACATTATGTAAGTGTACTGCATAACTAATAATTATATATACTTGGCAATCCATATGTATTCATGAAAATAAAACTTTAGAACTTTACTTCTTCAGTGAACACAAATCCTTCTTGAAGATAATATTTCCCAAGAAACAGAAAGATGCAAGGTGGATACAAGATGCTCATAATAAGAGGTTCATTGACTGGTTTCGTGCAAAGGTGATGTAGAAGATGCTAACATACAATATTTGTTAATCATTGTTTTGATCACACTAATTAATAGGAATGCATGTCAGGTGGCTGCTGAAATCGATAGTTGTAATGGTGGAATGACATCGTCATTGAGATGGCTGGCCCATGGACCACGTGTGCGAGTCTTAAAGTGTGATAGCTATGTCATAAATGGCAATTTATACCAAACAAAAGAGCGGGATGATGAGAAAGTTTGTCAAAACAGTGGTGTTTCTCTACTTGGCAACACGATGCTTGTTTGTAGTGCCAAAGATAAGAATCCCGTGTTAGAGAATGTGACTTTTTTATGGAGTTATTGAAGAGATATGGGAACTAGACTATCATCAATTTCAAGTTCCTCTTTTCAAGTGCGCATGGGTATCAAATGACAAAGGAATACAATACAATGATGAATATGGCTTCACCTTAGTTAATCTGAACAAACGAGGCCACCAGAAGGATGAATTTGTGCTTGCAAGTCAAGTTAGACAAGTATTTTATGTTGCTGACCCACTGAACAAATGGTGGTCAATAGTGCTTCCAGTTCCAAATAGATGTTATGAGGGAGAAGAGGATCTTTGGACCAGAATTCCCGAAGCTCGACCAATTGATAATGTTGATATTCATTGTATTCCTACACATGAAGGATACTTTAGATCTTCTAAAGAGGGTTTCTTTGTAACAAATAAGAAAAAATGATGTTTTCCACTTTTATGTCATCTGCATTAATATTTATTATTTTTACTAGTATTATTTTTACTTGTTTGTATGTGTTAATGTTATTATTTGTATCACGTCTTCTTTTATTATATTGTCACTGCAGACTTTATATACCATTATCTCATCATTTATTTTCCTAATGTAGGGAAAAGAAAAATGCGTCCTAAAAAACAGCGAAAAATAGCAAAATATGATGAGCCACGTGTAGTTGAGGACACCGAACTACACCAAGATGCTGATGGGTTAGCCGTTGCAGAGCTACTGTAACGACCCACCTTCTGGGTACTGGCTGTAAAGCCGGTCGCTACAATTTATGCTTAACTATACTGTGCGGAAAGCTGGGCTAATTAAAAGTTTACTCTACCAAGGACGGATACAACTGATAAGAAAGGTCTAAAGACCTTCTTTGCTGGTGTACACATGCTAAGGAGGGGAAACTGAACGTCCCAACTAAGCTAGGGACTAGAAACTAAACTTCCCAACTACCTACAGACCTACCGATCGATCCACAGACCGATCGGAGCTGCGGTCGTTCTGTTCCCAATTGGATCGGTCGGCAGACCGATCCAGGTATGTCTGGATCGGTAAGCTGACCGATCCAGGCACCCGAAACACCTGGAACTCACTACTGTATCGTGCTGGATCGGTCGGCTGACCGATCCAGGAGGATACAGTAGCATACTGTATTTGTCCGGATCGGTTGGCTGACCGATCCAGCGGCACAATATACACTCTGATCGGTCTGTAGACCGATCAGAGTTCTGATTTCAGCCCTGAACTCTGATTTCAGCACTTTGGCGTGCCAAAATCTCACACAACAATTCTAAAATCAATGGAAATACATTCTAACAACTATTAACCAGCATTCTAACATAATTACTAACAAACTAAACCTGGCATACTACATAGTGCATGGTTTACTATTTCATAACACTTAACAACCAAAACTGAATAATGAAACTAAAAACGCAAAGTGCTAATACTAAAGTAAAACTGTTTAGATCCCAAAGATCTTTATTCCAACTCCTGCCCACACACATCTTGATAGCATTACCCTCCAGCCTCCGCTACTGATCCACTTTTCCTTTACCTTTATATGCAGTATAAGAAAAGTAGTATCTATAAGCTAAAAAGCTTAGTAACCATCTACCTCACAAAACATGCAACGATGCAAATATGATTTCAAATCATGCTGTTTAAAACATATGCTGGATATACTAAATAAACTAAACATGGCATGACATATAAGCATACAATCATGGCATATCTAAAGCTGAACATAAAGTCATCATGCATATTCACAGGGAAAAACTAAGCTGATACTAAGAACTGAGCTATGCTAATACTGAGCTACTGCTAGAACTGTACTGAATTCACGAACTAATTTGTGAAAGGTTGAAAACCGTATACATATAATAAGTGAAAATACTAAACATGCTGCTGAGGGGCCCGGCAACTGTACGTGCTATGCGCGCATCTCTAACTAGACCCGGGGTTGCAAGTCCCGAATTTAGTAGAGCTACTAGGTTATCTAAACCTAGGGACCGACTATGGGAGCCCAGCCCAGTGGATATCTAATCCAGTACAGTGCTAACTGAAAAGTAAAATACTGAGTATAGCTAAAATGTTCTACATTGCTGTTTCTAGGTTATCTGAACCTAGAGCTAGGTTGTCTGAACCTAGAGGTGACTGTGGGAGCCCACCCATTGGACCGTAGTCCCATATAAGCTAGAATAAACTGATTTACTAATTTAGATGCTTCTAACGCATTCAACCGTGCTAATAAAAATGCCTAAGTTGCATTCTTTTCTAAGCTGGTTATTTAATCGAACACCTAGTGCGCTTTAACTCCCCTCTCTATTAGGGAGACTACCTTTAGGCACCCAACAACATCTAAACCTCCAACTGAAGGAGAAAAGATGTGTCCGGACCATCTAAAGGTACTCACTAAATCCCTAAACCTGCGAGGAGGGTTAAATACACCCTATGTGTCGAAAACATACACATATAACTAAACTAATGCACAGAAAAATCACACGGTAGCTATTATACTGCAGGTGAGGGGTTTCTTACCTGGTGTGTTAGATTTCTTACAAATCTAATCGCTAGAAATTCCGGTGGAGACGACTTCTCGACGATTCGCTCGCGTCCACGTGTTCTACTCGCGGAGGGGAGCGTCCTCGTGCCCGAGATGTCACCGAGTGCCTAGGGATGAAACCCTAGGGTTGCTTGGGTGTTGGCGCTGAGAGAGGGAGGACAGGGAGAGGTGGCGTCGGTGAGATTAGGGTGAAGGATGAGTTGCCGAACCAACACAAAATAAACCAAACCAACTTATGTTTTCCTATTTATACTAAATAATTAATTCGGCCAAACCAATTATAAATATAATTGATTCCCTTTCCTTTCAGCACGACCCTGCTGGGTTCAACTGGTTACTAGAATTATCCGTAAACCATAGGTCTCGGGTTCAATTCCCGCTTAGGCCGTTTTCGTTTTCTAATAATTTTTGCTACTTCCACTACTCGAAAAATTCCGGAAAAATATCTAATAATTCCAGAAAAATCATAGAATATTTCTAAAATAGTTTGAGAATTTTTCGGACGTTACAATCCCCCATACCTTATAAAAAGTTCATCCTCGAACTTAGAACAATTCTGGGTACTTCTGTCTCATGCTGGCTTCTGTCGATTGTGCCAAATGACTTTGACTAATGGTACTTCCTTGTTCCGTAATTTCTTAACTGCTCGGTCTATTATCTGAATAGGCCGACTATCATAGCTGAGGTCTTCGCGGATCTGTACCGACTGGGGCTCAATCACCTGGGTGGCATCTGGGGTATGTTTCTTCAGCATAGAGACATGAAATACGTTGTGGACAGCTGACATTTCCTGGGGTAGCTCTAGCTCATATGCTACCTTGCTCACTCTTCTGCTGATAAGGTATAGTCCCACATATCTGGGATTAAGTTTGCCCTTCTTCCCAAAACGCAATACTCCCTTCATGGGAGCTACTCTGAGGAACACTGAATCCCCAACTGAAAACTCTAAGGGTCTGCGCCGTGTATCAGCATAGCTTTTCTAGCGGCTCTGAGCTGTCTCCATCCTCTAGCGGATCTGCTGTATAGCTGCTGTGGTATCTGCCACTAGATCTGTCTGAAGTTCTAGCTCTTTCTGTTCACCACTCTCATACTAGCAGATTGGAGATCTACACCTCCGCCCATAGAGAGCCTCATAAGGTGCCATGCCGATAGTGGCCTGATAGCTGTTGTTGTATGCAAACTCTGCTAAGCTAAGATATTTGCACCAACTTCCCTTGAAGTCTAGGGCACACGCTCGGAGCATATCTTTGAGTACCTGATTTACTCGCTCTGTCTGACCATCTGTCTGCGGATGGAATGTTGTGCTGAACTTTAACTTCGTGTCCAATGCTGACTGTACACACTCCCAGAAGTGTGATGTAAATCTGCTATCTCTGTCTGAAATAATGGTACGTGGGACTCCATGAAGTCTGACGATCTCCTGGAGATACAACTGAGCTAGCTTCTCCATGGAGTAGGATATCTTGATAGCTAAAAAGTGGGCTGATTTAGTCAACCTGTCGACTATTACCCAGATGGCGTCAAAACCATTCGTGGTTCTGGGCAGTCCCACTATGAAATCCATAGAGATATCCTCCCACTTCCATTCTGGAATCTGTATAGGCTGCAGAACTCCTCCTCGTCGCTGATGTTCTGCCCCTGGCGGTGAGGCGAGATGCTAACATATCTGGCGATGTCTCGCTTCATCCCGCCACCAAAACGTTTCTTCAGGTCTTGATACATTTTGGTGGAACCTGGATGCATCGCATAGGGAGTCCTATGAGCCTCATCTAAAATCTGTCTCCGTAGTTCCTCCTGATCTGGAACACAGAGTCTGTCACCAAAATACAACACCCCTCTATCGGACACTCTGAATTCTCTACTTTCTGGTTCTGCTAGCCCTTGCTTGATTTTCTGAATTTCAGGGTCCTGCTCCTGCGCTGACTGAATATCACCAAGCAAGGTAGACTCTAAGGTCATAGTAGAGAGCTGTCCAACGATGAGTTCAAGACCGAAATCTACGATCTCCTTCTGTAGGGTTGGTGACATGGCTGCCAGAGATAATAAGGTAGCACTGGACTTTCTGCTAAGTGCATCTGCTACCTTATTTGCTTTCCCTGGATGGTAGAGGATGTCTATATCGTAGTCTTTGACCAGCTCTAACCATCTGCGCTGTCGCATATTCAGATCCTTCTGAGTGAAGAAGTACTTCAGACTCTGATGATCTGTATACACTCTGCACTGTGCTCCATACAAATAATGTCTCCAAATTTTTAGAGCGAATACCACTGCTGCAAGCTCAAGGTCATGAGTAGGGTAATTCTTCTCATAATCCTTGAGTTGTCTGGAGGCATAGGCGATCACCTTGCTGTTTTGCATCAGTACTGCTCCTAGTCCCAACTTAGAGGCATCACTATAGATGTCAAAGTTGCTGGTGTTGTCTGGTAGAGTCAAAATGGGAGCACTGGTCAATCTCCTTTTTAGCTCGCTGAAGCTGTTCTCACAGTCCTCTGTCCACTGAAATTTTCTATTCTTTCATTAAGAGTCACATGGGAGGCTATCTGAGAAGTCCTCTACAAACTTTCTATAATATCCTGCTAATCCCAGAAAGCTCCTGATTTCGCTGGCGTTCTTAGGTCTCTTCCAGTTACTTACTGCTTCTATCTTGCTGGGATCTACCATAATACCATCCTTTGAGATGATGTGACCCAGGAAGGACACCTGATCTAACCAAAATTCACATTTCGTGAACTTGGCGTATAGCTGGTTCTGCTGAAGTGTCTACAATACTAGTTTCAGGTGCTCTGAATGTTCTTCCTGAGTTCCTGAATAGATAAGAATGTCATCGATAAACACAATAACAAACTTATCTAAATACTCCCTGAATACTCTGTTCATGAGTTCCATGAATGTAGCTGGAGCATTGGTCACGCCAAAGGGCATGACGACGAACTCATAGTGTCCGTATCTGGTTCTGAATGATGTCTTGGGTATATCCCCTTCTTTAACCTTCACCTAATGATAACCTGATCTGAGATCTATCTTAGAGAACACTGCTGCTCCCTTCAACTGGTCGAACAGGTCATCGATTCTGGGAAGGGGATACCTGTTCTTGATCGTGACTTGGTTCAGTGATCTGTAGTCTATACACAGTCGCATGCTTCCATCCTTCTTCTTCACAAACAATACAGGTGCTCCCCATGGCGAGTGACTCAGGCGTATGAAACCCTTGTCGAGCAGCTCTTGTAGTTGCTCCTGAAGTTCCTTCAGTTCTGCTGGAGCCATGCGATAAGGCGCTTTGGAGATAGGATTTGTACCGGGAATGAGCTCTATCTCAAAGTCAATCTCCCTGTCTGGTGCTAAGCCTGGTAACTCTTCAAGGAAGACTGCTGGGTAGTCACATACGACTCGAACCTCTGCTAGCTGTTGGTTCTTGTCCTGACTGGCGTTGACTACGTGTGCTAGGAATCCTGTACATCCTGAATCCAGTAGCTTCTGTGCTTTCATAGCTGAGAGAAACTTCTTGACCTTTCTCTTTGGTTCCCCGCTGTATTCAAATTGCACTGCCGCTTCAGGTTGGAAGATGACTTTTTGTTTACGGCACTCTATGGTAGCACCGTACTTGATCAGAAAGTCCATTCCAAAGATAACGTCATAGCCGATCATCTCTAGCACTATCAGATCACAAAAGAGCTCTCTGTCTGCTATAATGACTGGCACTGCTCTGAGCCAGTGCGTGGATGCCATGATCTCTCCTGAAGGTAGTGCCATCAAAAAGTGACCACTGAGTACCTCTGAGGGTATTTCTAATTTTTCGGAGAACATCCTGGCTATATATGAATGGGTTGCCCCAGTATCAAATTGAATAGTAGCACTATACTGTAAAATGCTAATCTGACCTGTGACAACTGTCGAGGCATTGGCTACGTCCTCTCTGGTGAGTGAGTAGATCCTCGCATTCGCCATAGCTGGAGGGGCTTCTAATCTGCCCTGGCTGATAAGTGGACCTTCTAGAGTGGCCTGCATCTGATATAACTGAGCTGGCTGGCCTGCATACTGAATCTGCTGTGGCTGAGGAAGACCGGTCTTGTTCGGGCACTGCTTGGCCATGTGCCCTTCTTGTCCACATTCAAAGCATCCTCGTGTGCCCTTGCGACAAACCCCTGGGTAGAATTTCCCACAAGTAGCACACTTTGGATAACTGGTTCGCGTGCTAGATGGTCCTCCTTTTGGGTCACTCCTTGATTTGCGCTTGCTGTTGGAGTTCCCTTTCCAGTTAGAGCTGTGGCCTTGCTGTTTCTGAGTGTGAGAGTTTCCTTGGCCTTTGGACTCTGAGGAGACTTGCTTCTGCTGCTTTATGCTGTTCTGGTAATGCTCTGTGGTCAAGGCACTGCTCACTAACTCCTCTGTGGTTTGTGGCCTATGTATGCCACCAACCACGTTCACTGCTATCTCTGGCCTCAGCATCTTGAGCATCAACCGGATTCGTTCCTTCTCTGTGCTGACTAGCTCTGGGCATAGACGAGCCAACCTGTTGAATTTCATCATGGCTTCCTCAACTGAAAGGTTGCCCTGACGAAACTCAGTGAACTCGTCGTAGTGGCGGTTTGTAACCCGTATGTGAAAGAACTCCTCGAAGAATTCCTTCTCGAAGTCAGCCCATGACATCTGGTTCACTGGGCGCTTCGTTCTGATTCTTTCCCACCACATGCATGCGTCTCCTGTCAGGCAGAAGGAGGCACACTCCACCTTCTAGTGTTCTGGCCAGTCCAGAAGCTCCATCGTGCTCTCCAGTGTTTTGAACCAGGCTTGTGCATCCCATGGTTCACTAGTGCCTGAGAAGTTCTCTGGCTTGACTCGTTGCCACTGGATCAGATAGGCTTCCTTTCTTGGCTCAGCTGGTGTTGGTGCTGGTGCTGGTGCTGTAGGCTGAGCTGGTGGAACCTCTATGACTACCGGAGTCGTCAAATTCGGTTCCGGGGTGACTGTGGGGGTACTCTGCTGATTAGCCTTTAAGGTGGCTATTTCCTGTTGCTGTTCAGCTAGCTGCTGCTGTAACTGAGCCACTAATGTTGTAAGATATGGAGGAGGCACTGAACTGCCTGCCTCATGCTGGGGCTCAGTAGCTGGTGTCCTTCTAGCTGGGCATCCTCGTGCCATTTCTAAAGACATGGAGGACAGGACATGCATAACTAATACAATTATAATTGTATAACTATTGCTATCATGTTATATACTATCACATACTAACATGCATCAGATATCTATAAACATGGGCTATAACAAGAAAGCAAGGAACATAAATAAAGTAGAGGTATTCTTACTTGGAAGCTGCAGGTTCAATGCTGATGTGTATGTAGGAAGTATGGAACACTGCTCTGATACCACTCTGTAACGACCCACCTTCTGGGTACTGGCTGTAAGGCCGGTCGCTACAATTTATGCTTAACTATACTGTGTGGAAAGCTAGGCTAATTAAAATTTTACTCTACCAAGGACGGATACAACTGATAAGAAAGGTCTAAAGACCTTCTTTGCTGGTGTACACATGCTAAGGAGGGGAAACTGATCGTCCCAACTGAGCTAGGGACTAGAAACTAAACTTCCCAACTACCTACAGACCTGCCGATCGATCCACAGACCGATCGGAGCTGCGATCGTTCTGTTCCCAACTGGATCGGTCGGCAGACTGATCCAGGTGTGGCTGGATCGGTCGGCAGACCGATCCAGGTATGTCTGGATCGGTCGGCTGACCGATCCAGGCACCCGAAACACCTGGAACTCACTACTGTATCGTGCTGGATCGGTCGGCTGACCGATCCAGGAGGATACAGTAGCATACTGTATTTGTCCGGATCGGTCGGCTGACCGATCCAGCGGCACAATATACACTCTGATCGGTCTGTAGACCGATCAGAGTTCTGATTTCAGCCCTGAATTCTGATTTCAGCACTTTGGCGTGCCAAAATCTCACACAACAATTCTAAAATCAATGGAAATACATTCTAACAACTATTAACCAGCATTCTAACATAATTACTAACAAACTAAACCTGGCATACTACATAGTGCATGGTTTACTATTTCATAACACTTAACAACCAAAACTGAATAATGAAACTAAAAACGCAAAGTGCTAATACTGAAGTAAAACTGTTTAGATCCCAAAGATCTTTATTCCAACTCCTGCCCACACACATCTTGATAGCATTGCCCTCCAGCCTCCGCTAATGATCCACTTTTCCTTTACCTTTATCTGTAGTATAAGAAAAGTAGTATCTATAAGCTAAAAAGCTTAGTAAGAAACCATCTACCTCACAAAACATGCAACGATGCAAATATGATTTCAAATCATGCTGTTTAAAACATATGCTGGATATACTGAATAAACTAAACATGGCATGGCATATAAGCATACAATCATGGCATATCTAAAGCTGAACATAAAGTCATCATGCATATTCACAGGGAAAAACTAAGCTGATACTAAGAACTGAGCTACGCTAATACTGAGCTACTGCTAGAACTGTACTGAATTCACGAACTAATTTGTGAAAGGTTGAAAACTGTATACATATAATAAGTGAAAATACTAAACATGCTGCTGAGGGGCCCGACAACTGTACATGCTATGCGCGCATCTCTAACTAGACCCGGGGTTGCAAGTCCCGAATTTAGTAGAGCTACTAGGTTATCTAAACCTAGGGACCGACTATGGGAGCCCAACCCAGTGGATATCTAATCCAGTACAGTGCCAACTGAAAAGTAAAATACTGAGTATAGCTAAACTGTTCTACATTGCTGTTTCTAGGTTATCTGAACCTAGAGCTAGGTTGTCTGAACCTAGAGGCGACTGTGGGAGCCCACCCATTGGACCGTAGTCCCATATAAGCTAGAATAAACTGATTTACTAATTTAGATGCTTCTAACGCATTCAACCATGCTAATAATAATGCCCAAGTTGCATTCTTTTCTAAGCTGGTTATTTAATCGAACACCTAGTGCACTTTAACTCCCCTCTCTATTAGGGAGACTACCTTTAGGCACCCAACAACATCTAAACCTCCAACTGAAGGAGAAAAGATGTGTCCGGCCCATCTAAAGGTACTCACTAAATCCCTAAACCTGCGAGGAGGGTTAAATACACCCTATGTGTCGAAAACATACGCATATAACTAAACTAATGCACAGAAAAATCACACGGTAGTTATTATACTGCAGGTGAGGGGTTTCTTACCTGGTGTGTTAGATTTCTTACAAATCTAATCGCTAGAAATTCCGGTGGAGACGACTTCTCGACGATTTGCTCACGTCCACGTGTTCTACTCGCGGAGGGGAGCGTCCTCGTGTCCGAGATGTCACCGGGAGGCACTCCTATGGCCCTAGGGATGAAACCCTAGTGTTGCTTGGGTGTTGGCGCCGAGAGAGGGAGGAGAGGGAGAGGTGGCGTCGGTGAGATTAGGGTGAAGGATGAGTTGCCGAACCAACACAAAATAAACCAAACCAACTTATGTTTTCCTATTTATACTAAATAATTAATTCGGCCAAACCAATTATAAATATAATTGATTCCCTTTCCTTTCAGCACGGCCCTGCTGGGTTCAACTGGTTACTAGAATTATCCGTAAACCATAGGTCTCGGGTTCAATTCCCGCTTAGGCCGTTTTCGTTTTCTAATAATTTTTGCTACTTCCGCTACTCGGAAAATTTCGGAAAAATATCTAATAATTCCAGAAAAATCATAGAATATTTCTAAAATAGTTTGAGAATTTTTCGGGCGTTACAGCTACGAGGAGAGACTGAAATAGAAGAACCTTCTATTACTGGGCAGAAGAAGACTCGAGGGCCTACATCAATGTGCAGACTTATTGCTGCTGCAAGATGGGGAAAAAGTCGACGATTGAATATGATGACATGGGACGACCTGTGTACAATGAAAATGGGAAGGCACTACAATCTTTCATAGGCTCTGTTGTTAGATCCATGGTGCCAATTAACATAAAGTCATGGCCCACTATTCCAGAGAACATGAAACAGAAAGTGAGGGAAGAAATATCGGTGAGTATAATCCAATAATACACTTCCTTATGAGATTGCTTATATTTTTTTTTCATTGTGATTTTTTCAATATACAAACTGATAGCAATTACTGCTGTGTGTTACAGAATGTCTTCGACTTAGCACCTCAAAGCGAGGCGGCAGTGATGAGTTCAGCAGGCCAGAAATGGAGAGACTTCAAAAACAAACTCAACAGTAGGTTTGTCTGGCCATATAGAGATAATCCTGAAAAACTGAGGTCACCACCAGAGCAGTATCAGATCCCATCTGCAATTTAGAAAGCTTTTGTCGATGAGAGGCTACATCCATCTTGGGAGGTACTTGATGATATTATCATGTTATATTTAAATTATTATATGCACCAAAATTTAAAACATTTAGGGCATTTAATTAACAAAATGAAGTTCTGTACAGCAGGAATATATATAATAAGTTCATGTACAGCAGGAATATATATAATAAGTTCATCATACTCCATCCTATTGTTTTTAAATTCTAGCAATTCTTCTATAAATTTACTTTTTTTTACGTGATATAGGTCACTCAAGAAAAACAAAAGGAACGGACGAGCCATTGCATGTATCATCACAAAATGTCTCGCAAAAGTTACATTGGCTTGGAGACTAAATTGGTAATCCATGGAACATTATATTATCCTTTTCATGTAGTACGTCATGTTTTAAATGATCATTTTTTGGAATTGTAGAGGTAGAGAAAAATATTCAGGGAGGATGAGAAAGTTGATAGGTCATTACTTTGGAGTAAGGCCCGCGAGGACAAATCCGGAAACATCACAAATACAGAGACTGCTGAAGTTGCTGAAAAAATTGTATTATTTTAGTTTTATTTCAAGTTCATTCATAATAAGTGAAAAAAGTGTCTTCATTGGATATTTAATGTTACCTCCATATTTTTAGGATGATTTGTTGGACAAGAAAAAGAGGGGAGAGTTCATATCTTCTGGAAGCAATGACGTATTAACTACTGCATTAGGGAGCCAAGAACATTACGGCAGGGTTAGAGGTGTAGGGGGATTTGTGAAGCCCCAAGTCTACTTTAAAACTCCAAGGAAGAAGAGGGAGTTGGTGTCAAAGGCTTTGGCTGAAAACTACAAAGAGCAAGCGGAGGAAACAAAGAGTTTGAAAGCTGAAGTTGAAAAACTCAAGGCTCTTCTTTCTCGATTTATGCCAGAAACAAGTGATCGAGTTTCTGAACGTGTAGCATCTAACAAGTCATCGCACATGGCAGTTCAAAGATTGGAAGAGGATGTGGAAGTTTTTGAATGCGGTAGTTCATTCAATGAGGTTTTATATTATATTTGGTACATTAAATTTGTTTCCTAGCTTTAGATATTAAAATATAATATCTTATTGTTCAGGGGAAAAAAATGTTATTTGGCTCTGAAGAATAAGGGGAATGTGGTGGCATATGGCACGATAGTATCTGACGGAGGCCCAAATGTTATGCTGCACAATGCTCCACTTGGGGAAGGCAACTTAAAGGTGTCTGTTGATGTTGTTTTACAGGAGGAAGCGGAGCTTCCAATTCCACTTAAGTTGGGACCAACAGTAATAGTAGATGCTGTTGGAACTGTGGTTGGCTGGCCAAAAGAGTTGGTGACATTTCCGACGACAAAGGTATTTTCAGTTCACTTTTCTGTTACTATAGTTATATATTTTGCTACAATTATTTAAAATTGTAGAAAAAGGAGAAACATGCACCACCATTTGCTATTTTGGAGGTTCCTAATGAGAAAAATAAATTCAAAGAAGTTGAAAGTGCTCTACCAATGCCATGCAAGTTTTTGTATTCTTATGTTGTTAGACTGATGACTGAGGAGGAGACCATTCCTATCGAATTTGATGAAGCCATGTTTGGACGTAATGTGAGTACATCGTTGTTGAGAGAGGATGTTATGCACTGTATGGAAATGAGAGAGATAGGGGCCAAGCAAATTTTGGTTTACATGGGGTAAGTTATGTCTTATATACAATTCTTCTCTTTGCATTAGTTCATGTCTTAAGTAACCATGTTTTTTATTACTTGAATGCAGTTACTTGTACAAGTACTTGAAGGAAACAAACAGTGCTGAGTATGTGTCGTTTGTGGATCCCAACAAAATACCAGCCGCTCAAGATGGCAGTACCTCTTCACAACACATTGCTAATCAGTTGAAAGCATCAAACGGAGACAACATATGCCTTATCCCATACAACACTGGGTATATTTTTAATCCCTGCTCAATTCCTAATACATAGTAGCTTAGCTATATATTGACAATCGTGCAGGAACCACTGGATCTTGACCGTTATAAACGAGGACAAAGATACAATTTATTTGTTGGACTCAATGGGTAATAGGAACCGAGATAACGCTTGGAAAACTACAGTGTGCAAGTATGTTTATAGGAACCGAGATAACGCTTGGAAAACTACAGTGTGCAAGTATGTTTTAGATTATGTAGATTGTGAATAGATTGATTAGCAAATATGAAATGAAATAAGTTCTATTTTTACAATGTAGTGGAGTGAGGACGTACCTTTGTATGAGGGGTAATCCAAAACGACCAACTTTCAAACAGTTGACGGTATGTCTTATTGAAAACATGCATTTCTGGTTCTTATATATTTGGTTTTTCACTTTGCATTAACTTTGATTCATTAGGGTAATCTGAAACAACAAGGTTGTGTTGAATGTGGATATTGTGTCATGCAGTACATAAAAGAGATTATTGAATGTGAGGATCTACAGTTGGAGAGGAAGGTGTGTGAATTTCTTCCATTTTGAACAAGAATGGACATACTGAATCAAATCGATGTAGTGTTGCACACTGAATCAAATCGTTCACGCCCTGCTACTGCTTTCTTCTCATGCTTTGATATGGCTTCTTTCCTTCTTTTTTTTCCTCGCCCTTAGATGACACCCTGTTTATGGTTTTATACAAAATTGTGTTATGCATAGTTCTATTAGTAGCTGGGGGAAATTAGTAACTGATTTGGGGCTAACATGCGCACTTTCCTGTGGGAAGAGGGGAAAGGTGAATAGGGGTACGTTTTTTTGATTTATTTGTCTATACAAAGTGTGTATGTGCTTAGTAATGGGGTGTGTTTGTGCTTAGTAATATTGTGTGTTGGTTGAGTATTCTGCAAAATCCATTCCAAATCGGGCTTCTGTAGCCACTGAGCTTACTTCAAGCATCCAAGTTGATGGGTTATACTTCTCTTTGATTTTTAGGATTCCAGAAATTGCCTATAAAACATAACAGATTTTATGCAAAAGTTAGCTACAGATATGTTAAGCAACCTGAGCTTACTTTAGGCAGAATTTTTTAGGATTCCAAAAATTATCTTTTGTGATAGATAATGCTTACTTCAGTTAGCTTACTTCAAGTATTGCTGGTCTCCAGTTAGCTTACTTTAAGTGTTGCTGGACTTCACACAACCTGAGCTTACTTCAGGCAGATTTTTTTAAAAATATTCTTTTGTGATAGACAATGCCTCAACTTTTAGTCCAGTAAAATAATGAGCATGTAAGACCCAAATTTATTTAGGCTTCTGTGACCCACATGTTATAATTCAAACAAAATTATTACTATAAGAGTGCATATAAAAATACATATTTATTTGTCTTATCATGCTTTTGTTAATTTAATTCATGATTTTTTTGTCAACTTACTGTGTTTTGATTTAAAGTTTTCGGTTACAAAACATAACATGATGGTTCTTTCTAAATTGCAGTTTGCAGGTTGTGTGAAGTGTTGGTATTTTCGGGCCGCGAAAACCGTTTTTTCGCGTCGCGGAAACCCCGAAATCCCCTAGCCATTGGATCCGTGCGAAGAAAACTTTCAAAAATACGAATACGAGTTTCAAACTATGATCTACAGTAGATCTACAAAGGAAAAACATTTTATACCTTTGAAGCGTGCCCTCGCAAATCCCGCTCGTCCAACGGTACGCCTGATCTCGAAGTTGTCAACGTAGACAACTCTCTAGTGATATCCACACGAACAAGAAGTGTTCTCTAACACTCAAAGATGGAGAAGAAGAGCACCACAAGTGTGCTAGCACTTTCTAAGGCTCTCGGGTAGGATTTAAAAGGGGAGAAAGGAGAGAAAGAAAAAGGAATCTCACATACTCCTCTAGGTACCCTCCTTTGTGACCTTCACTTCACCCTTTCTCTTGAAACTCAACACATTCCTCTTCACCTTGCTTGAAACCCACGGCCAAGAAGAGGAGAAGGAGGAGGAAGAGAGCTAAGGAAAAAGATGCATTCAACACCACTTTAATTTCATAAAATGAAACCTCCACACACATTAGTGTGGTCGGCCACACACATGTAACTCCCCTTATTAATGTGGCCGGCCACATTAAATGGAATGGTGTGTAACTGTTAGAGTGTATACTAAAAACCTATCTTTTGGTATAAATATTTATCTAGAAATAAGAATCACATTGGTCAAATGTCTACATTTATGATAAATGTAGTTGCTCAATTAATTTATATTGTAGATAACATGGTGTGTGGTGTCACATACAGAAGATCATGTTATCGATTCCTTATAAATTATAAACAGTAGCTCACGACCAAGATGGAAAGGAGCAAACCATTGGAAGGTTGTAGTGTAATTAGGTATTAGTTTATCTTAACTATATAATTACACTAGTACACTTAGAGTGTATTGAGTAGGACCATTTGAGGTCGTTCCTTTTATACTGACTTTATAAAGGAACAAAGACCTCAGTTATTATGGAAGTGTGTGCTCTTAATCCTAATATAATAACAAGCACATATATTTGATATTTATTTCTTTAATTTATCAATGGGTGAGATTTAGTTCGATAAATCAATAAGTCCGATAAGTTGGGAAATAATATCACTTATAGTGTGTGTTGTTGATTATAGAAGGAAACTGTGTCCTAGTGATCTAGGTTGAGAATGTCCCCAAGAGGAGCTCATAAGGATTGTCATGTTAAACCCTGCAAGTGAACTTAGTCCAACATGACGATGAAGTTGAGTGGTACTACTCTTGGAGCTAGATATTAATTAAGTGAGTTGTCAGTAACTTACTTAATTAGTGGACATTTGTTATCTTAAACACAGGGAGACTAACACACTCATAATAAGAAGGAGCCCAAAATGTAATTTGGGATTGGTGCGGTAGTTCAATAATAGTTCTCTAGTGGAATGAATTATTATTGATAAAATTAAGTTGTGTGTTCGGGACGAACACGGGATGCTTAATTTTATCGGGAGACCAAAACCAATTCCTCCTCTCGGTCCCTATCGTAGCCTCTTGTATATAGAGATTTATACCCACCACATACCCAACATCTTACCCATCCTATAGGGGCCGACCAAGCTAGCTTGGAGACCAAGCTAGGGCCGGCCATGGTTTGGTTCATGGGTGAATTCATGTGGTCGGCCCTAGCTTGAACTCAAGCTTAGGTGGCCGGCCCTATTAAAATAAAAAGAAATTTTAATTTTAAGAATTTTTCTTATGTGGATAACATGATTTAAAAGAGAGTTTAAAAATTTAAATATTTCCTTTTATAAGATTCTACAAAAGATTAAGAGAAGAGTTAAATCTCTTTCCTTATTTGTAGATTAAAAGGTTGATTTTAATTTTGGTAAAAACTTTCCTATTAATCATGTTTATTATTTAAAAGAAAGTTTAAAAATTAAAAATTCTCTTTTATTAGTTTCTACAAAAGATTAAGAAAAGATTTAATATCTTTCCTTATTTGTAAATTAAAAGAGATTTTAATTTTAGAGATAACTTTCTTTTTATCCACATGTTAAAAGAAAGATTTTAATTTATAAAATTTCCTTTTTATTAACCAATCATGAAGGGATAAAATTATTAGAAAAATTTTATAAATTTTCGGAAGCAAATAAGGAAGTTTTAATTTGTGTTTAAAATTTTATTTGCTTGGAGATTTGTATAATGGCCGACCATTGTAAATTGAGAAGAGAAAAATTATTTTTAATTAAATAAATTTTCCTTTTCATGGCAAAAGAATTAAGGAAGTTTTTATTTAAATTTCCTTATTTGCCAAGACCAAGGATTATAAAAGAGGGGGTAGAGGTGCCTTCATGGGTGAACAACTCTATTATTTTTCTCCCTCTTTTCTTCCTTGGGTGTGACCGGCCCTTTCTTTCCTCTCCTCTCCTTTGTGTGGCCGAAATTTTCTCATGGTGGAGATAGCTTTGGTGGCCGGAACTAAGAAGGAGAAGAAGGAGAGAAAAGAAGTCTCTTTTCTAGCATCCCTTGGAGCATGGTGGTGGTGGCCGAACCTCTTCATCCTAGGAGAAGTTTTGATGGCCGAAACTTGTAAGGAAGAAGAAGGTGCTAGGTGGTTCTCATCTCGGAAGATCGTTGCCCATACAACGTCCGAAGTTAGAAGAGGAATACGGTAGAAGATCAAGAGGTCTTTCTAAAAGGTATAACTAGTAATTTTTCTTTCCGCATCATACTAGTTATTTTTGGAAATAATACCAAATACAAGAGGCATGCGATTCTAGTATTTCGAATATGTTTTTCGATGTTGTGTTCTTTTGTTTTTTTTCCCTTGTGATTTGATTGTTCTTTTCGGTTAACCTAAAGTTATTTTAGGAAATTAAATATTAGCTTTCCATAAAAGGTTTTGTCTAGTCGGTGGTGGTTGCTCCCATATCCAAGAAGGCCATGTGCCTCGCCACGTCAGTACTGGGAACCAATTATGGAAATTAATATTTAATGGAATTAATAACTTAAGGTGATTTGGGTCGAACGTGTTAAGTTCCGCAGGAGACCCAAGTCAAAACCTAAAAGAACGAATAGATTAAGTTTTGGATCAAACGTGTTAAGTTCTACAGGCGATCCAAAATTTATTTTAAAAGAATGCATGGTAGCTAGGAAAAGGTTCAAACCTTTGTACAAAATTTTTGTACAGTGGAACCTCTAGGTTTTCCGAGTAGCAACCAATAATTGGTATCAGAGCTAGGGTTTTGCCTCTGTGTATTTGGTATTAGTTTAATTATGCACATGTCATACGTAATTTAGGCAGGTTAATAGTAGGATGTGCTAACTTTGTGGATGCAGGATCCAACTATTATGGCTAATAGTTATTATGTGTGTGATTGGACCCTTGGACATGTCAAGGGCATTTTATTGTGTGTGCATGATTGTATTATAAAATACAGCAGGAGCTGTATTTAGTTTTATTAGGATTTTATTTTTGATCTAGTTACATGTACATTCCTTTTATGGAATATAGGATCGATGGATGTAAATTTTATTTTATGTTCAATCTAGTTTACATGTACATTCCTTCGAGGAATATAGGATCAAAATGTGAAATTCTATTTATGTCGCAGATCGAATCTTGCAAAGCGTGGAACCTTCTAAGGACCAGAGGCGCAGCGGAACTAGGAGCAAGATGGATGTGATAGCTAGACCCGGTGGCAGTGGCCAAATATGGCAGCAGCTTGGGATGACAACATACGGAGGACAACAAGAGATAAAAGCCATAATAGTTGAAAATTAGATTTTCTATTTATTGCTTTTGTATTGTGCTGTGTGTGCATGTTAGTTTACATATTTAGTAGGCTAGCATAGTTAAAATTCCTCGTTTATAAATAACTAAGTGGGAGAGGGATTTTTAAGTAAATCCCATGGTCTCCATTACTAGTTTGTAAGTGATGCAAACAAGCTTGTGCGTTGACTCTGAGTGCCTTCCTCCATAACGGATGAGCTTGTTTGTGGATCACTAGAACAGACTTTCATTTTTGGATGACTATAGGAAGTTAATTAAGAGCGTGTGATCTTCCCCAACGGAAGGGGCATAATCTTATTAATGGACTTAGTGTCAAGTAATGGTATACACTTAGAAACATCTAATAGTATCCTCCCCATCGGAGTCACTGCTATTATTTGTGTGACCAAATGATACCAACTATTAATTTTATTTGTCAAAAAGTTAGGTTGACAAGATAATAAAATTAATGGGTTAAAACCCTCCTTTTACAAATGTTGAATATGTATACGTCCACACTAACGTGGCATGCAAAATTCACGGTGTTTGAGGTGTTGGTGAATTTAAATAATATTGTTTGAGGAATCAATAATTTTTTTTTAAATTCAAAAGTTTTTGACCAAATATTTGATCAAAGACAGATCAACTATTAATTTTATTCGTCATAAAGTAAAGTTGACGAGATAATAAAATTAATGAATAAAATCTCCTCTTAGATTTTGTATACGTCCACACTATTGTGGCATACAAAATTCATGGGGATTTTTAAGGAGTTGATCTTGACCAAGTATTTTGTGATTCTTAGGATTTAAAATGTTTGTCAATCCCCTAGTAGTCATACTATAAGAAAGACTTAGTAATCCCAATTGTAATGATTGGAAATAGGACTTAGACATTAAGGTAGACTGTCTTCTTAGAACTAAGAATAATATAGGTGTATTTAATTCATTAGTTGAAACATGTTTAGTGGTGTTATCTACCAGAACCTGGAGTGTAGATATAGAAGCCATTAATCATGTCCGCAATTCATTGCAAGGTTCCAGGAAACCCGGCAACTAAATGAAAATTAAAACACCGTCTACATGGGCACTACTGTAAAAATGGTAGCTGTTGCAGTGGGAGATGTTTATCTTTTGATAAGAATAAAACATGGATTTTTGAGTAATTGTCTTTACGCACCAAGTTTAGAAAGAACTAGTTTTCAGTTTCTAAACTATTCAAAGAACTTGATATTCTGCCTCTTTTAAATAACAAATTTGTTATTAAGAAAAAGAGGGAAGTTATCTATTTTGGTACGTTGGTTGGCAATTTATAAATCCAATAACTCTCACGATGCAACAAATGGAAATTAGTAGCACATCTTCTAACTTTAAGAGAAAGTAACCTTCGAAAATGAACCAATTATATCTTTGGCTTCTAAGGCTAGGTTATATTAACTTGAGTAGGATTCATTGGTAGCTGATGAACTTTTGGGTTCATTAGTAGTGGAAATCTTTCCAACCTACGAGTCTTACTTGGAAGGAAAAATAACCAAGAAGCTTTTAAGTCTAAGGGGTATGGAGTCAAAGATATATTGGAATTGGTTCATTCTGATTTGTGTGATCCTATGAGCATCCAGGCAAGAGGTTGTTTCAAATATTTCATCTATTTTATAGACAACTATTTGAGATACGGATATATTTACTTGATGTGCCGCAAGTCTAAGTGCTTTGATTAGTTCAAAGAGTACGAGGCTGATGTGGAGAAACAACAAAGTAAAAGTATCAAGACACTACGGTAAGATCGTAGTGGCAAGTACCTCTTGGGAGAATTTAGGAGTCATTTATCAGAAGTAGGGATTGAATCCCAACAGAATGGTGTAGGAAAAGGAAGGTATAGGACTCTTATGGAAATAAGTAGATTGATGAGTTATTAAGAATATTATCAAAATCATTTTAAGGATATACTCTGGAAACGGGAGTGAATATAGTACCTTCTAAAGTCAGAACTCTCTACTCATATAGAATTGCTGAATAGGCGTAAGCCTATTTCGAAGCATATTCGGATTCGGGTAATCCAGCACATATGCAGAAGAGAGACAATGATAAGTTGGACAGGAATTCACTTGTTTGTGGGTTATCCTAGTGAAATGAAAGTAGGTTTATAGTCTTAAAAATCAGAAGGTCATTGTTAGTATCAATGACCGATTTTTAGAAAAGGACTATGTAATAAACCATGTGCCCATAAGAAAATTTGTTCTTAAGGAAATAATAAAAGGCATGTCTAATCTAGTACCAACTGTACAAGATGAGATACCACAAGAAAACTGCATCACGTATCACAAATGATACACAATTGCAGATAGTGCCTCGTCGTAGTGGGAGGGTTGTTAGGCAACCTAAAAAGATTCATGTTTTGGGAGAGTTTTTGGACTCGATCCCTGGAGGACATGAACCTGATCTCCGGACATATGACGAAGCACTCCAAGATAAAGATGCAGCATCTTGGCAAAGAGTAATGAATAAAAGAATTAGAATATATGTATTCTAATAAAATCTGGAAGCTTGTAGAACCACCAAATGGTGTAAAGGCCTTTGGGTGTAAAAAGGTCTATATTAGGAAAAGAGGGATAGACAGGAAGGTAGAAACTTTCAAAGCAAGGCTTGATGAAAAAGGAAACTTTTTCACTGGTAGCCATGCTTAAGTCTATCCGGATTCTTTTATCTATTTGGCAAGTGGATGTCAAGACAGCATTCCTTAATGGAAGTCTTGATGAAAGCATCCATATAAAGCAACCAGAAGGGTTTATTGCAAAGGGCTAAGAGCATCTTGTGTGCAAGCTCAATCAGTCTATGGACTGAGTCAAAGCTTCAAGGTCTTGGAACATCCGGTTTATCAAAGTAATCCAGACCTATGGATTTATTGAGTAAACGGATAAGTCTTGTGTATACAAAAGGTGTGATGGAAACGTGGTGGTATTTCTTGTACTATACGTAGATAACATTTTTGGTAGTTGGAAACAATATCAAAATGTTATCAGAAGTAAGGGTATGGTTGTCCAAATAATTTGATATAAAGGACTTGGGAGAATGTATATATTTTTGAGATCAAAATAATAAGGGATCGAAAGAAAAAATATATTTTACTTATCCCAAGCTTGATACATCGGAAAATCCTTGCTCGTTTTAAGCATACAAAACTCCTCGAAGGTTTCTTACCTTTTAAGCATGGAGTGTCTTTATCTAAAGAGATGTCTCCGATGCCACCAAAGGAGATTGAGGACATGTAGGCAGTTCTTTATGCTTCGGCAGTTAGACAACCTAATGTATGCTATGCACGAGATCAGAAATCTATTTTCCCAAGGGCATAGTTAGCAGATATCAAAGTAACTCTAGACAAGGACATTGGACTGCAGTAAAGTATATATTAAAGTACTTTAGAGGCGCTAGAGATTATATGCTAGCTTACAAGGCAGTTAATTAGGTCCCTGTGGGTTACATGGATTTTGACTTCCAATCGGATAGGGACAATAATAAGTCAACCTCGGGGTCTTGTGTTTACTTTAGGAGGAAAAGTGATAACTATGGAAGAGTGATAAGCATAGGTGTTTTTCTGGACTCCACCATAGAAGCTTAGTATATGGCAAGCCTCTAAGGTAGCCATAAAAGCTGAATGACTCAATAACCTCAAGATAGACTTAGACATGATTTCTGGTTTGTCCAAAGATTGTTACAATTTATTGTAATAATGTTGGTGCAGTAGCAAACTCGAAGAAACTATAAGTCTATAAGGCAAATAACACAATAGAGCGCAAGTACCACCCAATACGAGAAATCGTATAAACGAGGAGAAGTTGTTGCTGCCTAGATTGCATCAGGTGATGACCTATAGATCCTTTCACTAAGGTCCTTAAGGCAAGAGTTTTTGATGGGTATGTTGAAGGGTTGGGAATCAGATCTATGGCAGCAGATATGGCAGCTTAGTCTTTTAGTATAAGTGGGATATTGTTAGAGTGTATACTAAAAGCCTAGCTTTTGGTATAAACATTTATCTAGAAATAAGAATCACATTGGTCAAATGTCTACATTTATGATAAATGTAGTTGCTCAATTAATTTATAGCGTAGATAACATGGTGTGTGGTGTCACATACAGAAGATCATGTTATCGGTTCCTTATAAATTATAAACATTAGCTCACGACCAAGATGGAAAGGAACAAACCATTGGAAGGTCGTAGTGTAATTAGGTATTAGTTTATCTTAACTATATAATTACACTAGTACACTTAGAGTGTATTGAGTAGGACCATTTGAGGTCGTTCCTTTTATACTGACTTTATAAAGGAACAAAGATCTCAGTTATTATGGAAGTATGTGCTCTTAATCCTAATATAATAACAAGCACATATATTTGATATTTATTTCTTTAATTTATCAATGGGTGAGATTTAGTTCGATAAATCAATAAGCCCGATAAATTGGGAAATGATATCACTTATAGTGTGTGTTGTTGATTATAGAAGGAAACTGTGTCCTAGTGATCTAGATTGAGAATGTCCCCAAGAGGAGATCATAAGGATTGTCATGTTAAACCCTGCAGGTGGACTTAGTCCAACATGACGATGAAGTTGAGTGGTACTACTCTTGGAGCTAGATATTAATTAAGTGAGTTGTCAGTAACTTACTTAATTAGTGGACATTTGTTATCTTAAACACAGGGAGACTAACACACTCATAATAAGAAGGAGCCCAAAATGTAATTTGGGATTGGTGCGGTAGTTCAATAATAGTTCTCTAGTGGAATGAATTATTATTGATAAAATTAAGTTCAGTGTTCGGGGCGAACACGGGATGCTTAATTTTATCGGGAGACCAAAACCAATTCCTCCTCTCGGTCCCTATCGTAGCCTCTTGTATATAGAGATTTATACCCACCACATACCCAACTTCTTACCCATCCTATAGGGGCCGGCCAAGCTAGCTTGGAGACCAAGCTAGGGCCGGCCATGGTTTGGTTCATGGGTGAATTCATGTGGCCAGCCCTAGCTTGAACTCAAGCTTAGGTGGCCGGCCCTATTAAAATAAAAAGGAATTTTAATTTTAAAATTTTTTCTTATGTGGATAACATGATTTAAAAGAGAGTTTAAAAATTTAAATCTTTCCTTTTATAAAATTCTACAAAAGATTAAGAGAAGAGTTAAATCTCTTTCCTTATTTGTAGATTAAAAGGTTGATTTTAATTTTGGTAAAAACTTTCCTATTAATCATGTTTATTATTTAAAAGAAAGTTTAAAAATTAAAAATTCTCTTTTATTAGTTTCTACAAAAGATTAAGAAAAGATTTAATATCTTTCCTTATTTGTAAATTAAAAGAGATTTTAATTTTAGAGATAACTTTCTTTTTATCCACATGTTAAAAGAAAGATTTTAATTTATAAAATTTCCTTTTTATTAACCAATCATGAAGGGATAAAATTATTAGAAAATTTTTATAAATTTCCGGAAGCATATAAGGAAGTTTTAATTTGTGTTTAAAAGTTTATTTGCTTGGAGATTTGTATAATGGCCGGCCATTGTAAATTGAGAAGAGAAAAATTATTTTTAATTAAATAAATTTTCCTTTTCATGGCAAAAGAATTAAGGAAGTTTTTATTTAAATTTCCTTATTTGCCAAGACCAAGGATTATAAAAGAGGGGGTAGAGGTGCCTTCATGGGTGAACAACTCTATTATTTTTCTCCCTCTTTTCTTCCTTGGGTGTGGACGGCCCTTTCTTTCCTCTCCTCTCCTTTGTGTGGCCGAAATTTTCTCATGGTGGAGATAGCTTTGGTGGCCCGAACTAAGAAGGAGAAGAAGGAGAGAAAAGAAGCCTCTTTTCTAGCATCCCTTGGAGCATGGTGGTGGTGGCCGAACCTCTTCATCCTAGGAGAAGTTTTGATGGCCGAAACTTGTAAGGAAGAAGAAGGTGCTAGGTGGTTCTCATCTCGGAAGATCGTTGCCCACACAACGTCCGAGGTTAGAAGAGGAATACGGTAGAAGATCAAGAGGTCTTTCTAAAAGGTATAACTAGTAATTTTTCTTTCCGCATCATACTAGTTATTTTTGGAAATAATACCAAATACAAGAGGCATGCGATTCTAGTATTTCGAATATGTTTTTCGATGTTGTGTTCTTTTGTTTTTTTTTTCTCTTGTGATTTAATTGTTCTTTTCGGTTAACCTAAAGTTATTTTAGGAAATTAAATATTAGCTTTCCATAAAAAGTTTTGTCTAGTCGGTGGTGGTTGCTCCCATATCCAAGAAGGCCATGTGCCTCGCCACGTCAGTACTGGGAACCAATTATGGAAATTAATATTTAATGGAATTAATAACTTAAGGTGATTTGGGTCGAACGTGTTAAGTTACGCAGGAGACCCAAGTCAAAACCTAAAAGAACGAATAGATTAAGTTTTGGATCAAACGTGTTAAGTTCCGCAGGCGATCCAAAATTTAATTTAAAAGAACACATGGTAGCTAGGAAAAGGTTCAAACCTTTGTACAAAATTTTTGTACAGTGGAACCTCTAGGTTTTCCAAGTAGCAACCAACAGTAACCTCCATGAGGTGGCACACCATGATGAGGTGGAGATGATGTGGCAAGGTTAGTCATGCCATGTAGGATGAGTCAACCTTCATGATGTGGCAATACATCAAGTCAAACTTGATGTTTCAACTTCCATTTGGTCAAGTCAAAATTGACCAATTCTCTTCCTTGTTGAGTTAAAACCAACATTTGGTTCAAGTCAATTTTAATTTAATGAATCTCAATTCATTAATATAAATTGACTCAATGAATCAAATTTAAATTAGACTCATTCAACAATTGAATCTAATTGAGTCTAACTCAATAAGTCTAATTTGAATTAATTCGAATCCAATCTTTGGTGCATCATATGAACCTAATCCAATTGGTTCATCATATGAACCTAATCTCCATCCACTTGTTCTTTGTGTGTGACCCAATAGGTTCTTGTAACGTTGGCAATGTTTCTAAACTCCTTTAGAAACATAAGCAATGAGCGGCATCTAGCAATATATCATTGCTACCCAAGTTACAAGAATGTTGAGATCCAACATCACTTTGTGACTACTAATTGTGACTCCTCACAATATATGACAAGTGTCCTTCTATCCTAGACATCTAGATTGATCAATATGAAGCATAGACCGTGTCATCCTCTAATCAATCTAAATCTTGAACTCCAATTAGACACACTAAATCAAATGAGCTCAATATCCTATATTGACTCATTTGGGCATCGCCATGCACTTCGTGGTCTCACTCTATCAAGAATACCGATGTCACTCCCGTCATATAGGAGGGATAGATCCCATCTACATCACTCACATCCCTTTGCATAATTTGTTACATACCCAGTAATCGCCTTTATAGTCCACCCAGTTACGGGTGACGTTTGACGAAACTAAAGTACATAACTCCTTATGTAGGGAACCATGGTGACTTCAGGTCTAAGGACTAGTAGTCATACTAATAGCCACATGAGAAAGTATATGACACTCATATAACGATCCATGATACTTTCTCATGGCGGGTCATTCAGTATACATTCTCTAATGCATACCCATGTGTCAACTTGATATCTCTATATCCATGACTTGTGAGATCAAGTCATCGAGTTGACCTACATGCTAGTCTTATTGCATTAACATTGTCCCTGAATGTTAATACACGACTAGGAATGATTTAGAGTAGTGTTCCCTATATCATCTCACTATCGATTCAACCAATCGATTGATATAGGTAAGAACCTTCTACTCAAGGACGTTATTATACTTAGTTTATTTGGCACCAATACAAGTAAGTATAATAACCAAAAACCAAATGCCTTTATTTATATAGAATATGATACAACAAGTCCAAAATATAATCATCAAATGATTGGCTCTAGGGCTCTAGCTAACAATCTCCCACTAGCATTAGTGCCAATCAGTGTAGGCTCTAAACCCCAATGACCTAGTGTGACCATCATGCTTCCTCTGTGCCAAAGCCTTGGTCAAGGGATCTACAATGTTAGCCTCTGTAGGTACTCTGCAAATCTTCACATCTCCTCTCTCGATGATCTCTCGAATGAGATGGAAGCGCCGTAGTATGTGTTTGGTCCGCTGGTGTGAGCGAGGTTCCTTCGCCTGTGCTATAGCTCCATTGTTGTCACAATAGAGCTCAAAAGGGTCAGCAATGCTTGGAACCACCCCAAGTTCAGTGATGAACTTGCGAATCCAAACTGCCTCCTTTGCTGCCTCTGATGCAGCAATATACTCGGCCTCTGTCGTAGAATCAGCTACTGTGTCCTGCTTCGAACTCTTCCAGCTCACAGCACCACCATTAATGCAAAACACGAACCCCGACTGCGATCTATAGTCATCTTGGTCGGTCTGGAAGCTAGCATCACTGTAACCCTTTACAGCTAGCTCATCATTGCCTCCATATATCAAGAAATATTCTTTAGTCCTTCTTAAGTACTTAAGAATATTCTTGACCGCTATCCAATGACTTTCACCTGGATCTGACTGGTATCTGTTCGTCATGCTCAAAGCATACGAGATATCAGGTCGAGTACATAGTATGGCGTACATGATCGATCCTATGGTTGAGGCATAAGGGATCTGATCCATGCGGTCTCTCTCCTCTCTAGAAGAGGGACCTTGAGTGTTCGAAAGACTCACGCCATGTGACATCGGCAGAAATCCCTTCTTGGAGTTCTGCATGGCAAATCGAAGGAGTACCTTGTCAATGTATGTACTCTAACTTAGGCCAAGCAACCTCTTAGATCTATCTCTATAGATCTGTATCCCTAGAATGCGGGATGCCTCACCTAAGTCCTTCATTGAGAAGCAACTCCCTAGCCAGGTCTTGACAGACTGAAGCATAGGGATGTCCTTCCCAATGAGTAGTATGTCATCCACATACAATATGAGGAAGACAACTATATACCCCTACAACCTTCTTGTAGACACAAGGCTCATCTTTGTTCTTGATGAAACCAAACTGTTTGATTGCATCATCGAATCAAAGATTCCAGCTCCGAGAAGCTTGCTTTAGTCCATAAATGGACCTATGCAACTTGCATACTCTGCTAGTATGCTGTGGATCTACAAAACCCTCAGGTTATGTCATGTACACATCCTCGAGTAGGTTTCCATTCAAAAACACGGTTTTGACATCCATCTGCCATATCTCATAGTCATGGTAGGCTGCAATAGCAAGCATGATACGAATGGACTTAAACATCGCTACTGGAGAAAAGGTCTCATCATAGTCAATACCATGAATCTTCTTGAAACCTTTAGCTACCAAGCGACCCTTATAGATAAGTCCATCCATGTCAGTCTTTCTCTTAAAGACCCACTTGCACCCAATGGGTTTTACCCCTTCAGGTGGATCAACCAAAGTCCATACTTGGTTGGTGTACATGGATTCCATCTCGGATCTCATGGCCTCTAGCCATTTCTCGAAATCTGGTCTCATCACAGCTTCCTGATAGGTGGTAAGCTCATCCTCTATGATCATAACGTCATCATGGTCAAACAAGAGAAATGAGTATCTCTCAGGCTGACGACGTATCCTATCAGACCTGCGAAGAGGTATGTCTACTTGAACTGGTTGTTGTTCCTCAACTCTTTATGGAACATCATCATCCACAACACTTTGTGGTTCCAGTTCAATTTCCATCGAGGCATCAGTGCTATTGTTCGCATCTTGAACTTCTTCAAGATCGAACGCGCTCCCACTAGTCTTTCTAGAAACAAAGTCCCTTTCTAGAAAGACCCAGTCTTTGCCACAACTACTGGGAATTATAAGTAATATCCCTTAGTTTCCTTGGGATATCCAATAAAGTAGCACTTGTCGGATTTGGGTCCTAATTTGTCTGAGACTTGACGTCTAACGTAAGCCTCACAACCCCAAATCCTCATGAAAGACACCTGGGCATCTCTCCTAGTCCATATCCTATATGGTGTCTTTATCACGACCTTGGATAGAACTTGGTTGAGTATAAAAGCTGCCGTGTCTAGAGCATAACCCCAAAGGTATGTCAGAAGATCTGTGTGACTCATCATAGATCGCACCATATCTAATAGGGTACGATTCCTCCTTTCGAATACACCATTCCACTGTGGTCTTCCAGGAGGAGTGAGTTGGGATAGAATCTCACACTCAGCTAGGTAGTCACGAAACTCATGGCTAAGGTATTCTCCACCTCAATCTGATCGAAGTATCTTAATACTCTAGCCAAGCTGGTTCTGTACTTCATTCTTGAATTCTTTGAACTTTTCAAAGGATTCAGACTTATGTGTCATCAAGTACACATAACCATATCTACTGAAGTCATCAGTAAATGTGATGAAGTATCTATAACCGCCTCTAGCAACAACATTAAAAGGGCCACATACATCACTATGTATGAGTCCTAACAAATCAGTTGCTCTCTCGCTATGCCCACTAAAGGGAGTCTTGGTCATCTTGCCTCGTAGGCATGACTCGCATATCTCATATGATTCAAAATCAAATGAGTCCAACAAACCATCCTTATGAAGCTGGGATAAGCGCTTGTCATTTATATGACCTAAGCGACAGTGCTAGAGGTAGGTTTGGTTCAAGTCATTTGACTTGAACCTCTTGGTATTTATGTTATAGATAGGGCTCTCAAGGTCTAGAATATAGAGTCCGTTTATCAGAGGTACACTACAATAGAACATATCGTTTAAATAGACGGAACAACATTTGTTCTTTATTATAAACGAAAAACCTTTCTTGTCCAAACAAGAAACAGATATAATGTTCTTAGTTAAAGCAGGCACATAACAACAATCATCTAATTCTAGTACAAGCCCAGAGGGTAGAGATAGATGGTAAGTTCCTACAGCAATAGCAGCAACCCGTGCTCCATTGCCTACTCATAGGTCTATCTCACCCTTCTGTTAGAGTGTATACTAAAAGCCTAGCTTTTGGTATAAACATTTATCTAGAAATAAGAATCACATTGGTCAAATGTCTACATTTATGATAAATATAGTTGTTCAATTAATTTATATTGTAGATAACATGGTGTGTGGTGTCACACACAGAGGATCATGTTATCAGTATCTTATAAATTATAAACAGTAGCTCACGACCATAATGGAAAGGAACAAACCATTGGAAGGTCGTAGTGTAATTAGGTATCAGTTTATCTTGACTGTATAATTACACTAGTACACTCAGAGTGTATTGAGTAGGACCATTTGAGGTCATTTCTTTTATACTGACTTTATAAAGAAACAAAGACCTCGGTTATTATGGAAGTGTGTGCTCTTTATCCTAATATAATAACAAGCACATATATTTGATATTTATTTCTTTAATTTATCAATGGGTGAGATTTAGTTCGATAAATCAATAAGCCCGATAAGTTGGGAAATGGTATCACTTATAGTGTGTGTTGTTGATTATAAAAGGAAACTGTGTCCTAGAGATACTAGGTTGATAATGTCCTCAAGAGGAGCTCATAAGGATTGTCATGTTAAACCCTGCAGGTGGACTTAGTCCGACATGATAATAAGGTTGAGTGGTACTACTCTTGGACTAAGATATTAATTAAATGAGTTGTCAGTAACTAACTTAATTAGTGGACATTCGATATCTTAAACACAGGGAGACTAACACACTCATAATAAGAAGGAGCCCAAAAATGTAATTTGGGATTGGTGCGGTAGTTCAATAATAGTTCTCTAGTGGAATGAATTATTATTGATAAAATTAAGTTGTGTGTTCGGGGCGAACACGGGATGCTTAATTTTATCGGGAGACCAAAACCAATTCCTCCTCTCGGTCCCTATCGTAGCCTCTTATTTATAGAGTTCTATACCCACCTATACCCACCTTCTATACCCACCCAATAGGGGCTGGCCAAGCTAGCTTGGGAACAAGATTGGGTGGCCGGCCCTAGCTTGAACCCAAGCTAGTGGGGGCCGACCAAATTAAATTAAAAAGGGATTTTGATTTTAATTTTTATTATGTGGAAGGAATAATTTATTAAAGAGAATTAAAATTAAAATATCTCTCTTGTAAAAGATCTACAAAAGATTAAAGAAAGAGATTAAATCTCTTTCCTTATTTATAGATTGGTGAGATATTTTATTTTCTCTTTAAAATTATCCACATGTTGATAAAATTAAAATTATAGAAATTTCCTTTTATCAACCATGAAGAGATTTTAAAGAGAAATTTTTTTTAAAATTTCCGGAAACAAATTAGGAAGTTTTAATTTGTTGATTAAAACTTGTCTAATTTATTTTCTCTTGATGTGGCCGGCCATTAGAGATTAATTGGGAAATATTATTTTTCTCAATTAAATCATGTCAAGGAATTAAGGAAATTTTATTGTAATTAAATTTCCTAATTTGCCTAGGCCAAGGAATATAAAAGAAGGGTGAGGGTGCCTTCACAAGACACAACCTCTATTATTTCTCTCCCTCTTTTGTTCCTTGGTGTGGCCGGCCATCCTTTCCCTCTCTTCTTCTTGTGGTGGCCGAACCCTTCTCTTTCCTTGGAGCTCTTGTGGTGGCCGGATACTACTTGGAGAAGAAGAAGAAGGAGAGGAAGCGAGCATCTCTTGGAGCTTGGTTAGTGTTTTGATTTTCTTCCTTGGTGAAGCTTTTTCTTTTGTGGCCGAACCTAGCTAGGAGGAGAAGAAGGTGGTTGGTGGTTTCTCATCTCGGAAGATCATTGCCCACACAACGTCCGAGCTTAGAAGAGGAATACGGTAGAAGATCAAGAGGTTTTTCTTAAAGGTATAACTAGTAATTTTTCTTTCCGCATCATACTAGTTATTTTTGGAAATAATACTAAATACAAGAGGCATATGATTCTAGAGTTTCGAATTTGTTTTCGATATAGTGTTCTTTTGTTTTTCTTTTCCTTGTGATTTGATTGTTCTTTTCGGATAACCTAAAGTTATTTTAGGAAATTAAATATTAGCTTTCTATAAAAGGTTTTGTCTAGTCGGTGGTGGTTGCTCCCATATCCAAGAAGGTCATGTGCCTCGCCACGTCAGTACTGGGAACCGATTATGGAAATTAATATTTAATGGAATTAATAATTTAAGGTGACTTGGGTCGAACGTGTTAAGTTCCGCAGGAGATCTAAGTCAAAACCTAAAAGAACAAATAGATTAAGTTTTGGATCAAACGTGTTAAGTTTCGCAGGCGATCCAAAATTTAATTTAAAAGAACACATGGTAGCTAGGAAAAGGTTCAGACCTTTGTACAAAATTTTTGTACAGTGGAACCTCTAGGCTTTCCGAGTAGCAACCAGCAATTGGTATCAGAGCTAGGGTTTTGCCTCTGTGTATTTGGTATTAGTTTAATTATGCACATGTCATACATAATTTAGGCAGGATAATAGTAGGATGTGCTAATTTTGTGGATGCAGGATCCAACTATTATGACTTATAGTAATTATGTGTGTGATTGGACCCTTGGACATGTCAAGGGCATTTATTGTGTGTGCATGATTGTATTATAAAATACAGCAGGAGCTGTATTTAGTTTTATTAGGATTTTATTTTTGATCTAGTTTACATGTACATTCCTTCGAGGAATATAGAATCGAAAAATGTAAAACTCTTCCAGTGCCTTGCTTGTCCTTGATATAGGTGACAAAGATGTTCAACCATATCGTAAGCGCCCATCAACTCATGTTGCTTCTGAAGCTCAGAGTTCATGGTCGCGAGCATAAGACAGGACACATCTAATGCGTCATCTTGATGCTTCTTGTAAGCATCTCGGTCTGCTCACGTGGCAGTGGCAGGAGGAGTCTCCGGAATGGGCTGCTCCAGAACGTACAGTTTACGTTCTTGGGTGAGACCTATTCTCAGGTTCCTGTACCAGTCTAGGAAATTTGCTCCGTTGAGCTTGTCCTTCTTAAAGACAGATCGCAGAGAGAAGGTGTTCGTATTCGACGTCATGGTAATCTACAACAGAAATAAATGCAGAAATAAATATCATATTCTTAATCATTTAATTAGGCCTTTAACTAAATGATACTCCCACTGAATTCTATAATTCATGTGGGACAAGATCTACATCATACTAACCCTTGAGTTAGCTTTGGCTAATACGCCCAAGACTTAGTATGATCGGTAGGTAACGATTACCAATTGCATCTCTATGCAACTCTTGTTTATAGGATCAATATCCGTATTTATATTAAAACTCGAGTTAGCTTTGGCTAATACGCCCGAGAGTTAATATATATGTGATTTTGACCTATCTTTCCAACCGTTGGAAGAATGCCTATAGTTATACTCGATCCAACCGAGTTAACTAGGAATACTCAATCTAATTGAGTTGTATTCACCCATGCGTTGATAGGAGGGACCAAGATTGTCCCTCCGTACCCTACCAAGATAGTATGTGTTGCTCTGCTTTGGCAGATTCAACAACAACATGCGATCGAGGTAGTGGTAGGTATCACGGCATGGTAGGCATTACGAGTTGACGTGATTTAGATCTAATCTAAACGATGATGCCTATCATATACTCGATAGATCTAATCTAATCGAAGGGTGCATCATGTGCACGACTTAGATCTAATCTAATCGTAAGGCACTAATTAATTACTTAATTAACTAGCATGCATCACATACACACAAAACAATTAATTAAATAATTAATCAAATAATTTTGTGATTATATCATGGCCCTACTACAATCTTCTCAAGCTAATGAGAAGATCGGATGGTCAACCTAAGGTCAACAACTTCTCAAGCTTCTTCGTTTGACCACCTTGCGTTGCTCGCGCCCTCCTCGTAACTCCGTCTCGAGTGGACCTTCCACAGCTCCAATTTTGTACATTACAATTTTGAAACTCGAGTTACATTCGAGTCTAAATCTAATTTAAAACCAGAATATAAAAGAAAGGCACGATGCGCAGGTCGCGAATAAAATAAAAAAATAAAAATACAAGTACAACACGCACATCACATCATGGCGCGCAGGCCGTATTATGAATTACAACACAAATGTCCAATCGAATTGGGTCTTTGGGCCATGACTATAAAAAAAATAATATATAATTCAAAATTATATATTTTTCATAATTTTCTGTAATTTTTCATAATTTTACAGATTTTATGAGTAAATTTTTCCCGGCGGTCCCGATTAGCGATTTCGGGCGCAATCGCAGAGCAAATCCCCTTGCGGGGTTAGGGGCAGTACCCCTACCCGTGATCTAACCATCGCGAGTTGCTCCTAAGCGATCCAAGAGCGCCTTAGCCCGCTATCCCAAAAAAATTTGGGGCGAAACTTTGCCGTTTTAGAAAATTCTTCTCGGTAGTCGAAACCTACAAGTGCCGAAACACTTGTGCTTCGCTTCTACGAGAAAAATACCCATAAAAACTCTAAAAACCATAAAATTACAGAATATCACAGAACTGAATTTTTGTCATAAAAAAAAAACTAAACTCGTACAAGCTTCGCACGTGGCTCTGATACCACTGTTGGGATTTTCGGGTCACGAAAACCGCTTTTTCACGTCGCGGAAACCCCGAAACCCCCTAGCCATTGGATCCGTGCGAAGAAAACTTTCGAAAATACAAGTACGAGTTTCAAACTATGATCTACAGTAGATCTACAAAGGAAAAACATTTTATACCTTTGAAGCGTGCCCTCGCAAATCCCGCTCGTCCAACGGTACGCCGGATCTCGAAGTTGTCAACGTAGACAACTCTCTAGTGATATCCACACGAACAAGAAGTGTTCTCTAACACTCAAAGATGGAGAAGAAGAGCACCACAAGTGTGCTAGCACTTTCTAGGGCTCTCGGGTAGGATTTAAAAGGGGAGAAAGGAGAGAAAGAAAAAGGAATCTCACATACTCCTCTAGGTACCCTCCATTATGTGTACTTAATGACACATAAGTCCGAATCCTTTGAAAAGTTCAAAGAATTCAAGAATGAAGTACAGAACCAGCTTGGCAAGAGTATTAAGATACTTCGATCCGATCAAGGTGGAGAATACCTTAGCCATGAGTTCCGTGACTATCTAGCTGAGTGTGGGATTCTATCCCAACTCACTCCTCCTGGAACACCACAGTGGAATGGTGTATCCGAACGGAGGAATCGTACCTTATTAGATATGGTACGATCTATGATGAGTCACACAGATCTTCCGACATACCTTTGGGGTTATGCTCTAGACACGGTAGCTTTCATACTCAACTGAGTTCCATCAAAGGCCGTGATAAAGACACTATATAGGATATGGACTGGGAGAGATGCCCAGGTGTCTTTCATGAGGATTTGGGGTTGTGAGGCTTACGTTAGACGTCAAGTCTCAGACAAATTAGGACCCAAATCCGACAAGTGCTACTTTATTGGATATCCCAAGGAAACTAAGGGATATTACTTCTATATTCCCAGTCAGCACAAGGTAGTTGTGGCAAAGACTGGGTCTTTCTAGAAAGGGACTTTGTTTCTAGAAAGACTAGTGGGAGCGCGTTCGATCTTGAAGAAGTTCAAGATGCGAATACTAGCACTGAAGCCTCGATGGAAGTTGAACTGGAGCCACAAAGTGTTGTGGATGATGTTCCACAAGGAGTTGAGGAACAACAACTAGTTAAAGTAGACATACCTCTTCGCAGGTCTGATAGGGTACGTCGTCAGCCTGAGAGATACTCATTTCTCTTGTCTGACCATGATGACGTTATGCTCATAGAGGATGAGCCTACCACCTATCAGGAAGCTGTGATGAGACCAGATTCTGAGAAATGGCTAGAAGCCATGAGATCCGAAATGGAATCCATGTACACCAACCAAGTATGGACTTTGGTAGATCCACCTGAAGGGGTAAAACCCATTGGGTGTAAGTGGGTCTTTAAGAGAAAGACTGACATGGATGGACTTATTTATAGGGGTCACTTGGTAGCTAAAGGTTTCAAGCAGATTCATGGTATTGACTATGATGAAACCTTTTCTCCAGTAGCGATGTTTAAGTCCATTCGGATCATGCTTGCTATTGCAGCCTACCATGACTATGAGATATGACAGATGGATGTCAAAACCGCGTTTCTGAATGGAAACTTACTCGAGGATGTGTACATGACACAACCTGAGGGTTTTGTAGATCCACAGCATGCTAGTAGAGTATGCAAGCTGCATAGGTCCATTTATGGACTAAAGCAAGCTTCTCGGAGCTGGAATCTTCGATTCGATGATGCAATCAAATAGTTTGGTTTCATCAAGAACGAAGATGAACCTTGTGTCTACAAGAAGGTTGTAGGGGATATAGTTGTCTTCCTTATATTGTATGTGGATGACATACTACTCATTGGGAAGGACATCCCTATGCTTCAGTCTGTCAAGACCTGGCTAGGGAGTTGCTTCTCAATGAAGGACTTAGGTGAGGCATCCCGCATTCCAGGGATACAGATCTATAGAGATAGATCTAAGAGATTGCTTGGCATAAATCAGAGTACATACATTGACAAGGTACTCCTTCGGTTTGCCATGCAGAACTCCAAGAAGGGATTTCTGCCGATGTCACATGGCGTGAGTCTTTCGAAGACTCAAGGTCCCTCTTCTAGAGAGGAGAGAGACCGCATGGATCAGATCCCTTATGCCTCAGCCATAGGATCGATCATATACGCCATGCTATGTACTCGACCTGATGTCTCGTATGCTTTGAGCATGACGAGCAGATACCAGTCAGATCCAGGTGAAAGTCACTGGATAGCGGTCAAGAATATTCTTAAGTACTTAAGAAGGACTAAAGAATATTTCTTGATATATGGAGGCAATAATGAGCTAACTGTAAAGGGTTACAGTGATGCCAGCTTCTAGACCGATCAGGATGATTACCGATCGCAGTCAGGGTTCGTGTTTTGCTTAAATGGTGGTGCTGTGAGCTGGAAGAGTTCGAAGCAGGACACATTAGCTGATTCTACAACAGAGGACGAGTATATTGCTGCATCAGAGGCAGCAAAGGAGGCAGTTTGGATCCGCAAGTTCATCACTGAACTTGGGGTGGTTCCTAGCATCGCTGACCCAGTTGAGCTCTATTGTGACAACAATGGAGCTATAGCACAGGCGAAGGAACCTCGCTCACACCAGCGGACCAAGCACATACTATGGCGCTTCCATCTCATTCGAGAGATTATCGATAGAGGAGATGTGAAGATTTGCAGAGTACCTACAGAGGCTAACATCGCAGATCCCTTGACCAAGGCTTTGGCACAGAGGAAGCATGATGGTCACACTAGGTCATTAGGCCTTAAAGCCTATACTGATTGGCACTAGTGCTAGTGGGAGATTGTTAGTTAGAGCCCTAGAGCCAATCATTTGATGATTGTATGTGTATTAGTGCCAAATAGACTAAGTATAATAGCGTCCTTGAGTAGAAGGTTCATACCTATATCAATCGATTAGTTGAATCGATAGTGAGATAATATAGGGAACACTACTCTAAATCATTCCTAGTCGAGTATTAACATTCAGGGACAATGTTAATGCAATAAGACTAGCATGTAGGTCAGTTCGATGACTTGATCTCACAAGTCATGGATATAGAGATATCAAGCTGACACATGGGTATACATTGGAGAATGTATACTGAATGACCCGCCATGAGAAAGTATCATGGATCGTTATATGAGTGTCATATACTTTCTCATGTGGCTATTAGTATGACTATTAGTCCTTAGACCTGAAGTCACCATGGATCCCTACATAAGGAGTTATGTACTTTGGTTTCATCAAACGTCACCCGTAACAGGGTGGACTATAAAGGCGATTACTGGGTATGTAACAAATTATGAAGAGGGATGTGAGTGATGTAGATGGGATCTATCCCTCCCATATGACGGGAGCGACATCAATATTCTTGATAGAGTTAGACCACGAAGTGCATGACCATGCCCAAATGAGTCAACATTAGATGTTGAGCTCATTTGATCAAGTGAGTCTACTTGGAGTTCAAGATTTAGATTGATTAGAGGATGACACGGTCTATGTCTCATATTGATCAATCTAGATGTTTAGGATAGAAGGACAATGACATATATTGTGAGGAGTCACAATTAGTAGTCACAAGGTGATGTCGGATCTCGACATTCTTGTAACTTGGGTAGTAATGATGTGTTGCTAGATACCGCTCATTACTTATGCTCCTAAATAGGTTTAGGGCATTGCCAACGTTACAAGAACCTATAGGGTCACACACTAAGGATAATTAGATGGAGATTTGGTTCATATGATGAACCAAGAGGATTAGATTCATTTGATGAATCATATTGGATTAAGAGTAATCCAAATTGGGCTAATTGAGTTGGACTCAAGTTGATTCATGTATTCAATGAGTCTAATTTAGATTATGACTCATTAAATCAACTGAATTTAATGAATTAGATTCATTATATTAAGTTGGCTTGAATCATATGGTTGGATTACATCAACCATGAGAGAGATTTGATCAAGTTTGACTTGATTTGAGAGGAAGAGAAAAAGTCATGTTTGACTTGACTTTTTGCCACATCACTAGTGAGTTGGCAAGATGTGGACCAATAGGATTGCTCCACATCATCAATGTGTGCCACCTCATGGAGGTTACAAGCCTCCATAGCATTTAATGTGGCCGGCCCACATTAAATGAGGAGGTTACACTTGTTGCCATGTCATTTAGTGAGGTGGCAAGATGTGGACCAATAGTGTTGATCCACATCATCCTAGAGTGCCTCCTCATGGGGGTTACAACTCTTAATGGTCTCCACATTAATTGGAATTAATGTGGGCGTTACACCTCCTAGAGTGGCCGGCCACTTGATGGCTAAGGTGTTTTTGAATTTCCTCTTATTGATTTTCATTCACTCTTCTTCTCCCTTGGGTGCTCTCTCTTCTCCTTCTCCCATTCCTTGGCCGAACACTCCATTGGTGCTAGCACACCTTGTGTTTTGGTCATCTCCTTCTACTTGTGTCCGTGTGGATACATATAGAGGTTGTCTACTTTGACAACTAGAGATCCGGCGACATCTTGGACAAGCGGGAACGCGAAGGGCTTCGCTACAAGGGTAATGATCTTAACTTTAGTGTAGATCTAAAGTTTTTACAAACTCGTACAAGAAAAAGGTTTTTCGATAATTTTGTTTACGAATCTTTGCACGAGATCCATGGCTTTGGGTGACTCGGGGTTTCCGCGACGCGAAAAAGTGGTTTTCGCGGCCCGAAGAACCCAACAACCCATGTGTCAACTTGATATCTCTATATCCATGACTTGAGAGATCAAGTCATCGAGTTGACCTACATGCTAGTCTTATTGCATTAACATTGTCCCTGAATGTTAATACACGACTAGGAATGATTTAGAGTAGTGTTCCCTATATCATCTCGCTATCGATTCAACCAATCGATTGATATAGGTAAGAACCTTCTACTCAAGGACGTTATTATACTTAGTTTATTTGGCACCAATACAAGTAAGTATAATAACCAAAAATCAAATGCCTTTATTTATATAGAATATGATACAATACAAGTCCAAAATACAATCATCAAATGATTGGCTCTAGGGCTCTAGCTAACATGAAGAACCAGTACTATACGCAGACACAATATGATGAAGTGAGAATTGAATGGAGTGAATTTGTGTACTCATTCTTGAAGTGAATTGCAGGTTGTGTGAATGAACCAGTACACGTTTTTGGTTTTTTATGGCTTATTTTGACCATATTTAGGGAGATTGTGTACTCGTTTTTTATGGTTGTGTGAATTGCAGGTTGTGAGATTTGTTTTGTATAAACATATGCTGAAATCATGGCTTATTTTGATCAAGGCTTATGAAGTTACCTTTTGTGATGCTCAAAATTACTGAAGTCTAAAAATAATGAAGTAAAAAGAGAAAAAAAATACTTTACTTTATTCATAAAATCCGAAGTAAAATCTACTTATAACTTCGAAGCAATGCAATTTGTTGCTGTAAAATAGTATCAACTACTTCGGTTATTACCAAAAATTCTGAAGTAGTATCTATCTATTACTTCGATCCAGAACGAAGCTAAATGTAATTTAATCGATAATTACTTCAGGAATTAACGATATATTGTCGAAGTAAAAGTAATCCATTACTTCATTTTTAACCAAAGTTAAAGTAGGTATATTACTTCACAACAAATACTAAACGATGAAGTCGAAAAGGATTAATTACTTCGGTGTTTTTAAAAATCGACGAAGTTAAATGCACTTTTTACTTCGTAATATGTCCGAACCCGACACCCAATACAACTTCGTTTTTCTGGGCCTACGACTTCGGAGTTTATCCGAAGTAAAATAAATCTTTTTACTTCACGTGTGTCTACTTCGGTAAAAACAGGTCTTTTACTTCAGGTAATCAACGAAGTAAAAAGTCGTTTTTCACATAGTGCTGCTATTCCATCCTTTATTTTTCCTAGAATGTCAAGTAATGTACCGATGAGATTTTCATAGACATTTTTTTCAATATCCATCACATCAAGAACATGTCGAATATGTAGATGTTTTCAATACTTAAGTTCAAAGAATATAGATTTTTTTTTCTAGAATGATTTTCCATCACCCTCCTTTAACTGAAACTTCTCACTAATTTTTCCCAAATAATAATTAATTCTTTCAACTCTTTCTAAAACCTCATAGCCAGTTAATGGTTTTGGTGTGAGGTTAAACTCTTCCTTCCCGTTAAATGCTTTCTTTTGCCTTCGATAAGGATGACTTCAAGGAAGAAACCTTTTATGGCCTATATATGAATTTTTTCTATTATGCTTCAACCTTGTCGAATATGATTCTTCACCACATATTGGATAAGCATGATATACTTTCACAACACAACTTGACATGTTCCCATATGTAGGAAAATCGTTGATCGTCCATAGTAAAACACCACGCAGCAAAAAAATTTCTTCTCGATATGCATCATATGCATCAACACCTATATCCCATAAGCATTTTAAGTCATCAATTAGAGGTGCTAAGTAGACATCAATATCATTTTCCGTTGTTTGGAACCATAAATCAACAAAGTGAGCATCATATAGTTTGTCTTCATATACAACCTTGGAGGAAGGTTGTAAGTTATCAGTATTATTGGCCAACAACTATATGCACAACTCATTGCCCTATGGGGATTGATCCCGTCTGTTGATATGACCAATCTTAGATTTCTTGGCTCGGAGGCAAATTTTGGCCACTTCTCATCCACTACTTTCCAAGATCGTGCATCAGCCAGATGACACAAGTATCCATCACAAATTCTTTTATCAGCATGCCAAGTTAATTCCTTAGATATAGCCTTGTTCTTAAACCATCTTTAAAATCTTGGAATAGGTGGAAAGTACTAAATGACCTTTGCAGGAACTCTTTCAATTATCATACATTTTTTACCCAACTTCCACCTTGACATCCCACATATAGGGCAATTGGCCAAATCCTTATACTCCTTCCAATATAAAATGAAGTCATTAGGGCAAGCATGAATTTTCTCATAATCCATCCCTAATACACATAAGTTTTTCTTTGCATTATATAAAGATAATGATAAATCATTGTCATATGGAAGCATTCCCCTAATAAACTAATCAGTGAAACTTTTATCACTTTAACTATATTTTGCCTTTAAGTTATATAATTTTACAAGTACAGATAACTTTCATGTACCATATCTATAGGTTCTTCGGTAAAAAAATTGTTTTCATCTTGCCCTACTCGATCACTATCATTTTTTGAGTTCCTGATCTTATATCTTTCCCCATGCCAAATCCATGTATGATACATTAAATCTATACCATTACAACACAAATGTGCCCTTATCATGACAACATCTTTCTTCTTTAGATTACCACATCTTGTACATGGGCAAGGTATTGCATTAGAATCCTTAGTGTTTCACATTGCAAAGTGTAAGAAAGACTCTATCCCAACTTCATATTCATGTACAAATAATACCTTGAGTTTAATCATTCACAACACTTGTAAAAAAGGACACATTAACTTATCAATGCTACCAACAACACGAAATTATTCTAGTTTTTAAAAAAGGATACTTTAGATTATCAATTCACTATCATTTATATTTAAAAAAATTACCAATCTAGTACAAAAGTAATACAATCATCTAAAATAAAAACTACTTATGCAACTAATAATACAAGATGAGGCATTTTATCCCTATAAAATTCTATAAATACTTCTTGTGGTGATGTCGGTGTGCTCATATACAATAATCATTAACTATTTCATTCAAACTATCTTAATAAATCTAAACATATTAAAGTACAAGAATAAAATCACAATTGCCATTATAATCTGATCCAGTCCACATAAACCAAATTACTTTGTTAAATCACATTTTCATATGATACCATTGATAAAATACCAAAAGTGAAAGCTACTAACTAAAAATTGAGAACTGTACTTTGAGATGGATCTATCATATCGAAAAACTTGTTTATCATATGCTCTCGCATACGTGGATCCATCCCATCTAATATCTCAACAACATAGAATGTCCTATTAGGTCATGTTCCCTCATCATTAAATTGAGCATTGATACTATGTAGTGGAATTGGAATGGAAAAGTAATGGTAATGTGCAAGATTATGCTCGCATGGCAATTTATATATAATTTTGATAGAACAGTTGCATCTGCCAGCTAGTTGGTGAGATGCTTCCTCAACACATTTTAGCTGACCAGAAATCAACTCCATTGCCTCTAATAAAATCTGATACCTTATTTGACTAAAAATGTCATCATGTAAATGTTGATGGCATGGAATGTTGAGAGATCTCTCAAATGACTTCTTAATATCCCCGAACTGAATTCTCAACATCTTATGTATTTTTCAAAAGATGTTTGTAGGGATGACATGGTATCTCCCAAATATAACTTCAGTCTCACATGTGCAGACTTTTACCTGCAATAAAAAAATGCATTGTATTTTAATAATGAAAAGAATTGAAATAATACAAGAATGAACAAAATTTAAATAATAAAGATATAAAGTGATTATACATTTGATTTGAATTGCTCCTTAGGTGCATGCATGTATCAACCCATGCTGAAACAAATCGCTCTTTGTAAGGGTGTAACCATGTATCCCACAGTTAATTTAGAACACCCTCGAATTGTTAATACTCCTCACGCAAGACATCCCACTTCTGCTGGTAAGACCACTGTGTCGATGAATTAATGAGTGAGTGCCATGATGCATAAAAATATTGTCACTCCAGACCAAGCATAGGGGCACATTTCTTCATTATGCACTAGTTTATGTGCCAAATACAAAGGATGTAACGTATATTGGAAAAACATGTTTCAATGACATTAATAAGTGCCAAATCCCGATCTGAAACAAACATCAATATCAACGATGTCTTCTTTTCAACCATCAACTTCTTTAAGGTACCTAATGCCCATGTCAGTTGCTCTGTCCTCACATTACTAAGATATGCGAACATAAGTGAGTAAGTTCTCATTGTGGATGTGATACCCATAACTCCAATAGTGGTATCTGATACTTATTGCTCTTGTATGTGGCATCAATGATCAACACAAACGAAAATTTGATAGACAACTCTAGACGTTTTGGATGAACCCAAAGAATATATATGATTTCATTGGTGTCTTGATTTGTACGGTAATTATGGAGGTATTTTTTTCGATTAATTGGTCCAAGACATACTGAATAGAATTTAGGCCACCTCGTTTAGAGGATTTATTTGTAAAAATGACATTATAAATTCTTTTGATCCCCGTAGTATTTGATGGGTCTTTTTCCTTCAAAATACTAAGAATTTCACGAGATGCGGTGCTGTTAGCCATGTCGACCATAAATTCTTTCTCTATTGATTTTAACCTACATAAGTACTCATGACCATCAATATATTCTACTAATTGATGATTATGAAAACCACAGACAACCCTTAAACCCCACATCACACCATCTGGAGGTATTGGTATACCTCATAGCTCAAATGGTCATTCACATTTTTTAGTCCCAATATTTTTTTAAGGATTGCCCATCAACTAGATATTGTGGTGGTTTATACTTTCCACCTCTTTCAAGCATAAGATAGCACTTTGGCATCTTGTCACCTTTTAAATTAGTATACTTTTTAATAACCACTACAATATCATTCTTCAGACCAACTGTCTTTGCCCAATTTATCATATCTTCTTTACTTTTAAATATCTATATAAAAAATTATAACAAAGATGTATAAGTATAACATTATGCAATCTTAACATAATTTCTCTACTTATAAAATAAATAACAAATATGTATAAAACAATGATAATAACTAACCTAATCTGTGGTAAATTTGACTATATAATTGCGACTATTGTTGGAGGTACTCTCTCTACTTGGAACATCATTCTCAATTGACCAACTATCTAAAAATAAATCCAAATAGTCATCTATAATTTTCTTCTATGAATTACGAAAAGTAATGACTAAGAAGATAACTGTGTTTCAGAAAGAGAGAAGGAGAGGCTGAGAGGGAGATAACAATGGAGGGAGGTGTGACTGAAGAGTGACTAAAAATAAAGTGTGAGAGGAGGATTTAAAGGGGGAGGTTCTGACATATGTCAAGAGTTGAAGGGTGGGTAATTTATGGAGAGAGGAGGTTTTAACATGTGTCAAGAGTTAAAAGGTGGATAATTTAAGAGGAGGGGAGGTTCTACTACATGTCAAGGGTTGGAAGGGATAATTTAAAGGGAGAATGGTGTTTTGACATGTGTCAAGGATTGGAGGGTGGGTAATTTAAAGAGAGTGAGAAGTTCTAACATGTCTCAAGAGTTTGAAGTGAGGTAATTTAAAGGGATGAGAGATTTTGACATATGTTAAGGGTTGGAAGGTGGTAATTTAAAGGGATGAGAGATTTTGACATGTATCAAGGGTTGGAATGGGGGTAATTTAAAAGGATGAGAGATTTTGACATATGTCAAGGGTTGGAAAGGGGTAATTTAAAGGGAGAGGAGGTTCTAGCCTATATCAAGCGTTAAAAAGGAGTAATTTAAAGGGAGAGGGCCTTTTGATATGTGTCAATGGTTGGAGGATGAGTAATTTAAAGAGGGTGAGAGATTCTGACATGTGTCATGTGTTAAGAGTTGGAAGGAGGGATAATTAAAGGGAGAAAAAATTCTAACATATGTCAAGAGTTGATTGGGGATAATTTAAGTGTCAAATTAAAAAGGTAATTTAAAGGAAGCGAGAGATTATGACATATTAAAAATTATATAAAATAAAAAAGTTGATAAAAAAATAATAAACAAAATTGATTAAAAAAATAAAACTAAATAAAAATTAAATAAAATTAAAAATAATAAACTAAATTAATTAAAAACAAAACTAAATAAAAATTAAATAAAATTAAACAAATATAAGTATTGATGAAAAAATAATAAACAAAATTAATTAAAAATAAAATTAAATAAAAATTAAATAAAATTTAAAAATATATAAGTATTGATTAAAAAATAATAAATAAAATTAATTAAAAATAAAACTAAATAAAAATTAAATAGAATTAAAAATAATAATAATTAAAAATAAGTAAAAAATAAAACTAAATAAAAATTTAAAAAATTTAAAAAAAAACAAAGAAAAAAAAAAGGCAGAGATGTTATTTGAGAGAGAGAGAGAGAGAGAGAGAGAGAGAAGGGAGAGGGGTGCGGTGCCTGAAGGGGAAAAGTAATTTACTTGAATAGCCTACTCCAGAAGAGACAACCACCTCCACCAGCTGTGGCCACTCTCGACTGATGATGTGGACGTTCCTAATTGGGCACCAGCGGTATCCATCAGGGCCCCGCATTCATAAAACGACGACGTCGCATCAGAAGCTCCACCACACTTATTATTATTCTTTTTATAAAAACGTGATAACAGAAACTGTTATTGCGTGTGCGAGTAATTTATAATATAAATTTAAATAAGATACAGTGTGATTCTTTTGAGGGTTAAGTATGATTAGTAATAGTAATTAGACTAATAGATATGACCACAGGTAAATTGATTACGTTTTCCACTAGTTGATTGGGCTCATGATTTGATTTAGACCTTATAATATTTTTAAACGTGCGATGCTAACGGTGTCCACCGGGGCGAGGATGATTCGACGGTCAGAGACCGCGGAAACCCGTCAGTCGACGGCTAGATTTGGTCTCCGCCACTAGATTCGTCCAACGCTTAACTCAGCCGTCATCACTCACCTTCCTCGCTGCCATGAAGTCAAAGTAAAGCAGCCGCCTCCACTTGACATGGACGAAGACTTTGACTTAACTGTAGCTCTAAGGCTTCGATTATATAATCCCAGAAGAAGATCTAATTAGCTCATCGTCACATTCTCATCCAAGTTCAACATGGCAGATCAATCGAAGGTAATTAAGCTCTCTAATTCTAACAGTACTACATCTTGTCTCCTAATCCTTTTTGTGTGTTGCCTTAAATCTTCTCTTGATATATATCATGCAGAAACTAGTGCTGAAGTTGGAGCTCCGTGATGAGAAGGATAAGAAGAAGGCCATGAAAGCAATTTCCGGGCTTCCTGGTAATCACTAATTGATTTGTTGGCGATCGATTCAGTACGCAAAGATCTAGTAAACAAAACATATATTTTTCCAATATATTGCAGGGATAGATTCGATATCGATAGACATGAAAGACCAGAAGTTGACTATCACGGGCACGATCGACCCAATCACGGTGGTGGCCAAGTTGAGAAAGTCCCGACACGCCGAGTTACTCTCGGTCGGACCGGCGAAAGAGGAGAAGAAAAAGGAGGAACCAAAGAAGGAAGAACCCAAGAAGGAGGAAAAGAAGGAAGGCGACAAGGACAAGGAGAAGGAACAGATTGCCGAGCTGATAAAGGCTTATCAGACTTACAACCCTCATATGACCACCCACTACTATATGCAGAGTGCTGAGGAGAACCCCAACGCCTGTGTGGTCATGTGATTAGGTTAATTATCAGAGCTAGGACGTACTAGTTGAGATGAGATTCTATTAAAATCTATATATCCTTGATCTTTGTTTCTTTTTTGGAGTTTAATTACATGTATGTAAGTTCTTCTTTATCTATAGAACTGTGATTTGCTGCTGGTCTAGAATTATGAAGTCGATGGGTTTGTCTGTTTGATCTATCAGGGAAAGAAGAGAAGTATGGAAGTGGTATAAGAACAGTGTCAGCAATTGTAGGAAGCTCTCATCAGCTTAACTGGGTTCGGTAAGACAAATGGGCCTAGAATGGCTAGGCCTAAGCCCAATAAAAGGCTTAAGTTGTGCAATAATTACAAAGTATGCTATAATGCTATTGGTTAATAATATTAAATATTTTAACGAAAGTATGAAACTATTATTTTGATAGTGTTTACGTAGCTTTTAAAGTTCTTTATTTTCCTAAGTTTTAAAAGTAATTACATATTCAAATAATAAAAAGGGCATAAAAAACAAATAGTGAAATCTTTACGTCTCTTTTTTGATTTTTGTTAAAAAAAAGGGTGCCCCACCCGTCAAATCCTTTTGAAACGACACAGTGATCTCGAATATGCTATTCGATATTACTATTCTCTGGCACATAAATTAAATCTTAAATCGGTGAATTAGTTATATGAAGATGATAAACTTATATTACAATAATTATAAAATTATACCTGTTTTCATATTATGCTCACGGTAAAATCATAACTATTATGATTTAAATATTAGATGAACATGTTAAATCTATATTATAGTACATTACAAAAAAATTTAGGAATATCGATGAAAACTTGATTCTGTCGTAAATAATTTTGAATTACCGACGAAAACTTGTTTATGTAGGAAATTACCGACGAAAACTTGTTTATGTAGGAAATTACTGACAAAAATTTGTTTCCATGGAAAATTACCGACGGAATTATGTGTTCCGTCGATAATTTTAGGGTTTACCGACAGGATTAATTTTTCATCGATAATTATGACTTAACCCTAGGTTTTCTTCGTATTTTTTCTCACGCGTGGCGATTGCTGCCTTTCGTTTTCGCTGATCATCGGTAAGTCCTCTCTCTCGCCTTTCTCTCCCTCTTTTCGACGTAGGCGATCCCTGTGCCGTCCAACAGGATTCCCTGATTGAAAATGTAAATCGGATGAAATGACTAAGGATTTTTAAATTTAAAATTAAATTTGAAATTAAAAATTTAAATTAAAAATAAAAATTAAACTTAAACTCAAATTAAAAATTAAACATAAAAATTAAAAATTAAAGGTAAACTTTAAAATTAAAATTAAAATTAAAATTAAAATTTAAAACAAAAATTTAACTTTAAATTTAAAAACAAAAAATTAAACTTAAAATTAAAAATTAAAATTAAAATTAAAATTAAACATTTAAAATTAAACTTAAAATAAAAAATTTAAAATTAAACTTAAAATTAAAATTTTAAAATTAAACTTAAAAATTAAAAACAAAAAATTAAACTTAAAATTAAAATTAAAATTAAAAAAAAAAGAAACTTAAAATTAAAAATTAAACTTAAAATTTAAAAATAAAAATTAAACTTAAAATTTTTAAAAAAACTTAAAAATTAAAATTAAAATTAAAATTAAAATTAAAATTAAAATTAAAATTTAAAATTTAAAATTTAAAATTTAAAATTAATCTTAAATTTAAATTAAAAATTAAAAAATAAAAAGTAAACTTAACATTAAAATTAAAATTAAAATTAAAATTAAAAATTAAAATTTAAAGTTAAAATTAAACTTAAATTAAAAATTAATCTTAAATTAAAAATTAAAAATTAAACTTAAACTTAAAATTAAAATTTAAAATCTCAAAAAAAAAAAAAAAAAAAAGCACCTCCCGAAGTGCCTCGGACACCATCAGAGACGCTCTCAGGATAGACGGGAAAAATCCCGCCTAAGCAGTGGAAGGCACCTTCAGCCGTTTGAAGGTGTCCTCCATAACCTATGGAAGACACCTTCCATTAAGTTTGAAGGCACCTTCAAGCAGCGTTTTTCTAGCGAACAGAGGCCTTTTTGTTCGTGATCTCAGACGCGACAAGGCACCTTCTAGCCACAATTTCTTAACGTTTTCATCCCCAAAACCTCAAAATGCCTCCTAGGTATAACTTCAACTTAGTTTATCTTGTCAATCCTTAGTTCTTATGTGTTTTCTTTGTCAATTTATGTTTATATCTTGTATAAAATTAGGAAAAGATGACATGTTACCCCTAGGCCTAGCAATACTTCATCTACTGATGCCAGATTCTATAATGAGCAGCTTAGGTTGTCTTTTTTACAGCATACATATGTTGCTCTGAAATCTAGGTACTTAAGTAGAACCTTTTTTACTCAATATTGCGCCCCTATGTCACAAATTATTGAGCACTCCCAGTTAGATAAACTGATTTACTGCAGTCATGCAGTAAATCTCGATTTGTGTGCTCAGTTCTATAACAACTTAGAAAAGATAGATGACCTGACCTACTTCACCAGAGTTGGTGGAAAGGATTTTCACTTTCCCCTACCTTATTATCTGATAGTTTAGGACTTAGGAGATTTGCATGCACATTTTGTGCTACCTTGGTAGGGATCTGTCATTTGACGAGCTCTACTCTCATATTACATTAGATACTATCTATATGTATTTTTTTTTTATGGAGGAGAGACTACCTACAATGACTAACTTTAGGTCACTCTCTCTTAGGGTCCAAGACTATATCCTATATTGAGTCCTGACCACATAGATTTTGTCGATCTCATCTTGGGATGTTGTAATGATGCGACCCTCCCACTCTTTCTTTTTGTATGCTCTCTGTCAACGTCTAGACATTGACATTGCATTACATATGTTTCATAATGTCATACATGCATCCAGTATCATTACTAGGCATCAGATTAATATACCCTATTGTCACATCTTGACATACATATTTTCAACCATTGGAGTAGATATGACCCAGGGTACATCTAGTTCCCTTAGTGCATATGACGAGTTTAGTCAGCATCATCTAGCTTTAGTGCATATAGACATCACTGCTTAGGGGGTTCTAGCCTGGAGAGGTGGGTCGTAGCCAGCCATACTAGTCGAGGCCGAGGATGATGTTCCACCTATCTTTTCAGCTGAGGGAGAGGAGTGGCCAGAGTTTACGATTGAGGAGCTATTTCGATATCCTCCGACTCTGACCCAACTCTCAACCTCGACCCAGCCCTCGACTTCTCTATCCATCGAGGATCGACTCGCTGAACTTGAGGAGTCCTCCACACAGCTTCAGCAGTCAGTCTTGATTGGATTCAGCACACTCCCGGGGGAGATAACCACTGAATTTACTTCTCTCTAGATGACATGACCACTAGATTTGAGTAGATTCTTCAAGCTCTGTGAGTACCTGAGTGACCCCTACCACCACCACTTGCTGACGATGATCAGACCTGATCATGTTACATACACTATTATACATTGTATGTTGTTTGACTTACTATCTTCAGTTAGTTTTTCTTTCTTTCAGTTTATTTGTTAAATTAGGAGTGTGTTTCATATACTAGGACTAATATTTCAAAATTATTTTCAAATAATTTGCAAAATCTAGGGTAAAATTTTTTTGCTTAAATTTTCCTTATTTTTAGAATTTTCAAAGTCAATTTTAACCTTAGCCTAGATCAAATTCATAGAAATCATGTTCCTATAGATTTAGGATTTGAGTATCTCACCAACATATTAGGGCTACCTTGTTTGTGTAGGATCGTTGGGCCGGCCAGAAGGGTTGGTAAATAACCTGTCAATTAAAAACAGACAACCCTTCCACAAACGATTAAGCTAATACTTGTAAAATGAATTAAGCAGATAAATAAAAGCATAAAAGAAAAGACGAGGCACCAGATGTTTACTTGGTTACAACCGATGTGGTTGTTAATCCAAGGAAGATTAAGCTCAAAAACTCCTTCAGGCGGAGAAGCCTCTTACAACATTTAGGCATAGAAAACAGAAGCTTAACTACAACTAAAGCATACAAATGTTTGGAAATAGAATGATCGTGATTGTTGAAAAGCTTCTGGACCAAGGCTATATTTATAGCCTTGGTCGGGGCGCCTGAAAGGGTTCCGGGCGCCCTGGGGGGGGGGGATAAAATTTATCCCCCAACGGTTGGATCGAGTCAAAGCTCGATCCTGTGAAAAAGTCACTTCCGGGTGCCCCGGACAACTCCGGACGCCCCGGATAGTTCCGGGCGCCCCGGAGCCAAAAGTCAACCTAGTTGACTTTTGGTCCGTGCTCTCTTCTCCGGTTCAGCTCGCCTTTGGTCTGGGTCTTTCTGCTCCGGCTCCGTTTGCTTGGGTGATCTCTGACATCCGGAATAGGGCTCACCCGAACCCATCTTCCGGTCTTCTCGAGCGTGCTTCCCTCCGGCTTCTCGTCCCTCGGAATTGCCGCGTGTCCCTTCTCGTCCACCAGCGTACTCATCCGCAGACTTCTTCCCTCGGTCGCACCCCGTGCCGACCTTCGCGCTAGCTGCGTCTCTTGCTCCCCGAGCAATCTTCCGCTCCGGCTTTCGTACCTCGGAACCACCGCGCGCACTTTCTTCTCGTCCGCCGGTGTACTCTTCCGCAGCACCTCGTCCCTCGGACGCACAGCGTGCCGTCCTTCTCGCTAGCTGCGTCTTCCGCTCGAGTACCTGTGCTCCTAAGCTCCTACACACTTAGACACAAGGTTAGAAACAACGCAGGACCTAACTTAACTTGTTGATCACACCAAAACAACCTTGGGGTTCCAACAATCTCTCCCTTTTTGGTGTGATCAACCCAAGTTAAGTTAGGGTCAAAAATAGATATGAAATTAAACAATTTATTGCAATAATGTGCAACAAGATAGAAAAAATTAAATTTCAAAAATTTTTAATTTTCAATTTGAAATACCTCCCCCTAGACTTATATTTTCCTTCTCCCCCTTTGATCACAATAAAATCGGGTTTAAAATTCTAAGGGTTTAAAGACTTAGAAAATTTTGAAAAGTTATCTGTTAAAATATTTCTAAGTCAACAATAACTTTTTGAAAAGTTTCTAAGTTAAAAAAAACTTTCTAAGCTCAAAAAGACTTTTATGCAAGAAAATTTAAACATTAAAAAAATTTTCTATGCATTTATTTATTTATTTAGTTCTTAATTCTATTTATCAGAAAGTTTTAAATTTCCATTTTAACTTATCATAATTTCTTAAATCAATCTTTTTTAGATTTAATGCCACAAAGATTATACATGCAGAAATTTGTATCATGTTAATTTCTATTATTTTTTGAATTTCAATTTCACAGAAATATTCAGATGGCATAGATTTTAACTTGATAAAATTTTTCGACAATATAAAAAATTCTTTCGGCAATGTGCAAAATTCGTTTGAAGGAATATTTTGTAATTTGCAAGAATTTTTTAACAATAAGAGTTTGCAGGAATCTATTAATAATAGATTTCTTAATCTGAAAATTTTGTTTGATGAATCAATTTCTAATTCACAAAACTTTTTCAGTAAAGTAATTTGTAATTCGAAATTTTTAGATCCGGAAAAAGTTTTCGATAATATTTCTAAGTTGCATGATTCTTTCGTAAAAATATTTTGTAATTTACAACAATTATTCGACCGAAGATTTTCTAATCCAAAAAGTTCTTTCGATAATTCAAATTTTGGTTCGCAAAAATCTTCAGGTAATTTGATTAATTGAATCAGTTGTTCAGAGGGTAGAGGCCATACCTTACTTACCTCGTCGGCCGTTGGTTCTCCCCCTGTTGAATTAATTTCTTCCGAAGATTCTCCCCCTTCATCGATCTCGGGATGTACTTCGGCTGTTGGGGTTGTCTTGGTAATTTCTTCCGTCTCGGAATCTTCTAATGACGGCTCGATGTCTATTGAGGAGACGACTTTAACCGGTTCTTCGTAGAGCATTAAGAACTTTTCCCAAAGTTCTTTCGCGCTTTTGTACTCTCCGACTCTGTCGAAATCTTTAGTTGGTATTGCGCTTAGAATGTGAAACTCTGCCCGAGCATTAGCTATGGACTCTTCACGTTGCTTCTCGTTCCAGAGGTGTATGCCGATTTTCTCTCCGTTCGTGTCTTTCGGTGCTTCATAACCTGTTTTCATTATTAGAGAAATACCAATATCAGAGTTAAGAAATACCTTCATTTGTTGCTTCCATGAAGAAAGCTCCCCCTCGAATGCTGGTGGGTAGTCGCTAGCTCCGGCCATTGTTGCTTCAGACGGCGGTTAGTCCTTCTGAGGTGTCTCGGCTCTGATACCACTTGTAAGACCGTTAGGCCGGCTAGAAGGGTTGGTAAATAACCTGTCAATTAAAAACAGACAACCCTTCCGCGAACGATTAAGCTAAGACTTGTAAAATGAATTAAGCAGATAAATAAAAGCAAAAAAGAAAAGACGAGGCACCAGATGTTTACTTGGTTACAACCGATGTGGTTGTTAATCCAAGGAAGATTAAGCTCAAAAACTCCTTCAGGCGGAGAAGCCTCTTACAGCGTTTAGGCACAGAAAACAGAAGCTTAACTACAACTAAAGGATACAAGTGTTTGAAAATAGAATGATCATGATTGTTGAAAAGCTTCTGGACCAAGGCTATATTTATAGCCTTGGTCGGGGCGCCTGAAAGGGTTCCGGGCGCCCTGGGGGGGATAAAATTTATCCCCCAATGGTTGGATCGAGTCAAAGCTCGATCCTGTGAAAAAGTCACTTCCGGGCGCCCCGGACAGTTCCGGGCGCCCCGGACAGCTCCGGGCGGCCCGGACAGTTCCGAGCGCCCCGGAGCCAAAAGTCTACCCAGTTGACTTTTGGTCCGTGCTCTCTTCTCCGGTTCAGCTCGCCTCTGGTCCGGGTCTTTTTGCTCCGGCTCCGCTTGCTTGGGTGATCTCTGACATCCGGAATAAGGCTCACCCGAACCCATCTTTCGGTCTTCTTGAGCGTGCTTCCCTCCGGCTTCTCGTCCCTCGGAATTGCCGCGTGTCCCTTCTCGTCCACCAGCGTACTCATCCGCAGACTTCGTCCCTCGGTCGCACCCCGTGCCGACCTTCGCGCTAGCTGCGTCTCTTGCTCCCCGAGCAATCTTCCGCTCCGGCTTTCGTACCTCGGAACCACCGCGCGCACTTCCTTCTCGTCCGCCGGTGTACTCTTCCGCAGCACCTCGTCCCTCGGACGCACAGCGTGCCGTCCTTCTCGCTAGCTGCATCTTCCGCTCGAGTACCTATGCTCCTAAGCTCCTGCACACTTAGACACAAGGTTAGAAACAACGCAGGACCTAACTTAACTTGTTGATCACACCAAAACAACCTTGGGGTTCCAACAATTTGTGTATTGCTAAACTTAGAAAGGGATGAGATTTATAAGCAGTTTGTCTGGACTTAAGATGATTATATCAATGCATCAACATAAGTCTGAGTATTAAATATCAAAATTATAGTGATCAAGTTAAGTAATCCAGTTTAGTCAAACACTAACTGGATAAAAATACTTAACTTGATTAACCAAGTGAACGCTGCTATCTTTTGACAGTTAGTTAGTAACTAATCTCAGGTTCAGGGGGAGAATTGATTTTCAAGTTTTTCTAAAAATTATTTTCAAATCAAACTTATGATTTTCATAAATCCACCTTTGAAAATATATTTTGGAAAACTCTGTTATTTCTCAATTGATAAGTTTTGAAAAATAAATTTGACAACTATTTTAATTGTTTTTATAAACTACTTTAAACCGTCTTTTTAAAAAATATTTTTGAAAAGCTTTATGGCACTTAGTATTTTAAATTTTATTCTTGAGTTTTGTTGCAAAACCTAGCATTTTCAAAATTTTATTTCTGGAAAACTTATGTTTTTCCTCATTGTTCTTTTAAGCATCTTCAAAGTTTTTTTCCAAAGGTAGATTTTGGAAATTATTCTTAGCCTTGAAAATCCTGATATAAGTGTTGTAACAAATTTTGATAGATATCTTTAAAAATCAATTTGAAACTCATTTCCATGTTTGAAAATTGCTTTAAAAGATGTCTTATTATTTTCAAAACTTCTTAAAAATTAGTTCTATACTTAAGTTCTTTTCTAAAACAGTTTGTAAAGATAATAGTTTTCGAAACTACTTTGAAAGCCTTTATGGTAATAAAAGTTTTTTAACTCCCCCAAGTAATCCTGGAACTTATCCTATTGTCAATTTGTTTTTACTTAGCATATTTTTTTTCTTAGTTGTCTATTCATGTTTTTGATGAATGACAAAGGGGGAGGGTTGGAGATTAAGTTTGCAAAGCGAAACCAAAATTTGAATAACTAACATCGAAACACTGAATAACTTAAATATTTGTCTATTGAATAACTTAAATATCATTTGTCTATTTATACTTGCATTTTTTTCTAACTTAATCCAGGTTGTCATTATATTAAAAAGAGGGAGATTGTTGGTGCAGTTTACACTAACGGTCTAACTCAGGTTTTGATGAATGATAAGTAAGTTAAGTTAGGTTTTGTTATGATCTAACCACTTGATTAAGTATGCAGAAGAAGTCTAGATAGGTCGATGGGCTACCCGGATATCTAGCACGAAATCTAGCAAGGTCAATAGGCTGACTGGATAGCTGGTACGAAGTCCAGATAGGTCGACGGGCTGACTGGATATCTGGCAAGAAATCTAGCCAAATCAACGGGCCGATCGGATAGCTAGTATACAGTCCAGATAGGTCAACGGGTTGATCGAATGTTTGGCAAGTTGGTAAGTTAAGGTAAGTCACTGGAGGAGAGTGACCTTGTGAGGGCACGTTCCGGTTGAGGGACAGTAGGCATTGGTCCAGTTTAGGTCCATTTAGGATCCCTAAATTGAGACCTTGACTAGTTTCTGGTCCTAGGAAGATAGGAACAAATTACTACTCTTTATTATTAATTATTATTTTCCTAATATTTGTTTTGCTGGTTATTTGGACTAATGTTGTTTTGTAGGACAAAAGGAGCATATTTGCCTTCGAATGAACAGTATCCGAAGGCGCCTTCACTGCAGTGAAGGCGCCTTCGTACTGTTCATAAAAGGCGCCTTCCATGGCTATGGAAGGCGCCTTCTGCAAGGTGAAATTTTAACATCTCCGCAAATGAGTGTCGGGTTGTTTGGAATCAAGTTTAACCCATTAGAGGCGCCTTCAACGACTATGGAAGGTGCCTTCTATGCCTTATATAAAGTAGTCTCGAGAAAGCATTCAAATAACACTGATATACGAGCTACCGCATCCTTTTGAACTTCTGACTGCCCCATGCTTCTGCTACGACTCTGTTGCAAAGCTACTACGCCCGACAATAGCTCCAAGAACTTTCAAACGCGGCTAGTAGATCAACACCGACACACGAGTGCTTTTAGTTCTATTTCTAAAAGTGTCAGTAACATTTCATTTGTGTACTTGATTACTTGAAAAGGCCAAGTGTAGTTTGTTGCACTTGTTCGAACTTTCTTTATATTCGATTTTCTCTTCGGAAGGTACCGGAAGAGGCCTTTAGTGGATTATCCATCGATAGGTCTGCGGTGTTGGTTGCTACTCAAAATACCGTCCTAGTTCCCCTGTACAAAAATTTATACAAGCATAGAACTATCCTAGCTACCCATGTGCTCTACTAAAGTTAAATTTGGATTGCAAACGATGCTTAACATTATTAATCTAAATTTTCCTTTAGAAGTTAAACTTGGATTGGGAACGAAACTTAACATTCTTACTCCAAGTTCAACCGATGTGATCTTCCTAAGTTAAACCATATTACAGAAGTTATCAAATATCTATTTCAAAAATCGACTTCCAGGTTAAACATGGCGAGACACTAGGCCTTCTTGGGTATGAGATCATCCACCACTTCCTAGACAAAGCCTCACAAAGAAATCGGATATTTAACTTCTTACAGTAAACTAGGTTTAACTATAGAGACCTTAATAGAAATACATTATCGAAACATGAAATTGAAAAATAAAATCAATAACAAAAATGATAACTTAAAACCGATAACCTCTTGTGTTTGGTTTTTCAAAATCTATACAAAAGATGAACTAGTTATGATGCGAAAACTAATAACTAGTTATACCTTTTATAGCTTATAGACCTCTTGATCTTATATTGCATTCCTCTCCTTCTCTTGGATGTCGTGTAGGCGACGATCTTCCAAGATGAAATCCACTCAAGCTTCTTCCAAGGCTTCCAAGATCCGGCCACCAAATAACCTCCAAGGGATGCTAGACAAGAGAGCTTCCTTCTCTTCTTCTTCTCCTTCAAGCAACCGGCCACCAAGCGATCTCCCACAATTGATGCAACCGACCTCCAAGACAGAAAACAAAAGGAGAGAAGAGAAAGAACAAGGGTCGACCACCAAGGAAGAGTAGAGTGAGATAGAATAAGTATTATGAGGTGAGCCATCCCCTCCTTCTCTTTTATATTCCTTGGTCTTGTCAAAAAAGGAAAGTTTTATAACAAAAAATAAAACTTCATTTTCTCTCATGACATGACCGGCCACAAGCTTGTGCTCCAAGCAAGGAAAGATTAAAAAAAAAAAAATCTCTCTTTTAAAATCTCTTTTGTGGATAGTTATAAAAGGAATGTTTTATAAATTAAAATCTCTCTCTATTTTAAATCCTTTTATGGATATCTATAAAAGAAAAGATTTAAAATAAAACATGATTACAAAAAGGAAAGTTTTATAACAAAAATTAAAATCTTTCTTTCACATTATAGATAACTACAAATAAGGAAAGATTTCAAATCTCTCTTTTATTCCTTTGTAGAAAGTTATAAAAGGAAAGATTTTAAAATTTAAAACTCTCTTTTAAAACCATCATAAAAGGAAAGTTTTTAACAAAATAAAAAGTCCTTTTATTTCCTTTTGCGACCAATCTAAAAAAGGAAAGTTTTATATTAAAATCATCCTTTTAAATCCTTTTAATGGATCTCTATAAAAGGAAAGATTTTACAAAAAAATAAAACTTCCTTTTCTTCTTGTGTGTGTGGTAGTCCCCTTGCTTGGGCACCAAGCAAGGCTTGGCCGACCCTAGCTTGGGCTCCAAGCTTAGCTTGACCGGCCCCTTGCCTGGTCTCCAAGTAAGGCTTGGCCGGCCCTAGCTTGGGCCTTAAGATGCTAGGCTTTTGGGTGGATATAAGGTTTTATAAATAAGAGGCTATAATAGGGACCGAAAGAAGGAATTGATTTTGGTCTCCGATGAGCTTGAGCTTCCCGTGTTCACCTCGAACACCCAACTCAAGTTCATCAATAATATCTCATTCCACTAAAGAGTTATTATTGCACTACCGCACCAATCTCATATTACAATATGGGCTCCTTCTTATCATGAGTGTGTCAGTCTCCCTGTGTTTAAGATATATAATGCCCACTAATTAAATGAGTTACTGATAACTCACTTAATTAATATCTAGCTCACAGAGTAATGCCACTCAACCTTATTGTCATGTCAGACTAAGCCCACCTGCAGGGTTTTACATGATAATTCTTATGAGCTCCTCAAGGGGACATTATCAACCTAGATTACTAGGACACAATTCATTCTATAATCAACAACACACCATATAAATAATATCATTTCCCAACTTATCAGGCCTATTGATTTATCGAACTAAATCGCACCCTTTGATAAATTAAAGAAATAAATATTAACTATATGTGCTTGTTTTTATATCATGATTAAGAGTACACTTCCATAATAACAGAGGTCTTGTTCTTTTTAACAGTCAGTATAAAAAGAACAACCTCAAATGGTCTTTCTCAATACACTCAAAGTATACTAGTGTAATTTATAGTCAAGATAAACTAATACCAAATTACACTACAACCACTCCAATGGTTTGTCCCATTCTATCTTGGTTGTGAGCTTCTATTTATAATTTATAAGAAACTGATAACATAATCTTCTATGTGTCTCCTCACACCATATTATCTACAATATAAATTAAATGGACAACTACACTTAGCATAAATTTAGACATTTGACCAATGTGATTCTTATTTCAAAATGATTATTTATACAAGAAAGCTAGACTTTTAGTATACACTCTAACAATCTCCCACTTATACCAAAAGACAATGCTGCCATAAACACTGCCATACATCTGATTCTCATCCCCTCAACATGTCGATCAAAAGCTTTCGCCGGAAGGGCCTTAGTGAAAGGATCTGCCAGGTTATCTGCTGATGTAATCTTGACAATAACAACTTCTCCTCGCTTTACGATATCTCGTATCAAGTGGTACTTGCGCTCAATGTGTTTACTTGCCTTATGGGCTCGTGGTTCCTTAGAGTTTGCTATTGCACCGCTATTATCATAATAAATTGTGATGATTTTGGGCAAACCAGGAATCACATCTAAGTCCATCAAAAAGTTCCTGAGTCATACAACTTTTTTGGCTGCCTCAGAGGCTGCCACATACTCAGCTTCCATGGTTGAGTCAAAAACACATTTATGCTTAACACTCCTTCATGCTATGACTCCACCTCTTAAAGTAAACACATAGCTTGATGTAGACTTACTATTGTCCCTATCTGATTGGAAGTCAGAATCTGTGTAACCCACAGGGATCAAATTATCTGCTTGATAAACCAGCATATAATCTCTAGTCCTTCTCAGGTACTTTAATATATGCTTTATGGCAGTCCAATGTCCTTATCTTGGGTTACTTTGATATCTGCTAACCATGCCCACGACAAAACAGATATCCGGTCTCGTACATAGCATCACATACATTAGGCTTCCTACAGCATAAGGAATTGCCTTCATTTCCTCTATCTCTTTTAATGTCTTAGGAGGCATCTCTTTAGATAAGGGTACTCCATGCCGAAAAGGTAGAAAAACTTTCTTGGAGTTTTGCATGCTAAAATGAGCTAGGATAGTATCGATATATGAAGCTTGGGATAAGCACAATATTTTGTTCTTACGATCCCTTATTACTTTGATCCCAAGAATATGTCTGCATTCTCCCAAGTACTTCATAACGAATTTCTTGGACAACCATATCCTTACTTCTGATAGTACTTTGATATTGTTGCCAGCTATCAAAATATCATCTACGTATAGTACAAGAAATACCACCACGTTTCCGTCACACTTCTTGTATACACAAGACTCATCCGATCACTGAATAAATCCATAAGACTGGATTACTTCATTAAACCAGATATTCCAAGATCCTGAAGTTTGTTTCAGTCCATAAATAGACCGATTGAGCTTACATACAAGATACTCTTTGCACTTTGTAATAAACCCCTATGGTTGCTTCATATGGATGTTTCTTCAAGACTTCCATTAAGGAACGCTGTCTTGACATCCATTTGCCAAACCTCATAATCCATATGAGCAGCAATAGATAAAAGTATCCGGATAGACTTAAGCATAGCTACCGACAAAAAGGTTTCCTCATAATCGATTCCCTCTTTCTGAGTATATCCTTTTGCAACAAGCCTTTCTTTGAAAGTTTCCACCTTCCCGTCTATCCCTCTTTTTCTTTTGTAGACTTATTTACACCCAATGGATTTTACACCATTTGGTGGTTCTACAAGCTCTCAGACCTTATTAGAATACATAGATTCTATTTCAGAGTTCATTGCATTTTGCCAAGGTGCTACATCTTTATCTTGGAGTGCTTCATCATATGTGCAGGAATCAGGTTCATGTTCACCAGGGATCAAGTCCAAGACTCTCCCAAAAACATGAATCTACCAGGTTGCCGAACAACCCTCCCACTGTGACGTGACACTGTTTGTAATTGTGCATCATTTGTGACACGTGTTGCAGTTTCTTGTGGTATCTCATCTTGTACAGTTGGTACTATTTTAGACATGTCTTCTCTAATTTTTCTTAAAAATAATTTTTCTCATAGGCTTGTGGTTCATTACATAGTCCTCTTCTAAAAATCGAGTATTGGTGCTAACAATGACCTTTTGATTTTTAGGACTATAAACCTCCTTTCGTTTCTCTAGGATAACCTACAAACAAGTGAACTCTTGTCCAACTTATCAGTGTCTCCCTTCAGCACATGTGTTGGACTACCCCAAATCCGAATATGTTTCAGACTAGGCTTACGCCCATTCTACAATTCTATAAGAGTAGAGGGTTCTGACTTTAGAAAGTACTATGTTCATTGCCGTTTCCAGAGTATATCCCCAAAACAAATTTAGTAATTTTGAATAACTCATCATCGATCTAACCATTTCCATAAGAGTCTTATACCTTCGTTCTGTCACACCATTATGTTGGGATGACTAGGTGAAGACAGTTGGGATTGAATCCCGATTTCTGATAAGTAACTCCTAAACTCTCCTAAGAGGTACTTGCCACTACGATCACACTGTAGTGTTTTGATACTTTTACCATGATATTTCTCTACATCAGCCTTGTACTCTTTGAACTTATTAAAACACTCAGACTTACAACGCATCAAGTAAATGTACCCGTATCTTGAATAGTCGTCTATAAAATAGACAAAATATTTGAAATCACCTCTTGCCTGGATAGTCATAGGTCTATACAAATCAGAATGAACCAATTCCAACACATCTTTGGCTCTATACCCCTTAGCCTTAAAAGGTCTCTTGGTCATTTTTCCTTCCAAGTAAGACTCGCAGGTTGGAAAGTTTTCACCACCAATGTAGCCAAAAGTCCATCTACTTTTAACCTTTGAATCCTACTCAAGTGAATATGACCTAACCTTAGATGCCAAAGATATGTTTGGTTTATTTCCGAAGGTTGCTTTCTTTTATTATGATTAGAAGATGTGTTATTAATTTCCATTTGTTGCATCGTGGAAGTTATTGGATTTAGAGTATACAAATTGTCAACTAATGTACCAGAACAGATAACCACTCTATTTTTCTTGACAACCACTTTATCATCTGATCCGGTGGTAAGAGCCCGGGACCCCCTAACGAGGGGTCAACGCCACGTGGAGGTCAAATGGCCAGGGAGCCCGCCGGAGAAGGGTGAGCCGACCGGACTTGGAAGAAATGGATAAGACCGATCGGCCGACCAATGGACATTCGGTAGTAAAAGGCACCCTGACCGGGCTGGGGTTCCGACGCTCAATGAAACAATGTCTCAGAGCCGAGCGGAAGTCACTCGCCTGGAAGTCTCTCCGGCATCTCAGCGCGAGTCGACAGGTGAGACGTGAGGGGCATGTCGTCCGGCCGGCGCAGGGGATGAAGGCCGTCCGGACGATGTTCTCCATCCAGCCGGTCGGACGTACGTCCCGGCCGGCGGTGAAGGAGAACAGGAACATCTTCTGACAGCCGTCAAGTCATATGACTAAGCCATACTCCTAGTCTGACAACGGGGTATCTTGCTGTCCCATCGAAGGTGCGATGGGACTGTTGCAGTATGGCGTCAGGTAAGTTTTCTGACAAGCACACACCGAGGCATGGGCTGCGGATACGCACGCACCTCGATAGGCGTGCAGGAGCTTTTTCAGCGCCCTATATAAAGAGCCGTAGACTTCGCCGGAGGTACGCAATTTTTCGACAAGCTTGGGAGCTCCTTTTTCCACTACTTACCTGACTTGAGCGTCGGAGGGTCGCCGCCGGGAACCCCTACCTGGCCCGACTTCTGTGCAGGATCGCCGGAGCTTCGGAGGCCTGCATCATCGACTAGGAGAGCGCCACGTGCCCAGCATCCTTTGGTTCGGCGATTCGGACAGGATCAATTTGGCGGCGTCTGTGGGAACGTTCCTGTATCCGATCGGAAACAATGGACAAGGCTGGACGACAACACGCGGTGACACTTTCAACTGAGGAACTCGACGCTCTAATTGAGATAAGGGCCGCCAAGCTTGTGCAGCAAAAATAGAAGGCAGCAGCCGAGCGGCCGGAGCAGCAAGCAACTTCAGCGTCTGGCGGCCGAGCGGGAGCACCACCTGCCACCATCGCATTTCATCGGGCTCTGTTCCGCACCCCTGAAGCCGTGGCAGCCCACCGGGATAGGGGATCTTCTTCGGATGAAATGCCTAGGCGAGATGACAGGAAGGGGAAAGTCCCCAAGCGGACTCATCGCCCGAGCGGATCAATCACCAATTTTCAGAGGCTATCCTACGAGACCCTCTGCCAAAGCACTATGCGCCTCCGACGATCGGCGAGTACAATGGGACAACCGACCCGGATGATCATCTGGGTAAGTTCGATAACACAGCTACTCTCCATCAATACACAGATAGAGTAAAGTGCCGAGTTTTTCTTACCACCCTCTCGGGCTCGGCTCAACGGTGGTTTCGGAGATTGCCGGACGGATCCATCACAAGCTTCAAAGATTTCCGAACGGCCTTCCTCCACCATTTTGCGAGCAGTCGACGCTACCAGAAAATGAGCGTGAGCCTGTTCGTCATCAAGCAAGAAGCCCGCGAATCGCTTCGAACCTACATCCAGCGGTTCAACCAAGTGGCGATGGACATTCCAACAGCCACCTTAGAAACCATGATGAATGCCTTCACACAAGGCCTGGTGGATGGGGATTTCTTCCGATCGCTCATCCGAAAGCCGCCCCGAGACTATGATCATATGCTACACCGGGCGAACGAATACATCAACGTGGAAGAGGCACAAGCGGCCAGGAAAAAAGAAATTCCAACCGAGCGGGCTCCTCCGTCCGAGCGGAAGACCGTCGAGCTCCGACGTTAAATATCGAGAGACGAGCCGGCGTCTATAAACGTCCGAGCGGAAGACCGTCGAGCTCCGACGTTAAATATCGAGAGACGAGCCGGCGTCTATAAACATCACGTTAAATATCGAGAGACGAGCCGGCGTCTATAAACGTCCGAGCGGAAGACCGTCGAGCTCCGACGTTAAATATCGAGAGACGAGCCGGCGTCTATAAACGTCCGAGCGGAAGACCGTCGAGCTCCGGCGTTAAATATCGAGACGAGCGGCGTCTATAAAGCGTCCGAAGGAAGACCGCCGAGCCCGACGTTAAATATCGAGACGAGCCGGCGTCTATAAACGCGTCCCAAGCGGAAGACCGCCGAGCTCCGACGTTAAATATCGAGACGAGCCGGCGTCTTATAAACCGTCCGGCGGAAGACCGTCGAGCTCCGGCGTTAAATATCGAGACGAGCCGGCGTCTATAACGCCCGAGCGGAAGACCGTCGAGCTCCGACGTTAAATATCGAGAGACGAGCCGGCGTATATAAACGTCCGAGCGGAAGACCGTCGAGCTCCGACGTTAAATATCGAGAGACGAGCCGGCGTCTATAAACGTCCGAGCGGAAGACCGTCGAGCTCCGACGTTAAATATCGAGAGACGAGCCGACGTCTATAAACGTCCGAGCGGAAGACCGTCGAGCTCCGACGTTAAATATCGAGAGACGAGCCGGCGTCTATAAACGTCCGAGCGGATAGCCAGTCACATGATACAATCAACGATAGCCTGGTTATACGGCTGAGCGGCTCGCTCATCAAAAATGTACGGAAAATCCCTTTGGGGGTAAGGCACAAAGAAAAAGTTGGTCAGTGAAAGTTAGGGATATTAGCATGTAAATGCCGAGCGGTTACGTTCGAAAGCTTAGCGGCTGCGCAGTCGCATGATAGATGTAATTAAGACGATCGAATTGAGCCGGACGGAATCGTGGTGCCGAGCGGAAAGGATATAAAGAACACTTTGGCGTGACGAGGGAAAAATGCCTTGCTAAAACAGAAGTGAAAGGAGCAGAAGGTCATCTATTACTCATTAGGTAAATCAAACAAGTCATTACAGAGATAAGTTGGGCCGAACGGCGGGAATACAAAAAAGTTCATGAAAACGCTCCTCACGCATCAAAATCTAATAGAGCGTCGGGGATGGAGTCCATCACGCTCGCGAGGTCCTCGGGGGGGATGGTCAGCTCGGCAGGCAGGTGGCCTTTGGTCTTCAGATAGCCCACTGCCGCCTTGATCGCCTCCTCGAAAGTGAGGGATATCTTGTCGGTAAACTTCTCTCCGAAGTCTTCCGAGCGGAGGAACGCCTTCCTCCCTTCTTCGGAGCGAGCCGACTCCCCCTCTTGATATTCTTTGAGCACGGCGTGGGCAGCGTCGTTGGCAGCCTGAAGATCCTTCAAATCTCCATCAAATCTTTGGAGATCGGCCGAGCGGCTCTCTTTCTCGGTGGTTAGCAGGGCGTCCAAATCTTTGATGCGTTGTTCCAGCCCCCTGATCTCCACCTTCATGCGGTCCATATCATTGATAGCCTGTTGCTTCCGAGTGGTCGCTGTTTTGATCTCCTTATCTCGTTGCTTGATCATCGTTTCAAGCCGAACAACCTTGCTCGCCAAATCGGAAGCCCTTTTCCGTTCGGCATCCAGTAGTTTTTTGGCCTTCTCCAGAGCGGCCGTCGACTGCTCGGTACCCCCCGCAGCTTTTTGTTTTTTCAACTCGTCCTCCAGTTCGGCCAATCGATCGCTAATGGCGATCTGCTCCACCCAGTTCTGCTAGCAAATGTGGACAGGTTAAAAACATAATTTAAATACGCAAACAAAGAAACAGAGCATACCCCGGTGGCCTGTTGTAGATTGCTGTCGCCGAGCTGCCCGGGAGTCAGCCTGGCTATTCGACGCCGAGCGTCCACCCAAGCTTGGGCCAGAGGGCCTGTCAAGGTAATCTGCTGCTCGGGGACCACAGGCCGATCAGCAGCAGCCATGTACGCCTCCGAAGGAAGGCGCAGAACGGTTTTAATTAAATTCTGGCCGCTCGGCTCGCTCTTGGAAGCGTCGGCCTTACCGGACGGCCCACCGGTGGACGAGGAGGGAAGCTCGCCCAAGCGCCTGATACGGCGCAAAGTTCTTGAAGGGCTGGACGGCGGCACCTCAGAGCTGGCCCTCGGAGAACCACGAGGGGTCGGAGTACTCTCGAGGGAAACCGTCCCGGACAGCACCGGGGCATCCGCGCCCCGCTCGGGCTGTGACTCATCAAGTGTAGTCGAGGCAGATGCGGATTCCGGTCGGCGGCGCTTCCGAGTGCGTAGCGGCACGTCATCGGCCGAACGACCCTCCACCTCGGCTTCTGTAGGAGGTTCTATGTCGCCCGCGGCCTCATCGTGAGAGGCAGGGGCGTCTGAGGCTTCGGAGACAGTTGGTGTCCCCTCACCTTCTTCGCCGGCCAGATCAGCTGGGGAAAGGCCCCGTTCGGCTGCCTCCTTGTTCGTCACCGCCTCGATCTGAGAAGCCTTCAATTTGAGCTTCTCGGTAGCTTTGGCGCGCCACATGACTTCAGCTGCAGAAGCAAAAAATAAATCAGTTAGAACAAAACAAACGGGAAGATAAGGGAACTTACTCATGCTGCAGGGCAGGTCGGCTGTGGTAGAGGACAAGCCGAATATGTGCATTACTCCCGGGAGGAGTAGCTTGTCAATATGATAGCGCTGGCCAACCAGCCGTTCGACTGCATGAAGGTAGGCCACGTCGCCTCTAAATTTGCTGAGCTCCGGTTGCGCCGGCATCGCCGTCTGCCATTTGGTCCGAAAAGTTGGCCGCTCGGGAAAACGTATATAGAAAAAATGCTCCTTCCAATGTTTGTTGGAGCTCGGCATGTTATCGAAGAGTACGAAACCTATCCTAGATTGAAAAACAAAAGTACCCCACTCGGCCTGCTTGGGATAAAAAAAGTAGTGGAAAATTTTTGGTTCTAAGGGGATGCCGTTCAGTTTGAATAAAACTATCACTCCGCTCAGCAGCCTAATAGAGTTGGGAACTACCTGGCCGAGTGGAATGCGAAAATAATTGCAAACTTCTAAGAAAAACTTGTGGGGAGGAAAACGCAGTCCGGCCAGAAATTGGTCTCGGAAGAAAAGAACAGTGCCGGACGGCGGTTCGTGAGGCCGATCGGCCGGTGTGGCTAACACTATTTGGTGGTCGGTCGGCAGGTCATAGGCTCGAGTAAGGCGCAAGGCGTCCTCTTCGTCGAACCGGCTTTCCATGTTCGAATACCAAAGACCCGGAGCACCGCCTGTCGACTGCGAGGTGCTAGTCATGGTCGACAGACAAGGATACGAGACCAAAAGGGAAGGTTCAAGCAAGGAATGGAGGAAAACCGACTGAAGGAAGCGATTAACAGAAAGAAGAAAACGTTGGGAACGAGAAGGAGGGTCTTACGAGCAAGAAAGATGATCGACGGGGGCCTGGGGGTTGCCGAAGAATCGAGGAGCGAGGTCGCCGAAGAAAAAAAAAATGAGCAGAGGAGCGCCGGATGAAGACGAAGCAACAAGGCGGCGGAAACGGAGTCGCGGGCTTTATATCGCCGCCCGGGAGCAACCTCCACCGTCCGATCCAGGTCGTCGATAACGAGGTCATCATCCAGCCGTCCATTTCAAACGACGGCTGTCCCATCGGAAGTGACGCCACCGCCATATGCTGACAAACACATGATCGCCACGTGTCAGCGGGATACTGGCCGCATTTAATGAGCTCCCCTTACCGTGCGCAGTGCACGTGATGAACAGTAGGGGAGAGCATAGGACATGGAGTTCAAGAGACCACAAGGCACGGACCAGATATCGCCGAACGGACGAGCATCATTAGACCTGGCCGAGCGGCCCAATGCAATGATCGTTGTTCTGGCAGATCGGCAGTCCAGTCAGTCGGACTTCGCCTCCTTCGACTAGACTCGAGGGGAAGCCAAGTGATCCGGTGGTAAGAGCTCGGGACCCCCTAACGAGGGGTCAACGCCACGTGGAGGTCAAATGGCCAGGGAGCCCGCCGGAGAAGGGTGAGCCGACCGGACTTGGAAGAAATGGATAAGACCGATCGGCCGATCAATGGACATTCGGTAGTAAAAGGCGCCCTGACCGGGCTGGGGTTCCGACGCTCAATGAAACAATGTCTCAGAGCCGAGCGGAAGTCACTCGCCTGGAAGTCTCTCCGGCATCTCAGCGCGAGTCGACAGGTGAGACGTGAGGGGCATGTCGTCCGGCCGGCGCAGGGGATGAAGGCCGTCCGGACGATGTTCTCATCCAGCCGGCCGGACGTACGTCCCGGCCGGCGGTGAAGGAGAACAGGAACATCTTTTGACAGCCGTCAAGTCATACGACTAAGCCATACTCCTAGTCTGACAACGGGGTATCTTGTTGTCCCATCAAAGGCGCGATGGGACTGTTGCAGTATGGCGTCAGGTAAGTTTTCTGACAAGCACACACCGAGGCATGGGCTGCGGATACGCACGCGCCTCGATAGGCGTGCAGGAGCTTTTTCAGCGCCCTATATAAAGAGCCGTAGACTTCGCCGGAGGTACGCAATTTTTCGACAATCTTGGGAGCTCCTTTTTCCACTACTTACCTGACTTGAGCGTCGGAGGGTCGCCGTCGGGAACCCCTGCCCGGCCCGACTTCTGTGCAGGATCGCCGGAGCTTCGGAGGCCTGCATCATTGACTAGGAGAGCGCCACGTGCCCAGCGTCCTTTGGTTCGGCGATTCGGACAGGATCATCATCAAAAGAAACAGAATATCCATTCTCAAATAGTTTATAAACTGAAATCAAATTCTTTCTAAAACTTGGTACATAAAGGCAATTTCTCAAAATCAATGTTTTATTCCTATCAAAGGATAAATAAACATCTCCCACTATAACAACCACCACTTTTGTAGCATTGCCCAAGTAAAACGGTGATTTCTACTTCATGTAGTTATCGGGTTTCTGGAACCCCTGCAATGATTTGCAGACATGATCAGTGGTTCTCGTATCAACACACCAAGTACCGGTAGATAACACCACTAAACATGTTTCAACAACTAATAAGATACACCTTTATTGTTCTCATTCCTGAGAGGACAATCCACATTAGTGTCCAAGTTTTGTTTCCAATCATTATAATTGGGACTAATAAGTCTATTCTCTAGTATAACAGCTAGGGAATTGAAAACCATTTGAAATCCAAAGAATCACAAAATATTTGGTCAAGACCAACACCTCAAACACCGTGAATTTTGTATGCCACGATAGTATGGATGTATACAAATTCAATCATTAATTTTATTATCTTGTCATTCTAACTTTATGACAAATAAAATTAATAGTTGGTCTGTCTTCGATCAAATATTTGGTTAAAACTTTAGAATTTAAAATAATATTGATTCCTCAAAACAATATCATTTAAATTCACCAACACCTCAAACACTGTGAATTTTGTATGCCACGATAGTGTGGACGTATACAAATTCAAACATTTGTAAGAGGAGGGTCTTACCCATTAATTATCTTGTCAACCTATAATTACCTCAAACACCATAAATTTTGTATGCCACGATAGTGTAGATATATACAAATTCAATCATTTGTAAGAGGAGGTAATTTTACCCATTAATTTTAGTCAACCTAACTTTATGACATATAAAATTACCTCAAACACCATGAATTTTGTATGCCATGATAGTGTGGGCGTATACAAATTCAAACATTTGTAAAAGGGGGTCTTACCTAGCTTTATGACAAATTAATAGTTGGTTTTTCTTCGATCACACAAATAATAGTAGTGACTCTGATGGGGAGGATACTATTAAATGTGCCTAAGTATATGCCATTACTTGATACTAAGTCCACTAAATAGAATTGTGCCCCTTCAGTTGAAGAAAATCACACACATTCTAAATAATTTCCTATAATCATCCATTAAGGAAGTTTGATATAGTGATCTGCAAACAAACTCATCCAATGTGAAGGAAGGCACTCAGAGCCAACGCGCAAATTTGAATGCATCACTTACAAACCAGTAATGGAGACCATGGAATTTAATTAAATTCCTCTCCCATTTAGTTATTTAGAATGAGGAATTTTAACATGTACACAAGCACACAAACACAAGCACACATAGCATAAAAGGTAATAAATAAGAAAAATAATTTTCCAACTATTATGGCCTTTATCCATAGTTGTCCTCCGTGTGCCATCAACGTTAGCTGCTGCCATCTTTAGCCACCGCTATCGGGTCTAGTCATCGCATCTATCTTGCTTCATTTTCCGCTGCGCCTCTGGTCCTCAAATAGTCCCATGCCTCGCAAAGATACGATCCGCGACAAAAATAAAATTTTACATATATTGATCCTATATTCCATAAAGAAATCTACATAAAGTCTAGATCAAACAAAATTGTAAAATCCTAAAACTAATACAGCTCCTGATGTATTTTATACATATAATCATGCATACACATAAAATGCCCTCGACATGTTTGAGGGTCCAATCACACATAATCACAATAGGCCATAATAGTTGGAGCCTGCAACCATAGAGTTAATCTATTTACATATCTTACTATTATCCTGCCTAAAATATGTATGACATGCGCATAATTAAACTAAAACTAAACACACAGAGGTTAAAACCTAGCTCTGATACCAATTGTTGGTTGCTACTCGGAATACCATCCTAGTTCCCCTGTACAAAAATTTGTACAAGCATAGAACTATCCTAGCTACCCATGTGCTCTACTAAAGTTAAATTTGGATTGCAAACGATGCTTAACATTATTAATCCAAATTTCTCTTTAGAAGTTAAGCTTGGATTGGGAACAAAACTTAACATTCTTACTCCAAGTTCAACCGATATGATCTTCCTAAGTTAAACCATATTACAGAAGTTATCAAATATCTATTTTAAAGATCGGCTTCCAGGTTAAACATGGTGAGGCACTAGACCTTCTTGGGTATGGGATCATCCACCACTTCCTAGACAAAGCCTCACAAAGAAATCAGATATTTAACTTCTTACAGTAAACTAGGTTTAACTATAGAGACCTCAATAGAAATACATTATCGAAACATAAAATTGAAAAATAAAATTGATAACAAAAATGATAACTTAAAACCGATAACCTCTTGTGTTTGGGTTTTCAAAATCTATACAAAAGATGAACTAGTTTTAATGCGGAAACTAATAACTAGTTATACCTTTTATAGCTTATAGACCTCTTGATCTTCTATTGTATTCCTCTCCTTTTCTTGGACGTCGTGTGGGCGACGATCTTCCAAGATGAAATCCACTCAAGCTTCTTCCAAGGCTTCCAAGATCCGGCTACCAAATAACCTCCAAGGGATGCTAGACAAGAGAGCTTCCTTCTCTTCTTCTTCTCCTTCAAGCAATCGGCCACAAAGAGATCTCCCACAATTGATGCCGCTTGCCTCCAAGAGAGAAAACAAAAGAAGAGAAGAGAAAGAACAAGGGCCGGTCACCAAGGAAGAATAGAGAGGAATAGAAGATGTATTATGAGGTGAGGCACCCCTCCTTCTCTTTTATATTCTTTGGTCTTGACAAAAAAGGAAAATTTTATAACAAAAAATAAAACTTTTTTTTTCTCCCATGACATGGCCGGCCACAAGCTTGCGCTCCAAGCAAGGAAAGATTTTAAACAAAATTAAAATCTCTCTTTTAAAATCCCTTTTGTCGATAGTTATAAAAGGAATATTTTATAAATTAAAATCTCTCTCTCTTTTAAATCCTTTTATGGATATCTATAAAAGAAAAGATTTAAAATAAAACATGGTTACAACAAGGAAAGTTTTATAACAAAAATTAAAATCTTTCTTTCACATTATAGATAATTACAAATAAGGAAAGATTTCAAAATTTTCTTTTATTCCTTTGTAGAAAGTTATAAAAGGAAATATTTTAAAATTTAAAACTCTCTTTTAAAACCATCATAAAAAGGAAAGTTTTTAACAAAATAAAACTCCTTTTTATTGCATTTTGTGACCAATCTAAAAAAGGAAAGTTTTATATTAAAATCATCCGTTTAAATCCTTTTAATGGATCTCTATAAAAGGAAAGATTATACAAAAAAATAAAACTTCCTTTTCTTCTTGTGAGTGTGGCTGGCCCCTTTCTTGGGCACCAAGCAAGGCTTGGTCGGCCCTAGCTTGGGCTCCAAGCTTAGCTTGGCCGACCCCTTGCCTGGTCTCCAAGCAAGGCTTGGCCGACCCTAGCTTGGGCCTTAAGAAGCTAGGCTTTTGGGTGGATATGAGGTTTTATAAATAAGAGGCTACAATAGGAACCGAGAGGAAGAATTGGTTTTGATCTCCGATAAGCTTGAGCTTCCTGTGTTCGCCCCGAACACCCAACTCAAGTTCATCAATAATATCTCATTCCACTAAAGAGTTATTATTGCACTACTGCACCAATTTCATATTACAATATGAGCTCCTTCTTATCATGAGTGTGTCAGTCTCCCTGTGTTTAAGATATCGAATGCCCACTAATTAAATGAGTTACTGACAACTCACATAATTAATATCTAGCTCCAAGAGTAGTACCACTCAACCTTATTGTCATGTCGGAGTAAGTCCACCTACAGAGTTTACATGACAATTCTTATGAGCTCCTCAAGGGGACATTATCAACCTAGATTACTAGGACACAATTTCATTCTATAATCAACAACACACCATATAAATAATATCATTTCCCAACTTATCGGGTCTATTGATTTATCGAACTAAATTACATCCTTTGATAAATTAAAGAAATAAATATTAAGTATATGTGTTTGTTATTATATCATGATTAAAAGTACACACTTCCATAATAGCAGAAGTCTTGTTCTTTTTAACAGTCAGTATAAAAAGAAAAATCTTAAATGGTCTTACTCAATACACTCAAAGTGTACTAGTGTAATTTATAGTCAAGATAAACTAATACCAAATTACACTACAACCACTCCAATGGTTTATCCTATTCCATCTTGGTTGTGAGATTCTATTTATAATTTATAAGGAACTGATAACATGATCTTCTGTGTGTCTCCTCACACCATGTTTTCTATAATATAAATTAAATGAACAACTACACTTAGCATAAATATAGACATTTGACCAATGTCATTCTTATTTCAAATTGATTGTTTATACAAGAAAGCTAGACTTTTAGTATACACTCTAACACCTGCACACTTAGACAGACGGGTTCGGTGCATCCGAGGGACGAGGTGACCGTGGAAGAGTACACCGGTGGACGAGAAGAACGTACATGACGTTCAAGGGATGAGAAACCGGGAAGGAAGGTTGCTCGAGGAGAAGGCCGGAAGTTGGGTTCGGGTGAGCCCTATTTCGGATGGTCGAGATCACCCAGGCTAGCAGAGCCGAGCAAAAGACCCGGACCGAGGCGAGCTGAACCAGAGCAGAGATCTCGGACGAAAAAAGTCAACCAAAGTTGACTTTGGGTGTCCGGGCGCCAAGAACCATTTCGGGGCGCTCGGAACAGTTCGGGGCACCTGGAACCCTTCCGAGCGCTCGAACCGAACTTTTATCCAGATCTCAGTCAAACTGTGATCCATGTGAAGGGGATAAAGTTTTATCCCCCCTAGGGCGCCCGGAACACTTCGGGGTGCCCCGAATAGTGCTATAAATATAGCACAGATTTTCACAGTTAGAATAACTCACTTGTAATCTAGTTCTTTCAGTTCTACATTTTCTTTTGTGCTGTCAACGCTGTAAAGAGGCTACTCCGCCCGAAGGAGATCGTCAGATAGTGTGCCATATTTTCCTTGAATTAGCAATCATTTGATTGCAAACCAAGTAACTCTTTTGTGTATGTTCTCTTTTTATTAGTCTCTTTTTGTTTTAATTACAAGTGTTATTTATTCAGTTGAAAATCTGAGAAAGATTGAATTTATTTTTCAAGGCAATTCACCCCTCCTCTCTTGTCGGCCTCCAAAGGGACCAACACTATCCGTTGCACATACTTGTGATTTTAAAATTGACAAAATGAGTTTTTGGAAACCACGTGATTCACCCCCTTCTCACATGTGATCAATCCAATAGAAGAAGCATCTTCTTTCTGCTCTTATTATTTTGCTGATATTGTGCAAACAAGACATCACGAGTGTCCTAGAAATTTTGATGATGCTCCTCAACCGATAGACCCATCGATGCTTCTATTTTCAAGTTTCATGGTAAGCCAATGGGTGCATCGGTTTCTAGATGGTTAACCGAAAAAGAATATCATGCTACAAGAACATACATACTCTTAAACTATGAAAAATTCATACCAATCAAAAAGTAAGTTAACTTCTCTAATCAAGCATTTATCCTCCATTTAATTTTTTACTTGATATCCTAATTTTTATATAATTACCTTCATTCTCATCTTGTACGAACAATAACTATATCTACAAAATTCATCAATTGGTGCAAGTGAGGTAACTGTAAGGTTAGACATCGAATTTATATTATGGTTTCAAATATATGTAAGTTAGAGAATTTGTGAAATTTTTTAGTTCATGTCTATGAAAAAGTGTCCTAATTTATATGTTAACTATTTTAATAGGTGAAAAATAGTATAATATCAAGTGTGAGAGATGATAGGATAATGAATATTGCATCAGGACTCCTTCGTAAAATAAAGGTGTACTCTGGTTATTATGTTAATGACCTTAAATTTCACGTAGCACAACGAGATTCACGAAGATTAACCTATAATTTTGGTGTTTGTATCAAAAGATCTATGGGCAACAATAACACTGAAATTGATTACTATGGTAGACTTGAAGAAATCATAGAGATTGAATATCCTGCATTACCTATAAAGAGGTGTGTGTGTGTGTGTGTTATTCAAATGTTCATAGTATGATCCGACCCCAAGAATGGGTACTAGAATACATCCAAATTATAATTTAGTTGAGATTAATACAAACAAAAGATTCAACAAGTTTGAACCTTTTATAATTTTCGGGATACAAGTGGGTCAAGTTTTCTATCTTGAATACCCTACGAAGAGAAGAAGATCTAGTGAATAGTTGTCTGTTTATCGAATCAAGCCTCACTCGACCATAGAGATGCCGAACACAGTCAATGCTCAAAAACCATGATGCATTTCAAAATGATGAAGTGGAGAGACATTTAGTTGATTTACAACTCCAATTTACTTCTCAATTACTTGTAGATGTTAATATCACTTATGAAGAGATAGATGATGGACAAATGTCCAACAGTAAGGATGAAGTGGAACTAAGCTCATCCAGTGATGAGGACATAGAAGCTGTTAATGTTTATTAGTCAGATGTTAATGATGATTAAATATTAACATTATTATTCATCAAGTAAGTAATGTTGTCATATTATTTTGTATTTATATTATCATTATTATGATGTGATGCAATGTTATCTTACAGATATCATTATAGCAGAGTAGTACCCTGTAGCACCCCGTGGCTACAAGGTCCTTAGAGTTGTCGAGGACTCATAAGTTCTTTTCTTATTAACAATTCAAGTTTATATATAACTTTACTTATAATATTTCTCCCAACTTAATAATATTTCGTGCAGGTTCACTCCAGATGGCCACCAAGTTGCCACATATATCATTGGAAAATTCAAGGAACGAGTTTGTATGTCTGGTACTGCATGGAGACATGTAGACCAGGAGATGAAGTTGTTTTATTATAATAAATTTGTGGTAAGTAATTTTAATATGTTTGTTATTCTATAATATAGTTATCATTTAAACTAAATATTTAACTTATAGTTGCAGAAAAGATATACATGGGAGGACGGGCATGAAGAAGAATTTAAAACTACATGGAATATTTACTGTGTCAAACTGTATAGAGATTATATGTATTATATGAGAAATAAGGGCACTAGGCCTGCATATGTTTATGAGGCAATATGAAGTGCATGGATGACCACTTGGGTTGCAGAAAGGTGGCAAGAAAATGCTGAAAAGTCGCAAGCAAATGCTGAAAATTTAAAAGAAAATATAAATACAAAGCTAGGTGGCCCGAACACCAGAACCGCTCAGCATACGTCAGGATCCAGATATATTGTTGAGCATACCATGGATTTGGTGAGTATAATTTAAAGTTATACTTTGTAACAAATTTTGTATTAATTACCAAACTTGTATAATTTTATCTCAAATTATTTTGTATATAGGAACATGAACTTGCCTGACATCCCACATGTATGGAGGTCTTTCTCAAGACCCACAAGAAGAAGGATGGATCATTTGTTGATTCTCGATCTTAGACTTTACATGTAAGATTATTAACTTTATTATATTTGTTCATTTCTATCTTGATTAGTATTTAGTAATACTGATAAATGACAGAGAAAGTGGCTCAAACATCTCAGCCATCAATAGAGGGAGGAGAGTCATAGTCTCTATCCACCGACGTTTTAAATAAGATTTATTATGATGTTGTCGGTGGAAGGATAAAAAACTCCACCCTCTATAGCCTTGGCTCCCATGCCAAAGTTGCATTTGATTGTTTGAGGAATCCAGTGGGCCGTGCTAGTTCCTATTTTTCTAGTGAGATGCAGTCTTTAAGATGTGAAAATCAAGAACTGCATACTCAATTGAAATCAATGGATCAGAGGATGACCGACATGGATCAGTGGAGGGCTGATGAGGAGAAGGAGAGAGCCGAGCGTGATGTAAGTAATGAAGCTCTCATGGCCCAGATGCGAGCAATCATAGCTAAATTCACTCATGCATCACATGATTTTGAGTCATAAAAGACTCAAGATCCATCAAACAATGATGATGAGTAGCTTTCTCGGAGGTTTGTTCAACTACACTTTAGTTTTTATTTATCATATATAGACCATGATAATATATTTATTCTGTTTTAATATTATAATATGCTCATTTCTAAATATTTTAATACTATATGATTCAGAAGTCACGTCGGTCCTATTTACATATTGGTTCTTCATGTCATCATATGCTCATTTTTGTTCAGGTATCATTTTATATAAAATTTGTTATACATATATGTGCAGTTTATTTATACATTAACATGATCATTTTGTATTTGATTTTTACAAGATTTTATTTATTATTTAGTGTTCTTGTATTTTTTTAGAGTACTTTCTATTGTGGTATGTATTTGTAAACTTGAATTTAGATATGGATATTTGCATATGTATTATGCAGATTTGTTTAATCTTGTTTCTTTTAGATAATTATAATTGTTTCTATTAGTATGAATGTTAGTTTATTTGCTCTTATATGGATTATATGAAAAAGAAAAATGAATCGTTAAAATATATGGAATGTATTTTTTTTGTGTGGATTTTATAAGTGTAATTATTTGTGTATGATTGTTATATGATGTATGTGTGTGGATTATATTTGATTTTTTTATATGTGGATTGTATTATACCATCCTTTGTGATGATTTTTATATATTTAGAAAATGTATACAGAGAAGAGTATATAAACGTATAGAACCTGGTGATTTTTTTTTTTATTAATTTTCGATGGAATACCGATGGAAACAAGTTTTCCATTGGTAAGTATCTCAAATAAATACCGATGGAACCACTATATTCCGTCGGCATTTTGATGGATTACCGATGGAAAACTTGTTTCCGTCGGTAATTACCGACGGAAATAAGTTTTCAATCGGTAAAATCGTCTAATTTAAGTTTTGTTTATTGACGAAAACACATTTTTCATCTGAAGACATCCGAATGCTGGTACAATGTTTCTGACAACATTAATGACGGAACTATAATTCCGTCGTTAAAATATTACCGACGGAATATTAACGACAGAATTCCTTAATCCATTAAAAAACACGTTCCGACGGATCTTATACTGATGGCTAATTTTCCGTTGGAATTTCGTCGGTATATCCATATACCGACAGATATTTCTGTTGATAAACTTGAATTTTTTTATAGTAGCAGTTACAAAATCATAATTATTATAATATAAATATTTTGTAATTAAGTATATATTGATTCATAGCTACTACAAATATAGATTTATCATCTTCATATAACAACATGAAGATTTAATATATGTCAGAGATAATAATACCGAATAGTATACTTAAGGGCACTTGTGTAATTTTATAAAGGATTGATGGATAAGATATAACCGTTATAATTTTATAGCTGTAAAAATATAGACTTATCCTATTTATATAATTATCCGATCAATTTAAAATTTATATCACACATATTAATGTGTATAGAAAATAATAATATCGAGCTAACGATCACGTATTTAACTATTGATCCTGTCTGGAAGCTGAGAAAACGAACCTGCCGGTGTGACGTGTCTGGAAGGTTGACCGCATCCCCATGACCCAGTCGATGATCTGTCCTCTACGTTGACCAGATCGTCAGAAGTCCTCCTCCGGTCAACTGTACCTGTATCCAGCGACCAGGTTCCCCCGGTCTCTGGTACCTCGGTGCTCGAGGCGAATCCCACAAATGCATAAATATCCGGATAATAATAGAATATTGAAATAAATGCAAAGAAGGTACGAGAACGTACCCTGGCCCAGGGGGGCGCCCTCGGATGGATGGATGAGCTGATAGTGATGCTGATCAAGTCATAGCGCGATGGCCTGTGATCTAATGTAGCAGGAGTCCAAAGAGACGGCTCGCAGGCCGGATAATACCTGCAACTCCTAAGCATAATAACTCATCAGCTTAATAATGACGTGAATAGTGAAACCCATTGGCTCGATGGCTGGAAACCAATCCCAGCTCAAAGGCCGGCATAGGTAAACAGCATAAGTAGTGCTCGCTGCCGGAGGAGGCGACAGTGATGACAGCAGTCGCTGGAGGCAGCACTGAGTGCGGTAAGGGGCGGCGGCGGTCACTATAGGCGGCTATGCTAATCTCTGAGCCCAGCGCTAGTGAGGACTCGACGGCGATGCGGAGCGCGATAGAGGCGTCACAGGCGCTGTGGAGCGCATTGGCCGCAGGGGAGCAGACAGCAGCGAGGGGAGGAGGATAGATGTCAGTAGGCGTCGGAGTTGTAACCAGCGATAGGAGGTGGCTGCAAGGAAACATGAAGCAAGCCATGCCCCTATGTTCCTCCTAGCAGCGGCGCCTGGCGCCGGTGATGAGCTGAGCACGGGAGTGAGAGAGGTGGTCCTCCTCTCTGTCCCTGGCGGCGAACCAAATCCAAAAAAGCCTCCTTTTCTAAAGCCGAACCCTGCTTCCCTTTAAAGTCAAACCTAATTGGACTTAAAAAGACCAAACTGTCCTTCCTTCACCAACTAATTACTCCCATGCCCATACACAACCGGATCAACTATAGTTATGTAATTTGATAGGGATAGATGGGGTGGGACATGGTGCTTTTTTATAAAAAAAATTTAAAAATAAAAAAATATGCGCCTTTTATGATTCTAATAAAAAAGAACCCGCTTTTGATTAGGTTACCTTTGATTATTGTCAAAAAAGAAATAGATTTTATTAGAACCTGCTTTTGAGAATTGTCCAAAAAGAATTAGACTCTGACCAGTTTAGACTGGTAGACTTTCAATGATTGCCTTATGCTGTATTGACATAATTTTTACCTGTGGAATGTATAGACGGATATTAATGAGGCGCCCTTAATTCATTAAGGAATTAAATTTTTATTTTTAAACCAATTTTTATACAGATTTGGATTTACAAAAATCTTTCTTAAGTTTATTTTATATTTTACGAAATAAAATTCAGATTTTTCAATTGTTTTTTGAGAATTTACAGAAAGCTATTTTAAAATTTTCGAATTTGGCCATAACAATGAAGAGGAATGTGACGCGATCACGTGTATCACGTGTTAGGTGTAGATGTAAATTTGAATTAATTAAATTTCAAAATGGCAAATGGCTCCATTGCAATTCTGTCACGCGTCAAGCGCTCCACCTCCATCGCGGTGCAATTACCTCCCCGACGTCCACTCCAGCCCTCGCCTCCCTTTAAAACGGCAGGGAATGGGATGAATGAACGCGGCGGGCCCCTACAGAAGCACGACGCGGTTGCAGACACCGGTGAGAGTAAGATGGCGGTGAGCACAGCCAAGAGCGACGAGTCGCTTCACTCGACCTTCGCCTCGCGTTACGTCCGCGCTTCGCTTCCCAGGTACTGCAACCGCTTTTTGTTGGAATCTCCTTTTCCTATTTATTCGATCGCTTCCACTCCCTCGTGCCGCTGAACGCGAATCAAACCCTCGATCTGAGCTGGTAACCAAGCGGAGGCCATGGCGATCTCGGAGGTTGAGGCGGTTAAACTGGATGAGTTGATCCAGTGCACGTTGGCGTCGCGATACGTTCGTCAGGGTGTTCATCGGTTGAGTTTGGTGGCGCGGGGATCGCGGACTGAAGTTTTGTTGTGTTTCTTTCTTTCTTTTTTGTTTTTGTTTTTGATGATTTGTGTTGATTGGGGGCGCAGGTTTAGGATGCCGCCGCAGTCGATCCCGAAGGAGGCGGCTTATCAGATCATCAACGATGAGTTGATGCTGGACGGGAACCCGAGGCTGAACCTGGCGTCGTTTGTGACGACGTGGATGGAGCCGGAGTGCGACAAGCTGATCATGGACGCTGTCAATAAGAACTATGTCGACATGGATGAGTACCCAGTCACCACTGAACTCCAGGTGTGTGAGTGTGTCATCTTCTGCTATTTTTGTTGGATTAAAAGACTCGTTTGGCGAGTTGAATCCTTGGTTCTCTTCCTTTGATGGCTTAGTTTTAAATCCTCTAGCTATCACTCTAATTGCTTTGTTCAGGTGATATGAATTACTTGGTTGCTTTCCTCCCTGTTAAAAAGCACTTTTTGTTTCTCAGAAAGAACAGGGAAATTGTACTCACAAATTTTAAAATTGATTCTGTTAGAAATTTAAGATAAGAAATACTATACCAATTAATAAATTTGTGGGGTTCTAGAATACTATTCAAAATCTTTTGATTTTCATATCATCACTGAAGTGGAAAATCTTTTTTTTTTAAAAAAAAAAAGTAAAACAAAAGTGACTTCAACAGGATCTTAGGATACATATATGGTTCTCCGGTCGTATTATTCTGCAAAATCATCAGTTTTATTCTATTACCAATGTTTGGGGCCTACTTACCATTACTACCTGTGTATACTATTTCTTTGCCTTTTCTTGTTACAAACTGGCTTGGACCTTCTTCCAAGCGTTATTAGTGAAGTTGTGACGACATGCCCCACAAAGATTAGAATGTTTTCTTTTACTCTTTTTGTAATAGCTGGCAAAATACTTTTAATTGAGAGTGGAGACATCTTTTTGTTTATTATGTTGCTATAGAGTTGATGAGGTATCTTAATGAATGGTATCTTTCATCTGATTATTGTATTCAAAAACATATTTTGTTCCCTGACCGAAAAAAAGAAGAGATGCATTTTGATCAGAAGTTCTTATGGCAAGTTGTAAAACCAAATACTGTTGTGGTTCAATGTCGTTTGAACAATCTATGAACCAAAATAAATTGTTTGATCATCTTTTCTTCCTAGTCGGATTCTGTATGTGCCACAAATTTAAGTAAATGAAAGGCCATTGTTCCTATCTGAGATCATTGTCGGGTGAGTCAGCAAAGAGCAACTGTCGTGGAGAAGGTTACAGATGACACGATGGCGAAGGGGATCATAAAGTTCCTACAAACACTCAACAAGAGGTTAGAATGGACACCGAGATTGGACTCGGCGGGACCCACTCCAACGCTCAAGTTAGTACAGAGGCTAAGGAAAGGTGAAAACAATAGAGTAGTAGAAGAGTTTTAATGTTTGTTTGTACGTACGTGTACCCACGGAAATAGGTGAAATTTTAAACAGATGTGATTGTGCCCTTACGTTACCCACCGAGTTGGAGGAATTGCGTGACCAAGTAGGAGGAATCGGATGGACCGGGTTGGGTGACCGAGTAAGAGGAGTCGGGTGGCCGGTCCCAAGGAGTTAGATGGATCAAACCGGAGGAGTCTGGTGAACCACTTTGACCTCCATCTTTGCTTGACTTTTGACCTATTGATTTGACTTCTGACCTGCCAACTCATATCAGTCACTATTAGATCTTTTTTCTCTATGGATCTATATTTCAACCATAATCATATGACTAGCTCAGTAATAGCTTACTATCCAGTACTAATAATATATTTGTTTCTGTAAATAGTACAGTTAAGTGGGTTTTTATGTCTTTAAGGATGTTATTAGTTCTTGTATGTGGTGTGCAACAGTGATCTATTTAACTCTGATTCTGCAATTAATGTGTGTCTAAATCTCCTCCAGAACCGTTGTGTCAACATGATAGCCCATCTTTTTAATGCCCCGATTGGGGATGATGAAACAGCTATTGGAGTTGGGACAGTGGGTTCCTCAGAAGCTATCATGCTTGCAGGGCTTGCATTCAAGAGGAAGTGGCAGAACAGAAGAAAGGCTGAGGGGAAGCCTACAGACAAACCCAACATTGTTACTGGAGCAAATGTTCAGGTTACTCGATTAGCTCATTCTGAGTGTCCATAAACCATCTTAAAACCTCTATGGATGTTTTAATTGATTTGTATACTATATCCAGGTTTGTTGGGAGAAATTTGCCAGGTACTTTGAAGTAGAGCTAAAAGAAGTCAAATTGAGAGAGGGTTATTATGTGATGGACCCTGCCAAGGCAGTGGAGATGGTTGATGAGAATACTATTTGTGTTGCTGCCATCTTGGGTTCAACTCTCACTGGAGAGTTTGAGGATGTTAAGACTCTTAACGATCTCCTGACAGCCAAAAACAAAGAAGCTGGGTAAGTAAATTCAATTTCAAGAGTTGATATAGTGTCCCTGAGAAAACTCTCAAATGATATTTGTTGAGTACCAATTTATCCATCCTCAGGTGGGATGTACCGATACATGTCGATGCTGCTAGTGGTGGATTCATAGCGCCTTTCCTCTACCCTGAGTTGGAATGGGATTTCAGGCTACCTCTGGTTAAGAGCATAAATGTCAGCGGCCACAAATATGGTTTGGTTTATGCGGGAGTAGGATGGGTTGTGTGGAGGAACAAGGAGGATTTGCCTGAAGAGCTTATCTTCCATATCAATTATCTTGGAGCTGACCAGCCTACTTTCACTCTCAACTTCTCTAAAGGTACAACATTATAATAGACAAGTAAGATAGAGATGATGTGACCAAGAAGACTTTGTCATCTTGTTCTTGCAGGATCCAGTCAAATAATTGCCCAATACTACCAGTTAATCCGTTTGGGCTTTGAGGTATCTAATATACTTGCATATTTACATCAATCATTGTTTAGGTACTCAACCCTCCTTTGGCAGGGTTACAGGAACATCATGGAAAACTGCACAGAGAATATGAAGGTACTGAAGGCCGGGATCGAGGCGACAGAAAGGTTTGTGATCGTCTCCAAGGATGTCGGCGTGCCCCTCGTTGCCTTCTCGCTCAAGGACTCAAGCAAGTTCACTGTTTTCGACGTCTCAGAGAGCTTGAGGAGGTTTGGGTGGATTGTTCCGGCCTACACCATGCCGGCTGATGCTGAGCATGTTGCGGTCCTTCGTGTTGTGATCAGGGAGGACTTCAGCCGGAGCCTTGCTGAGCGCCTGGTGATCGACATCCAGAAGGTCTTGTTGGACTTGGACCACCGGTGGACTCGAACGTCTACGGCGATCACCCACGTCCAGGTCGAGGAGAAACCTGAGCAACCGGAGGTCTTGAACAAGAGCATCAGAGAGATTACCAAGTATTGGAAGGCATTGGTGCAGCGTAACAAGAAAACCAGTGGAGTTTGTTAAGCGAGGCACGCAGTGGGATCTCCATTCCTGCTCCTGAAGTTGAATAATTGCCTCTCCTAGTAGGTTTTGTGGTTCGAGAGTTTGTTTAAGCAACATAACCACTGTCATTCTATGCACTCGTGGACGCCCTTTCTCCCTGAAAGTCTCTCATCCCTCTAATCCCCTACCAAAGAAAGGAAAACAAAAACTATAATATATTTTAATACATCTTAGGACTTTTAATATAACTTTTTAAAATTATAATCTATTTTAACACTCAATTAAGTTTTAATTAAAAGTTTATCCATAAAAAAGAAAAAAATCTAAGAAAAATAATATATTAATTTTAGCATTAATCCTAAGTGGCTCTCTGCGGATGCGTCGATCCTTCGCGACCGGGGGAACGGGGACGGGGACGGGGACGGGGACGGGGCGGGGGCGGGCGCGGGCGGCGGCGGGCGGCGGGGAAAAGGAGGGAGCTTTTTGGCGAGCACGTCGGGGCCGACGTCAATCGGGATGGAAGCCGTCGCGACGATGGAGGATCTCGACCGGATCCTTGCGACTTCGCAGGCGCTCTCTCAGATCGTCGTCATCGATTGGTTCGGTAGCTATCTCAATCTGAATAACCTAGTTCCTCTGTTCTTGATGCAAAATAATTTTTTTGTTTTTGTTTTTTTGCTACCAATTTTAATAATTCGCGTTTTTTCTCCTCTACGATCGATGTTCTGCATCAGGATGGCTGCTTGGTATCGCAAATTCATTTATCTGAAGCCAAAGCTTCCAATTTCTAGCTGCTGCACTGTGATTCCATCATCTAAGAGGAACCCAAGAAAAATTAAGTTGAAACTTAACCCATCAAGTGATCGTTAAAACTTCACAATTCTCATTTACAAGCAAGTAATAGCTCAAATAAGCAGTTTATTGCACTGTTTGTATCTACGAGTGGAAACGCTTTGACTGTGCAAAATGATACATTTTGTTTCACGATATGTTCATCACTAGCTGCTCATTCTTCTTCCCCGGATGGCAAGTCTGAGAATGGGGCGACAAGCCTGCGAATGCTGGCGGATCGGATTCGCCTAAAGCTAAGGGATCTGGCCGGTGAGGAGGAAAAGATGCTGGATGATTTTGCGAGGATGAGATGTACCAGGAACTGGACCAGAATGAACACCGCTGCCCTGGTTATGGCATCGTAACTTGGCTCAGAGGAGGCATCCATAGCTTCTTACATCGAGGTGGATGATTCGAGTAGAATATATATAGCAGGGTTAATGATGTTGATGCGTTCCCGTTTGGTTTTCATTCGAGGAAAGCAACAAAAGGAGTTGGATTGATCTTTATCCATTGTGGATTATGGACTGCAAGTTTGTATAACTGGGAGACTTCTTACACGCTTTGGCAACCTTGCGCTAGCGAGGCTTACAAAAGATTTTTTTCCTAGAATATAAAGGACAAAAGTGCAAACAGTGTTTTTTTTTTTTTTTGGGAATCATTGACGCTCCATTTTAATTGTTTTTTTTTTTTATCAAAAACATGCTCCGCATCATTATAAGTATACAATTAGACCGGGATTAATCTTCAACTAATATTCTCTTAAAAAAAATTTCACTTATCCTTATCCAATTGGCAGTTGGTTATAAGTTGATCTTATGAGTTATTTCTATTCACATAATCCAGAGACGAGCTGTGAGGAGCACTTGAAGTGAACGTAATTACATTATGTTACAATATAACTACACTCTACTATACAATAGTAACTTATTCATATTATTATTTCTCTCCTATTTTTTCTCTAAATCGGCTTGTTGTAATAGCTACAAACACATAGCTGCTACATAGTTATAGCAACTATGATTTCGTAGCTATTATAATATGAAAAAAAATTAAGATTAAAATTATTCGGAGCCTCCAATAATGATTTAAACAATATTTTTGAGTCTAAAATTGGCTGTTACAGGTTTTACCCCATAATTAGTTGTAGATCTTTGAACAAACTTTGATTTGATATATTATGTATATTATGTGTCACATAATTAAATCTGAGTCAAAAATTATGACCTTACAAAGTTTATAGTTTAACATTTAGAACCAAATCAAAAATCTCGTTCAGAAATCTAGTTACGAGGTAGAACACGTAACGACCCGCTTTCAAACTTAAAAAATCGTTTAAATCGAATAATTTTATTCTTAAATTATTTTTCCATATTATAGCAACTACAAAATCGTAGCTGCTACAATTATGTAACAACTATAGTTCCGTGACTACTACAACTATATAGAAAATATAAGTTCATAGTTACTATAAAACGCCAATTTAGACAAGAAAAACATAGGAGAAAGTTAATAATATGAATAAATTATTACTGTGTGGTGGAAGATATTTAGGTAATATATTGTACATGAGGGTGAGGCACTCTTTTTAGTGCAGGAGAGCACCAGACGACTGAACATAAGTTTTGATTATGGTAAATGAGTTCAAGTTAAGCTATCTTGTGGTCTAACAAGCGTGACTGAGTTTTCAAGAAAGTCCTAAGTGATCTTAGGCAAAGGAAAAGTCCTAGTTGAGGCTAGGCAGGTGGAAAATCCTAGCTGCGATTAAACAATGAAATCCTGGTCCGGGGGACTGGGAAAAATCATGGCAGGTTAAGGATAGGGATGTAAATGAATCAAGCTGCTTATGAGCTATTTGAACCTTGATTCAATAAAAGCTCGTTTAATGAGACTCGTTAAGATAAACAAACAAAGTTCAAGTTTCACAATATTCAGCTCGTTAGCTCGTGAACATATTCGTTAAGCTCATAAATCAACTTTTAAATTTAAAATATAATAGTTTTGATATTAAATTTATAGATTTTACATTTTACTTATGAAATATATAGATAAATATATTAAATTTATTTATTAGAATAAAATTATAAATTTTAATAAGAATATTATAATTTTCTCTAAATATATAATTTAGTTTTTAATAAATATTTAAATTTATAATTATTAAACTCGTTTAGGCTTAATAAAAGCTCGAATACACTCGTGAGCCATGAATATATTCATTAAATAAAACTTGAGCTTAACTCGATTATAAACGAGCCAAACTCAAACATTCAAGAGTTCGGCTCGACTCGGCTCGATTACACCCCTAGTTGAGAACTTTGGGTGAAATCTTAGAGTCGAAGACTCTAAGTGAAAATCCTGGGGGCCGCGGACACAGGTAGAAGACTGGACGGGTCGCGGAGCGGACGTCTAGCATGAAGTCTTGGAGTCTCGAACGTGCAAAAGTCCAGATGATCTAGAGCACCGGTCTAGCAAAATATAATTTCTCCGGAGAGGAGTAGGTGAGGGCCCATTCCCCAAAGATGGAACAATAGGCGTCGGTCCAACCTAGAGTTTCTGTGAAACTCAAAGTCAGGACCGGACAATCTGAAGGCTGTCAAATCTTGTCATTCTTTACATATTATTTTCCTAGACTAACATTGTTTTATAGGAAATTGAAGTTGGCAAACAATGATGGTTCGGGTGCTCGGAGTTGGTCCGGGCGCTCGGACTGGCTTCAACGGTAAGTAGCCCGAGCGGGGCGCTTGGCCAAGCGCCCTGGCGGTCTGGGCACTTGGAGTTGCTCTAGGCACCCCGGCGGCCAAAATTTGATTTTCTCGGACAACAGGAGTGAACTGACTGGCAGAGTTACATCATGGTCTGGGTGTCCGGGGCTGGTCCGGGTGCCCGAGGTTGGTCCAGGCGTCCGGAGATGGATAATTTTTACAAATCAAGTTTCGATGAGAGAATGCCACATCAACCCTATGGGGACAGCCTAGGAAGGTTCCAAGCGCTTAGAGTGAGCTATAAAAGGAGGATTCGACCAACACCTCTAAAAAAGCTGTTGGAGTGTATACTGAAAGCCTAAGCTTTGTAAACATTCATTATGAATAAAGAATCACATTTGGTCAAATTGTCTACATTTAGTTGTAGTTGTTCAATTAATTTATACTGTAGATTACATAGTATGTGGTGTCACATGCAGAAGATGATGTTATCAGTACCTTATAAATTATAAACAAGTAGCTCACGACCAAAATGGAAAGGAACAAACCATTAGAAGGTCGTAGTGTAATTAGGTATCAGTTTATCTTGACTGTATAATTACACTAGTACACTTAGAGTGTATTGAGTAGGACCATTTGAGGCCGTTTCTTTTATACTGACTTTATAAAGAAACAAAGACCTCGGTTATTATGGAAGTGTGTGCTCTTAATCCTGATATAATAACAAGCACATATATTTGATATTTATTTCTTTAATTTATCAATGGGTGAGATTTAGTTCGATGAATCAATAAGCCCGATAAGTTGGGAAATGGTATCACTTATAGTGTGTGTTGTTGATTATAGAAGGAAACTGTGTCCTAGAGATACTAGGTTCATAATGTCCCCAAGAGGAGCTCATAAAGATTGTCATGTTAAACCCTGCAGGTGGACTTAGTCCGACATGACGATAAGGTTGAGTGGTACTACTCTTGGACTAAGATATTAATTAAATGAGTTGTCAGTAACTCACTTAATTAGTGGACATTCGATATCTTAAACACAGGGAGACTAACACACTCATAATAAGACGGAGCCCAAAAATGTAATTTTGGATTGGTGCGGTAGTTCAATAATAGTTCTCTAGTGGAATGAATTATTATTGATAAAATTAAGTTGTGTGTTCGGGGCGAACACGGGATGCTTAATTTTATCGGGAGACCAAAACCAATTCCTCCTCTCGGTCCCTATCGTAGCCTCTTATTTATAGAGTACTATACCCACCTATACCCACCTTCTATACCCACCAATAGGGGGCCGGCCAAGCTAGCTTGGGAACCAAGCTAGGGCCGGCCTAGGTATAAGATTGGGTGGCCGGCCCTAGCTTGAACCCAAGCTAGTGGGGGCCGGCCAAATTAAATTAAAAAAGAAATTTAATTTTAATTTTTATTATGTGGAAGATATAATTTATTAAAGAGAATTAAAATTAAAATATCTCTCTTGTAAAAGATCTACAAAAGATTAAAGAAAGAGATTAGATCTCTTTCCTTATTTGTAGATTGGTGAGATATTTTATTTTCTCTTTAAAAATTATTCACATGTTGTAAAATTAAAATTATAGAAATTTCTTTTTTATCAACCATGAAGAGATTTGAAGAGAAATTTTATTTTTTAAAATTCCGGAAACAAATTAGGAAGTTTTAATTGTTGATTGAAACTTGTCCAATTTTGTTTTCATTGATGTGGCCGGCCACTTGAATTTAATTGGGGAAATTTTATTTTATTTTTCTCAATTAAATCATGTCAAGGAAATTAAGGAAATTTTATTGTAATTAAATTTCCTAATTTGCCTAAGCCAAGGAATATAAAAGAAGGGGTGATGGTGCCTTCAAGAGACACAACCTCTATTATTTTCTCTCCCTCTTTTCCTTGGTGTTGTGGCCGGCCATCATCTTCTCCCTCTCTTCCTCTTGTGGTGGCTGAATACTTCATCCCTCTTGGAGTTCTCGTGGTGGCCGAATACTACTTGGAGAAGAAGAAGAAGAAGGAGAGAAAGCTTGCATCTCTTGGAGCTTGGTTGGTGTTTTGTTCTTCATCCTTGGTAAAGCTTCTTTGTGGCCGAACCTAGCTAGGAGGAGAAGAAGGTGGTTGGCGGTTTCTCATCTCGGAAGATCGTTGCCCACACAACGTCCGAGGTTAGAAGAGGAATACGGTAGAAGATCAAGAGGTCTTTCTAAAAGGTATAACTAGTAATTTTTCTTTCCGCATCATACTAGTTATTTTTGGAAAAATACCAAATACAAGAGGCTTATGATTCTAGAATTTCGAATATGTTTTTCGATGTTGTGTTATTTTGTTTTTTTCTTTTCCTTGTGATTTGATTGTTCTTTTTGGTTAACCTAAAGTTATTTTAGGAAATTAAATATTATCTTTCTATAAAAGGTTTTGTCTAGTCGGTGGTGGTTGCTCCCATATCCAAGAAGGCCATGTGCCTCGCCACGTCAGTACTGGGAACCGATTATGGAAATTAATATTTAATGGAATTAATAACTTAAGGTGATTTGGGTCGAACGTGTTAAGTTCCGCAGGAGACCCAAGTCAAAACCTAAAAGAACGAATAGATTAAGTTTTGGATCAAACGTGTTAAGTTCCGCAGGCGATCCAAAATTTAATTTAAAAGAACACATGGTAGCTAGGAAAAGGTTCAGACCTTTGTACAAAATTTTTGCACAGTGGAACCGAGTAGCAACCAACAATTGGTATCAGAGCTAGGGTTTTGCCTCTGTGTATTTGGTATTAGTTTAATTATGCACATGTCATACATAATTTAGGCAGGATAATAGTAGGATGTGCTAACTTTGTAGATGCAGGATCCAACTATTATGGCTTTTAGTTATTATGTGTGTGATTGGACCCTTGGACATGTCAAGGGCATTTATATGTGTGTGTATGATTGTATTAAAATACAGCAGGAGCTGTATTTAGTTTTATTAGGATTTTATTTTTGATCTAGATACATGTACATTCCTTTTATGGAATATAGGATCAAAAATGTAAAATTCTATTTATGTCGCGGATCGAATCTTGCAAAGCGTGGAACCTTCTAAGGACCAGAGGCACAGCGAAACTAGGAGCAAGATGGATGCGACAGCTAGACCCGGTGGCAGTGGCCAAATATGGCAGCAGCTTAGGATGACAACACACGGAGGACAACTAGAGATAAAAGCCATAATAGTTGAAAATTATATTTTCTATTTATTGCTTTTATATTGTGCTGTGTGTATGTGTTAGTTTACATGCTTAGTAGGCTAGCATAGTTAAAATTCCTCATTTATAAATAACTAAGTGGGAGAGGGATTTTTAAATAAATCCCATGGTCTCCATTACTGGTTTGTAAGTGATGCAAACAAGCTTGCGTGTTGGCTCTGAGTGCCTTCCTCCATAACGATGAGCTTGTTTGTGGATCACTAGAACAGACTTCCATTTTTGGATGACTATAGGAAGTTAATTAAAAGTGTGTGATCTTCCTCAACGGAAGGGGCATAATCTTATTAATGAACTTAGTGTCAAGTAATGGTATACACTTAGACACATCTAATAGTATCCTCCCCATCGGAGTCACTGCTATTATTTGTGTGACCAAAAGACACCAACTATTAATTTTATTTGTCAAAAAGTTAGGTTGACAAGATAATAAAATTAATGGGATAAAACCCTCCTTTTACAAATGTTGAATTTGTATACGTCCACACTAACGTGGCATACAAAATTCACGGTGTTTTGAGGTGTTGGTTAATTTAAAATAGTATTGTTTGAGAAATCAATATTATTCTAAATTTAGAGTTCTGACCAAAAGTTATTTGTGATTCTTAGGATGTCTTTCAACCCACTGTCCATCATACTTCAACAGAATAGACTTACTGGACCAAACTACATAGATTGGAAAAGAAACCTGGACATTGTTCTTACTGCTGAAAGCTATAAATATGCCCTGATCCACCTACTGGTGAATCTACCCAAGAGGAGATTGAATATCATAGGAAATGGGTAAAAGCAGATGAGATAGGCGGTGTTATATTTTGGCTTCAATGTCAAATGTATTGCAACATCAACATCAAGATTTACCAACAGCCTATGATATTATGAACAATCTCAAGGAACTCTTTGGTTATCAGGATAGGACTTCTAGGCAAGAAGCCATGAGAAAGATAATGACAGCCACCATGCAAGAGGGTACTCCTGTAAGGGATTATATCCTAAAGATGATGGCTTATCTGAACGAGATACAGATCCTTGGAGGAGAAATTGATGGGGAAACCCAGATCGATATGATCCTCCAAACGCTACCTAGAAGTTTTGAGCAGTTTCGCCTGAACTATAATATGAATAAGAGGGTTTATTCATTAGCGGAACTACTGATAGAACTTCAAGCAGCAGAAGGATTATTTCGTCACAATGCTCAAATTCACTATGCTGAAAATGGTTCTACTTCTAAACCGAAAGGAAAGAAGAAGAAGAAACAAGCTGGTTCAGCAAATAAATCTCAGAGTACGGGATTTAAAGCTGGAATGAAGAAGCCGAAGGGCAAGTGTTTCATCTGTAAGCAGGCAGGACATTGGAAGGCGGACTGTCCTCGTAGGAACCAAAACAAAGGTATATCTCATACTCTAGTTGTTGAAACATGTTTAGCGATGTTATCTACCAGCACCTGGTGTGTAGATACGGGAGCCACTGATCATGTCTGCAATTCCTTGCAGGGGTTCCATGAAACTCGACGACTATCTGAAGGAGAGATTACCGTCTACATGGGCAATGCTACTAAGGTGGCAGCTGTTGCAGTGGGAGACGTCTACTTATCTTTTAGTAGAAATAGAAATTTGATTTTAAGAAATTGTCTTTATGTACCCAGTTTTAGAAAGAATTTAATTTCAGTTTCTAAACTGTTTTTAGATGGATATTCAGTTTCTTTCAGTAACGATGTAGTTATTAAAAGAAATAAAGTGATTATCTGTTCTGGTGCAATAGTTGGCAATTTGTATACTTTAAATCCAATTTCTTCCACAAAGCAAAACATGGAAATTTATAACTCATCTTCTAACTCTAATAAGAGAAAAGAACCTTCGGAAATGAACCAAGCATATCTTTGGCATCTAAGGCTTGGTCATATTAACTTAAGTAGGATTCAGAGGCTTATAGATGGACTTTTGAGTTCATTAGAGTTGGAAAATTTTCCAACTTGTGAATCTTGCTTGGAAGGTAAAATGACCAAGAGGTCGTTCAAGGCCAAGGGTATAGAGCCAAAGAAGTGTTAGAGTTGGTTCACTCGATTTGTGTGGTGTCTGTCCATGCAAGAGGAGGTTTTGAATATTTTGTCTCTTTCATAGACGATTATTCAAGATATGGATATATTTACCTAATGCGCCGAAGTCCGAGTGCTTTGATAAGTTCAAAGAATACAAGGTCGATGTGGAGAAACGACTAGGTAAAAGTATCAAGACACTACTACGATCGTGGTGGCGAATACCTCTTAGGAGAGTTTAGGAATTACTTATCGAGGTCGGGATTCAATCCCAATTGTCCACACCTGGAACACCCGAATGGTGTAGCAGAGCGAAGGAATAGGACTCTTATGGAGATGGTTAGATCAATGATGAGTTATTGAATTACCAAATTCGTTTTGGGGATATGCTCGAAACGAACGTTCTGAACTTAGTACCTTCTAAATCAGTTTCTTCTACTCCCATAGAATTGTGGAATGGGCGAAAGCCCAATCTAAGACATATTCGGATTTGGGGTAATCCAGCACATGTGCTGAAACCAGATGCTGATAAGTTAGAATCCCGTACAGAAGTTCGCGTGTTTGTAGGATATCCCAGAGGAACGAAAGGTGGTTTATTTTATAGTCCTAAAGACCAGAAGGTCATTGTTAGCACCAATGCCCAGTTTTTAGAAGAAGACTATATAATGGATCACAAGCCCAGTAGCAAAGTTATTTTAGAAGAACTTAGAGAGGACACGTCTACTTCAGTACCAACAGTACAAGATGAAGTACCACAAGAGACTGCAACACATGTCACACATGATACACAACCACAGACAGTGCCTCGTCGTAGTGGGAGGGTTGTAAGGCAACCTGAAAGATTCATGTTTTTGGGAGAGTCTTCGGATTTGATCCCGGGTAAACATGAACCTGATCCCCGGACATATGACGAAGCACTCCAAGATATAGATGCAGCATCTTGGCAAAAGGCGATGAATTTTGAAATAGAGTCTATGTACTCTAATAAGGTTTGGGAGCTTGTAGAACCACCTGATGGTGTAAAAGCCGTTGGATGTAAGTGGATCTACAAAAGGAAAAGAGGGACAGACGGGAAGGTAGAAACCTTCAAAGCTAGGCTTGTTGCGAAAGGGTACACTCAGAAAGAGGGAATCGATTATGAGAAAACCTTTTCACCGGTAGCCATGCTTAAGTCTATCCGGATACTCTTATCCATTGCTGCTCATATGGATTATGAGATTTGGCAAATGGATGTCATGACAACTTTCCTTAATGGAAGTCTTGAAGAGAACATCCATATGAAGCAACCAGAAGGGTTCATTGAAAAGGGCAAAGAGCATCTAGTGTGTAAGCTCAATCGGTCCATTTATGGACTGAAGCAAGCTTCAAGATCTTGGAACATCCGGTTTAATGAAGTAATCCAGTCGTATGGATTTATTCAGTGTCCGGATGAGTCTTGTGTATACAAGAAGTGTAACGGAAACGTGATGGTATTTCTTGTACTATACGTAGATGATATTTTGTTAATTGGCAACAATGTCAAGGTATTATCAGATGTAAGGGTATGGTTGTCCAAACAATTTGATATGAAGGACTTAGGAGAGTGTGCACACATTCTTAGGATCAAAGTGATAAGGGATCGCAAGAAAGAATGTTGTGTCTGTCCCAAGCTTCATATATAGATACAATCCTTGCTCGTTTTAGTATGCAGGATTCCAAGAAAGGTTTCTTACCTTTTAGGCATGGAATAGCTCTATCTAAAGAGATGTCTCCGAAGACATCAAAGGAGATAGAAGACATGAAAGCAGTTCCTTATGCTTCGGCTGTAGGAAGCCTTATGTATGCAATGCTATGTACGAGACCTGATATTTGTTTTGCCGTGGGCATGGTCAGTAGATATCAGAGTAACCCTGGACAAGGACATTGGACTGCGGTAAAGCATATATTAAAGTACCTGAGAAGGACTAGAGATTATATGCTAATTTACCAAGCAGATGATTTGCTCCTTGTGGGTTACACGGATTCAGATTTCCAATCAGATAGGGACAATAGTAAGTCTACATCAGGCTATGTGTTTACTTTAGGAGGTGGAGCCATTTCATGAAGGAGTGTTAAGCAGAAATGCGTATCGAACTCAACCATGGAAGCTGAGTATGTATCAGCCTCTGAGGCAGCTAAAGAGACAGTATGGCTCAGCAACTTTCTAATGGACTTAGATGTGATTCCTGGTTTGCCCAAAATTATCACAATTTATTGTGATAATAGCGGTGTAGTTGCAAACTCGAAGGAACCACGAGCTCATAAGGCAAGTAAACATATAGAGCGCAAGTACCACCTGATACGAGATATCGTGAAGCGAGGAGAAGTTGTTATCGCCAAGATTACATCAGCGGATAACCTGGCAGATCCTTTCACTAAGGCCCTTCTGGCGAAAGCTTTTGATCGGCATGTGAAGGGAATGGGAATCAGATGTATGGTAGAAGATATGGCAGCTTAGTCATTAGTATAAGTGGGAGATTGTTGGAGTGTATACTGAAAGCCTAAGCTTTGTAAACATTCATTATGAATAAAGAATCACATTTGGTCAAATTGTCTACATTTAGTTGTAGTTGTTCAATTAATTTATACTGTAGATAACATAGTATGTGGTGTCACATGCAGAAGATGATGTTATCAGTACCTTATAAATTATAAACAAGTAGCTCACGACCAAAATGGAAAGGAACAAACCATTAGAAGGTCGTAGTGTAATTAGGTATCAGTTTATCTTGACTGTATAATTACACTAGTACACTTAGAGTGTATTGAGTAGGACCATTTGAGGTCGTTTCTTTTATACTGACTTTATAAAGAAACAAAGACCTCGGTTATTATGGAAGTGTGTGCTCTTAATCCTGATATAATAACAAGCACATATATTTGATATTTATTTCTTTAATTTATCAATGGGTGAGATTTAGTTCGATGAATCAATAAGCCCGATAAGTTGGGAAATGGTATCACTTATAGTGTGTGTTGTTGATTATAGAAGGAAACTGTGTCCTAGAGATACTAGGTTGATAATGTCCCCAAGAGGAGCTCATAAAGATTGTCATGTTAAACCCTGCAGGTGGACTTAGTCCGACATGACGATAAGGTTGAGTGGTACTACTCTTGGACTAAGATATTAATTAAATGAGTTGTCAGTAACTCACTTAATTAGTGGACATTCGATATCTTAAACACAGGGAGACTAACACACTCATAATAAGACGGAGCCCAAAAATGTAATTTGGGATTGGTGCGCTAGTTCAATAATAGTTCTCTAGTGGAATGAATTATTATTGATAAAATTAAGTTGTGTGTTCGGGGCGAACACGGGATGCTTAATTTTATCGGGAGACCAAAACCAATTCCTCCTCTCGGTCCCTATCGTAGCCTGTTATTTATAGAGTACTATACCCACCTATACCCACCTTCTATACCCACCAATAGGGGGCCGGCCAAGCTAGCTTGGGAACCAAGCTAGGGCCGACCTAAGTATAAGATTGGGTGGCCGGCCCTAGCTTGAACCCAAGCTAGTGGGGGCCGGCCAAATTAAATTAAAAAAGAAATTTAATTTTAATTTTAATTATGTGGAAGATATAATTTATTAAAGAGAATTAAAATTAAAATATCTCTCTTGTAAAAGATCTACAAAAGATTAAAGAAAGAGATTAGATCTCTTTCCTTATTTGTAGATTGGTGAGATATTTTATTTTCTCTTTAAAAATTATTCACATGTTGTAAAATTAAAATTATAGAAATTTCCTTTTTATCAACCATGAAGAGATTTGAAGAGAAATTTTATTTTTTAAAATTTCCGGAAACAAATTAGGAAGTTTTAATTGTTGATTGAAACTTGTCCAATTTTGTTTTCATTGATGTGGCCGGCCACTTGAATTTAATTGGGGAAATTTTATTTTATTTTTCTCAATTAAATCATGTCAAGGAAATTAAGAAAATTTTATTGTAATTAAATTTCCTAATTTGCCTAGGCCAAGGAATATAAAAGAAGGGGTGATGGTGCCTTCAAGAGACACAACCTCTATTATTTTCTCTCCCTCTTTTCCTTGGTGTTGTGGCCGGCCATCATCTTCTCCCTCTCTTCCTCTTGTGGTGGCTGAATACTTCATCCCTCTTGGAGTTCTCGTGGTGGCCGGATACTACTTGGAGAAGAAGAAGAAGAAGGAGAGAAAGCTTGCATCTCTTGGAGCTTGGTTGGTGTTTTGTTCTTCATCCTTGGTAAAGCTTCTTTGTGGCCGAACCTAGCTAGGAGGAGAAGAAGGTGGTTGGTGGTTTCTCATCTCGGAAGATCGTTGCCCACACAACGTCCGAGGTTATAAGAGGAATACGGTAGAAGATCAAGAGGTCTTTCTAAAAGGTATAACTAGTAATTTTTCTTTCCGCATCATACTAGTTATTTTTGGAAAAATACCAAATACAAGAGGCTTATGATTCTAGAATTTCGAATATGTTTTTCGATATTGTGTTCTTTTATTTTTTTCTTTTCCTTGTGATTTGATTGTTCCTTTTGGTTAACCTAAAGTTATTTTAGGAAATTAAAAATTAGCTTTCTATAAAAGGTTTTGTCTAGTCGGTGGTGGTTGCTCCCATATCCAAGAAGGCCATGTGCCTCGCCACGTTAGTACTGGGAACCGATTATGGAAATTAATATTTAATGGAATTAATAACTTAAGGTGATTTGGGTCGAACGTGTTAAGTTCCGCAGGAGACCCAAGTCAAAACCTAAAAGAACGAATAGATTAAGTTTTGGATCAAACGTGTTAAGTTCCGCAGGCGATCCAAAATTTAATTTAAAAGAACACATGGTAGCTAGGAAAAGGTTTAGACCTTTGTACAAAATTTTTGTACAATGGAACCTCTAGGTTTTCCGAGTAGCAACCAACAAAAGCGACATTTAAAGCATCTTCCAATCTTGCGCGCTGCTAAAAAACCGCTTCCACAACGCCCAAACGCTACTCCGACAACCGAAGGCTCGTGACTTCAGATCTTTACAATTTGTCGGTATAGTTTTGTTTGAAGTTTTATAATTATAGTTCTTATACATAATATTTGTAATTTTCTTCAAACTACTAGTGGATTTCCCATCGAAAGCACTCTCACGTGTAAACTTTGAAATAGGAATTGTCACATGCTCCGAACCAAGTAAATTAAAGTATTAGCAATTGCTTGTCTTTCTTTCTGTCTTAAATTTGCTGCTTATCTCTTGAAAGTTTTTAAACAAACGTGAAAATCACAAGCGCTATTCATCCCCTCTAGCGTAACAATCCTACACTCTTTTGATAAAAAAAATCAACATAGGGTGCTGTAAGAAGAAGAATAGGGAATGGGCGACGAAGAATATGAAAGCAATTATAAATCTTATTGTTCATTGATATTTGTCCCTAAAGATAGTATAATATATAATGTATTAGAAGTACTTAGTCAATTGACCAATTAATAAATAATAGAATTATTTTAATAATTATTGAATCTCAATGCTAATTTGATTTGATTTAGTGACTTGATTCGATCAATCCTAGTATATTAAATGATATACTAGGATTTGTAATTTTATTATATGTATAGTTCTTATACATAATATTTGTAATTTTCTTCAAACTACTAGTGGATTTCACATTGAAAGCACTCTCACGTGCAGACATTAGAGTAGGAGTTATCGCATACTCCAAATCAAGTAAATCAAAGTATTAGCAATTGCTTGTCTTTCTTTCTGTCTTTAATCCGCTACTTATCTCTTGAAAGTTTTTAAACGAACGTGAAAGCCACAAGCACTATTCACCCCTTCTAGCTCAACATTCCTACACTCTTTTGATAAAAAAATCAACATAGGGCGCTGTAAGAAGAAGAATAGGAAACGGGCGATGAAGAATATGAAAGCAATGATAAATTTTATTGTTCATTGATATTTGTCCTTAAAGACAATACAATATATAATATATTAGAAGTACTTAGTCAATTGACCAATTACTAAATAATAGAATTATTCTAATAATTATTAAATCTCAATGCTAATTTAATTTGATCTGATGACTTGATTCAGTCAATCCTAGTATATTAAATGGTTCTCTTTTAACACCCCCCCTCCTCCTCTTAATGGGAGATCTTTTATATTGAGTTTGTTTGCTAGCTTATCAAAACATTGTCAAGATAATGACTTAATAACAAAATATCAATGATTTGATCTTCAACATGAATATAAGAGACGAATAACTGTTTGATTTGTCACACATTCATGAACAAAATGAAAATAAATTTTCACATATTTTGTACAAGCATGAAAGATTGGATTAGGTGTAAGATATGTTGCTCTAATATTGTCGCACTAAATATTATAGTGCATTATTTGATGCAAGATGAAGTTTAAAAAGAATTGATTGAAGCCAAATAATTTCAGATGTTGTATTGGATATAACTTTATATTGAACCTTAGTGCTTCAACGAGATCCTGTAGGTTGCTTTGTCAAATTCTATGAGAAAAGATTTCATCCAAGAATTATTGCATATCCACTTGTAGATCATATGTCTTCAAGAAAGCTTGATCAATCTGCATTACTATATGCATGTAAATCTCGAGATGATTGATGATATAAAAAATACTATTTAAAATAATACCTTTGAGATACGAAATATTATTTTTACATTATCCTAATTTTGCTTAGTTGGAGCATGTAGAAATTGATAAACATGATTTACTACAAAGATAATATCAGGTCGTATGATAGTGACATATTGTAAGGTTCTAACAATGCTTCGATAAATCTAGGGATCAGATAGATCAAGAGAGGATGAAGTTGAAAAATTGTTTATAGCAATTGGGATAGAAATTGGGCGTGCTCCATCTATTTTGGCTCTTTAGAGAAGCCTAGTAATATATTTACTTTGAGAGAGAAGATAGCCTTAGCTTCCTCATGTGGAATAAGTTCAATATCAAGAAAAAACGAGCATTACCCAAATCTCGAATAGAAAATTCTTGATTGAGAAAATTTAATAAAGTTGTGATACCTTTGTGATCGTTGTTAGTTATTAGGATGTCATCCACATAAATAAAAAAATATCATAGATCTATCATTATATTTATAAAATATAAACAAGTTAGTTTTTTATCCAGAAAATCCTTAAGCTTGTAACCAATTAGATAATCGATGAAACCATACATGAGGAGTTTGTTGAAGACTATATGAGGATTTTTTTAGTTGACAAACATGAGATGAAAATTATGGATGAATGAACTTAAGCGGTTGCTCCATGAATATAGTTTCCTCAAGTTGACCATGAAGAAATATATTTGAAATTAATTATCGTACAGGCCAATTAGTACTAACAACTATTGATAATAATAATATGATAGATGTAATTTTAATGATTGGCTAAAAGTGTCATTAAAGTCAATACCTGATTGTTGTCTAAATCTTTTGGCTACAAGTCAAGCTTTGTGTCGGTCAAGAGAAGCATCAACTCGATGCCTAAGATGAAATATCCATTTAAAGGCCACAACATTTATGGAGGGAGTGTGCCGAACTATACTTCATATTCCATTGCGAAGAAGTGCATCAAATTCTATAGCCATTGCACTACGTCAATTTGGATCCTTGTTTACTTGTCTAAAATAAGTTGGTTCAATATATTTTAAAGAGACCACTAGAGCTTGCGGAAGGGGATGTCGAGTTGTCATTGGTGGGCATCGCACATATATGTTACTTAAGGGAAGCATGCAACGAGGAGTATTTGTTGGTGCAATTAAAACACCATGTTATATGTAGTTAAGCTTCCATAAGATCACATTTGATTCATTCTCAAAGAAGCATACAATCCAGCAATTTTAAATCCAAATTATAAGTACTTGTTGTTGTTGAGAGTCCAGTTTCAATTTCAAGATCTGGATTCCCTGGAATCTCATGTCAAGCTATGAGGTTTACTCTCGAAAGAAGATCTCATTTAGCACTGAATCCATAGGTACTTGGATTCAATTCGTTTCAGATCAGAAATAGCTTGAAAGATTGGCATAAACTATCATATCTCCTATATATTCTCTCACTGCTACAGCTTATAGCATTCTTCATTTCTGCATTTTTTTTTAAATCTCAATCCATCATCTCTTAGAGGTTGGCAATAAGAATTCCATCTTAGTAACTCTGAATTTCTGGAAATGCAAATCAATTCCTGCATTTCTAATTGCATTCTGTTTTGGTATAGATTTCAAAACTTAAAACTGGAATTCTAGTAACAGCTTATTAAGATGTGTTTCCCTGATTTGTAGTTGGTACCTATTCCTTTATTAACTGGGAAATAAACTCATTTTGTGTGATTGGGAAGATAAACCGATTTGATGTCCAACAACAACTTTTCAGCATTGATTCATTTCTTTATATCAAAATTCAATATCAAGTTCTTGCAATTGTTTTCTTCTTCCTTTTCAAAGCTTTTGATACAATCTAGAATGGGTTCATAGACTGGATAGACATCAATATGACATTATAAAACTGAGCTTACTTGAACCTATTACTGTCCAAAAAAATTTCAAAGGTTATTGCGAAACAGATTGAGGTTGATACAAACTAATTCTTCTTCTTCTCTTCATAACTAGCACAATCCATTACATAATTTGCTGCATACATTTCAGGTGATTGACAACCAAATTCCCATGGAGTTGTGAACCAATTGGCTTATGTTCAGATTAAAAATAGGGTTGCTGTGAAATTTCCAACATCAACCTCTTGCTTCTTGTTGTGTGTGTGTATTTTTTTTCATTCATCTTTTACTATCAGCAGCTCCTCACCCTTTTAACCTACAAGTGCCAGCTCTACAAGTCGCAACTTCTATTCTCAAATTCTATAACTTGCAGCTTCACTTCTATTTTTTTTCAATTTTTTTTTCACAGTTTTTGTTATTTACTCTTTTTTTTTTCCTTTCCCTGTCAACAGAATGTAGCCTTCACAAATAAATGATACATCAAATGACTATTTAAACCAAGCCATTGACTTGGAGCAATCGCTATTAAGAAAATTTGTAAGGAACATTGGCCCAAGCAAATTCAAGTTAATACAAAGTTCTTGTATCACTATGTTTTTTTTTCCTTCTTCATGAACTGAACTAAATTCTCCAAATATTCCATCTTTTCAGAATTAACAACTCAATCCCACAAAACTATAAGCCAACCTAGAATCTTCAAATTTGGTTGAGATTCTCACATCATGTTCAAAAAAATCCCACACTTCAATGCTCATGAAAACATTCAAAATCTCCTAGATCTCCAACATATCCTAACCCTTCCCCCACAATTAGGATTTGTCCATATCAGGCAAACAAACTCATCAAGTCTTCGACCAAAACTCTCGAGAAGATAGGGCAAGCAAAGATGATCAAAGTTAAGAATGCTAGATAGTTATTATTATTTTTTTTGAAGAAAATTGTGGGGAAAAAATTGAAAATTATGAGGAAACAAGAATGATAAATATCCTTCATCATTTTCATGCATGCATATTTTATTATAGTTTCAAAAAGAAGTAAAACAAGTTCTAGAGTATCAATTACCACGAGTACCATCACACAAAAGGAAATATTAATAATAGGCTTGAAGGTGATCCTCACTAGGTAATTTCGTGTATCACACTCAATCAATCAAGATAGAATCCACCACCACACTTGTGACCAAATGCAAGTAAAAGACTCATTCAATGCAAAAATATCCCCAAAACTCAATGGTTAAATTTAATTAGTTTTTACCATTCTCAAGACATTATAAAGGAATGTATAGGGAGAGATTTATTTAGAACCAAATGCTATCTAAACCAAACAAAGTGCAAAGTATAAAGCAAACTATGAAAGCAAAGTGTAAAACTAATGAAAAATATGAAGTATAAGAAAAATAAAGAATGGACTCCCCATGATTCTAGGCGATTGAAGGAGAGTTAGAAGTAAAAGCCACGCCAACAATGAAATGGTCCTTCATGGTGGTTGGAGTCGGTTAAGGTGTAAAATTCATTCCAAATGTCGAATACTATACGTTGAAGTAATGTTCGCCTCCTCCACTACATGCTTCTTGAAAATTCATCCAGGAGGTTGAAGGTGGTTCAATTAGAGCATCCACTTTGGAAACTTACGGTGACCTGCAAAACCAAGGGAAGAGAGTATCTCCTGCACACATGTAAGGTAAGAAGAAAATGAAATAATGTCAGAGTCTATAAAGTATGCATTAAGGAGTGAATCACAACCAATAAAATCAATAATTGGTACCTTTAATTAGGAAGTTTTCTGAAAGATCACAAGAAAGACTAACCTTGTCATGTTGGAGGGTACCTAGAGGTTCTAGAATAGTGGATGTAACATCCTCTTGGGGTTCTGGCTCTAGCTCAAGTGGTTCATCTAAGGCAAGTGATTCTTGGGGCTCTGCCTCCATAGCACAAATCCTTACACTTTCATTATCAGGTGGTCATGTAACTAAAAGAGGTGTTTCTTGGAATATTACTTCCATCATGCAAGTCCCTACACTTTCATCATCAACAACATCAATTCCTGTAAGTGTCAGCTAAAATTTTGCATTCAAAATTTGCAACAACAATATCATCAGAATCAAAATTATCTACAACTATAACATCACAACATAAAAAACTAGAGGAGTCATGTAGAGCAAAGGAATTATAATCAGGCATGTCACAAGCTCGACAATCTATCTCCTCGCTGAAGCCTTGTGCTTGTAGCTGGCTGATGGATGCTGCAATTTGATCCAACTGTAGTTGCAATTTCTGATTTGTTTCAGTAGCTTCTTGTTCTACCTGAACAACATAAGTTGCTTGTTACTCTGATCCAACTGTAGTTGCAATTTCTGATTTGTCACAGTAGCTTCTTGTTCTGCCTGAACAACATAAGTTGCTTGTTACTCTGCTTGTTGCTCTATCATTTACTGCATAAACTACTTCAAATCTTGCCAATTTAATTGACTGAGGGCATGAACTTCTTCATTGAACTATGTTCCCCAGAGAGCTGGATTAATCTGTTAGACTAGATGTGACCATGTAGGCATAGGATCATCCTGAAATCCCTATGGGTTCTGATATATTGGATAAGGTTCAGTGAACTGACTTTGTGCACCCTTGTACCTGAAATGTGAATTATCCACCCAATTAAAATTATAGGTATTTGGAAATGACTCATACCTATTCTACTGCTCCATAGGTGGATAGTATTAAGGTTCAGGCTGATAATACTTAGTTTGAGGCTGGTAGTGTTCAGGCTGATAGAACTGAGGCATGTACTGATAACACTAAGGTTAAGGCTGGTAACACTAAGGTTGCATGGTCTATTGCTATTGGAATTGATTTGCTGTGTATTATCTGAGATGAAAAGTTATTTCATCCAACTTGCTTATCATTTTATCTTTAAATTGCTGAGAATATGGATCCATAGTTGAAGAAATTTCCTGTTCTTAGGCTGAAACACATAAACAAGTGAGATCAAAAGATATGAGAAACATATAATGCAAAACACATGGGTACAATTAGGGATGGCAATTTCACCCGAACTCGATGGAGGATCCGACATCTGACCCGAATGGAGGAGGGTATGGAGGGACTATCAATATCCGATACCCGACCCAAATACCTGATTAAATAATATGTATACATATATTAAAGAAAATTTTCTTTATCTAAAATCAGCTTACTATTTTTTATTGATATTAGTAGGAGACTATATAGATGTTTAATCTATTTTTTTAATTATATATATATATATATATATATTAATAGAATGTTAATTTTAATATATTTTTGTTGAATGATAATAGTTCGATAAAAAGAAGAAAAATGACACGTATAGAATATATCCGGTCCTTTAATGGGTATGGTATATCCATCGGATATCCTATACCCGATGGGTATGGGTACGGAGGATATAGAATCCGACCCGAACACGATCCATTGTCATCCTTAGGTATAATAGACATCAAGACACTCAAACAATTTTTTTAGTTTTTAAAATAGAGAACAATCCTAAGATTATCAAACACCGCTACATTCTCCGACAACGACGTTAATTTTGATAAACCCAATTTTGTCGTAAAATGGGTATCAAATAATAAGGTACCGAACCCCTCTACACTGATGTAGCATCGAGATGACTCGGGTTGTCTCCCAATGAATGTAAATAATGCAAGTAATGACAATATAATCTAACCTAATCTATGATTGCATGGAAAGTGAAAACATATTAAGTGAACATCTAATGAAAGGGAACCTAGAGCATATAATGAAACCTAAACTAATTGCATTCAAAGGAAGGCACAAACATAATGAATTCAACATTAACAAAGCAATGCAAACAACTAATGAATTACCAAACTAAAGTCTAAGAAACATTCCAACAAACACATAACGAGCACCAATGAATTAAGGTTAAATGCTTGACATCTCAAAAATGAACTTAAACCAACTATAATCAATCCACATGAATCAAAGTTAAGCATTCAAATCTGAACCAAATCTAAAACATAGGGAGTTTAACCTATTACAATTCATCCAAACATGAAGAACAGATCAACTCATCAAAGACTCATACAAACAATCAATCATAGAGACCAACCAACATCAAGAAATCCGATCAACTTATCAAGAGATCGAAGCTTGCTGATGGATGAAGAGTTGTTGTCCCAAATGGAACAAGAGAAACTGCAAATGTGGCTACTCAGATATGAGGTGCTACTCGGATTGAGAAGATATCCGTCTGGAACGAAGATGGAGCTGGGAAAGCCCAAGAACTTGCAGATCGAAGACTGGATATGGAAGAAATGCGGTGGAGCTGCTGTTCGATGCTTGGAGGCTGACCATGGAAAGAAGATGAGAAGAGGAAGGAGATGGGGTGATGGGAGACGACCAGAGGCAAGAAAATCACTTTCCTCGGTGCGTCGGTGATGTTGTGGAGGAACCACAATCAGGAGGAATGGAGATGAGATGGATCCCGTTCGGCGGTAGTGAGGATGGAGTTGGTGCCCCTGACCGTTAGTGGTGAAGCGATGGTCGAGGAAGTGTGTCCGGGTGGATGGCGTGCGTTGGTGCGTGGTCGTCGGGAAGAAGAAGACGCAACTCATAAAATACCTCAAATATGATATAATTTACAATCAAGTCTAAAAATACATACAACTCATAAAATATGATATAATTACAAATTTAGTACACGTTTCGTTCAAAAAGAATGGATATAGGAGTCAAAATATAGTGACAAAATGACGGTTATCAATCCACTAGGTCTTCTCTCTAGTTATTAGGTCCACAGACTCAACTGGATTTCGGCTAGCTATCAGGCCCAGCAGACCCGACCAAACTTTCCGTGAGATATCAGGTTGGCCCTTTGACCTATCTGGGCTTTGCACCAACTATCGGGTCCTCAGACCTAGTTAAATTTTATCTTGGTGGTAGGTCCCCTAGACATATCAATTCCTGCATGCTCGATAAATACATTAGATTACAAAAACACCTAACTTAATTCACTTTTCATTCATCAAAATCTAAGTTAAACTATTAGTACAAATTATACCAATAATCTCCCTCTGTTTGATGCAATAATAATCTAGTTAAAGTTAGGAAAAACAAGTGCATAAAATGTAGTTAGAAAAGAATAATGCATAGAATTACTTGATATGTATAAATCTATTATTTGTTTCTTCTCTTAATCATCTATCCTTTTTCACATTCTTTTTCTAACTTAATCTCCTACTCTCTTCCTTTGGCATTCATAAAAAAAAAATAGAATGCATAAGTGTACCAAAAATCTAAATACTCAAGTAAACAAAGCAAGTAAGAAAATTTTCTAAGTGATCATAAACAAACTTATAGGTTTATCATAGGGAGGAGTTAAGAAAATTTTTCAAAGTATTTTGAAAAAGATTTCAAAATTTTCGGATGGTTTCAAAATTTTGAAAATTGAATTTACTAAGACAAATCATTTTGAAAAGCTAAATTATGTTGCAAACTTAAAAGGTTTGCCCAAGATAATTTTCAAAGTGAAAGGATAATTTTTGCCAGAGTTTTCTAAAATTTTTAAAAACTTTTCAAAGTGTTTTCAAAACATCTTCAAAGTATTTTTTTAAACTATTTTGAAGCAACTTTCAAGATACTTGCATTTGATTTTTCAAAAAAGATATTTGAAAAAGTGTAAGAATTTTTGCAAAGCAAGTTTTAAAAGGTATTTTTGAAAGTATTTTGTAAAATATTTTTTACAAAGATTAAGTAAAGTAATTTTAAAGTTTGTTTATCAGTGCAACTATTGAAAGTAAATTTTAAAATATCTAGCCAAAATATTTTTCAAAAAAAATTTGAGTAAGTTTCAAAATTCTCTTTTTTAGTTTTCAAAAAGTAGTAAGAAAGGAAATAAATCATTTTGAAAGTAGTTGTAACGACCCGACCCATTTGGCGGCCCATTTGGCGACCCTCGGGTCATCGACCGTCGGTCGTGCCGTTACTCACTAGGACTTTCCACCCCTGGCCAGTGGATTTTTGCCTCTCCCAGGATTCGAACTCTAGACCTCCAGGCTTAAGTACTAGAGTTTATGAATCCTGGTAACCAAGTGAGATGATCTCACTTGGTTACCAGGATTCATAAACTCTAGTACTTAAGCCTGGAGGTCTAGAGTTCGAATCCTGGGGGAGGCAAAAATCCACTAGCTAGGGGTGGAAAGTCCTAGTGAGTAACGACACGACCGACGGTCGACGACCCGAGGGTCGCCAAATGGGCCGCCAAATGGTACAAAAATATCTAAACTTATTGGAACTTAAACCTCTATAAAAAAACTTGCTTAAATACTTATACTTCTTATAATTAAATGCCTTGACATTTATTCAAACACTTGGTGTGCTCTTAATCCTTAAATACTGAAATTTGGGATCCTATCATGACCTTGAACTTGCTTTGCTTAGAACTTCTCATAAACCCCTAAACAGATTAAATGGGGCAGTTTACCATCCCTTCTACCTACAAATTCTAAGGTTTCATAGCACAACCATGCTCCTTAGGCTATGCTGCAAAGAATAAAACAACTTAAACATGTTGTGAAAGCAAAGCTAAACATGCTGTGGAGATCAAGCTGTGAAAGTAAAACAAATACAACTACTAGGGCATGCAGAGGGAATCAAGCTAAGCATACTGTGGAGATCAAAGGATTACCACTACTTGTCCCCAAAAGTATAAACTATCTTGAAGAACCAACACAGGATAGAAATCAGAAATCAACTTTCCTAATTTTGTCCAGAAATTTGAGCCAATCAAAGAATACCAAAACTCTTCAAATTCAACCCAGCAACACCATCATGGTTTCAAAGAGAAAACATAAATCGAATCCATTAAAACCCCTTCTTATCTTCCTTTAAAAAAAACTCACAGCATCAAGCCCTTTAGACTAAGCTAACCTCAAAAGAAATCTGTACAGAAATTATCTTCCTAATTATAGAACCCAAGCTTACATCAAACCAATTCCTTATCTTTGAGTCTGCCAAGGAAGAAAAATTAAATAATCACAAAGCAGCAAATCTCGGAGCAAAGGAAATCACAACCTAAATTCTGCATATTTCGAAGTCATGAGAGGAAGGCTAAATCCCTAGCAACAATTCCGGAAAAAAAACATGAAAGGAAACTAAAGCTCTATCAATTCCTCAATTCTGTACAGCAAGTTCCAAAACACAGGAAAAATCTAAACTAAGATGCTACCCAATGCCATTAAACTGCTACATATACTTATACTTGCCATTTTTTTAAGAATCCAAATTGAGATACTTTGACAGAATTAAAACAAAGGAACACAAACCTAAATTCTACATGTTCCGAAAGCATGAAAGAGAGGCTAAATCCCTAACCATAATTTCTATGTAACACAATCCGAAACAAAGAAGGAAACTAAAACTCGAAACTAATTCTCCTGTTCTTCATGCTTAAACTCAATCAATCCTTCTCTTCTTTCTTTAGGGGTCACGGCAGCAAACAAAACCAAGAAGAAATCAACAACAGAAATTAAAATCCCTAAAAGCAAGCTACAAAGATCAACACAGCAGCAAGCTCCAGAATTCATGAACACTAAGATCCGAAACCTCAAATTCACAGCAACAAAGCAGAAAATCTCGGAACTACTCTTACCGTAGGTGAGTGAGCAACTTACATTAGGTTTCTTGGACTTACAGTCGAAGAAACGATCCTAGGGTTTCGGGGAAGCTCGCGATCTCGGCATTCCCTTCGTGTCCGCGCGTCCTCCTCGACAAGGTGGTCGTGAGCTTCTTTTTCACTGTCGCTCGAGAGGAGAAGGCGCACGGGAGGAGGAGATAAAGGTGAAGCCCTAGCCCTCTTCTTTGTTTCTGCCCGATAGAAGCCGACACCGTCGCCGCGTGCGAGAGGAGGAGAGGAAATTTTAGGGCTCGGGAATAAAATGATTCCTTTTTAATACCTAGGATATTTTGGCATCTAATACCACTTAAATAGTATTCACTCTTTCCTTAATTAACACCGGCCGCCAGCACAGCTGGTCAGGCGGGTTTTGCTCGGGTCAAAGGTCTCGGCTTCGATCCCTAAGTCCCGCACTTTTTATTCCAATTTATTTTAAAAGTTCCAACTTTAGCTTAAATATATTTCACTCCATACTTGATTAACAAAACTCTCGCAGACCGGTTGGTTGGCTGAGTTTCGGATATTTCTATCTCACACTGTCCTCACACTCCTAGGTAACTTCCTCATACTTCTGATTCCAAATGACTTTCACTAACGGTACTCTTTGTTCCTTAGTCTCTTAACTTCTCGATCCTTATCATTCATATCGCATCATACCCATTAGTGGTCGTTGAAAGGCCTGTTATAAGGTCTCTGGAGACCATAGGTGCATTAGTCACACCAAATGGCATGACTACAAATTCACAGTGTCCATATTTGGTCCTGGAGACTGTTTTGGTGCATCACCTCCTTTCACTTTCAACTGATGGTTCCTAGAACGCAGATCTATTTTAGAGAACACTGTTGCCCTCCTTAGCTGATCAAATAGATCATCCATTCTGGGAAGAGGGTACTTGTCCTTAACTGTTACTTTGCTCAACGCTCTAAAATCTATGCACATCCGCATAGATCTGTCTTTCTCCTTAATAAACAACTCTGGAGCTCCCCGAGGTGAATGACTAGGGCGGATAAAACCCTTGTCAAGTAGCTCCTGAATTTGTTCTTGTAACTCTCTCTTAGCTCTGCTAGAGAAATTCAATACAGAGCTTTTGAAATTAGGCTGGTGTCAGGAAACAACTCAATTTCAAACTTTACTTCTCTGTTGGGAGATAGTCCAGGTAGCTTTTCTAGAAATACCTCTGGAATTCACAGACTGCCCAAACATCTTCCTGCTTGGGTCTTTCTTGTTATCATTGTCCTTCTAGTTCTAATTACTTAACTGGGGCTTCTGACTCCCCACTGTCTTGTCCTCTATCTTAACATCTAGTTATGCCAAGAATAATACCTGATATCTTCTCTATCCTTTCTAAACATACTTATGTATATATGAATATAAGAGAAACAAAATTAAAATTGTCTCTATTCTTTCTAAGCATATGTATCAAAACATAGAAAATTAAAACATGAATTTTCTTCTTTCCTAAGCACATATAAGCAGATACTCTATACTGCAAATAATAAAGAAAACATAAAAGAAAATTAAATACTTTCTTACTTGAAGACGACAAGGATGGTGCTGATGTGTGATGCTGGAGAATGGGAACTACTCTGATACCAACTGTAACGACCACCCTTCTTACTACTACTATTCTCTAAGAGTGATCGTTACCTAACTACTAACTTTACTTAACTGGTATGATTAAAAATCACATGGAAACTCTACCGAAAAATTTCGGCAGAGTCTCCCCTGTACCGGTGACCTTAAACTGATATACAAACAAAATATACCTCAGCCACAGGCAGCTGGAACAACTATCAAGCAACTCATGCAGTAAATAATCCAAAACAAAAGAAGACTATACCAAAAATCATTACACAAGATTACAATTCATCTACTATGTCCTAACAACATCAAAATAACATATATACCATCCCAAATACTAAAATGCGGAAACTTAATAATGAATTACAATTTCTTACTTCCAAATTTTCTTATCATCCTAAATAAAGGATTAATCTAAACAAATTCTTAACTAAGTCCCAGGGCTTCCATAGTCCTGGCATCACACATTCTCGAACACCTCTTTATCGCATTCCCTTGCTAAAACTTTTTCCTTTCCTGTATCTGCAGTAAGAGGAAATGCAGTCTATAAGAAACATTTGCTTAGTAAGCGCTATCTAACTCACACAAACACGAATATGCATGTATACAGAAAGAACTAGAAACTATATGCTCTAAAAGAAAGTAAAGCATAAACATAACTGCTCATGTCAAACTAATAGCAAAGAAAACTAAGGAATCATGCTATACAGGATAAAAATGCATGCTGGAAAATAAAGCTAATCATGTGTAACGCCCGAAAATTCTCGAAATATGTTTATAAATATCCTAGTATTTTTCTGGAATTTTAGGATATTTTTACAGAATTTTTAGAGTAGCGGAAGTAGCAAAAATAAATAGAATCGTAAAATAGCCTACGCGGGAATTGAACCCGAGACCTATTGGGTCCTTCGACTTATGGTGAACTCTAGTAACCAAGTGAACTCAGCAGGGCCGTGCTGAAAGAAGAGGGAATCAATTAGATTTATAGTTAAGTTGGGCGAATTAACCACTTAATATAAATAGAAAATAATTAAGTGAGGAGTTAATTTCTGATCGTGATTTCTCTTCCCAAACCCTCACACACCGCCGACTTCTCTCTCCCTCACCCTCTCGGCGCCCAAGTCCAAGGAAGCCTAGGGTTTCATCCCAAGGGCTATAGGAGCACCTTCCGGCAACGACTTCGGCTCGAGAACGCTCCTCTCCGAGAGAAGAGCACGTAGACGCGAGGAGATCGACGAAGGGATCTTCTCCACCGGAAATCTAGCGATCAGATCGTAAGGAAATCTAGCGCAGGAAGTAAGAAACCCCTCACCTGCAGTATAAGTAGTTCTCGTGTGATTGCATGTTTTAGTTTAGTAGTATATGGATTGCGGCACAAAGGGTGTGCAACAGCGCAGCCAAGTGCTCGATAGTATGTTCAGTACAATTAAAATGAGACTTAGGCATTTTAATAGCTTAGCTAAATGCGATAGAAGCATTTATTTAGTATATGCAGTTTTACTACAGCTTATACGGGACTACGGTCCAATGGGTGGGCTCCTACAGTCGCCTCTAGGTTCAGACAACCTAGCTCTAGGTTCAGATAACCTAGAAATAACAAGATAAGAAATTTCAGCTATAATCAGTATTTTACTTTCAGCAGAGGCACTGTACTGGACTAGATGTCCATTGGGTTGGGCTCCCACAGTCGTCCCTAGGTTTAGATAACCTAGTAAACCCTACTAAATTTGGGACTTGCAAACCCAGGTCTAGTTAGGGATGCGCGCATAGCAAGTACAGTTGCCGGGCCCATCAGCAGCATGATTATGTATTTTAATCTACTATGGTAAATAGTTTTCAAAACTCACAAATCAGTTGTGTGTACAGTTTAATTTCAGTTCTAGCTTAGTTTTAGTGTAGCTCAGTTCATGCTTTAGCTTAGCTCTTTCTTATTGATACATGTGATAGTTCTATGATCAGTTTTGATTCTATGTTTTGTATGATAGTATGTCATGCCATGCTTTAACATGTTCAGCGTAGATTTCAATAGCATGTTTTAAAAGCATACATTGCATCGCTATGCATGTTTTGTGAGGTAGATGGTTTCTTACTAAGCGTAAAGCTTACAGATATTTCTTTTCCTTATATTGCAGATAAGGGTAAAGGAAGGATGGATTAGCGGAGGCTGGAGGACAATGCGATGAAGATGTGTGTGGAAAAAGGAACTTGGAATAACGATGTTTGGGCACTAGCCCACTTAGAACATAACATTTTCTTTATGCCATTGCTTTCCTGCACTTTAGTTGTTTAAGTGTTTAGAATTATGACAGTTATGCATAGATTGTTAGTTGTCATGATATTAGCTAGCTAACCATAAGTAATGTTATGCCTAATAGTTCTATTTGATGCTTATAGAGTTGATACATGTGATTTTGGCACGAACCAGTGCTGAAATCAGACTTCTGCTATGAAATCAGAAACCCCGATCGATTGGCCGATCGATTGGGGGTCTTCAATCGATTAGCTGATCGATTGGTGATCTTGTTCCGCGAACAGTAAGCTTCTGGATCGATCAGTCGATCGATCCAGTCACTCTCTGTCGCGAACAGGAAGTTGCCGGATCGATCAACCGATCGATCGAGGAATCAGGGAATTTGCTCCCGCGAACAGAGAGCTCTAGAATCGATCACTGGATCGATTGACCAGTCTGGATCGATCAGCCGATCGATCCAGAATATTACCCCGAGCACAGTAGTAATCTAAATCGATCCATGGATCGATCCAACAGCTTGCAATCGGTTGAGTTCAATCTGGATCGATTGGGAAGCTGGGTTTTGACCAAGAGACCTTGTAATTCAGCTCCTTGACCATAGGGGATGTAGGATATGCCATGTATACCTTAGATTGCATCCCTCGGTACATGTAGGACCAAGAACTTGTATTAGTTTAGCAAAGTTTTAAATTGGTACAGCTTTCCGCACCTAGACTTAGTGATTGTCATGGATATAGTTTAGCACAGCATAATGTGACGGTCCGACCTTACAGCCTAGCCAGTAGAAGGCGGGTCGTTACAGAGTGGTATCAGAGCAGGTTCCATACTTCCTACACACACATCAGCATTGAACCTGCAGCTTCCAAGTTAGAACGTCTCTCACTTTATTTATGTTTCTTACTTTCTGGTTATAGATCATGTTTATTGATAATTAAAGCATGTTAATATTCGATAGCATTTAATATGATAATAGTAGTGATGTAAACATGATTAGCTTAATTATGTATGTCCTCTATGTTTATAGAAATGGCAAGAGGACGCCCAGCTAGAAGGGCACCAGGTACTGCGCCCTAGCATGAGGCAGGCAGTTCAGTGCCTCCCCGAGACCTTACAGCAGTAGTGGCTCAGTTACAATAGCAACTAGCTGAACATCAACAAGAGATAGCCACCTTAAAGGCTAATCAGCAGAATACTCCCACTGTCACCCCGGAACCAAATATAGCAACTCCAATAGTTATAGAGGTTCCACTAGTCCAGCCTACGGCTCCAATAGCCCCAGCAGTAGAGACAAGGAGAGAAGCCTATCTGATCCAGTGGCAGAGAGTTAAGCCAGAGAACTTCTCAGGCACCAGTGAACCATGGGATGCTCAGGCCTGGTTCAAAACACTGGAGAGTACAATGGAGCTTCTGGACTGGCCAGAACATGAGAAGGTGAAGTGTGCCTCCTTCTGCTTGACAGGGGATGCACGTATGTGGTGGGAGAGAATTAAAGTGAAGCGCCTAGTGAACCAGATGACATGGGCTGATTTCGAGAAGGAATTCTTCGAGGAGTTCTTTCACATGCGGGTCACAAACCGCCACTACGACGAGTTCACTGAATTTCGCCAGGGCAACCTTTCAGTAGAGGAAGCCGTGAAGAAATTCAACAGATTGGCTCGTCTATGCCCTGAACTAGTCAGCATTGAGAAAGAACGAGTCCGGTTGATGCTCAAGATGCTAAGGCCGGAAATAGCAATGAACGTGACCAGTGGCGTCCATAGGCCGCAAACCACTGAAGAACTAGTAAGCAGTGCTTTGACCACCGAGCACTACCAGAATAACATCAGGCAGCAGAAGCAATCCTTCTCAGAGTCCAAAGGTCAAGGAGGCTCAGGTACTCAGAAACACCAGGGCCACAACTCCCATGACTCTAACTGGAAAGGGAACTCCAGCAACAAATGCAAACCAGGGAGTTACCCGAAAGGAGGACCAGCTAGTAAACAGCCTAGTTATCCCAAATGTGCTACTTGTGGGAAATTCCACCCTGAAGTTTGTCGTAAGGGCACATGGGGATGCTTCGAATGTGGACAAGAGGGGCATATGGCTAAGCAGTGCCCGAACAAGACTGATGTTCCTCAACCACAGCCGATTCAGTACGGAGGCCAGCCAGCTCAGTTACATCAGATGCAGGCTGCTTTAGATGGTTCGCACATCAGCCAGGGCAGACTAGAAGCCTCTCCAACTATGACCAATGCGAGGATTTACTCACTCACCAGAGAGGATGTAGCGAATGCCTCGACAGTTGTTTCAGGTCAGATTAGTATTTTACAGCAAAGTACAACTGTCTTATTCGATATTGGGGCAACCCATTCCTATATATCCAGGATGTTTTCCGAAAGGTTAGCAATACCCCCAGAGGTACTCAGCAGTTAGTTTTTGACAACACTACATTCAGGGGAAATTATGGCATCCACACACTAGCTCAGAGCAGTGCCAGTCATTATAGCAGACAGAGAACTCTTTTGTGATCTGATAGTGCTAAATATGACTGATTACGATGTTATTGTTGGGATGGACTTCCTGATCAGATACGGTGCCTCTATAGAGTGTCGTAAACAGAAAGTCGTATTCCAACCTGAAGCAGAAGTGCAGTTCGAGTACATTGGAGAACCAAAGAGAAAGGCCAAGAATATTCTCTCAGCTCTAAAAGCACAAAAATTAATGGATTTAGGATGTACGGGATTCCTAGCACATGTAGTCAATACCAGTCAGAACAGGGACCAACAGCTAGAAGGGGTCCGAGTTGTATGTGACTACCCAGCAGTCTTCCCTGAAGAGTTACCAGGCCTAGCACCAGACAGGGAGATCGAATTCGAGATAGAACTCATTCCCGGTACGAATCCTATCTCCAAGGCACCTTACCGCATGGCTTCAGCAGAGCTGAAGGAACTTCATGAGCAACTACAGGAGCTGTTTGACAAGGGCTTCATACGTCCTAGTCACTCACCATGGGGAGCGCCTGTATTGTTCGTGAAGAAGAAGGATGGGAGCATGCGCCTGTGCATAGATTACAGAGCACTGAACCAAGTCACGATCAAGAACAGGTATCCTCTTCCCAGAATAGATGACCTGTTCGATCAACTAAAGGGAGCAGCAGTGTTCTCTAAGATAGACCTCAGATCAGGTTATCATCAGGTGAAAGTTAAAGAAGGGAATATACCCAAGACATCATTCAGGACTAGATACGGACATTATGAGTTCGTAGTCATGCCCTTTGGCATGACAAAAGCTCCAGCTACTTTCATAGACCTCATGAACAGAGTATTCAGGGACTATCTAGATAGATTTGTTATTGTGTTTATCGATGACATTCTTATCTATTCAGGAACTCAGGAAGAACGCGCAGAGCACCTGAAAATAGTTTTGCAGACTCTTCAGCAGAACCAGCTATACGCCAAATTCACGAAATGTGAATTTTGGTTAGATCAGGTGTCCTTCCTGGGTCACATCATCTCAAAGGATGGTATCATGGTAGACCCCAGTAAGATAGAAGCTGTGAGTAACTGGAAAAGATCCAAGAACGCTAGTGAGATCAGAAGCTTTCTGGGATTAGCAGGGTATTATAGAAAATTCGTAGAGGACTTCTCCAAGATAGCCTCCCCACTGACAGCTCTCACCAGGAAGAACAGAAAATTTCAGTGGACAGAGGACTGTGAGAATAGCTTCAGCGAGCTAAAAAGAAGATTGACCAGTGCACCTATTCTAACTCTACCAGAAAACACAGACAGCTTTGATATATATAGTGATGCCTCTAAGTTGGGACTAGGAGCAGTGCTGATGCAAGATGGCAAGGTAATCACCTACGCCTCCAGACAACTCAAGGACTACGAGAGGAATTATCCTACTCATGACCTCGAGCTTGCAGAAGTCGTGTTCGCTCTCAAAATTTGGAGACATTACTTATACGGAGCTCAGTGTAGAGTGTATACAGATCATCAGAGTCTGAAGTATTTCTTCACTCAGAAGGATCTGAATATGCGACAGCACAGATGGCTCGAGCTGGTCAAAGACTACGACATAGACATCCTCTACCACCCAGGGAAAGCAAATAAGGTGGCAGATGCACTTAGCAGGAAGTCCAGTGCTACCTTATTATCCCTAGCAGCCATGTCACCGCCACTACAGAAGGAGATCACAGATTTCAGTCTTGAACTTGTTGTGGGACAGCTCTCTACTATGACTTTAGCATCTACCCTACTTGATGACATCCAGACAACTCAGGAACAGGATCTTGAAATTCAGAAAATCAAGCAAGGGATAGCAGAACCAGGAAGTGGAGAGTTCAGAATGGCTGATAGTGGGGCAGTATATTTCAGTGACAGACTATGTGTTCCAGATCAGGAGGAACTACGAAGGAAGATTTTAGATGAAGCTCACAGGACTCCCTACGCGATGCATCTTGGCTCCACTAAGATGTTCCAGGACTTGAAGAAACGTTTTTGGTGGCCTGGGATGAAGAGAGACATCGCTAGATATGTCAGCACCTGTCTAACCTGTCAGAGGGTCAAGGCAGAACATCAGAGACCAGGAGGAGTTCTGCAGCCTATCCAGATCTCAGAATGGAAGTGGGAAGATATTTCCATGGACTTTATAGTGGGATTACCCAGAACCACGAATGGTTTTGACGCCATCTGGGTAATAGTCGACAGATTGACTAAATCATCCCACTTCTTAGCTATCAGGATATCCTACTCCATGGAGCAGCTAACTCAGTTGTATCTCAAGGAGATCATCAGACTGCATGGAGTTCCACGGACTATCATCTCAGATAGAGACAGTAGGTTCACGTCACACTTCTGGGAGTGTGTACAGTCAGCATTGGGCACTAAGTTAAAATTCATCACAGCTTTCCATCCTCAGACAGATGGTCAGACGGAGCGAGTGAATCAGGTACTCGAAGATATGCTCCGAGCATGTGCCCTAGACTTCAAGGGAATTTGGTGCAAATATCTGAGTCTAGCAGAATTTGCATACAACAACAGCTATTAGGCCACTATCGGTATGACACCCTATGAGGCTCTCTATGGGCGGAGGTGTAGATCTCCAATCTGTTGGTATGAGAGTGGCGAACAGAAGGAACTAGAACTTCAGACAGATCTAGTAGCAGACACCACAGCAGCTATACAGCAGATCCGCCAGAGGATAGAGACAGCTCAGAGCCGCCAGAAAAGCTATGCTGATATGTGGCGCAGACCCTTAGAGTTTTCCGTTGGGGATTCGGTATTCCTCAGAGTAGCTCCCATGAAGGGAGTAATGCGTTTTGGGAAGAAGGGAAAATTAAGTCCCAGATACGTGGGACCATACCTTATCATTAGAAGAGTTGGCAAGGTAGCATATGAGCTAGAGCTACCCCAGGAGATGTTAGTTATCCACAATGTATTTCATGTCTCTATGCTGAAGAAGCATATCCCATATGCCACCCAGGTTATTGAGCCCCATACGGTACAAGTCCGCGAAGACCTCAGCTATGACAGTCGGCCTATTCAGATAATAGACCGAGAAGTTAAGAAATTATGGAATAAAGAGGTACCATTAGTAAAAGTTATTTGGCAAAGTCACACAGCGGAAGAGGCAACTTGGGAGACAGAAGCCAGTATGAGACAGAAGTACCCAGAGTTATTCTAAGTTCGAGGATGAACTTTTTATAAGGTATGGGGGATTGTGATGCCCGAAAATTCTCGAAATACGTTTATTAATATCCTAGTATTTTTTTGGAATTTTAGGATATTTTTACAGAATTTTTAGAGTAGCGGAAGTAGCAAAAATAAATAGAATCGTAAAATAGCCTACGCGGGAATTGAACCCGAGACCTATTGGGTCCTACGACTTATGGTGAACTCTAGTAACCAAGTGAACCCAGCAGGGCCGTGCTGAAAGAAGAGGGAATCAATTAGATTTATAGTTAAGTTGGGTGAATTAACCACTTAATATAAATAGAAAATAATTAAGTGAGGAGTTAATTTCTGATCGTGATTTCTCTTCCCAAACCCTCACACACTGCCGACTTCTCTCTCCCTCACCCTCTCGGCGCCCAAGTCCAAGGAAGCCTAGGGTTTCATCCCAAGGGCTATAGGAGCACCTTCCGGCAACGACTTCGGCTCGAGAACGCTCCTCTCCGAGAGAAGAGCACGTAGACGTGAGGAGATTGATGAAGGGATCTTCTCCACCGGAAATCTAGCGATCAGATCGTAAGGAAATCTAGCGCAGGAAGTAAGAAACCCCTCACCTACAGTATAAGTAGTTCTCATGTGATTGCATGTTTTAGTTTAGTAGTATATGGATTGCGGCACAAAGGGTGTGCAACAGCACACGCCAAGTGCTCGATAGTATGTTCAGTACAATTAAAATGCGACTTAGGCATTTTAATAGCTTAGCTAAATGCGATAGAAGCATTTATTTAGTATATGAAGTTTTACTACAGCTTATACGGGACTACAGTCCAATGGGTGGGCTCCCACAGTCGCCTCTAGGTTCAGACAACCTAGTTCTAGGTTCAGATAACCTAGAAATAACAAGATAAGAAATTTCAGCTATAATCAGTATTTTACTTTCAGCAGAGGCACTGTACTGGACTAGATGTCCATTGGGTTGGGCTCCCACAGTCGTCCCTAGGTTTAGATAACCTAGTAAACCCTACTAAATTTGGGACTTGCAAACCCGGGTCTAGTTAGGGATGCGCGCATAGCAAATACAGTTGCCGGGCCCATCACCAGCATGATTATGTATTTTAATCTACTATGGTAAATAGTTTTCAAAACTCACAAATTAGTTGTGTGTACAGTTTGATTTCAGTTCTAGCTTAGTTTTAGTGTAGCTTAGTTCATGCTTTAGCTTAGCTCTTTCTTATTGATACATGTGATAGTTCTATGATCAGTTTTGATTCTATGTTTTGTATGATAGTATGTCATGCCATGCTTTAACATGTTGAGCGTAGATTTCAATAGCATGTTTTAAAAGCATACATTGCATCGCTATGCATGTTTTGTGAGGTAGATGTTTTCTTACTAAGCGTAAAGCTTACAGATATTTCTTTTCCTTATACTGCAGATAAGGGTAAAGGAAGGATGGATTAGCGGAGGCTGGAGGACAATGCGATGAAGATGTGTGTGGAAAAAAGGAACTTGGAATAACGATGTTTGGGCACTAGCCCACTTAGAACATAGCATTTTCTTTATGTCATTGCTTTCCTGCACTTTAGTTGTTTAAGTGTTTAGAATTATGACAGTTATGCATAGATTGTTAGTTATCATGATATTAGCTAGCTAACCATAAGTAATGTTATGCCTAATAGTTCTATTTGATGCTTATAGAGTTGATACATGTGATTTTGGCACGAACCAGTGCTGAAATCAGACTTCTGCTATGAAATCAGAAACCCCGATCGATCGGCCGATCGATTGGGGGTCTTCAATCGATCAGCTGATCGATTGGTGATCTTGTTCCGCGAACAGTAAGCTTCTGGATCGATCAGTCGATCGATCCAGTCGCTCTCTGTCGTGAACAGGAAGTTGCCGGATCGATCAACCGATCGATCGAGGAATCAGGGAATTTGCTCCCGCGAACAGAGAGCTCTGGAATCGATCACTGGATCGATTGACCAGTCTGGATCGATCAGCGGATCAATCCAGAATATTACCCCGAGCATAGTAGCAATCTTTATCGATCCATGGATCGATCCAACAGCTTGCAATCGGTTGAGTTCAATCTGGATCGATTGGGAAGCTGGGTTTTGACCAAGAGACCTTGTAATTCAGCTCCTTGACCATAGGGGATGTAGGATATGCCATGTATACCTTAGATTGCATCCCTCGTCACATGTAGGACCAAGAACTTGTATTAGTTTAGCAAAGTTTTAAATTGGTACAGCTTTCCGCACCTAGACTTAGTGATGGTCATGGATATAGTTTAGCACAGCATAATGTGACGGTTCGACCTTACAGCCTAGCCAGTAGAAGGCGGGTCATAACATCATGCTAAATAACTAAGCAGGAAATAAATAAAACTAATACTGCATGCTTCAAATTAAAAGAAACTAAACTTACTAACTCTAAGCATAAATGGTGCTCGTTTCATTTGTTTCAAAACTTATACTTTATTACTTTAAAATAATAATCAACTTCTCTTGGGCCCGGCATTGTACCAATTTGCGCGCATCCTTAATATGAGTCGAGGTAGCGAATCCCGAAACTACTAAGGTACTTCTAGGCGATCTTGTGCCTTAGGGCGATCTAGGAGCCCACCCAATGGACCTTGTGTCCGGTACATGCCATTAAAAAGTAAAATACTTATTTTCTTTTTAACTATAACTTCCTTATACTTGTTATTCTTTAATTCTCTTATAACAAAATGCCTTGGCATTTATTCAAAAACTTAGCGTGCTTTTAATCCTAAACTTCTAGAATTTAGGATTATTTTAAGACCTTGGTCTTTTCTTACTTATAATCACTCATAACCCCTAAAAGAGTTTAATAGAACACTATATGCATAAAAATTCTAGAGTTTCACAGAATAAACACAATTCTGTATATTAAGCTACACAATTCTGCATTATAAACTCTAAAGAAACTAGAAACTGATTGTCTTAAAAGGAAGGCTACTCATGCACATCAAATAACATAAGGAACTAGAAATCTGCTCTATAAACTTAATAAAATCTGTAAAAGAAGTGGATGTTCTAAGCTCCGAATGGAGCTGTTCATGTCAGCAGAAATGCACAAAGGAAGGGTTGTTCTATTATTAACCCATCAACTACTACTTAACCCATCATATAAATGGCATAACACATCAGGTATTTCTACAGAAAACATGTAATCCGTGTCATCCTTTTTGATATTTTCTTACAGAGGAAGTCATGTTATATATTTACTACCAAACCATAGTGGTACATCTACAGTGAGCATGCCAACAATCTCCTAGTTTATTTTTTAATCGAATTATTAATCCCAATAAATTCATCTAATACTTGTCAAACGGATTAATACTCAAATACTCCTTTTAATTTGACTAACTAACTAGTTAATCAATCAAGCTTTAGACGACACTAAGTAATTCAATCTATCTTTAATACTTCGTCGTTCGATCTTTTAACTCAGAGGTATTACTTCAATAAATCTGTTACATATTACACAAATGCTAAACAACCTCAAAACCTTGTTAATTAACTAACCTTAATTACTAGATACTAAGCGGCCTGGAATTAATCTCTACTAATTAAACCTTATCATCTCTCATCAACAAGAAACCGTAGATCATAATGGTACAAAAATATCTAAAAGGATGACACAGATTACATGTTTTCTGTAGATATACCTGATGTGTTATGCCATTTATATGATGGGTTAAGTAGTAGTTGATGGGTTAAGAATAGAACAACCCTTCCTTTGTGCATTTCTCCCGACATGAACAGCTCCATTCAGAGCTTAGAACAACCACTTCTTTTACAGATTTTATTAAGTTTATAGAGTAGATTTCTAGTTCCTTATGTTATTAGATGTGCATGAGTAGCCTTCCTTTTAAGACAATCAGTTTCTAGTTTCTTTAGAGTTTATAGTGCAGAATTGTGTAGCTTAATATGCAGAATTGTGTTTATTCTGTGAAACTCTAGAATTTTTATGCATATAGTGTTCTATTAAACTCTTTTAGGGGTTATGAGTGATTATAAGTAAGAAAAGACCAAGGTCTTAAAATGATCCTAAATTCCAGAAGTTTAGGATTAAAAGCACGCTAAGTTTTTGAATAAATGCCAAGGCATTTTGTTATAAGAGAATTAAAGAATAACAAGTATAAGGAAGTTATAGTTAAAAAGAAAATAAGTATTTTACTTTTTAATGGCATGTACCGGACACAAGATCTATTGGGTGGGCTCCTAGATCGCCCTAAGGCACAAGATCACCTAGAAGTACCTTAGTAGTTTCGGGATTAGCTACCTCGACTCATATTAAGGATGCACGCAAATTGGTACAATGTCGGGCCCAAGAGAAGTTGATTATTATTTTAAAGTAATAAAGTATAAGTTTTGAAACAAATGATACGAGCACCATTTATGCTTAGAGTTAGTAAGTTTAGTTTCTTTTAATTTGAAGCATGCAGTATTAGTTTTATTTATTTCCTGCTTAGTTATTTAGCATGATTAGCTTTATTTTCCAGCATGTAGTTTTATCCTATATAGCATGATTCCTTAGTTTTCTTTGCTATTAGTTTGACATGAGCAGTTATGTTTATGCTTTACTTTCTTTTAGAGCATATAGTTTCTAGTTCTTTCTGTATACATGCATATTCGTGTTTGTGTGAGTTAGATAGCGCTTACTAAGCAAATTTTGCTTATAGACTGCATTTCCTCTTACTGCAGATACAGGAAAGAAAAAAGTTTTAGCAAGGGAAGGCAACAAGGAGGTGTTCGAGGATGTGTGATGCTAGGACTATGGAAGCCCTGGGACTTAGTTAAGAATTTGTTTAGATTAATCCTTTATTTAGGATGATAAGAAAATTTGGAAGTAAGAAGTTGTAATTCATTATTAAGTTTCCGCATTTTAGTATTTGGGATGGTATATATGTTATTTTGATGTTGTTAGGACATAGTAGATGAATTGTAATCTTGTGTGATGATTTTTGGTATAGTCTTCTTTTGTTTTGGATTATTTACTGCATGAGTTGCTTGATAGTTGTTCCAGCCGCCTGTGGCTGAGGTATTTTGTGTTTGTATATCAGTTTAAGGTCACCGGTACAGGGGAGACTCTACCGAAATTTTTTAGTAGGGATTCCATGTGGTTTTTAATCATACCGGTTAAGTAGAGTTAGTAGTTAGGTAACGATCACTCTTAGAGAATAGTAGTAGTAAGAAGGGTGGTCGTTATAGTAGTTTTCAAATATCCTTCCCCTGAATCTGATATAAAAAATATTTATTTTAAAAATTATCCTTAAATGTCTAACCGTTAGTTGCTAACTAATTATCAAAAGATAGCAATGTTCACTTTGGTTAGTCAAGTTAAGTGCTAATATCCAGTTAGAAATTACTGAAAAAATGACTACTTAACTTGATTAATGTATTGTTATATTTATCGTCTAAACTTATGTTGATGCATTGATATAAGCATCTAAAGTCCAAGCAAAAGACATACACATCTCACGCCATTCTAAGTTTTTTAATAAATAATCAAGATAGACCTAATGTGTTTGTGAGATACTCGTTACCTAGATCTATAGGATCATGCTTTCTATAAGTGTGATCTAGACTAAGGTCAAAACACATTTTGAAATACTATGGAAACGAGAGTTTTTAGAAAACTTACTCTTAAATAATTTATTTAGCCTAGAGTTTGAAACAAAACATAGTTAATGCAAGTCCTAGTCTATGAAGTACATTCCTAATTGTCGATATAAATTGCTAAATTCACTTTCAGGGAGGGTTTGGTAAATATGTCAACTAAGTATAACTTTGACTCAATGTAATTGAGTTCAATATCTCCTTTAGTTACATGTTCCTTGATAAAGTGGTGCTTAACTTCAATGTGTTTGATTTTTGAATGATGCATTGGATTTTTTGTTAAGTTGATTGAGCTAATATTATCAATTAATACTTTTATATTTTTAAATTTTAGATTAAAGTCTTTTAGGGTGTTCATAATTGATAATAGTTGTGTAACATATTCTCCTATTGTTATATATTCTGCCTCAATAGTAGATAAAATAACATAGTGTTACTTTATACTAAACTAGCTGACAAGTGATGGTCTAAGTAGTTGATAATCACAACTTGTACTTTTTCTATCTAGTTTATAGCCGACATAATCTAAGTCAGAGAACCCTATAAGTTCAAAATTGGTTGTTCTAGGGTACCACATTCCTACGTTAGACATGCCTTTTAAGTATCTAAAGATTTTTTTTTAATAATATTAGCCAAGTATGACTCCTTGACGCATGTTTGGTACCGATCACACATCCTAACTACAAAATAAATATTAGGTCGACCGATAGTTAGGTATAGTAGGCTTCCTATGACACTTCTATAATATTTGAGGTCTATAGGTTTTCCATTTGGATCACTATCTAAGATTACATTGGTGGCCATTGGAGTTTTAATTTCCTTAGAGTTTTCCATTCCAAACTTCTTGAGTAATTCAAGTGTATATTTTTATTGATAAACATAATTTTCTTCATTTATTTGTTTGATTTGTAGACTTAGGAAGAATGTTAGTTATCTTACTAGACTCATTTCAAATTCTTATTTCATCAATGTTATAAATTCTTATAGAAGTTTTGAATTGGTTGACCCAAATATTATATCATCTACATAGACTTGAACTATAAAAAAAATCTTGATTAATTGTTTTAATGAAGAGGGTTGGGTCTACTTGACCTTATTTGAAGCTTTTCAAGATAAAGTATGTGGTAACCTTTCATACCAAGCTCTAGGAGCCTATTTTAAACTATAAAGGGCTTTCTTTAATTTAAAAATGTGGTTAGGGTGTTCTAAGTTCTCAAATCCTAGGGGTTGACCTACATATACCTCTTCTTTAATTAATCTATTGAGAAAGGCCAACTTTGCATCCATTTGATATAATTTGAAATCCTTATGAGCCGCATAGCTCAACAACATTCTAATTGATATTCAAGTTTGGCGACAAGGGCATAGGTTTCATCATAGTCAAGTGCCTTAACCTAACTAAATTCTTTTGCTACTAATCTGGCCTTGCTTCTAATGACTTCCCCCTTTTCATTTAGTTTATAAATACCCATTTTGTTTCTATTAATTTTTTATGTTCTGGTAATGGAACTAGATCTCACTTAATTTCTTTCAAATTGGATTAGTTCCTCTTACATGGCTAAGATCCAATCTTGGTTACTTAGTGATTCTTCTATTATTTTGGGTTTAATGTTAGAGATTAAAGTTATTTAGCTTAAATTTCTAAAAGTTAATCTAGTTTGGACCCTTAGGTCTGGGTCACCAATTATTTATTCAAGTGGGTGGTTTAGGTTAACCATTATGGTTCTAGTTTGTTCATTTTCTTATGGTTGATGTTCTTCTTCATATTCTTGATTTAGGTTTTCACTTGCTCCCCCTTGATTAGTGCTATCTCTAACAAAATCAATTGGTTGAATATGAGTTTGTTTTAAGGTATGGTTAGATTCTTCACATTTTACATTTATAGTTTTTTCGATTCTTAGTGTATTTTTATTATATATTCTGTAACCTCTACTGTTTAATGAGTAACCTATAAAAATTCTATTTTCTACTTTTAAAGTAAATTTTCCTAAGTATTCTCTTATATTTAATATGTAAATTGGACATCTAAATACTTTAAAGTATTTGATATTGGATATTTTATCATAATATAGTTCAAATGAAGTCTTATTATAATTTTTATTTATTGTAGTTCTATTTTGTACATAGCAGGCTGCACTAACAGCTTCTGTCCAAAATTATTTTGGAAGTTGGTATTCATTTATCATTGACGTGGAGGATTCAAGTAGGGTTCTATTCTTCCTTTCAACTACTCCATTTTGTTGGGGTGTTTTATGGCATGAAAATTCATGATGATAGCCATTTTTTAGGCAAAATATATTAAAATTATGATTCTTAAATTCACCTCTATTATCACTTCTAATTCATTTGTTTTTTTGGCCTTTTTCATTTTCAGTTTGTTCACAAAAATTACTGAAGACTTCAAATGTTTCATCTTTATTTTTTTAAGAATTTCACCAAAGTGAACCTTGAGTAATCATCTATTATTACTAAACAATATAGACTCTCATTTATTGATTTGATTCCATGGGAGTTAAATAGGTCCAGGTGTAATAATTCTAGTATTGAATTTGTTTGAGTTTTATTAGTTGATTTGTGGGTAGATTTTGTTTGCTTTCCTTGTTGACAAGCATTACAGATTTTTGAATCTAAGTTAGATAATTTTGGCAAGCCTCTAACTAAGCCATTTAATTTTGTTTGGTTTATGAAGTTTGTGTGAGACATTCTTCTATGCCATAATGAGGTTTCTTCCTTCTTTATCAAGTGACATTTAAGTGAAGAGATAGTTAGGTTAATTGCATAGATGTTGTCCTTCCTAAACCCTTTTAATTTAATGTTAGGGTTATCTATGTGCTTAATTAAATATTCAGAAGATAGGAACCTAACCTTATATCTCGAATCATACAACTGACTAATGCTAAGTAAATTATATTTAAAATTATTAATAAATAATACCTTTTTAACAATAAAGTTAGTTTTGAGTTCGATATTACCTATCCCAATTATCTTAAGTTTACCGTTGTTTCCAAAGGCAACTGTTCCTAAGCTTTTGTATGTTAGTCGAGTGAGCTTAGTGTGATCCTCAATCATGTGTCTAAAACAACTACTGTTCAATATCCACTTGATTTTCTATAAAATGTAGGAGTCATTATTAACGTTAATTTACTTTGACTAAATTAATTGATTTTAATTTAGATTTGATTTTGATTTTAATTTTGACTTTAAAATTTGATTTGAAGTTTAAATTTTTGTTTGATTTTAAGTTAAGTTTTAGTTTTAATTTTATGGTATGTCTTATTTTTTGAGTTAAGTTTAGATTTTAATTTTAATTTTAATTTTAATTTAAGTTTTGTTTGATTTTAATTTTTAAGTTAAGTTTTAATTTGTTTTAATTTAACTTAGTTTTATTTTATTTTGATTTAATTTAATTTTATTTAATTTAAATTTTAATCCTTATTCATCTTACTCGATCTATATTTTCAATCAGGGGAATCCTATAATTTTGTGAGATGAGTTAAGTTTAATTTTAGGATTTGGTTTAACTTATGTTAGATTCAAGTTTAGCTTTGGGTTCAAGAAGTAGACATTCTTTGGATAAACGTCTAAGCTGTGGTGAGTCACTTGGACATCATTAGAGTAACCACGCCTTTAAAATTTTTCAAATAGTCCTGCCCACTGAACTTAATATAAAACTTTAGTCTAACCAGATATGATTAGTAAGGAGTAGCTTCAGTTAGTTCCACTAAGCCAAATGTACCAAGTTAAAGCCATATCTTCCTAGACATGCATAGACAAAGCTTTCCTAACCTCCTATCATTCAAAACTCCTCCAATACTTTTTGTCAAGTTAAACTTGTCCCTTATTACTCTAGCTTTAATTATTCAGCCGAGTAAAGTTTATGTTTTTGAGGTACCAATAAATTTAGAGCCTCCCACTAAATTGTTACTTTTGTATTTCATTTTTGGTTTATATTTATTTGTTTATAATTATAATAAACTATATTATAGTTTGAGTTTAGATTAATTTAGCATTTATTTAATTTAAGTTTAGTTTTTGATTTATTTGATTTTATTGAATTTAGTTTAGAGGATTTAAATTGTGAGATTAAGGTTGAGTTATTTGGTTTATTTTGATTTGGTTTTAGGTAGTGTATTTTATTTTTAGATACATAATATTTATTTGGTCCTGCTTGCGTGGTTAACATGCTTTTGAAATTCAAGCTTTGGTTTGATTTTTATTTTGGGTGACTAGAGATATAAAGGTTTTGTTAGTTAAGCTAGACTTGTATTTAAGTCTGGACTTATTGTACACATCTCTTTGTGATCTAGGTATCATATCAAGGTACTTAGATCTAGTTGTAAATTTTTCTAGAAGCTGTTTTAGTTCAATTACTTTGCCTTTTAATATGGAATTGCCCTCCTCAAGTTTTACAACTTTAGTTGGGATTTCAGCTTGAATTGGCTCAGTCGTTGAGGTTAATTTTAGTTGTTTGTTAAGTGTTTTATTTTCTATACTTAGTTCATTTATTTGATTTCAGAAATAATCAATTTTGTATGTAAACATACAATTATTTTGGAAAAAAATTTACTTAAAATATATTGTACCTTGTTGGAACCTTAGGAAATGAGTACAGACTCGTGGCTCAATTCAGGTTCAGACTTGTCTTCCAATTCTGGTCTATATGCCATCAGCGTGAGGTAGTTGGTGTGCTTTGATTCATCGGTATCCGATTCTTCTATGGATGATTTTTCCCAAGTTACCTTGAGGGCTTTCTTCATTTTGAGATTCAGGCAATCATGCTTGTAATGCCCCTTTTTATTGTATCCAAAGCACATGAAATTTACCTTCTTGTTGGGAGTGAACTTAATCTTCTACATATGCTTTTTGGTGAAGTCTTTGTTTCTCCTAGTGAATATTTTTCTTACCAAGTTCACTGAGTGTTCTTCATCATCTGGTTCTGGTTTGGTTTTGGGCTTTTCTTTGGATGATCCTGAAATGAGAGCAATACCCTTCTCAGTTAGGTTGACATTAGTCTGTTCATGTAGTTCTAGTTCACAAAAAGTTCATCTAATTTTAATTTAGATTCCTCAAAATTTTGTAGGCATTCATGATGGATGCCCATAGTGCATTTTGAGGAAATGCATTTAGAACATACCTTATTATATCTCAATTTTCCATTTAGCGGCCGATTGTGTGGGGCCCATTAAGGATGTCCTTGATCCTTGCTTGCAACTGACTTGTAGTCTCTCCTTCCTACATTTTGATATTAAATATCCTATTTAAGAACAAATCTCTTTTAGTTACCTTTGCATCGTTGGTCCTTCGTGTAGTTCTATTAGCTTGTCCCACAGCTCCTTTGCATTCTCGTGTGATCCGATACGGTTCAGCTCCTCCTTCGTTAGACCGTATTAAATTGTGTTAAGGGCCTTGAAGTCGATCTGGGCTTTTTTCTTCATCTCTGGATTCTAATTTTTTAGATTAATTGGAATTCCGGTGTTATGGTCGACTGACTGTAACGACCCGCCTTCTACTGGCTAGGCTATAAGGCCGGACCGTCACAATATGCGGTGCTAAGCTATATCCATGACCATTACTAAGTCTAGGTGCGGAAAGCTGTACCAATTAAAACTTTGCTAAGCCAATACAAATTCTTGGTCCTACATGTGCTGAGGGATGTAATCTAAGGTATACATGGCATATCCTACATCCCCTATGGTCAAGGAACTGAACTACAAGGGTTCTTGGTCGAAACCTTGCTTCCTAATCGATTCTGACTCAACTCAATCGATTGCAAGCTTTTGGATCGATCCGTGGATCGATTCGGATTGCTACTGTGCTCGGGGTAATATTCTGGATCGATCGGCTGATCGATCCAGGCTGGCCAATCGATCTAGTGATCGATTCCAGAGCTCTCTGTTCGCGGGAGCAAATCCCCGATTCCTCGATCGATCGGTTGATCGATCTGGCAGCTTCCTATTCGTGACAGAAAGCGACTGGATCGATCGGCTGATCGATCCAGGAGCTTACTATTCGCAGAACAAGTTCACCAATCGATCAACTGATCGATTGAAGACCCCCAATCAATCAGTTGATCGATCGGGGTTTCTGATTTCGTATCAGAAGTCTGATTTCAACACTGGTTCGTGCTAAAATCACATATAGCAACTCTCTAAGCATAAAATAGAACTACTACGCATAACATTACTCATGGAGTGCTATCTAATATCATGACAACTAATCATCTATGCATAACTGTCATAATTCAAAACACTTAAACAACTAAAGTGCAGGAAAGTAATGACATAAAGAAAATGCTATGTTCTAAGTGGGCTAGTTCCCAAGCATCGTTATTCCAAACTCCTTTTTCACACACACATCATCGTTGCATTGTCCTCCAGCCTCCGCTAGTCCATCTTTCTTTTACCTTTATCTGCAGTATAAGGAAAAGAGTATCTGTAAACTTGAGAGCTTAGTAAGAAACCATCTACCTCACTAAAACATGCATACGATGCAATTTATGTTTTTAAAACATGCTATTTGAAACATATGAATATTGAACATGTAAAAGCATAGCATGACATACAAACAAACTAGGCATGGCAATAAGTGCTAACATAAGCTATCATATTGTATCAATAGAAGACTGAACTGATACAAAAACTGAACTGAGCTAATTCTAAACTAATGCTAAAGCTGTACTGAATTCACATAACTATTTGTGAGATTTTGAAAACCATATATATATATATAATAGATAAAAATACTAATCATGCTGCTGATGGGCCCGATCGACATCTGTACGTGCTATGCGCGCATCCTTAACTAGACCCGGGTTTGCAAGTCCCGAATTTAGTAGGGTTACTAGGTTATCTGAACCTAGGGACGACTATGGGAGCCCAACCCAATGGATATCTAATCCAGTACAGTGCCACTGCTAAAATAAAATACTGATTATAGCTGAGTTCTTCTTATATTGCTATTTCTAGGTTATCTGAACCTAGAGCTAGGTTATCTGAACCTAGAGGCGACTGTGGGAGCCCACCCATTGGACCGTAGTCCCATATAAGTTGTCCTAAAGCTAAACATACTGAATGAATGCTTCTATTACATTTAGCTAAGCTAGTAAAATGCTTAAGTTGCATTTTAACCGTGCTAATAATTTAATCGAACGCTTGGTATGCGCTAATTTGCATCCTTTGTGCCGAAAATCTACATACTACTAAACTGAAGCATAAAATTCATACGGAAGCTACTTATATTGCAGGTGAGGGGTTTCTTACCTCCTGCTCGAAGTTTCTTACGATTCTAATCGCTAGATTTCCGGAGGAGACGATCCTTTCGATGATCTTCTCACGTCTACGTGTTCTTCTCGCGGAGAGGAGCACCCTCGTATCCTTGATGTCACCGAGAGGTACTCCTATGCTCCTCAAGATGGAACCCTAGGTCCTCTTGGGGTTGGCGCCGAGAGATGAGGGAGAAAGAGAGAGGGTCGGCGGGTGAGGTTTGAGGGAAAAGTTTTCTCGTTTAAGAAAATAACAATTCCTCACTTAATTTCCCTATTTATATTAAGTGGGTAATTCAGCCCAACTCAAATATAAATATAATTGTTTCCCTTTCCTTTTAGCACGGCCCTGCTGGGTTCACCTGGTTACTAGAGTTATCTATAAGTCGTAGGACCCAATAGGTCTCGGGTTCGATTCCCGCTTAAGCTATTTTACATTTCTATTTATTTTTGCTACTTCCGCTACTCTAAAAATTCTGTAAAAATATCCTAAAATTCCAGAAAAATTATAGAATATTTCTAAAATAATTTTTGAGAATTTTCGGGCGTTACAATCCCCCATACCTTATAAAAAGTTCATTCTCGAACTTAGAATAATTCTGGGTACTTCTGTCTCATACTAGCTTCTGTCTCCCAAGTTGCCTCTTCTGTTGTGTGATTTTGCCAAATGACTTTTACTAATGGTACCTCCTTGTTCCGCAATTTCTTAACTGCTCGGTTTATTATCTGAATAGGCTGATTATCATAGCTGAGGTTTTCGCGGACTGGTACCGACTGGGGCTCAATCACCTGGGTGGCATCTGGGATATGCTTCTTCAGCATAGAGACATGAAATACATTATGGATAGCTGACATCTCCTGGGGTAGCTCTAGCTCATATGCTACATTGCCAACTCTTCTAGTGATAAGGTATGGTCCCACATATCTGGGACTCAATTTGCCCTTCTTCCCAAAACGCATTACTCCCTTCATGGGAGCTACTCTGAGGAATACTGAATCCCCAACTGAAAACTCTAAGGGTCTGCGCCGTGTATCAGCATAGCTTTTCTGGCGACTCTGAGCTGTCTCTATCCTCTGGCGGATCTGCTGTATAGCTACTGTGGTATCTGCTACTAGATCTTTCTGAAGTTCTAGTTCTTTCTGTTCACCACTCTCATACCAGCAGATTGGAGATCTACACCTCCGCCCATAGAGAGCCTCGTAAGGTGCCATGCCGATGGTGGCCTGATAGCTATTGTTGTATGCAAACTCTGCTAAACTCAGATATTTGCACCAACTTCCCTTGAAATCTAGGGCACATGCTCGGAGCATATCTTCGAGTACCTGATTTACTCGCTCCGTCTGACCATCTGTCTGAGGATGGAAAGCTGTGCTGAATTTTAACTTACTGCCCAATGCTGACTGTACACACTCCCAGAAGTGTGATGTGAACCTACTGTCTCGGTCTGAAATAATGGTTCGTGGGACTCCATGCAGTCTGACGATCTCCTTGAGATACAACTGAGCTAGCTGTTCCATGGAGTAGGATATCCTGATAGCTAAGAAGTGGGCTGATTTAGTTAACCTGTCAACTATTACCCAGATAGTATCAAAACCATTCGTGGTTCTGGGTAATCCCACTATGAAATCCATGGAAATGTCTTCCCACTTCCATTCTGGGATCTGGATAGGCTGCAGAACTCCTCCTGGTCTCTGATGTTCTGCCTTGACTCTCTGGCAGGTCAGACAGGTGCTAACATATCTAGCGATGTCTCTTTTCATCCCGGGCCACCAAAAACGTTTCTTCAGATCTTGGTACATCTTGGTGGAACCTGGATGCATCGCATAAGGAGTCCTGTGAGCCTCGTCTAAAATCTTCCTTCGTAGTTCCTCCTGGTCTGGCACACATAGTCTGTCACCAAAATATACTACCCCACTATCAGCTATTCTGAACCCTCCACTTCCTGGTTCTGCTATCCCTTGCTTGATTTTCTGGATTTCAGGGTCCTGTTCCTGAGCTGTCTGGATGTCATCAAGCAGGGTAGATGCTAATGTCATAGTAGAGAGCTGTCCCACTATGAGTTCGAGACCAAAATATGTGATCTCTCTCTGTAGGGGCGGTGACATGGCTGCTAAGGATAGTAAGGTAGCATCGGACTTCCTGCTAAGTGCGTCTGCCACCTTATTGGCTTTGCCTGGGTGGTAGAGGATGTCTATGTCATAATCCTTGACCAGCTCAAGCCATCTACGCTGTCGCATATTCAGATCCTTTTGAGTGAAGAAGTACTTCAGACTCTGATGATCTGTATACACGCTACACTGGGCTCCATACAAGTAATGTCTCCAAATTTTGAGAGCGAACACTACTGCTGCAAGCTCAAGGTCATGAGTAGGATAATTCTTCTCATAGTCCTTGAGTTGTCTGGAGGCATAGGCGATCACCTTGCCATTTTGCATCAGTACTGCTCCTAGTCCCAATTTAGAGGCGTCACTATAAATATCAAAGCTGTCTGTGTTTTCAGGTAGAGCCAGAATAGGTGCACTGGTCAATCTCCTCTTTAGCTCGCTGAAGCTGTTCTCGCAGTCCTCTGTCCACTGAAATTTTCTGTTCTTCCTAGTGAGAGCTGTCAGTGGGGAGGCTATCCTGGAGAAATCCTCTACAAACTTTCTGTAATAACCTGCTAGTCCCAAAAAGCTTCTGATCTCACTGGCGTTCATGGGTCTTTTCTAGTTACTCACAGCTTCTATTTTACTAGGGTCTACCATGATACCATCCTTGAGATGATGTGACCCAGGAAGGACACCTGATCTAATCAAAATTCACATTTTGTGAACTTGGCGTAAAGCTGGTTCTGCTGAAGAGTCTGCAATACTATTTTTAGGTGCTCTGCGTGTTCTTCCTGAGTTCCTGAATAGATAAGGATGTCATCGATGAACACGATAACGAACTTATCTAAGTATTCTCTGAATACTCTGTTCATGAGGTCCATAAAAGTAGCTGGAGCATTTGTCACGCCAAAGGGCATGACTATGAACTCGTAGTGTCCGTATCTAGTCCTGAATGCTGTCTTGGGTATATCCCCTTCTTTAACTTTCACCTGATGATAACCTGATCTGAGGTCTATCTTAGAGAACACTGCTGCTCCCTTTAGCTGGTCGAACAGGTCATCTATTCTAGGAAGAGGATACCTATTCTTGATCGTGACTTGATTTAGTGCTCTGTAATCTATGCACAGGCGCATGCTCCCGTCCTTCTTCTTCACGAACAATACAGGCGCTCCCCATGGTGAGTGACTAGGGCGTATGAAGCCCTTGTCAAGTAGCTCCTGTAGTTGCTCATGAAGTTCCTTCAGTTCTGCTGGAGCCATGCGGTAAGGTGCTTTGGAGATAGGATTTGTACCGGGAATGAGTTCTATCTCAAATTCGTGCTAGGCCTGGTAACTCTTCAGGGAAGACTGCTGGGTAGTCACATACAACTTGGACCTCTTCTAACTGTTGGTCCTTGTTCTGACTGGCGCTGACTATTTGTGCTAGGAATCCCGTACATCCTGAATCCATTAATTTCTGTGCTTTTAGAGCTGAGAGAAACTTCCTGGCCTTTCTCTTTGGTTCTCCGATGTACTCGAACTGTACTTCTGCTTCAGGTTGGAATACGACTTTCTGTTTACGGCACTCAATAGAGGCATCGTATCTGATTAGGAAGTCCATTCCAAAAATGACATCGTAATCAGTCATATTTAGCACTATCAGATCACAAAAGAGTTCCCTGTCTGCTATAATGACTAGCACTGCTCTGAGCCAGTGCGTGGATGCCATAATTTCTCCTGAAGGTAATGTCGTCAGAAACTGACTACTAAGTACCTCTGGGGGTATCGCTAACTTCTTGACAAATGCCCTGGATATATAAGAATGGGTTGCCCCAGTATCGAATAAGACAGTTGTACTTTGCTGTAAAATACTGATCTGACCTGTAACAACTGTCGAGGCATTTGCTACGTCCTCTCTGGTGAGTGAGTAGATCCTCGCATTGGCTATAGCTTGAGGGGCTTCTAATCTACCCTGGCTGATGTGTGGACCATCTAAAGTAGCCTGCATCTGATGTAACTGAGCTGGCTGGCCTCCGTACTGAATCGGCTGTGGTTGAGGAAGACTGGTCTTGTTTGGGAACTGCTTAGCCATATGCCCTTCCTGCCCACACTCAAAGCATCCTCGGGTGCCCTTACGACAAACTCCAGGGTGGAATTTCCCACAAGTAGCACATTTGGGATAACTAGGCTATTTACTAGCTGGTCCTCCTTTTGGGTAACTCCCTGGTTTGCGCTTGTTGATGGAGTTCCCTTTCCAGTTAGAGCTGTGGCCCTATTGTTTCTGAGTACCTGAGCCTCCTTGCCCTTTGGACTCTGAGAGGACTTGCTTCTGCTGTTTGATATTGTTCTGGTAGTGCTCGGTGGTCAGAGCACTGCTGACTAGTTCTTCAGTGGTTTGCGGCCTGTGAACACCGCCAGCCACGTTCATTGCTATTTCCGGCCTCAGCATCTTGAGCATCAACCGAACTCTTTCTTTTTCTGTGCTGACTAGTTCGGGGCATAGACGAGCCAGTCTATTGAATTTCTTCACGGCTTCCTCAACTGATAGGTTGCCCTGACGAAACTCAGTGAACTCGCCATAGTTGCGATTTGTGAGCCGCATGTGAAAGAACTCCTCGAAGAATTCTTTCTCGAAGTCAGCCCATGTCATCTGGTTCACTGGGCGCTTCGCTCTAATTCTCTCCCACCACATACGTGCATCTCCTGTCAAGCAGAAGGAGGCACATTTCACCTTCTCCTGTTCTGGCTAGTCCAGAAGCTCCATCGTACTCTCCAGTGTTTTAAACCAGGTTTGAGCATCCCATGGTTCACTGGTGCCTGAGAAGTTCTCGGGCTTGACTCTCTGCCACTGGATCAGATAGGCTTCTCTCTTTGCCTCTGCTGCTGGGGCTACTAGTGCTGTAGGCTGGACTGGGGGAACCTCTATAACTATCGGGGTTGCTATGTTCGGTTCTGGGGTGACAGTGGGAGTATTCTGCTGATTAGCCTTTAAGGTGGCTATCTCCTGTTGCTGTTCTGCTAGCTGCTGCTGTAACTGAGTCACTAATGCTGTAAGGTCTGGGGGAGGCACTGAACTGCCTGCCTCGTGCTGGGGCTCAGTAGCTGGTGCCCTTCTAGCTGGGCGTCCTCGTGTCATTTCTAAAGGAACAAAGGACATACATAACTAAAGCATCAGGTTTACATAGATAATACTATCATGTTAGTTACTATCACAGATAAGCATACTTTAGTTATTTACAAACATGAAAGCAATAAACATAACAAAGTGAGAGGTATTCTTACTTGGAAGCTGCAGGTTCAATGCTGATGTGTGTGTAGGAAGTATGGAACTTTCTGCTCTGATACCACTCTGTAACGACCCGCCTTCTACTGGCTAGGCTATAAGGTCGGACCGTCACAATATGCTGTGCTAAGCTATATCCATGACCATTACTAAGTCTAGGTGCGGAAAGCTGTACCAATTAAAACTTTGCTAAGCCAATACAAATTCTTGGTCCTACATGGCATATCCTACATCCCCTATGGTCAAGGAACTGAACTACAAGGGTTCCTGGTCGAAACCTTGCTTCCCAATCGATTCAGACTCAACTCAATCGATTGCAAGCTTTTGGATCGACCCGTGGATCGATTCGGATTGCTACTGTGCTCGGGGTTATATTCTGGATCGATCGGCTGATCGATCCAGGCTGGCCAATCGATCTAGTGATCGATTCCAGAGCACTCTATTCGCGGGAGCAAATCCCTGATTCCTCGATCGATCGGTTGATCGATCCGGCAGCTTCCTGTTCGCGACAGAAAGCGACTGGATCGATCGGCTGATCGATCCAGGAGCTTACTGTTCGCGGAACAAGTTCACCAATTGATCAACTGATCTATTGAAGACCCCCAATCGATTAGTTGATCGATCGGAGTTTCTAATTTCGTATCAGAAGTCTGATTTTAGCACTGGTTCGTGCTAAAATCACATACAACAACTCTCTAAGCATAAAATAGAACTACTACGCATAACATTACTCATGGAGTGCTATCTAATATCATGACAACTAATCATCTATGCATAACTGTCATAATTCAAAACACTTAAACAACTAAAGTGCAGGAAAGTAATGACATAAAGAAAATGCTATGTTCTAAGTGGGCTAGTTCCCAAGCATCGTTATTCCAAACTCCTTTTTCACACACACATCATCGTTGCATTGTCCTCCAGCCTCCGCTAGTCCATCTTTCCTTTATCTTTATCTGCAGTATAAGGAAAAGGGTATCTGTATGCTTGAGAGCTTAGTAAGAAATCATCTGCCTCACTAAAACATGTATACGATGCAATTTATGTTTTTAAAACATGCTATTTGAAACATATGAATATTGAACATGTAAAAGCATAGCATGGCATACAAACAAACTAGTCATGGCAATAAGTGCTAACATAAGCTATCATATTATATTAATAGAAGACTGAACTGATACAAAAACTAAACTGAGCTAATTCTAAACTAATGCTAAAGCTGTACTGAATTCACATAACTATTTGTGAGATTTTGAAAACTATATATATATATAATAGATAAAAATACTAATCATGCTGCTGATGGGCTCGGCATCTGTACGTGCTATGCGCGCATCCCTAACTAGACCCGGGTTTGCAAGTCCCGAATTTAGTAGGGTTACTAGGTTATCTGAACCTAGGGACGACTATGGGAGCCCAACCCAATGGATATCTAATCCAGTACAGTGACACTGCTAAAATAAAATACTGATTATAGCTGAGTTCTTTTTATATTGCTATTTCTAGGTTATCTGAACCTAGAGCTAGGTTATCTGAACCTAGAGGCGACTGTGGGAGCCCACCCATTGGACCGTAGTCCCATATAAGCTGTCCTAAAGCTAAACATACTGAATGCATGCTTCTATTGCATTTAGCTAAGCTAGTAAAATGCTTAAGTTGCATTTTAACCGTGCTAATAATTTAATCGAACGCCTGGTATGCGCTAATTCGCATCCTTTGTGCCGAAAATCTACATACTACTAAACTGAAGCATAAAATTCATACGGAAGCTACTTATACTGCAGGTGAGGGGTTTCTTACCTCCTGCTCGAAGTTTCTTACGATTCTAATCGCTAGATTTCCGGAGGAGACGATCCTTTCGACGATCTTCTCGCGTCTACGTGTTCTTCTCGCGGAGAGGAGCACCCTCGTATCCTTGATGTCGCCGGGAGGTACTCCTACGCTCCTCAAGATGGAACCCTAGGTCCTCTTGGGGTTGGCGCCGAGAGATGAGGGAGAAAGAGAGAGGGTCGGCGGGTGAGGTTTGAGGGAAAAGTTTTCTCGTTTAAGAAAATAACAATTCCTCACTTAATTTCCCTATTTATATTAAGTGGGTAATTCAGCCCAACTCAAATATAAATATAATTGTTTCCCTTTCCTTTCTGCACGGCCCTGCTGGGTTCACCTGGTTACTAGAGTTATCTATAAGTCGTAGGACCCAATAGGTCTCGGGTTCGATTCCCGCTTTAGCTATTTTACGTTTCTATTTATTTTTGCTACTTCCGCTACTCTAAAAATTCTGTAAAAATATCCTAAAATTCCAGAAAAATCATAAAATATTTCTAAAATAATTTTTGAGAATTTTCGGGCGTTACACTGACGCCTTACATCCATTGGTGACGCTAAACCACTGGTCTAAGTCGATCTTGAGTTATACTTCCATTCATCTCTTCTAGTAGGGGAAGTCATCTTCTTTGGCTAGCAAGGGACGAACAGTGCTAGATCCCTCAGTTTGGGCCATTAAGTTTTTAAAAGGAGAACTTAAGATAGATGTAACGACCCAATTTTTCCTATTTCAAGTTCTAAAAGTCCATAAAAATATTTGGAAACACTTTTAAAATATTCTAGAGATTTTTAGAGTATTTTTATGCAAAGAAGTTTTGATCAAAAATTGTTGAAGGTGAGACTCGAACCCAAGACCTCCGGCCGAACTTGACCCAACCGTACACAGCCAACCAACTGGGCTACGTGTGGTTTGTTAATAAGTATGAAGCGAGATATATATAAGTTATAGTAAAGAACAAAGTTAGACCTAGTTATAAAAGGATAAGTTAAGAGGGATTAGGTGATATTTTCTCCCGAAACCCTTTCTTCTCCTCTGCTTCTCGCGTGCGACGACGCCGTTTCTACCGAGTGAAGAAATACGAAGCCCTAGCTTCGTCTCCGGCGGCCGACGAAGGTCTTCTTCCGACGAACCTTGCGGATCCGATGTAACGCCCGCCCTCCTTGCTATCAACAAGGGACGGGGCTACGATACTCTACGTACGTATTACAGCGGAAGACTTAAAATTATTTTTCTTAACTTAATTAAAACCGAACTACACTAACATGGTTTCATAACATGATAACAAAATAAATAAAAACTTAACATCAAGTCACCCATATTATATTACATTTCACAAAACCAAAGCATAGTTCTTAAAGGTTTTAAAGCAGGTTCTTAATTAGTTGCCTAGCCACCGCCACATACATCTTCGTTGCCCCTCCTGCTTCTCCTTTAACTCATCCAGCTTTTTCCTTTATCTGTGGTACAAGGAAAGTAAGCTATGAGCACTCATGGCTCAGTAAGTTCCTTTCCTACTCACTAAAACCAACAATCAGTACATAATCAAATAATGTCTCAACTTAACATGATCTCAACTAGTCATGACATAACATATCATACTCTTTAAGCATATCATGCAACATAACAAACATTATAACTAGTCATGGCATATCATCTCTTAAAGCATAGCATGAAACATAACATAATCATATCATGGCATATCATCTCTTAAAACATAGAATGAAACATAACATAATCTTATCATGTCATATCATCTCTTAAAACATAGCATGAAACATAACATAATCTTATCATGGCATATCATCTCTTAAAACATAGCATGAAACATAACATAATCATATCATGGCATATCTTAAATCATAGCCTCAACACAACATAATCATAGATTATATGCATCATGATTTTAAAAACATGTATCCGAAAAACATGTGTATGTCTCATGATCTTTTAAAACTATTTTCTTCTTACATATATATACTTGAACATAATATCAACATATTTAGGGCCCCGGCTTGTACCATACATACATAACATAGATGCGCGCGTCCTAAGTATATCCAAGATAGCAAGTCTTGAATCATACTAGGAACTAGGTCAATGATCACAAAGCATGGCCTAGGGGCATATTTGAAGAGTCCATCCCTTATTAGCCTAGATCACAAAGCAAGGCTTGGCCTAGATCACAAAGCAAGGCCTAGGGGTATACTAAGGAGCCCATCCCTTATTAGCCTAGATCACAAAGCAAGGCTTAGCCTAGATCACAAAGCAAGGCCTAGGGACTGATTAGGAGTCCACCCTTGGTACAAGCCTTACAAAGTAAAATAGCATGTATAAAAATACATCATTTAGTCACATAGCATAGCATAAAAGTATGCATCACTTAGGCATACATTATGTCATAAAAGTATGCACCACTTAGGCATACATCATATCACAAAAAGTATGCATCACTTAGGCATACATCATGTCATAAGAAAGTATGCATCACTTAGGCATACATCATATCATAAAAAGTATGCATCACTTAGGCATACATCATATCATAAAAAGTATGCATCACTTAGGCATACATCATGTCATAAGAAAAAGTAGGCATATTTTAAACACATAGCACATCATAAAAACATGCATATTCTAAGTACATAGCATATCATTAAAGCATGCATATTTCTACTCACATAGCATATCATAAAAGCATGCATATTCTAAGCACATAGCATATTATTAAAACATGCATATCCCTATCCACATATCATATCATAAAAAGGTATAAATCACAAGCATACATGGTTAAGCATAAGGGTATATCATGTGATTATACTATCATAAGAAACATGGTAACATAGTTAACTTGGGTTCTAAGCTTCCTAAACCCTTGGGTCCCTATCATGGCCGAACCCCCTTAGGTCTCAATTTAGGTAAAAACAACCTCCAAGCATGTGAACCCTAAATCATCATCACATAAATTTCATAGGAAGCATTATAAGCATGATTAACTTGGTTTCTAAGTTCTCCAAGTCCTTAAACTCATGTGGTCAAACCCTATCAGTATATAAACAAGGTCCCAAATGTCATGAAAGCATGGAAACCTTAAACCATATTTATAGCATTTTTTTTCCAAATAGCATAGTAAGCATATTGAGCTAGTTCCTAAGTCCTTCAAGCCCTTAACGTATGTCTTGGTCAATCTTTTAACAAGTATTCATTAGGGCTAAAAACAAACATACAAGCATGTGAACTTGAACTAACATCATGTATAAATTCATAACAAGACATCATACAATAGGTATGGCCGAAACTTACCCTAGCCTCATTTAGGTCACTAAACAACATATAGTATGAGAACTTTGGTTTTCTACTTATCATATTTCATGTAGAGTGACATAAGCATATTTAATTTTTGTTCTAGGGTTTCTAGGGCATTTATCCCTTCATGGCTGAAACACACAATGATCCATTTAGGTCATGGAAAAATTATACAAATATGTGACACAATCAACACATTATCATATTTTCATAAGAAGCACTTTTAACACATTTGGTTTCATTTCTAAGGCCTCTAGGTCTTTTAAACCATACTTGGCCGAAACTCACAGAATATAAACTTGCTTCAAATAGCCTAAAAGCATGAGAAATTATACAAGTTTCATAGCATGTATATAAAGACAAGCATAATAAACATACATGTGAATTGTGTCTTAGGCTTCCTAGGTTTCTTTCTCTTTTTCTTTTATTTTTCCTTATGGCCGAAACCTACCAATCTATAAACTAGGTTTTAAGTGGCCTAAAGCATGGAAAACCTAAGTAAGTTTCATGGAAAAAATTACTAAGAACATCATATACAAAGTTGGTTCATAAACAAGCTAGGACCCTTGTGAACTTACATGTCATATATCATGTAACTAATTTTCTATACTCAATTTAAATATAAGAGCATTAAACAACTTTCATATCATAATATCACAGAGGTCTTGAGCATATTATAATTTTGTTCAAGCTTTTCTAAACTATCCATCTTATCATGGCCGAAAATCTAAAATAAGAGTTCATGAATTTCTAGCAATGTACAACATGCAATTCTTTAAGAGAACTCTATATTCTATCATACAAACATGGTTATTTAAATTTAAAGGTCTTCCTAACCCTAAGCCCTTTTCTTGGCCGAAACATATAAATGGATTTCTTTGGTTCTAAGTAACCTTCAAGCAAGAAAACCAATAAAAACCCTTAGTAGTTCATGGGAGAAATTTTGTACTAGTTTAGTTAAACAATATTTTTCCCTAACCTCCTTAACATATTTTTGGCCGAAATTCTAGGGTTAGGTACTCCTCTGATCAAGCATCATTTAAGTATAAAAACATGAAGAAAATCCTTCCTACATAGCATAGAAAGAATATCATGAAATAAGGACTTGTTTAAAGCATCCTAGATTTGAAAACCCTTTCTTTAGCCGAATTTTCTTAAATTCTTTTCTAGGTTTTCTAATCCTTATAGAATCCAAAAATCACATAAAAGCCTTGTACCACAGGTGAGGGGAAGCTTACATCCTTTTCGCTTGTGGATCTAAGGTATGGTGAAGAAGAAGTAGCCTCTTCTTCTTGTTCCTTTCCCTTGATTCCTTTGCTAAGTCCTCCTTGTATCTTAGGCTTTCTTAGGGAACAAACTTGGCTTTGGGGCCGAAGATGGAGGAGAGGGGACTGTGGTGTTCTCGGTGAGGGAGAGGATGAATGAGAGAAAATGAGAGAAAAATAATTTTCTCTTTTCTTGCTCCCTTTTATGTTAAGGGGGAAGAAGTAGCAAAATTGATTTTTGCTTTCCTTCTCCCTTAACCCATTTTCTATTTTTCTTACATTTATTTTATTTTATATTTATTCTCACCATTCATGATAAAATAAGGGGGAATGAATCCCCTTAATTCCTCTTTAAGTTTTCAGCAAAAATCAAAGAGGAAGAGGGAGAGAAAGGGAGGAAGGCAAGTTGCCTTTCTCTTGTTCTTTTCTTGCTTTCTCTTCTTAGATCTTTACTCCTATCTTTATCATGCATTCCCTTTCCTTGCTATCAATATCTTCTCTCTATCCCAATTGGTTTCTACTAGTTAATTCTATGAATTATCATATAAGAGGTTCAAGGTTCAATCCTTGACTTCCTCTTCTTTTTATTTCATTTTATTTCTTTTTGCTTCAACTCACTTCTTATTATTTTTCTAAGGCAAAAATCTCATATTCATATATTTATCTTACAAGCTTAGTGGGTATTACAATACCCCGTACCTCATAAAAAGTTCGTCCTCGAACTTTAAAATAGCTCCGGGTACTTTTGTTTCATATCGTCCTCGCGTTCCCAAGTGGCTTCTTCGAAACGTTGATTCCGCCACAGGACCTTTACTAGGGGTATTTCTTTGTTCCTTAACCTCTTGATTTCTCGGTCCAGAATCTGGATGGGTTTACTTTCGTAACTCAGGTCTTCCTGCACCTGTACCGACTGAGGCTCAATCACTTGATCTGTGCTGGGAGTACATTTCTTGAGCATCGATACATGGAACACATTGTGAATGGATGCCATGTCTGGAGGTAGTTCTAGTCTGTATGCGACTTGGCCCACTCTTTCTAAAATCCGGTACGGTCCTATGTATCATGGGCTTAACTTGCTCCTCTTTCCGAACCTCATTATCCCTTTCATGGGGGATACTTTAAGGAATACCAAGTCTCCGTTGTTGAATTCTAGCGGTCTGCGCCGTTTATCGGCATAATTCTTCTGCCGACTCTGAGCGGTTTCTATTCGTTGACGGATCTTTTGTATAGCTCGGGTGGTGTCATCAATAAGTTCCGTTCGGAACCCCATTTCCTTCTTTTCACCACTTTCATACCAGCATATAGGAGACCTACACTTCCTCCCATATAGAGCTTCGTAAGGTGCCATTCCAATAGTAGCTTGGTAGCTATTATTGTAGGCGAATTCTGCCAGGTATAAATATCGGCACCAGCTCCCTTTGAAGTCCAGGGCACAAGCTCTTAACATATCCTCCAATATTTGATTTACTCTTTCAGTCTGCCCATCAGTCTGTGGGTGGAAGGCTGTGCTAAACAACAACTTCGTGCCGAGGGCCTTCTGAACGCACTCCCAAAAGTGCGAGACAAAACGTCCATCTCTATCAGAAATAATGGTCTTAGGGATACCATGTAATCTGACGATTTCCTTAACATATATCTGAGCTAGTTGTTCAGTTGAATAAGTCATCTTGATCGCCAAAAAGTGTGCAGACTTCGTCAGTCTGTCCACGATCACCCATATAGCATCATACCCGTTTGTCGTCTTGGGTAGACCTGAAATGAAATCCATGGAGATTTCTTCCCATTTCCATTATGGAATTTGGATAGGTTGTAATAATCCGCCGGGTCTCTGGTGTTCAGCTTTTACCCTTTGGCACGTCAGACAAGTACTGACGTACTGAGCCACTTCTCTTTTCATACCGGACCACCAAAATTTCTTTTTCAGGTCCTGGTACATTTTAGTGGAACCCGGGTGCATTGCATAAGGCGTTGTATGGGCTTCTTCCAGTATCTTCTTTCGCAACTCTGGATCCTCTGGAATACATAATCGATCCCTGAGGTATAATATTCCATCGTCTGCGATACAGAACCCGTCATTCTTTCCTTCTGCGGTCTCTTGTTTAATTCTTTGAAGGCTCGGGTCCCTGGTTTGTTTCTCTAACATGTTCTCGAATAATGTTGGTGTTATGGTGAGGGTAGAGAGTCGTCCGGACATGGTTTCAACTAATGGATAAGAAACGTGTTTCAGTTTCTCGATGGATTCCCTCTTCAGTTTGTTTTCAGCATTGAATAAAAATTCTAGCATACTGACTGAAATTAATTAACTGACCTGTGACAACAGTAGAGGCGTTCGCCATGTCATCCTGAGCAAGCGAGCAAACTCTGGCATTGGTCATAGTGGGAGGGGCCTCTAATCTTCCTTGGCTGATTGAAGTCCCTTCTATGGCAGCTTGCATCTGGTGAAGCTGTGCGGGGGCACTCCTGTTCTGGAAGTTCTGCGAAGGTGGTGCTTGAAGCTGAGTAGGGCAATCTCTTATTAAATGACCTTCCTTTCCGCAATTGTAGCACTTTCTGGTGCTCAGACGACATACTCCAGAATGCATCTTCCCACATGTGGCACACTGAGGGTACTTGGTCTGCTTATTGGCTGGACCACCTTTTGTTTTATTCCACTGCTTCCTCTTTCCACTTGAGTTTCCTTTCCAGTCAGTTCTGGTACTGTGCGATTTTTGTCCTCCGGTCAGTGCTTGGTTCTTGCCCTTATTCATTGCTTCCTGATAGTGCTCGGTAATCAGGGCGCTGCTGACCAGCTCCTCTGCAGTCTGCGGTCTATTAACTCCGCCGGCTACGTTCAGAGCTATCTCGGGTCGGAGCATCTTTAACATCAACCGGACCCTTTCTTTTTCAGTTCGGACCAGTTCTGGGCACAATCGAGCTAGGCGGTTGAACCTCTTGATGGCTTCATTGACTGACAGATCACCTTGCCGGAACTCAGTGAACTCGTCATAGTGCTTGTTGGTCACTTGCATATGGAAAAATTCCTCTAAGAACTCTGTCTCAAAATCTGCCCACTGCATTTGGTTTATTTGCCTTTTCGCCTTTACTCTGTCCCACCACATCCGGGCATCTCCGGTAAGACAGAACGACGCGCACTTGACCTTCTCGTGTTCAGGCCAATCCAATAGTTCCATTATGTTCTCCACGGTTTTGAGCCAGGCTTGTGCGTCCCATGGTTCGCAGTTTCCCGAGAATGCTTCTGGCTTAAGCCTTTGCCATTGCATCAGGTAGGCCTCTTGTCGGACCATCGGAGTAGGGGCTGCCGGGGGCACTGGTGCGGCTGTAGGTATGACAGGTAGTGGATTCACCGGTGGGGTAACTGGGTTGCCTTGCTGACCCATTAAGGTAGTGATCAGCTGTTGTTGTTCTGCGATCTGATGCTGGAGGTCTGCGACTACCTGCGTCAGATCTGGTGGAGTCACTGTTCCTCCGGTTCGGGCATTGCGTGTCCTAACCATGTTTATCTAAAAGAAATAGACTAGTGTAAGTGGTTATCGATTTTAGCCATTCTAACGTACTGATTTGTTCCTATCTATTTGTTATGGTATTATTTCTAACCTACCAATATGTACTCCTAATCTAATTTATAACTAAAAGCATAGAATAAAGCATCAAATATAAGCAAGTAAAACATGAATCTAAAGCATAAACAACATAAGGAAAAATAAGGAATATAATGACAAACAATGTAACATAAGGAAATAAAGCATAAGCAATGTAGTAAAGAAATAAAACATAAGCAATATAACAAGAAAGAAAAATAAAGCATAAGTTATATAACATGAAACTAAACATAAGCATGTAACAAGAAAATTAAACATAAACATATAACAAGTAAATTAAGCATAAACATTCTTACTTGGATCGGCAGGTAGGAGGCTTGATGTGTGTGTAGTGAGCTGGCAATAAACTTTGGCTCTGATACCAACCTGTAACGCCCGCCCTCCCTGCTATCAACAAGGGACGGGGCTACGATACTCTACGTACGTATTACAGCGGAAGACTTAAAATTATTTTTCTTAACTTAATTAAAACTGAACTACACTAACATGGTTTCATAACATGATAACAAAATAAATAAAAACTTAACATCAAGTCACCCATATTGTATTACATTTCACAAAACCAAAGCATAGTTCTTAAAGGTTTTAAAGCAGGTTCTTAATTAGTTGCCTAGCCACCGCCACACACATCTTCGTTGCCCCTCCTGCTTCTCCTTTAACTCATCCAGCTTTTTCCTTTATCTGTGATACAAGGAAAGTAAGCTATGAGCACTCATGGCTCAGTAAGTTCCTTTCCTACTCACTAAAACCAACAATCAGTACATAATCAAATAATGTCTCAACTTAACATGATCTCAACTAGTCATGGCATAACATATCATACTCTTTAAGCATATCATGCAACATAACAAACATTATAACTAGTCATGGCATATCATCTCTTAAAGCATAGCATGAAACATAACATAATCATATCATGGCATATCATCTCTTAAAACATAGCATGAAACATAACATAATCTTATCATGGCATATCATCTCTTAAAACATAGCATGAAACATAACATAATCTTATCATGGCATATCATCTCTTAAAACATAGCATGAAACATAACATAATCATATCATGACATATCTTAAATCATAGCCTCAACACAACATAATCATAGATTATATGCATCATGATTTTAAAAACATGTATCCGAAAAACATGTGTATGTCTCATGATCTTTTAAAATCATTTTCTTCTTACATATATATACTTGAACATAATATCAACATATTTAGGGCCCCGGCTTGTACCATACATACATAACATAGATGCGCGCGTCCTAAGTATATCCAAGGTAGCAAGTCTTGAATCATACTAGGAACTAGGTCAATGATCACAAAGCATGGCCTAGGGGCCTATTTGAAGAGTCCATCCCTTATTAGCCTAGATCACAAAGCAAGGCTTGGCCTAGATCACAAAGAAAGGCCTAGGGGTGTACTAAGGAGCCCATCCTTTATTAGCCTAGATCACAAAGCAAGGCTTAGCCTAGATCACAAAGCAAGGCCTAGGGACTGATTAGGAGTCCACCCTTGGTACAAGCCTTACAAAGTAAAATAGCATGTATAAAAATGCATCATTTAGTCACATAGCATAGCATAAAAGTATGCATCACTTAGGCATACATTATGTCATAAAAGTATGCATCAATTAGGCATACATCATATCATAAAAAGTATGCATCACTTAGGCATACATCATGTCATAAGAAAGTATGCATCACTTAGGCATACATCATATCATAAAAAGTATGCATCACTTAGGCATACATCATGTCATAAGAAAGTATGTATCACTTAGGCATACATCATATCATAAAAAGTATGCATCACTTAGGCATACATCATGTCATAAGAAAAAGTAGACATATTTTAAACACATAGCACATCATAAAAACATGCATATTCTAAGTACATAGCATATCATTAAAGCATGCATATTTCTACTCACATAGCATATCATAAAAGCATGCATATTCTAAGCACATAGCATATTATTAAAACATGCATATCCCTATCCACATATCATATCATAAAAAGGTATAAATCACAAGCATACATGGTTAAGCATAAGGGTATATCATGTGATTATACTATCATAAGAAACAAGGTAACATAGTTAACTTGGGTTCTAAGCTTCCTAAACCCTTGGGTTCCTATCATGGCCGAACCCCCTTAGGTCTCAATTTAGGTAAAAACAACCTCCAAGCATGTGAACCCTAAATCATCATCACATAAATTTCATAGGAAGCATTATAAGCATGATTAACTTGGTTTCTAAGTTCTCCGAGTCCTTAAACTCATGTGGCCGAACCCTATCAGTATATAAACAAGGTCCCAAATGTCATGAAAGCATGGAAACCTTAAACCATATTTATAGCATTTTTTTCCAAATAGCATAGTAAGCATATTGAGCTAGTTCCTAAGTCCTTCAAGCCCTTAACGTATGTCTTGGTCAATCTTTTAACAAGTATTCATTAGGGCTAAAAACAAACATACAAGCATGTGAACTTGAACTAACATCATGTATAAATTCATAACAAGACATCATACAATAGGTATGGCCGAAACTTACCCTAGCCTCATTTAGGTCACTAAACAACATATAGTATGAGAACTTTGGTTTTCTACTTATCATATTTCATGTAGAGTGACATAAGCATATTTAATTTTTGTTCTAGGGTTTCTAGGGCATTTATCCCTTCATGGCCAAAACACACAATGATCCATTTAGGTCATGGAAAAATTATACAAATATGTGACACAATCAACACATTATCATATTTTCATAAGAAGCACTTTTAACACATTTGGTTTCATTTCTAAGGCCTCTAGGTCTTTTAAACCCTACTTGGCCGAAACTCACAGAATATAAACTTGCTTCAAATAGCCTAAAAGCATGAGAAATTATACAAGTTTCATAGCATGTATATAAAGACAAGCATAATAAACATACATGTGAATTGTGTCTTAGGCTTCCTAGGTTTCTTTCCCTTTTTCTTTTATTTTTCCTTATGGCCGAAACCTACCAATCTCTAAACTAGGTTTTAAGTGGCCTAAAGCATGGAAAACCTAAGTAAGTTTCTGTAACACCCACTAAGCTTTTAAGAATAAATATGAGAATGATGAATTTGCCATAGAAAAATAATAAGAAGTGAGTTGAAGTAAAAAGAAATAAAATGAAATAAAAAGAAGTGATGGTCAAGGATTGAACCTTGAACCTCTTATATTATAATTCATAGAATTAATTAGTAGAAACCAATTGGGATAGAGAGAAGATATTGATAGCAAAGGAGGGAAACTCATGATAAAGGTGAGAATAAAAGATAGCCAAAAGAAAACAAGAAAAGAGCAAGAGAAAGGCAACTTGCCTTCCTCCCTTTCTCTCCCTCTTCCTCTTTGATCTTGCCGAAATTTTAAAGAGGAGTTAAGGGGATTCATTCCTCCTTATTTTAACATGAATGGTGAGAATAAATGGAAAATAAGATAAATAAAATAAAAATAGAGAAAAAGGCTAAGGGAGAAGGAAAGCAAAAATCAAGTTTGCTACCTCTTCCCCCTTAACATAAAAGGGAGCAAGAAAAGAGAAAATTATTTTTCTCTCATTTTTCTTTCACTCATCCTCTCCCTCACCGAGAACACCACAGTTTCCTCTCCTCCATCTTCGGCCCCAAAGCCAAGTTTGTCCCTAAGAAAGCCTAAGATACAAGGAGGACTTAGCAAAGGAATCAAGGGAAAGGAACTAGAAGAAGAGACTATTTCTTCTTCACCATACCTTAGATCCACAAGCGAAAAGGATGTAAGCTTCCCCTCACCTGTGGTATAAGGCGTTTTATGTACTTTTCAGATTTTATGAGGATTTTAAAACCTAGAAACAAGTTTGAGAAAATTCGGCCAAGAAGAGCTTTCAAAATCTAATGATGTTTAACTAGTCTTCACTATATGATAGATTTTTCTATGCTATGTAGAGGGGTTCTTCTTCATGATTTTATACCTATATGATGCTTGATCATAGGAGTACTGAACTCTAGAATTTCGGCCAAAAATATTCTTAAGAGGCTAGGGAAATTTATTGTTTTACCCAACTAGTACAAGGTTCTCCCTATGAAATATTAAGGATTATGTATTGGTTTTCTTCCTTAGAAGATATTTGAAACTAAAAGAAAACCCACTCATATGTTTCGGCCAAGGAAGGGTTTAGGATTAGGAAGGCCTTTAAATTTAAATAACCATGCTCATGCTATAGAATACAAAGATCTTAAAGGATTTGTATGCTTGAATATTGCTAGAATTTCATGAACTCCTTCTTAGTGTTTTTCGGCCATGATGAGATGGATAGCTTAGAAAGCTTAAACAAAATTTTAAAATGCTCAAGACCTCTGTGATGTTTAGATATGAAAGTTGTTTAATGCCCTCATGCTTAATTAGGGTGTAGAAAAATTAGTAGCATAACATATATCATGTATGACCACAAGGGGTCCTAGTTTACTCATGAACAAATTTGTATATATGTTTCTTAGTAACTTTTTCCATGAAACTTACTTAGATTTTTCATGCTTTAGGCCACTTAAAAACCTAGCTAAAGAATGGTAGGTTTCGGCCATGGGAAAAAAAATAAAAGAAAAAGAGAAAAAGAAACCTAGAAAGCCTAAGACACAATTCATATGTATACTCATTAGGCTTGTCTTTACACATGCTATGAAACTCGTATGACTTCACATTTTTTTTTTTATGTTATTGAAGCAAGTTTAAGCACTGATGAGTTTCGGCCAAGTAGGGTTTAAATGACCTAGAGGCCTTAGAATTTAAACCAAAGGTGTTAAAATGCTTCTTATGAAAATATGATAAACTATTGATTGTGTCACATGCTTGTATAATTTTTCCATGATCTAAAAGGACTATTGTAAGTCTCGGCCATGGAGGGTTAGACACCCTAGGGACCCTAGGACTTAAATTAAATATGCTCATGTCACCCTACATGAAATGTGATAAGTAGAAAGCCAAGGTTCAATTGCTATATGTTGTTTTATGACCTAAAATGATGCTAGGGTATGTTTCGGCCATAACTATTGTATGATGATTTGTATGAATTTATACATAATGTTAGTCCAAGTTCACATGCTTGTATTCTTGTTTGTAGCCCTAATGAGAACTTGTTAAATTTCGGCCATGACATATGTTAAGGGCTTAAAGAACTTAGGAACTAATTCAAATATGTCAAATGTGTTTACCTTATTTCTTGGTAAAAATGTTATAAATATGATTTCAAGTTGTCTATGTTTTTATGTCATATGGAACCTTGTTTCACACCTTAAGGTTTCAGCCACATGAAATTAGGGACTTGAAGAACTTAGAAACTAAGTTAATCATGTTTATAATGCTTCCTATGAAAATGTTATGATGATAATTTAGGTACCACGTGCTTGGATGTTGTGTTTAGCCTAAATTGAGCTCTAAAGGGGTTTCGGCCACAAGGGTTTAGGAATCTTAGAACCAAGATAAATATGATACAATGTTTCCTATGATAGGATAATCACAAGATACACCCTTATGCTTAATATGTATGCTTGTGATTTATGACTTATGATATGATATGCATGCTTTTATGATATGATATGCTTTGTGCTTAAAATATGCATGCTTTTATGATAAGCTATGTGGATAAAATATGCATGCTTGATGATATGCTTTATGCTTAAGATATGCATGTTTTTATGATCTATGCCTAAGTGATGCATATTGTTATGACATGATGTATGCCTAAGTGATGCGTACCTTTATGATATGATGTATGCCTAAGTGATGCATACCTTTATGACATGATGTATGCCTAAGTGATGCATACCTTTATGATATGATGTATGCCTAAGTGATGCATACTTTTATGACATGATGTATGCCTAAGTGATGCATACTTTTATGATGTGTGCCTAAGTGATGCATGCTTTTATGATACATGATATGTATGACATGTACTTTACTTTATGTGTGAGTGGCTTGTACCAAGGGTGGGCTCCATAAGCGCCCCGGGGACTAAGGACCTCGTTAGGGATGGGCTCCTAAGTGCCCCTAGGACTAAGGGCCTAGTATGTATGCCTCGTAGGGTTCAAGACTTGCTACCTTGGACCTACAAGGTTGCGCGCAATATGTAAGTGGTACATAGCCGGGATCCCCCTTATGTTGAGATTATTTTCAAGTATATATACATATAAAAGAGAATGGTTTTAAAGATCATGAGACATACACATGTTTTTCGGATACATGTTTTCCAAAATCATATTGCATACACCTTTTGATTATGCTATGTTTCATGCTATGCTCTTGATTATGATATGCCATGATAAGGTATGTTTATGTTACGTTCATGCTATACCTTATAGACATGTTTCGGCCATGGATATGTTGATGCTTGATATATATAGATTTCGGCCATGGATTTGATGATGCCTTGATGTACATATTCGGCCATAGCTATGATGCTTTGATATATATGTTTCGGCCATGATTTGATATACCATGATACTTGTTTGTTATGCTATGTCTAGCTATGTTTTATGCAATGCACTATGTATATGTTTCGGCCATGATGATGTTTGATATGCCATGACTAGTTGTGATTATATTATGATGCATGATAAGCTTGAATAGAATGCTATGTTATGCCATGATTAGCTGAGATTATGACTTGTTGATACATTCTTGATTATGTGCTGATTGTTGGCTTTAGTGAGTAGGAAAGGAACTTATTGAGCCATGAGTGCTCATAGCTTACTTTCCTTGTACCACAGATAAAGGAAAAAGCTGGATGAGTTAAAGGAGCAGCAGGAGGGGCAACAAAGATGTGTGTGGCGGTGGCTAGGAAACTAATTAAGAACCTGCTTTAAAACCTTTAAGAACTATGCTTTGGTTTTGTGAAATGTAATACAATATGAGTGACTTGATACTAAGTTTTTATTTATTTCGTTATCATGTTATGAAACCATGTTAGTGTAGTTCGGTTTTAATTAAGTTAAGAAAAAATAAATTTTAAGTCTTCCGCTGTAGTATGTACGTAGAGTATCGTAGCCCCGTCCCTTAGGGTTAGCAGGGAGGGCGGGCGTTACAGGTTGGTATCAGGGCCAAGTTATTGCCAGCTCACTACACACACATCAAGCCTCCTACCTTCCGCTCCAAGTAAGAATGTGTTAGCTAAATTTACTTGCTATATGCTTAAGTTTAATTTTCTTGTCATATGTTTATGCTTAATTTCTTGTCATATGCTTATGTTTAGTTTCATGTTATGTAACTTATGCTTTATTTTTTCTTTCTTGTTATATTGCCTATGTTTTATTTCTTTACTACATTGCTTATGCTTTATTTCCTTATGTTACATTGGTTGTCATTATATTCCTTATTTTTTTTTCCTTATGTTGTTTATGCTTAGATTCATGTTTTACTTGCTTATATTTGATGCTTTATTCTATGCTTTTAGTTATAAATTAGATTAGGAGTACATATTGGTAGGTTAGAAATAATACCATAACAAATAGATAGGAACAAATCAGTACGTTAGAATGGCTAAAATCGATAACCACTTACACTAGTCTATTTCTTTTAGATAAACATGGTTAGGACACGCAATGCCCGAACCAGAGGAACAGTGACTCCACCAGATCTGACGCAGGTAGTCGCAGACCTCCAGCATCAGATCGCAGAACAACAACAGCTGATCACTACCTTAATGGGTCAGCAAGGCAACCCAGTTACCCCATTGGTGAATCCACTACCTGTCATACCTACAACCGCACCAGTGCCCCCGGCAGCCCCTACTCCGATGGTCCGACAAGAGGCCTACCTGATGCAATGGCAAAGGCTTAAGCCAGAAGCATTCTCGGGAAACTGCGAACCATGGGACGCACAAGCCTGGCTCAAAACCGTGGAGAACATAATGGAACTATTGGATTGGCCTGAACACGAGAAGGTCAAGTGCGCGTCGTTCTGTCTTACCGGAGATGCCAATGCAGTGGGCAGATTTTGAGACAGAGTTCTTAGAAGAATTTTTCCATATGCAAGTGACCAACAAGCACTATGACGAGTTCACTAAGTTCCGGCAAGGTGATCTGTCAGTCAATGAAGCCGTCAAGAGGTTCAACCGCTTAGCTCGATTGTGCCCAGAACTGGTCCGAACTGAAAAAGAAAGGGTCCGGTTGATGTTAAAGATGCTCCGACCCGAGATAGCTCTGAACGTAGCCGGCAGAGTTAATAGACCGCAGACTACTGAGCAGCGCCCTGATTACCGAGCACTATCAGGAAGCAATGAATAAGGGCAAGAACCAAGCACTGACCGGAGGACAAAAATCGCACAGTACCAGAACTGACTGGAAAGGAAACTCAAGTGGAAAGAGGAAGCAGTGGAATAAAACAAAAGGTGGTCCAGCCAATAAACAGACCAAGTACCCTCAGTGTGCCACATGTGGAAATATGCATTCTGGTATATGTCTTCTGAGTACCAAAAAGTGCTATAATTGCGGAAGGGAAGGTCATTTGGCAAGAAATTGCCCTACTCAGTCTCAGGCACTACCTCCGCAGAACAACCAGAATATGAGTACCCCTGCACAACTCCACCAGATGCAAGCTGCCATAGAAGGGACTTCAATCAGCCAAGGAAGATTGGAGGCCCCTCCCACTATGACCAATGCCAGAGTCTACTCTCTTACCAAGGAAGACGTGGCGAATGCTTCTATTGTTGTCACAGGTCAGCTACTTATTTACAATCAGTATGCTGTAGTATTATTTGATACCGGGGCAACACACTCGTTCGTCTCAACGCCTTTTATGAAGAAGCTAGATATACCACTCCGAACTCTAGAGGACACGTTCTTAACAACCTTACCATCCGGGGAGATTATGCCATTGGACTATATGCTACAAGCAGTACTTATTCGGATTGCAAACAGAGAACTCTACTGCAATCTGATAGTACTTGATATGCAGGATTATGACATAATTTTAGGCATGGATTTCCTTAGTAAGTACGGCGCTTCAATCGAGTGCCGCAAAAGAAAAGTGATTTTCCGACCCGAAAATGAACCAGAGTTTGAATTTTACGGAGAGTCAAAAGGAACGGAGAAGCTATTGTCATCTATTAAAGCACAAAAGATGTTAGATAAAGGATGTATGAGGTTTCTAGCACACGTGGTTGATACCAATCAAGTCAAAGACCCGAAGTTAGAAGACGTCAGAGTAGTATGCAATTATCCAAAGGTATTTCCTGATGAACTACAAGGGTTGGCCCCTGACAGGGAGATAGAATTCGGAATTGAATTGATTCCTGGTACTCAGCCGATCTCGAAAGCACCTTATCGTATGGCTCCGGCTGAATTAAAGGAGCTTCAGGAACAGTTATCCGAATTACTCGGCAAGGGACTTATTCGTCCTAGTCACTCTCCATGGGGAGCTCCAGTGCTATTTGTAAAGAAGAAGGATGGGTCTATGCGAATGTGTATAGACTACCGAGCGCTGAATAATGTGACGATCAAGAATCGGTACCCACTCCCGCGGATCGATGATCTGTTCGATCAACTGAAGGGTGCGACTGTTTTCTCAAAGATAGATCTACGATCCGGATATCATCAAGGGAAAGTGAAACCAGATGATATACCAAAAACAACATTTCGAACCCGATATGGACACTATAAGTTCATAGTTATGCCTTTCGGAGTAACCAACGCTCCTGCAGTATTTATGGACCTGATGAATCGAGTATTTACGGCATATCTTGATAAATTTGTGATCGTCTTCATTGATGATATACTTATCTACTCGAGAACTCCAGAAGAACATACCGAACACCTGAATATTGTACTACAGATCCTTCAGGAGAAACAACTATATGCAAAATTCTCCAAATGCGAGTTTTGGCTTGACCGGGTAATATTTCTAGGTCATGTCATCTCCAAAGATGGAGTTATGGTGGATCCAAGTAAAATCGAAGCAGTAAATAACTGGAATCGACCAAAGAATGCCAGCGAAGTCAGGAGTTTTCTCGGACTAGCAAGTTATTACAAGAAATTCGTAGAGAATTTCTCCAAAATCGCAGCTCCTATGACAGCCCTCACCAAGAAAAATACAAAGTATGAATGGACAGAAGCTTGCGAGAAGAGTTTTGCGGAATTAAAAAGGAGACTGACTAGTGCTCCGATTCTTACTCTTCCGGAAACCAACAGAGGCTTCGATATGTACAGTGATGCTTCCATCACAGGACTTGGAGCTGTACTCATGCAAGATGGCAAAGTCATTGCCTACGCTTCTAGACAACTTAAAGAACATGAGAAGAATTATCCTATTCACGACTTAGAACTAGCAGCCGTGGTCTTCGCTCTAAAAATATGGAGACATTATCTATATGGAGCTCAGTGTAAGATTTATACTGACCATCAGAGTCTGAAATATTTCTTCACACAGAAAGACCTGAATATGAGGCAACGCCGATGGCTCGAATTAGTTAAAGATTATGACTGCGAGATCCTTTATCACCCAGGAAAGGCGAACAAAGTGGCTGATGCACTCAGCCGAAAGTTCAGTGTCACCTGAAGCCATTTTATGAGGTACGGGGTACTGTAACACCCACTAAGCTTTTAAGAATAAATATGAGAATGATGAATTTGCCTTAGAAAAATAATAAGAAGTGAGTTGAAGTAAAAAGAAATAAAATGAAATAAAAAGAAGTGATGGTCAAGGATTGAACCTTGAACCTCTTATATTATAATTCATAGAATTAATTAGTAGAAACCAATTGGGATAGAGAGAAGATATTGATAGCAAAGGAGGGAAACTCATGATAAAGGTGAGAATAAAAGATAGACAAAAGAAAACAAGAAAAGAGCAAGAGAAAGGCAACTTGCCTTCCTCCCTTTCTCTCCCTCTTCCTCTTTGATCTTGCCAAAATTTTAAAGAGGAGTTAAGGGGATTCATTCCCCCTTATTTTATCATGAATGGTGAGAATAAATGGAAAATAAGATAAATAAAATAAAAATAGAGAAAAAGGCTAAGGGAGAAGGAAAGCAAAAATCAAGTTTGCTACCTCTTCCCCCTTAACATAAAAGGGGGCAAGAAAAGAGAAAATTATTTTTCTCTCATTTTTCTTTCACTCATCCTCTCCCTCACTGAGAACACCACAGTTCCCTCTCCTCCATCTTCGGCCCCAAAGCCAAGTTTGTCCCTAAGAAAGCCTAAGATACAAGGAGGACTTAGCAAAGGAATTGTAACACCCCAAATTTCATGATTTGGAGTCCTAAAAGACCTTATTAAAATCTAGAAATGTTTTAGAAAAATTCTAGAGATTTTTAGGAATTTATAGAATATTTTTATGCAATTTTTGGAGGTCGTTTGGTATTTTTACTAAACGAAAGAAGTTTCGACAAAAAAATGTCCAAGCTGAGGTTTGAACCGGCAACCCCTGACCTGGGCAAAACCCGGCTAACCAACTGGGATAGTAGTTATTAATTAATCATATAAAGGGAGAATTCCATTTAAGCATAAGTTAGGAACAGTAAAATAATAGGAAATAAAATGGTTGCAGCTGGGATTTGAACCCACGAGTTGGGCTTTAAGCAGAACGCAGCCCACCAAGCGAACCAGTCGTCAGTTTTGTTTAGAAAAGGTAAGAAAATTTATTTAACAAGTTAACAGAATATGGAGATTATAAAAAAAGAGAACTTACGTGTTAATTCCCGTGACCTAAAATCCCGTTTCACTCTTCCCCTTCTGCGTGTGCGACGGCGGGATCGGGCGAAAACGAAGCCGAAAAGAGATTAAGGTTTTCTCTTCGGCGTCCGGCCAAAGGGGACTTATCCACGAGCTCTTCTTGGATTCGAGCTCCTCTCGTCAAGAAGGAACAGTAGGCACGAGGAAGAGGGCGAGTTTACGAGATCCTCCGCAAGCCCTAGAAGCATTGGAAGCTTTCTTCTCCGGCTGTAAGTCCAAGAAAAGCCTAAGGTAAGTTGCTACTCACCTGTGGTAAGAGGAATTCCGACTTCGTTTCGATATTTCCTTGTTTGTTCGATTTTGCCGTGAAGCTTCTCGGATTTGCTTGCTGCCGTGAACCCTAAAGAAAGAAGAGAAGGGATTTGAATGGTTTAGATCTGTTCTAGTTTAACGAATGAAATAGATAAACATGGAAGAGAAGGGTTTTGCTTGCTGATGATCTCTTTCATGTTTTGCTTCCACGTTTTGGTTTCTACAGATTTCGGATTTATGCTGTAAAAATCTGTTTAGCACAGCATTCACCTCCTTTGGTTCCCTGCCGTGATGTTCTTGTGGGAAGATGAGAAGGGGTTCCATTGGGTTTGGCAAATAGTTAGGCTTCTGATAGCAAGCAAGTTGATTTTCTTAGGTTGCAATTAAGCAAGCTTGATTCCTTTTGTTTCAATTCTGCAAGTTTTATTCCTTTTGTTACACATGCAGCAGGTTAGTTAATTTAGTTTTCCTTCAACAAGTTAGCTAAGTTTCAGTCATAGTTTTTGGTGCTAGTTAGTGGGCATGAACAACCCTATATATATATATATTTAGCATCTGTTTAGACCCTTTTGTACTATGTAGTGGCACGAACAGCCCATTAATCCTATACTGGCTTCAGAGCTTGCTTTGCAGATTTTTGATTTATTCTAGCATGTTGTTTAGACCTTCCTATTTGTTGTTAGTTAAGCATGTGTAGTTCTCTTTACTACTAGATATACATGAGCAGTTTCTTTAGTTTTTATTTGTTATTAATTATAGCATGAGCAGTATTGATTTAATTCCTAGTTTTGTTTGCTATGTGTTGAGCATGATCAGTTTCCTTTGCCACGAGATATGCATGAGTATACTTTCTAGTTTTCCTGTGCTATTAGATCAACCTGAGCAGTTATATATATGTTGTTTATTTCAGGATTTTCAGAATTGTTTTCCTTTGTATTAAACCTGTTGTAGCATGTTTGAAGAAGTTAGATATGCTTTCTTTTGATTTGCCTCTGATATAGCATGCTTATAGAAGTCAGATTTTCTTTCCTTTGATTTAATTCTGCTGTAGCATACCTATGTTCTTTTTAAGAGTTCAAGAAAAGTATAAGAAAGATTAAGAAAAGAAAGAAAAGGCCGAGGCCTTAAGTAGATCCCAAAAGTCAAGACTTTAGGGATTTTGGCACACAAGGTGCCTATTAAAATGCCAAGGCATTAAAAGAAGAAGTAATTAAGATTATAAATATTTTACTTTTAAGAAGAGGCTAGTACCCGACATCCAAGAGCTTGTCGTTAAACAAATCCAGGTGTCCAATTCCGAGGTCTTGGCCCTGGTAGACCGAGGTCTGCGCTTTTAGGATTGGTGGCTCGCTACCCCAACCTATTAGGGAACGCGCATAAGATGGTACTACGCCTGGGCCCAAGAAGAAGTTGATTATTATTTTGAAGTATTATAAGTATAATCTTTTGAACTAATAAAACAATGTGTTTACAAAAGTTTACAAGCATTAATGAATAAGTTTAAATAAGTGAAATAAAAGAATAAGTTTTTAAGTAAGTTTAATAAGAATCAGAAAGTGTTTAGAATTCAGAAAGTTAAATTCTTTATGCTAGCATGATAGTATAGACTTGTCTTACATGTTTAGCCTTTCAGTATGTTTCTTTACTATTAGAAGAGCATGAGTTAGCTTACTGTTATTTGCTATTTATGAGCATGAGTAGCTTTACATGTTAGCATTCAGTTTTAGCATGTTTTTATTTATATACATGCACATCGAGTTTTTGTGAGTTAGATAGCGCTTACTAAGCAAATTTTGCTTATAGACTACACTTCCTCTTACTGCAGATACAGGAAAGGAAAAGATATAGAAAGGAAGGCGACAAGGAGGTGTTCGAGGGATGTGTGATGCCAGGACTATGGAAGCCTTGGGACTTAGTTTAAGAATTTATTAAAAATGTATTAGATGAGTCATTTAGTCTTCCGCTGTTAGTTAACTGTATGTTTTTATTTTGTTTCCGCTATTTATTACTTGCATGCTTGGATTTCATTAAACTGCGTGGTGATGTTATTCTTTTGGTTGTGAAAATATATGCTCCAGCCGCCTGTGGCTGAGTATAGTTTGTTTGTATTGTTGATTAGGTCACCGGTACAGGGGAGACTCTGCCGAAATTTTTCGGTAGGGTTTCCATGTGATTTTTAATCATACCGGTTAAGTAGAGTTAGTAGTTAAGTAACGGTCATCCTTAGAGAGTAGTAGTAGTAAGAAGGGTGGTCGTTACAGTTGGTATCAGAGCAGTTCCCAATCTCCAGCATCACACATCAGCACCATCCTTGCTGTCTTCAAGTAAGAAAGTATTTAATTTTCTTTTATGCTTTCTTTATTATTTATAGTATAGAGTATCTGCTTATATGTGCTTAGGAAAGGAGAAAATTCATGTTTTAATTTTCTATGTTTTGATACATATGCTTAGAAAGAATAGAGACAATTTTAGTTTTGTTTCTCTTATATTCATATATATATAAGTATGTTTAGAAAGGATAGGGAAGATATCAAGTCTTCCAAAGACCACGAATGGGTACGATGCGAGATAAATGATAGAGGACCGAGAAGTTAAGAGACTAAGGAACAAAAGAGTATCATTAGTAGAAGTCATTTAGAACCAGAAGCATGAGGAAGTTACTTAGGAGCATGAGGAGATAGAAATGTCCAGAATTATTCTAAGTTCGAGGATGAACTTTTTATAAGGGAGGGAGAATTGTAACACCCCAAATTTCATGATTTAGAGTCCTAAAAGACCTTATTAAAATCTAGAAATGTTTTAGAAAAATTCTAGAGATTTTTAGGAATTTATAGAATATTTTTATGCAATTTTTGGAGGTCGTTTGGTATTTTTACTAAACGAAAGAAGTTTCGACAAAAAAATGTCCAAGCTGAGGTTTGAACCGGCAACCCCTGACCTGGGCAAAACCCGGCTAACCAACTGGGATAGTAGTTATTAATTAATCATATAAAGGGAGAATTCCATTTAAGCATAAGTTAGGAACAGTAAAATAATAGGAAATAAAATGGTTGCAGCTGGGATTTGAACCCACGAGTTGGGCTTTAAGCAGAACGCAGCCCACCAAGCGAACCAGTCGTCAGTTTTGTTTAGAAAAGGTAAGAAAATTTATTTAACAAGTTAACAGAATATGGAGATTATAAAAAAAGAGAACTTACGTGTTAATTCCCGTGACCTAAAATCCCGTTTCACTCTTCCCCTTCTGCGTGTGCGACGGCGGGATCGGGCAAAAACGAAGCCGAGAAGAGATTAAGGTTTTCTCTTCGGCGGCCGGCCAAAGGGGACTTCTCCACGAGCTCTTCTTGGATTCGAGCTCCTCTCGTCAAGAAGGAACAGTAGGCACGAGGAAGAGGGCGAGTTTGCGAGATCCTCCGCAAGCCCTAGAAGCATTGGAAGCTTTCTTCTCCGGCTGTAAGTCCAAGAAAAGCCTAAGGTAAGTTGCTACTCACCTGTGGTAAGAGGAATTCCGACTTCGTTTAGATATTTCCTTGTTTGTTCGATTTTGCCGTGAAGCTTCTCAGATTTGCTTGCTGCCGTGAACCCTAAAGAAAGAAGAGAAGGGATTTGAATGGTTTAGATCTGTTCTAGTTTAACGAATGAAATAGATAAACATGGAAGAGAAGGGTTTTGCTTGCTGATGATCTCTTCCATGTTTTGCTTCCACGTTTTGGTTTCTACAGATTTCAGATTTATGCTGTAAAAATCTGTTTAGCACAGCATTCACCTCCTTTGGTTCCCTGCCGTGATGTTCTTGTGGGAAGATGAGAAGGGGTTCCTGTAACGACCCAATTTTCCTTATTTCGAGTTCCAAATGTCCATAAAAATATTTGGAAATACTTTTAAAATATTCTAGAGATTTTTAGGAATTTTTAGAGTATTTTTATGTAATTTTTGGAGGTCGTTTAATAGGGTTACAAAAAGAAAGAAGTTTTGATAAAAAACGTTGAAGGTGAGATTCGAACCCACAATCTCGGGTCGGACTGACCCAAGCAAAACCGGCCCAACCAGCTGAGCTACGCTCATTTTGTTAATTATATATGGAGCGATATATATTTAAGTAATAGTTAGGAACAGTAAAATAATAGGAAATAAAATGGTTGCAGCTGGGATTCGATCCCTCGTGTTGGGCTTTAAGCAGAACGCAGCCCACCAACAGACCAGCCGCGGGTTTGTTAATAAAACCCGAATCAAGTTGTATTTAAGCAATAGTTAGTTAACAGAATATTAAAGTTATAAGAAGAGAACTTAGGTTTTCCCCGTGAGAAAATTTTCTCCTCTCCTCCTCTCGCGACGGCGTTTTTCTCTCGCGGCGGAAACGAAGAAACAGGCGGTAGGGCTCGATCTCCGGTGCCGGCGAAGGGTTTTTCCGGCCGGTCTCCACCCGTGCATGACCACCTCGACGAGGGGAGCTCGGAAACACCAAGAAGCCGCCGAGATCTTCACCGTCTCCGAACCCTAGAACCCCTTTTCCTCGGTTTGAATCCAAGAACACGCGGTGAGTTGCTTCTCACCTGCAGTAGGATAGCTCCGAGGTTTAATTCTTGATTTTCTCCTTGTTCCCGAAGCTTTGCATGAGTTTTCCTTGCTTCCTCTATTTTCGGATCTTGTTCTCTTGAATTCGATGGTTTGCTTGTTTGTTTGTTTAGCTTGTGGTTGCTTGCTTCGGATTTTGCTGTTCTAGGCAATGAGCATGAGAAACAATTCAGATTTTGGGTTTCCGGTAGAAATTCCTTTTTGTTTCTGCTGTGGAATTCATCAGGGAGATGAGAGGAGGTTTTAAATAAACTTTGAGCATGTAGTTTAGTTATTTCTGGTTGAATTGATGTGGCTGCCGTGCACCTCAAAGAAGAGAATTAAGGTGGCAAGTTTCCTGGACGGGGTTTCCTGAGGGTTTGAACAGAACGATGGGTTTTAAGCTGTGATAAAAGATGCCTCATTCTTCTGTTGTTCATGGAAAATGTTGAATAGAATTGATGTAGTTGTGTTTCCTCTTACCAGATGTCTAGTTGCCCATAATAATTATGTGTGCAATGGAATGTCCTTTGTTTGGTAATGCTGGTAATTTGTTGTGGTTACTAAAGTTATACAGGAATTTTTATCATGACCAGGAATAGGAAGTTTCAATTAAGCTTGGTTTAACGTAGGGTACATCTAGAGGAGTATGATCAAGAACAGATATGGTGATAAATGTTTAAGGGTAGAGATTTCTCCCCATGGCTAGAAATTTATTTAGACAGAGCAATCAGTTATTAAGTTCATGCTTGGTTTATGTTCTAATTGCTTGTACACGTGAAGCAGTAGGTGATGATCTGGTATGCATAGCTTTGGGGCCAGGATGTTCTTGGACATGATTTACAAAAAAACAATTTCAAGATTTAGTAACATAGTATGCAGAATTTAGTAGTATAGCGCAGGATTGTGTGCCCAGTAAGCTTAATTTGGTTGTGTAGCCTTGCAAAAATCTTGGTTTGAGGTTTAGATATGCTACTTTCATTGAAGTATACAGATTTGAGGTTCTTTACTCTAGCATGTGGTTTAGATATGCTTCTTTGCTACCATTCATTTAAGCATACAGATTTGAGTTTCCTTGTTACCTCAATATGCAGAACTTCAATCTTAGAGCACCTTTTATTAAGCATTTCATATGCAGATTTGTTTATGTTAAGCTTTGTATAGCTTTGTATACAGATTTTTAGTACGTAGGGTGTGTTCTAGTGCACACCAAGTGCTTGATAAAATGCTTAGCTCAATATAATGCTACAGTAGGCATTTTAATAGCTCAGTAAATGCAGTAGAAGCATTTAAAATAACTTATTTAGTCTTGCTTCAGCTTATATGGGACTACGGTCCAATGGGTGGGCTCCCACAGTCGCCTCTAGGTTTAGATAACCTAGTTCTAGGTTCAGATAACCTAGTTAAAGCAAGGTAAGAAAATTAGCTATGAAATCAGTATTTTATTTTCAGCAGTGGCACTGTACTGGATTAGATATCCATTGGGTTGGGCTCCCACAGTCGTCCCTAGGTTTAGATAACCTAGTAAACCCTACTAGACTCGGAACTTGCAATCCCGGGTTTAGTTAGGGATGCGCGCACAGCAAGTACAGTTGCCGGGCCCATCAGCAGCATGATTACTATTTTGATCTATTATGTAAATAGTTTTCAAAACTTCACAAATTAGTTATGTGAATACAAGTTAGACTCAGTTTAGCATTAATTAGTTCAGCTTATGTATCAGTTCAGTTTCTTATTGATACACATGATAGTTCCATGATTAGCTATACATGTTTAGTATTTCAGTTAGCATGATTTCTTTATTGGTTTATGAGCATGAGTAGCTTTACATGTTAGCTTTTCAGTTAGTTCCTTTGCTATTTATGAGCATGAGTAACTTTACATGTTAGCATTCAGTTTTAGCATGTTTTTATTTATATACATGCATATCGAGATTTTGTGAGTAGGATAGCGCTCACTAAGCTTTTAGCTTATAGATACTATTTTCCTCCTACTGCAGATAAAGGAAAAGGAAAAGTATAAGAAGGAAGACGACAAGGAGATGCTGTGACAGTGTGTGTGATGCCAGGACTATGGAGAGATCCAGAGTTCGCTAGTGAATTTTCAGGACCTACTTGTTTAGAGTTTTAGTTTATGTTATTATGAAGTTGAGATTGTAATTGAGTTTATTTCCGCATTGTAGTTTGATACCTCCTATTGTTGGAGTGATATGGTTGTTTGCCGTTGCTAGAGTAGTTTCATATTTTTATTGTGCTATTAAACTGCGTGGTTGTGAAATTATATGTTCCAGCCGCCTGTGGCTGAGTATACATGTTATGTATCCCAGTTTGGGGTCACCGGTACAGGGGAGACTCTGTCGAAATTTTTCGGTAGAGTTTCTATGTGATTTTTAATCATACCGGTTAAGTAGAGTTAGTAGTCAAGTAACGGTCATCCTTAGAGTGTAGTAGTAGTAAGAAGGGTGGTCGTTACAGTTCCATTGGGTTTGGCAAATAGTTAGGCTTCTGATAGCAAGCAAGTTGATTTTCTTAGGTTGCAATTAAGCAAGCTTGATTCCTTTTGTTTCAATTCTACAAGTTTTATTCCTTTTGTTACACATGCAGCAGGTTAGTTAATTTAGTTTTCATTCAACAAGTTAGCTAAGTTTCAGTCATAGTTTTTGGTGCTAGTTAGTGGGCATGAACAGCCCTATATATATATATATTTAGCATCTGTTTAGACCCTTTTGTACTATGTAGTGGCACGAACAGCCCATTAATCCTATACTGGCTTCAGAGCTTGCTTTGCAGATTTTTGATTTATTCTAGCATGTTGTTTAGACCTTCCTATTTGTTGTTAGTTAAGCATGTGTAGTTCTCTTTACTACTAGATATACATGAGCAGTTTCTTTAGTTTTTATTTGTTATTAATTATAGCATGAGCAGTATTGATTTAATTCCTAGTTTTGTTTGCTATGTGTTGAGCATGATCAGTTTCCTTTGCCACGAGATATGCATGAGTATACTTTCTAGTTTTCCTGTGCTATTAGATCAACCTGAGCAGTTATATATATGTTGTTTATTTCAGGATTTTCAGAATTGTTTTCCTTTGTATTAAACCTGTTGTAGCATGTTTGAAGAAGTTAGATATGCTTTCTTTTGATTTGCCTCTGATATAGCATGCTTATAGAAGTCAGATTTTCTTTCCTTTGATTTAATTCTGCTGTAGCATACCTATGTTCTTTTTAAGAGTTCAAGAAAAGTATAAGAAAGATTAAGAAAAGAAAGAAAAGGCCGAGGCCTTAAGTAGATCCCAAAAGTCAAGACTTTAGGGATTTTGGCACACAAGGTGCCTATTAAAATGCCAAGGCATTAAAAGAAGAAGTAATTAAGATTATAAATATTTTACTTTTAAGAAGAGGCTAGTACCCGACATCCAAGAGCTTGTCGTTAAACAAATCCAGGTGTCCAATTCCGAGGTCTTGGCCCTGGTAGACCGAGGTCTGCTCTTTTAGGATTGGTAGCTCGCTACCCCAACCTATTAGGGAACGCGCATAAGATGGTATTACGCCTGGGCCCAAGAAGAAGTTGATTATTATTTTGAAGTATTATAAGTATAAGCTTTTGAACTAATAAAACAATGTGTTTACAAAAGTTTACAAGCATTAATGAATAAGTTTAAATAAGTGAAATAAAAGAATAAGTTTTTAAGTAAGTTTAATAAGAATCAGAAAGTGTTTAGAATTCAGAAAGTTAAATTCTTGATGCTAGCATGATAGTATAGACTTGTCTTACATGTTTAGCCTTTCAGTATGTTTCTTTACTATTAGAAGAGCATGAGTTAGCTTACTGTTATTTGCTATTTATGAGCATGAGTAGCTTTACATGTTAGCATTCAGTTTAGCATGTTTTTTTTATTTATGTACATGATTATCTTTAGATGTTAGCATTCAATTTTGCTTATAGACTACACTTCCTCTTACTGCAGATACAGGAAAGGAAAAGATATAGAAAGGAAGGCGACAAGGAGGTGTTCGAGGGATGTGTGATGCCAGGACTATGGAAGCCTTGGGACTTAGTTTAAGAATTTATTAAAAATGTATTAGATGAGTCATTTAGTCTTCCGCTGTTAGTTAACTGTATGTTTTTATTTTGTTTCCGCTATTTATTACTTGCATGCTTGGATTTCATTAAACTGCGTGGTGATGTTATTCTTTTGGTTGTGAAAATATATGCTCCAGCCGCCTGTGGCTGAGTATAGTTTGTTTGTATTGTTGATTTGGTCACCGGTACAGGGGAGACTCTGCCGAAATTTTTCGGTAGGGTTTCCATGTGATTTTTAATCATACCGGTTAAGTAGAGTTAGTAGTTAAGTAACGGTCATCCTTAGAGAGTAGTAGTAGTAAGAAGGGTGGTCGTTACAAGAATCAAGGGAAAGGAACTAGAAGAAGAGACTATTTCTTCTTCACCATACCTTAGATCCACAAGAGAAAAGGATGTAAGCTTCCCCTCACCTGTGGTACAAGGCGTTTTATGTACTTTTCGGATTTTATGAGGATTTTAAAACCTAGAAACAAGTTTGAGAAAATTCAGCCAAGAAGAGCTTTCAAAATCTAATGATGTTTAACTAGTCTTCACTATATGATAGATTTTTCTATGCTATGTAGAGGGGTTCTTCTTCATGCTTTTATACCTATATGATGCTTGATCAGAGGAGTATTGAACCCTAGAATTTCGGCCAAAAATATTCTTAAGAGGCTAGGGAAATTTATTATTTTACCCAACTAGTACAAGGTTCTCCCTATGAAATATTAAGGATTATGTATTGGTTTTCTTCCTTAGAAGATATTTGAAACTAAAAGAAAACCCACTCATATGTTTCGGCCAAGGAAGGGTTTAGGATTAGGAAGGCCTTTAAATTTAAATAACCATGCTCATGCTATAGAATACAAAGATCTTAAAGGATTTGTATGCTTGAATATTGCTAGAATTTCATGAACTCCTTCTTAGTGTTTTTCGGCCATGATGAGATGGATAGCTTAGAAAGCTTAAACAAAATTTTAAAATGCTCAAGACCTCTGTGTTGTTTAGATATGAAAGTTGTTTAATGCCCTCATGCTTAATTAGGGTGTAGAAAAATTAGTAGCATAACATATATCATGTATGACCACAAGGGGTCCTAGTTTACTCATGAACCAATTTGTATATATGTTTCTTAGTAACTTTTGCCATGAAACTTACTTAGATTTTTCATGCTTTAGGCCACTTAATAACCTAGCTAAAGAATGGTAGGTTTCAGCCATGGGAAAAAAAATAAAAGAAAAAGATAAAAAGAAACCTAGAAAGCCTAAGACACAATTCATATGTATACTCATTAGGCTTGTCTTTACACATGCTATGAAACTCGTATGACTTCACATTTTTTTTTTTATGTTATTGAAGCAAGTTTAAGCACTGATGAGTTTCGGCCAAGTAGGGTTTAAATGACCTAGAGGCCTTAGAATTTAAACCAAAGGTGTTAAAATGCTTCTTATGAAAATATGATAACCTATTGATTGTGTCACATGCTTGTATAATTTTTCCATGATCTAAAAGGACTATTGTAAGTCTTGGACATGGAGGGTTAGGCACCCTAGGGACCCTAGGACTTAAATTAAATATGCTCATGTCACCCTACATGAAATGTGATAAGTAGAAAGCCAAGGTTCAATTGCTATATGTTGTTTTATGACCTAAAATGATGCTAGGGTATGTTTCGGCCATAACTATTGTATGATGCTTTGTATGAATTTATACATAATGTTAGTCCAAGTTCACATGCTTGTATGCTTGTTTGTAGCCCTAATGAGAACTTGTTAAATTTCGGCCATGACATATGTTAAGGGCTTAAAGAACTTAGGAACTAATTCAAATATGTCAAATGTGTTTACCTTATTTCTTGGTAAAAATGTTATAAATATGATTTCAAGTTGTCTATGTTTTTATGTCATATGGAACCTTGTTTCACACCTTAAGGTTTCGGCCACATGAAATTAGGGACTTGAAGAACTTAGAAACTAAGTTAATCATGTTTATAATGCTTCCTATGAAAATGTTATGATGATAATTTAGGTACCACATGCTTGGATGTTGTGTTTAGCCTAAATTGAGCTCTAAAGGGGTTTCGGCCACAAGGGTTTAGGAAGCTTAGAACCAAGATAAATATGATACCATGTTTCCTATGATAGGATAATCACAAGATACACCCTTATGCTTAATATGTATGCTTGTGATTTATGACTTATGATATGATATGCATGCTTTTATGATATGATATGCTTTGTGCTTAAAATATGCATGCTTTTATGATGAGCTATGTGGATAAAATATGCATGCTTGATGATATGCTTTATGCTTAAGATATGCATGTTTTTATGATCTATGCCTAAGTGATGCATATTGTTATGACATGATGTATGCCTAAGTGATGCGTACCTTTATGATATGATGTTTGCCTAAGTGATGCATACCTTTATGACATGATGTATGCCTAAGTGATGCATACCTTTATGACATGATGTATGCCTAAGTGATGCATACTTTTATGATGTGTGCCTAAGTGATGCATGCTTTTATGATACATGATATGTATGACATGTACTTTACTTTATGTGTGAGTGGCTTGTACCAAGGGTGGGCTCCATAAGCGCCCCGGGGACTAAGGACCTCGTTAGGGATGGGCTCCTATGTGCCCCTAGGACTAAGGGCCTAGTATGTATGCCTCGTAGGGTTCAAGACTTGCTACCTTGGACCTACAAGGTTGCGCGCAATATGTAAGTGGTACATAGCCGGGATCCCCCTTATGTTGAGATTATTTTCAAGTATATATACATATAAAAGAGAATGGTTTTAAAGATCATGAGACATACACATGTTTTTCGGATACATGTTTTCCAAAATCATATTGCATACACCTTTTGATTATGCTATGTTTCATGCTATGCTCTTGATTATGATATGCCATGATAAGGTATGCTTATGTTATGTTCATGCTATACCTTATAGACATGTTTCGGCCATGGATATGTTGATGCTTGATATATATAGATTTCGGCCATGGATTTGATGATGCCTTGATGTACATATTCGGCCATAGCTATGATGCTTTGATATACATGTTTCGGCCATGCTTTGATATACCATGATACTTGTTTGTTATGCTATGTCTAGCTATGTTTTATGCAATGCACTATGTATATGTTTCGGCCATGATGATGTTTGATATGCCATGACTAGTTGTGATTATATTATGATGCATGATAAGCTTGAATGGAATGCTATGTTATGCCATGATTAGCTGAGATTATGACTTGTTGATACATTCTTGATTATGTGCTGATTGTTGGCTTTAGTGAGTAGGAAAGGAACTTACTGAGCCATGAGTGCTCATAGCTTACTTTCCTTGTACTACAGATAAAGGAAAAAGCTGGATGAGTTAAAGGAGCAGCAGGAGGGGCAACAAAGATGTGTGTGGCGGTGGCTAGGCAACTAATTAAGAACCTGCTTTAAAACCTTTAAGAACTATGCTTTGGTTTTGTGAAATGTAATACAATATGAGTGACTTGATACTAAGTTTTTATTTATTTCGTTATCATGTTATGAAACTATGTTAGTGTAGTTCGGTTTTAATTAATTTAAGAAAAAATAAATTTTTAGTCTTCTGCTGTAGTACGTACGTAGAGTATCGTAGCCCCGTCCCTTAGGGTTAGCAGGGAGGGCGGGCGTTATAGTTTCATGGCAAAAATTACTAAGAACATCATATACAAAGTTGGTTCATAAACAAGCTAGGACCCTTGTGAACTTACATGTCATATATCATGTAACTAATTTTCTATACTCAATATAAATATAAGAGCATTAAACAACTTTCATATCATAATATCACAGAGGTCTTTAGCATATTAGAATTTTGTTCAAGATTTTCTAAACTATCCATCTTATCATGGCCGAAAATCTAAAATAAGAGTTCATGAATTTCTAGCAATGTACAACATGCAATTCTTTAAGAGAACTCTATATTCTATCATACAAACATGGTTATTTAAATTTAAAGGTCTTCCTAACCCTAAGCCCTTTTCTTGGCCGAAACATATAAATGGATTTCTTTGGTTCTAAGTAACCTTCAAGCAAGAAAACCAATAAAAACCCTTAGTAGTTCATGGGAGAAATTTTGTACTAGTTTAGTTAAACAATATTTTTCCCTAACCTCCTTAACATATTTTTGGCCAAAATTCTAGGGTTAGGTACTCCTCTGATCAAGCATCATTTAAGTATAAAAACATGAAGAAAATCCTTCCTACATAGCATAGAAAGAATATCATGAAATAAGGACTTGTTTAAAGCATCCTAGATTTGAAAACCCTTTCTTTAGCCGAATTTTCTTAAATTCTTTTCTAGGTTTTCTAATCCTTATAGAATCCAAAAATCACATAAAAGCCTTGTACCATAGGTGAGGGGAAGCTTACATCCTTTTCGCTTGTGGATCTAAGGTATGGTGAAGAAGAAGTAGCCTCTTCTTCTAGTTCCTTTCCCTTGATTCCTTTGCTAAGTCCTCCTTGTATCTTAGGCTTTCTTAGGGAACAAACTTGGCTTTGGGGCCGAAGATGGAGGAGAGGGGCCTGTGGTGTTCTCGGTGAGGGAGAGGATGAATGAGAGAAAATGAGAGAAAAATAATTTTCTCTTTTCTTGCTCCCTTTTATGTTAAGGGGGAAGAAGTAGCAAAATTGATTTTTGCTTTCCTTCTCCCTTAACCCATTTTCTATTTTTCTTACATTTATTTTATTTTCTATTTATTCTCACCATTCATGATAAAATAAGGGGGAATGAATCCCCTTAATTCCTCTTTAAGTTTTCGGCAAAAATCAAAGAGGAAGAGGGAGAGAAAGGGAGGAAGGCAAGTTGCCTTTCTCTTGTTCTTTTCTTGCTTTCTCTTCTTAGATCTTTACTCCTATCTTTATCATGCATTCCCTTTCCTTGCTATCAATATCTTCTCTCTATCCCAATTGGTTTCTACTAGTTAATTCTATGATTTATCATATAAGAGGTTCAAGGTTCAATCCTTGACTTCCTCTTCTTTTTATTTCATTTTATTTCTTTTTGCTTCAACTCACTTCTTATTATTTTTCTAAGGCAAAAATCTCATATTCATATATTTATCTTACAAGCTTAGTGGGTATTACATCCGAGCTCCTCTCGTCGAAGAGAACGCGTGAGCAAGAAGGAGAAGTCGAAGTCCTCATCTCCGCGAAGCCCTAGCTACCTCCTTCTGGTTGTAAGTCCTAAAAGCAAGGGTAAGTATTACTCACCTGTGGTAGAAGTTGTTTTCGGTTTTGTTTCTCCTTGTGTTTGATTCTGCCGTGAGGTTGAAAGGAAGAACATGGAAAAAGATTAAGTTAGTGGAGCATTTTGTTCCTTGTTGGTTTCCTGCCGTGCCACAATTCCAGGAGGAATTGGTTACATGGCTTTTGGATTTTAGGTTGTAGAGATTTCGGTTTAGAATTTGCTGCTGATAATTGAGGCTTCAGATCTTGTTTACTTCATTATCTAGTATGCTGTAAAGAATGTGGTCTGAAGCTCACTGCCGTGTATCTCAAAGGAAGGAAATAGGGCTTGTTTTGGTTGTTTAACTTATAAATGTTTGCTTCGGTTTTGTGAATTTAAATTTGGAATTTGGACTTTTGGATCAGGGGATTAGCTGTGGGTAGGAACTAACTCTTTAGTTTGCTGCCATGGAAACTTAAATCATAATTTATTAGATTTGGGTATGAACTTGGACGAGATTTCATTCCTTTGATCGGTTTGAATTACTAAACAGAACTATGGAAAGATGAATGAATAGGAAGGATGATTTATAGGCTAAAGAATTCCCATAATGTTGTTTGGATATTTGATCTACAATTAAGTTTCTTTCCTTGCTGTTGATCTATATATATGTATAGCAGTTGAGTTTAGACTTTCTTTGCTATAATGCGTGTTGTAAGTAAGACAAGATTAAGGTCTCTATGGGATTCTGAATTTTAGAATTTGGACCTGCAGCACGCCAAGTGCTTGAAGAGATGCCGAGGCATTTTATGGTAGAAGTATATAAGTACAAGTTTTGAAGAAATGTAACAAGTTTTACATAAGCTTTTGAATTCCAGCAGGTTTTAGCTTGAATTGTGCTATTTGGTGGGCACGAACAGCCCTAAATCCAAGAACATAGTATTAGCTTTCTTGTTATTTAATAAACATGATCAGCCCTATTTAGTAGCATTGAAAATTTAGTTTTCTTGTTTATTTTATAAGCATGAGCAGATTTTTGATAAGTATAGTATGCAGATTTTAATGTGCAGATTTTTATAAGTATAGCATGCAGATTTTTGGTAAGTATAGTATGCAGATTTTAATGTGCAGATTTTTAGTATTCATATGAACAGATTTTAGCATATAGTAGCATGCTGATTTTTGTTTCCCTTTGCTTTAAGATGTGCGTGAACAGATTATAACATATAGTAGTATGCTGATTTTTGTTTTCCTTTGCTTTAAGATATGCATGAACAGATTTTAGCATATACATGTATGCACATAGCATTTAGTTTGGACTTTCCTTGCTATAATGAGCAGCCATAAGTAAGAAAAAGACCAAGGTCTAGTTAAAAAGAGATAACAAGTAAATTAAAGTAAGAGGCTAGTACCCGACTTCCGAGGTTGTCGTTAAACAAATCCAGGTGACCATTTCCTAGGTCTCGGCCCTGGTAAGACCGAGGTCTTTACCCTATGGGACTACAGTAGTCTCTATTAGGGAGCGCGCATAAGATGATACTAAACCTGGGCCCAAAGAAAAAGAAGAAAGATAAAAAGAAAAAGAAGAAGAAGAAAGTAAAAGTGAAATTAAAAGATTAATTTCAAATAGGAAGTTAAAGTAAATGAAACAAGTATAATCTATGTTTAGAATCAACAGAAGCTCAGTTCTTTTAATTCTAAGCATATAACATTAGTTTCATTATTTTCCTATCAGTTAGTGACCATATTTAGTATTCAGTTTTATTCCTGTATACCATGAGTACATGTATCTTTTCTTGTAGCATTTCAGTTTTAGTATTGTTGCATTATTTTTATGCACTTCGAGTTTTTGTTAGATAGATTAGTACTTACTAAGCGTTTCGCTTATAGTTTTATTTTTCCTCCTACTGCAGATAAAGGAAAAGCTAAAATATGAAAGGAAGGCGACAAGGTGGTGGTGATGAAGGTGTGTGATGACTGGACTATGGAGAGATCCAGAGTTTGTTGGCAAATTGTCAAGACTCTTCTGTTTAGAGTTCTTTTAGTTTCTTTAAATATTATTATGAGTTGAGATTGTAATTAAGTTTATTCCGCACTTGTAGTTGGGTCCTATTGTTGGAGTGATATAGTTGTTTGCTATTGCTAGTGTAGTTCCTTCTTCTTATTGTGTTATTATACTGTGTGGTTGTGAAAAAAGTATGTTCCAGCCGCCTGTGGCTGTGTATATAGTGTCTGTATGGTTGATTTGGTCACCGATACAGGGGAGATTCTGTCAAAATTTTTCGGTAGGACTTCCTCTGGGGCCGTGATAAATCTAAGTGTTGCTAATATTAGCATAAGTGACACTAGTAAGTAGAGTAATAGTTAGGTAACGATCGCCCTTAGAGAGTAGTAGTAAGAAGGGTGGTCGTTACAATAGACACCAAGACTTGGTGTTGGGGTAACTAGTGTGGAAAAAAGACAAAGATTGTAGTTATAATTAAGTGATAGAAACCAAAAAATTGAAAAAGCAATTATCCCCCTGCTCGATCGGTGGTTGCACCAATTTAGAGCTAACTAGGTTCTGCTACCACTTGTTAGATCGAGACGCACATGAGAGGGAGGGAGGGGGGGGAGGGGGTGAATCACGTAGTTTTTTAAAAACTTCTCTTTTTTGTTTTGAAAGCGAGTACTGATATGTTCCCACAAGCGCATGAGCGTCGTCAAGTAATAAAATTTATATAAGTCGATCCCATGAGAACTGAGGATCAAATGCTAATTAGTTTTACATTTTGAATTTAACTTGATAGAATCGATAATTACTTAATTTGAGATTATCAACTAAAATGTGAAAATAGAATAAAGATCAATGAGGAAGTCCTTAATTCAAAAAGATGTTCTAGGTTTTCAGTTTCATTGTAATGGTGAATGTTGTGCTATGAGTTTACCCAATCCTAGCTCTCCACTTCTATGTTTGTAGGATGGTTTAAATTATTATCGAATATCACCCTACGATGGTGTATCAAAGTACTTTCCCTGCCAGTAACCAAGTTGTTAGTGCGGGAAACATCAAACGATCAAATCTGGGTTTTGATTATGTCAAAGGGTCCAAACTTAAGTTGTCTTGTGATCTAACAAGGTTGATTGAGCTTGCAAGAAAGTTCTAAGTTGTCTTAGGTAAAATTCCTAGTGGATTCTAGGCAGGTGGGAAACCCTAGGGGGTGGTAACCCTAGGTCCTAGGGAGTGGTAACCCTAGGTGATGAAAAGTCCTAGTTGCGGTTAGGCAGGTGAAAAACCCTAGGGGGTGGTAATCCTAGGTCCTAGGGTTGGTAACCCTAGGTTATGGAAAACCATAGGGGGAGGTAACCCTAGGTCCTAGGGGGGTAACCCTAGGTTATGAAAAACTCTAGGAGGAGGTAACCCTAGATCCTAGGGGTTGGTAACCCTAGGAAAAAAATTCAGTCGGTCTAAGAGGACTGGTTTGGCAACAGATAATCTCTCTTGAGAGGAGTAGGTGAGGATGTTTCCCTGTTGAGGGCACAGTAGGCATCGGTTCAACCTAGGATTTTCGGAGGAAATCTGAAGTCAGAACTGGATAGTCCGAAGGTTGTCAAAGCTATTTATTTACTTCTTATATGCTATGTGCTAACTCTATTTTCTAGGAGATTAACACTTTGTGTAGGGTTAGATTCGACCGAGATCGGTCGATCGAACATTTGGTTTAGTCGATCGAACCTCCAAACAGCAAGATCAAAGTTCTAGCGAGTGGATCGGGTTCGATCGAGGGATCGGTTGACTGAACCTTGAGATCGGTCGACCGAACCGAGGATAAGCGTGATGTGGTCGAGCCGAGTTGATCGAACTAGATGAACTGGGGATCGGTTGATCGAACGGTGAGATCGATCGATCGATCGAACCAAGAAACTCTATCTGAGCAACAGAACCAGGATTGGAAGACTGACCAATTCAGGTGGGATCAGTCGACCGAACCTAGGGATTGGTCGACCGTGTTGGGACCGAAATGTAGCTAGAGGGGGGGGGGGGGGTGAATAACTCGTCGCGTGCTCGTGGTCGGCGTTGCTTGTTTCTTCAAAGATATGTAGCGGAAAATACACAGAAACAAAATAAACAACGCTAACAAGAGGATTTACTTGGTATCCACCTCACAAGAGGTGACTAATCCAAGGATCCACACGCTCACGCACCCTCCACTATGAAAACCCTCCTTTATGGTAACTACCAAAGACGGAGAAGCCCTACAAGTTCACACTACAAGAAGAAAGGGAAAGGGAAACAAAATACAACAAAAGCTTACAAGGAAACCCTAACCCTAGCTTTCTTCTTCAGTTGTAGATCCACCTCTTGACATGGAAAACCTCCAAGAACCTTCAAGAACTGGCGATCTGAACTTTGTGGAGAAGCTCTGGGAGCACAGTGAAGATCTGAGATGAATCGATGAAGCGCTACTGAAGTTCTCGAACGCCTGCAGCTATAAACGACGTCAACGGTCGGATCTCGATCGATTGGATTGTTCCCAATCGATCGGGGAGGCTTTGGATCGATCAACTGATCGATCCAGAGCGCGTCTGTGCTATGGGAATTTTCCTGGATCGATTGGCTGATCGATCCAAGGTTTATCGCGCGATGTCGCACCTCCCAATCGATCCACTGATCGATTGGGGGCTCTGGATCGATCGGCTGATCGATCCAGACGCGTTCTGTTCGCGCGATGCTTCTCCCCAATCGATCCACTGATCGATTGGGAGGCGTTTTGTCACAAGGACTCACCCGATTGATCAGCTGATCGATTGGGCATGTGCCAATCGATCGGCGGATCGATCCAGCACTGGTTTTTGCCCAAAACCAAGTCCCAAGCTCCCCAAACCAACATCCAGTCAACCATGACTTGTTGGTACATAAAACCCAGCATCCGGTCACCCTTGACCAGCTAGAACTCTCTCACCAAGTGTCTGGTCAATCCCTTTGACCCACTTGGACTTTTCTCCTTTTGCCAAGTATCCGGTCAATCCCTTTGACCTACTTGGACTTTCCAACACCAGATGTCTGATCAGCCTTGATCCATCTGGATTTCTCCCATGCCTGGCTTCACTCACCAGGACTTCCCTTCTGCCTAGCTTCACTCACTAGGACTTTCACCTGGCTTCACTCACAGGATTTTCCTCTGCCTGGTTTCACTCACCAAGACTTCCTCACTGCCTAGCTCCACTCACTAGGTCTTTTACCTGGCTTCCTTGACTAGGATTTTCCTTCTGCCTGGTTTCACCCACCAGGACTTTCCAGTCAAGTATCTGGTCAACCTTGACCTACTTGACTCTTCTTCAACCAACCTGATCAGACCCTGATCAGAGGGGAATTGCACCAAACAATCTCCCCAAATGAACAACTGCACCTGCACTTGTCTATATCATCGAAGTCTGTATTGTCAAACATCGAAACCCAAACCAAGACTCAAGCTTGGTCAACCAGGTCAACCTTGACCTGAGGGATATTGCACCAACAGACCGATCCGGGTCGAGTCAAGACTTGATCCCGAGATAAGGGGATCTGGATCAAGTTTGAGGAGGCTATAAAAAGGGGTCTCGGCCAACACTTCAAAGCATTCGAAAATCAGACTACTTGTGCTCCTATGTGTTGCGATGATACGCTTCAACAACACTCAACTGCTACGCCGACAATTGCCGCTCCTTTCCAACATCTTTGTATTGTCGATAACATAGTTTTAATATTTCAATTGTAATTAATCTTGTAAAGATTTCTCAAGCTTATAGTGATTGCCCATCGAAAGTACTCTCACGTGCGGGCCTTGGAGTAGGAGTCGCCACAGACTCCGAACCAAGTAATTCTTGGTTTTTACGATTGTGCTCTTTGTCTCTTTACTTTCCGCTGCATTCTTACTCTGTGTTTTTCAAAATGAACGTGAAAGCTATGCGTGCTATTCACCCCCCTCTAGCACATCATCAATCATCAATCGTACAATTGGTATCAGAGCTAGACCGGTCTTATTTGGTGAAACCACCAATCAAGCAGAGGTTTTTTTTTTTAAAAACAAAATTATATATCGTTGTTGCTTAAAAAAAGATTCTTACGCCTTTCATTTTTTCCTTCCAAAATTATTTTTGGAAAAATCATTTTCATCTTTTCATCATTGGTTAGTATTGACAAAATATCACATTTAACAAAATTTATAATGATATTTTTTTATTAATATTTTATTATTTTTCTCCAAATTAGTGAATTGCTAGTTTTATTTTTCTCCCTCACTACTAATCCAAGACCAAGTCTTGGAACATTTGTTATTATTTTTTTGTGTGTGAGATTCTTTTTTAATGGCCTACCAAGATGGGTACAACACTGCACGCCTACCACTCTTGTCCAGCGAGAATTTTGGATACTGGAAAGACCAGATGGAGTACCAACTAAAGACCCAAGTGGAGATATGGACCATAGTCTAGATTAGATTTATACTCCCCACCAAAGAAGGTGTGCCCATCTCTTGTGACAAGTGGGATGTACAAACAAGAAGAAAGATCGAGGCAAATGCAAAAGCAACATGTACTCTCCTATGTGGACAAACAAATTTAGAGCTTGATCGAGTTGGAAAGTTCAACAATGCTAAAGAGCTTTGGGACAAATTAATCAAGCTTCATGAAATTCCTTCAGAGCCAGAAGACCAAGTCGAACCTGAGTTCAAATTTGAGGATGAATCTCCATAGTCAACCTCCAAACCAGACTCACAAGAATCCGATCAGACTGATTTCATAGCACTAATGGCCAAAGAAGAGATAGCTGAATCTAAGTCTGAATTCAAGATGACAACAGTCAAGGGGGAGAATCCTATCATGGATCTAAAAGGTAAAATTGTAAATTTCACATAACTTGTCTTAAGTGTAGGGAGAGAGGGCACTATAGAAACCAGTGCCTTACTCGTAAGATTCAGCCCGCACAACCAGAGGAAAAGGAGAAATCGATCCAGAAAGGGAAGAAGCACATTGAATGCTCCAAGTGCAAACGAATGAGTCACTGCAAAATTCAATGTCCAGAAAGAAGACCCAAGAATCCAGGGGGAGAAATTAAGGTAAGTAAATTTACAATACATGAAAATCAAATTTTTGCAACACATGTATGTACCCTAGCTAATCCTGCTTGCTTTAGTATAGATTTCTTTCGAAAATTAGATATGCATGCTAATAATGTAATGAATAAAGTTGATTCAAATCTAAATAAGAATAACTCAAAATTATTTAATAAAAATAAGAAATTAACTCTTAGAAAATTATAAAAATAGAATAATATTTTATAAGATAAAATTGATAAATTAGAAAAGATTATTAATAATTTAACCAAATTACAAAATCTAGACTTGGATTACAAGTCGAAAGTAAAAATTAAACTCTACAAACCAAATTATAATCAAGTAACTTTTAATTATGAAACCAATCTATAAACACTAAATTAATTAGTAAACTCATAACTCAACTTAAAAGTTAACTTAAAATTATAACTTGTTAACTTAACTAATAAATACTTGATTTGTTTGATCCATGAATAATTACCATGAATATGCAAATAAGTAATTAATTGATAAATGTCATTCATGATTACTAATTTCTTAATCTAGAAAGGATAGGTAAGGCCTTAGGTTTGATCCACACTTGACTAGTTTGACCTAGAATTTTTAGAAAGGAAATTAAATATTTAATTTCTTTAAAAGACTTTGTCTAGAACTGGTGGATGATCTCATACCCAAGAAGGTCAGTGCCTCGCCACAGCTTGAAAGGCAATTATTGAAATAGATATTTAATTAACTAACTATTAAATCTTAGTCTAACTCAAATGTTGATCAAGTCTTAAATTGGAATTTAAATTGAAGATTTAATTAATCATCTCACAAAACTATTAAGGTTCCCTGATTGAAAATCTAGAAAAGGATGAGATGGATATAGGTTTAAAGTAGTTAACCAAACCTAAATTAATTAAATTAAAGCTAACTCAATTAAAATTCATAATTAATTATAAAATCATAATTAATTTCAAAATATAATTAATTATAAAAGTTTAATTAATTTCAAAATCTAATTAATTATAAAATCATAATTAGTTTCAAAATATAATTAATTATAAAATTTTAATTAATTTAAAAATATAATTAATTACAAAATCTCAATTAATTTCAAAATGTTAATTATAATTAATTTCAAATTTTTAATCATAATTAATTTCAAAATGTTAATTATTTTCAAATCATAATTAAATTATAATTACTTTCAAATCATAATTAAATTATAATTATATTCAAATCATAATTAATTTCAAAATGTTAATTATTTTTAAATCATAATTAAATTATAATTATTTTTAAATTATAATTATTTTTAAATCATAATTAAATTATAATTATTTTTAAATCATAATTAATTTTAAAATATTAATTATTTTTAAATTATAATTAAATTATAATTATTTTAAAATTATAATTAATTTTAAAAAGTTAATTAGTTTCCAATTATAATTAATTTTAAAAGTATAATTAATTTCAATTAATTCTAAAATCATTAATCAAAGTAAATTATTTCAAATGATTTAATTTTCAAAATCTTAATCATAATTATTTTAAAATATTTTTAAAAAAATTTAAAATTCAAAAGTTAATTACTCAAACATATATGTTTTCAAATTCGAACTTAATTATTATGAAACTCAAATTTAAAATACTTTTGTCTTCAATATTTTGAAATCTTCAAATTCAAACTTATATTTTAAAATCTCAAATTCAGTATTTTTTTTAAAAAAAATTCAAATTTAACTTAAATTATTTTTAAAATATACTTCTATATCATAAATATTTTTCAAAGTTAAAGATAAAATCAACTTAGCATAGCTCCATCTCACACACACTCGTAAGCTGAACATGTTTAACAACATAGAATAAGTGAGATGAAAAATTAGTAAAATAAATAATAATTTTTATGTTTATTTTATATACTTGGACTCTAGGATCCTCAAACATTTTTGGCATTAATTAAGGTGGGGGTGAAAGGTAGGTTAAGATATTAATTTTTATTTATTTATTATTTTTTTTTGTTAAATATTGGTTTAAAAGTTAAACTTTTCAAAAGTTCAAAATATATCTGAAAGAGGAAGTTTAATTTTTTTTAAAACTATTTTTGAAAAGAAAAATGAAACATTTTTGAAAAGATGGAAACTAAATTTTGGATAAAGTATTTTCAAGTATTTTTCAAAGAAATTGTTTATTTAGCTAAGTATTTTTATCAAAATATTCTTAAAGCTAAGTGTTTATCATAATATTTTTAAAGCTAAAGTATTTTTATTAAAAGTTTTTAAGCTAAGTACTTAACTAAGTTTTTATCAACCTTTTTTTTAAAGCTAAGTACTTAACTTAGTTTTTATCAAATTTTTTAAACTAAGCTTTAATCAAAATCCTTTTTAAGTTGTGTACTTTTAACTAAGCCTGTTTCAAAACCTCTATAAAGCTAAGTATTAAAGCTAAGTTTTTATCAACTTCTTTTGAAAGCTAAGTCCTTGACAACAAAATTATTTTCAAAGCTAAAATTTAGCTAATTTTTTTTTGAAAAAGCTAAGACAGTTTCAAAACTTAAGATTAGCTAAGTTTTTTTACAGCTAGTCGTTTTCAAAGCTTAAGTTTAGCTAAGTCTTTGTTGAAAAAGGTAAGTATTTTTAAAGTATTTCTAATTTAGCTAAGTATTTTTCAAAATCAATTATTTTCAAAGCTAAGTTTAACTAAGTTTTTTTAAATGCTACCCTTCAGGGTGACTTTTTTTCAAACAACCTTCTCTCCTTTTTGATATATGTCAAAGGGGGAGAGGAAAGTTAAAAGTTAAGAGTTAAACATAATTTTTATGAAAGGGGGAGCATAAGGGAGTTTTTTTTAACAAATTATTATATTTATGCTCATTCTTAAAATCCATTATTTATTGTTATGTTTTACTTAACTTTGAACCGTGTTATCATAATAAAAAAGGGGAGATTGTTTGTGCGAGAAGCATCAGACGATCGAACTTGAGTTTTGATTATGTTAAAGGGTCCAAAGTTAAGTTGTCTTGTGATCTAACAAGGTTGATTGAGCTTGCAGAAAAGTCCTATGTTGTTTTAGGCAAAAGTCCTAGTGGATTCTAGGCAGGTGAAAAACCCTAGGGGATAGTAACCCTAGGTCCTAGGGGGCAGTAACCCTAGGTGATAGAAAGTTCTAGCTGCGATTAGACAGGTGGAAAACCCTAGGGGGTGGTAACCCTAGGCCCTAAGAGGTGGTAACCCTAGGTCTTAAGGGGCGGTAACCCTAGGTCCTAGGGGGTGATAACCCTAGGGAGGACCAGTTTGGTAACAGGTAACCTCTCCTGCGAGGAGTAGGTGAGGACGTATTCCCCATTGAGGGAACAGTAAGTGTCAATTAGACCTAGGGTTTCCGGAAGAAATCCAAAGTCAGAATCGGACTATCCGAAGGTTGTCAAAGCTATTTATTTACTTATTATCTGCTATGTACTAATTCTATTTTATAGGAGACTAACACTTTACGCAGGGTTAGATTCGACCGGGATCGATCGACCGAACGTTCGGTTCAGTCGACCGAACCTCCAACCAGCATGATTAGAGTTCTAGTGAGTGGACCGGGTTTGACCGAGGGATCGGTCGACCGAACCGAGGATAAGTGGTGACGTGGTCGAGTTGAGTTAATGGGACCAGATGAGCTGGGGATCAATCGATCAAACGGTAGGATTGGTCTATCGAACGAAGAAACTCTATTTGAGTAACAGAATTGAGATTGGAAGGTTGACCAATTCAGGTGGGATCGGTCGACCCATCTGGGTCGAGTCAATACTTGATCCCAAGATCAGGGGGATCTGGATCAAGTTTAAGGAGACTATAAAAAGGGGTTTCGGCCAGCACTTCAAAGCAATAAAAAATTAGACTACTTTTGCTCCTGTGTGCTGCGATGAAACACTTCAACAACGCTCAACTGCTACACTGACAATTGACGCTCCTTTTCAACATCTTTGTATTGTTAATAACTTAGTTTTAATATTGCAATTGCAATTGATCATGAAAAGATTTTTTGAGGTTATAGTGATTTCCCATCGAAAGCACTCTCACGTGCGGGCCTTGGAGTATGAGTCGCCACAGGCTCCGAATCAAATAACTCTTGGTGTTTGTGATTGTGCTCTTTGTCTCTTTACTTTTCGCTGCATTCTTACTCTGTGTTTTCTGAAATGAACGTGAGCTGCACGTGCTATTCACCCCCCCCCCTCTAGCACGTCATCGATCCTACACAACTATGTTATCAAGTGAAGAAGTAGCTTAGAGAGTTCGAATTTTCAATAGAGTACCTCTTATCACAAGGCCTCCACTAAGTTTACGTCTCTAGATTATGTAGGTTACTTGTGTAGCATATGATTAGGGAAAGCCTATTAGGTCAAATGAAAGACTCATCTATATATAGAATTATTTTCCCTTAGGACGTTATGTTCCGTATAGAAGGATAGTTACCTTAGGTGCTCAATGTTAAACAAACATTCTAAAGTCATGCCGAGCTGTATCGGAACATACACTCAAAAGAAGTAATAATCTATGTATCCATTCAATGAAACTTTAGATTTACGCTCAGATTTAGATACATAGTAATGTATCTAGTACAGAAATTAGATCTATGCATATAGAAATGTAATCTAAATAGATAAAATTCAGGTCCATAGAAAAGGGAGGTCAGATCCTTTGGACCGCTTTTGCGGTCCAAAGGATGATCCCTTTTCAAGCATTGGTGGGGATGGATGGTCCCCACCTATTTTATAAGTGGGGGTCATCCATCCCACCAATGCATACAGAGGGACCATCCTCTGGATCGCAAAAAGCTGTCCAGAGGATCTCCTCTATAGAGAAGGCCTTCTTGCAAGTATTTTATCAAATAGAACAAGTGTCCTAAAAGATTCATTAAACAAGGAAATTGGCAAATCTATAGAGTTTTACATCATCCACACATTCCAATTACTTCCTATATCCTAGGACAATGTGTAACACCCCACCCTCCTCATTACTAGTCTGTGAGGGCGGGGGGTCACTGGACTACTAACTTATCTTAACTAACATTGCACACATGTGAATATCAATACATAAAACTCTCTAAACATGCAATTAATGACAGCGGAAACATGAATAACTTATCCCTACATTCTACTCCAGCACGTATACATAACTAAAACTATACATTAATCTAAACATGCTGAAATATATGTATTAATCTGAACATGCATGCAACCATTGTACAACTCAGATAATATGTCTAATGTGCATAACAATTTAAATGAAAGAATTCTAAATACATGGCAATCTTAATAAATTCTTATGCTAAATCTCAAGGCTTCTATAGTCCCGGCATCACACATCCATCCGCACCTCCTTGTCGTCTTCCTTTAATATAACTTTTCCTTTCCTTTATCTGCAGTAAGAGGAAATGCAACTACAAGCAAAATTGCTTATTAAGCGCTATCTAACTCACAAAACTCGAATATGCATGTGAATAAAATAAATCTAAAACTGAATGCTTTAAAGGAAATACTATACATGCTCATCTAATAGCAAAAGAAACAAAACATGCTGAAATGCTAAACATGTAAAGCTTATTTCTCTTGTTCAAAACTTATACTTTTATACTTCAGAATAATAAGTTTAACTGAACTGATACATAAGCTGAGCTAAACTGATGCTAGGCTAATGCTTAATCTGAACTGTATTCACGTAACTGATTTGTGAAGTTTTGAAAACTATTTTCATAATAGATAAAAATAATAATCATGCTGCTGATGGGCCCAACAACTGTACTTGCTATGGGCGCATCCCTAACTAGACCCGAGGTAGCTAGTCCCGAATCTGGTAGGGTTTACTAGGTTATCTAAACCTAGGGACGACTATGGGAGCCCAACCCAAGGACAACTAAGAGTTCAGCACAGTGCCACTGATAAAAGTAAAATACTGATTCATAAGCTGATTTATCTTAATTACTTCTTCTTTAAATGCCTTGGCATTTTAACAAGCACCTTGTGTGCCAAAATCTCTAAAGTCTTGACTTTGGGATCTACTTAAAGCCTTGGCCTTTTTCTTTCTTTTCTTTATCTTTCTTATACTTGTTAATGTTGGAACCTCAAGGTTGTTTTGGTGTGATCATGTAACGACCCAATTTTCCCTATTTCAAGTTCTAAAAGTCCATAAAAATATTTGGAAATACTTTTAAAATATTCTAGAGATTTTTAGAGTATTTTTACGTAATTTTTGGAGGTCGTTTGGTAGGGTTACAAAAAGGAAGAAGTTTGGACAAAAACCGTTGAAGGTGAGACTCGAACCCAAGACCTCCGGCCGAACCCGACCTAACCGGACGCAGCCAACCAACTGGGCTACGCGCGGTTTGTTAATAAGTATGAAGCAGGACATATATAAGTCATAGTAAAGGGAAAAGTTAGACCTACGTTATAAAAGGGATAAGTGAAGGGGAGAAGGGAATTATTCCCGTGACCTAATCTCGCGATCCCTTCCTCTCTCGCGGCGTCGGCTTCCTCTCGGGCGAAATCACAGCCGCAGCTCGGGCTTCGCCTCCGGCGGTCAGACAAGGACACTGCCGTGAGCTCCTCTTGGACCCGAGCTTCTCTCGTCGAAGGGAGCACGCGGACACAAAGGAACGCCGAGATTTGAAGCTAGCCGAAACCCTAGAGGCCTCTTCTCCGATTGTAAGTCCAAGAAAGCAAGTAAGTACTACTCACCTGCGGTAGGAGTTGCTCCGTACGCTTGATTTCCTTGTTGAGTTTTACTCTAGGGCTCCCTTGTGCCGAAACTTGATTCATGCTAGGGCTGGATTGTATCCCATGCTGTGCCGAATTGGGAGAACGAATTAGGGTTTTAAGGTGGCTATTTGGACCCCTGAGTTGTGCCAAAGTGTGTATGCCAAACCCCCTCTAAGGCATTAGGATGCTGAATTGTTATGTTAAGGGTTGTTTCCTTGTTTTGGGTCTTTAGCTGTGCCAAAACTTTCGGATAAGCTCCAAGTTAGTTTTGTGTTATAGGCCCTTTGCTGAGTTTGCATATAAACATCTTCTGAGATTCATATGGTTTCGGATTAGCAGGTTTTTGGAATTTCCTGCACCAAGAGACACTCTATGTTAGCTTTCCTTTAGAATTTGACATGCTCAGTTTCTTTGTTTGAATATGCATGCTAGTTACTGTAATGTACAGAACAATATGTTAAGTTTCCTTTAAAACTTGCTATGTAGAAATTCTATGCTGTTGCCATGCTATTTCTGCGTATTTCAGCTGAGTTACCATGATTTAGGTTGCTGGAATTAGTTTCCTCCCATGCTACTATCATGTTTTAGAATTTCTGAAACCATTTTCTCTTGGAGATAGTTTAGGATTAAAAGCTCACCAAAAGCTTAATTAAATGCCAAGGCATTTTTAATATCAGAATAAGAAAGATAACAAGTAAGTAAAGCAAGAGGCTAGTACCCGACATCCAAGAGCTTGTCGTTAAACAAATCCAGGTGACCATTTCCGAGGTCTTGGCCCTGGTAGACCGAGGTTTGCTCTTTTAGGATTAGTGGCTCGCAACCCCAACCTATTAGGGAACGCGCATGAGATGGTACTAAGCCTGGGCCCAAAGAAAAGAAAAGTTAAGAAAGAAGAAAGAAAGAAGAAGTGAGTGAAAGATAGGAATTAAAAGACTAATTTCTAACACAAGGATATAAGAAATGAAACAAGTTACATGCTTAGAATAAATAAAAAGTTAGTTGCTGAAATTCTAAGCTTATAGTATAAATTTCTTGTTATCCTGCTAGTTAGCGAGTATGACTTGTATCTAGTTTATTTTCTGTATACCATGAGCACATGCAGATTGCTTTAGTATTTCAGTTACAGTGCTTTTGCATTACATTTATGCATTGCGAGTTTTGTGAGATAGATTAGTACTTACTCTTCATTTTCGCTTATAGATCTTTTTTTTCTTCCCTCCTACTGCAGATAAAGGAAAAGCTAAAATATGAAAGGAAGGCGACAAGGAGGATGCATGATGGATGTGTGTGATGTTTGGAACCATGGAAGCTTGGGACCTTGCTAGAGGATTTAAATGAATTTTTGTTAAGAATCTGATAAGAATTTAATAGAAGCTTTCTTTTAATTGCTAAAGAGATTAGAGGACCGCACATGTTATTTTATATTGCTGGATTTGATTTAGTCCTATTTTTTTTCTATTAGTAAGTGCATATTTAGTTCAATTTCCTTAAGCAGATACAGAATTGGTTTTTGCTCAGTTTTGTACCTCCCAATTGCACCTGTTAGTTTAATTCCTTCTTACATGTTTATAATCTGTTTAATACTCTAATTGGTGCCATGAATTGTGAAATTGATCTATTTTTGGTTGCTGGATTTATAGTTTTTTCGATTCTGCTAGAATGGGCTACCTTTATTAATGTTGACATTATGCTAAATTGATGCTTGGGAAAAAGACCAACAAAGGCGGTTTAATGTTTCCTTATTAATGGTTAAAGGTTTGGCTATTAGTGAATTGTTATGCATGCAGTATTAGTAGGGACAGCCATGACCGAATTATGCAAAAAGTATATACATGCATACAAGTTTATTAGTAGGCGGTTTCTTTTGCTTATATGCTTTTGATATGGTTGAAGTTTTCTCTTTTTGGTTGCTGGAAGCCGTAGCATGCCATGTTCATTATTCAGTTTAAATTCCTACACAAGTCCTTAGCTTGCAATTATAGTTAGCAATGTATGAATTTAGTAATATGCCATGCTTCACTTGTGTTGTATACCGTGCATGTTTAGTAGGAAGTTAATTTAAATTTAGAGTTCCTTTCCAGAAATTTCAAGTAGTGCTTTTATTGGTTTGAACAACCTTAGTATAGTTAGTAGTGAGGTAGCGGTCGCCCTTAGAATAGTAGTTTTAAGAAGGGTGGTCGTTACAGTTGGTATCAGAGCAGTTCCTATTCTTCAGCATCACACACTCATCAGCATCATCCTCGCCGTCTCCAAGTAAGAAAGTATTTAAATCCCTTTCTTATTTCTGCTTTCCTTATTTTTACTGCAGTATAGAGTACTTTCCTTTTTGAGTACTAAAGTAAGATAAAAGATTTAGTTTCCCTTTTCTTTATTCATATTTAAGTATGATTAGAAGGGTTAAAGTAAGATATCAAGCCTTTACCTTGGATAAATAGATGGCAAGAAGAGGACGTCCCCGTGCTACTCACACTGAGGAACCAGCTCAAGGGAACGAAGTGCCTGGGACAACTGAGCCCAACCTTTCTGAAGTGGTTGCTCAGCTTCAGAGACAAGTAGCAGAGCAGCAACAGGTGATAGCCAATCTGATGGCAAATCAACCAGCAGTTCCTCCCCCTCCTCCAGCTGTCACTACAGAGGCCCCAGTGGTAACTGAGACTCCACCAGCTACGCAGGGAGCCGTCACAGCACCCCAGAGACCAGAAGCTTACCTTATACAGTGGCTAAAGCTGAAACCAGAGAGCTTCTCAGGCACGACTGAGCCCTGGGATGCCCAGGCTTGGTTTAAAACACTAGAGAGCACTATGGAGCTTCTTGACTGGCCAGAAATCGAGAAGGTCAAGTGCACCTCTTTCTGCCTGTCTGGAGACGCTCGTATGTGGTGGGAGAGGATAAAGACCAAGAGAGTAGCCGATCAGATGACCTGGGCAGATTTTCAGTCAGAGTTCTATGAAGAATTCTTCCACCTGCAGAGTACCAACAAGCACTACGAGGAGTTTATAGAGTTCAAACAAGGTGACTTGTCAGTGGAAGAAGCAGCCAAGAAGTTCAACAGACTAGCTCGTCTCTGTCCAGAGATAGTGAGTACAGAGAAGGAGCGGGTCAGGCTAATGCTCAGAACGCTGAGACCACAGATAGCACTGAATGTGAGCAGTGGAGTTCACCGGCCCCAGACTGGCGAAGAGTTGATCAGTAGAGCACTAATTGCTGAACATTACCTGAACAACATCAAAGCACACCGAGCACAACATCATCCAGTGAAGACAGAGGACAAGACAGCAGGAAGCCAGAAGTCACAGTCAAGTAAGCAGAACTGGAAAGGCAAAGGTAAAAGGAAGCAGTGGAACACAGGAGGTGGCCAGAGGGGAGGACCGGCAACCAAGCAGGGCAAGTTCCCTCCCTGTCCCAAATGTGGGAGGACACATCCAGGAGCCTGTCTTTTGGGTAAGACTGGATGCTACTCCTGTGGTCAAGAGGGACACATGGCTAAAGAGTGTCCTAACAAATTCAAAGCACCTCAGCCACAGCCACTGCAATATGGAGGCCAACCTGCACAGTTGCACCACATGGAAGCAGCATTGGAGCCTTGGATGGTGCCAGAGTATTCTCCCTCACCAAAGCAGAAGCTGCTAGTGCCTCCACGGTCGTAACAGGTCAAGTAGTTATTTTTCAGCATTTAGATACTGTACTATTTGATACTGGGGTGACCCATTCTTTCGTATCAGTACCCTTTGCTAGCAGATTACAGGTGCCTACAGAAAGTATGAACTCCAAGTTTCTGACAACCCTACCTTCTGGGGAAGTCATGGAATCCAATCAGTGGCTCCGAGCTGTACTGGTTAGAATTGCAGACCGAGAACTATATGTAAATCTGATAGTTCTCGCCATGCAGGATTTCGATATCATTTTTGGTATGGATTTCCTCAGCAAGTACAGTGCCTCAGTGGACTGCCGCAGAAAGAAAGTAATTTTTAGTCCAGAAGGTGAGCTAACTTTTGAGTTCACAGGAGTGCCAAGGAAGAAGACCCAGAAGCTCCTCTCATCTCTAGCAGCACACCAGATGTTAGCTAAAGGGTGTGCAGGTTTTCTTGCATACATAGTAAAGGCAGCAGAGCAGAAGGGACCCAAGCAGGAGGAGGTCCGGGTAGTATGCGAGTATCCAGAAGTATTTCCAGAAGAGCTGCCTGGACTACCTCCCAATAGAGAGGTGGAATTTGAGATTGAATTGGTTCCTGGAACCGGTCCAATTTCAAAAGCTCCGTATCGCATGTCTCCAGCAAAGCTGAAGGAGTTACAAGAACAACTACAGGAGTTACTTGACAAAGGCTTCATTCGCCCCAGTCACTCACCTTGGGGAGCTCCTGTGTTGTTTGTCAAGAAGAAAGATGGATCTATGCGGATGTGCATAGACTACAGAGCTTTGAATCAAGTGACAATCAAGAACAAGTACCCCCTCCCCAGGATCGATGATTTATTTGATCAGTTAAGAGGAGCAACAGTGTTCTCAAAGATAGACCTGCGCTCTGGGTACCATCAGCTGAAGGTGAAAGAAAGAGATATACCCAGAACGACGTTCAAGACCAGATATGGACACTACGAGTTCGTAGTCATGCCTTTTGGAGTGACTAATGCACCTGCGGTCTTCATGGACTTAATGAACAGAGTGGTCAGAGAATATCTTGACAAATTTATCATTGTATTCATCGATGATATTCTGGTCTATTCAAGGACCCTAGAGGAGCATGACACGCACTTGAGAATAGTACTGCAGACCCTTCAGCAGAAGCAGCTTTATGCTAAATTCTCCAAGTGCGAGTTCTGGTTAAATCAGGTGGCGTTTTTAGGTCACATAATTTCTAAAGAAGGCATTCAAGTGGATCCAGCCAAAGTGGAAGCGGTCAACAACTGGAGTAGACCCAAGAACGTTAGAGAGATCAGAAGCTTCCTTGGTTTAGCAGGGTACTACAGGAAGTTCGTGGAAGATTTTTCCAGGATAGCTTCTCCACTAACAGTCCTCACCAGAAAGAACAAGAAATTCGAATGGTCAGATAAATGGCCAGGTCTTGACAGACTGAAGCATAGGGATGTCCTTCCCAATGAGCAATATGTCATCCACATACAATATGAGGAAGACAACTATGTCCCCAATAACCTTCTTGTAGACACAAGGTTCATCTTCGTTCTTGATGAAACCAAACTGTTTGATTGCATCATCGAATCGAAGATTCCATCTCTGAGAAGCTTGCTTTAGTCCATAAATGGACCTATGCAGCTTGCATACTCTGCTAGTATGCTGTGGATCTACAAAACCCTCAGGTTGTGTCATGTACACATCCTCGAGTAGGTTTCCATTTAGAAACGCGGTTTTGACATCCATCTGCCATATCTCATAGTCATGGTAGGCTGCAATAGCAAGCATGATCCGAATGGACTTAAACATCGCTACTGGAGAAAAGGTTTCATCATAGTCAATACCATGAATCTGCTTGAAACCTTTAGCTACCAAGCGACCCTTATAGATAAGTCCATCCATGTCAGTCTTTCTCTTAAAGACCCACTTACACCCAATGGGTTTTACCCCTTCAGGTGGATCAACCAAAGTCCATACTTGGTTGGTGTACATGGATTCCATTTCGGATCTCATGGCCTCTAGCCATTTCTCGGAATCTGGTCTCATCACAGCTTCCTGATAGGTGGTAGGCTCATCCTCTATGAGCATAACGTCATCATGGTCAGACAAGAGAAATGAGTATCTCTCAGGCTGACGTATCAGACCTGCGAAGAGGTAGGTCTACTTGAACTGGTTGTTGTTCCTCAACTCTTTGTGGAACATCATCCACAACACTTTGTGGTTCCAGTTCAATTTCCATCGAGGCATCAGTGCTATTGTTCACATCTTGAACTTTTTTAAGATCGAACGTGCTCCCACTAGTCTTTCTAGAAACAAAGTCCCTTTCTAGAAAGACCCCAGTCTTTGCTACAACTACCTTGTGCTGACTGGGAATGTAGAAGTAATATCCCTTAGTTTCCTTGGGATATCCAATAAAATAGCACTTGTCAGATTTGGGTCCTAACTTGTCTGAGACTTGACGTCTAACGTAAGCCTCACAACCCCAAATCCTCATGAAAGACACCTGGGCATCTCTCCCAGTCCATATCCTATATGGTGTCTTTATCACGGCCTTAGATGGAACTCAGTTGAGTATGAAAGCTGCCGTGTCTAGAGCATAGCCCCAAAGGTATGTCGGAAGATCTGTGTGACTCATCATAGATCGTACCATATCTAATAGGGTACGATTCCTCCTTTCGGATACACCATTCCACTGTGGTGTTCCAGGAGGAGTGAGTTGGGATAGAATCCCACACTCAGCTAGGTAGTCACGAAACTCATGGCTAAAGTATTCTCCACCTCGATCGGATCGAAGTGTCTTAATACTCTTGCCAAGCTGGTTCTGTACTTCATTCTTGAATTCTTTGAACTTTTCAAAGGATTCAGACTTAAGTGTCATCAAGTACACATAACCATATCTACTGAAGTCATCAGTAAATGTGATGAAGTACCTATAACCGCCTCTAGCAGCGACATTGAAAGGGTCACATACATCACTATGTATGAGTCCTAACAAATCAGTCGCTCTTTCGCTGTGCCCACTAAAGGGAGTCTTGGTCATCTTGCCTAGTAGGAATGACTCGCACATCTCATAAGATTCAAAATCAAATGAGTCCAGCAAACTATCCTTATGGAGCTGGAATAAGCGCTTGTCATTTATATGACCTAAGCGACAGTGCCAGAGGTAGGTTTGGTTCATGTCATTTGACTTGAACCTCTTGGTATTTATGTTATAGATAGGGCTCTCAAGGTCTAGAATATAGAGTCCATTCATCAGAGGTGCACTACAATAGAACATATCGTTTAAATAGACGGAACAACATTTGTTCTTTATTGTAAACGAAAATCCTTTCTTGTCCAAACAAGAAACTGAAATTATGTTCTTAGTCAAGGCAGGCACATAACAACAATCATCTAATTCTAGTACAAGCCCTGAGGGTAGAGATAAATAGTAAGTTCCTACAGTAATAGCAGCAACCCGTGCTCCATTGCCTACTCGTAGGTCTACCTCACCCTTCGTCAATGCCCTGCGATTTCTCAGCGCTTGTACATTAGTACAAATGTGCGAAACACATCCGGTATCTAATGCCCACGATGAAGAAATAGAGAAGTTGACTTCTATAACATGTATACCTGAAGTAGAAATCTTATTTCTCTTCTTCTTAAGATCTTCCAGGTGTTCTTTGGAGTTCCTCTTCCAGTGCCTTGCTTGTCCTTGATATAGGTGACAAAGATGTTCAACCATATCGTAAGCGCCCATCAACTCATGTTCCTTCTGAAGCTCAGAGTTCATGGTCGCGAGCATAAGACAGGACACATCTAATGCATCATCTTGATGCTTCTTGTAAGCATCTCGGTCTGCTCGCGTGGCAGTGGCAGGAGGAGCCTCCGGAATGGGCTGCTCCAGAACGTACAGTTTACGTTCTTGGGTGAGAACTATTCTCAAGTTTCTGTACCAGTCCAGGAAATTTGCTCCATTGAGCTTGTCCTTCTCAAGAACAGATCGCAGAGAGAAAGTGTTCGTATTTGACGTCATGGAAATTCTACAACAGAAATAAATGCAGAAATAAATATCATATTCTTTTAAATCATTTAATTAGGCCTTCAATTAAATGATGCTCCCACTGAATTCTATAATTCATGTGGGACAAGATCCACATCATACTAACCCTTGAGTTAGCTTTGGCTAATATGCCCAAGATTTAGTATGATCGGTAGGTAACGATTACCAATTACATCTCTATGTAACTCTTGTTTATAGGATCAAGATCCGCATTGATATTAAAACTCGAGTTAGCTTTGGCTAATACGCCCGAGAATTAATATAAACGTGATTTTGTCCTACCTTTCCAACCATTAGAAGAATGCCTATAGTTGTACTCAATCCAACCGAGTAAACTAGGAATACTCAATCTAATTGAGTTTGTACTCGCCCATGCGTTGATAAGCGGGACCAAGATTGTCCCTCCGTACCCTACCAAGATAATATGTGTTGCTCTGCTTTGGCAGATTCAACAACACATGTGATCGAGGTAGTGATAGGTATCACGGCACGGTAGGCATTAGAGTCGACGTGATTTAGATCTAATCTAATCGATGATGAGTATCATATACTCGATAGATCTAATCTAATCGTGGGGTGCATCATGTGCACGATTTAGATCTAATTTAATCGTTAGGCACTAATTAATTACTTAATTAACTAGCATACATCACATACACACAAAAGTAATTAATTAAATAGTTTTGTGATTATGTCATGGCCCTACTATGATCTTCTCAAGCCAATGAGAAGATCGGATGGTCAACCTAAGGTCAACAGCTTCTCAAGCTCCTTCCTTTGACCACCTCGTGTTGCTCGCGCCCTCCTCGTAACTCCGTCTTGAGTGGACCTTCCACCGCTTCAAAATTTATATTACATTTTGAAACTCGAGTTACATTCGAGTCTAAATCTAATTTACAACCAGAATATAAATAGGGAGGCACAACGCGCAGGTCGCGTATCAAATACAACACACACAAACACATGACGGCACACATGCCGTATTATAAATTACAACACAAATTATCCAATCGAATTGGGTCTTTGGGCCATGACTATCACAAAAATAATATATAATTTGAAATTATATATTTCTAGAATTTTCTGTAATTTTTCCTATAATTTTTACAATTTTTACGAGTACAATTTCCCGGCGGTTCCATTTAGCGGTTTTCGGGCGCAATCACGGAACAAATCCCCTTGCAGGGCCAGGGGCAGCGCCCCTACCCGCGATCTAACCATCGCGAGGGTTCCTTTGCAATCTAACAGCGCCTTAGCCTGCTGTCCCAAAAAGTTTTGGGGCGAAACTTGGCCGTTTTGGGAAAAACTTCTCGGTAGTCGAAGCCTACAAGTGTAGAAACACTTGTGCTTCGCTTCTACGAGAAAAATACTCATAAAAACCATTAAAAACTTAAAATTACAGAAATTCACAGAATGTTTATTTTTCATAAAAACCAAAATAAACTCGTATTCGTCTTCGCAGGTGGCTCTGATACCACTGTTGGGTTATCGGGCCGCGAAAACCGCGTTTTCACGTCGCGGAAACCCCGAATTACCCATGCCACTGGATCTCGTGCGAAGAAAAACTTTCAAAAATATGAATACGAGTTTCAAACGATGATCTATAGTAGATCTACTAAGGAAAACCATTTTATACCTTCGATGCGTGCCCTCGCAAATCCCGCTCGTCCAACGGTACGCCGGATCTCGAAGTTGTCAACGTAGACAACTCTCTAGTGATATCCACATGAACAAGATGTGTTCTCTAACACTCAAGGATGGAGAAGAGAGCACCACAAGTGTGCTAGCACTCTCTAGGGCTCTCGGGTAGGATTGGAAGAAGAAGAAACGAAAAGAAGAGAACACACTCCTCTAAAATCTCTATGTGACTTTCACTAACCTTTCTTCTTGGATTAGATTCACTCTCCTTTCTTCTCCCTTGCTTGAAACCCACGACCAAGAGAAGAGAAGGAGCAAGAAGAGAGCTTAGGAGGAGGAAGATCACTTGAATGAGAGTTACACTTGCAAAATGAAACTCTTTTTATCTAATTAAGTGGTTTGTAACCTCCATGGGATACCAAGAGTCACAACTCTTGGTAACTCCCATGAGATGACACTTCACTTAAGTAACCATGATGATGTGGAGCATCATCATTGGTCCACTTAATGCCAACTCACCAATGAGGTGGCATAAAGTCAAGTCAAACTTGACTCTTCATCTTCCTCTCAAGTCAAGTCAAACTTGACTTAATCTCTCTCATGGTTGATCTAATCCAACCATTTAATTCAAGCCAATTTAATATAATGAATCTAATTCATTTAATTAAATTGATTCAATGAGTCATAATCTAAATTAGACTCATTGAACACATGAATCAACTTGAGTCCAACTCAATTAGCCCAATTAGGATTACTCTTAATCCAATTTGATTCATCAAATGAATCTAATCCTCTTGGTTCATCATATGAACCTAATCTCCATCTAATTGTCCTTACTGTATGACCCTATAGGTTCTTGTAACATTGGCAATGCCTATAAACCCATTTAGGAGCATAAGTAATGAGCGGTATCTAGCAATACATCATTACTACCCAAGTTACAAGAATGTTGAGATCCAACATCACCTTGTGATTACTAATTGTGACTCCTCACAATATATGACAAGTGTCCTTCTATCCTAGACATCTAGATTGATCAATGTGAGGCATAGACCGTGTCATCCTCTAATCAATCTAAATCTTGAACTCCAAGTAGACTCACTCAATCAAATGAGCTCAATATCTCATATTGACTCATTTGGGCATGGCCATGCACTTCGTGGTCTCACTCTATCAAGAATGCCGATGTCTCTCCCGTCATATAGGAGGGATAGATCCCATCTACATCACTCACATCCCTCCGCATAATTTGTTACATACCCAGTAATCGCCTTTATAGTCCACCCAGTTACGGGTGACGTTTGACGAAACCAAAGTACATAACTCCTTATGTAGGGAACCATGGTGACTCCAGGTCTAAGGACTAGTTGTCATACTAATAGCCACATGAGAAAGTATATGACACTCATATAACGATCCATGATACTTTCTCATAGTGGGTCATTCAATATACATTCTCCAATGCATACCCATGTGTCAACTTGATATCTCTATATCCATGACTTGTGAGATCAAGTCATCGAGTTGACCTACATGCTAGTCTTATTGCATTAACATTGTCCCTGAATGTTAATACTCGACTAGGAATGATTTAAGAGTAGTGTTCCCTATATCATCTCACTATCGATTCAACCAATCGATTGATATAGGTAAGAACCTTCTACTCAAGGGCGTTATTATACTTAGTTTATTTGGCACAAATACAAGTAAGTATAACAACCAAAAACCAAATGTCTTTATTTATATAGAATATGATACAATAAGTCCAAAATACAATAATCAAATGATTGGCTCTAGGGCTCTAGCTAACACCATGGAGGCGGAGTAGGAACAAGTACCAGAATCCTGAGAGATCTACTACTCATTATCTATGAGAGATGTATGAGATCGACGGACAGGGATACCGTCTATGTCTTCAGCCGATCGATGGAGTGGTTCTTTGACTCCGGCATGGCCATCGAGGATCGCAGCGAAGGAAAATCCCAAGAGGCCATCGGATCGGAGAACTACTTTGTCCTCCATTTCCAATCGGGTCCCTTGGAGCTTGCTGGAGCCCCATCGGATGCCGGAGATGCTTGCCACTGGTGCCTCGACAGAGATCGCCGAGCATTGAAAACCTCTAAGCCTTCTTTTATCCTTCCATTCTACTCCAATCCCACAGCTGCGCGCTCACCATCACCATAGAAAACGAGAGAGCAAGTGAGATGTTTTAGGGATCGAGAAGGTAAAGGGGCAGAATGCGGTGGCAAAAAATTTCAAAGAGGGAAAGACAAAACGCAGCGGCAAAAAATTGCGAAGGGAAAAAAGTGGCGAAAGAAAAAAAAAACAACGGTATTCAACAACACTTAATAGACAATGATTTTCAAAAATCGTTGTCGTAATCCCCAAAAAAGCGTACATAGACAACAGTTTTCAAAAACTGCTGTCGTAGCCTTTAAAAACCGTTGCCGTAGCCCCAAAAAAACATAAATAGACAACGGTTTTTAAAAACCGTTGTCGTAGGCCAAAAAAATTACTAAAAGACAACAGTTTTTATTAAAACCGTTGTTAAAAGGAAAAGAATAACGATTTGGTATAAAAGCGTTATCGTTTGAGTATTGTTGAATGAGGATTTTCTTGTAGTGATTTTTCTAATTTTTGGAGACATGGATGTGCCTTAGGGCACAACCAAGTTTATTTCTACATTGGAAATCTACATGGGTTGGCTCCTGACCGTGCCATTTGGCATGGCCTAAATAGTTTATATGTTGGGGACTTCCTCCTGGTCATGTCATTTAGCATGACCAAGGTTTGTATTATGTGCTCGGTCATGCCAAATGGCACCTCCAAGACCTGTGGCCACCTTCTGGCCATACGAAATAACATGGCCGCCCTTCTGAGTCTCCACCTGGCCATGTGAAATGGCATGACCCCTATCCAATTTGACTCTAAAAGTTTGTTGCAGCCAGTGTCCCCAAGACGTAGGCATTCCAATCCTTTACTTTCCTCACCACGGGGGAGACATGGCTAGGTCATAGTTGTAAAATACAGGAAAATGGTAGAAAATAATAAGGAAAATTTTCTGGAATTTTTAGAAATTTTTCGGGAATTTTTTAGAGCTCATATGGACGAGTTTACGGGGATAAAAACAGAGACCGGGAAAGCCAGTTTGGGTTACCCCATTTAAAAGAGGAAAAATTTTCTTTTCCTTTTTATTTTTATTTTTCTTTCTTTTCTTTATTTCCTTTTTCTCCGTTTTCCTTTCTCCCGCGACACCGTGCCCTCACTCGAGCGATCTCCTTGCCCTAACCGCCCGCCCACGCGGCGGTTTTCTCCTCCCTGAGTATACAAGTCGCCTCCGCCCGATTCTTCTCCTCTTCGTCCTCCACCCGACGGCGCCACCTTGCTCCGCCACCTCGCCGAGCCGCGCACCGATCTCCCTTCTTTTCCAACTACACTACACGAGCGCCGGTCGAGACTTCTTGCCGCACGAATCCAGCCGAGCGATGCCAGCCAATCGCCGGCCCTCCGCTGTGCTCGTGCCCTAGCTAGCCACCGGCGCCCGTCGCCCCTCGCTGTGGAGATTCCAGTGGCACCGCCGACCTCCTCTGCTGCCTAGTTTGTGTTCACCGCCGCTCCTCCTCAGCCCTAGCGCAAGCTGCCGCCACCTTGCCCTAGCCGACGCCACCACCACTGTCTCCCTCTGTTAACTCTTCGGCAGAGAGGACTGAGCCACCGTCAAGCATCGCTGCTGAACCTCTACACAGTGCCGACGCCGTTGATCTAGTGCCCTCACAACCTCTATTTTGCTTACTGCCACCATCTGAGAAGAGGAAATTAGGTACAGACTTTTGTACACTTCAACCAGAGATGTAGATTTAGGTAAATTGGAGATAGAATTCCTAATTGTTTCTGGTTTCCGGCAGCAAGGTTTTCAGCCGTGTCAATAGGGAATTCTTCAACCTTGGATTAATAGTGATACATCCTGGATTTGGGTAAGTATGGATTTAGATGAGTTTTTATGTTTAATCTGTGATGGATTATAAAATAGTAAGTCCTAATTAGAAGGTGGACAATTAGGGTTAATGAAGTTAACCCTAATTGATCAATGGATTAAGATTTAGTTTAGTTAATGGATGCATGATAGAATTAACTAAACTAAATATTGATATCATAGGACCTTGACACAAGACGAGTATTTTGACGTCGTATTTGGATCAGTTTGGACTTTTCGATTGGAGGCGGATACTTTGACTTTATGTAATTTGATATGCATAATAATGTCTTTAACAAATAGCAACGATTGTGTTTTCTTATTTACTTCTGTTGATTACTACCTGATCTGTTACATGCTTGTTTATTTATTTGCTATGCACCTCATGTTAATATTTACCTGATTATGCATATTTATAGAGGTAGTGACACAACTCTGTTATTTATCATGTTCAGGACCTAGGGTTTTTGATACCTTATCTAGTATGTGTACCTTGATTTGATTCATTTCCTATGGTACACATTTTATATTTATGTATGCATATTGCTATGCTATTCAGGATATTGCCATGTTTAGTATCATGCATCATCTCGCATGATTGCATGCTGTGCGATAGTTGCTCCATTATTGTCGAGCACATCGACAGTTACATGTATCTGTATACACTACCACTCATGGGTTAGTGGTATATCAGACAAGTGTGTGGCAGTTCTGCTGTTTGGATCTGTTGGTCTAGTGACTCAGCGTAGTAGCCGACAGACGATTCTGCTTTGTTTGGCTCCGTTGGTTTAGTGTAGCAACGTGGTAGTCGACAGGCAGTTGGACTTTGTTTGGCTCCATTGGTCCGCTCATGGGTAGTGTGACGCAGCGTGGTAGCCGGCAGAGATTCCTCCCCATCATCGTGTACCGGGAGATGAGAGCATTGTGCTCCCCAATTTATGATTTGGGGTAGGAGGATAGGTGTACTCCGACAGCATCCCGTCCACTCGGTCACTCATCAGGGGCAGTGATAGAAGAGTGCACGGTTGTCACAGCCCTACCCACTCGGTCTCACCATTGTGTGTGACATGGCTGACTGGTGTCAAGGGTGACCATGACATTTGCATCATATGCATGATGCATTTATTTCTTGTGTTTGCTGCATTTACTTGCTGCATTTATATGGATGCATATGATTGACATGCATACAGGATTTATGACACTCTCGGTCTGACGACCCTGTTGTACTTATACCTTGGTCCTGGTTAGTACAGTTTTCTCCTGTTTTATTCAGTTGCATTTATCCTTCTTGTATCAGGAGACTGTACGCATGATTAGAGCTGATTATTATTTTCTTTATTATGCACATCAATTGATACCCGCTGAGTGTTGGACTCACACCCTCCTCCATTGCTATTTTCAGGTTGATGCTGTCCGGAGAGTTCTAGTCACTAGTCCCCTGAAGATCCAGAGTTATTTGGTCTTGTGTTATGTCTCTTATTGCACTATCTGGACTTGTATTAGTTTACCTTATGGATATTGTCGATGAACTTTATGTGGATTTGTTTTGCTACGTGCCTGCCTAGACGGCAGAAGAGGTGAGTTGATTTTGATCGTCGGATTTGAGCTTTATGGGTGTAGTGGAGTAGGACATCAGTTTTGTGCTTTACGAGTGTAGTTGAGTAGGGTTGTTTTTGAGTCTTATTATCACTATTTTAGTTTGTTAACTATTAAACTGCGTGGATGTCTGTGTGATGTATTTTTATTATTGTTATTTGTTCTGGCCGTGTTGGTCGATGTATATGTGACCCTGAGGGCAATGTATAAAGTTTTAGATTGTCACCCGTACAAGGGAGGTGCTGTCGAAATTTCTTAGGACAGGGACTTCCCCGGGGCGTGACAATTTATTTGGTATCAGTGCACAGACATATGATCCTTTGTTTTTATATTTTGGATATTTGGGATAACCTGATACCAATTTATTTGGTATCAGAGTGCCAAGTTGGCGATACTTGTTTGATTTCCGTGTTACGGATTTTCAAGATTTATCTAATACCAATTTTTTAGTATCAGAGCGGGTTATGATACCTGCTTTTTGGTGTTCTTGATTTTTGGAGTTAGCCCGAGTTTACTAGTAAACTTGGGTATTTATTTCGGATTAGCACGGATTTCAATTATGTTATGTTTCGAACTTCCGTTTCGGATTTATATGGATTTCCAGCGATTTTCTTGTACGGAATTCCGAGGTAATATGGGGACTGGACAGCGACGGAACATCTCCAGACAACAAATAGGTATAATGTTATTTTATAATTGTTATACTTGTAGTAATATCTGTGGTATAACTTAACAGATATCAGGAGATCTACACGAATATGCTGATTATGTATATCTATGTGGTGTATACTTGTCCAGTTATGATTATTGTGGGTGTCTAGTAGATTATACCCTATTGGTTAGGCATACATGTCTGATTGTTTATTTGGAGGTATCTTATCGATTTAATCTGAGTTGTGATATGTGCAGATGTGTTCGGTGTAATATTTGAGGTGTATTGTCGATTATACCTACGCTGATTTATGCATACGGGTTTGTTATGTATTGTTGGAGGTATCACACTGATTTATACCTGTGTTATAAGTGTGTTGGGTGTGTACTAAATGGAGGATTATGTCAATCATACTTATGTTGTGTGTGCACATGTGCTAGGTGTATTGTTGGTAGCATCATGATGATTCTACCTATGTTGAGTGTAGGATGTGGAGTGCCTACATTACATCATTTTTTGTATTATCCTGTCAACTAATTCTCCTATTGATGGGTGACCGCCCCAGTACGATGTTGAGAGAGTTGACAATGGATTTGATTTTCTTACTAGGTTGTTATACCTTTGGCTAGCCACAATGATATGTGGTAAAGTGATCTTGTACAGTCTCTAGTTGGATAGTTAGATGTTTTGGTCACTGATGGATTGTTGGTGGTGGAGTGTTGCTCCCACCTATTGTGGATTGTTTGTAGTGGAGTATTGCCCCCATATATATATTGTAGATACATATTACGGATTTGGTTGTGGTGGAGCGTTGCTCCCACATATTGAGGATTTCTTGTGGTAGAGCGTTGCTCCCACATTTGTGGTATTTCCTGTGATGGAGTGTTGCTCTCACACTGGAGGATCTATTCTTTGGTGATTTATATTGTTGGTGATTATATTTCAGATTTATTGTCAGAGATCTTATGGTTAGGAATGTCTTTCGTACGGACATTGTGAGTTCTTGATTTTACCATTAGAGCTTGCGGAGCTTTAGATGTTTTCAGGGACACGATGATTTCTGGTATTTCTAGGAAGTTTGGATAGGTTTCCATTGTCTTTGTTGACGATGTTGTGGTCTATTTCGGATCTGGTCTATTTCAAATCTGGGGTGAGTCACGTACACCATCTTTGCATAGTTCTAGAGATGTTTCGACGAGAACATCTATATGTGAAGATCAGTATTGCGTATTTGGATTGTCTTATGTGAGATGTTTGGGACACACGATCACCAGTAGGTGTATACCGTGGTTCCACAGGAGATAGAGGTTGTTACCGTTGGGAGCAGCCAAAATCAGTGCAGGAGATCCGCAGTCCTTGGGACTGGTAGGATATTACAGACCTTTCGTCGAGAGTTTCTCCCGCATAGCTATGTCACTGACACGCCTTACCTGGAAAGGCGTGAAGTTCACGTGGTCCGAGGATTGTGATACCAGCTTTTAGGAGCTGAAGCGGAGAATAGTGTCAGCTCCAGTGTTGGTTTTACCTTCTGGAGAGAATGGATTTGTACTCTACACCGATGCGTCTCTTCAGGGTTTGGGCGTTGTTCTGATGCAACACGGTAGGGTAGTCTCCTATGCTTCTCGACAGTTGAAGGAGCATGAGAAGAACTACCCAGTTCATGATTTGGAGTTAGCTACCATCATCTTTGCTCTGAAAGTTTGGCAGCATCATTTGTACGGCATTACATTTGAGATTCTCACTGATCATAAGAGTCTTAAATATATTTTCACCCATAAAGAACTTAATCTCTAACAGAGGAGATGGATGGAGTTCCTGAAGGATTATGATTGTACCATTAGCTATCACCCGGGGAAAGCTAATGTGGTTGCCGATGCACTCAGCAGGAAGTCTAGAGGGACTTTGGCTTACCACCGAGTTTTAGTTACAGACTTGGTTCAGAGTTTCTCCGAGTTAGAACTTGAGGAGCAAGGACATACAGAGCAGGGTATTCTTATTACCATGGTTGCTCAGTTGTCGATCAGGACGAGGATCCGAGAGGCCCAGGCTGGTGATCAGCATTTGCAGTTCATTGGCAGCCAGATAGCTTCCGGGCAGCAGACCGAGTTCACACGAGATGAGGAGGGTGTTATATATTTTCGAGGTAGATTATACGTACCTTAGTCTCATCCGGTCTTACGGGAGCTACTTCAGGAGTCTCATCGCTCTCGATTTGCGATCCACCCAGGCGAGACCCGCATGTATCGAGATTTGAGGCGTTCCTACTGGTGGAACGGTATGAAGAAAGACATCGCGGAATTTGTAGCTAGATGTCTTGTCTGTCAGCAGGTGAAGGCTAAGCACCAGAAACCTGCCGATTTACTTCAGCGGATTCCTATTCCTAAATGGAAATGGGAACATATTACTATGGACTTGTGGTGGGTTTGCCTAGGACACGACGAGGCCATGACGCGATTTGGGTAATCGTTGATCGATTAACCAAATCCGCGCACTTTTTAGCAATACAGAGGACAGATTCCCTGGATCGATTGGCAGATCTGTTTTGCCAGGAAATCATCAGATTGCATGGTGTCCCTTTGATTATTATTTCGGATAGGAACCCCCGATTCACGCCTCGTTTCTGGCAGAGTCTACAGCAGGCCTTGGGCACGCAGCTCCGTTTCAGTACAACTTTTCATCCGCAGATAGATGGACAATCAGAGCGGACCATTTAGACTCTAGAGGACTTGCTGAGATCATGTGTATTAGATTTCGGAGGTAGTTGGGAGGACCATTTGTCATTGGAAGAGTTTGCCTACAACAACAACTTTCATTCGGCTATCCAGATGGCACCGTTTGAAGTGTTGTATGGTAGGCCTTGTCGGACACCCACCCTCTGGGATGAGGTTGGGGAGGCTTAGTTGTTGGGACCTCATAGAGCTCAGCATGACGCGGAGTTGGTCCGTACTATCAAACGGAGGATGTCAGAGGCACAGGATCGCCAGAAGAGTTATGCTGATCGGAGACACAGACCTTTGGAGTTCTCTATTGGTGATCACATTTTTCTACGAATTTCACCCATGAAAGGGGTGAAGAGATTTGACCTCAGAGGTAAGCTAGCTCCACGATACATTGGCCCTTTCCAAATCCTGGAGAGGATTGGAGCAGTAACTTACCGGCTGGCACTACCACTGACCCTAGCAGACGTGCACGATGTATTCCACGTATCTATGTTGAGGAGATACGTACCCGACCCGACGCGACGCATGTGCTAACAGATATCTCAGTTCCAGTTCAGCCTGATGTCACTTATGAGGAGATTCCGGTACGGATTTTGGATCGGAAAGAGCGTCAGTTGTGGAATAAGACTATTCAGCTGGTTAAAGTCGGATGGCAGTATCATTCGGACGAGGAGGCTATTTGGGAGCTCGAGGATATGATCTGAGCTCGATACCCCCATCTTTTCACTTGAGATATGTGATTTAATTTACCGGCCAATATTTATACTCTATATCAGTTGTTAGTACTTGCTGATGGTAGATAACGAAATTTGGGGACCAAATTTTTATTGGTGGGGGAGAATGTAAAATATCGGAAAATGGTAGAAAATAATAAGGGAAATTTTTCGAAATTTTTAGAAATATTTCGGGAATTTTTCGGAGCTCGTATGGATGAGTTTACAAGGATGAAAACAGGGACCGGGAAAGCCTGTTTGGGTTACCCCATTTAAACGAGGAAAAGTTTTCTTTTCCTTTTTATTTTTATTTTTCTTTCTTTTCCTTATTTCCTTTTTCTCCGTTTTCCTTTCTCCCGCGACACTGTGCCCTCACTCGAGCGATCTCCTTGCCCTAACCGCCGCGCACACGGCGGTTTTCTCCTCCCTGAGTATACAAGTCGCCTCCGCCCGATTCTTCTCCTCTTCGTCCTCCACCCGACGGCGCCATCTTGCTCCGCCACCTGGCCGAGCCGCGCGCCGATCTCCCTTATTTTCCGACTACACCACACGAGCGCCGGCAGAGCCTTCCTCCCACACAAAGCCAATCGAGCAACGCCAGCCGATCGCTGGCCCTCCTCTGTGCTCGTGCCCTAGCTAGCCACCGGCGCCCGTCGCGCCTCGCTGTGGAGATTCCAGTGGCGCCGCCGACCTCCTCTGCTACCTAGTTTGTGTTCACTGCCGCTCCTCCTCAGCCCTAGCGCCGGCTGTCGCCACCTTGCCCTAGTCGACGCCACCACCACCGTCTCCCTCTGTTAACTCTTCGGCAGAGAGGACTGAGCCACCATCAAGCCTCACTGCCGCACCTCTGCACAGTGCCGACGTCGTTGACCTAGTGCCCTCACAACCTCTGTTTTGCTTACTGCCACCATTTGAGAAGAGGAAATTAGGTACAGACTTTTGTACACTTCAACCAGAGATGTAGATTTAGGTAAATTGGAGATAGAATTCCTAATTGTTTTTGGTTTTCGGTAGCAAGGTTTTCGGCAACAAGGTTTTCAGCCGTGTCAACAGGGAATTCTTTGACCTTGGATTAATAGTGATACATCCTGGATTTGGGTAAGTATGGATTTACATGAGTTTTTATGTTTAATCTGTGATGGATTATATTTTAGTAAGTCCTAATTAGATGGTGAAATGATTAGGGTTAATGAAGTTAACCCTAATTGATCAATGGATTAGGATTTAGTTTAATTAATGGATGCATGATAGAATTAACTAAACTAAATATTGATATCACGGGACCTTGACACGACACGAGTATCTCAACGTCATATTTGGATCAGTTTGGACTTTTCGATTAGAGGCGGGTACTTTGACTTTATGTCATTTGATATGCATAATAATGTTTTTAACAAATAGCAACGATTGTGTTTTCTTATTTACTTCGGTTGATTACTACCTAATCTGTTATATGCTTGTTTGTTTATTTGCTATGCACCTCATGTTAGTATTTACCTGATTATGCATATTTATAGAGGTAGTGACACAACTCTGTTATTTATCATGTTCAGGACCTAGGATTTTTGATACCTTATCTGGTCTGTGTACCTTGATTTGATTCATTTTCCTATGGTACACATTTTATATTTATGTATGCATATTGCTATGCTATTCAGGATATTGCCATGTTTAGTATCATGCATCATCTCGCATGATTGCATACTGTGCGATAGTTGCTCCATTATTGTCGAGCACATCGGCAATTACATGTATCTGTATACACTACCACTCATGGGTTAGTGGTATATCAGACAAGTGTGTGGCAGTTCTGCTGTTTGGATCCGTTGGTCTGGTGACTCAGCGTAGTAGCCGACAGACGATTCTGCTCTGTTTGGCTCCGTTGGTTTAGTGTAGCAACGTGGTAGTCGGCAGGCAGTTGGACTTTGTTTGGCTCCGTTGGTCCGCTCATGGGTAGTGTGACGCAGTGTGGTAGCCGGCAGAGATTCCTCCCCATCATCGTGTACCGGGAGATGAGAGCATTGTGCTCCCCAATTTATGATTTGGGGTAGGAGGATAGGTGTATTCCGACAGCATCCCGTCCACTCGGTCACTCATCAGGGGCAGTGATAGCAGAGTGCACGGTTGTCACAGCCCTATCCACTCGGTCTCACCATTGTGTGTGACATGGCTGACTGGTGTCATGGGTGACCATGACATTTGCATCATATGCATGATGCATTTATTTCTTGTGTTTGCTGCATTTACTTGCTGCATTTATATGGATGCATATGATTGACATGCATACAGGATTTATGACACTCTCGGTCTGACGACCCTGTTGTACTTATACCTTGGTCTTGGTTAGTACAGTTTTCTTCTGCTTTATTCAGTTGCATTTATCCTTCTTGTATCAGGAGACTGTACGCATGATTAGAGCTGGTTGTTATTTTCTTTATTATGCACATCAATTGATACCCGTCGAGTGTTGGACTCACACCCTCCTCCGTTGCAATTTTCAGGTTGATGCTGTCCGGAGAGTTCCAGTCGCTAGTCCCCTGAAGATCCAGAGTTATTTGGTCTTGTGTTATGTCTCTTATTGCACTATCTAGACTTGTATTAGTTTACCTTATGGATATTGTCGATGAACTTTATGTGGATTTGTTTTTCTACGTGCCTGCCTAGACGGCAGAAGAGGTGAGTTGATTTTTATCATCGGATTTTAGCTTTATGGGTGTAATTGAGTAGGACATCAGTTTTGTACTTTACGAGTGTAGTTGAGTAGGGTTGTTTTTGAGTCTTATTATCACTATTTTAGTTTGTTAACTATTAAACTGCGTGGATTTCTGTGTGTGTTACGCTCCGCAAGTGTACGGAAATGTCGCAAGTAATATAAAAGATTATCGTATCCACAGGGACTGGAATAAGCACTAGAAATGTCTCATTGCGAATTAGCTAAACAACTATCCAATCGTTTCAAATGCAAAGTGAAGGTAAACAAATCTAATATTAAAGATCAACAAACAAGAGTTTAGTGTTTTGGGTTATGATAAAGGGAGATTCTAGGAGTTTCGGTTTCTTTGTAAGGTTTCTTGAATGTAAATGGTTCACCAATTCTTATCCCTCAATTGCCAAACACTTGTAGAAAGCTGCCGGTTCTCTCTTGCAATAGATAACCGGCTAAGGACTGAGAAATGTATCTAAATATGATCAATTAGACGTGAACCTACGTTGTCCTTACACAGAAGCGCACCTATTACTATGCCTTCCTCGGATATCAACATAGAAGCCCACAACTTATTAATCTATCAAGATACAAGAAACTAATCACAAAATCCATCCTACTCTCTTGAATATTCCTATTTCCTCTTCAAGATTATCTCTCAAACGTCCTTACACGGGCTTGCACATGTCACGTGGATCCCTCGGATGATCGAGTGAGAGTTTATCTTTACAAAGTCCACAAGAAATCCAAACAATCAATCAAGAATGAGAATTAAGCACAAATCACCATTAATCATTCAAGATCTAATTGATACAAGCAAGACAATGTCATTGAAACAAGAAAATGGCAAATCCATATGAGATTACATCAATCCATCATACAAATACTCCCTTAATCCTAGAATACAAGATCTACTCCATGAATCGAGGAAGAATACCCGAAGAAATAAAGATTACAAGCATTTCTTAAATCCCCAATCCAAGAAACCAAGAAAAGGGGAAGGAGAAAACTTATCTACGAAGAAGCCTCGTCTTCGGATCCAATCCTCGCTCCAGAGTCGAAATCGTCAAGAACTCCCTTAGAATCGCCCAGAAATCCTCCCAAGAATGGGAGGAAACCACCAAATCTTGCCTTCTCCCAAAGGGGGAGAGATCCCCTTTCAATTCATGAAGGAAGGTTTAAATAGAGGAGGAAATCGGGCGCCACACGGCCCCACGACACGGCCGTGTGAGATTCACACGGCCATGTCCAGTTCCCTCTCTGCCAAAGCTGCACGGCCGTGTGACTCCACACGGCCAGGACCCTACTGTTATCTGGAAGTGCTACACGGCCGTGTGGTGCACACGGCCACCACCTGCTTGGTCTCTGGAAACTTCGCACGACAGTGTGATGCACACGGCCACCACCTGCTTGGCCTCTGGAAACCTCACACGGCCGTGTAGATCAACACGGCCATGTAAGGCATCTGTTCTGATTTCTTCAAATCAAGACACGGCCGTGTGAGATTCACACGGCCATGCCCTCTTCCCTTCCTGTTAAGACTACACGACCATGTGTGGTACACGGCCTGATGCTCTCTCCCTTCAATTACTTCCAAGCTTGCCCGAGGACGCATAATCTTCACCAACTTCGACTCCTGTGTACAGAAAATGCACAAAAAGTAGATCTCCGAACCAAAAGAGTAAATATGCTAAAAGGAAAGCTGGAAGTATAAAAATGCATAGATCAAGCATGCTCAAAGTATGTAAATGTGCGTAAAAACATGCATAAAAGAGTATATAATCTACGCACATCAGTGTGATGTATTTTTATTATTGTTATTTGTTCCGATCGTGTTGGCCGATGTATATGTGGCCCTGAGGGCAATGTATAAAGTTTCAGATTGTCACCCGTACAAGGGAGGTGCTGCCGAAATTTCTTCGGACAGGGACTTCCCCGGGGCGTGACAATAGTCTTCTTCAAATGATCTTCTTTTGCATATTTTGAATCCTTTTTCGCTCCAAACTGCTCCTAAAAATGAAAAGAGACACTAAGCAGATCTCTAGAGGAAAAATAATAATTATGATGGAATTAACATGCTAAAGGGTACAAAAGCATAGATCATAGGCATTGAATACAGAAAGATGTGCATTAAATAGCACAAAATAACATATATAATCTATACACATCAAGTACATAGAAATTAAATTAGCATAGACACAAGCAAACACAATCTATATTCATGAGCTATACTCTGTAGCCCTATGACTCTATTCAGGTGATCTATTGATGGGTAATTCACTAATAACCTCTTCTTGAACCCCCGTAAGAGGGTATCAAATATAAAAAAGAATAGGAACAAGTGTAACATGCTACACTTTCAAAGATGATGGCGCTTAGGCTCGGTGTTGGACGACTCCTCAATAATAGTTGAATGTAGCAACGTTGCAGTTGAGCAACAATAAGAAGCTAGAGCAGTCAGAATGCCAAATGGACACGTAGAAGCTTATAGAAGAGTTGATGATGAAGCCTTGATCGAGCTGCTCTTTTATAGAGTATGGAAGGCGCCTTCCATAGCGCTGAAGGCGCCTTCCATAGCGCTGAAGGCGCCTTCCATATGTAAACTTTTATCCCAACAAAAATGCTCCATATTGATGATGAGGACTTCTAGCTTAACTGACTGAAGGTTCATTCTAAGCTCCTAAAGACGCCTTTCATGAACAATACTCAAGGTGCTTTCAAAGCTCTTGAAGGTACCTTTGGGACTGTTCACTTGAGGCACTTTGTGTTCCTTTAGCCTTGCAAAATGTATTAACGCAATACAAAAATATTTAACCTATAAAATAAAATTAGCGCAATAATAATAATAATAAGTAGTAATAATTAATTTATGTCCTTCTAAGACTAGGAACTAGCCAGAGTCTCACTTTAGGGATCCAAAATGGACCTAAACTGGACTGATACATAAAATCTATGTTGGAACCCCAAGGTATTTTGATGTGATCAAACAAGTTAAGTTAGGTCCTATTTTGTCTAACCCTGGTGTCTAAGTGTGCAGGAGCTTAGGAACACAGGAAGTCGAGCGGAAGACGCGGCTAACGAGAAGGACGACACGGGGAGAGAGTCGACGGGCTTGGTGCGTCCGAGGGACGAGGTACCGCGGAAGAGTACACCGGTGGACAAAAATAACGTACGCGACATTCGAGGGACGAGAAACCGGGAAGGAAGGATGCTCGAGGAGAAGGCCGAAACTTAGGTTCGGGTGACCCCTATTCCGGATGGCCGAGATCACCCAAGCTAGCAGAGCCAGAGTTGAAGACCCGGACCAAGACGAGCTGAACCGAAGTAGAGCTACCGGATGGAAAAAGTCAACCAGAGTTGACTTTTTGGTCCAAGGCACTCGGAGTTGACCGGGGCGCCCAAAACGTACCGGGGCGCTTGGACCGAAGATTTTGTCATGATCGAGTTTTGACTCGATTTGAACGTTGGGGGATAAAATTTTATCCCCCTAGGGCGCCTAGACCCTTCAAGGCACCCCAAACAGTGCTATAAATATAGCACTAATCTGCACAGTCTTTTCAATGAGCTTGTAATCCATTTTTTTCTGTTCTCTTCTATTCTTTTGTGCTGTCAATGCTGTAAAGAGGCTACTCCGCCCAGAGGAGATCGTCAGATATTGAGCTATACTTTCCTTGGATTAGCAATCCCCTGATTGCAAACTAAGTAAACCCTCTGCGTTTGTTTTAGATTCTGTTTAGTTAGTCTCTTCTATCTTAATTACAAGTTTTATTATCTAGATAAAAATTCGAGAAAGGGTGTTTTATTTTTTACGAAAATTCACTCCTCCCCTCTTGCCGGCCTCCAAAGGGACCAACAAGTGGTATCAGAGCAAGGCGCTTCAGGAGGACTTCGCAGGCCTCCAAAGGGACCACCGATCGAAGCAACGAGATGGCCAGACCAAGCATTGTTCCACCAAAATTTGAGGGGTACTTCGCACACTGGAAGCGTCGTATGGAGGTATTCCTAAAAACTGATTTCGAAATTCGATTAATTATAAAGTATGGCTTTGTAGCTTCGACGAATCAGAATGGAGAAGAAAAAGAAGAGAGTCAGTGGACAAAGAAGGAGCAGAGTGATTCTGTAGCGAACAACCATGCGGAATATCACCTGCTGAGCGTGTTGCCTCCTCAAGAAGTCAACCACATCGGAAGCCACTCGTCGGCCAAAGAACTCTGGGAGAAGTTGTGAGATCTCGGAAAATTTAAATACATAGGGTTATTTCAGAAATAGCCTTATAGAATTTTTCCAGAATTTTTAGAAATTTTCTGGGAATTTTTCGGAGCTCGTACGGAGGGTTTTGAGGGGATCAATTTTGGGTTCAGATAAAGCCTATTTGGGAGACCTATTTAAGAGAGGAAATGTTTAACTATATAAATTCCCTTTTCTTATTTCTTTTCTCCCCAAACGCCGATCCCGACCAGACCTTTGCCCTCTCAGCCGACACGAATTCCCGATCTCCTTCCCCGATCTCCCCTCTCTTCTTCCTCTCTTCTTCCCGATCGCCTCCGCTCGTCACCGATCACAGCCGCCTGTGCCGGTTGTCCAACCGTCGGCCGAGACCCCTTCCGATCTAGCCGAAGCCCTTTCTCTCTCTCGCTCCGATCTCTCTGTTCTCTCATGCAAACAGTTCGACACCCCAGCGCCGATAGAGGGCTGTTTCCGACGATCTCGTCCTCTTACGCCGCCTGAGTACCATCGCCGGATTCTTGACATTGGTGACGCTGTCCAAGCTTTCTGGTGGAGCGATTGCTTCACTGGCCGGTTCTTGTGCATAAACGATGACGGCTCGGTGGCTAGGGCATGGTGGAAGGCTTGGTTTGCATTGTCTCCGATCAATTGACCCTTCGTTTCCTCCTTCTTGAGTTGTTCACAAAACGATCCGTGGCTCCTCAAGGTGGATCGGATTGGGTGATACCTTATGGAGACAACCGATTGAGGTAAGCTTAAGTCTTCTTCTCTGTTACCGATCCTCATCTTCTTTTCGGTTGAATTAGGTCACATATTTGGAGATGTTGGTATCAGGGAGGTGTTCTTGAGCTGCCGGGCAGGGGCTAGAGGATGGTTGTGCTTGATCAGTAGTCTTCTTGCTTGATTCATTGCTTGATCCGACTAATCCATCAGTGAGGTTATGTGCTCCTGCGGTGGATCTGGAATTGGGTTCTGTGGCAGCTTGGTTTCCAGCAGTGTTCTGTGAGGTTGCTTATTGTTGGTCCGGCAGCACCCACAACCGGTAGCTCCTCTAGTTTCAGCATAACAGTTGCTGGAAATTGAGGTATGAGTAGGGCTTTTGATATATGATGTGTAGGGATTTTTGATACATGTGGATTATGGTTGTATTACTTGATCGTGTGTAGAATTGAATTAGGTTTATGTGTACATTTGAATTAAGGATTATATTGATTGTGACTAGATTTAATTGCCTAGATTAATCTAATGGAATAATTAGGGTTAAGACATTTAACCCTAGTCAACTATTAGATTTAATCTAAGTTTAGATTTCTAACCTATTAGTGATTAGGGATTATGTAACTAATCCTAATTGACCGTTAGATTTAATTAGGTAGGTTGAGATTGTATGAATTAGGGTTTTGCCCTAATTTAGTTTTAGGGATTTTATTTAGCTATTCATTTGGTTTTAGCTAAATAAAATATATATTGTTTGTTTGACACAGGACTCTGATTCGAGACCGACGTCTCGACCTTGGATTGCTTGATTGTACCTTCTATTTAAGGCGGGTACCCTTTGACTTATCTTTTGATAATGTCTTATGATATGTTTAGCTTATATATACTTACTAGTGGTAGATAGTAGATTATTCTTTCTCTTGGTCTTAGCTAGTTGATACCTATCACATGCTTTATCTGCTAGTTGCTTTATTTCAGGATTGGATATTTTATCTCTTGCCATGTGTATATATGTTCATAGAGATGCATATCTATAGTGCTCTACTCTACTGGATTAGTTGCTTTACATGTGTGATACATGCTCTTGGATTCATGATACTTACATCATTGTTATATGTGATGTCTTTGGATTTATGCTGTTTATATCATGGTTATATATATGCGTTTACCTTTTGGGCACACACATATATGGAGGAGGCTATGTTCAGGTATGACATACTGTAGCATCATGCACCATCCTGCATGATTGCATGCTGGGCGATTGACGACTCCATTATTGTTGAGCTCATCGGCCGACTACATAGGCCTGCACACAACGTGTTTCACTGCATGGGTAGTGGCACAGCACTCAGGGTGTGTATGGCAGGTTACTCGGTGGTGCACCGCTGGGGTGCTCATGGGTAGCACGATACGGCGGGGTTGCAGCCGGGATCCCTCCCCGTCATCGTGTATCGGGAGTTGAGAGCATTGCGCTCCCTCACTATGTTTGAGGTAGGAGGATAGGTGTACTTCGACAGCATCTCGTCCACTCGGTCACTCATCAGGGTAGTGACGGCAGAGTGCACGGTGTCACAGCCCTACCCACTCGGTCTCACCATTGTGTGTGAGATGGCTGACTGGTTGACAGGGGTGACCATGCCATATTGCATCATATGCACGGATTGCATTCGTTATGATTGATGCATTTTGGTGATTGCATATGATTGACATGCATACAGGATACATGCTTTTGCTCTGACTACTTTTATCTCTGTATGTTGACAGTCAGTTGCCCAAGCCTCGCAGGTGAGCACAGTTTATTTCAGTTATGCATTTTCTTATTATTCTTGCTATAGACTGTACTTTATGCTTATTGTTGGTTATTACAGTTTATTTCAGCTATGCATATCTGTTATACTGTTAGGAGACTGTACCGTAGGTTGTACTGTTAGGAGACTGTACTGTAGGCTCTATGGTTTAGTGTACTGTACCATAGGATGTTACTGGTGATTATATGTTGCTGTATATATCTATTGGATTACCTGCTGAGTACTTTGAACTCATCCCGTTGTTACTATTTTTCAGGTTGAGGCCTGTAACGACCCACCTTCTAACTACTAGGCTGTAAGGCGAATCGCTACAGTTGTACTGTACTGACTGTGCGAAAAACTGATCTAATTTAAATTTTTCTACTAATTGATGACTGCTCTTGGTTCTACATGTGCTAAAGGATGCAATCTGAGGAACACAAAGCGTATCCTACATCCCCCATGGACTAGAAGTTAATCTACTGAGTTTCTTGGTCGAAACTGAGCTTCCCAATCGATCCAAACTAAACTGGATCGATTGCTTTTCCGTTGGATCGATCCACGGACCGATCCAGGCTGCTACTGGCACGGATGAACACCCTGGATCGGTCAGCTGACCGATCCAGAAGCTGCATCGCTTCTGTATGCTGCTGGATCGGTCTCCCGACCGATCCAGGAGTACACTGATCGGTCGGCAGACCGATCCAGGTATGTCTGGATCGGTCGGCTGACCGATCCAGGTACCTGAAGCTCTCTGGAAACTACTGTATCGTGCTGGATCGGTCGGCTGACCGATCCAGTGACATTGCCCAGGCTCTGATCGGTCTGGAGACCGATCAGAGTTCTAATTTCGCCTGGGAACTCTGATTTCAGCACTTTGGCGTGCCAAAATACCGCATAACAACTATCCAATGCATGATAAACTATTCTAATAACATGTAGTAACAATTCTAAACTTAAGCTAAAGAAAGGTTCATCAACTCATAACCTTTAACTACTAGAAATGCATAAAAAGCAAAGTATAAGAACATGTCTTAAGGAAGAACTAGTTTCTAATTTACTAAACTCTCCAAGGTCTTTTATTCCAGTTCCTGCCACACACACCATCCTTTGCATTGTCCTCCAGCTCCCTCTGCTAGTCCATCTTTCCTTTACCTTTATCTGCAATATAAGGAAAAATAGTATCTGTAAGCTTAAAGCTTAGTAAGAAACCATCTACCTCACAAAAACATGCAACGATGCAAATATGATTTTAAATCATGTTGTTTAAAACATATGCTGGATATACTGAATAAACTAGCATGACATGGCATATAAGCATACAATCATGGCATACCTAAACCTGAACATAAAAGCATGTATAACAACTGCACATAAAGTGATCATGCATATTCACAGGGAAAAACTAAACTGGAGCATGATACTGAACTAAGCTAAAACTAATCTTAAACTATAATCACTGGATTAGATTAAGAGTTTGAAAGCTAATATCATAATAAGTGAAAATAGTAATCATGCTGTTTGGGCCCGGCAACTGTACTTGCTGTGCGCGCATCCCTAACTAGACCCGGGTTTGCAAGTCCCAAATTTAGTAGGGTTAACTAGGTTATCTAAACCTAGGGACGACTGTGGGAGTCCAACCCAATGGATATCTGATCCAGTACAGTGCCACTGAAAATAAAATACTGAATATAGCTAACTGTTTTAACTTGCTGTTTCTAGGTTATCTGAACCTAGAGCTAGGTTATCTGAACCTAGAGGCGACTGTGGGAGCCCACCCATTGGACCGTAGTCCCATAAACTGAACTAAACTAATGCGCTGTTTTAAATGCTCCTAATGCATTTAACTGAGCTATTAAACATAACTGAGGTGGTATTTAGCTATACTAACATTTTACCGAACACTTGGTGTGCTCCAACTCTCTCCTCTAATAGGGAGATCACCTCTAGGCACCCGACAACGTCTAGAATCTCCAACTAAAGGAGACCAACGTGTCCGGCCCGTCTAAAGGTGCTCAACTAGATCCCTAATTCCTCGAGGAGGGTTTAAACACACCCTATGTGCCGAAAAACCTGCCTATAGCTAAAACTAATGCGTAGAAAACCAAACGGAGCTATTATACTGCAGGTGAGGGGTTTCTTACCTCCTATTCGTAATTTCTTATGATTCAAACCGCTGGTTTTCCGATGGAAACGGTCCTCTCGACGATCCACTTGCGTCTTCGCGTTCCTCTCGCGGAGAAGAACCTTTTTCGTGTTGGAGTCGTCGCCGGAAGAAGTTCCCTTGGCCCTTGGGGCTTGGTGTGCCGTGAGAAGGAGGAGAGGGAGAGGCGGCGGTGAGGTTTTGAGAGGAGAGAAGTGGCGTGAGGTGAGGAAGTGCCGAACCAAACTTTTAAAATAAACCAAACCCTCTTTAAGTTTTTAATCTATATTAAGTGGTTTAATGAACCCAACTCTAATATAAATATATTTGGTTCTCCTTTCTTTCAGCACGGCCCTGCTGGGTTCAACCGGTTACTAACATTATCCCGTATACCATAGGTCTCGGGTTCGATTCCCGCCTAAGCTATTCTGCGGTTCTAATTATTTTTGCTACTTCCGATACTCGGAAAATTCCGGAAAAATATCTAAAAATTCCAGAAAAATCATAGAATAATTCTAAAATAGTTTTGAGAATTTTCGGGCGTTACAAGGCCGTCGGGAGATATTCCAGTCGCTAGCCCCATTATCGCGAGGATTTTCTTTGTCGGATTATATTTTGCTTTTGCATCTTATATACTTGTATTGTGGGTTTGTATTGTGGACTTTACATTGAACATTCGGGTTTGCTACTTTTGTTTTCCGCTGCGGTTGTATTTTCATTACTTCGTGGATTTGTTTTCTTCGTTGTAGTGGAGTAGGCTGTTTACATATATCTTCATGGTTCTATATCGTCTTTTCTTTATATAACTGCGTGGATTGTTCATATTATATCTGTGTAGAAATATTGAATATAACTGCGTGGATTGTTTTACTATTTGTCTGTATTGTTCCGGCCGAGTGTGGCCGAGGTATTGATATATGTATACTGAGCTTCATATTGTCCGCCGTACAGGGGAGATGCTGCCGAAATTTCTTCGGACAGGGACTACCTGGGGCATGACAGAAGTTCCTGGAACTCCACGAAGGAACATCCGAAGCCAAGCTAACAAGAAGAGATATCCTTCGGAACCGACTGACGAACATCCGTTTGGAAAAAGGTGAGAAGGTAGCTAATCTACACGTGAAGGTAAAGGAATTGATTACTGGTCTCGAGAATCTTAGTGAAACGGTAACAAACCGGGACACCATACGCTACTTGTTAGTAATTAGCCCTAAGAGTCAATCATGAGATGATTAGGCTTTTTGGATTAATCATTGAGTTAGACTCGAATGAACCCACTCATTGGATTAAGTGTAATCTGAATTAGACTCATTGAGTTAGACTCAAATAGATCCAATTGTTGGATTGAGTCAAATTGCATGGGAATCAATGGGTTAGACTCATTGGGTGAACTTGAGTTCACCAAGGAAGTTGAATGGTCAAAATTCAACCATTGCATTGAATGGTTGATTTTGAGCCATTGGATTATAAGATGAAAGGGTGGAGACTATTGGTATTCCATGGGATGGCTATAAATATCATTTGGATGATATTTTTCATAAGATTTTCATCACTTGAGAAGGTGAAAGGTCTCTTTGCTTCTTCTTCTTCCTCCTTTCCTTGCTTGGCCGAACACACCCTTGAAGGTTGCTAGCACAACCTTGTGTGTTCTTCTCCATCTTGTTGAGTTTGTGAGACAAATGAAAGCAAGGCTTGTTCGTGTGGATACCGTAGAGGTGCGAACGCTTGATCGTGCTGTGATCCGAGCTATCGGGAGATTGTGAGCACGCTTCAAAGGTATAACTCTATCATGTCTTTAGATCTAACTTAGTATAAGATTATGTTTCCCTTCGCATGGATCTTCTGGAGGAAATAGGTTTTTTCGCTACGCGTTTGTGTGTTTAGCAACCTATTCCCTTACACTACACACTCAATGCGTTTCCCAAAACTCCAGAATGGACATCAATCATCGACGTGTACTATATTTCAAAAGACCTAGAGGTAAGTACTTTAGAAGAATTGTTCTCTAATCTTGAATTACATGAAACCAGGTGTGCAGGGACAACAAAGGAATCAAGCCAGATGATCACACTAAACGCAACTAAGAAGGATGAACCCGAATCAGATTCAAAAGAGGATCATGAAGCATATATAGTAAGAAATTTTAAAAAGTTTTTTAGATCTAATAAATTTAAAGAAATTCAGAATAAAAAGAATCCAAGAAATAGAAGAAGAATGCATTTCTACCAGTGTCAAAAGGAAGGACACTTAAAAGAAGACTGCCCAAAACTAAAGAAGGACAAAGTCAAGATACCCAAGAAGCACAAGAATCTAAAAGCAACTTGGGACGATAGTTCATCATTTGAGTCCAAGATTCAAGATTATGCCGGGATAGCACTGATGGCAAGCTATGAAGGGCAAAGTACATCAGAACTTAGCATCGATGAAGGGGGATGTAACGACCACCCTTCTCACTACTCACTAAAGTTGACCGTTACCTAACTACTATAGATCCTTACTTAACTAGTATAGCAAACTGTACATTAAATTTTTTTCCCAGAAAACTTAAACTTTCGGCAGAGTATATGCAGTACAGCAGGACTAAAATACAATACAATACTGACATGCACATATAACACATAATAGCAAAAACATATGAAACTATATCTCAATGCAAACGCAAAAGTACCTACTTACTAAACTGAACTCATCTGAGCATGTAATCTCAAACAAGAATAATCTTAAAGGACATGGTGTATAAGGTACAATCTCAAATGGTCTAAATACAAAATATATTAATAAAATCTTAAACTAAATCCCCAGGGCTTCTATAGTCCAGACATCACACATCCATCCGCACCTCCTTGTCGCCTTCCTTTGCTATAGCTTTTCCTTTCCTTTATCTGCAGTAAGAGAAAATGCAAACTATAAGCGAATGCTTAGTAAGCGCTGTTTAACTCACAAAAACTCGGATATGCATGTATTCAAAAAGAAACTAGAAACTGAATACTTTAACAGGAAAGCTGCTCAATGCTCGTCTAATAGCAAGGAAAATTACTCATGCTCAATTAATAGCAAGTAACTAGAAATAAGAATCAGTACTGCTCATGCTCGAATCAATAATAAATGAAAACTAAAGAATCTGCTCATGCATATCTAATAGTAAAGAAAATTGGTCATGCTCAACTCATGGCAAATAAAAGCTGCACGTGCTTAATAATAGCAAATGAAAACTAGAAAATCTACTCATGTAATTCTAATAGCAAAGAAATCTAGAAATTTGCTAATTAAAAATTAATATCTGCAATGCTTCATGAAAGTAGCAATCAAACTAAGGTTTGCAGTGCTAAAAGAAATCACAAAACTCAAGTATGCATATTCACCAAAATCCAGAAAACAGGATAAGAAGCTACTCATGCTCATTGATCAGCAAGTAAGGTACAAACTGCATGCTTAAATAACAGAGGCTGTTCATGTTCAGAAATCATGGAAATCCAAGGTTAACATACCAAACTTGAAGCTAATCATGTTCATAGTGTTAGCAAGGAAAAACTAAACTATAAAGTACACTATGTATGGTTGTTCGTGCCCATCCGATAGCAAAGAAAACTATATAACTGAAATTAGCTAACTTGCTGAAATAAACTAAAATAGCTAATTCGCTTAAATTGAAACTGATATAAAGTTTATTTTGTTATTTCAAAAACTTATACTCTTATACTTCAAAATAATAATAAAGCTTCTCTGGGCCCAGGCTTAGTACCAATGCGCGCTCCCTAATAGAGACTGTGGTAGCTAGTCACCAGTCCTACGAGGGTAAAGACCTTGGTCTTACTAGGGCCAAGACCTTGGAATTGGTCACCTGGATTTGTTTAACGACAACCTTGGAAGTCGGGTACTAGCCTTTTAAAAATAAAATACTTGTTATCTTTAATATTCTTATAATAAAATGTCTTGGCATTTCTTTGTGCACTTGGCATGCTACTGACCCCAATTCTTGAAATTTAGGGATCCTATCAAGACCTTGGTCTTTTCTTACTTATAGCTACTCATAATCCCCTACAAAGGTTTAATAGAACACATAATCATTCCACTAAAATACATGGCTACTCATGCTTGTTAAAATAGCAAGAAAACTACAAAGAGACCCGCCAATCATCAAGTTTTTAGTGAACCTCCAAAAGATAGCTATTTTTTTTATGATTAATCCTTTTTTTCCTATCTCTCATCCATCTATTTAGTTATTCACTAGAGCAATTATGATATGTCAATCCGAGGCAAGTGTTCAGATCTATTATGATATAACGATTAGGTGCCCAAGGGGCCTGTTTTTCCTTGGAAAGTACTTTCCCAGCGAAACGAAAAAACAATTTTTTTTGCAACCTAAACTAGTACACTTATATCTGAATGTATAAGTACCCATATGAATCTACTTCTATAAAATATTCTATTCCTTTACTAGAAATCACAAGATCATTCATTAGAATTAATAAGATCCATTGCTATATCTTATCCATATTTAGTCATTCCACTGTATCTTGTATCTTTCTTTTACTAGCTTTATTAGTTTTATTCTATACCATTTTATCCCTATGAGATACCATACAATGATTTTATAAAGAAAGGATATAATAAAACTCTTGGTTGGATCTTTTCATGGGAACACGATCTATTTTATTTGATTGATGTATCCAACAACTAATTTTAATGAATTAAAAAGGGGAGTGGTCTTATTCAAAACGCCTCGTGATCTTCAACCAATTTTGTGCTTCAATATAATTACCCGGACTAAGCGCTATAGCTTGTTTCCAATACTCAGCAGCTTGATCAGACCAAGCCTCTGCAATTTCAGAATCACCTTGTAGAATGGCCTGTTCTCCCCGGTCGGAATAGGTAACTCCTTCCCTTCGAACCGTACTTGAGAGTTTCCTACCTCATACGGCTCGACAATCGATTCTTTTTGCTTACGCCCCGTCTTAATCTACCTTATGTTAATATGTTAATTGAATTAAATTTGTCATATTGTTATAAAAGTATCCCATTTTTGTTGGGTTAGCCAGAAGAAATTAATTACATAAGTTTAAAACTCTAATTTTTTTATCAATAAAAAGCTTTATCTTTTCTCCCACCTTCAGAGGAATGAAGTATGGATCAACCTTATATCCTATATATAATAATGTTAAAATATAGTGTTAGAATTCTCTGAAAGGTAACTATCTCGATTGCATATATGAAATTTATATAATATAGATATAGAATTTTTGAAAAAGACTTTCCTCCCTAATATCCTAACTAATATAATATAAGAAAAAAGAACTTACGATCTTTGGGATCTGATGCTACACCGCTGCTCAATACCTTAGTGGATCAACTCTATTACATAATTTGATTCCTAACTTTTATCCTGTATCATGGGATAAGTAAGCAAAGCAGTTCTTAACTCTATCAACCAAATAGCTTGCTAATTGATCTTTACGGTGCTTTCTCTATCAATTCAATCCTTTATCCATGGAGTATATAGGATTTATCCATTTCTTCTTAATTTTGGTTCTCGTGAAGTCTCTTTACTTGCTACAGCTGATAAAAATCGTTGCTTTAGACGACGCATATGTAGAAAACCTATTTCATTCTAGTATTTACTAGTTAATTGGATCTTTTTTTCTTCTTTCTATAGTAGAGATAGTCGCACGTAATGACAGATCATGGCCATATTATTAAAAGCTTGTGGTAAGAATGGGTTTCGTTCCAGTGCCCGGAAATAATATTCCAAAGCCCTTGTATGCTCTCCGTTGCTTGTGTGTATAAGTCCTATGTTATAGAGTATATAACTTTGATCATAGGGATCAATTTCTGGTCGCGTAGCTTCATAATAATTTTGTAAAGCTTCCGCATAATTTCCTTCGGATTGAGCCAACATCCGTTACGGTCGTTCATTCTATTCAAAGAATCTCCGTTCCAGAACCGTACGTGAGATTTTCATTTCATATGGCTCCTCCCTTCTTTCTGCGCATAGTACTAAGGGAAATAATCCATGAAATTCAAATTTGACTATTCTCATTATGAACTGAAAGGAGCTAGTATTTTTACAAGAAATCTCTAGCCAGCCTTCCTGCAAGAGGTTTTTTATTAACACCAACTGTATTAGTATATTAGTACTAGATGGAAATGGTAACTCCAACAATTTCTTTGTCCTCAACACCCCCTATTTCCAGGAATTAGTCACTTCAACGATCTTTGATGGTTATACGGATACCCAAAGTATGAACGAGATGGATGTTTGTTGTCCCAACCATTCTTGTTAGCCCCGATACCGATAAGGAAAAGGGTAATTTATAACAAAGTTTTCATGTTGTTGATTCCTAGGTGTAGTGCTTCTTCCCCTATGATGCCTATTGGTACTAGTGGAGTAGTGTTGACTCGCAATATGGAACCCATAGGTGTAACCTTTCGCTAAATACTAAAATCAACAATTGAAGCATCCGAGGCTGCATCAATCGAGGATACACGACAGAAGGAATTGTTCTATCTAGAAACTTCACCTTCACCAAGCGTGGGTTTATTTTAATAATTTGGTTTTTTCTATCTCTAACTATGTCTCTTTTTAATACTGGACCTAAAAAGAAGAATCAAATCGCACCATCTCTGTAATAGGTAAATGCCTTTTTTTCTCCGAAAGTTGTCAGAATTATTCGTAATAAGATATTGGCCATAATTGAAGAGGTCTTATCAATAAAATTTGCATTTATCTGAGATCTTGGCATAATTAACAATCCATTCTATAATTCTTTTCATTACCCTTAGGGTAAGGGGAAAATGATCCCGCAAACTAAAGGAATTGTACGGTACGAAATAACATAAAATAAGAACAGACTAATTATAAAAAAAGATGTGGACCTTTTGTTTGAATTGGACAAGGAGAGATATGAAATATTAAAATCAGATTCGATTTCATTCGAATTTCGTAGTATAACAACGAACGGAACTATAATAAATATTTCATCTAAGTTGTATAACCGAGGATTGTACTGTGGATTCTGATAATTCGAGAAGTTTTTATTTGGTTATGATCCAAAGAAGAAACAAAAAACAAAACGAAATAATTTTTCTATAAAAAAAATGGATTAGACTAAGGTAAGTATCCGTTTTGTTTTTTTGTTTGCATAACATGCATATGTCATGTCATACAATTTAAATATAAAAATACACGGGACGATTCAATAATTTGTATTAGATCTATGGGATAGCTAATGAGCTAAATTTTTGTTGAGAAATAGAAAATTTTATTTGATTTGAAAGGAATTTTTCCTATGGAACTATTCATCTGTCGCACTTGTACTTCAACAATATGAATGACACACTATTCACTATTCACTCAGTTTCTGGTCAATAATAAGATTATGTAGGAGAGATGGCCGAGTGGTTCAAGGCGTAGCATTGGAACTGCTATGTAGACTTTTGTTTACCGAGGGTTCGAATCCCTCTCTTTCCGTTTATCTTAATTCACCAACGTTACTGAATCAAATCAAATACCATCATCTCAACAAGAGGACCCTTATTTGATATAAATTCTCAATTCCTAATAACATTACTTTGATACGTAAAATACAAATATCGGAAAAAGAAAGAGCAAAAAATATTACCGCTTGTCCGGGTGAATAATAAAAATTTGGACCAAGGCCCTTAGATCTATTTATTTTTATTTCGGCGAAAACAGACAAAATTCTATGAATTTTGTATGCTTCAATTTAAAGAGCTATTAGAAGCAAATGAACACATATGTGCATATGTATCAAAATCCGGAACATGATCAAGGACTATCCTGCTCACTGCAGCCACAAAAGAAAGAACACTAAACTGCAGCTAAGAAAAAAAAATGGAACTTCGTGCTTACTGGAATAACCAACAGAATCTGTAAGGGCTAATATAAGTTCACAGCAGTAACTAAGGCCCTAAACAAAAAAATAGAATTTCTGCTGCTATCAAAAGTTAACACGTGATATACTAAAACATGCACCCAATGGATCTACACAATCTAAATTCTTTCCAACTAAGCAAAGCATAAAGAAAAGTTGCTCAAAAATCTATACCATTACAGGTTCATTGCCTGGTAGCAAAAATCCGAAACCTACAAGGCTCAAAATGATCCGATTGTGCCCCTTACGGTAACATGTAGAAATCTAAATATGAAACACTAATTATAAGGGATGAAGAACCTCATCTATAGGCCTAGTCTATACAAATCCCATTTTAATTTCTTTATGAGACTCACACCAACAAGCTTCACAAGCAACAAACTTTACAGCATGCTTCAAAAATCAAGAGAAACAAGGACCCGAGAGCTACTTCTACTGCAGGTGAGAAGCACTTACTGAGGTGTTCTTGAACTTACAACCGAAAAGGAGACTTCTAATGCTTCTAGGGTTTCGGAGAAACTTGAAATCTCGGCCCCTTCTTTGTGCCAACAAGTTCTCCTCGACGAGAGGATCACGATGGTGTAGAGAATCCCTCGGATCGTTCCTTGGCCTGCTGCTGGAGACGATGCTTTAGCTCGGCTTCATTTCTGCCCGAGCAGAGGCGCCGCGCACGCGAGAGGAAGAAGGGGAAAAAGTTTAGGTCACGGCCAAATTTCCTAAGTTCCTCTCTTTATAACTAGGTATTCTATTAACTATTACCATATAAATATTTTTCGCTCTTTCCTTAATTAGCACAGCCCGCTTGGGCACTTGGTCAACCGAATTCGCTTAAGGTTCGGGTCGGGTCGGAGGTCACGGGTTTGAACCTCAGCCGAACCTATTTATTTTTTGAAACTTCTCCCTTTTGGTAAAAATACCAAACGAACTCTAAAATTGCATAAAAATACTCTAAAAATCCCTAAAAATCTCTAGAATATTTCTAAGGCATTTCTAAATATTTTTAACCACTACTAGAACTCGAAATGAGGAAATTTGGGTTGTTATAGGGGAGGGATGTCAGATGAATGCATCGAAGCAAGGGGAGAATCAGGCTTCAAGTCTGATATGGTAAGTGAGGTATGCCTCTTACCTCCTGATCAGCTTTACTTTGGTATTAAGGCTATGGCAAAATCCATGTATAAATTAGAAAATAAAAATACCAAATTAAAAAAATGAAATTTTAGAAACAAAAAGAATTTTGACAAAATCATGTCTAATAGAGGATTTTGATAAATTGAAACTTGAAAATGAAAAATTAAAAGAAGAAATAGAAAGATTGAGAAAGTCTAACGGTTCAAATATTTCTGGTTTTAAAAATTATAGAGGACTAAACAGTCAAATTAGAAAAATATCAAAAGCCTATGTACCTAGGAAATACTTGATTAACCCTGTAGGTAGGAACCTCTATTGGGTTCCGAAAACATGTTTAACTTGAATTTAAAAATTAAACTTAGCATTTCAACGAGAAAGTTAAACAGATAGTTTCTTTATGAGGCTTTGTCTAAGGAAGTTGTTGTTGCTCCAATAACCAAGAAGACCTAGTGCTTCGCCACTACTTGGAAGCCAAAATATTGAAATCAAATGTTTAATTAACTTTTTGGAAAAGTATTAAAATTAGAATTAAATAATGCTTAAAAGTCTGTAAACATTTGTTTTGAAAATTTTGTATAACTTAGAAAATGTTTCTGTTGCAAATTTAATTTTTTTTTTTGGAAATTAGAAATTTTTTCTATGTTTTTAACTTAGAAACTTTGAAAGTTACTTATTCCATTACATAAAAATTATTTTTAAGTTTTTGCTTAGAATTTTTTTTGAAATTTTTTAACTTAAATTGATTTTTTTTTTAAACTTAAAATTTATGTTTTCAAAGACTTTGAAAATTATTTCTTAGAAATTTTCTAACTTAAATTTTTAACACTTAATTTTTTTTTTAAGTTAGAATTTACCTTAGACTTGTTAAAAAGAACCCCAATTTTTTATGTGATCAAAGGGAAAGAAGTATGTTAAGTCTAGGGGGTGGTATAAAATAAACTGAAAATCTATTTTGGACTTATTTGCAAAATCAATTATTTTTATTACATTTGTTTACCCTAACTTAACTTGGGTTGCTCACATCAAAAAGGGGGAGATTGTTGGAACTCCAAGGTGTTTTGATGTGATCAAACAAGTTAAGTTAGGTCCTGTTTTGTCTAACCCTTGTGTCAAAGTGTGCAAGAGCTTAGGAACACAAGAAGTCGAGCGGAAGACGCGACTATAGAGAAGAACGGCACGGGGAGAGAGCCGACGGGCTCGGTGCGTCCGAGGGACGAGGTGACCGCGGAAGAGTACATCGGTGGACGAGAAGAACGTATGCGACGTTCAAAGGATGAGAAACCAAGAAGGAAGGCTGCTCGTGGAGAAGGCCGGAACTTCGGTTCAGGTGAGTCCTATTCTGGATGGCCGAGTTCACCCAAGCTAGCGGAGCTGGAGTTGAAGACCCGAACTGAGATGAGCTTAACCGAAGCAGAGCTACCTGACGAAAAAAGTCAACCAGAGTTGACTTTTAGGTCTGGGGCGCCCGGAGCTGACCGGGGCACCTGGACCCCTCCGGGGTGCTCGGAACGTACCGGGGCGCCCGTGTTAGCTAGAGTCCTAGAGACAATCATTTGATGATTGTATTTTGGACTTGTTGTATCATATTCTATATAAATAAAGGCATTTGGTTTTTGGTTATTATACTTACTTGTATTGGTGCCAAATAAACTAAGTATAATAACGTCCTTGAGTAGAAGGTTCTCACCTATATCAATCGGTTAGTTGAACCGATAGTGAGATGATATAGGGAACACTACTCTTAATCATTCCTAGTCGAGTATTAACATTCAGGGACAATGTTAATGCAATAAGACTAGCATGTAGGTCAACTCGATAACTTGATCTCACAAGTCATTGATATAGAGATATCAAGTTGACACATGGGTATGCATTGGAGAATGTATACTGAATGACCCGCCATGAGAAAGTATCATGGATCGTTATATGAGTGTCATATACTTTCTCATGTGGCTATTAGTATGACTACTAGTCCTTAGACCTGAAGTCACCATGGTTCCCTATATAAGGAGTTATGTACTTTGGTTTCATCAAACGTCACTCGTAACTGGGTGGACTATAAAGGCGATTACTGGGTATGTAACAAATTATGCGGAGGGATGTGAGTGATGTAGATGGGATCTATCCCTCCTATATGACGAGAGAGACATCGGTATTCTTGATAGAGTGAGACCACGAAGTGCTTGGCCATGCCCAAATGAGTCAATATGAGATATTGAGCTCATTTGATTGAGTGAGTCTACTTGGAGTTCAAGATTTAGATTGATTAGAGGATGACACGGTCTATGCCTCACATTGATCAATCTAGATGTCTAGGATAGAAGAACACTTGTCATATATTGTGAGGAGTCACAATTAGTAGTCACAAGGTGATGTTGGATCTCAACATTCTTGTAACTTGGGTAGTAATGATGTATTGCTAGATACCGCTCATTACTTATATTTCTAAATGAGTTTAGGGGCATTGCCAACGTTACAAGAACCTATTGGGTCACACACAAAGAACAAGTGGATGGAGATTAGGTTCATATGATGAACCAAGAGGATTAGATTCATTTAATGAATCAAATTGGATTAAGAGTAATCCTAATTGGGCTAATTGAGTTGGACTCAAGTTGATTCATGTGTTCAATGAGTCTAATTTAGATTATGACTCATTGAATCAATTTAATTAAATGAATTAGATTCATTATATTAAATTGGCTTGAATTAAATGGTTGGATTAGATCAACCATGAGAGAGATTAAGTCAAGTTTGACTTGACTTGAGAGGAAGATGAAAAGTCAAGTTTGACTTGACTTTATGCCACCTCATTGGTGAGTTGCCATTAAGTGGACCAATGATGATGCTCCACATCATCATGGTTACTTAAGTGAAGTGCCACCTCATGGGAGTTACCAAGAGTTGTGACTCTTGGTATCCCATGGAGGTTACAAACCACTTAATTAGATGAAAAGAGTCTCATTTTGCAAGTGTAACTCTCATTCAAGTGATCTTCCTCCTCCTAAGCTCTCTTCTTGCTCCTTCTCTTCTCTTGGTCGTGGGTTTCAAGCAAGGGAGAAGAAAGGAGAGTGAATCTAATCCAAGAAGAAAGGTTAGTGAAAGTCACATAGAGATTTTAGAGGAGTGTGTTCTCTTCTTTTCCTTTCTTCTTCTTCCAATCCTACCCGAGAGCCCTAGAGAGTGCTAGCACACTTGTGGTGCTCTCTTCTCCATCCTTGAGTGTTAGAGAACACTTCTTGTTCGTGTGGATATCACTAGAGAGTTGTCTACGTTGACAACTTCGAGATCCGGCGTATCGTTGGACGAGCAGGATTATTTGCGAGGGCACGCTTCAAAGGTATAAAATATTTTTCCTTTGTAGATCTACTGTAGATCATAGTTTGAAACTCGTACTCGTATTTTCGAAAGTTTTTCTTCGCACGAGATCCAGTGGCATGGGTGATTCGGGGTTTCCGCGACGCGAAAAGCAGTTTTCGCGGCCCGAAAAACCCAACAGCCCGGACCAAAGATTTTGTCCAGATCGAGTTTTGACTCGATCTGAACGTTGGGGGATAAAATTTTATCCCCCTAGGGCGCTCGGACCTTTCAAGGCGCCCCGAACAGTCCTATAGATATAGTACTGATATGCACAGTCTTTTCAATGAACTTGTAATCCATTTTCTTTGTGCTCTTCTATTCTTTTGTACTGTCAACACTGTAAAAAGGATTCTTCGCCTAGAGGAGATCGTCAGATATTGAGCTATACTTTCCTTGGATTAGCAATCCCCTGATTGCAAACCAAGTAAACCCTCTGCGTCTATTTTAGATTCTGTTTAGTTAGTCTCTTCTATCTTAATTACAAGTTTTATTATCAAGTTAAAAATCTGAGAAAGAGTGTTTTATTTTTCAAGGCAATTCACCCTCTCCTCTTGTCGGCCTCCAAAGGGACCAACAATTTAAACTTGGACTCGTCCTCACCGGAACTCTCTCATCCAGTGACTTATCTTCACTTACTAACTTGCAGTCTATTGACTAGCCTTTGGACCCACCAAGTCTTCTCGCTTGTTACTAGGTCCGCAAACCCAACTAGATTTCGGCCAACAGTCATACCCCGCGGACCCAACCGGACTTCCCACCATATATTAGGTCGACCCTTTGACCTATCTGGGTTTTGTACCAACTATCGGATCCTCAGACCTAGTCGAGTTTTATCCTAGTGTTAGGTCCCCTAAATCCCTCAATCTCTACACGCTCGATAAATGTATTAGATTATAAAACACCTAACTTAACTCATTTGTTGTTCATTAAAACCTAAGCTAGAAAGTTAGTGCAAATTACACCAACATCGCGGATCCAGCCGAACTTCTTGCCAGATATCGGGTTACTCCTTGACCTATCTGGACTTCTACACCAGCTATCAGATTCTCCAAACTTAGTTTGATTTTAGTCTAGTGTCAAACTCATCAAGTCCTACACGCTTGGTAGAAAGGTTAGATCACACAACAATTAACTTTATCTTTTTATCATATATTAAAATTTGATTATTAGTGTAAACTACACCAATAGTTAATTGATAGAGATTAATTAAGTTGCAGTTAGTATAAAGTTACAGTTTCATTAGAGTTAGTCTATGAAGTAAAGCTAATTAAATAAAGTTTTTTTAAGATTGATTAAAATTTTAATTATAGTTGATTTTTTTTAGAATTTTAATTAAAGTCAAATTTTAATCAAGGTTTTAAATGAAGTAAATTTTAAATTAAATTCAATTAAATTAAATGTTTAAGTTAAATTAGGAGTTAATTAAAGTAACGTTACAATTTTAATTAATGTTAAAGTTGAGATTTTAATTAAGGTTACAATTAAATTTTGATTAGATTATAGGTTACTTTAATTGATAAAGTAATTTGATTAACTTAAGTTGGATTAGGATAAATTAAATTAAATTAAATTAAGTTGTTAATTAAATATGTTAAAGTTTTATTAATTAAAGTTAAATAACGATAATGTCTTAATTAGAGTCAATATTTAATTAAGTTAAATTAGGATTTAAGTAAAGTTAAGATTTTGATTAATGTTAAAATTAAAGTTGACTAAACTATATTAAGATAATGTTTTAAATGAAGTTTTAACTAGGTTTAATAAGTAAGTTAAGTTTAGTAATTAAATTCAGATTAATGCTTTAAGTGAGTTTAATTAAGATTATTTTTTAAATTTAGTTTAAATTTGATTAAGGTTTTAGTTTAAATATTTTTTTGCCTTTATTTTTAAAAGAATTTTTAAGACAGTTAAGATAACTCTTAAATGATTTTTAAAATAGTTTTTAAATTATTTTTAAAAGAATTTTTCAAATAGTTTTTTAAAGGATTTAAAAATAGTTTTTAAAAAGACTTTTAAAAATATTTTTAAAATGGTTTTTAAAAGAGTTTTTAAAGTGGGGTTTCAAAGAATTTTTAAAATAGTTTTAAAAAGATTTTTAAAATGGCTTTTAAAAGAATTTTAAAATATTTTTTAAACGGATTTTTAAAATATTTAAAAAGGATTTTGAATGAATTTTTAAAATGGTTTTAAAATAATTTTTAAAATAGTTTTTAAAGGACTTTTAAATTAGTTTTTGAATTTTTTTTTAAAGAATTTATAAAGTAGGTTTAAAAAAAATTGAATAGTTTTTAAAAGAATTTTTAAAGTAGTTTTTAAAAGAATTTTTTAAATAGTTTTTTAAATGATATTTAAAATTTTTTTTAAAAGGATGTTTTTAAAGAATTTTTAAAGTAGTATTTAAAAGTTTTTTTTATAAATTTTTAAAGTAGTTTTTAAAAGAATTAAAAAAATAGTTTTAAAAATAATTTATAAAGGATTTTAAAAATAAATTAGAGTTTAAGTTTTATTAAGTTAATTAAGTTAAAATTTAATTAAGTTTTTAATTAAAGTTTGAGGCTTAATTAATTTAAATTTAAAGTTTAATTCAATTAATATTTAAAGTTTGATTAACATAATATTTAAGTTTAATTGAAATATTATTTAACGATTATTAATATTAATGTTTATTTGAGTTAATTTTAAACAGTTTAATTTATTTTAAAAGGTTTATTAATTTTAATAAATTTATCAACTAGGTATTCCTATAGTTTTGTGAGATGAGTTAGTTAAATTTTTATTTGAAGATAGTTTGACTTTGTTTTAGATTTAGATTTAACTGTCAATCAATTAAATGCACATTTCAAAAATTAGTTTTCAGACTGTGGCGAGGTATAGGGATCTTTTTGAGTATTAGAGAAACGATCGCTTCTAGAGAAAATATTTTTAAGAAATTAGACATTTAACCTTCTTATTGAAAAACCTTGTTCTAGCTAGTTTAGCATAAAATGACGAGTTAGCTTCAGTTTATTCCACTTAACTAAGTAAATCAAGTAGGGTATGCCTTACCTTACTTGACTTCCTAGACCAAGATTGTCTAGCATACTATCATCTAGCCCCACCTTGATACTAGATTTGACAAGAGTTAAATTAATTTTTTATTCTAGTCCTAATTATCCACTTAGGTATATTATGTTTTAGAGGTGCTAACTAATTTGATGCCTCTCTTGAATCATTGAACTATGTTTTGTTAAGTTTAATTTAGTTTTGATTAGAGTTTAATTAATGTTTTAATTAATTTAAGTTTTAAGTTTTTAATTTTAAATTAATTAGGTTAGTTAAATTATCCTTCTTTAAAGAAATATATTTAAGATTAAATTTTATTTTAATTTTAAATTTATTAAATTATCTATTCAAAAGATTATCTTTAATATTTAACTTTTTATTATTTTTAATTTTGAATTTGTTAAGATATTGGAATTATCTTTGTTTAAAAGATTATATTTAATATTTAAGTTATTGTTAATTTTAAATTTTAAATTTTTTGAATTATCTTTTTTAAAGATTTATCTTTAATATTTAAATTTTTATTAATTTTTAATTTTAAATTTATAAGATTTGGTTTTGATTTTTTTTCCTAGTATTTGAATTTATCCGTAAATTCATATTTTCTTTATCTTTTAACTTTATATTATTAGTTGAATTTATTAGATTAGTTTTATCTACATTATTATCTTAAGCTTTAAATTTTTATTAATTAAATTATTTTTGGTTTGGATAGAAATTTCTAAATTGACATTATCTACATTATCAAATATTTTATTAAGGTATTTATTAACTTTATCTAAATCTATTTTGTGATTTTTAAGTTTTAAATTTAAATTTATCTTAATATTTGAGTTGATTAAGTTATTAATTATTTCTGAGTTTTTATTTAATTTAAAATTTTTTGAATTAATTAATTTATTTGAATTGATTTGGTCAATATTCTATTTGACCAAGTCAAGATTTATGCCGATTTAGTCAAAGTCATGATTGACTTTATCAAATTCTAGATTATTTTTTAGTTTTAAATTTTAAATTAAATTTGAATTATGTAAATCTAGATTATCATGCATCATACTAGAGGTAATTTTGTAATTATCTAATTATCATACATTTAATTTGAATCACTATTGATAGGGGTATTTTCATAAATTAAACTAATATTAAGTGTAACCCCTAATTTAGTAGGCTTCTCCATTGGATTGGACTCGAGTTTGAATTTACTTTTGACTTAATCCTCTAGCTTCAATGACTTTTCGTGAAGTTTTATCAACTGGGTCCAAAGCTCGTATGCATTCTCGAACTTTTCTGATCTACATAATACATTGTTAGGTAAAATAGTACAAATTAACTTAGTTACCTTTTTGTTCAACTCTGAGTCCCGAGAAGGCTTTTTCAATATCAAGATATAGTCAATATTTTTGCTTCCCAAGAAGCACTCCATTCCTAGCTTCAAGTAGTTAAAATCTTATTGGTCGTATGATAGTGGTTCGTTGACATTTCATCCAAGAATTTCTTTGTTCACCATTTTTCTTGCATAATATAATTTCAATAAGATATTCCAAGACTAGGTCTTGGGGTAAGTAGTGCAGAAGAAATGAATAACACGAAAAAAATAGTTTGAATAGTATTGCACTAATTTTGAGGAAAAATAATAAAAAACTTATAATAAATTTGTCAGAAGAGGTGATTGTATTACTTATGACTAATAGTGAAAAAATTAAAAAATGAAAAATAGGAAAAAAAAGCATAAGAATATTATTTACTCAAAAAGAATATATAAATTTTTCTTTCAAAAAAGAACCCCTTGCTTGATTGGCAGTTGCACCAATTCAGAGCAACCTTCCTCTGATATCACTTATAGGCATGAGGGGAGGGGTGAATCATGTGGTTTTAAAAACTTAACTTTTTCAGTTTTATAAAATGAGTACGTAAGCATGTAGTGGAAAACTAAAAACAAAAGAAAACACAAAACACAAGTACACGAGAAGTTACTTGGTTCAAAGCCTTCGATGACTCCTACTCTAATACCCACAATCCCTCAGACCATATCAATGGGTAATCCATTATAAACATCTTTCAGAACAACCGGAAGAGGGAATTGAATAAAGAAAATCAAAGGAAGGGAAATGTAACAGTCTACACTCCCTTTTTGCAAGTGATAATAAAAATAATATTTAGCTTTGTTACCAACTCATAGAAAGAAGATCCGGAAGTGGTCAAGAGTTGATGTTAGTCTGCTGGCAGTAGTTGGAAGTCATGGAGTAGTAGCATAGCAGTAGTCAGGCATGTTCGTAGCAACAGAATGGTCTTTACAGCTCGTAGAGGAGATGATTGATGAAGGATGCTCGAACTGCTCTTTTAAATAGTGTTGAGGGGGCCTCCAAGCTCATAGGAGGCGCCTCCAATGTGAAGTTTAATCCCATAAATTTCAGTCATGATAAATTGCATTGTCTTCAACATCTATCCACTCGAGGGCGCCTTCCATGCTCTCCGAGGCGCCTCCGAAGCACTCTGAGGCACCTCCTCACAGGCCAGAGGCACGTGCCTCCCCTTAGTTGGTTCAACATAGTAATCTTCCGAAGCTCATATCTTTTGACTCTAAACTCGGAATCAAGCTTTATCAGTTGACACACGTGCAGAATTTAAATATCTACATTTATCTCTACAACACAAAAATATATACATGAATAATATATATATATATATATATATATATATATATATATATATATAAATCATGTCTTTCCAAGACTAGGATCTAGTCAAGGTCTTAGTTTAGGTTTTCAAATGGACTTAAACTAGACATGCACCTAAAGTCCTAACTGGGACTCATCCTCACTGGATCTCTCTTCTCCAGTGACATACCTTACTTACCATGTTGGGATATGCCTGATGAAGGTGCTTGCTAGAACACATTTCGTAAACATGCGGAGTGAAAAATAAAACAATAATAATTTATAATTATTACATCACACACATCACACGCATACAAGGATACAACATGCCAAGTATGATCACATAATTAAAATTTTACTAAAAGTAAATTTATGCTAGGTATATGGATGACCTGTAACGAGAAGGGCATCAACCATAGTGACTTTGTCGAACCTCACCTCTATTCGTATCCATGCCGAGCTCCTCAAGACAACTCCTTGAGTACAAGCCTCTCCTTCAAAAGTTACTAGCCATGAGTGGAGAATAGGAATCAAGAGAAAGAAGAAGAGAAGCACACAAGGGAAAGTTTTTCTCCCTTGTGGTGGTCACGGCAACAAGAGGGAGCACCCTCTTATTGGCGGTGGGAGAGAGAGAAAGGAGAGGGAGTGGAGGATTGGGTTTCCAAAAGTCCAATCAACAAAATAATAAAAATTATATCTAATTCTCTCTCAATTACATCTATATATAATCCTCTTTAACGAGTTAGATTAGAAAGCCCAAATCCAACCTATTATCCCTTAACTAAAAATTAACCTATTAATCCCTTGGTTTGGTTCACAACTAAACCAAGTTGGTTCATGACTAATTAATGATTAAACTAAATATGAATCAATTCTATCATAAGAGATGTAGCCCATCTTTGCTTCCATCATGAGAAATATTTTCATATTTATCTTATGTATGGTTCAACCAAATATTTATCTCTTGATCTAACAATCCTATTCTTTAACTTATTTTATGTCTTTTAGAAACTCATTAGTGCGTGTGACATAATAGGTTCCCGGTTTATCTTGGCTATCCATAATTAATTACTTAATTATAAAATGATCATGAGTGGCACCTAGTAGTATATTATGATCCCTAATTAGCTAGAAAATCATAATTGATCTTAGAACTAATTCTAAACCCTTCAACAACTACAGTGAGTCATGCCTTGTTCCTTTCACTCGTCTTATACCCACTTAGTTCAAGACATGGTCTATGTGTCTGTCTCCACTAGATTGACTATGTCACACCTAGCCCAAGTAATACTTTCTCATTCTGTGAATTTAAATTACTCATACATGTGTACAAGATTCTCGTACTCTTAATATATAATGCTTTGGCCAAAGACTTTGAGTAATAATCCTAACAAGTGACTATATGATATACGTCTCCTAGTAAGGAGCGATGAATGCTCTATGGGCTATCTAAACATCTTCAGACATTTCGACTTATACCCAATCATCCTAGGTCCACACCTTAATGAGGTGTTTGCTTAAGATGTCAAAGTATAAGTCTCCATGATCAAGATAACTCGTATACCTCAAGTCAAAGGAAACTTGCACTCGAGCTATAGTAAGAGCTTTACAGACATATATATATATATATATATATATATATATATATAACCATATGAAGTCTTACAGCTAGTCACTCCAATGAACTAGTTACCATAACTAGCATCCACGTTTAACTCTCGACATCCCAATGTCTCCAACTAGTGAGAAAACAACTGCTTGGCGAATCAAGGAGTATAACCTCTAGTATTTCAGAATTGATGATGTCTGAATGCATCAATTCAATGACTAGGGAAATTCCAATACATTCATAATTACACATGTAGAGATAATCACTGATTGTGATTTAATCACAATTTCTTTCATGCTATGAATTGTATTACAGACGTTCAGTAAATGAGTTTAAGACAATCAAACATATAATATGCACTCAAATAGTAAATTTTTATTTAGTAAAAACCATAAGGCAATTGCCTTATGACATCCCTCAAAATTTAACACTCCCACTTGGCTTAATACTAATCGCTATAGTGTCCTAAACCCTAAACATGGATGTGACTCTCAAATTTTCTTTGTGGCAAAGTCTTTGTCAAAGGATCCGCTAGGTTCCTTTCAATGGAAATTTTCTCGAGTTGTATTTCTTTCCTACTAACTATCTCCCTTTAATATGAATACAAATCTAGATCGAGACTTGGAGTCATGCTTGTTCGTCTGGAAATTTTGCATTCGTATAGCCAGTATGATCATATCACCATCTCCATTAACTAAGAGCATATCCTTAGTTCTTCTCAAGTACTTAATAATCATCTTGATAGCCATCCAGTAATCCATTCCTAGATCAGACTAGTATCTGCTCATAACACTCAGAGCATATGATACATCAGGTCTTATACATATCATAGCATACATGATAAATCCTATTGCAGACGCATAAGATATCTTATCCATGTAAATCCTCTCATCTTCTGTGTGTGGGAACATAGACATCACAGGGTGAATTCCATGCCTTATAGGCATGAAACCTTTATTGGATTCAGACATACTAAACCATTTTAGTACTCTATTTATATATGTCAACTGTGAAAGACCAAGCAACCTTTTTGATCTATCTCTATAGATTTTCATCATAAGGATATAAGTTGCTTCTCTGATGTCTTTCATGAAGAATATTTTGGACAACCAAATTTCAACTGATTGTACAATTGGCACATCGTTTCCTATAAGTAATATGCCACCAACATATAATATTATGAATATGACCATACTCCCACTAACTTTTTGATACACACAAGGATCGCCTAGATTTTGTGAGAAATTAAATTATTTAATTGCCTCATCAAATGTAACGCCCCGCCCCTCCTGCTAAGGCGACGGGGGTTACTTACCATACTTAACAACTTAATAACTTATTACAGCGGAAGTCTTACATGTAAATTTTTGAAACATAGAGTCCATATGTCATACTTAACATTATTTCAAGACATATAGAGTAACATGATAAAATGTCATGGAGTTATAACGTAGTAATATAAACTAGGCATAATTCCTATTAAATAAAAGCAGGTCTTTTTCTTCTTTAGCCAGTCACTGCCACACACATCTTGCTAGCCCCTCCTGCTGCTCTCCTAGTTCATCCATCCTTTGCCCTTATCTGTGGTACAAGAAAGTAAGCTGTGAGCACTCATGGCTCAGTAAGTTCCTTTCCTACTCACAAAAACCGTATAGCATATCAACAATCATAAAGCATACATCATAACACAAGGTATCATGGCATAACATACATAATCATCATACATGTCATAATCATCATCATAGATATCATGGCATAATCATGGCATAAACACAAGGTAGCATGACATATCATAAACATGATCATCGTAATTATCATGGCATATTCCTAAGGTATATGCAGGGTGAACTCTTAAATATACATCATGAAACATATGCATCATGTCTTTTTAAAACGTATAGCATAGATACTTAAACATAATCTCAACATAAGAGGGGATCCCGGCTTGTACCACGTACATAAATGCGCGCGTCCTAGTAGGTCTAAGGTAGCAAATCTTGAACCCTACAAGGCATACATATACTAGGCCCGTTTCATAGTCCATCGACCTAGGGGCACTTAGGAGCCCATCCCTAACGAGGCCCGTTTCTTAGTCCATCGACCCGGGGCACTTATGGAGCCCACCCTTGGTACAAGCCTTAAAAGTAAAATAGCATGTCATATCTACATAGTCTATATCACTCATGTCCTATTCATGTCATGAAGAGTGCTCTTGATCCCACTTATAGGGAAGCAACTCTTTTAGGCATAGCTTAAAGCATGTATATTTGAGCACACAACATATCATGATTTTGAGCACACAGCATATCATGAACACATGCATAATTAAGCATACAACCTATCATGAGTTTAAGCACACAGCATATCATGAATTTGAGCACATAGCATATCATGAAATTGAGCACACATCATATCATGAAAATAAGCCCATAGCATATCATGAAATTTAGCACACAGCATATCATGAAAGTAAGCACATAGCATATCATGAAATTTAGCACACAGCATATCATGAAAATAAACCCATAGCATATCATGAAATTTAGCACACAACATATCATGAAAGTAAGCACATAGCATATCATGAAATTAAGCACACAGCATATCATGAACTTAGGCACATAGCATATCATGAATAGGACCTAACATAAACAAATAAACATCACATCATGTCATACTCTTATCATATCATAAAGCATTGCATGTGAAGTTCATGGAAAGAACATAATTAGGTCTCTAACCTTAGTAACAAGTGGTGGCCGAAACATGTAGAGATGGCTTAGGTTAGCAAGCAACAAAAGAGCATGTGAACCCTAAACATTCATCATTTCTTAGAATATAAGGAACATCTTAAGCATGTTAGGTATAGGTTCCAAGCTTTCTAGGTTCCTTTTCATAACATGGCCGAAACCCATTAAGCCTTTATTTTGGGTTATAAACATCATACAAGCATGAAAAACCCTAAAATTGTCACATCACATTTCATAAGAAACAACTTGAGCATGTTTGACTTAGGTTCTAAGTTCTCTAAGCCTTTAACCCCAACATGGCCGAAACCCTAGCAACATGTTTCTAGGTTACAAGTAACATAAAAAAGTTGAACTTCATACCAATATCCCAATACATATCATGAGAAGCACCATAAGTCCTTTTAGTCTAAGTTTCAAGCTTCTCAAGCTTTTTAACCTAATGTGGCCGAAACTTGTTAAGCATGGGAATTGGGTTTCTAGTGGCATAATAGCATGAAGACCATAAGAATTTTCCTAGCATTCATTTCAAGGAATAACATGGACCACTTAGTTTAGAATTTGAGCATCCTAGGTCAAAGAAACAAGTGTGGCCGAAAGTTGTAGAACAAGAATTCAAGTTTCAAGCAACATAAGAACATTAGTTTACTTCATATCTTTTCATCAAGAAGATCATAAGTATCTTAGGCTTGATTTAAACTTTCCTAGGGTTCAAGTCTCAACATGGCCGAATCATCATATGCATAAAAAAAATATAGTTCAATTTAACCTAAGATCATGACATGTCATATTAGCTTCATATCTTGTCTTATGAAAATCATAGCATGCTAAATTTTAGGTTTAAAGCCCTTCTAGGCCCTCAACTCTATCATAGCCGAAAGTTTATGAAGATGGAATCAAGTTTAAATTAACATACAAGTGGGAAAAACATTAACAACACCATCTACCATAAGGTACATATCATAAGGACAAGAGAGCATGCTTTGTTTTAGGTCTAGAGTTCTTCTAGTTCTTTTGTTCTTTCTTGGACGAAAGTCTAAGCCCATAAACTTATGTTCTAACCAAACATTCTAGCATGAAAATATTAGTTTAACCCCCTTACCATCAGATACATATCATAGGAAACATCATGATCATACCTAGTTGGTTTTCAAGTTCTTAAAACCTTTCTTATATATTTTTTTTTGTTTTGGCCGAAACCCTCATGAAACAAACATAGGTTTTTCTTGCAATATATTTACATGACAATCGTATAGCTATTGTACCACAGGTGAGGGGAACTTACTTCCTTTCGCTTGTGGTTTTTCTTAAGGAGAAGAATATCCTAGGAGCTAAGAAATGAAGGAGCTTCCTCTTCTTGTGTCTCCTTTGGTTTCCTTTGCTTGGAAGGGCTAGAACTTGAAGATTTCTTCTCGAAAATTAGTTTTCTTGGAGAAGAAACTTGACTTAGTGTTCGGATCAAGGAGAGGGAAGACCTCTTAGTCTCGGTGAAGAAGAGAAAAGGAGGAAGGAGGAGGAAGAAGGAGAAAATGAGAGATTTACTTTCTCATTTTTCGATTTATTCATCATGAGGGGAATTTATGCCTTCATTTATTCCCTTTCTTAACTCTCCCATGTCTCTTCCCTTGGTTCCCACGAGAATGAGAAGAGGGATAAGTGAGGAAGGCAACTTGCCTTCTTCTTGTTCCTTCTCTTAACCAAGAGGAAGGAGAGGTAAGCAAATTTGGTTTTCTCTTGCTTCTTGCTTTATTTTCTTTTTCTCTCCTTTAACTAACATTTTTATCTCTTCCTATCCATATGTTACTCTCTATCCTAGTGGTGATCATGCCATAAATCTTTCTCCATTGTTTGTGGGAGGTTCAAGGTTCAATCCTTGACCTTCTCCTCTTACCATATTATTATATATCATTTTTTTTTAATTCCTAAGTTCTAGTGGAAATAATTTCTCATGTACTTATAAAAATTCGTGGGTGTTACAGTACCCCATACCTCATAGAAAGTTCGTCCTCGAACTTAGAATAACGATGGATATTTCCATTTCATATCATCTTCCCGTTCCCACGTAGCTTCTTCGTGTCGTTGATTTTGCCACAGGACTTTTACTAAGGGTACTTCCTTGTTCCTTAGTCTCTTGACGTCTCGATCCAATATCTGAATTGGTCGGCTCTCGTATGTCATGTCCTCTTGCACTTGTACTGCCTGTGGTTCGATCACTTGGTCCGTGCCCGGAATACATTTCTTTAACATCAAAACGTGGAACACGTTGTGAATGGCTGACATCTCTTGAGGTAACTCTATTTCATAGGCTACCTTGCCGATTCTTTTCAGAACTTGGTATGGTCCCACATAGCGCGGACTTAGTTTTCCCTTCTTGTCAAACCTCATAACTCCTTTCATAGGAGCTACCTTGAGAAATACTGAGTCTCCGACGCTGAATTCCAATGGCCTTCGTCGTTTATCTGCATAATTCTTTTGTCGGCTCTGTGCAGTTTCTATTCGTTGGCGGATGTTCTGTATGGCACGGGTGGTGATATCGATGAATTCGGTTTGAAACCCCATTTATTTCTTTTCACCGCCTTCGTACCAACATATAGGGGATCTACATTTCCTTCCATACAGAGCCTCGTAAGGTGCCATCCCAATAGTAGCCTGGTGACTATTGTTGTAGGCGAATTCTGCTAGGCATAGATATCGGCTCCAGCTCCCTTTCAAGTCTAATGTGCAAGCTCGTAACATGTCCTCTAATACTTGGTTAACTCTCTCCGTCTGTCCATCGGTCTGAGGGTGGAAGGCAGTGCTGAATAATAGCTTTGTACCCAGAGTCTTCTGGACGCCTTCCCAAAAATGTGAAACAAAACGACCATCTCTGTCTGAAATGATGGTCTTAGGAATCCCATGTAACCTAACAATTTCTTTGACGTATAGTTGAGCCAGTTGCTCGGTTGAATAAGTCATCTTGATTGCTAGGAAGTGGGCGGATTTGGTTAATCTATCCACGATTACCCATATAGCGTCATAGCCGTTCGTTGTCCTGGGTAATCCTGAAATGAAGTCCATAGAGATATCTTCCCATTTCCATTCTGGAATTTGGACAGGCTGCAGTAATCCTCCTGGCCTCTGGTGTTCTCCTTTAACCCTCTGACAGGTCAGGCAGGCACTGACATACTGAGCCACATCTCTTTTTATACCGGCCCACCAGAATTTCTTTTTCAGATCCTGGTACATTTTGGTGGATCCCGGATGCATTGTACAGGGCGTTGAATGAGATTCTTCTAATATCTTCCTTCGTAGCTCAGGATCCTCGGGAATACATAATCGATCCCCGAGGTATAATATTCCACTGTCCGCGATACGGAACCCGTCATTCTTTCCTCCTGAGATCTCTTGTTTAATCCTTTGGAGGCTTTGGTCTCTGGTTTGCTTCTCCAATATATTATCGAATAGGGTGGTTGCTATGGTCAGGGTGGAGAGTTGTCCGGAGATAATCTCGACTCCATGACATGAAATATTCCTTGGTCTCCCGATAGATTCGACCACCGGTTTGCCTTCAGTATTACATAAAACTTTAGCATATTGACTAGAATTAGGCGGCTGACCTGTGACGACTGTAGAGGCATTCGCCGCATCTTCTCCGGTGAGTGGAAAAACCCTAGCGTTTGTAGTTGGCGGGGCTTCCAATCTCCCTTGGCTAATCGGTGTCCCTTCAATGGTAGCTTGCATCTGATGTAGTTGTGAGGGAACACTCCTGTTCTGGTTATTCTGCTGGGGGGGTGCTTGAATCCGGTTGGTACAGTCTCTAGCCAGATGTCCTTCCCCTCCGCAATTATAGCACCTCCTTGAACCCTTGTGACATACTCCGGAATGCAGCTTTCCGCAAATATATCTCGGTTGCTTATTCGTTGGGCCACCTTTAGCATTGTCCCATTGCTTCCTTTTTCTGGTAGAGTTCCCCTTCCAGTTTGTTTTACTGCCTGAGGGTCTCTGTCCGTCTGTTCGGGACTGACTCTTATTCTCGTTCATTGCTTTCTGATAGTGCTCCGTGATCAGGACACTGCTGACTAGTTCCTCTGTAGTCTGCGGTCTATTAACTCCGCCAGCTACGTTCAGTGCTATCTCAGGTCGGAGCATTTTCAGCATCAGTCTGACCTTTTCCCTTTCCGTGCGAACCAACTCCGGACATAAGCGTGCCAATCGGTTGAAGCGTTTCACTGCCTCGTTCACTAATAGGTCACCTTGCCGAAACTCGGTGAATTCGTCATAGTGTCGGTTCGTCACTTGCATATGGAAGAACTCCTCAAGGAACTCTGTCTCGAAGTCTGTCCAAGTCATCAGATTAATCTGTCTCTTTGCCTTTACTCTTTCCCACCACATCCTTGCGTCTCCAGAAAAACAGAATGATACACATTTGATCTTTTCCGACACGGGCCAGTCCAGCAATTCTACTATGCTTTCCACTGTCTTGAACCAGGCCTGGGTGTCCCATGGTTCGCAAGTACCTGAGAAATTCTCCGGCTTCAGCCGTAGCCACTGTATCAAGTAGGTCTCCTGTCGGACCACCGGAATAGGGGCTATCGGTGGTACTGGTGCAACTACTGGAATAACTGGCGCTGCGTTCTGATTCACTGGCAGGGTGGCAGGATTTCCTTGCTGACCCATTAAAGTCGTGATCAATTGTTGTTACTCCGCGATCTGACGCTGGAGGTCAGTAACTACCTGTGTCAGATCCGATGGAGTCGCTGTCTCGTCGGCTCGAGTATTGCGTCTCCTGGCCATGCTTATCTTCATTTAAACGACAATAAATTATCGTTATTTCTATCCAATTTATCATAAGGTCGTTATCATTCTTACTCTACCAACATGCATTCCTATCCTAAACTTGTGACTTATCATAATCAAACAGGATAAGTAAACATGCATAATATTAAAGCATCATAACAAAAGAATTTAACTTAAACATATAAATTCTTACTTGGAGCGGCAGGAGGAAGGCTTGACATGTGTGTAGTGAGAGGCTAACTTGGCTCTGATACCAAACTGTAACGCCCCGCCCCTCCTGCTAAGGCGACGGGGGTTACTTACCATACTTAACAACTTAATAACTTATTCCAGCGGAAGTCTTACTTGTAAATTTTTGAAACATAGAGTCCATATGTCATACTTAACATTATTTCAAGACATATAGAGTAACATGATAAAATGTCATGGAGTTATAACGTAGTAATATAAACTAGGCATAATTCCTATTAAATAAAAGCAGGTCTTTTTCTTCTTTAGCCAGTCACTGCCACACACATCCTGCTAGCCCCTCCTGCTGCGCTCCTAGTTCATCCATCCTTTGCCCTTATCTGTGGTACAAGAAAGTAAGCTGTGAGCACTCATGACTCAGTAAGTTCGTTTCCTACTCACAAAAACCGTATAACATATCAACAATCATAAAGCATACATCATAGCACAAGGTATCATGGCATAACATACATGATCATCATACATGTCATAATCATCATCATAGATATCATGGCATAATAATGGCATAAACACAAGGTAGCATGACATATCATAAACATGATCATCATAATTATCATGGCATATTCCTAAGGTATATGCAGGGTGAACTCTTAAACATGCATCATGAAACATATGCATCATGTCTTTTTAAAACGTATAGCATAGATACTTAAACATAATCTCAACATAAGAGGAGATCCCGGCTTGTACCTGTTGGTGCAACCTTAGGTCAAGGTTGACCTGGTTGACCTGACTCGAGTTGACCTGACTCGAGTTGTATTTTGATGTTTGACTTGGGAAGATTGTCGGTGCAACCTTAGGTCAAGGATGACCTATTTGAGTTGCATGTTGATGTTTGACACTCGTGAGAGAGTTCTATTCTTGATATGGGACAAGAATAGATGTTTAGGAGATTATTGGTGCAACCGTAAGTCAAGGTTGACTTGGTTGACCTGATTCGGGAAAAAGTCCAAGTATGGAGGCTTGGCAACGGAAAAGTCCAAGCAGGGAGCTTGGCACCGGAAAAGTCCAAGTATGGAGACTTGGCACTGGAAAAGTCCAAGTATGGAGACTTGGCACGGGGAAAAGTCCAAGCAGGTAGCTTGGCACGCGGAAAGTCCAAGTATGGAGACTTGGCACGGGGAAAGTCCAAACAGGGAGTTTGGCACGGGGAAAAGTCCTGGTGAGTGAAGCCAGGCAGTTGGAAAGTCCTGGTGAGTGAAGCCAGGCAGTGAGAAAGTCCTAACTGGGATGTTAGGCAGTTGGAAAGTCCTGGTGAGTGAAGCCAGGCAATGGGAAAGTCCTAACTGGGATGTTAGGCAGTGTGGAAATCCTGGTGAGTAAAGACAGGTGAAAACCCTAGTGAGTGAAGCTAGGTGAAAGTCCTGGTGAGTGAAGCCAGGCAAGGGAAAATCCAGATGGATCAAGGATGATCGGACATCTGGTGTTGAGAAGGTCAAGTAGGTCAAAGGGTGACCGGATACTTGACACGGAGAGAAAAGTCCAAGTGGGTTAAAGGGATTGACCGGACACTTAGCGGGGAGTCCTAGCAGGTCAAGGGAGTGACCAGATGCTAGGCGCAATGTACCAACAGGTCAAGATTGACCGGATGTTGGTTTGGACTTGGTTTGGGCGAAAACCATGAGCTGGATCGATCTGGTGATCGATCCAGTGATACCGAGAATATTCTGATCGGTCTGGTGACCGATCAGGAGTCGATCAGAAGCCGAACAGGATCGAGGCGCAAGAGGGGCTGATCGGTCTGGGGACCGATCAGCACAAAGCCTGATCGGTCCCCGGACCGATCAGGAGGTTCCCTGATCGGTCCATGGACCGATCAGGGATGGAACAGAAGCGAAGGCTTCTTTCCTGATCGGTCTGGATCAGGGTTCTAACCGTTGCGACGCAACGGCTAGTTTCTTCGCTGTTTCGCTGTTTCTTCTTCGCAGGTATAAAGGGGTCGAGGGCTGCTGCTGTATACTACCTTCTTCCTCCTTCCTACTCTTCTGCTGAAGATTTGTGGGCTGCGATAAGAGCTCTGTTGAGTTCCTTCCAAAGCTTCACGTGAGCTTCCCGACTGGAACAGTGCTGCTGTTAGGGTTTTTGAAGTTGCTACTTCATTCGGATTTCTTGCTATTCTCTTGTACTCTTAGCTTGCTGTTGCAAGTAAGTGTGGCGAGGTTTCTCCACCCACAAGGAGTTGATATTAGCCGGTTCTCCGGGGACTCATCCACCGACGGATTGATAGGGCTCGTCCACCTTACGGACACGCCGAGGAGTAGGAGTATCATCTCCGAACCTCGTTACATCCTTGCGTTGAGGTTTGATTTCTTCTCCTGTTTTCTTTCTGTATTTAGTTTCCGCTGCGCTAACCCTAGTTTGTAGAAAGAAACGCGACGATTTGGGGTCGGCTATTCACACCCCCTCTCTAGCCGTACGAAGTGATCCTAACAAGTGGTATCAGAGCAAGGTCGCTCTTCGCCGGATTAACACCCGAGGGAGCACAAGCTAGAGATGGATCAACTCGGAGACGACATCACCATTCCACCCTTCTACGATCGCGACGACTTCGCGTTTTGGAAGGTAAGAATGAAATATTTTCTTATGACTAATCTTGAGAATTGGAGTTGTGTCCAATTAGGTTTCAAGCCTCCGACGGACAAGAAAGGAGAAACCCTAGAGAAGAAGGAGTGGACCAAGGAACAAGTCCACAAATCCCTAGTCAACGATGAGGTATTGAAGATTTTTGAATTTTCTTTACCTAATGATGTTTTGTGTAGGATAGGTGGATACAACAATGCCAAGGAGTTGTGGAACAACTTGGCTAAGTTCCATGAGGGGAACTCCACTTCAAGCCATGAAGAGGAGTCAAGTGAGCCAAGTAGATCACTTCATGGAGATGTGGATTTAGAAGTTGAGGGACACTCAACATCTAAAGAAGAAGAGGAGGAGAGTTCTTCTTCAAGTTCGGAGCAAGAAGAAGCTTCTACCTCCGGAAGGGATGAAGGAGAGAGCGTTCATCCATCCTCACCTCTAGGTAACTCAAGCCATTTAGTTTCTAGCAAATTACACATAATGTGCTTTGAGTGTAGGGAATTTGGGCACTACAAGAGTAAGTGTCCAAAGAGGATTAGAAAGACTCCACCGGCGCCAAAGGTCAAGAAAGTCGGAGTCCCGATACGCAAAGGCAAGGAGCACGTGGTGTGCTTCCAATGCAAGCGAAGGGGACACTATAGGAGTCATTGTCCGAGGGGGAGGCAACCTCACAAGGGCAAGAGACCGGGCACATCGATAGGGGGAGCTAAGGCAAACCCTAAGGTAACCTCTAAGGTTCATTTTTGCAATTCTAATAAAATGCATGCTAGGAATTTTATTGAACTTGTCGATAATAACAAGCATGATAACCTTAGGAATCAATACATGTGCTTAGGAGCTAAACATGTGAGCCTAGATAAGGATAATTCTAGAAAGGCTAACCCTAGGATCAACCCATCTAAGGCTAAGGATAACCTAGGTAGGAATCCTAAATCAACTAGACATATGCCTAGGAATACCTCAAGGAAGAGTGACAAATTAACACTTGAGGTATTAGAGAGGGAAAATCAAGTCTTGAGGTCAAGACTTGATAATTTAGAAAAGGCTCTTAAAAACATGGAGAAGTCATCTCTAGGGTTTAAGAGTCAAAAACCCAAGTCCAAGGACAAGAAAGGTTTGGGTCACAAACCTAAGTCCCAAGTGGTCAAGCCCACTTATCATAGTGTTCCATTCGATTATGGAACAAAACCTAGGGCTAGGAAGACCACCACCAAGGTCACAAGGAGTCACCCTAGAGTTGATCTTGATGAGTCCCAAATGACCAAGGCTTCAAAGCCTAAGAGGGTCATTAGGAGGGTTGCTAGGGAAGTCATCCCTAGTGAATATTTAGTGAACCCAATGAGCTCACATAGATATTGGGTTCCTAGGAGCATCTTCTCTACCCCATAAATGGGTTAGAGAGTGTCAACTCCAATTAGAAGGGTAGTTAACCCAACTTTGAGGAAATTGACACTCAAGGAGCATTTTCAAGGTTTTGATAACCTTTGAAAATGAAAAAGAATTATTATTTACTCCTTGAAGAGTAAATTGTGCCATATTTGAAAAATATCGATTTTAATCTTATTTGGCACAACTTAAGAAAACCTAGAGAAATACCATAATTGGGATTTTGGTTTTCTCTTAGGGATATATGGGCAATCTAGGGTTAGATTTTAAGTTAGCTAAGGCTAAGGATACTTAGATAGGGAATTTAGGTATTTTATTTGTGCTAACTTGCCATGATTGGTTGTCATATGTCATGCCATGACATCATATTTATTTTATTATCATTTGAAATGTCATGATAATGCTTAGGCTAGTTTTTATGTCATGTTTATTTAAGTTTCAAACTTTATGCCATGACATCATGACATTGGCACATGTTTTCATTTATGATACCATTTTATGCCATGTCATCATCTCTTGCATTAGTAATCAATTGAATTGATCTAAGGATGAAAAACACATTTTGATATTGAGATTAAATTTGTGTTTAGAAAATGCATGAGACCTTAGTCTAAGATACCTAAACCCATATCTCACATCAAAATTGACATGGATGTGTTTGATACACTTTAGATGTGTGTGAGATATTAGGATCATGAGTTAGGATCAAGGTGCATAGTTCTTGCACCTAGATGAGCCTAATTCAAGAAATGGAGGATCATATGGAAAGCTTATGTACAAGTCATGTACATATAGCCCTAAGATTGTGGTCCTAAATTAAAAGGTTTAAAATCATTTTGAAATTGGTTTGAAAAACCTTGATGAAGCTTTTCTAGTGATAGCATTCATCATTGAGCAAATTGATACAAAGATGAGTTAGCTTTGAACTATTTCAAAGATTTTTGAACTTTGTATCAAGATTTGAAAATGGAAGTTATTTTCATAGAAAACTATTTTTTTCTTGATAGTATATGGTATGAGGAATGTATCCTCAAAATTTCACAATTTTTTGAATTTTCTGGAATTTGTTGTGAGTTTCTGAATTTCGGGAGAGAAGAAATCAGAAACCGCCTGATCTGAACTTGGATCGGTCACTGGACCGATCCAGGGAAGGCTGGATCGGTCTGGGGACCGATCCAGAGGGGTCCTGATCGGTCCGGTGACCGATCAGGTGTGCTGGTTTTTCTGATTTTCAGCAGGTGTCTGAAATTTCAGTTTTTGGGAGTTAATTTTCGGATTTCTAAAGGTTTGAAACTCTCCAAGACATTGTTGGTGCAATGGTCAAGGGGGAGTTGACCTTTAGGGGGAGTCTTAACTAATTGTCAAGGGGGAGTTGACTTTTAGGGGGAGTTTTTACTCCTTAAGACTTTTGAGGATTAGTGATATGGGATTATCACTAAGTTGGTTGTTAAGTTTAGTATCAAGGGGGAAATTAAGAGTTTAAATGAAAGGTATAGGACTTTCATTAGGAAGAAACTCTTGACCTTGATACTCTCCTTTTTCTTTTTGATGTGTGTCAAAAAGGGGAGAGTGTTCATTGGAGAATTATTGGAGAACCCAAGTTAGGTTATCGGGTTAACCTAAGCTAGGGGAAGAATGTCAAGGAATGTTCGAGGAAGAACATTGGAATTCTTTTTGATGTGTGTCAAAAAGGGGGAGAATTATTGGAGAACCCAAGTTAGGTTATCGGGTTAACCTAAGGGGAGAATGTCCAGAGAATGTTCAAGGAAAGAACATTGGACATTGGAAGATGGTTGGAAAACCAAAGTTAGGTTATCGGGTTAACCTAACTTGATTATGGGTTTTGTCAAACATCAAAAAGGGGGAGATTGTTGGTGCAACCTTAGGTCAAGGTTGACCTGGTTGACCTGACTCGAGTAGACCTGACTCGAGTTGTATTTTGATGTTTGACTTGGGAAGATTGTCGGTGCAACCTTAGGTCAAGGATGACCTATTTGAGTTGCATGTTGATGTTTGACACTCGTGAGAGAGTTCTATTCTTGATATGGGACAAGAATAGATGTTTGGGAGATTATTGGTGCAACCGTAAGTTAAGGTTGACTTGGTTGACCTGATTCGGGAAAAAGTCCAAGTATGGAGGCTTGGCAACGGAAAAGTCCAAGCAGGGAGCTTGGCACCGGAAAAGTCCAAGTATGGAGACTTGGCACTGGAAAAGTCCAAGTATGGAGACTTGGCACGGGGAAAAGTCCAAGCAGGTAGCTTGGCACGCGGAAAGTCCAAGTATGGAGACTTGGCACGGGGAAAGTCCAAACAGGGAGTTTGGCACGGGGAAAAGTCCTAGTGAGTGAAGCCAGGCAGTTGGAAAGTCCTGGTGAGTGAAGCCAGGCAGTGAGAAAGTCCTAACTGGGATGTTAGGCAGTTGGAAAGTCCTGGTGAGTGAAGCCAGGCAATGGGAAAGTCCTAACTGGGATGTTAGGCAGTGTGGAAATCATGGTGAGTAAAGCCAGGTGAAAACCCTAGTGAGTGAAGCTAGGTGAAAGTCCTGGTGAGTGAAGCCAGGCAAGGGAAAATCCAGATGGATCAAGGATCATCGGACATCTGGTGTTGAGAAGGTCAAGTAGGTCAAAGGGTGACCGGATACTTGACACGGAGAGAAAAGTCTAAGTGGGTCAAAGGGATTGACCGGACACTTAGCGGGGAGTCCTAGCAGGTCAAGGGAGTGACCGGATGCTAGGCGCAATGTACCAACAGGTCAAGATTGACCGGATGTTGGTTTGGACTTGGTTTGGGCGAAAACCATGAGCTGGATCGATCTGGTGATCGATCCAGTGATACTGAGAATATTCTGATCGGTCTGGTGACCGATCAGTAACACATCAGTAGCAGGATCGAGGCGCAAGAGGGGCTGATCGGTCTGGGGACCGATTAGCACAAATCCTGATCGGTCCCCGGACCGATCAGGAGGTTCCCTGATCGGTCCATGGACCGATCAGGGATGGAACAGAAGCGAAGGCTTCTTTCCTGATCGGTCTGCAGACCGATCAGGATGTTGCCTGATCGGTCCACAGACCGATCAGGGTTCTAGCCGTTGCGACGCAACGGCTAGTTTCTTCGCTGTTTCGCTGTTTCTTCTTCGCAGGTATAAAGGGGTCGAGGGCTGCTGCTGTATACTACCTTCTTCCTCCTTCCTACTCTTCTGCTGAAGATTTGTGGGCTGCGATAAGAGCTCTGTTGAGTTCCTTCCGAAAGCTTCACGTGAGCTTCCCCGACTGGAACAGCTGCTGCTGTTAGGGTTTTTGAAGCTGCTGCTTCATTCGGACTCCAGTCGACGAGAAAGTAAGTTTGGTAGAGTGCCTGTGTATTCTTATTGTATTTCTTGCTTATTCTTTGTACTTGTACTCCTGTTTGCTGTTGCAAACAAGTGTGGCGAGGTTTCTCCACCCACAAGGAGTTGATATTAGCCGGTTCTCCGGGGACTCATCCACCGACGGATTGATAGGGCTCGTCCACCTTACGGACACGCCGAGGAGTAGGAGTATCATCTCCGAACCTCGTTACATCCTTGCGTTGAGGTTTGATTTCTTCTCCTGTTTTCTTTCTGTATTTAGTTTCCGCTGCGCTAACCCTAGTTTGTAGAAAGAAACGCGACGATTTGGGGTCGGCTATTCACACCCCCCCTCTCTAGCCGTACGAAGTGATCCTAACAGTACCACGTACATAAATGCGCGCGTCCTAGTAGGTACAAGGTAGCAAATCTTGAACCCTACAAGGCATACATATACTAGGCCCTTTTCTTAGTCCATCGACCTAGGGGCACTTAGGAGCCCATCCCTAACGAGGCCCGTTTCTTAGTCCATCGACCCCGGGGCGCTTATGCAGCCCACCTTGGTACAAGCCTTAAAAGTAAAATAGCATGTCATATCTACATAGTCCATATCACTCATGTCCTATTCATGTCATGAAGAGTGCTCTTGATCCCACTTATAAGGAAGCAACTCTTTTAGGCATAGCTTAAAGCATGTATATTTGAGCACACAAAATATCATGATTTTGAGCACACAGCATATCATGAACACATGCATAATTAAGCATACAACCTATCATGAGTTTAAGCACACATCATATCATGAATTTGAGCACATAGCATATCATGAAATTGAGCACACAACATATCATGAAAATAAGCCCATAGCATATCATGAAATTTAGCACACAGCATATCATGAAAGTAAGCACATAGCATATCATGAAATTTAGCACACAGCATATCATGAAAATAAGCCCATAGCATATCATGAAATTTAGCACACAGCATATCATGAAAGTAAGCACATAGCATATCATGAAATTAAGCACACAGCATATCATGAACTTAGGCACATAGCATATCATGAATAGGACCTAACATAAACAAATAAACATCACAGCATGCCATACTCTTATCATATCATAAAGCATTGCATGTGAAGTTCATGAAAAGAACATAATTAGGTCTCTAACCTTAGTAACAAGTGGTGGCCGAAACATGTAGAGATGGCTTAGGTTAGCAAGCAACAAAAGAGCATGTGAACCCTAAACATTCATCATTTCTTAGAACATAAGGAACATCTTAAGCATGTTAGGTATAGGTTCCAAGCTTTCTAGGTTCCTTTTCATAACATGGCTGAAACCCATTAAGCCTTTATTTTGGGTTATAAACATCATACAAGCATGAAAAACCCTAACAACTGTCACATCACATTTCATAAGAAACAACTTGAGCATGTTTGATTTAGGTTCTAAGTTCTCTAAGCCTTTAACCCCAACATGGACGAAACCCTAGCAACATGTTTCTAGGTTACAAGTAACATAAAAATGTTGAACTTCATACCAATATCCCAATACATATCATGAGAAGCACCATAAGTACTTTTAGTCTAAGTTTCAAGCTTCTCAAGCTTTTTAACCTAATGTGGCCGAATCTTGTTAAGCATGGGAATTGGGTTTCTAGTGGCATAATAGCATGAAGACCATAAGAATTTTCCTAGCATTCATTTCAAGGAATAACATGGACCACTTAGTTTAGAATTTGAGCATCCTAGGTCAAAGAAACAAGTGTGGCCGAAAGTTGTAGAACAAGAATTCAAGTTTCAAGCAACATAAGAACATTAGTTTACTTCATATCTTTTCATCAAGAAGATCATAAGTATCTTAGGCTTGATTTAAACTTTCCTAGGGTTCAAGTCTCAACATGGCCGAATCATCATATGCATAAAAAAAATATAGTTCAATTTAACCTAAGATCATGACATGTCATATTAGCTTCATATCTTGTCTTATGAAAATCATAGCATGCTAAATTTTAGGTTTAAAGCCCTTCTAGGCCCTCAACTCTATCATAGCCAAAAGTTTATGAAGATGGAATCAAGTTTAAATTAACATACAAGTGGGAAAAACATTAACAACACCATCTACCATAAGGTACATATCATAAGGACAAGAGAGCATGCTTTGTTTTAGGTCTAGAGTTCTTCTAGTTCTTTTGTTCTTTCTTGGCCGAAAGTCTAAGCCCATAAACTTATGTTCTAACCAAACATTCTAGCATGAAAATATTAGTTTAACCCCCTTACCATCAGATACATATCATAGGAAACATCATGAACATACCTAGTTGGTTTTCAAGTTCTTAAAACCCTTCTTATATATTTTTGTTTTGTTTTGGCCAAAACCCTCATGAAACAAACATAGGTTTTTCTAGCAATATATTTACATGACAATCGTATAGCTATTGTACCACAGGTGAGGGGAACATACTTCCTTTTGCTTGTGGTTTTTCTTAAGGAGAAGAATATCCTAGGAGCTAAGAAATGAAGGAGCTTCTTCTTCTTGTGTCTCCTTTGGTTTCCTTTGCTTGGAAGGGCTAGAACTTGAAGATTTCTTCTCGAAAATTAGTTTTCTTGGAGAAGAAACTTGACTTAGTATTCGGATCAAGGAGAGGGAAGACCTCTTAGTCTCGGTGAAGAAGAGAAAAGGAGGAAGGAGGAGGAAGAAGGAGAAAATGAGAGATTTACTTTCTCATTTTTCTATTTATTCATCATGAGGGAATTTATGCCTTCATTTATTCCCTTTCATAACTCTCCCATGTCTCTTCCCTTGGTTCCCACGAGAATGAGAAGAGGGAGAAGTGAGGAAGGCAACTTGCCTTTTTCTTGTTCCTTCTCTTAACCAAGAGGAAGGAGAGGTAAGCAAATTTGGTTTTCTCTTGCTTCTTGCTTTATTTTCTTTTTCTCTCCTTTAACTAACATTTTTATCTCTTCCTATCCATATGTTACTCTCTATCCTAGTGGTGATCATGCCATAAATCTTTCTCCATTGTTTGTGGGAGGTTCAAGGTTCAATCCTTGACCTTCTCCTCTTACCATATTATTATATATCATTTTTTTTTATTCCTAAGTTCTAGTGGAAATAATTTCTCATGTACTTATAAAAATTCGTGGGTGTTACATCAAAATGGATATTTCAACTTTTGGATACTTGCTTTAGTCCATAAATGGACCATTGAAGCTTGCATACTTTATTTTTGTCAACAGATGTGAAACCTTCGAGATATATCATATACACGTCCTCGAGCAGATTTCCATTAAGGAAAGCTATTTTCACATCCATTTTTTAATCTCATAATCATGATGAGCTGATATGGTCAGGAGCATCTGAATGGATTTAAGCATGACTACCGGTGAGAAAGTTTCGTCATAGTCAATGTCTTGCCTTTGACGATAGCCTTTCGCTACCAACCTTGCCTTGTAGGTAGTTATATTACCATCCATGTTGATTTTCTTCTTGAAAATTCACTTGCACCCTATAGGCGTTATGCCCTCAGGTGGGTCCACCAAATTCTAAACTTGGTTTCCGTACATGGAATCCATTTTCGACTTCATGGTTGTAAGCCACTTGTCATTTTCTGAACTATTCAGAGCCTCTTTATAATCAACAGGTTCCTCATCCTCAATGAGTAACACGTCATTTGATTCTCATATAAGAGATCCATATCTCTCAGAAATATTACGTGTCCTACCTAATCTATGAGGAGGTTGTGTCATAATTGGTTGTGGTTTTTGACTAGTTATCTCATTAGTATTTATTGGAGTCTCTTGAACTTCATCAAGTTCAACCATACTCCCACTTGCTTCCTGTAAGAGAAATTATTTCTCTAGGAAGGTAGCATGCCTTGAAACAAACACCTTTTGTTCCAAGGGGTGATAAAATTAGTAACCCTTAGTTTCCTTAGGGTATCCAATAAATAAACACTTATTAGACTTAGCGTCTAACTTGTCTGATATAGTCCTCTTCACATAAGCAGGACAACCCCATATCTTCAAATAACATATGAGGGGTTTCTTACTAGTCTATACCTCATATGGAGTAGTTGAGATTGCTTCATCAGGACTCTGTTTACCAAGTAAACAGCTGTCATGAGTTCATGACCCCAAAAGGTTTTGGAAAGATTTACACGATCCATCATTAACCTAACCATGTCCAACAAGATTCGGTTATGCCTTTCCGATATAGCATTATGTTGTGGAATTTATGACGAAGTTCATTGAGACAATATATCATTGTCCCTTAGATAATCTTAAAACTCTTATCTTAAATACTTGCCACCTTGACCGGATTGAAGTATCTTGATATTTTTACCAAGTTGTTTCTCTACTTTATTTCTAAATTCTCTAAACTTTTCAAAGGCTTTAGACTTGTGTTTCATTAGATACACATACCCATAACAAGAGTGATCATCAATTAAAGTAATGAAGTAGTTATAACTTCCTAGTGCATGAGTTGACATTAGTCCACATACAACGGTATGTACGAGCCCAAGCAATTCATCAACTCGTTCACCCTTTCTAGAAAAAGGTAACTTTATCATCTTGCCTTTTAAACTTGACCCGTATGTATCAAATGTATCTAATTCAAATGATTTGAGAACTATAATCTTTTGCAATTTGGACATGTGTTTCTTGCTTATATAACCAAGGAGACAATGCCACGAGTAAGAGGTTAGTTGATTATCTAATCGAATGCCTTTATTGCTCATATCGATATTAAATGCGTCACTAGATGTATCTAATGCATAGATGCCATTGCATAAAGTTCTAGTGCCATAAAGAATACCATTCAATGTTATATAACAACAATTATTACTAAAAGTCAAATGGAAACCTTTTTTATTTAAGCAAGAAATAGAAACAATGTTCTTTATTAATGTAGGAATACAATAACAATTATCTAGTTCTAAGACAAGTCCACTAGGAAGTTGTAACAAGTATGTTCTGATGGCGATGCAGGAACCTTTGCTCCATTCCTAATTCACAAACTTGTTTCTCCCTTGACGAGTCTTCTACTATTCCTTAGCCCCTGTATGTCATTACATATATGTGAGCTATACCCAATATTCAAGTGTCTGAAAAAATAGCATGACAATCAATAACTAAAATACCTGAAGAGGATGGGGTATCAGATGCCTTATTCTTCTTCACAGATTTAAGATAGATCTTGTAGTTTCTTCGCCAGTGTCCCATCTTGCCATAATGATGGCATGGGCCCTTTTGTGTCGGTTCTATCGTCTTGGGCTTTTTGCTCTTCTTCTTAGCCTAATGTTTTAGTTTTCTCTTAGAACCTTTCTTGGAGTCTACTAACATCATAGTTTTCTGTTCTCCTTTAACAGAAGGCTCTACGGTCTTGAGCATATTAATCATCTCGAGAATGGTCAATTTCAAATTATTCATATGATAGTTCATCACAAATTGTAAATGACTTTTTGGTAAACTACGTAGAATTAAGTTAATATTTAACTCATAATCTATTATAAAACTGAGTGATGCTAAATGCTCTATGTAGCCATTCATCTTTAGTACATATTGTACTGTGGATGAACCCTCCTGCATCTTTGAGCAAAAGAGAAGCTTAGAGACCTTGAACCTTTTGGATCTAGCTTGCTCATCAACTAGGTCATGAAGATGATAGATGATGTGCGTAGATATTATGATTATTTATGCATATTTTAATGCACATTCACTTACTTTATTTGTATATATTCTTCACATGATCATCTCTCTTATTGTTTATTCAGTATTAATTACTCTTTTGTCGGAGATCTTCTTTTTGTTTGGTTTTGTGTTGATAGAGATAACTCTTGGAGTGAAAATGGTGATTGTCGACGCATCGGAGCAAAAGCAACAAACTTGACACCGGTCGTGCAACCTTGCACGGTCGTGTGGCCATTCCCGAGAGAGAGCAGCACACGGTCGTGCGACCTTGCATGACCGTGCCTCACGACCAGAGACAAAGGATGACATGGCCGTGCGGATCTCGCACGACCATGCCACTCTACCCGAAGAAGGAGAGGAGATGGTCGTGCGGATCTCGCACAGTCATGGAACGGGCCATGTGGTGCCCGTGTCCTAGCCTATAAAAGGGCTCTTAACCCTTCCCCTTGAGGAGGAGGAGGAGGAGGAGGAGGGGGAGGGGGAGCCGGAAAAAAGGGAGATACACCTTGGTGTCGTTCCACGCTATCCCGGATCTCTATTCGACAATCTGATATCACCTCCATCACTGCATCAACTCCACAAGCAAAGGATTGGATCCGAAGAACACTCGACGTCATTGAATAAGCATCTATATTCCCTCTCTCTTCTTGCCTGGGGATTGAATGTTTAATTATACTATGTCTTTGGGTTTTTCTCCTACATCTATGGAGTAGATTCTTTGATCTAGGATCAGGGAGTAGTAGTGGATAGGTTATGATGTAAGATTCATGCTTATGCTTTCACTCTTTGAATGATTTCACTTGTCTTGTTTCAATTTGATATGCATAAGACTTGTTTTCCATGTCGTATTAATTGATTGTGTTGGGATTGCTAATTTCGTAAAGAGAGGATCTTAGATCGTATACCTGAGGGGCCCTAGTGACAGGGATAATCCATTCACGGACATCTAGGATACTCCCTCGAAAGTAGAGGTAATGCTTACACAAGGAAGTAAGAAACCAAACCAAACCCCTATCTCTATCCTTAATGATACCGACCAGGTTTGCATTCTTATGATCTACCGAGGTGCTCTAGTGACAGGGGTTAACCATAACATAATTTCACAAGGATCTTCTCTGTTTAGTGCTTAGGGGTAGTAGCTATAACTTCCGATGAGTACAAGTTGATTGACAATGAGGAAAGGATAGAACATGATGCATTAGTTACCACCACAACGAAACCGAACTCCTAGAGCTCTTCCCAAACCAAGTAAAACTCTTTCTCTTGCCAGTTCTCACATCTACTTCCCAAGTTCTTTTCTTCTCAAGAAACAGTTCACTTACAACCATTGGGAGTTTAGCTAATTCTACGTGAATAATCACTAGTGCTTATAACTAGTCATTGTGGGATCGATAATCTTTTATTACTGACGATGTATTTGTGCACTTGTGGAAGTGTAGCAAGCTTTTGGCACCGTTGCCGAGGACTGCGCTTATAACATTAGTGATAATTATATTGGATTAGATTAGACCTTGTTTTTTTTATTTCACTCTACTTTCTGCATTTTTATAAAAAAAAATTATATACATATATATATTTTAACTCTTTCTTTTATTCTGCACTTGGATTATTCAATATTCTTTTATATATATTTTTGCATGTGAAGAGCTAATCTTTCAGGAGAACTTCTGCCGTTCTATCTAGAAATTAATAGAACTTTCCTAAGGGGAAGAAACTTGCAAAAACTCTCAGCAGAACAAGAAACTTCATAAATGACTGACAAGCTTTTGAAGGAATACGCAACACCTTATGTACAAGGGCTTTGGTCTTGCATCACCCGACCACCAATTGAAGCTAACAATTTTGAAATCAAGTCTGCAGTGATCCACATGGTTCAGCAAAATTAATTTGGAGGAGGACCGCATGATGATCCCAATCATCACTGGGAGCTTTCCTATGAGATATGTAGTACTATGAAAGTGAATGGGGTCCTTCCAGAAACAGTAAGGTTACTTTTTTTTTTTTGGATTTTCCCTGAAAGATAGAGCCAAGCAGTGGCTTAATTCTTTACCAGCAAACAGTATTACATCTTGGGAGTAGTGTGAGCAGAAATTTCTGGACAAATTTTACCTGTCAAATAAAACTACACACATGAGGAATTTAATTGCAAGCTTTAAACAAGTAGACTCAGAATCGTTATTCAAAGCATGGGACAGATTCAAGAGTATGCTGAGACAGTGCCCCCATCATGGCCTCGAGAAGTGGTTGGTGCTACACATGTTCTACAATGGAATCAATTATCACACGAAGGTGTCCCTCGATTCTGCAGTAGGAGGGGCGTTGATGAACAAGAGTCTTGATGAAGCTGAAGACATAATAGAGAATGTGGCCCAAAACCATCATCAGTGGGCAACCAAAAGATCTGGAGGTTCCTTTTCTGGGAATCCAATAAAGGCATCAGGAAAATTTGACGTAGATGCAGTCACGCTCATGTCTGCAAGGCTGGATGCTCTGACCAAGAAGCTTGAGCCATGGGGAACAACATAGCCAATGCAATAGTGTGTGTGTGTGAAACTTGTGGAAGTTCGGATCATGCTCAAGATACTTGCCCTCTCGGGCCAATACAAGCACAAATACATCAACTTGAACAATGCGATGCGATAGTCGGTTATAACCAAAGGCAAAACAATCCCTACTCCAACACATACAACCCTGGGTGGAGGAACCACCCAAAATTTTCTTACCGAGGAAATCAAGATTAAGAACCAGCAAAGCCAATCTACCAACCTGGGCAACAAAACCACCAATCTGGACCATAGACTTATCAATAATAGCAACCTTCACAACTGCCCAGAATTGAAAAGATACTTGAAGGAACTCTCTTGGAGCAAAATGAGATGAAGAATGAAATCAAGCAATTTAATCAAAGAATGGAGAATTCTGAAAAGCATCAAAAGATGCAAGATAGCTAAATCGCTCAGATAGCCCAGTCCTTTACAAGAGCACCGGGAGCATTTCCGAGAAAGCCCGACATAAACCCGATGGAACATTGCAACCGCATTGAGCTAAGGAGCGGACGGATTTTAGGAGATCCCCAAATGGGTGCTCAAAATGGAATTGATTCAGAAGAAGAGCTATCTCCTCTCATGCCTACTTTAGTCCAGAACAAGGATAGGGAGGAGATTACCAAGAAGGTTGAAGGGACCCTTCCGCTTCCCCCGCAAAGTCAGATGATTTCTTTCCCTCAAAAGCTAATAACATCCCAAAAAGATGAAGAGTTCCACTGATTCCTAAAGAAGATTAAAGAAATATACATTGGAGTACCTCTAATAGATGCACTACACCAAATGCCGAAGTTCACCAAATTTTTAAAAGGTATTCTTCCTAATAGAAGACAAAAGGGCGACTTTGAGACTGTAGCATTGACGGAGAAGTGCATCACTCTTCTCACGGTAGACACTCCCCCGAAGCTCCAAGATCCAGGAAGTTTTTCTATGCCGTGTAAGATCGGCTCTGAGCTCATACACAAGGCTTTCTGCGACTTGGGAGTGAGTGTTAGCCTACTTCCATACTCGTTATGCAAGAAACTAGGACTCCAGAACATCAAACTTACTACTATGACACTACAATTGGCTGACCATTCATGTAGATACCTAATGGGTATAGTGGAAGACGTGCTAGTAGAGATAGGTGGATGCATCATTCCTGTAGATTTTGTTGTCCTGAAATGGAGGAGGATCTCAAGATCCCAATCATCCTAGGAAGACCATTCCTTATCACCGCTGGAGCCCTCATCGATGTGAAACGTCATAAATTATCCCTGGAGATTGGTAAAGAAACATTAGAATTCGATTTATCTGATTCTCCTAATTGCATCTCTTCTTTTCAGGAAAATGCCAGCAAGTCGAATGTACACAAAGCTGAGGAATGCAGTTCCATGGGAGGCCACCGGACATGATGCATGATTCGGCAAAACTTGAGAGGTCGCCCCCAACAAGCAATAAAAAGTATATTTGTCCTGCACGAGTGAACTGAAGGCGCAAACTTGAGCATTAACCCTAGGAGGAGAGTTATGCTTCCATGGGTTTAGTCCACATTAATTGATACGGGGTCGAGCTAAATTCCTAAAACAAACACTTCTTGGAAGGTAACCCAAGGGTTTCATTTTAATTCATTATCCATTTGTTGTTCTTTTAGTTCAATCAAGTATTTTTATTCTTGGATCTTTGTTTTCAGGGTGTGCATTGGCCTCCACGAGCTAGCCGTGATCATTTCATGGGTGTGGGGGCATCAGAGGGGTCAAAAAGGAGGAGAGTGAGACACTACACGCATAAGGGAGTCGGCCGTGTGACTTCACACGACCGTGTAGCCTTTGCAGAGAAGGAATAATACATGACCGTGCGGATCTAGCATGATCGTTAAAAGCTACCCGATGAGAAGAGTGTGCGGGCCGTGTCGATTGACATGGCCGTGTGATCTGGGCCGAGAGGAGGAAAGAAGGGGTCGTGCCAACAGGCACGGCCGTGCGGGGACCCCATCAACCAGGCCATGTCTTTAAGACACGGTCGTGCCCTACTCGTGTGTGCCACTAACCACTCTAAATAACCCTACTTCCCATCTCTTTCGCTCCAATGAACATTTTCTTCCCCACTACACCTCATCAACCTTCATTACCTACATCTAATACTCATCTTTACTGAGATCTAGATCTAGATCTAAGTTTTCTTCAAGCCCCAAATCCGAAAAGAGAGGAACAATTCCCTTATCCTTCTTCTCTCTCCTCCTCTATCTTCAAGATCCACATCCACCCACAAGAACGCCCTCAAATTCGCCTTGCATATCATGTCTCAAATCCTGAAGAGACTCCGAAGAGGAAGCGGTGGAGCTAGTGAAGGAGATGCACCGGGAGGAGACAAAGGCAAGGGAAAGGCTTCTTCATCCAAAGGCAAAGGTAAAAGGGTGGCACGCGATGAAGGTAACAACAATGAATTTAATATTATTTTTAGAAATCAAGAACATAAAGCTAGATATGATATTCTTGTTGCTAGGAAAATTGTGTGCACTAGATATATGGATCCAACCACCATGGATATGTTCGGGATTAGGAATGATGTGGATTGGATGATTAGCTTCTTTGATTGGCATGACATGATGTACACACATCTACCAACTTACCCTCGCCTAGTCCTGGAATTTTTAAGTTCAATTGATGTTAAATTTTCTTTTGAGGATGACTACATTAGGGTCATAACTTTTAGGTTGATGAACAAAAAAATTCAGTTGACGTTTAGTGGTTTTAATATTTGTTTTGGTTTACCTATTGGAGGTGCCCGTGGATTTGATGGTACTATAGACTAGAATAGATTTTGGGCTTCAATATCAGGATCAAAGAACCCTTATGAACCCTCTAGAGCAAAGGCATCATGCATGCAGAACCCTACTTTTAGATACCTTCACCGTGTGATGAGCAAAACAATCTTTGGTCGAGGTGAGAGTGATGGGGTAGTTAGGAAGGTGGAGCCTTATTCTCTTTGGGCGATGCTAAATAAAGTCGACTTTGATTCTGAGTTTCATTTCTTACAAAACTTGTTAAGAGCAGGTAAAGCATCTTCGGGGATGATAATATTTGGCGGTTTAATCACCCAAATAGCAATAAATCTGGGTTGTGAGCTTGATGGGATGGAGATTGTTCATGGTAATGATAAGATCAACATCGACTCTTGTCTTCCAATGAAGATGATTTGTCGGGATGAAAATGAGTTTGCTTTTCCTAGGAACGATGGTTTCCCATTACCCCTTCCTTGTCCCAATCGCACTTCAATTCGCAACCCCATGAATTGGGTGATCATTGATTCAGAACCCAAGTTTGTTCCCTCCCTTGTAGAAGATACTGAGCACCACCAAGAACCCTCGTCATCAGGACTCCCGTAACCCTCCGGATATCCGGAACTTGCTAGGCACTCTTTCACCTTCAAGATTTGATTTTTCTAATTTCCGTGCCTCCTTAGACTCGCTTCATGAGAAGCATGCTACCTAACAATAATTGTTGGAGGGTCGCTTCAAGTTGTCTGACGTCCAGTATAGGGAGGTACAGGACCATTTTTAGTTTAATAGAGGCTTTCATAGCCAGGTGACAGGATTTGTTCAGGATTATGAGGTTGGCCAGGAAAGAATGAGGAATTTCATGGATGATATGGATATTACTAGACAACAAGTAGACGCTCTTTACCAATATCACCAGCATATTGGCCATCTCCTTTGTATGCCTAGATTTCCCTCCAGCACACGACGGGGACCCCCTTATCCCCCTCCTCCACCACCATTTTGATTTCATCGAGACGTTAAAAAGTTTAAATCTGGGGGGGTGTTGTGTTTGCACAACCTGAGTCTAGTCGAGACTATTTCCTTATCCTTCTACATATTTATTTATTTTTCTTTATCTACTTGCATTTCATTCTATTTTTCAATTTCATATTGCACTTTCTTTTCCCACTTGTAGTTTTTCATCGTATTTATTTTGAATAGTTTTGAGGCATATTTGAGAGCATCGAACCTTCTACTTCTTCTTCTAACTTGTCCAATAGCAAAATGACTAGCACGTGTATTTTCTTAGTTCATGTGTCGTAGAGATAGTGTTAGTATGTTTGGTGTACCTCCTTTCTCTATCTTTAGTAGCATGAAATAAGCTAAGTATTGTATGGAGTTTAGTATAAATTTTGACCTAACCTTAAGGATTTTACTTTCACTTCACTTAAGCTTGAATAGTAGAAATATTTTGAAATAGTTATGATTCATCTAATTTATTTAGTACTTGTGTTCCCATGAGGATTCCTTAGTACATTTTGGTTACTGGACGACCTTGGATCATGGAAGCTCATTCGAAAAAAATCTAAATCCCAACATTTGCATCTTGCATTTGTGATTAGTGCTTCTATAGCACCAAAAAAAAATTTAAAAAAAAGTTGAATAAGGGATAAAAAATAGTTGTCATGAGTGGAAACTAGCAATTTACCCCTTTGAGACCGAGTTAGGTTACTGGGGAAATAAATGTTATGTTTCTCTTGATTCCGAGTAGTATTCTTTGAGACCTTATGTAATTTAAGGGAAACGAACCAAATGTATGACAGGTAAGTGCCTATCACTAGGAACATTAGGAACTCAATTGTATGACAACTTGACTAGGATAGAAAATTGAAACTTGAAGAGCTTGATTCACTTATTACACCGAGCACAAAGAACTTATGCTTAGGTCATACTTAGGTTACTCCACAAACATGCTTATCAATGAAACTAGTTGATAGAGTTAGGCAAATGCACTAGGGATCATGATACACTATAGGAACTCATGAATATAGATTGCAGTGTTTTGCTTGAGGACAAGCAAAAGTTCAAGTCTGGGGGTGTGACGTGCATAGATATTATGATCATTTATGCATGTTTTATCACGCATTCACTTGCTTTATTTGTATATATTCTTCGCATGATCATCTCTCCTATTGTTTATTCAGTATTAATTATTCTTTTGTCAGAGATCTGCTCTTTATTTGGTTTTGTGTTGACAAGGATAACTCTTGGAGTGAAAACGGTGATTGTCAATGCATTAGAGCAAAAGTAGCAAATTTGACACCGACCGTGCAACCCTGCACGACCGTGTGGCCATTCCTAAGAGAGAGCAGCACACGGTCGTGCGACCTTGCACGGTCGTGCCTCACGACCAGAGACAAAGGATGGCATGGCCGTGTGGATCTCGCACGGTCGTGCCACTCTACCCGAAGAAGGAGAGGAGCTGGTCGTGCGGATCTCGCACGGACGTGGCACGAGCCCTACGACACCCGTGCCCTAGCCTATAAAAGGGCTCTTAGCCCTTCCCCTTGAGGGGAGGGGGGGGGAGCCGAAAAAAGGGAGATACACCTTGGTGTCGTTCCACGCCATCCCGGACCTCTGTTCGACGATCCGAGATCACCTCCATCACCCCATCAACTCCAGATGCAAAGGATTGGATTCGAAGATCACTCGACGTCATTGAATAAGCATCTCTATTCCCTCTCTCTTCTTGCCTGGGGATTGAAAGTTTAATTATACTATGTCTTTGGATTTTTCTCCTACGTCTATGGAGTAGATTCTTTGTTCTAGGATTAGGGAGTAGTTGTGGATAGATTATGATGTAAGATTCATGCTTATGCTTTCACTCTTTGAATGATTTCACTTGTCTTGTTTCAATTTGATATGCATGAGACTTATTTTCCATGTCGTATTAATTGATTGTGTTGGAATTACTAATTTCATAAAGAGAGGATCTTAGATCGTATACCCGAGGGGCCCTAGTGACCAAGGTAACCCGTTCACGGACATCTAGGATACTCCCTCGAAAGGAGAGGTAATTCCTCAACAAGGAAGTAAGAAATTAAACCAAACCAAACCCCTATCTCTATCCTTAATGATACCGACCAGGTTTGCATTCTTGTGATCTACCGAGGTACTCTAGTGATAGGGGTTAACCATAATAGAATTTCACAAGGATCTTCTCTGTTTAGTGCTTAGGGGTAGTAGCTATAACTTCGGATGAGTACATGTTGATTGACAATGAGGAAAGGATAGAACATGATGCATTAGTTACCACCACAATGAAATAAAACTCCTAGAGCTCTTCCCAAACCAAGTAAAACTCTTTCTCTTGCCAGTTCTCACATCTACTTCCCAAGTTCTTTTCTTCTCAAGAAACAGTTCACTTACAACCATCGGGAGTTTAGCTAATTCTACGTGAACAATCACTAGAACCCGTCATTGTGGGATCGATAATCTTTTATTACTGACGACGTATCTGTACACTTGTAGAAGTGTAACAATAGATAATATCATAAGCATCCAAATGCTTATGTTGTTTCTGTAGTTCAGGAGTCATAACAGCTAGCATGATATAACTTGTAAGTACAGAATCCTCCTTATATTTTTGAAGGGCTAACAATTGGTCCGCAATTGCATCGACATCAAGACTTGTGAGAAGAGGCTGATTAAGGACATAAGTTGTTTCTCATCTTTGAAAATAATTCTCAAATTTTGAAACCAGTCCAAGAAGTTCAGCCCAGTCAGTTTATTTGAGTCCAAAATCGAACACAGATTAACAGAAGTTATAATTAAATGATTAACCTAGAAATATAAAAATAAGAATATATGAGAGATATGATATTATTTATATAAACAATTTGCATTAAATCCTGCTTATTTATTAAATTCAAATACCCTTATTTTAAATTTGGGAGATGGTAGGTTTTCTCCAAGTGAGTTGATATCCACTACAGATAAGAATAATTTTGACTTTGGCCAACAAGTCATTCTTAGCTATAGCGGTAGGTAACAAGTTTACCGATTGCATATCACATATATGCAACTATCATATTATGCTAGCAACTAATTGATCTTCGCATAAGCATCAGGTTGTTAACACATTAATAAGTATACATCAAATGTATATCACCCAACTTCACCTCTATCCACATTGATTATGTCTTTGGCACAACAAATCAACGCTTCATGTTTAAAACCAACCGGTTAATCATGAGATTGCATCTCTATAGTTTAAACATATTTAATTTCAAGTTTGAGCTTGACTTTGGCCAACAACTCAAACAAGAACTTAAACACTAGTTCTTACCATATTATAGAAGGTGTAGATTTTAATATTGTGTAAGGGATTTTGTCTCATCTACATTATACAAATATTCTAACTACATGACATTACATACATGACATAAATGATAACATGGCACATCGCACGCATGTCATAAATGATGACATGACACATTGCACATATGGAATAGCATTGTAGGATCAAAAAGAATGCTAGATGGGGGGGGGGGGGGGGGGTTGGTGAATAGCGATCGTCGAAAGTTTGATTTAAAATAGATACACAACGGAAGAATAAGAAGCAATGCTAACACGATCAAATTTTTACTTGGTTCAGAGCCTTCAACGACTCCTACTCCAAGGCTTGCACTCATCGAGTGCTTTTGTTGGGAAATCTAGTAATAGTTTAAAATGGTTACAAATTGCAAGTATAAGAACTATATATAAAAATTACCAACAATAAAAACTAATTAAAGATGAAGTCCGGTTGTTAGTGGAGCATAGCAACGTTGCGAGGGCTTTTTCGGAGCACTGAGCAACAGAGAAGGTCATTGCAGTTGTTGTCCTGAAGCTTTGGGTTGAAATCCTTTAAATAGGTTTATTCTGGGCTCCTGGAACCCCTCCGGGTCCCTGGACCACATGGCTCGTCCAATCGACACCCTCCATGTAAGTTGTGGATCGATTTTTAGGTTTGGGGACCTGGACTATGTTTGGGTGCCCAGACCACCTGGGTGCCCATGACCCTATCCAAGTGAGGCTAGTCGGGCACTCGGACTAGCTCCAGGCGCCTGGACTCCTTCCGGGCACCCGGACCCCTTTTCTTTAGCCTTTCCACCTACAAGAAAATGTTAGTCCAGGCAATAAAAAAATATTTTACCCTGCAAAATAGAGTTAGCACAACATAATAGATTATGAGTAGTAATTAGATCCTATCTCCCTAAGACAATAATCTAGTTAAGGTCTCAGCTTAGGTTTTCCAAATAGACCTAAGCTGAACCGACGCCTACAATTCCCTCAACAGGAAATGCGTCCTCACTAGATCTCTTCTCTAGTTGCTTACCTTTACTTACCACTTATAGTCACTCAACTTACCTCTGATCCACCAAGTCTTCCCCACCAGTTGTCAGGTCCACAGACCCAATTGGACTTCAGCTGGTTGTCAGGTCTCGTAGACACAACCGGACTTCCCCCGAGATATTGGGCCCCACGAACCTATCTGGACTATTTGGACCCATCTAACTTAACCTATTTGTCATACATCAAAACCAGACTATTAGTGCAACTTGCACCAACAATCTCCCCCTTTTGATGTAATGACAACATGAGTTAAAGTTAAAAAAATACAATAAAATAATAAAGCATAAAGTGTTTTTAAAAGTGAGTTCAATTTTTATAACTTAACCCACTATCCTCCCTCTTTGGCATACATCAAAAAAATTAAGGCATAATGCATAAAAAATAAGAAAATATTGCAAGCTGAGATCTTCAAGCAGGTTTCAAAGAATTATGATAATGTAAGGAATTTTGAACACTAATTACTATAAATAATTAGGGTTTAGGGTTAATTAGAGGGAGGAATAAATATTTTGAGAAATTTTGCAAGTAAGATTTTCAAAAGTAATAACTTTTCAAAAATATTTGGAGAAATTTTGCAAGTAAGATTGTCAAAAGTAATAACATTTTAAAAATATTTTAAAGTTGTTTTTCAAAATGATTTTCAAAAATTCAAAGTTTTCTAAGTAATACTTTCAAAAATAAAATTGGAGACAATTGTCTAAGTAATATTTTCAAAGGAAGTTTAAAGCAAAATTTCTAAGGAGTTATGTTATAAAAGCATTGTTGAAGTAAAGGTTTGAAAACAACTTCTTTTAAAAAAAGTTTCAAAGTGAAATAACTTTTCAAAATATTCTAAAAGTATTTTTGAAAACATTTGACTGAAGTTTTTCAAAGCAAGTTTGTCAAGAAGTTTTAAATAAATAAATTATATTTTTCTTCAAAAATCCAAAGTACTTTGTAAAATATAACTATGTAAGGTTAATTTTGAAGGTAGTTCCAAAAAACATTTTCAAAGAAAGAAAAAAAATATATAGAGAGATAATTTTTAGAAATTATTTTAAACTTATATAAATAAATTCTCCCCCTTAATTTGATAACATTTTATGAAACTAATCATTCAATTTTCAATATGTCTAACAGTTAGTTACTGACTAGTTATACAAAGGATAGTAATGTTCACTTGGTTAATCAAGTTAAGCAAGATTGGATCCAACTCATTGTTTACTAAGAGGGATTGCTTAGCTTGATCACTGTATTTTGCTATTTTATGCCTAGACTTAAGTTGTTGATGCACTAATATAAGCATTTGAAGTCCAGGCAAGTGACATTCTGTGTTTATGAATACACAATCAAGGTAAATCTAATGTGCTTGTGAGATGCTCATTTCTTATATCTATAAGTTCATGCTTTCTATGGGTTTAATCTAGACTAAGGCTAGAACAATTTTTCAACACTAGAGAAATGGAATAATTTTGAAAACATAAGTAAATGATTTTCCTAGAATTTGCAAAATATTAGAAAATTTTCCAAAGAAAATCCTAGTCTATTGTGCACATTCCCAGTTGTCTTCGTAAACTATTGAATTCAGATTCAGGTAATGGTTTGGTGAAAATGTCAGCCAAATTTGACTTGGACTCAATATAGTTGAGTTCAATATCTCCTTTGACAACGTGATATCTAATAAAGTGATGTTTTATTTCAATATGTTTGGTTCTTGAATGATGCATTGGATTTTTGGTTAAGTTAATTGAGCTGATGTTATCATGGATTTTTACATTTTTATATTCCAAGTTAAAGTCTTTAATGTGTTCATCATCCATAACAATTGTGCTACACACTCACCCATAGGTCGTCAATTTGGGTTGGGCCCGTCGGGTTGGCCTGTCCCACCAAACCAATTAAGCAGGTTGGGTTGGAATTTTATCAACTCAAGCCCACCGTGGCCCGGTCAGCCTAGGCCCGCGACCCGTATGGGTCTGCTCGCGACCGACTTGGGTTGGCTTGCGGGTTGAGAAACACATGTTCATGGACATGGAGAAGGACACGATACAGTTTAAGGTATGAAAGTTTTTCTAGCTGGTTGTCGACTTTATTGGTCATGAGATTGAGGTCATAGTGTTGGATCGAGAATTCACTAGAGAGTGGGGGGGGGGGGGGGGGGAATAGCGATTTAAAAATTATCGTAAAGTACGTAGTGGAAAAAGTAAAAACACAACAACGCTAACACAAGCAATCTTTTACTTGGTTCGGAGCCTATGTTGACTTCTACTCCAAGGCCCGCACTCGTTGAGTGCTTTCGTTGGGCAATCCACTAGCAATTCGTAAAATATTACAAATTTGAGTACAAATGCTATTAAGGAAATAATACCGACAATAATTAGAAAAAGAGGAAACAATAGCACTTTGTCGGAGAAGCGTCGCAGGAGCACAGAAGCGTAGATCGTGAGTTGTGTCTTTGCTTCATCCTTCACCCTCCTTATATAGGAGGTTCGTGGCACCCGGATCCCTTCAAGGCGCCTTGAATGTGACATAGCCAAGCCAACCAGGGTGCTCCACATGGCGAGGCTCGTTTGGGGATAAAACTTGCTTAGCTTCCGGGCGCCCGGACCTGTTCCGGGTGCCCAGATCCCTTCCGGGCGCCTGGACCCTTATTTTCCGCAATCTCCTTCCTGCAAGAAAATGTTAGTCCGAGGCAAGTATAAATCATATCCTACAAAACAGAATGTTAGCACAATTTATGGGTAAGCAGAATAGTAATTAGATTCCGTCTCCTTGAGACCAGAATCTAGTCACGATCTCGACTTAGATATCCGAAATGAATCTAAGTCAAATCGACGCCTAATGTTCCCTTCCCAGGAACATGTCCTCTCACAGTCACTCCCCTCTAGTGACTTACCTTCACTTACCTGCCAGACATCCTGTCAGCCCGTTAACCCATCTGGATTTCGTGCCATCTATCCAATCAGCTCGTCGACCTAGCTGAACTTCGTGCCAAACGTCTGTTCATCCTATCGACCCGTTTGGACTTCGTGCCAGTTATCCGGTCGGCCTGTCGACCTAGCTGGACTTCGTGCCAGACATCAGGTCAACCCGTTGACCTGTCTGGGCTTCTCCTGCACACTCGATCAGAGTGTTAAATAACAATGAAACTAACTTAACCTATTTAGTCATTCATCAAAACTTGAGTTAGACCGTTAGTGCTAACTGCACCAACAATCTCCCCCTTTTTGATGTAATGACAACCTGGTTAAGTTAGTGAAAAATATATGCAAGTAAACAAGCATTTATAAGGTTGTTAGGTTAGCTTTGTTTGTTGTTTAACTAACTTAAACCACCTAACCAAATTATAAGGTTGTTAGGTTAGCTTTGTTTGTTGTTTAAATAACTTAAACCACCTAACCCCCTCCCCCCCCTTTGGCATTCATCAAAAATAAATGAAAAGTAAATTATAACTTAAAATGAAAGGAAGTCTACAAATGTAAGTCAGATTAACTTGGGGGAGTTTAAGCTAGAAACATAGAAAGATAATTTTTGTTTTAAGCTTTTATCTTTTATCTTTTTCAAAAAGTATCTAACTTAACTTTAGAAAGATGACTTAAAATTTGTGATTTTAACTTAATTTTTCGAAATAAGTTTTGCAAATTGAAAAACATAGTAAATGTAGCATTTTTACAAAAAAAAAAAAAAATATTAGGGCTAAGTCCAATTTTCAAATCAAGTTTTCAAAAATAAGATTTTATTTCTCAAGACTTAGTTTGTAAAATCTAACTAAGTAAAACCTGTTTTCAAACCTAAGTTTGTAACCTCCAATTTTTATAATAAATCTCCAAAAATATGTTTTTAAAACCAAATAGAATATAATTTTCAAAATGAAATATCTAAGTTATAAACCCGAATAATATTTATTTTTCAAAATCAATTTAACCTAAGTTTGGAAGGTCTAAATTTCAAAACTAAGTTTAAAAAGTATGAATTTCAAAATTAAATTTGAAAAGTTTAGAGTTTGAAAATAAAGCCAATTTTCAAACCTAAGTTTAAAACAATACAATTAAGGAGATCTAACTTTTAAAACTAAGTTTGAAAAATCCAAACAAGATTTTAAAACACTTAGTTAGTGTTAAACTAATATAAAAAGAGATATTTTTCAAAAATTAATTTCAAAATAAGTATAAAAATAATTAATCCTCCCCCTGAACCTGACATTACAAAAACCGTCTAACCAGTTAGCTACTTACTGACTATTAGAGGATAACAACTTTCACTTGGTTAGTCAGGTTAAGTCTAATCATAATCAGTTAGTGTTTAACTAAACTGAATTACTTAACCTGATTAATGTCTGTTTGATATTTAGTGCCCAAACTTATGTCGATATACTGAAATAAGCATCTTAAGTCCAGGCAATTTGCCTATACATCTCACCCCTTTCTATGTTTGGCAATCACAAACAAGGAAATCCTAGGGTGTTGGTGAGATGCTCAAGTACTAGCCCTAAGGGAGCATGTTTTCTAAGGAATTTTTCTAGTTTAAGGCTAAAACTGATTTAAAACTCTAGAAATTGAAGATTTTAAAAAATAAAGATTTTATCTTAAAATTTGAAAACACTCTTTTTGAAAACCATTTTTGTAATTTTAGTATCCTAGTTTATTAATCATATCCCTAATTTTCTACGTAGATTGATAAACTCACTTTCAGGGAGGGTTTGGTAAATATGTCAGCTAAATTAGATTTAGACTCAATATACTTGAGTTTAATGTCCCCTTTAGTGACATGATCCCTAATAAAGTGGTGTCTAATTTCAATGTGTTTAGTTCTGGAATGATGCACAGGATTTTTTGTTAAATTAATTGAGCTAATATTGCCAATTAATACTTTTACATTTATAATGTTTAAGTTGAAGTCTTTTAAAGTATGCATCATCCATAATATGTAACGCTCACCCTTCCTGCTAGTAGGGCGGGGTTACTGTACGAGGAACATACATGCATATTAAAATTTCTTTTCTAAAGCAGCGGAAGTACTTATTTATATATTCTTGTATACCTCTAAGTGAATGAGGTCAATTTCTATCATAAACATGAACAAGTGTCAAGTAATCATGCAAAACATTAACATAAGATAGACATAGTTCATATCATGCATCAATTAATATAAGCAGGTCTTTTCCTTAGCCGAGCCACTACCACACACATCTCTTGCCTCTCCTATTGCTCCCTTAGTTCACCCATCCTTTGCCTTTATCTGCGGTACAAGGAAAAGTAAACTATAAGCATATAGGCTTAGTAAGATCCTTTCCTACTCACAAAAATCGTATATCATAGCATAATCACATAAGCATATAGCATGCAGACATAATCATCTAAAACATCATATCATGTAAAAGAGCATCATAACATATCATAACTTCTACAAACAAAACATCATATCATATCATATCATAAAAGAGCATCATGTCATGTTATATCATATCGTAAAAGAGTATCATGTCATATCATATCATGTCATAAAAGAGCATCATATCATATCATACAATATCATAAAAGAGCATCATGTCAATCATATCATATCATAAGAGAGTATCATGTCATATCATATCATGTCATAAAAGAGCATCATATCATATCATAAAATATCATAAAAGAGCATCATGTCAATCATATCATATCATAAGAGAGCATCATGCCATATTATATCATGTGATAAAAGAGCATTAAATCACATCATACAATATCATAAAAGAGCATTATGTCAATCATATCATACAATATCATAAAAGAGCATCATGCCAAACATATCATATCATAAGAGTATATGCAAGATGTCTTTCAAAAACATGCATCATGTCATGTGCAAGATGTCTTTAAAACAATATCATATAATACTTAAACACAATCTCAACATGAGGGGGCCCGGCTATGTACCACATATCATAAATGCGCGCAATCCCTAGGACGGGGTAGCTAGCCCCGAACCTACTAGGGAACTAGGCACATTTCATAGACCATCGACCTAGGTGCGTACTAAGGAGCCCATCCCTTTTTACTAGGCCCGTTTCATAGACCATCGACCTAGGGGCATTTAGGAGCCCATCCCTGGTACAAGCCATACAAAGTAAAATAGCATATCATGGTTCATGTCATAACATAGCATATCATATCTTGTCAGATCATGAAGAGTGCCCTTAGTCCCAACAAGAAGGGAAGCAACTCTTAGGCCTTTACTTGTCATATCATAAAGAGTGCTCTTAGTCCCAACTAATAGGGAAGCAACTCTTAGGCCTTTGCTTGTCATATCATAAAGCATGCATACTTGAGCATATAGCACATCATAAGAGACATTATCATGCATGGTTCATAAGCATACATAAATGAGCATATTATTTGTCATATCATAAAGAATGCATACTTGAGCATATAGCACATCATAAGAGACATTATCATGCATGGTTCATAAGCATACATAAATGAGCATATTACTTGTCTTATCATGAAGCATGCATACTTGAGCATATAGCACATCATAAGAGACATTAACATGCATGGTTCATAAGCATACATAAATAAGCATATAACATATCATAGGGAAACATAATCATGCATGGAATCATTAACTAACATCTCTTAATTCATATCATAGCATGTGAGGCATATAATGAATCATAATTGGATTTCAATCACCAAATTCCATAGGAAGGCCGAAACATGCAAGGTATTACCCTAGGGTACAAGCAACATAAAAGCATATGAACCCTAAATCAATTTCATAACATTTATCATAAAGAACATTATAAGCATATTCAGTTAGGTTCTAAGCTTCCTAGGTCTTTTAATCTAGTTATGGCCGAAACTTGTAAAGCATGAACGTAGGTTACAAGTGGCATAAAAGCATATGAACCCTAAACCAATTTCATATCATATACTATAAGGAACATCATGAGCATGCTTTGTTTAGGTTCTAAGCTTCCTAGGTATTTCAATCTTGATATGGTCGAATATTAAGGAGCATGAAACTAAGTTCTAAACAACATACAAGCATAAGAATATCATGTTAACTTCATATCATATCATAAGGAAAGTCATGAGCATGTTAAATTAAATTTTAAGCTTTCCTAAGCCCTTAATCCCATCATGGCCGAAAGTTCAAGGAGTATGAAACTAAGCTCTAAACAACATACAAGCATAAGAATCTCATGTTAACTTCATATCATATCATAAGGAAAGTCATAAGCATGTTAACTCAAATTTTAAGCTTTCCTAGTTCTTTAATTCCATCATGGCCGAAAGTTCAAGGAGCATGAAAATAAGCTCTAAACAACATACAAACATAAGAATATCATGTTAACTTCATATCATATCATAAGGAAAGTCATAAGCATGTTAAATCAAATTTTAAGCATTCCTAGGTCTTTAACTCCATCATGGCCGAAAGTTCAAGGAGTATGAAATTAAGCTTTAAACAACATACAAGCATAAGAATATCATGTTAACTTCATATCTTATCCTAAGAAAGTCATGAGCATGTTAAATCAAATTTTTAGCTTTCCTAGGCCTTTAATCTCATCATGGCCGAAAGTTCAAGGAGCATGAAACTAAACTCTAAACAACATACAAGCATAAGAATATCATGTTAATTTCATATTATATCATAAGGAAAGTCATAAGCATGTTAAATCAAATTTTTAGCTTTCCTAGGCCTTTAATCTCATCATGGCCGAAAGTTCAAGGAGCATGAAACTAAACTCTAAACAGCATACAAGCATAAGAATATCATGTTAATTTCATATCATATCATAAGGAAAGTCATAAGCATGTTAAATCAAATTTTTAGCTTTCCTAGGCCTTTAATCTCATCATGGCCGAAAGTTCAAGGAGCATGAAACTAAACTCTAAACAACATACAAGCATAAGAATATCATGTTAATTTCATATCATATCATAAGGAAAGTCATAAGCATGGTTAATAAAATTTTAAGCTTTCCTAGGCCTTTAATCCCATCATGGCCGAAAGTTCAAGGAGTAACCCTAGGTTTTTTTTAAGCAATCTAACCTCATGGAAAAACATGTGAACTACTTGTATCACAGGTGAGGGGATACTTACAAATTTCTTGCTTAGTTTTTCTTAAAATAAGGTACTCTTGTGGAGAGGAATAAGAAGCTTCTCTTCCTAGTTCTCCCTTTTCTTCTCTTGCTTGTAAGGAGTGGATCTTGAGCACTCCTTCTTGTGAATTAGTTTTCTTAGCAAGAAAACCTTAGCTTGGATTTCGGAAATGAGAGAGGAAGAGGTTTAGGTCTCGGTGGAGGAGGAAGAAGTAGCCAAACTTTCTCCCCTTTCTCTTCTCATTCCTATTTATTCTCAATGAGGATGAAACATGTCCCAATTCATCCCCTTGACTCCTCTACTCTCTCACCCTCTTCATTCCCATGAAAATAGAGAGAAAAAAGAAGAAAGGCAACTTGTCTTTTGCTTGCTTCTTCTCTTAACCAAGAGGAAGAGGAGGAAAGCCACTTGATTTTCTCTTGCTCCCTTTCTTAATCATACTCTTACTTTTAACTACAATTTTTATTCCTTGTTATTCATATATCATTCATTACTCTAGTGGTTATCATACACAAATCTATTATGAGAGGTTCATGGTTCAAGCCTTAACTTCTCTTTCTTTTTATTTCTTTTTGATTCTATTTCCATTTCCCTTTTTATTCTAAAATAGAATACCCATATGTATAGCTCAAATATTTCGTGGGTGTTACAGTACCCCATACCTCATAGAAAGTTCGTCCTTGAACTTAAAATAGCGACATCAGGTGGCACAGGTCTTCCTGCTGAGTGCATCGACCGCTTTGTTTGCTTTTCCTAGATGATAAAAGATCTCGCTGTCATAGTCCTTGACTAGCTCGTGCCATCTACGTTGTCTCATATTCAAGTCTTTCTATGTGAAGAAATATTTCAGACTCTGGTGGTCAGTATAAATCTTACACTAGGCTCCATATAAATAATGTCTCCATGTTTTGAGAGCAAAGACCACGGCTGCTAATTCTATGTCATGAGTGGGGTAATTCCTTTCATGCTATTTGAGTTGTCTAGAGGCGTAGGAAATGATCTTTCCGTCTTGCATGAGTACAGCTCCAAGTCCTAATATGGAAGCATCGCTGTACATATCGAAGCCTTTGTCACTTTCCGGAAGAGTAAGGATCGGAGCACTGGTCAGTCTCCTTTTCAATTCTATGAAACTCTTCTCGCAGTCATCCGTCCATTCATACTTTTTGTTCTTCTTGGTGAGAACGGTCATAGGGGCTACAATTTTTGAGAAGGCCTCTACAAACTTCATATAGTAACCTACTAGTCCGAGAAAGCTTCTGATTTCACTGGCGTTCTTTGGCCTGCTCCAGTTTCTTACAGCTTCGATCTTGTTCGGATCTACCATTACTCCGTCCTTGGAGATAATATAACCCAAGAATGATATTCGATCGAGCCAGAACTCACATTTGGAGAACTTTGCATATAGTTGTTTCTGTCGAAGAATCTGTAGTACGGTATTCAAGTGTTCAGCATGCTTTTCTTGGGTTCTTGAATAGATGAGGATATCGTCAATGAAGACGATCACAAATTTATCGAGATATGCCGTAAACACCCGATTCATCAGATCCATAAATACAGCAGGAGAATTTGTCACTCTGAAGGGCATAACTACGAACTCATAGTGTCCGTATCTCGTTCGAAATGTCGTCTTCAGTATATCATCCTGCTTCACTTTCACTTGATGATAGCCGGACCTTAGGTCAATCTTAGAGTAGACGGTTGCTCCCCTTAGTTGGTTGAACAGGTCATCGATCCGTGGAAGAGGGTACCTATTCTTGATTGTCACATTATTCAGCGCCCGGTAGTCTATACACATTTGCATAGACCCATCCTTCTTTTTCACAAATAGTACTAGGGCTCCCCATGGAGAGTGACTCGGGTGAGTAAGTCCCTTGTCAAGTAACTCTAGTAGCTGTCCCTGAAGTTCCTTCAACTCAGTCAGCGCCATACGATAAGGTGCTTTAGAGAACGGTTTAGTACCAGGAATCAATTCGATCGGGGGCTAACCCTGGTAGCTCATCGGGAAACACCTCCGGATAGTTGCATACCACCCTGACATCTTCTAACTTCTGGTCCTTGGTTGACTTGTTTCGACCACGTGTGCTAGAAGTCCAGTACATCCCTTATCAAACATCCTTTGTGCTTTTATGGCTGATAGGAATCTCTCGGTTTCTTTCCTTGGTTCCCCAATAAATTCGAATATCGGTTCAGCTTCTGGTCGGAAAACTACTTTTATTTTACGGCAATCGATCGAGGCACCGTACTTGCTCAGGAAATCCATGCCCAATATACTATCATAATCCTGCATGTCAAGCACTATCAGATCACAGTAGAGTTCTCTGCCTGCGATTCTGATGGGCACGACCCGCAACATATGAGTAGATGGCATTACTTCACCTGAAGGCAGGGTTGTTAAGAATTTGCCATTTAAGGCTTGTGGTGGTATCTCTAACTTCTCCATGAAGGGTGTAGAGACAAATGAGTGTGTCGCCCCAGTATCAAATAACACATTGGCATACTGACTGAAAATAGGTAGCTGACCTGTGACAACTGTAGAAGCACTTGCCACATCTTCTTTGGTGAGAGAGAAAACCCTGGCATTCATCGTAACTGGCGGGGCTTCCAATCTCCCTTGGCTAATCGGAGTCCCTTCTATGGCAGCTTGCATCTGGTGTAGCTGTGAGGGGGCACTCCTGTTCTTGTTATACTGCTAGGATGGTGTCTGAGACTGGACAGGGTAGTCTTTGGCCATGTGTCCTTCTCGTCCACAACTGTAACACTTTCTCGTACCCTTGTGGCATACTCCGGAATGCTTCTTCCCACAAGTGGTACACTGAGGGTACTTAGGTTGCTTATTCGCTGGACCTCCTTTAGTGTTGTTCCATTGCTTCCTTTTTCCATTAGGGTTTCCTTTCCAGCTTTCTTTGGTACCTTGAGGTTTATGTCCTTCTGTCTGTGCTTGATTCTTACTCTCGTTCATCGCCTTTTGATAGTGTTCGGTGATTAAAGCACTGCTAACCAGTTCTTCCGTAGTCTGTGGTCTATTAATTCCGCCGGCCACATTTAAAGCTATCTCGGGTCGGAGCATCTTCAGCATCAGTCTGACCCTTTCTCTTTCTGTGCAGACCAACTCTGGGCAGAGGCGTGTGAGATGGTTGAAGCGCTTCACTGCTTCATTAACTGATAAGTCACCTTGCCGGAACTCGGTGAACTCGTCGTAATGCCAGTTTGTTACCCGAATGTGGAAAAACTCCTTGAAGAACTCTGCTTTAAAGTCCGCCCAGTTCATCTGATTAACTTGTCTGTTGACCTTAACCCTTTCCCACCACATTCTTGCATCTCCGAAAAAGCAGAATGACACGCATTTGATCTTTTCCGGTACGGGCCAGTCTAGCAGTTCTACTATACTTTCCACCGTCTTGAACCAGGCTTGGGCGTCCCATGGCTCGCAAGTACCCGTGAAGTTCTCCGGCTTCAGCCTTAGCCACTGTATTAAGTAAGTCTCCTGTCGGACCACTGGGGCAGGGGCTACCGGTGGTACTGGTGCAGCTGTAGGTATGACGGGAAATGTATTCTGATTTACTGGTGGGGTGACGGGGTTTCCTTGCTGATTCATCAAAGCAGCGATTACTTGTTGTTGTTCCGTGATCTGACGCTGGAGGTCTGTGACTACTTGAGTCAGATCTGGTGGAGTCACTGTCTCCTCGGTCCTGTTACCGCATCTTCTAGCCATATATATCTTCATAATGATAATAAGGCTAGCATAAGTCCATTGTCATTCCTACATATATCCGTGCATATTAAAACAACGCTTATCATACATAAAGGCAATTCATATCAGTTATACCTATGTTCATGCATACTAAACGCATTTCTTATCATGCATAAAAAAAAATAGAGTCAGCATAGAGATTCTTACTTGGAGCGGCAGGATGGAGGCTTGAAGTGTGTGTAGCAGGAAGACTAACTTGACTCTAATACCAACCTGTAACGCCCGCCCTTCCTGCTAGTAGGGCGGGGTTACTGTACAGGGAAGATACATGCATATTAAAATTTCTTTTCTAAAGTAGCGGAAGTACTTATTTATATATTCTTGTATACCTTTAAGTGAATGAGGTCAAGTTATATCATAAACATGAACAAGTGTCAAGTAATCATGCAAAACATTAACATAAGATAGACATAGTTCATATCATGCATCAATTAATATAAGCAGGTCTTTTCCTTAGCTGAGCCACTACCACACACATCTCTTGCCTCTCCTGCTGCTCCCTTAGTCCACCCATCCTTTACCTTTATCTGCGGTACAAGGAAAAGTAAACTATAAGCACATAGGCTTAGTAAGATCCTTTCCTACTCACAAAAATCGTATATCATAGCATAATCACATAAGCATATAGCATGCAGACATAATCATCTAAAACATCATATCAAGTAAAAGAGCATCATAACATATCATAACATTCTACAAACAAAACATCATATCATATCATATCATAAAAGAGCATCATGTCATGTTATATCATATCATAAAAGAGTATCATGTCATATCATATCATGTCATAAAAAAGCATCATATCATATCATACAATATCATAAAAGAGCATCATGTCAATCATATCATATCATAAGAGAGTATCATGTCATATCATATCATGTCAAAAAAGAGCATCATATCATATCATACAATATCATAAAAGAGCATCATGTCAATCATATCATATCATAAGAGAGTATCATGTCATATCATATCATGTCATAAAAGAGCATCATATCATATCATACAATATCATAAAAGAGCATCATGTCAATCATATCATACAATATCATAAAAGAGCATCATGTCAAACATATCATATCATAAGAGTATATGGAAGATGTCTTTCAAAAACATGCATCATGTCATGTGCAAGATGTATTTAAAACAATATCATATAATACTTAAACATAATCTCAACATGAGGGGGCCCGGCTATGTACCACATATCATAAATACGCGCAATCCCTAGGACGGGGTAGCTAGCCCCGAACCTACAGGGAACTAGGCCCGTTTCATAGACCATCGACCTAGGGGCGTACTAAGGAGCCCATCCCTTTTTACTAGGCCCATTTCATAGACCATCGACCTAAGAGGCGTTTAGGAGCCCATCCCTGGTACAAGTCATACAAAGTAAAATAGCATATCATGGTTCATGTCATAACATAGCATATCATATCTTGTCATATCATGAAGAGTGCTCTTAGTCCCAACAAGAAGGGAAGCAACTCTTAGGCCTTTACTTGTCATATCATAAAGAGTGCTCTTAGTCCCAACTAATAGGGAAGCAACTCTTAGGACTTTGCTTGTCATATCATAAAACATGCATACTTGAGCATATAGCACATCATAAGAGACATTATCATGCATGGTTCATAAGCATACATAAATGAGCATATTACTTGTCATATCATAAAGCATGCATACTTGAGCATATAGCACATCATAAGAGACATTATCATGCATGGTTCATAAGCATACATAAATAACCATATTACTTGTCATATCATGAAGCATGCATACTTGAGCATATAGCACATCATAAGAGACATTAACATGCATGGTTCATAAGCATACATAAATGAGCATATAACATATCATAGGGAAACATAATCATGCAAGGAATCATTAACTAACATCTCTTAATTCATATCATAGCATGTGAGGCACATATTGAATCATAATTAGATCTCAATCACCAAATTCCATAGGGAGGCCAAAATATGCAAGGTATTACCCTAGGGTACATGCAACATAAATGCATATGAACCCTAAAGAACATTTATCTTAAAGAACATTATAAGCATATTCAGTTAGGTTCTAAGCTTCCTGGGTCTTTTAATCTAGTTATGGCCGAAACTTGTAAAGCATGAACCTAGGTTACAAGTGGCATAAAAGTATATGAACCCTAAACCAATTTCATATCATATACTATAAGGAACATCATGAGCATGTTTTGTTTAGGTTCTAAGCTTCCTAGGTATTTCAATCTTCTTATGGCCGAATATTAAGGAGCATGAAACTAAGTTCTAAACAACATACAAGCATAAGAATATCATGTTAACTTCATATCATATCATAAGGAAAGTCACGAGCATGTTAAATCAAATTTTAAGCTTTCCTATGCCCTTAATCCCATCATGGCCGAAAGTTCAAGGAGTATGAAACTAAGCTCTAAATAACATACAAGCATAAGAATCTCATGTTAACTTCATATCATATCATAAGGAAAGTCATAAGCATGTTAACTTAAATTTTAAGCTTTCCTAGGTCTTTAATTCCATCATGGCCGAAAGTTCAAGGAGCATGAAATTAAGCTCTAAACAACATACAAGCATAAGAATATCATGTTAACTTCATATCATATCATAAAGAAAGTCATAAGCATGTTAAATCAAATTTTAAGTTTTCCTAGGTCTTTAACTCCATCATGGCCGAAAGTTCAAGGAGTATGAAATTAATCTCTAAACAACATACAAGCATAAGAATATCATGTTAACTTCATATCTTTTCCTAAGAAAGTCATGAGCATGTTAAATCAAATTTTTAGCTTTCCTAGGCATTTAATCTCATCATGGCCAAAAGTTCAAGGAGCATGGAACTAAACTCTAAACAACATACAAGCATAAGAATATCATGTTAATTTCATATCATATCATAAGGAAAGTCATAAGCATGTTAAATCAAATTTTTAGCTTTCCTAGGCCTTTAATCTCATCATGGCCGAAAGTTCAAGGAGCATGAAACTAAACTCTAAACAACATACAAGCATAAGAATATCATGTTAATTTCATATCATATCGTAAGAAAAGTCATAAGCATGTTAAATCAAATTTTTAGCTTTCCTAGGCCTTTAATCTCATCATGGCCGAAAGTTCAAGGAGCATGAAACTAAACTCTAAAGAACATACAAGCAGAAGAATATCATGTTAATTTCATATCATATAATAAGGAAAGTCATAAGCATGTTAAATCAAATTTTAAGCTTTCCTAGGACTTTAATCCCATCATGGCCGAAAGTTCAAGGAGTAACCCTAGGTTTTTTTTTATGCAATCTAACCTCATGGAAAAACACGTGAACTACTTGTACCACAGGAGAGGGGATACTTACAAATTTCTTGCTTAGTTTTTCTTAAAATAAGGTACTCTTGTGGAGAGGAAGAAGAAGCTTCTCTTCCTAGTTCTCCTTTTTCTTCTCTTGCTTGTAAGGAGTAGATCTTGATGACTCCTTCTTGTGAATTAGTTTTCTTAGCAAGAAAAACTTAGCTTGAATTTTGGAAATGAGAGAGGGAGAGGTTTAGGTCTCGGTGGAGGAGGAAGAAGGAGAAGGAAGGAGGAGGAAGAAGAAGGAGGAAGAAGTAGCCAAACTTTCTCTCCTTTCTCTTCTCATTCCTATTTATTCTCAATGAGGATGAAACATGTCCCAATTCATCCCCTTGACTCCTCTACTCTCTCACCCTCTTCATTCCCATGAAAATAGAGAGAAGAAAGAAGAAAGGCAACTTGTTTTTTGCTTGCTTCTTCTCTTAACCAAGAGGAAGAGGAGGAAAGCCACTTGATTTTCTCTTGCTCCATTTCTTAATCATACTCTTACTTTTAACTACAATTTTTATTCCTTGTTATTCATATATCATTCATTACTCTAGTGGTTATCATACACAAATCTATTATGAGAGGTTCATGGTTCAAGCCTTAACTTCTCTTTCTTTTTATTTCTTTTTTATTCTATTTCCATTTCCCTTTTTATTCTAAAATAGAATACCCATATGTATAGCTCAAATATTTCGTGGGTGTTACACAATAGTTGGGCAATGCATTGTCCTATGGCTATATATTTTGACTCAGTTGTAGACAGAGCAACATAGTGTTGTTTTCTACTAAACCAGCTGACAAGTGATGGACCTAGTAGTTGACATCCACCACTTGCGCTCTTGTGGTCTAATGCACCCAGCATAATCTGAGTCAGAATGCCTTATTAATTCAAAATTGTTAGTTCTAGGATACCAAATTCCTACATTTTTTGTTCCTTTAAGGTATTTAAAGATTCTGACTTGAGTCAAATGAGATTCTTTAGCACAGGTTTGGTATTTAGCATACATACTCATTGCAAATAAAATATCGGGTCAACTTATAGTTAAGTACAGTAGGCTACATATGACACTCCTACAGTACTTTAATTCAATTGGTTTTCCATTTGGGTCGTTATCTAGAATAGTGTTAACTGCCATAGGTGTTTTTATTTCTTTAGTATTTTCCATCCCAAATTTTTTAAGTAATTCTTTGGTATATTTTTGTTGATAAATATAATTTCCCTCATTTATTTGTTTGATTTGCAATCCTAAAAAGTAAGTTAATTTTCCTACTAAACTCATTTCAAATTCTTGTTCCATTAAATTTGTGAATTCTTCTAAAAATTATGAATTAGATTTGGGATATAAATATGTTCTCTTTTATTAATTTAACAAATAGGGTTGGGTCAATTTGACCCTGGTTAAATCCTTTGGATATTAGGTAAGAGGTTAAACTTTCATACCAAGCCCTGGGTGCTTGCTTAAGTCCGTATAAGACTTTCTTTAATTTAAAGGCATAGTTAGGGTGTTCTAGACATTCAAACCCAGATTGTTAGCCTACATAGACTTCTTCTTTTATCAGTCCATTTATAAAGGTAGATTTGACGTCCATTTGATACAGTCTGAACTCTTTATGGGTTGCATAACTAAGTAACATTTTAATGGACTCTAATCTAGCTACTGGGCATAAATTTCATCATAGTCAAGTCCTTCAACTTGACTAAACCCCTTAGCGACTAGCCTAACTTTATTTCTAGTAATTTCCCCAGTTTCACTTAATTTATTTCTAAATACCCATTTTGTTTCTACTATTGTCTTATTTTTGGGTGGTGGTACTAAGTCCCAAACTTCATTACGCTCAAATTGAGCTAATTCCTTTTCCATAGCTATGACCTAGTCTGGGTCAAGTAATGATTCAACTATGGTTTTGGGTTTAATTTTTGAAATCAGAGAAATTTGACTTAGGTTTCTAAAAGATGACCTAGTCTGAACCCTTAAGTCTGGATCACCAATTATTTGATCAATTGGATAATTTGGATTGACTTTTATAGTTCTAGGCGTTTGATTTTCTAAAGGTTCTTCTTCTTCTTCGTGATCATTGGTTCCTTCTTGATTATTATTTTCTTAAATAAATTCAATTGGTTGAAGTTGGGTTTGTTCTAGGTTTTGTTTGGATTCCTCAAATTTTACATTAGTAGTTTCTTCAATTCTTAGTGTAACCTTATTATATATTCTGTACCCTCTACTGTTTAGGAAGTATCTTACAAAGATTCCATCTTCTACTTTAAAAGTGAATTTTCCTAAGTGTTTTGTTGTGTTTAAGATAAAGGTTGGGCACCCAAATACTTAAAAATACTTTATCTTGGGTTGTTTATTATAATAAATTTTGAAAAAGGTTTTATTATGTGTTTTATTTAGTGTTGTTCTATTTTTCACATAGCAAGCTGTGCTGACAGCTTCTGCCCAAAAATACTTAGGTAGATTGTATTCATTCAACATAGTTCTAGAGGCCTCAAGTAGAGTTCTATTTTTTCTTTCTACAACTCCGTTTTGTTGGGGAGTTTTAGGACACGAGAATTCATGATGATATCCGTTTTTGAGACAAAATTTATCAAACTTATGATTTTTAAATTCTCCTCCATTGTCACTTCTAATTCTTTTAATTTTAAGGTCTTTTTCATTTTCAACTTGTTTACAAAAGTTTGTAAAAATTTCAAAAGTTTCATCCTTATTTTTTAAGAATTTGACCCAAGTAAATCTAGAATAATCATCTATTATCACTAGACAATATAAACTTCCATTTATTGATTTTACCCCATGGGAGTCAAATAGGTCTAAATTTAGAAGTTCTAGTATTGAGTTGGTTGGAGTTTGATTAGTTGGTTTGTGAGTAGATTTTGTTTGTTTCCCTTGTTGGCAAACATTACATATTGTTGAGTTTAAGTTAGATAATTTTGGTAAACCTCTAACTAATTCATTTAATTTACTTATATTTTTGAAATTAGTGTATGACATTCTTCTATGTCATAACTAAGTTTCTTCTTCTCGTGTTAAATAACACTTAATTGAAGAGGTGGTTAAGTTAATCGCATAGATGTTATCTTTTCTAAAGCCTTTTAGATTTATCGTAGGGTTATCTAGGTGCTTGATTAGACATTCTGAAGATAAAAACCTAACCTTATATCTGGTGTCACATAATTGAGTGATACTAAGGAGATTATATTTAAAATTTTCAACAAGTAAAATATTTGTAATAATGAAGTCAATTTTAAGCTCAATGTTACCTATACCTGTTGGGTTTTTCAGGCCGCAAAAACCGTTTTTTGCGTTATGGAAACCCTGAAACCCATGCCACAGATCCGTGCAAAGTTTATAAAATTTCGTAAAACTTCGTGTACGAGTTTCTCTAACCTAGATCTACACTAGATCTACAAGGAAGAAATGTTACCCTTGATGTGAAGCCCTTCGCGTATCCCACTCGTCCAAGTGATATCGGATCTCGAGGTTGTCAAGTGTACAACCCTCTATGTGTATCCACACGAACAAGTCGATGGAGAGAACCTCTAAGTATGTGCTAGCAACCTTAGAAGATCAGTAACCATGGAGGAGAGGGAGAGAAGAGAAGAGCTTGAGGAAGAAGATGGGAGTTTAAAAAAACAAAATGAAACTTGCCCCTTGAATGAAAGTGGCCGGCCACTTTTGAGTGGTTTGTAACCTCCATGGGATGCCAAGAGTCACAACTCTTGGTAACTCCCATGAGGTGGCATCCCACTTAAGCAACCATGATGATGTGGAGTATCATCATTGGCCCACTTAATGCCAACTCACCAATGAGGTGGCAAATGATCAAGTCAAACTTGACCCTTCATCTTCCTCTCAAGTCAAGTCAAACTTGACCACTTCTCTCCCATGGTTGATCAAATCTAACCATTGGTTCAAGTCAATTTTAATTTAATGAATCTATATTCATTGAATTAAATTAATTAAATGAGTCTAAGTCCAAATTAGACTCACTTAACACATGAACCAAATTGAGTTCAACTCAATTAGCTCAATTTGGATTACTCTTAATCCAATTTGGTTCATCACATGAACCTAATCCTTTAGGTTCATCAAATGACCTAATCTCCATCTAATTGCCCTTTGTGTGTGACCCTATAGGTTCTTGTAACGTTGGCAGTGCTCCTAAACCCATTTAGAAGCATAAGTAATGAGCGGTATCTTGCAACATATCATTACTACCCAAGTTACAAGAATGCTGAGATCCAACATCATCTTGTGACTACTAATTGTGACTCTTCACAATATATGACAATGTCCTTCTATCCTAGACATCTAGATTGATCAATGTGAGGCATAGACCGTGTCATCCTCTAATCAATCTAAATCCTGAACTCCAAGTAGACTCACTCAATCAAATGAGCTCAATATATCATATTGACTCATTTGGGCATGGCCATGCACTTCGTGGTCTCACTTTTTCAAGAATATCGATGTCACTCCCGTCATATAGGAAGGATAGATCCCATCTACATCACTCACATCCCTCTGCATAATTCGTTACATGCCCAGTAATCGCCTTTATAGTCCACCCAGTTACGGGTGACGTTTGCGAAGTCAAAGTACGTAACTCCTTATGTAGGGAACCATAGTGACTTTAGGTCCAAGGACTAGTAGTCATACTAATAGCCACATGAGAAAGTATATGACACTCATATAACGATCCATGATACTTTCTCATGACGGGTCATTCAGTATACATTCTCCAATGCATACCCATGTGTCAATTTGATATCTCCATATCCATGACTTGTGAGATCTAGTCATCGAGTTGACCTACATGCTAGTCTCGTCGCATTAACATTGTCCCTGAATGTTAATACTCGACTAGGAATAATTAATAGTAGTGTTCCCTATATCATCTCACTATCGATTCAACCAATCGATTGATATAGGTAAGAACCTTCTACCCAAGGACGTTATTATACTTAGTTATTTGGCACCAATACAAGTAAGTATAATAACCAGAAACAAATGTCTTTATTTATATACAAGAATATGATACAACGAGTCCATACAACAATCATCAAATGATTGGATCTAGGGCTCTAACTAACAATCTCCCACTAGCACTAGTGCCAATCAGTATAGGCTCTAAGGCCCAATGACTTAGTGTGATCATCATGCTTTCTCTGTGCCAAAGCCTTGGTCAAGGGATCTCTGATGTTAGCCTCAGTGGGTACTCTGCAAATCTTCATAGTCATGGTATGCTGCAATAGCAAGCATGATCCGAATGAACTTAAACATCGCTACTGGTGAAAAGGTTTCATCATAGTCAATACCATGAATCTGCTTGAAACCTTTAGCTACCAAGTGACTCTTATAAATAAGTCCATCCATGTCAGTCTTTCTCTTAAAGACCCACTTACACCCAATGGATTTGACCCCTTCAGGTGGATCAACCAAAGTCCATACTTGGTTAGTATATATGGATTCCATCTCGGATCTCATGGCTTCTAGCCATTTCTTAGAATCTGGTCTCATCATAGCTTCCTGATAGGAGGTGGGCTCATCCTCTATGAGCACAATGTCATCATGGTCAGACAAGAGAAATGAGTATCTCTCAGGCTGATGATGTACCCTATCAGACCTGCGAAGAGGTATGCCTACTTGAACAGGTTGTGGTTCCTCAACTCCTTGTGGAACAACATCATCCACAACACTTTGTGGTTCCAGTTCACCCTCCATCAAGGCTTCATTGCTATTGTTCGCATCTTGAACTTCTTCAAGATCGAACGTACTCCCACTAGTCTTTCTAGAAACAAAATCCCTTTCTAGAAAAACCCCAGTCTTTGCCACAACTTCCTTATGTTGACTAGGAATGTAGAAGTAATATCCCTTCATTTCCTTGGGATATCCAATAAAATAGCACTTGTCACATTTGGGTCCCAATTTGTCTGAGACTTGACGTCTAACGTAAGCCTCACAACCCCAAATCCTCATAAAAGACACCTGGGCATCTCTCCCAGTCCATATCCTATATGGTGTCTTTATTACAGCCTTAGATGGAACTCGGTTGAGAATGAAGGCTGCTGTGTCTAGAGCATAGCCCCAATGATACATAGGAAGATCTGTGTAACTCATCATAGATCGTACCATATCTAATAAGATACGATTCCTCCTTTCGGATACACCATTCCAATGTGGTGTTTCAAGAGGAGTGAGTTGAGATAGAATCCCACACTCAGCTAGATAGTCACGAAACTCATGGCTAAAGTATTCACCACCTCGATCTGATAGAAGTATCTTAATACTTTTGCCAAGCGGGTTTTGTACTTCATTCTTGAATTCTTTGAACTTTTCAAAGGATTCTGACTTATGTGTCATCAAATACACATAGCCATATCTACTGAAGTCATCAGTAAATGTAATGAAGTACCTATAACCACCTCTAGCAGTGACATTGAAAGGGCCACATACATCACTATGTATAAGACCTAACAAGTCAGTCGCTCTCTCACTGTGTCCACTAAAGGGAGTTTTAGTCATCTTGCCTAGAAGGCACGACTCGCATGTCTCATATGATTCAAAATCAAATGAGTCCAGCAAACCATCTTGATGGAGCTGGGACAAGCGTTTGTCATTTATATGACCTAACCGGCAGTGCCAGAGATAGGTTTGGTTCATGTCATTTGACTTGAACCTCTTGGTACTTATGTTATAGATAGGGTTCTCAAGGTCTAGAATATAGAGTCCGTTCATCATAGGTGCACTACAATAGAACATATCATTTAAATAAACTGAACAACATTTGTTCTTTATTATAAATGAAAAACCTTTCTTGTCCAAACAAGAAACTGAAATTATGTTCTTAGTCAAGGCAGGCACATAACAACATTCATCTAATTCTAGTACAAGCCCAGAGGGTAGAGATAGATAGTAAGTTCCTACAACAAAAGCAGCAACCCGTGCTCCATTGCCTACTCGTAGGTCTATCTCGCCCTTCGTCAATGCTCTGCTATTTCTCAGTGCTTGTACATTAGTACAAATGTGAGAAGCACATCCGGTATCTAATACCCACGATGAAGAAATAGAGAGGTTGACTTCTACAACATGTATACCTGAAGTAGAAATCTTATTTCTCTTCTTCTTAAGATCTTCCAGGTATCCTGTGCAGTTCCTCTTCCAGTGCCCTGCTTGTCCTTGATACAGTTGATGAAGATGTTCAACCATATCATAAGCACCCATCTACTCGTGTTGCTTCTGAAGCTCAGAGTTCATGGTTGCGAGCATGAGACAAGACACATCTAATGCGTCATCTTGATGCTTCTTGTAAGCATCTCGGTCAGCTCGCACGGCAGTGGTAGGAGGTGCCTCCGGAATGGGCTGCTCCAGAACGTACAGTTTATGTTCCTGTGTGAGAACAATTCTCATATTCCCATACCAGTCCAAGAAATTAGCTCCGTTGAGCTTGTCCTTCTTAAGGACAGGACGTAGGGAGAAAGAGTTCGTATTTGACGACATGACAATCTACAAGAGAAAAATATAGAAAAATAAATAAATATCATATTCTATTAATCATTTAATTAGGCCTTTTAATTAAATGATGCTCCCACTGAATTCTATAATTCATGTGGGACAAGATCCACATCATACTACGCCTTGAGTTAGCTTTGGCTAAATCGCCCAAGACTTAGTATGATCGGTAGGTAACTAATTACCAATTACATCTCTATGCAACTCTTGTTTATAGGATCAAGATCCGCATTTATATTAAAACTCGAGTTAGCTTTGGCTAATACGCCCAAGAGTTAATATAAGCATGATTTTGACCTATCTACCAACCATTGGAAAATGCCTATAGTTAAACTCGATCCAATTGAGTTAACTAGTTGCTCAATCTAATTGAGTTGTACTCACCCATGCATTGATAGGCGGGACCAAGATTGTCCCTCCGTACCCTACCAAGATAATATGTCTTGCTCTGCTTTGGCAGATTCAACAACAACATGTGATCGAGGTAGTGATAGGTATCACGACATGGTAGGCATTACGAGTTGACGCGATTGAGATCTAATCTAATCGATAAGGTGTATCATATACACGATTTAGATCTAATCTAATTGTTAGGGCGCATCATGTACGCGATTTAGATCTAATCTAATCATTAAGGTGTATCATGTACTCGATTTAGATTTAATCTAATTGTCGAGGTGTATCATATACGCGATTGATCGAATCGAATCATTAAGGCGCTAATTAATTACTATTCTAGCATGCATCACATATACACACACAAGCAATTAATTAAATATTTTTGTGATTAGTCATGACCCTACTATGATCTTCTCAAGCCAATGAGAAGATCGGATGGTCAACCTAAGGTCAACAGCTTTTCAAGCTCCTTCCTTTGACCACCTTGTGTTGCTCGCGCCCTCCTCGTAACTCCATCTCGAGTGGACGTTCCACCGCTCCAATTTTGTACATTGTAATTTTTGAAACTCGAGTTACATTCGAGTCTAAAAACTATTTTACAACAGGAATATAAAATAGAGGAAGGCATGACGCGCAGGTCACGAATCAAGTACAACACGCACAAACACAAAATGGCACGCAGGCCATATTATGAATTACAACATAATTTTTTCAATCTAATTGGGTCTTTTGGGCCATGACTATCACAAAATAATACATAATTCTAAATTATGTTATTTCTATAAATTTTTGTAAATTTTTCATAATTTTTTCAATTTTTATGAGTAAAAATTCTCGTCGGTCCCGTTTAGCGATTTTCGGGCGCAATCACGGAACGAAGCCCCTTGCGGGGTCAGGGGAAACACCCCTACCCGCGATATAACCATCATGAGTGTTCCTTAGCGATCCTACAGCACCGTTGCCCGCTATCCCAAAACGATTTGGGGCGAAACCATGCCGTTTCGGAAAGATCTTCTCGGTAGTCGAAGCCTACACGTGTCTAAATACTTGTGCTTCACTTCTACGAGAAAAATACCTATAAAATCTATAAAAATCACAAATATATAGAAACTTACAGATCTGAATTTTTGTCATAAAAACAAAAACAAAACTCGTACATGGTTTTCACGTGGCTCTGATACCACTGTTGGATTTTTCGGGCCGCAAAAACCATTTTTTGCGTTGCGGAAACCTCGAAACCCATGCCACGGATCCGTGCAAAGTTTATAAAATTTCATAAAACTTCGTGTATGAGTTTCTATAACTTAGATCTACACTAGATCTACAAGGAAGAAAGGTTACCCTTGATGCGAAGCCCTTCGCGTATCCCACTCGTCCAGGTGATGCCGGATCTCGAGGTTGTCAAGTGTACAACCCTCTATGTGTATCCACACGAACAAGTCGATGGAGAGAACCTATAAGGATGTGCTAGCAACCTTAGAAGATCAGTAACCATGGAGGAGAGGGAGAGAAGAGAAGAGCTTGAGGAAGAAGATGGGAGTTTCAAAAACAAAATGAAACTTGCCCCTTGAATGAAAGTGGCCGACCACTTTTGAGTGGTTTGTAACCTCCATGGGATGCCAAGAGTCACAACTCTTGGTAACTCCCATGAGGTGGAATCCCACTTAAGCAACCATGATGATGTGGAGTATCATCATTGGCCCACTTAATGCCAACTCACCAATGAGGTGGCAAATGGTCAAGTCAAACTTGACCCTTCATGTTCCTCTCAAGTCAAGTCAAACTTGACCACTTCTCTCCCATGGTTGATCAAATCTAACCATTGGTTCAAGTCAATTTTAATTTAATGAATCTCTATTCATTGAATTAAATTAATTAAATGAGTTTAAGTCTAAATTAGACTCACTTAACACATGAATCAAATTGAGTCCAACTCAATTAGCTCAATTTGGATTACTCTTAATCCAATTTGGTTCATCACATAAACCTAATCTTTTAGGTTCATCAAATGAGCTAATCTCCATCTAATTGCCCTTTGTGTGTGACCCTATAGGTTCTTGTAACGTTGGCAATGCTCCTAAACCCATTTAGAAGCATAAGTAATGAGTGGTATCTAGCAACACATCATTACTACCCAAGTTACAAGAATGTTGAGATCCAACATCACCTTGTGACTACTAATTGTGACTCTTCACAATATATGACAATGTCCTTCCATCCTAGACATCTAAATTGATCAATGTGAGGCATAGACCATGTCATCCTCTAATCAATCTAAATCTTGAACTCCAAGTAGACTCACTTAATCAAATGAGCTCAATATCTCATATTGACTCATTTGGGCATGGCCATGCACTTCGTGGTCTCACTCTATCAAGAATATCGATGTCACTCCCGTCATATAGGAGGGATAGATCCCATCTACATCACTCACATCCCTCTGCATAATTCGTTACATACCCAGTAATCGCCTTTATAGTCCACCCAGTTACGGGTGATGTTTGACGAAGTCAAAGTACGTAACCCCTATGTAGAGAACCATGGTGACTTCAGTTCCAAGGACTAGTAGTCATACTAATAGCCACATGAGAAAGTATATGACACTCATATAACGATCCATGATACTTTCTCATGGCGGGTCATTCAGTATACATTCTCCAATGCATACCCATGTGTCAACTTGATATCTCCATATCCATGACTTGTGAGATCAAGTCATCGAGTTGACCTACATGCTAGTCTCATCGCATTAACATTGTCCCTGAATGTTAATACTCGACTAGGAATGATTAATAGTAGTGTTCCCTATATCATCTCACTTTCGATTCAACTAATCGATTGATATAGGTAAGAACCTTCTACTCAAGGACGCTATTATACTTAGTTATTTGGCACCAATACAAGTAAGTATAATAACCAAAAATAAATGTCTTTATTTATATACAAGAATATGATACAACGAGTCCATACAATAATCATCAAATGATTGGCTCTAGGGCTCTAACTAACAATACCAATTACCTTGAGTTTGTCATTGTTACCAAAGACAACTGTTCCTAAACTTTTGTAGGTAAGTTGGCTGAATTTGGTGTGACTTCCAGTCATATGTTTGTAGCAACCACTGTCTAAGATCCACTTGGTTTCCAATAATAAGTAAGGGTTGACGGTTAGCCTACCTTTTGATTCCAACTTTGTTTAGGTAAGAATGATAGTAAAATAATAATAATAATTATTATTATTATTATTTATTTTTTAAAATTTTTATTTATTTATTTTTTTAAATTTTTTTAATATATATATATATATTTTTACAAGAATTTTTTAAAGTTTTTAAAGGAATTTTTAAAAGAATTTTTAAACTAATTTTTAACGTTTTTTTAAAGAATTTTTAATATTTTTAAAAGAATTTTTAAAATAAATTTTAAAGGTTTTTAAAAGAATTTTTTTTAAAATAATTTTTTAAAGTTCTTAAAATAATTTTTAAAGTTTTTAAAATAATTTTTAAAGTTTTTTAAAAGAATTTTTAAAGTTTTTAAAAGAATTTTTAATGTTTTTAAAATAATTTTTAAAATAATTTTTAAAAAGATTTTAAAAGAATTTTTTTTAAATAACACAAGCAATCTTTTACTTGGTTCGGAACCTATGTCGACTTCTACTCCAAGGTCCGCACTCGTTGAGTGCTTTTGTTGGGCAATCCACTAGCAATTTGTAAAATATTACAAATTTGAGTACAAATGCTATTAAGGAAATAATACCGACAATAATTAGAAAAAGAGGAAACGGTAGCACTTTGTCGGAGAAGCGTTACTGGAGCACAGAAGCGTAGATCGTGAGTTGTGTCTTTGCTTCAGCCTTCATCCTCCTTATATAGGAGGTTCGGGCACCCGAATCCCTTCAGGGCGCCCTGAATGTGACGTAGCCAAGCCAACCAGGGTGTTCCATGTGGCGAGGCTCGTTTGGGGATAAAACTTGCTTCCGGGCGCCCAGATCCCTTTCGAGCGCCCCGAACCCTTATTTTCCGCATTCTCCTTCTTGCAAGAAAATGATAGTCCGAGGCAAGTATAAATCATATCCTACAAAATAGAATGTTAGCACAATTTATGGATAAGCAGAATAGTAATTAGATTCCGTCTCCTCGAGTGTCACGCCCCGAGAGTAAGGTTGTCCGACGAAAATCGGACAGCACCTCCTCTGTAGCAGTGACAAATGGAACCGGTATACATCACCAACAGATAATACATATGCAAATTAAATCACAATCACGCAGATAATATGCAGCCCACACGGCTGTAAAATCAAACACAGCGGAAAACAAGAATAACAAGTATAAGGTGACGAAAACTCACCACGGGCCGGCCCGGCTTGACTCCTCGACAAACAACCAAATACAAAATAACAAGTCCACAGCCCAATTATTACAATGCTAAATTCAAAGGTTTAATTCACAATAAAATGAAAACCAAAATCATAGTAACGTCCTCGAATGTGACGTGGAACTGGCGGACAGGATCTCCAGGCGACTCCATAAATCCTTTACCTGCTACCTGGTGAAATTACCAATATACGGGGTGGTGAGTATAAAGACTCAGCGGGTAATAGACTGATAGTGCATGAGTAATAGTAAAACAAACTAGAGATGTAAAAGTATACAGTCCCAAATGGAAATAGCAAATACTACAGTGATATCATAATAAGTGCCCATACCTGAAACCATATCCTAGGCTAGTGGTAGAAGGTAAAGTGTAGCAAAGTCCTGCTACACTACTGCTCATAACTACATGGTATCATGTGAGGTATATACATGTCAACAGTAAGTAGGCCAGTGTCTAAACACATATCACAGGTATAAATCTCAACCTATGTAAACATAACAGCATAAATAAACAACAGCAGTATAATCTAGCAACAGCAGCATAGATAAGCAACAACAGCATAAGTAAACAACCAGCAGATATAATAACAACAGCGTATGTACGGATGGTCACCCCGCCCACCTCTCTGCACCACGACCCCTGTATGGTCGAGAGGCCGGATCGATGACAAACTGTACCACCCAAAGGCCGCCACTACTCTCGAGTGACCGGATGGACAGGTGCATAGTAGCTGAATAGCTACGTCTGCGACGGGGTCCCTGCTGCCGCAACTCCAGCCGCCACTACCCATGAGTGGCCGAGTGTGGCACGACAGGACAAGCGGCACGCTCCAGCTACCACTACCCATGAGCGGCCGAGCGTGCGGCTCTAGCCAACGACCCTCTCAACCACAAGGGAGACATGGTCGACGGCATGCATGCAATGACATGATGCGAATAATGCAACAGTCATCATATATATATAAACAGAAACAGGTATGCTACATGAAGCCAGCATGCTCAGCAAGGTGTGTAAATAAACAGGAAATCAAAGCAGGTAAACATGGTATCAGGTGTCCATATATCCAATACCTACTATCTAATGTCTGGTATCTGGTATCCAATACCTACTATCTAATGTCTGGTATCTGGTATCCAATACCTAGTACTATAGTATCTGCTAAATATCATGAATAGCAACGAGAGACTGTATAGATACAGAAACGAGTAGCTCAAAGATTGAGTGGAAGTATCAAGCGCGGGAAAAATACGAGTGGAGTCAAGATAAATACAATATCTATCTGAATATAAAGCTCATGTACTAGGGTCAAAATACTAAAGAGATAGAGCAAGAAATACCCGCCTTATGTGTCGATCGTGCCAAACGATCTCACGTCAAGACGCTCATCTCGGATCAAAATCCTGCAAATCACACGATGCACAATTTAGCTAATCACATATGTAATATCTAGCTAAACCCCAAAACCCAAACTAACTAGTGGATAAACCTTAATCAAATGATCATTATCCAAATAGATGATAAACTCATCCTTAATCCACCAATCAATCCCTAAGTTCTCAACAATTAATTACTAAGCAAATCCCATCATAAACCCTTATAAATCCACTCATCCATCCAATAATCACTCAGATCAACATATCAAGCATCATAAACCCAACCTACACGGTTCATCCACATGATCCGATGAGGTTTAATCATGTCATCTACAAATCCAATGTAAAACTAAATTCAACTATGTAAAACTAATACACAACTTACCCTAGTTTGATCCACAATTACTTATAGAAGCAATCCCATCCATAATAGCAGGTAGAAGTGAAGCTCTCCTAATAACCCACAGCCGAGGGATTGTTGCTGCCAGTACGTGGCTCAAGCTATGGATCACCCACAAACGATGCTGGTTGGATCCACAAATGGCTCTAAATCTGCGTTGGTTGGAGCTATGAAGGCCAAGAATCAATTAAGCGTTACCTACCTGATATAGAGCATGAAACCAGATCCAACTAATCCAAACCTTGCAAGACTAACCCCAAATTCAGATTCATACATACTTCAATACACTTACCTCAAATCCGATGAAGGCTAACTCCCGGTTGCTAGACAACCTCCGTAACGGCGTGTGGCATTGGAAGCTCTCAATAACCGTCGTCAAGGAGAGGTGATCGACCTTCGGCTGAATAGGGCACGGACACAATCGGTTGAAGGAAGAAGGGGTCGGCCGTGGAGATCGACGACGGCGCTGCTCCGAGAGGCAGCACTCGGGAACCGGCACTCGGAGGTTCTCAAGAATCAGCATCAGTGAGAGGCGATTGTCCTCTGGGCGGTGGTCGGCAACATCCCGAAGAGAAAAGGGAAGGAGAAGGAAGAACCGGCGCTGGACGGTGGCGTGTGGCGCAACTTCGGCTGAGAGAGGGAGGCTCTGCCAGTGCGGGGTGAGCGAGGCCGGCGATCTGCCGACGCCGTTGCGGCCTTCGGAGGGTGGCGCGACATGGCTTGGTTGGTTGACAGCACGAGAGAGAAAGATGAGGGTGTGCGGCGGATCGAGCGAGAGAGAAGGAAAGGTTCGGGCGGATGAAGGCTAGGGCACAGTAACCATAAGTTTTATATACTTAGGTTTACTTAATTAAATCCTAAGTACACTTCTCAATCAACGTCCATATTTGGGTATTCCAAATAGGCTTTCTCTAAATCCAATACTTGATCCCCTTAAAATATGTCAAACGAGCTCCGATTAAATCCCAGAAAAATCCTAAAAATTCCTAAAAAATTCAATAAGATTAATTTTCCAATAACCTTATTATTTAATTATTATCTGGGCACCGTATTTTACATTCTCCCCCACTAATAAAAATTTGGTCCCCAAATTTATTGCTCACCTCAGGGATCAACATTTAAGTGTAACAATCCAACATCACACTCATAAACAGCTCTATCCAAATATCCTTAAGAAACCTCTAACTGCAAGGGATGATTCTGTGGGTTATGGGCTCATTACGCTTCCGCTACGCCCATACAGTTACCTAGTCAACTGTGGATAAACCAACTGCCTCCAAAATCCATAACCCATACTATCAGCAACCCTCTACCGTCCGTATAATGTGCTCCGACTGTTCATCTGCCAGAGGGTGAAAACCTCCACTTCAACAAAGCTCCACACTCACAATGCTACAAACTCTGCGAGATACGTGAGGTGAATCATGGATCTTAATCCAGTTCAAAACTCAGAGATATACCCTGAGGTCCAGTAATCTCTCTACCATATAATCCTACTACTCGATCTAAAGAATCCATCCTACAAATCAGTAGCTAGAGTGTAAATTCGTCAACCAATCACTGATTTCCCAGCGCATCGTATCCTCTCCATGTCCTGGGTAATCTCACAACAAAATCCATCATAACATCCAAATCCACTGAAATAATCTACTAACCTCCGATGTTCAGCCTCCACTTGCTGACATACTAAACATCAAGCTACAAAATCCGCGATGTTTTTTTTTCCATATCATTCAACCAATAGAAACGCTCTAAGACCCTATACATCGGGTGTCACCCGGATGTATCACAATTCTATATCGAGGTGCTTTCCTACAAAACTCCTCCCGGATAAGAAGTGACTCAGGATCACACCTAACCTCCCATGGAAACAATGAATCCCGTATAAATGATGTCACCACATTTCCAACGTGAAAATAATGGCTGCTAATTCCAAATCATGAGTCGGATAATTTTTCTCGTGATCCTTCAACTATCGTGAAAAATATAGTACTACTCGACCGTGCTGCTTCAGAACTGCACCTAACCCCTCGTACAATACTTCTGTGTAGAGTATCAATCCGTCTACACAAGAAGGTGAAACTAAAACGGTGCAGTTTTCAACTTTTCGTTTCAATTCATGAAACTGGTCTCAAAAGCATATATCTAGGAAAATTCCACACTCTTCCTAGATAGTCAAGTCAACGACATAATAATACTGGAGAAACTCTCAACCAATCTCCGATAATATCTAACCCGATCAAGGAAGCTGCGAGTCTCCTGATAAGACTACCATCACTCCCAACTAATAACAGCCTCTATCTCCTGTGGGTCCACCGATATCCCTCTACCAGAGACAATGTGTCTCAAAAATCCCACACAAGGTAATCAAAATACGCACCACTGAACTTCACATATAGATGTTCCCATCGAAACATCTCTAAAACTATGCGAAGTTAGTGTACGTGATTCACCTCGGATCGAAAATAGATCAACACATCGTCAATGAAGACCATGTAAAATTATCCAAACACCCTAGGAATACCAAATACATCGAGTCCATAAAAACATCTGGAACATGGTATGCCTAAATGGTAACACCAAGGACTCATAATATCCATACCACAGACATTCTCAACCATAAGATCTCCAACAAATCTGTGATCTGATCACCAACTACAAATCAATAAATCCATATATCATAGACATACCACACTCCATGTCATTATCAACCTCAAGTATCAAACAGTATATCATCAAGTCAAATAGCCACTAATAAATCATCAATAGACTGCATATTACTACACATGATCTCACAATATCCACCAATCATAATCATCCTCAACATCTTTTCCGATAGTCAAATATCCACCGTAAAGAAATGTCAATCCAAAGTCAAAGGGTCACGCAACCTACTGACTAAGAGTCTATCCATCAAGGAGATATCTCCACCACTCTCATCATTATCCTATATATGTCCCTCGACGAATACCGATAAAAGGTCAAACCCTCTAATATGATAAATAGACTACAAGATCTAGTAAAATGATCACGTGGTCAAGGTCTTGAACCACTTGATATAGACAATGTTAGCTGAGTCGTCTAACCATTGTCTTGTAACCCATCATACTGTGATTGCTCCACCCTAAGGTTCAGCAACTACCAGTATCGAACAATGAACACAAAGATAGAGAAACACTACAACTAAATAGCTGATCAAAATATCTATCAATCAACGCCCTACCCCTCGAAGTTCATCATCTGAAATTATACCTAGTTACGGTCGGACCTCCTAGGTATTACTCAACTAACACCATTCCCCCGCACCATTGCGGGGTATATATCACTAAGTACATCATGGATATCTAATCATATCCAATAGTTCCATGAGTCAAGATCTCCCATGGAACAATGTTAGACGAGTCGACTGATCATCGCCTTATAAACCATCATGCTAACGAAGAAGTAGAGAACTACTCTCTCTCCAAACATCTCAAGGAAATCACTAAGTGATGACCTGATCTCCAAAACATTCTCTGCTTCTTCCTTCACGTGGTACCAAGTCACGTAAAGGTTAAGCAGCTAATTTCAACTCTCTCATGTTGGTACAAATCATATATCCAAATGTACTCTCCAACTCCTACACTCTAGTAATGGATGTATCTTATAAGTGTTAAGCAGGTAGCCTTACACTTTTCCCACATCAATGGGGGTATCATATCCAAATGTACCTTCAAGGTCATCCTACCAGTCATGGTCAAAGTCTCCATAGGATCAGTCCTCTACTGACCAAGTCAACAATAGTAAATCGAACCTCTATAAGCTTAAGCAACTAGGATAAGTCGATCCTCTACTAACCAAACCAACAGAGTAAATCAACTCTACTAAGCAAATCAACAAGGGTACATTGGTCCTCTACTAACCGAAACAAGAGTAAACTGGTCCTCTACAAACCGAACCAACTAGGATAAATCAATCCTCTATTAACCAAGCCAATAAGAGTAAATCGATTCTCCACGAACCAAGGCAATACGAGTAAATTGGTTCTCCACGAACCGAGGCAATATGATATTTAGCATATACTAACCACTACTAAACTAGTGATAACAGAAATTAATAACACTAGTGGTATGGTAAAATAAGCCCTATGAGACTGTATTCCTTGATCTCTAGTAGGATCAACCGTGATCAGTGATTGACCCAACACATTTGATGTATGTTACCAACAACTGGACAGGTACTAACAAAAGCATACTAATACATAACACAACTAACATAACAACTATGCATGCACTAACAGAAATGTAAGATAACAATATGCAAACATACCTCCTATAGCTTGGAGAATCCTGTCGCTGCCTGGTCCCAAAACCCGAAAAGTCACATCGAGAAACCCAAATCACGAAAAACCAAACGAAAATAGGCCTCATAAAACCTTGGCTCTGATACCAATAAATTGTCACGCCCCGAGAGTAAGGTTGTCCGACGAAAATCGGACAGCACCTCCTCTGTAGCAGTGACAAATGGAACCGGTATACATCACCAACAGATAATACATATGCAAATTAAATCACAATCATGCAGATAATATGCAGCCCACACGGCTGTAAAATCAAACACGGCGGAAAACAAGAATAACAAGTATAAGGTGACGAAAACTCACCACGGGCCGGCCCGGCTTGACTCCTCGACAAACAACCAAATACAAAATAACAAGTCCACAGCCCAATTATTACAATGCTAAATTCAAAGGTTTAACTCACAATAAAATGAAAACCAAAATCATAGTAACGTCCTCGAATGTGACGTGGAACTGGCGGACAGGATCTCCAGGCGACTCCATAAATCCTTTACCTGCTACCTGGTGAAATTACCAATATACGGGGTGGTGAGTATAAAGACTCAGCGGGTAATAGACTGATAGTGCATGAGTAATAGTAAAACAAACTAGAGATGCAAAGGTATACAGTCCCAAATGGAAATAGCAAATACTACAGTGATATCATAATAAGTGTCCATACCTGAAACCATATCCTAGGCTAGTGGTAGAAGGTAAAGTGTAGCAAAGTCCTGCTACAGTACTGCTCATAACTACATGGTATCATGTGAGGTATATACATGTCAACAGTAAGTAGGCCAGTGTCTAAACACATATCACAGGTATAAATCTCAACCTATGTAAACATAACAGCATAAATAAACAACAGCAGTATAATCTAGCAACAGCAGCATAGATAAGCAACAACAGCATAAGTAAACAACCAACAGATATAATAACAACAGCGTATGTACGGATGGTCACCCCGCCCACCTCTCTGCACCACGACCCCTGTATGGTCGAGAGGCTGGATCGATGACAAACTGTACCACCCAAAGGCCGCCACTACTCTCGAGTGACCGGATGGACAGGTGCATAGTAGCTGAATAGCTACGTCTGCGATGGGGGTCCCTGCTGCCACAACTCCAGCCGCCACTACCCATGAGTGGCCGAGTGTGGCACGACAAGACAAGCGGCACGCTCCAGCTACCACTACCCATGAGCGGCCGAGCGTGCGGCTCTAGCCAACGACCCTCTCAACCACAAGGGAGACATGGTCGACGGCATGCATGCAATGACATGATGCGAATAATGCAACAGTCATCATATATATATAAACAGAAACAGGTATGCTACATGAAGCCAGCATGCTCAGCAAGGTGTGTAAATAAACAGGAAATCAAAGCAGGTAAACATGGTATCAGGTGTCCATATATCCAATACCTACTATCTAATGTCTGGTATCTGGTATCCAATACCTACTATCTAATGTCTGGTATCTGGTATCCAATACCTAGTACTATAGTATCTGCTAAATATCATGAATAGCAACGAGAGACTGTATAGATACAGAAACGAGTAGCACAAAGATTGAGTGGAAGTATCAAGCGCGGGAAAAATACGAGTGGAGTCAAGATAAATACAATATCTATCTGAATATAAAGCTCATGTACTAGGGTCAAAATACTAAAGAGATAGAGCAAGAAATACCCGCCTTATGTGTCGATCGTGCCAAACGATCTCACGTCAAGACGCTCATCTCGGATCAAAATCCTGCAAATCACACGATGCACAATTTAGCTAATCACATATGTAATATCTAGCTAAACCCCAAAACCCAAACTAACTAGTGGATAAACCTTAATCGAATGATCATTATCCAAATAGATGATAAACTCATCCTTAATCCTCCAATCAATCCCTAAATTCTCAACAATTAATTACTAAGCAAATCCCATCATAAACCCTTATAAATCCACTCATCCATCCAATAATCACTCAGATCAACATATCAAGCATCATAAACCCAACCTACACGGTTCATCCACATGATCCGATGAGGTTTAATCATGTCATCTACAAATCCAATGTAAAACTAAATTCAACTATGTAAAACTAATACACAACTTACCCTAGTTTGATCCGCAATTACTTATAGAAGCAATCCCATCCATAATAGCAGGTAGAAGTGAAGCTCTCCTAATAACCCACAGCCGAGGGATTGTTGCTGCCAGTACGTGGCTCAAGCTATGGATCACCCACAAACGATGCTGGTTGGATCCACAAATGGCTCTAAATCTGCGTTGGTTGGAGCTATGAAGGCCAAGAATCAATTAAGCGTTACCTACCTGATATAGAATATGAAACCAGATCCAACTAATCCAAACCTTGCAAGACTAACCCCAAATTCAGATTCATACATACTTCAATACACTTACCTCAAATCCGATGAAGGCTAACTCCCGGTTGCTAGACAACCTCCGTAACGGCGTGTGGCATTGGAAGCTCTCAATAACCGTCGTCAAGGAGAGGTGATCGACCTTCGGCTGAATAGGGCACGGACACAATCGGTTGAAGGTAGAAGGGGCCGACCGTGGAGATCGACGACGGCGCTGCTCCGAGAGGCAGCACTCGGGAACCGGCACTCGGAGGCTCTCAAGAATCAGCATCAGTGAGAGGCGATTGTCCTCTGGGCGGTGGTCGGCAACATCCCGAAGAGAAAAGAGAAGGAGAAGGAAGAACCGGCGCTGGACGGTGGCGTGTGGCGCAACTTCGGCTGAGAGAGGGAGGCTCCGCCAGTGCGGGGTGAGCGAGGCCGGCGATCTGCTGACGCCATTGCGGCCTTCGAAGGGTGGCGTGACATGGCTTGGTTGGGCGACAGGACAAGATAGAAAGATGAGGGTGTGCGGCGGATCGAGCGAGAGAGAAGGAAAGGTTCGGGCGGATGAAGGCTAGGGCACAGTAACCATAAGTTTTATATACTTAGGTTTACTTAATTAAATCCTAAGTACACTTCTCAATCAATGTCCATATTTGGGTATTCCAAAAAGCCTTTCTCTAAATCCAATACTTGATCCCCTTAAAATATGTCAAACGAGCTCCGATTAAATCCCAGAAAAATCCTAAAAATTCCTAAAAAAATTCAATAAGATTATTTTTCCAATAACCTTATTATTTAATTATTATCTGGGCACCGTATTTTACATCGAGACTGGAATCTAGTCACGATCTCGACTTAGATATCCGAAATGAATCTAAGTCAAATCGACGCCTAATGTTCCCTTCCTAGGAACGCGTCCTCACAATCACTCCCCTCCAGTGACTTGCCTTCACTTACCTACCAGACGTCTAGTCAGCCCGTTGACCCGTCTGAATTTCGTACTAGCTATCCGATCAGCCGTCGACCTAGCTGGACTTCGTGCCAAACATCTGGTTATCCTATCGACCCGTTTGGACTTCGTACCAGCTATCCGGTCGACCCGTCGGCCTAGTTGGGCTTCGTGCCAGACATCATGTCTGCCCATCGACCTGTCTGGGCTTCTCCTGCACACTCGATCAGAGTGTTAAATAACAACGAAACTAACTTAACCTATTTTGTCATTCATCAAAAGTTGAGTTAGATTGTTAATGCTAACCGCACCAACACATAGATGACAAAATCTTTTTCAGCTTGAAGGATTAAAATTTGCTTCTGCTGGTCTACAACTATCAACTCTTGCATAGTCCACAATCCATCTATCTCACCCTTCACAACTTTGATCTTCCTAATTGTCTCTCGCAAACCATCAATCTCTTCTTCAAGTAATGTTTTCTGTGAATTTATCTCAAGCTGCAATTTTTCATTCTCTTTTTAAAGGTTGCATATCAAGCTACAGAAGCTTGCCAAAGATATGAAAGTTTTTTTTAAATTTTTTTTAAAAATTTTTATGGGCCCGCGGGTTGGCCCGGCAAATCCATAACCCACCTTTGATTGGGTTGGGTTGGAGATGTAACACCCCAATTTTCCTCATTAGGAGTCCTAAAAGTGCTTTAAAATATTTATAAATACTTTAGAAAATTTTTATAGATTTTTATAAATTTTTAGAGTATTTTTATGGAATTTTTGAAGGTCGTTTGGTATTTTTATCAAAAGAAAGAAGTTGTGACAAAAAATTATCCAAGCCGAGGCTCGAACCGGCAACCCCTGACCCGAGCAAAACTCGGCTAACCAACTGGGCTAGCAGTTGTTACTTAATTAAAAGAAGAGAGAAATGTATTTAAGTAGTAGAAATTAATAAGAGGAAATAATAGGAAGAAAATGGTTGCAGCCGAGAATCGAACCCGCAGCCTTTTGACTCGGTTAAAACCCGGCTGACCAAGTGTACAAGCCATCGGTTCTGTTTAGAAAAGGTAGGAAATTTTATTTAAGGAAGTTAATATAATTCAGGAATTTAAAAAGGAAATTAGGGCTTTCCGAAACCTAATTTTCCCCGATCCCTTCCTCTCTTGCGCGACAAAGGCAGCTCGGGCGGAAACAAGCCGCGGCTAGGTTACGATTCCGGCGGCCGGCGGGTGGCTAACTCGGGGAAGTTCTTCACCGTCGTGATCCTTGCGTCGAGGAGGAACCGTAAGCACGGAGGAGTCGAAGCTTGCAATTTCCGCAAGCCCTAGAAGTTGTTCCGGTTGTAGGTTTAAGAAGAGGTAAGTTGCTCACTCACCTGCGGTAAGAGTAGTTCCGAGATTTTTATTTCAGCTGGTGTTTCCTTGCGATTCGAGTTTGTTGTGAAGTTTTTTTGGGTTTAGGGCTTGTTGCCGTGAGCCTCAAAAAGGGAACGGAGAAGGGAAAGGTTGTATAGGTTAGAGAATTAGTCTTCTTTTCCTTGCTTTTTGGTTTCCTGCCATGCTATAGTTCCAAGGGGAATTGTTTCCCTAGTTTTCAGATTCTTGAGTATTTCTTTGGTTTTGTTGAAGCATTCTGCGAAGAAGATTTTCTCTTGAAGCGTGCTGTTATTTTTGTAGAGCAAACATGTTTGTAGATCAAGAGTGTTCTGTAGATTCTACAGCCTTTGTTGTTAACATTTTATTTTACAGCACTTATGATTAGTATTCCATTTTACAGCCCTATGATCAGCATCTCGAATTTAGGTTTTTCCTTGCTACCCTAGTGGGCATGATCAGATTATATGTAACCCTGCAGAATTGGGCTTTTGTTGCTAGACAGTGGGCAGGAAATGGTTCAGAGTTTAAATTTCCCCTGCTAAGTAGTTATAGATCTTTTGTTGGGTTATTTAATGAGCATGTACAACTTCTATTTGTTATTAGTTAAGCATGCGTAGTTTCTTTATTACTAGAATAGCATGAGTAGTATTGAATTATAATGTTTCTCCTTGCTATTAGAATAACATGAACAGACTTAGGTTTGGTTTATCTTGAAGCTTGCTGCCAAAAGACCAGATTTAGTTGTTTAGATTTGGAAATGGGAGCATGAAACATCCTAGTATTTGATTTTCTTCTTTGCTGCCATGTGTAGGAATAGGCCTTTTAACGAGCATGCAGTAGAGTGGTTTTGTGCTGTTAGCATTTCCATTGCTTAGTTTTGATATAGATCCTTCATTATTTGTTTTTATGCATGCAGATTTCAAGTTTATGTAGCTCCAATGAGTAGGAACAGCTATGTTAGTTCACGTTGCAGTTTTGGGTTTCCTTTGCATTATAACAAATCTGAACAGCTTTCATTTTAGCATGCTTAAAGATTTCAGAATTGTTTTCCTTTATTTTAAACCTGTTGTAGCATGTTTGAAGAAGTTAAATATGCTTTCCTTTGATTTGTCTCTGATATAGCATGCTTATAGAAGTCAGATTTTCTTTCCTTTGATTTAATTCTATTGTAGCATGCCTATATTCTTTTTAAGAGTTTAAGAAAAATATAAGAAAGATATAGAAAAGAAAGAAAAAGGCCAAGGCCTTAAGTAGATCCCAAAGTCAAGACTTTAGGGATTTTGGCACACAAGGTGCTAAAGAAAATGCCGAGGCATTATACAGAAGTATTAAAAGATAACAAGTATTTTACTTTTATCAATGGTACTGTGCTGGACTCTTAGTTATCCTTGGGTTGGGCTCCCATAGTCGTCCCTAGGTTTAGATAACCTAGTAGTAACGGCACGGCCGACGGTCGACGGTCGACGACCCGAGGGTCGCCAAATGGGCCGCCAAATGGGTCGGGTCGTTACAAAAGTAAAAGCACAGTTGCCGAGTCCAAGAGAAGTTGATTATTATTTTGAAGTATTATAAGTATAAGTTTTTGAACAAGTAAAACGAGTTTTACATAAACATAAAGTATTCAAGATTAAGTTAGAACAAATGAAATAAAGTTTCATATAGTTCTAAAAATCAGTAAGTTTAGTTCTTTATTCTACCATGTTTATCTAGTGGATGAGTAGTTTTCATGTTTACCTATTAGATGAGTAGCATGATTAGCTATTAGAATTACATGAGTAGATTCCTTAGCTTTTCTTTGCTATTAGTTTGACATGAGCAGTTATGTTTATGCTTTATTTCTTTTTAGAGCATATAGTTTCTAGTTCTTTTCGTATACATGCACATTCGTGATTTTGTGAGTTAGATAGCGCTTACTAAGCAAATTTTGCTTATAGATTGCACTTCCTCTTACTGCAGATATAGGAAAGGAAAAGATATAGAAAGGAAGGCGACAAGGAGGTGTTCGAAAGATGTGTGATGCCAGGACTATGGAAGCCTTGGGACTAGGAAAGAAGTTTTAATTTTAGTTTCCACATTTTAGTTATTGTAAACATTTGAGTTGTATTTTAAGTTCATGTCATTTGAGATTATTCTGTTTAGATTGCATGTAGGATGAGTTCAGTTTAGTAAGTAGATATTTGTGTGTTTGATACTTATTTAACTGCGTGGTTGATTGATATGTGTTCCAGCCGCTTGTGGCTGAGTATATATTGCATGTATTGTTGAATATAGTCACCGGTACAGGGGAGACTCTGCCGAAATTTTGTGGTAGGGTTTCCATGGTCCACAATCCATCTATCTCACCCTTCACTACTTTGATCTTCCTAATTGTCTCTCGCAAACCATCAATCTCTTCTTCAAGCAATGTTTTCTGTGAATTTATCTCAAGCTGCAATTTTTCATTCTCTTTTTAAAGGTTGCATATCAAGCTACAGAAGCTTGTCAAAGATATGAAAGTTTTTTTTAAAAATTTTTATGGGCCCGCGGGTTGGCCCGGCAAATCCGTAACCCACCTTTGATTGGGTTGGGTTGTAGATTTCCCAACCCGCCAAATTGATGGGTCGACCTGCCCTACCTCGCCAAATAGTTGGCTCGCCATGAGCCAACCCACCCCACCATGGGTCAGCCCGTTTGACAACTCTACTCACCCATTGCTATGTATTCAGCTTCAGTAGTAGATAAAGCAACACAGTGTTAATCAAGTGATGGTCCAAGTAATTGGCATCCACCACTTGTACTCTTACGATCTAGTTTACAACTGACATAATCAGAGTTAGAGTAACTGATTAGTTCAAAATTAGGTGTTATGGGGCACCATATTCCTACATTTATTATACCTTTTAAATATCTAAATATTCTTTTTACATTAGTTAAGTGAGATTCATTAGCACATGTTTGATATCTAGCATACATACTAACTGCAAACAAAATATCAAGTCATCTTGTAGTTAGGTATAAAAGACTGCCTATGTCGCTCCTATAGTATTTTAGGTCTACGGGTTTTCCATTTGAGTCACTATCTAAGGTTGTGTTAGTTGCCATTGGTGGTTTTAATTCTTTGGTATTTTCCATTCCAAACTTTTTAAGTAATTCTTTAATGTATTTTTGTTGGTAAACATAATTTCTTCATTAGTTTGTTTAATTCGTTATCCTAAAAAATAAGTTAGTTTACCTACAGTGCTCATTTCAAATTCTTGTTCCATTAAAATTATAAATTCTTGTAAAAATTCTGAGTTGGTTGAGTCAAAGATTATATCGTCTACATATACTTAAGGTATAAAGATATCTTGTTTAATTGATTTTACAAATAAAGTTGGATCAATTTGACCTTGGTTGAACCCTTTAGAGATTAGGAAGGAAGTCAACCTTTCATACCAGACCCTGGGTGATTGTTTAAGTCCATACAATGCTTTCTTGAGTTTAAAGACATGTCCAGGAGGATCTATATTTTCAAACCTAGGTGGTTGACCTACATAAACTTCTTCTTTTAGGAAGGCAGATTTAACATTCATTTGATAAAGCTTAAAACCTTTATGAGTTGTATAGCTCAGTAGCATTCTAATAGACTCAAGTCTAGCCACTGGAGCATATGTTTCATCATAGCCAAGTCCCTCTACTTGAATAAACCCTTTGGCTACTAGTCTAGCCTTGTTTCTAACAATTTCCCTATTTTTGCTTAGTTTATTTCTGAATATCCATTTTGTTTCTATTACCTTTCTATTATCAGGTAGTGGTACTAAGTCCTAGACTTTATTTCTCTCAAATTGGGTCAGTTCTTCTTGCATGGCTATGATCCAATCTTAGAGATTCTTCTATTATTTTAGGTTCAATTTTAGACATTAATGATATTTGACTTAGATTTTTAAAAGATGATCTAGTATGAACTCTTAGGCTGGGTCAACTATAATTTGTTCAACTGGGTGATCTGAGCTAGTTCTTATTCTTCTAGTCTCAGGTTGTGTTTGTTCATTTTCTTATGGTATATTTTGTTCAATTTCATATTCATCAATTGGATTTTCACTTGCTCCCCCTAGATCAGTGCTAGCTCTAGTCAAATCAATTGGTTGGTATTGCAGTTGAGTTGAGTTAGTTTCTTTAATAATTTTGTCGAAAATTTTACATTGGTTGTTTCCTCAATTCTTAGGGTAGTTTTATTGTAAACTCTATATCCTCTACTGTTTAGGGAGTACCCTATAAAGATTTCATTTTCTAATTTTGATGTGAATTTCCCTAAATGTTCTCTTGTGTTTAGTATTTATACAAGCATCCAAATACCTTAAAGTATTTAATATTAGGTAATTTATTATTTATAGTAGATTTTGAATGGAGTTTTATCATATTTTTTATTTATTGTTGTTCTATTTTGGACATAGCAAGTTGTACTAACAGCTTCTACCCAAAATTATTTTGGTAATTGATATTCATTAAGCATTGTTATAGTGGCTCCTTGAAGAGTTCTATTTTTTCTTTCTACTATTCCATTTTGTTGAAGTGTATAGGGACATGAGAATTCTTGATGGTACCCATTTTCTAGGTAGAATTTTTTAAACCTATGATTCTTAAATTCCCCACCATTATCACTCCTAATTCTTTTGATTTTTGAGTCTTTTTCATTTTCAACTTATTTACAGAAATTACAAAATATTTCAAATGTTTCATCTTTATTTTTAAGAATTTTACCCAAGTAAATCTTGAGTAATCATCAATTATTACTAGACAATATAGGTTTCCATTGATAGATTTAACCCCATGTGATTCAAATATATCTAGATGTAATAACTCAAGTGGTGAGTTGGTTTGAATTTGATTTATTGGTTTATGAGTTGTTTTGGTTTGTTTTCCTAATTGACAAGCAATACAAATTATTGAGTCTAAGTTAGGTAGTTTTGGTTGTCCTCTAACTAACCATTAGTTTAGTGAGATTTCTAAAGTTAGTGTGGGACATTTTCCTATGTCATAGTCAGGTTTCCTCTTTTTGTGTCAGGTGACACTTATGTGAGGGGCTGGCTAGGTCAATTGTATAAATATTGTTATTCCTAAGTCCTTTTAGTTTTATTGTAGGGTCTTTGATATGTTTAATTAAGCATTCAGTGGATATAAACCTAACCTTATATTTTGAGTCACACAATTGACTGACACTCAGTAAATTAAATTTAAAATTTTCAATAAGGAGTACTTTCTTAATAACAAAACTAGATTCTAACTTAATGCTACCTATTCCAATTACCTTTAGTTTGCCATTATTTCCAAATACTATTGTTCCTAGTCTTTTGAAGGTAAGTTTTGTGAGCATTGTTTGATCTCCGGTCATGTGTTGGTAGCAACCACTGTCTAATATCTATTTAGATTCCTAACAAATTTACGATAAGCAAAAAGTTTAGCTTAAGTGTGAACTTATTTTAACTTTATTGCTTTTATTTTAAATTTAACTTAATTTAGTTTAAATTTTATCCTTATTCATCTCACCTAGTCTAAGTTTTCAAACAAAGAAATCTTATGATTTTATGAGATGAGTTAAATTTAAATTTTAGGATTTGGTTTAACTTCGTGTTAGATTCAAGTTTAGCTTTGGATTCAACAAATATGCAGTCTTTGGATAAACTTCTGGGTTATGGTGAGTCACCTGGACATCATTAGAGTAACCATGCTTTCGAGGGTTTTCAAATAGTCCTATCCACAGAACTTAATAACAAAAATTTGGTCTAACTAGATAGCATTGGTAAAGGGTAGTTTTAGTTAGTTCCACTAATCCAAATGCATCAGGTCGAAGTCATATCTTCCTAGACATGCATAGACAGAGCTTCCTTAACTTACTTCCATCCAAAACTTCTCCAGTGTTATTTTTTTAAGTTAAACCTTTGCCCCGATTTGATCTAATTCTACATACCCAGCCACATAAACTACTATTTTAGAGGTGCCAACTAATTTGGAGCCTACCCTTGAATTATTGAGTTTTTATGTTTTAGGTTTATGTCATTTATTTTTATAGTTATAAAAAAACTTGAAGGAAATTATTTGATTTATTTGAGTTTGACGTCATTTTATTATTTGATTTATTTAATTTTATTTGATTCTTTAATATTAAGTTAATGGGTTTAGTTAGATTTGGTTTTAGATAATGAATTTTAGTTTTGGGTACATAGAATTTATAGAGCCCTACTTGTGTGATAAGACACGCTTTCGGAACCCAAGCTTTAGTTTGTTTCTTGTTTTGACTTATAAGTGTAACGACCCGACCCATTTGGGGGCCCATTTGGCGGCCCATTTGGGGACCCTCGGGTCGTCGACCGTCGACCGTCGGTCGTGTCATTACTCACTAGGACTTTCCACCCCTGGCCAGTGGAGTTTTGCCTCCCCCAGGATTTGAACTCTAAACCTCCAGGCTTAAGTATTAGAGTTTATGAATTCTGGTAACCAAGTGAGATGATCTCACTTGGTTACCAGGATTCATAAACTCTAATACTTAAGCCTGGAGGTTTAGAGTTCGAATCCCGGGGGAGGCAAAAATCCACTGGCCAGGGGTGGAAAGTCCTAGTGAGTAACGGCACGACCGACGGTTGACGGTCGATGACCCGAGGGTCGCCAAATGGGCCGCTAAATGGGTCGGGTCGTTATAATAAAAAGGCGCCTTTTTATTGTAATGACCCGACCCATTTGGTGGCCCATTTAGCGACCCTCGAGTCGTCAATCATCGACCGTCGGCCGTGCCGTTACTCACTATGACTTTCCTGTTGGTTGCTACTCGGAAAGCGTAGAGGTTCCACTGTACAAAAATTTTATACAAAGGTCTGAACCTTTTCCTAGCTACCATGTGTTCTTTTAAATTAAATTTTGGATCGCCTGCGGAACTTAACACGTTTGATCCAAAACTTAATCTATTTGTTCTTTTAGGTTTTGACTTGGATCTCCTGCGGAACTTAACACGTTCGACCCAAGTCACCTTAAGATATTAATTCCATTAAATATTAATTTCCATAATCGGTTCCCAGTACTGACGTGGCGAGGCACATGGCCTTCTTGGATATGGGAGCAACCACCACCGACTAGACAAAACCTTTTATAGAAAGCTAATATTTAATTTCCTAAAATAACTTTAGGTTAACCGAAAAGAACAATCAAATCACAAGGAAAAGAAAAACAAAAGAACACTATATCGAAAACAAATTCGAAACTCTAGAATCGTATGCCTCTTGTATTTAGTATTATTTTCAAAAATAACTAGTATGATGCGGAAAGAAAAATTACTAGTTATACCTTTTAGAAAAACCTCTTGATCTTCTACCGTATTCCTCTTCTAACCTCGGGCGTTGTGTGGGCAACGATCTTCCGAGATGAGAACCACCAAGCACCTTCTTCTTCCTTGCAAGTTTCGGCCATCAAAACTTCTTCTAGGATGAAGAGGTTCGGCCACCATCACCATGCTCCAAGGGATGATAGAAACAAAGCTTTCTTTCTCTCCTTCTTCTTCTTCTTCTCTAAACTTGATCCGGCCACCATATGAGTCTCCACAAGAAGGATGAGGTTCGGCCATCAAAGAGAAGAAAGGAGGAGAGGATGGCCGGCCACACCAAGGAAGAAAAAGAGAGAGGAAAAATAATAGAGTTGTTAGTCATGAAGGCACCTCTACCATCTCTTTTATAATCCTTGGCCTTGGCAAATAAGGAAATTTAAATAAAAATTTCCTTAATTCTTTTGCCATTGATAAGGAAAATTTATTTAATTAAAATAATTTTTTTCTCATCAACAATGTAGCCGGCCACTTTAAACCAAGCAAAGGAAATTTAATTCAATCAAAAATTAAAACTTTCCTAATTTGTTTCCGGAAATTTTATAAAAAATTTCTCTAATAATTTTCCCTTCATGATGATCAATAAAAAGGAAATTTTATAAATTAAAATATTTCTTTTAAACATGTGGATAAAAAGAAAGTTATCTTTAAAAAATTAAAATCTCTTCCAATCTACAAATAAGGAAATATATCTAATCTTTTCTTAATCCTTGTAGAAGCTTTATAAAAGAGATATTTAATTTTTAAACTCTCTTTTAAATCATGAACATGATTAAAAGGAAAGTTTTTACCAAAATTAAAATCAACCTTTTAATCTACAAATAAGAAAAAAGATTTAACTCTTCTCTTAATCTTTTGTAGAATCTTATAAAAGGAAAGATTTAAATTTTTAAACTCTCTTTTAAATCATGTTATCCACATGAGAAAAATTTTAAAAATAAAATTCCTTTTTATTTTAATAGGGCCGGCCACCTAAGCTTGAGTTCAAGCAAGGGCCGGCCACATGAATTCACCCATGAACCAAAACATGGCCGACCCTAGCTTGGTCTCCAAGCTAGCTTGGCCGACCCCCTATAGGATGGGTAAGAAGGTGGGTATAGGTGGGTATAGTATTCTATAATTAAGAGGCTACGATAGGGACCGAGAGGAGGATTTGGTTTTGGTCTCCCGATAAAATTAAGCATCCCGTGTTCGCCCCGAACACACAACTTAATTTTATCAATAATAATTCGTTCCACTAGAGAATTATTATTGAACTACCGCACCAATCCCAAATTACATTTTTGGGCTCCTTCTTATTATGAGTGTGTTAGTCTCCCTGTGTTTAAGATAACAAATGTCCACTAATTAAGTAAGTTACTGACAACTCACTTAATTAATATCTAGTTCCAAGAGTAGTACCACTCAACTTCATCGTCATGTCGGACTAAGTCCACCTACAGGGTTTAACATGACAATCCTTTTGAGCTCCTCTTGGGGACATTCTCAACCTAGTATCTCTAGGACACAGTTTCCTTCTATAATCAACAACACACACTATAAGTGATATCATTTCCCAACTTATCGGGCTTATTGATTCATCGAACTAAATCTCACCCGTTGACAAATTAAAGAAATAAATATCAAATATATGTGCTTGTTATTATATTAGGATTAAGAGCACACACTTCCATAATAACTGAGGTCTTTGTTTCTTTATAAAGTCAGTATAAAAGAAACGACCTCTAATGGTCCTACTCAATACACTCTAAGTGTACTAGTGTAATTATATAGTTAAGATAAACTAATACCTAATTACACTACGACCTTCAAATGGTTTGTTCATTTCCATCTTGGTCGTGAGCTACTGTTTATAATTTATAAGGTACTGATAACATGATCCTCTGTGTGTGACACCGCACACCATGTTATCTACAATATAAATTAATTGAACAACTACATTTATCACAAATGTAGACATTTGACCAATGTGATTCTTATTTCTAGATAAATGTTTATACCAAAAGCTAGGCTTTTAGTATACACTCTAACAATCTCCCACTTATACTAAAAGACTAAGTCGCCATATATGCTGCCATACATCTGATTCCCATCCTTCAACATGCCTATCAAAAGCTCTTGCCTTAAGGACCTTAGTGAAAGGATCTATAGGTCATCACTGATGCAATCTAGGCGGCAACAACTTCTCCTCGTTTATACGATTCCTCGTATTGGGTGGTACTTGCGCTCTATTGTGTTTACTTGCCTTATAGACTTATGGTTTCTTCGAGTTTGCTACTGCACCAACATTATTACAATAAATTGTAATAATTTTTGGACAAACCAGAAATCATATCTAAGTCTATCTTGAGGTTATTGAGTCATTCAGCTTTTATGGCTACCTCAGAGGTTTGCCATATACTAAGCTTCTATGGTGGAGTCCAGAAAAACACCTATGCTTATCACTCTTCCATAGTTATGACTTTACCTCCTAAAGTAAACACAAAACCCCGAGGTTGACTTATTATTGTCCCTATCCGATTGGAAGTCAAAATCCATGCAACCCACAAGGACTAAATTAACTGCCTTGTAAGCTAGCATATAATCTCTAGTGCCTCTAAGGTACTACAATATATGCTTTACTGCAGTCCACTATCCTTGTCCAGGGTTACTTTGATATCTGCTAACTATGCCCTAAAACAGATTTCTGATCTCGTGCATAGCATACATTAGGCTTCCAACAGCCGTAGCATAAAGAACTTCCTTTATTTCCTTTTTCTCCTTTGATGTCTATAGAGACATATCTTTAGATAAAGTTACTCCATCTTGAAAAGGTAAGAAACCTTTCTTGGAGTTTTGTATGCTTAAAACGAGCAAGGATTTTTCCGATGTATGAAGCTTGGGATAAGTAAAATATTCTTTTCTTGCGATCCCTTATTACTTTGATCTCAAGAATATATACATTCTCCCAAGTCCTTTATATCGAATTGTTTGGACAACCATACCCTTACTTCTGACAACATTTTGATATTATTTCCAACTACCAAAAATGTTATCTAAGTATAGTACAAGAAAATACCACCACGTTTCCATCACATCTTTTGTATATACAAGACTTATCCGGTTACTAAATCCATAGATCTGGATTACTTTGATAAACTGGATGTTCCAAGACCTTGAAGCTTTGCCTCAGTCCATAGACTGATTGAGCTTACACACAAGATGCTCTTAGCCCTTTGCAATGAACCCTTCTGGTTGCTTTATATGGATGTTTTCTTCAAGACTTCCATTAAGGAATGCTGTCTTGACATCCACTTACCAAATATATAAAAGAATCCGGATAGACTTAAGCATGGCTACCAGTGAAAAAGTTTCCTTTTTCATCTAGCCTTGCTTTGAGAGTTTCTACCTTCCTGTCTATCCCTCTTTTCCTAATATAGACTTTTTTACACCCAAAGGCTTTTATACCATTTGGTGGTTCTATAAGCTTCCAGATTTTATTAGAATACATATATTCTAATTCTGTTATTCATTACTCTTTCCCAAGATATTGCATCTTTATCTTGGAGTGCTTCATCATATGTCCGGAGATCATATTCATGTCCTCCAGGGATCGAGTCCAAAAACTCTCCCAAAACATAAATCTTTTTAGGTTGCCTAACAACCCTCCCACTACGATGAGACACTTTCTGCAATTGTGTATCATTTGTGATACGTGTTGCAGTTTCCTTGTGGTATCTCATCTTGTACAGTTGGTACTAGATTAGACATGTCTTTTATTATTTCCTTAAGAACAAATTTTCTTATGGGCAAAAGGTTTATTACATAGTTCTTTTCTAAAAATCGATCATTGATGCTAATAATGACCTTCTGATTTTTAAGACTATAAACCTACTTTTATTTCTCTAGGATAACCCACAAACAAGTGAATTCCTGTCCAACTTATCATTGTCTCTCTTCAGCATATGTGCTGGACTACCTGAATCCGAATATGCTTCAAAATAGGCTTACGCTTATTCAGCAATTCTATATGAGTAGAGAGTTATGAATTTGGAAGGTACTATGTTCCCTTCCGTTTCCAGAGTATATCCTTAAAATGAATTTGGTAATTTTCTAAATAACTCATCATCAATCTACTTATTTCCATAAGAGTCATATACCTTCCTTTTTCTACACCATTCTGTTGGGATATACCTAGGTGTAGTTAGTTGGGATTGAATCCCTACTTCTGATAAGTGACTCCTAAATTCTCCCAAGAGGTACTTACCACTACGATCTCACCGTAGTGTTTTGATACTTTTACCTTGACATTTCTCCACATCAGCCTCATACTCTTTGAACTAATCAAAGCACTTAGACTTGTGGCACATCAAGTAAATGTATCCGTATATCAAATAGTTGTCTATAAAATAGACGAAATATTTGAAACAACCTCTTGCTTGGATAGTCATAGGATCACACAAATCAGAATGAACCAATTTCAACATATCTTTGACTCCATACCCCTTAGACTTGAAAGCTTCTTGGTTATTTTTCCTTCCAAGTAAGACTCGCAGGTTGGAAAGATTTCCACTACTAATGAACCCAAAAGTTCATCAGCTACCAATGAATCATACTCAAGTTAATATAACCTAGCCTTAGATGCCAAAGATATAATTGGTTCATTTCTGAAGGTTACTTTCTCTTAAAGTTTGAAGATGTGTTACTAATTTCCATTTGTTGCATCGTGAGAGTTATTGGATTTATAAATTGCCAACCAACGTACCAGAACAGATAACTTCCCTCTTTTTCTTAATAACAACTTTGTTATTAAAAGAGACAGAATATCATGTTCTTTGAATAGTTTAGAAACTGAAAACTAGTTCTTTCTAAACTTGGTGCGTAAAGACAATTACTTAAAAATCCATGTTTTATTTTTATCAAAAGATAAACATCTCCCACTGCAAAAGCTGCCACTTTTACAGCAGTGCCCATGTGGACGGTGTTTTTATTTTCATTTAGTTGTCGGGTTTCTTGGAACCCTGCAATGAATTGCGGACATGATTAATGGCATTTGTATCTACACTTCAGGTTCTGGTAGATAACACCACTAAACATGTTTCAACTAATGAATAAAATACACCTATATTGTTCTTAGTTCTAAGAGGACAGTCTACCTTAATGTCCAAATCCTATTTCCAATCAATTATAATTGGGACCACTAAGTCTATCCTAAAGTATATCAGCTAGGGATTGACCATCATCCTAAGAATCACAAAAATATTTGGTCAAGACCAACTCCTTAAAAATCCCCATGAATTTTGTATGCCACGTTAGTGTGGACGTATACAAATTCAAAGAGGAAATTTTATCATTTAATTTTATTATCTCGTCAACCTTACTTTATGACGAATAAAATTAATAGTTGGTCTATCTTTAATCAAATATTTGGTCAAGACTTCTAAATTTAAAATAATATTGATTCCTCTAACAATACTATTTAAATTTACCAACACCTCAAAACACCGTAAATTTTGCATGCCACGTTAGTGTGGACGTATACAAAATCAACATTTGTAAGAGGAGTTTTAACCCTTTAATTTTATTATCTTGTCAACCTAGTTTTATGACAAATTAATAGTTGGTTTCATTTGGTCACACAAATAATAACAGTGACTCCGATGGGGAGGATACTATTAGATGTGTCTAAGTGTATACCATTACTTGACACTAAGTCTATTAATAAGATTATGCCCCTTCCGTTGGGGAAGATCACACGCTCTTAATTAACTTCCTATAGTCATCCAAAAATGGAAGTTTGTTCTAGTGATCTGCAAACTAGCTCATCCGTTATGGAGGAAGGCACTAAGAGCCAACGCGCAAGCTTGTTTGCATCACTTACAAACCAGTAATGGAGACCATGGGATTTACTTAAAAATCCCTCTCCCACTTAGTTATTTATTAATGAGGAATTTTAACTATGCTAGCCTACTAAACTTGTAAACTAACATGCACACACAGCACAATATAAAAACAATAAATAGAAAATCTAATTTTCAACTATTATGGCTTTTATCTCTAGTTGTCCTCCGTGTGTTGTCATCCCAAGCTGCTGCCATATTTGGCCACCGCCACCGGGTCTAGCTGTCGCATCCATCTTGCTCCTTGTTCCGCTGCGCCTCTGGTCCTTAGAAGGTTCCACGCTTTGCAAGATTCGATCTGCGACATAAATAGAATTTTACAATTTTGATCCTATATTCCATAAAAGGAATGTACATGTATCTAGATCAAAAATAAAATCCTAATAAAACTAAATACAGCTCCTGCTGAATTTTATAATACAATCATGCACACACATATAAATGCCCTTGACATGTCCAAGGGTCCAATCACACACATAAAACTATAAGCCATAATAGTTGGATCCTGCATCCACAAAGTTAGCACATCCTACTATTATCCTGCCTAATTATGTATGACATGTGCATAATTAAACTAATACCAAATACACAGAGGCAAAACCCTAGCTCTGATATCAATTGTTGGTTGCTACTCGGAAAGCCTAGAGGTTCCACTGTACAAAAATTTTGTACAAAGGTCTGAACCTTTTCCTAGCTACCATATGTTCTTTTAAATTAAATTTTGGATCGCCTGCGAAACTTAACACGTTTGATCCAAAACTTAATCTATTTGTTCTTTTAGGTTTTGACTTGGATCTCCTGCGGAACTTAACACGTTCGACCCAAGTCACCTTAAGTTATTAATTCCATTAAATATTAATTTCCATAATCGGTTCCCAGTACTGACGTGGCGAGGCACATGGCCTTCTTGGATATGGGAGCAACCACCACCGACTAGACAAAACCTTTTATAGAAAGCTAATATTTAATTTCCTAAAATAACTTTAGGTTAACCGAAAAGAACAATCAAATCACAAGGAAAAGAAAAACAAAAGAACACTATATCGAAAACAAATTCAAAACTCTAGAATCGTATGCCTCTTGTATTTAGTATTATTTCCAAAAATAACTAGTATGATGCGGAAAGAAAAATGACTAGTTATACCTTTTAGAAAAACCTCTTGATCTTCTACCGTATTCCTCTTCTAACCTCGGACGTTGTGTGGGCAACGATCTTCCGAGATGAGAACCACCAAGCACCTTCTTCTTCCTTGCAAGTTTTGGCCATCAAAACTTCTTCTAGGATGAAGAGGTTCAGCCACCATCACCATGCTCCAAGGGATGATAGAAACAAAGCTTTCTTTCTCTCCTTCTTCTTCTTCTTCTCTAAACTTGATCCGGCCACCATATGAGTCTCCACAAGAAGGATGAGGTTCGGCCATCAAAGAGAAGAAAGGAGGAGAGGATGGCCGGCCACACCAAGGAAGAAAAAGAGAGAGGAAAAATAATAGAGTTGTTAGCCATGAAGGCACCTCTACCCTCTCTTTTATAATCCTTGGCCTTGGCAAATAAGGAAATTTAAATAAAAATTTCCTTAATTCTTTTGCCATTGATAAGGAAAATTTATTTAATTAAAATAATTTTTTTCTCATCAACAATGTGGCCGGCCACTTTAAACCAAGCAAAGGAAATTTAATTCAATCAAGAATTAAAACTTTCCTAATTTGTTTCCGGAAATTTTATAAAAAATTTCTCTAATAATTTTCCCTTCATGATGATCAATAAAAAGGAGATTTTATAAATTAAAATATTTCTTTTAAACATGTGGATAAAAAGAAAGTTATCTTTAAAAAATTAAAATCTCTTCCAATCTACAAATAAGGAAAGATATCTAATCTTTTCTTAATCCTTGTAGAAGCTTTATAAAAGAGATATTTAATTTTTAAACTCTCTTTTAAATCATGAACATGATTAAAAGGAAAGTTTTTACCAAAATTAAAATCAACCTTTTAATCTACAAATAAGAAAAAAGATTTAACTCTTCTCTTAATCTTTTGTAGAATCTTATAAAAGGAAAGATTTAAATTTTTAAACTCTCTTTTAAATCATGTTATCCACATGAGAAAAATTTTAAAAATAAAATTCCTTTTTATTTTAATAGGGTCGGCCACCTAAGCTTGAGTTCAAGCTAGGGCCGGCCACATGAATTCACCCATGAACCAAAACATGGCCGACCCTAGCTTGGTCTCCAAGCTAGCTTGGCCGGCCCCCTATAGGATGGGTAAGAAGGTGGGTATAGGTGGATATAGTATTCTATAATTAAGAGGCTACGATAGGGACCGAGAGGAGGATTTGGTTTTGGTCTCCCGATAAAATTAAGCATCCCGTGTTCGCCCCGAACACACAACTTAATTTTATCAATAATAATTCATTCCACTAGAGAATTATTATTGAACTACCGCACCAATCCCAAATTACATTTTTGGGCTCCTTCTTATTATGAGTGTGTTAGTCTCCCTGTGTTTAAGATAACAAATGTCCACTAATTAAGTAAGTTACTGACAACTCACTTAATTAATATCTAGTTCCAAGAGTAGTACCACTCAACTTCATCGTCATGTCGGACTAAGTCCATCTGCAGGGTTTAACATGACAATCCTTTTGAGCTCCTCTTGGGGACATTCTCAACCTAGTATCTCTAGGACACAGTTTCCTTCTATAATCAACAACACACACTATAAGTGATATCATTTCCCAACTTATCGGGCTTATTGATTCATCGAACTAAATCTCACCCATTGACAAATTAAAGAAATAAATATCAAATATATGTGCTTGTTATTATATTAGGATTAAGAGCACACACTTCCATAATAACTGAGGTCTTTGTTTCTTTATAAAGTCAGTATAAAAGAAACGACCTCTAATGGTCCTACTCAATACACTCTAAGTGTACTAGTGTGATTATATAGTTAAGATAAACTAATACCTAATTACACTACGACCTTCAAATGGTTTGTTCCTTTCCATCTTGGTCGTGAGCTACTGTTTATAATTTATAAGGTACTGATAACATGATCCTCTATGTGTGACACCACACACCATGTTATCTACAATATAAATTAATTGAACAACTATATTTATCACAAATGTAGACATTTGACCAATGTGATTCTTATTTCTAGATAAATGTTTATACCAAAAGCTAGGCTTTTAGTATACACTCTAACATTTCCACCCCTGGCCAGTGGATTTTTGCCTCCCCCAGGATTCGAACTCTAAACCTCCAGACTTAAGTATTAGAGTTTATGAATCCTAGTAAGCAAGTGAGATCAAGGCCAATGGTCGACGGTCGACGACCCGAGGGTCGGCAAATGGGCCGCTAAATGGGTCGGGTCGTTACAGACAGTGGCCACCCCTGGCAAGTGGATGTTTGCCTCCCCTAGGATTCGAACTCTACTCTCACTTGGTTACCAAGATTCATAAACTCTAATACTTAAGCCTGGAGGTTTAGAGTTCGAATCCTGGGGGAGACAAAAATCCATTGGCCAGGGGTGGAAAGACCTAGTGAGTAACGACACGGCCAAAGGGTCATCGGTCGACGACATGAGAGGTCGCCAAATGGGTCGACGACATAAGGGCAGCTGCAAGGCGTTACTCAAAGGGCCAAGAGGCGCCTTTTTATTGTAACGACCCGACCCATTTGGCGGCCCATTTGGCGACCCTCGAGTTGTCGACCGTCGACCGTCTGGCGTGTCGTTACTCACTAGGACTTTCCACCCCTGGCAGTGGATTTTTGCCTCCCCCAGGATTCGAACTCTAATCCTCCAAGCTTAAGTATTAGAGTTTATGAATCATGGTAACCAAGTGTAATCATCTCACTTGGTTATCAGGATTCATAAACTCTAATACTTAAGCCTGGAGGTTTAGAGTTCGAATCTTGGGGGAGGCAAAAATCCACTGCCAGGGGTGGAAAGTCCTAGTGAATAACGGCACGGCCGATGGTCGACGGTCGACGACCCGAGGGTCACCAAATGGGCCGCCAAATGGGCCGCCAAATGGGTCGAGTCGTTACAATAAATCTAATACTTAAGCTTGGAGGTTTAGAGTTCGAATCCTGGGAGAGGCAAAAATCCACTGGCCAGGGGTGGAAAGTCCTAGTGAGTAACGACACGGCCTACGGTCGACAGTTGATGACCCGAGGGTCACCAAATGAGCCGCCAAATGGGCCGCCAAATGGGTCGGGTCGTTACAATAAAAATGTGCCTTTTTATTGTAACGACCCGACCCATTTGGCGACCCTAGGGTCGTCGACCATCGACCGTCGGTCGTGCCATTACTCACTAGGACTTTCCACCCTTGGCTAGTGGATTTTTGCCTCCCCCAGGATTCGAACTCTAAACCTCCAGGCTTAAGTATTAGAGTTTATGAATCTTGGTAACCAAGTGAGATCATCTTGTTGGTGCAGGAAGCATCTGACGATCGAACCTTAGTTTTGATAATGGCAAAGGATTCAAAGTTAAGTTAGTGTGTGATCTAACATGTTTAAATGAGTGTTTCAGGAAAGTCCTAGCTGCGGTTAGGCAGGTGAAAAACCTTAAGGGGTGGTAACCTTAGGTCCTAGGGGGCGGTAACCCTAGGTGGAGAAAAACCCTAAGGGGCGGTAACCTTAGGTGGAGGAAAACCCTAAGGGGCGGTAACCTTAGGTCCTAGGGGGCGGTAACCCTAGGTGGAGAAAAACCCTAGGGGGCGGTAACCCTAGGTCCTAGGGGATGGTAACCCTAGGCGAAAAGTCCAGTCGGTCTGAAGGACCAGACTGGCATCAGGTAATCTCTCCTGAGGGGAGTAGGTGAGGACGCGTTCCCCGTAGAGGGAACAGTAGGCGTCGGGTCGACCTAGGGTTTCCGGTTGGAAATCCGAAGTCAGACTCGGACAGTCCGAAGACTGTCAGTTATTCCTTACTTTGTTTTATCAGATTCTAACATTGTCTTGCAGGGTATTTTGCTCAGACTAACCTTTGTTTGCAGGTGAGGAACCTGCTGGAAAAAGGTGGTCCGGGCGCCCGGAATGGATCCGGGCGCCCGGAACAGGTCCGGGCGCCCGGGATCAAATTTTATCCCTGCCGCGACTTCGTCACGTGGAGCATCCTGGTTGGTTGGCCACGTCACACTCCAGGCGCCCGGAAAGGTCCCAGGCGCCCTGAATGTCATATAAAAAGAGGGTTGAGGTGCAGCTTCAAAACAACAATTGAACAAGCCTTCCTTCTACTGTGTGCTGCTCAAGAAACGACTCTAAAGTGCTGTTACAGTCGCCGACGACCTAAAGCTTCAGTTATTATTTTGTTGTCGGTATTATTTCAATTCCAGTTGTACTTATTTCCGTGTACTTATTCACGATATTATAGTTGTTGCCCACCGGAAGCGATCAAGGATCGCGGGCCTTCGAGTAGGAGTCACCTTAGGCTCCGAACGAAGTAATTCCCTGTGTCTCTGTGTTTGATTGTCTTTATTCCGCTGCTTATTACTCTATTAGTTTCACGTACGATTTACGATTTCGAAAAATGAAATAGCCACGAGCGCTATTCACCCCCCCTCTAGCGCTTTCGATCCATCAATTGGTATCAGAGCGGGGTCATTTTGAATCGGTGCAACCACCATTCAAAATATTTTTGTCGTGGAATTTTTTTTTCGGAGTCGATTAGAATTTAGCCTCATAGCTATATTCTAATTATTTTTCCGTCGAATCGGTTTTTCTCGGAATTGGTGCAACACCACCCGAGTTCGTGATTCATTTTTTTTCCTTCCGCACTACTAAGCCAGGACCAAGTCCTGGGACATTTTTTTGTGGTTGTTTTTCGCTTTAGGTAAAACTGAAATGGCCCTTCAAGAAGGCTACAGTACTGCCCGCCCGCCGCTATTCACCGGAGACGACTTCGGGTACTGGAAAGGTCGGATGGAGGCATATCTCCATACTCACTTTGAAGTTTGGATGATTGTCAAAACCGGATTCGAACTACCATCTGACACCACCGGCAAACCACTACCGTACGAGGACTGGGATGCATCCTTAATCAAGAAAGTGGAAGCTAATGCCAAGGCAACCTGCACCCTCCAGTGTGGCCTATCAAAAGAAGAACTCAACCGCGTCGGCCCCTTCAACAGAGCCAAAGAATTGTGGGAGAAGCTAATTGAACTTCACGAAGGGACATCCCACACCAAAGTAAGTAAAAGAAACTTAATTTTTAATAAATTATTTAACATCAAATTGCAGGAAGGTGAAACAGCCGCCCAACTCCATGCCCGGATTCAAGATCTGCTCAATGGTCTTCATGCGATTGGACAGAAGGTAGACAACCGGGACGTCATAAGGTATTCTCTAAACGCCTTTCCAAGGAACACCTTGTGGGCATCCATGGTAGATGCCTACAAGGTCTCCAAGGACTTGTCTACCATTAAATTAGATGAACTGTTTGCAGAATTCAAACTTCACGAACAGACTAATGCACACCCGACCGAGAAAGGGTTGGCTTTGGTTGCAGGAACAGGGAGATCGCGTGAGTCAAAGGTCAAGCGAAGAACCGAACCTGAGTCAGAAGAAGAACCAGACTCAGAAGACGACGATGAACTCACAATCGAAATAGTCCGCTTAGTAAAGAAGCTCTGCAAAAAGAAGGGCTTCAACAAAAAGGATCTCAGAAAGGCCATTCAGTCTAAAGAAGCCCAACCAAGCTCGAAGGTCAAATTCGAAGTGACATGCTACGGGTGCAATCAGAAGGGTCACATCAAGGCGAATTTCCCGAACCAGAAGGATCCAAAGAAACCCAAAAGAAAGAAGGCATTGAAGGCAACATGGGACGAGTCTTCTTCCGAGGAATCCGACGACGAAGAACAAGAACAGACGAACTTTCTTGCCTTGACAGCCCGGGACTTCACCAACGGATCCGGAAGTGAGGACGAATCAGAAGCCGAGTCCGAGAGAAGCCACGGATCCGCATCCGTTTCCGAAGGGCCGAACCCCTCTGTAAGTAAAAGTCGGTTATATAGTTTAATTAATTATTTAATGCATAAAGTAGCTAAGTCTAAGATTTGAATTAAAGCACTTCTAAAGGAGGTAACACTCCTTAAAGAAACGCCTAATAACGAATCCTTAACTGATCAAGTTCAGATTAGAACCTCAACTCAAGTTCAAAAACTTGAGGAAGAGAATTCCAATCTGAAAAGTCAAGTCAAGGATTTGAAAACAACTCTAGAGCGATTTTCCTTGGGATCCAAGAATCTTAACTTAATTCTTGGAACTCAAAGGGCAATCTACAATCGAACTGGACTAGGATATAAAAAGAAGTATAAATCTTACCTATCCTTAATAAAACCAAATAGAAAAATGGTCCAAGCATGGGTTGCCAAGTCCAACCTGATCAATCAAGTTGGACTTGGATATTATTGGGTTCCTAAGGATCAAATACATTACCTCAATAAACCTTATCGAGGCTATGATCCAGGGGGAGCTAAAACAATAAAAATTCGAAATTAATCTAAAAACTCAAAATTGAAAAATTCATAATTAAAAATTAAAATTTCAAAATTCAAATTAGAAATTAATCATTAAAATTATTCATTCAAATTCAAAATTAATTATTAAAATTTAAAATTCAAAATTCGAAATTAATTATTAAAATTTAAAATTCAAAATTCGAAATTAATTGTTCAAAATTTCAAAATTCAAATTAGAAATTAATCATTAAAATTATTCATTCAAATTCGAAATTAATTATTAAAATTTCAAAATTCAAATTCGAAATTAATTATTCATTCAAAATCGAAATTAATTATTAAAATTTCAAAATTCAAATTAGAAATCAATCATTAAAATTATTCATTCAAATTCGAAATTAATTATTAAAATTTAAAATTCAAAATTCGAAATTAATTATTGAAATTCAAAATTCAAATTCGAAATTAATTATTCATTCAAATTCGAAATTAATTATTAAAATTTAAAATTCAAATTCAAAATTAATTATTAAAATTTAAAATTCATATTCAAAATTAATTATTAAAATTCAAAATTCAAAATTCGAAATTAATCATTCAAAATTCAAAAATTCGAAATTAATTTTTAATCAAATAGAAGGAGGGTCCAGAATAGCTAGCAACTCCGAAATCTATTTACCCGACTGGGTAACCGAACTTAATCTACCCGAAATGGGTAAACAAGAGTAGATTACCCGACAGGGTAAATAAGGATTGATTAAAAGGGTTAGATTTAACTTGAAACACAGTACTGGTGAAGTTTTTGGATGATAGTACATTGGAGAAACTTGGGCATCGCATGTCTAGGAAGATATGGCTTCGACCTGGTGCATTTGGCCAAGTGGAACTAACCGAAGCTACCCTTAAATGGATCCTAACTAGTTAGACCAAGGTTTAGTATTAAGCTCAATGGGTAAGACTATTTGGGAAACCTCGAAGGCATGGTTACTTTAATGAGCTCCTTGTGACTCACCATAGCCCAGAAGTTTATCCAAAGAACGCTTACTTGTTGAACCCAAAGCTAAACCCAAATCTAACGTAAAGTTAAACAAACCCTAAAAATTGAACTAATTCATCTCACAAAATAATAGGATCCCCTGATTGAAAAACATACATCGGGTGAGATGACTAAGCAAATTAAAATTTAAACATTCCTCCAAATTACTTAAACATCTTCAAATCAAATTAACTTAACCAATTTCAAAATTGAATTAATTTAAAATAACTCTCAATTAAACATCACCAAATAAACTCAGATTAGGTAAGATGCTAAATTAGGGACCTACTTCAATCAAAGTGTCTTTTGATCCATCAACTACTTTATGTGTAGGAATTGGATCAATGGATGTTGGACAGTGGATGCTCCAGACATATGACTGGAGATAGAATGAAGTTCACTAAGCTAAAACTAAAAAACCTAGGATCAGTTGCATTCGGCAACGATGGAAAACTGAAAGTAATCGGAAAAGGTAATATCGAGCTTAATTCTGATTTTATTATTCGAAAAGTACTGTTAGTTGAGAATTTTAATTTTAATTTATTAAGTATAAGTCAACTATGCGATACTGGTTATTTAGTCAATTTTACCAAGTCTGAATGTATAGTCAAACATGTCGATAATCCAAAAATCACACTTAAGGGCACTAGGAAAGATAATGTTTACACCATTCATCTACCGTCGTCCTCAATAAAATGTTTTCTAACACAACAAGAGGAAACTGAGTTATGGCACAGACGACTCGGTCACACTCACACAAGACTCATTTCAAAAATGAGTCAAAATGGACTAGTTAGAGGGTTGCCCAAATTAAAAGTTATTGAAGACTCAATCTGTAATGCATGTCAACAAGGAAAACAAACCAAGTCCACCCACAAGTCAACCAATACGGTTAGAACTACCCATCTACTTGAGCTCCTTCACCTAGATCTATTTGATTCACATGGAGCCAAGTCACTAAGCAAGAACCAATATTGCTTTGTCATAATTGATGACTACTCCAGGTTCACCTGGGTAAAATTTCTAAAAACAAAAGATAAAACCTTTAAAATATTTAGTAATTTTTGTAAATTAACAGAAAATGAAAAAGATACTAAAATTAAAAGGATAAGAAGTGATCATGGAGGAGAATTTGACAATCACAACTTCACTGAATTGTGTGAAATAAATGGGTACAAACATGAATTCTCCTGCCCTAGAACCCCCCCAACAAAATGGTTTAGTAGAACGTAAAAACAGAACCTTACAAGAAGCTGCTAGAACCATGTTAAACGAATATAATCTATCTAATCAATTCTGGGCTGAAGCAATTAGTACAACATGCTACATTCAAAATAGGATCTTAATTAACAAATTTCAAAATAAAACTCCCTATGAAATTTATTATAATAAAATTCCTAACTTAAACTATTTAAAAGTATTTGGGTGTAAAGTCTTTATTTTAAACACTAAAGATTACTTAGGAAAATTTACATCAAAAACAACCCCAGGAATATTTTTAGGGTACTCAACCACTAGTAGAGCATATAGAGTATATAACAAGAATACCTTAAAAGTAGAAGAAACAACAAATATAAAATTTGATGAAGACACTAAAGATGAAACTGAAGATACAGAAAATGCTAATCCAATAAACAGAGAATATGACGAAACGCAACCTGAACCTATTGAATCTGAAGAACAAATCACTAATTCAAATGACATACGAACAACCAGAACAAGCACAAATCACCCATCTGACCAAATATTGGGTGATCCAACTGTAGGAGTAAGAACTAGGTCATCCTATAGAAGCCAGAGTCAAATAGCCCTAATTTCAAAAATTGAACCCAAAACCATAGAAGAGGCCCTACCAGACCCAGATTGGACTATAGCAATGCAAGAAGAACTGGCCCAATTTGAAAGAAATCAGGTATGGGAATTAGTGCCTAAACCCATTGATAAAACCATAATTGACACTAAATGGGTTTTTAGAAACAAATTAAATGATCAAGGTGAAATAGTAAGAAATAAAGCCAGGTTAGTAGCCAAAGGGTTCAATCAAATAGAAGGGCTAGACTATGATGAGACCTATGCTCCTGTAGCAAGACTTGAATCCATTAGGATGTTGTTGGCCTATGCAGCACACAAAGGATTCAAGCTATTTCAAATGGATGTAAAATCCGCATTCTTAAACGGATTTATTAAAGAAGAAGTATACGTAGGTCAACCCCTAGGATTTGAGGACATAGAACATCCAAATTATGTCTTCAAATTAAAAAAGGCCCTGTACGGACTAAAACAAGCACCTAGGGCTTGGTATGAATGACTGTCCAACTATCTAATATCAAAAGAGTTCAACCAAGGTCAAATAGACCCAACCCTTTTTGTAAAAACCTTTGAAAACGACATCTTTATAGCACAAATTTACGTCGACGATATCATTTTTGGATCAACCAACTCAAAATTTTTAAAAGAGTTTACCAAACTAATGGAAAATGAATTTGAAATGAGTCTAGTAGGTGAACTCAATTTCTTTTTAGGGTTACAAATTAAGAAAACCAAGGATGGAATTTATATCTATCAAACTAAATATGCTAAGGAACTAATTAGTAAATTTGGAATGGAAAATTCAAAAATCATTAATACACCAATGGCTACTAATGTTAAAATTGACTCAGACTTAGAAGGAAAACCAGTAGACTTGAAATACTATCGAAGTGCGATAGGAAGTCTACTGTACCAAACTGACATCATCTTTGCAGTAGGTATGTGTGCAAGATACCAATCTTGTGCAAGAGAGTCTCACTTAACATTAGTAAAAAGAATCCTTAGGTATGTTAAGGGAACCTTAAACGTAGGACTTTGGTACCCTAGATCGTGCACCCTTGATCTAACCGGCTACTCTGACTCTGACTATTCCGGATGCAAGCTAGATAGAAAAATCACAAGTGGTAGTTGTCAATTTTTAGGGCACTGCCTAGTAAGTTGGTCAAGTAGAAAGCAACACTGTGTTGCCTTATCTACCACTGAAGCTGAATATATAACACTAGGTGAATGCACATCTCAGTTACTATAGATGATGCATACCCTTAAAGACTATCAACTTGAATATCAAAAAACAAAAATCTCAATTGATAACATAAGTTCAATAAACCTAACAAAAAACCCAATTCATCACTCAAGGACTAAACATATAGAAGTAAAGCACCACTTTGTAAGGGATCATGTAGCTAAGGGTGATATTGTACTCAACTATGTTGAGTCCAAATCAAACCTAGCTGACATCTTTACAAAACCCTTACCTGAACTTGAGTTCAGTACACTTAGAAGACAAATAGGAATGTGTTGGGTAGAATAGATACCTTCAATTCAGTCTTTTTAATACTTTTTGTTTTTTTTAATTCTAGGCAAAACTGATTTCTCAAAATCCCTACTTTACTAGACTTTCAAAAGTTGGATTTAGCCTAGGATTTCCCCCCTAGAAATCATGTTCCCCCAGGACTCAGCCAGAGCATCTCACAAACACCTAGGTTTACCTTGATTGTGTTTGTAAAACATAGAACGGTGTGAGATGCATAGGGTACAGCCTGGACTCGAGAATGCTTATTTCTGTGCATCAATATGAGTCTGGGCGTTAAATATGTGATTAACAGTAATCAAATCAAGTCTTCCAGCCTTAGTCAAATCTAACTGGATCAATTGACTTGACTTGACTAACCAAGTGAACACTGTTGCCCTCTAGGCAATCAGCAAGTAGCTAAACGGTTAGACAGTTGGTGAAGGAAATAATAGGTTTAAGCATGTCTGTACTTAAGAGATCTGATACCTGATCAAAACAAATCTTTACTCATGCTTGGACTTTAGGGCTCTGATACCTTACTAAAACAAAATGACAAGCTATTAAAAAATAAGGCTATCGCTTCTCCTTTGCCTTAAGTATTCTTGAAATTCATTTCAAAGCAACTAGAAAACTTTCTCCAAATTTTCAAGTGTCCTCTATTCTGAAAATTTTTTTTATTTAAACTGAAACCATTTTAAAAAATTCTACAGTTGAAATTTTTTCTAAAGTTGAAAATTTTTTTTAGCTTTGAAATTTTTTTTAAAATCTTCCCTTGAAATTTTCTTTAAAAACCTGAATATTTTTTCAAGAAGATTTCTGAAGCTGAAAATTTTGTTTGAAAATTTTTGAAGTTGACATTTTTTGTTTGAAAAATTCTGAAGTTAAAATTATTTAAAGCTTTGAAAATTTTTTTTCTTTAAAACCTGAATATTTTTTTCAGAAAATTTCTGAAGCTGAAAATTTTGTTTGAAAACCTTTTGGTTGAAAAACTTCTGAAATTGAAAATTTTGTCTAAAAATTTCTGAAGTTAAATTTTTGTTTGAAAATTTCTCTGTGAAAATTTTGGAAACTCCCAAAACACACTAAGTTAAAAAGAGTTCCTCTTGGGAAATCACTTCAAACAATATCAATTGACAAAATTTTGAAAAATATTGTTGCCTTTCACTTGCTCCTTGCCTGAATAAAACGTTTTTTTTGCTAAATTCTGTCTTGAAAAATTAAGTTTTTTCAAAACTAGTTCATTTTTGATATATGGAAAAGGGGGAGAATAGAGAAATTCAAAGAAAGAGATAAAATAATTCAAATTCAAAGAAAGAGTATAGAAATTCAAAGAAAATATTTTAAAGGGAACTTGTATTAAGGGGGAGCTATGTTTATCTTGCTATCACGCTTATCTTGTTCCTTGTGCTCATATATAACTGCATAATTTTAACTTAACATTGAATTTCGGTTGCCATTATCAAAAAGGGGGAGATTGTTGGTGCAGGAAGCATCCGACGATCGAACCTTAGTTTTGATAATGGCAAAGGATTCAAAGTTAAGTTAGTGTGTGATCTAACATATTTAAATGAGTGTTTCAGGAAAGTCCTAGCTGCGGTTAGGCAGGTGAAAAACCCTAAGGGGTGGTAACCTTAGGTCCTAGGGGGCGGTAACCCTAGGTGGAGAAAAACCCTAAGGGGTGGTAACCTTAGGTCCTAGGGGGCGGTAACCCTAGGTGGAGGAAAACCCTAAGGGGCGGTAACCTTAGGTCCTAGGGGGCGGTAACCCTAGGTGGAGAAAAACCCTAGGGGGCGGTAACCCTAGGTCCTAGGGGGTGGTAACCCTAGGCGAGAAAATCCTAGGGGGCCGGACTGGCATCAGGTAATCTCTCCTGAGGGGAGTAGGTGAGGACACGTTCCCCATAGAGGGAACAGTAGGCGTCGGGTCGACCTAGGGTTTCCGGTTGGAAATCCGAAGTCAGACTCGGACAGTCCGAAGACTGTCAGTTATTCCTTACTTTGTTTTATCAGATTCTAACACTGTCTTGCAGGGTATTTTGCTCGGACTAACCCTTGTTTGCAGGTGAGGAACCTGCTGGAAAAAGGTGGTCTGGGCGCCCGGAATGGATTCGGGCGCTCGGAATGGATCCGGGCGCCCGGAATGGATCCGGGCGCCCGGAACAGGTCCGGGCGCCCGGGATCAAATTTTATCCCTGCCGCGACTTCGCCACGTGGAGCATCCTGGTTGGTTGGCCACATCACACTCCAGGCGCCCGGAAAGGTCCCAGGCGCCCTGAATGTCATATAAAAAGAGGGTTGAGGTACAGCTTCAAAACAACAATTGAACAAGCCTTCCTTCTGCTGTGTGCTGCTCAAGAAACGACTCTAAAGTGCTGTTACAGTCGCCGACGACCTAAAGCTTCAGTTATTATTTTGTTGTCGGTATTATTTCAATTCTAGTTGTACTTATTTCCGTGTACTTATTCATGATATTATAGTTGTTGTCCACCGGAAGCGATCAAGGATCGCGGGCCTTCGAGTAGGAGTCGCCTTAGGCTCCGAACGAAGTAATTCCCTGTGTCTCTGTGTTTGACTGTCTTTATTCCGCTGCTTATTACTCTATTAGTTTCACGTACGATTTACGATTTCGAAAAACGAAATAGCCACGAGCGCTATTCACCACCCCCCCCTCTAGCGCTTTCGATCCATCACATCTCACTTGGTTACCAGGATTCATAAACTCTAATACTTAAGCCTGGAGGTTTAGAGTTCGAATCCTGGGGGAGGTAAAAATCCACTGGCCAGGTGTGGAAAGTCCTAGTGAGTAACGACACGGCCGACGGTCAACAGTCAACGACCCGTGGGTCGCCAAATGGGCCGCCAAATGGGTCGGGTCGTTACAAGAAGATACTAAAATAAAATCGTAATATATGCTCATACCTGAAACCATATCCTAGGTTAGGTAATAGAAGATCAGGAGTAATATCGATCAACTATTGAAATGTTCATCACTACAAAGGTATCATGTGAGGTAAAGACATATTAACGATAAGTAAGTTAGGGTCTAAACACACATCACAGGTATATATCTCAACATATGTAAGCATATCAGCATAAGTAAGCAACAGCCGCATAAGCTAGCAACAACAGCATAAGTAAGCAACAACATTAGCAGATATAATAATAATGTCGTATTCATTGATGGTCACTCCCGCCCACCCCTCTGCTCCATGACCCTTGTATTGTAACGACCCGCCTTCTAACTACTAGGCTGTAAGGTGAATCGCTACAGTTGTACTGTACTGACTGTGCGGAAAACTGATCTAATTAAAACTTTTCTACTAATTGATGACTATTCTTGGTTCTACATGTGCTAAAGGATGTAATCTGAGGAACACAAAGCGTATCCTACATCCCCCATGGACTAGAAGTTGATCTACTGAGTTTCTTGGTCGAAACTGAGCTTCCCAATCGATCCAAACTGAACTGGATCGATTGCTTTCCGTTGGATCGATCCACGGATCGATCCAGGCTGCTACTGGCACGGATGAACACCCTGGATCGGTCAGCTGACCAATCCAGAAGCTGCATCGCTTCTGTATGCTGCTGGATCGGTCTCCCGACCGATCCAGGAGTACACTGATCGGTCTGTAGACCGATCCAGTGGCAGAGAGTCAAGCCCGAGAACTTCTCAGGCACCAGTGAACCATGGGATCCTCAAGCTTGGTTCAAGACACTGGAGAGTACGATGGAGCTTCTGGACTGGCCAGAACAGGAGAAGGTGAAATGTGCCTCCTTCTGCTTGACAGGAGATGCACGTATGTGGTGGGAGAGAATCAGAGCGAAGCGTCCAGTAAACCAGATGACATGGGCTGACTTTGAGAAAGAATTCTTCGAGGAGTTATTTCACATGCGGGTCACAAACCGCCACTACGACGAGTTCACTGAGTTTCGCCAGGGCAACCTTTCAGTGGAGAAAGCCGTGAAGAAATTCAACATATTGGCTCGTCTATGCCCCGAACTAGTCGGCACAGAAAAAGAAAGAGTCCGGTTGATGCTCAAGATGCTGAGGCCGGAAATAGCAATGAACATGGCTAGCGGCGTTCAAAGGCCGCAAACCACTGAAGAACTAGTCAGCAGTGCTCTGACCACCGAGCACTACCAGAACAATATCAAGCAGCAGAAGCAAGTCCTCTCAGAGTCCAAAGGGCAAGGAGGCTCAGGTACTCAGAAACAACAGGGCCACAGCTCTAACTGGAAAGGGAACTCCAGCAGCAAGCGCAAATCAGGGAGTTACCCGAAAGGAGGACCAGCTAGCAAAAAGCCCAGTTACCCCAAATGTGCTACTTGTGGGAAATTCCATCCTGGAGTTTGTCGCAAGGGCACCCAAGGATGCTTTGAGTGTGGGCAGGAAGGGTATATGGCTAAACAGTGCCCAAACAAGACAATTCTTCCTCAACCACAGCCGATTCAGTACAGAGGCTAGCCAGCTCAGTTACATCATATGCAGGCCGTTCTAGATGGTCCACACATCAGCCAGGGCCGATTAGAAGCCCCTCCAGCTACGACCAATGCGAGGATCTACTCACTCACCAGAGAGGACGTAGCAAATGCCTCGACAGTTGTCACAGGTCAGATTAGTATTTTACAGCAAAGTACAATTGTCTTGTTCGATACTGGGGCAACCCATTCTTATATATCCAGGATGTTTTCCGAAAAGTTAGCGATACCCCTAGAGGTACTCAGTAGTCAGTTTCTGACGACATTACCTTCAGGAGAAACTATGGCATCCACACACTGGCTCAAAAAGGTGCCAGTCATTATAGCAGACCGAGAACTCTTTTGTGATCTGATAGTGTTAGACATGACTGATTATAACATCATCTTTGGTATGGACTTCCTGATCAAATACGGTGCCTCTATAGTGTGCCGTAAATAGAAAGTCATATTCCAACCTGAAGCAGAAGTACAGTTTGAATACGTCGGAGAACCAAAGAGAAAAGCCAAAAAGTTTCTCTCAGCTCTGAAAGCACAGAAGTTAATGGATACAGGATGTACGAGATTTTTAGCGCATGTAGTCAATGTCAGTCAGGACAAGGACCAACAGCTAGCAGAGGTCCGAGTCGTATGTGACTACCCAGTAGTCTTCCCAGAAGAGTTACTAGGCTTAGCACCAGACAGGGAGATTGAATTTGAGATAGAACTCATTCCCGGTACAAACCCTATCTCCAAAGCACCTTATCGCATGGCTCCAGCAGAACTGAAGGAACTTCATGAGCAACTACAGGAGCTGCTTGACAAGAGCTTCATACGTCCTAGTCACTCACCATGGGAGCGCCTGTATTGTTCGTGAAGAAGAAGGACAGGAGCATGCGCCTGTGTATAGATTACCGAGCGCTGAACCAAGTCACTATCAAGAACAGGTATCCCCTTCCCAGAATAGATGATCTGTTTGATCAGCTAAAGGGAGCAGCAGTATTCTCTAAGATAGATCTCAGATCAGGATATCATCAGGTGAAGGTTAAAGAAGGGGATATACCTAAGACAGCATTCAGGACCAGATACGGACATTACGAGTTCGTAGTCATGCCCTTTGGCGTGACAAATGCTCCGGCTACTTTCATGGACCTCATGAACAGGGTATTCAGAGAATACTTGGATAAGTTCGTTATCGTGTTCATCGATGACATCCTTGTCTATTCAGGAACTCAGGAAGAACACGCAGAGCACCTGAAAATAGTATTGCAGACCCTTCAGCAGAACCAATTATACGCCAAGTTCACAAAATGTGAATTCTGGCTAGATCAGGTGTCCTTCCTGGGTCACATCATCTCAAAGGATGGTATCATGGTAGACCCCAGTAAGATAGAAGCTGTGAGTAACTGGAAAAGACCCAAGAACGCTAGTGAGATCAGAAGCTTTCTGGGATTAGCAGGGTATTATAGAAAATTCGTAGAGGACTTCTCCAGGATAGCCTCCCCACTGACAGCTCTCACCAGGAAGAACAGAAAATTTCGGTGGACAGAGGACTGTGAGAATAGCTTCAGCGAGCTAAAAAGAAGATTGACCAGTGCACCTATTCTAACTCTACCAGAAAACACAGACAGCTTTGATATATATAGTGATGCCTCTAAGTTGGGACTAGGATCAGTGCTGATGCAAGATGACAAGGTAATCGCCTACGCCTCCAGACAAATCAAGGACTATGAGAGGAATTATCCTACTCATGACCTCGAGCTTGCAGTGGTAGTGTTCGCTCTCAAAATTTGGAGACATTACTTGTATGGAGCTCAGTGCAGAGTGTATACAGATCATCAGAGTCTGAAGTACTTCTTCACTCAGAAGGATCTGAATATGTGGCAGCACAGATGGCTAGAGCTGGTCAAAGACTACGATATAGACATCCTCTACCACCCAGGGAAAGCCAATAGGGTAGCAGACGCACTTAGCAGAAAGTCCAGTGCTACCTTATTATCGCTAGCAGCCATGTCACTGCCCCTACAGAAAGAGATCACAGATTTTGGTCTCGAACTTATAGTGGGATAGCTCTCTACTATGACATTGGAGTCTACCTTGCTTGGTGACATCCAGACAGCTCAGGAACAGGATCCTGAGATTCAGAAAATCAAGCAAGGGGCAGCAGAATCAGAAAGTGGAGAATTCAGAGTATCCGATAGTGGGGTATTGTACTTTGGTGACAGATTATGTGTTCTAACTCAGGAGGAACTACGAAGAAAGATTTTAGATGAGGCTCACAAGACTCCCTATGTGATGCATCCTGGCTCCACCAAGATGTACCAGGACTTGAAGAAATATTTTTGGTGGCCTGGGATAAAAAGAGATATCGCTAGATATGTCAGTACCTGTCTGACCTGTCAGAGGGTCAAGGCAGAACATCAGAGACCAGGAGGAGTTTTGCAGCCTATTCAGATTCTAGAATAGAAGTGGGAAGACATTTCTATGGATTTCGTAGTGGGATTACCCAGAACCACGAATGGTTTTGATACCATCTGGGTAATAGTCGACAGGTTGACTAAATCAGCCCACTTCTTAGCGATCAGGATATCCTACTCCATGGAACAGCTAGCTCAGTTGTATCTCAAGGAGATCGTCAGACTGCATGGAGTCCCACGAACCATCATCTCAGATAGAGACAGTAGATTCACATCACACTTCTGGGAGTGTGTACAGTCAGCCTTGGGCACGAAGCTAAAGTTCAGCACAGCTTTCCATCCTCAGACAGATGGTCAGACGGAGCGAGTAAATCAGGTACTCGAAGATATGCTCCGAGCGTGTGCCCTAGATTTCAAAGGAAGTTGGTTCAAATATCTGAGCTTAGTAGAATTTGCATACAACAATAGCTATCAGGCCACTATCGGCATGGCACCTTACGAGGCTCTCTATGGGCGGAGGTGTAGATCTCCAATCTGTTGGTATGAGAGTGGTGAACAGAAAGAACTAGAACTTCAGACAGATCTAGTAGCAGATACCACAGCAGCTATACAGCAGAGCCGCCAGAAAAGCTATGCTGATACACGGCGCAGACCGTTAGAGTTCTCAGTTGGGGATTCAGTGTTCCTCAGAGTAGCTCCCATGAAGGGAGTAATGCGTTTTGGGAAGAAGGGCAAACTAAGTCCCAGATATGTGGGACCATACCTTATCACTAGAAGAGTTGGCAAGGTAGCATATGAGCTAGAGCTACCACAGGAGATGTCAGCCATCCATAATGTATTTCATGTCTCTATGCTGAAGAAGCATATCCCAGATGCCACCCAAGTGATTGAGCCCCAGTCAGTACCAGTCCGTGAAGACCTCAGCTATGACAGTCGGCCTATGCAGATAATAGACCGAGCAGTTAAGAAATTACGGAACAAGGAGGTACCATTAGTAAAAGTCATTTGGCAAAATCACACAACAGAAGAGGCAACATGGGAGACAGAAGCTAGTATGAGGCAGAAGTACCCATAGTTATTCTAAGTTCGGGGATGAACTTTTTATAAGGTATGGGGGATTGTAACACCCGAAAATTCTCAAAAATATTTTAGAAATATTCTATGATTTTTCTAGAATTTTAGGATATTTTTTACAGAATTTTTAGAGTAGCGGAAGTAGCAAAAATAAGTGGAATCGTAAAATAGCCTACGCGGGAATTGAACCCGAGACCTATTGGATCCTACAACTTATAGCGTACTCCAGTAACCAAGTGAACCCAGCAGGGCCGTGCTGAAAGAAAAGGGAGGCAATTAAATTTATATTAGAGTTAGGCGAAATTACCCACTTAATATAAATAGGGAATTAATAAGTGAAGAGTTATTTTTAACGTAACTTTTCTCCTCCTCACCCTAGCCACGCCGACCCCTCTCCCTTCCTCACCTCTCGGCGCCCAAGTCTAAGGAAGAACCTAGGGTTCCGTCCCTAGAGCCATAGGAGTACTTTCCGGCGACGACTCCGACATGAGGATGCTCCCTTCCGCGAGAGGAACGCATAGATGCGAGAAGATCGTCGAAGAGATCTCTCCTCCGGAAAGCCTAGCGATAAGAATCGTAAGAAACTACGAACAGGAGGTAAGAAACCCCTCACCTGCAGTATAAGTAGTTTCCGTATGATTTGTATGCATTAGTTTAGATACATGCAGTTTTTGGCACATAGGGTGTGCATTAGCGCACACCGAGTGCCCGATTAAATGCTCAGCTCGAGTAAATGCCACCATAGGCATTTTAATAGCTTAGATAAATGCAATAGAAGCATTTTTTTTAGCTTATATAGTCTTGCTACAGCTTTTATAGGACTAGATGTCCAATGGGTGGGCTCCCACAGTCGCCTCTAGGTTCAGACAACCTAGCTCTAGGTTCAGATAATCTAGAAATAGCAAGACAAGAAAAGAAATTAGCTATGTTTAGTATTTTACTTTCTCAAGGGCACTGTACTGGATTAGATATCCATTGGGTTGGACTCCCATAGTCGTCCCTAGGTTTAGCTAACCTAGTAAACCCTACTAGATTCAGAATTTGCAACCCCGGGTTTAGTTAGGGATGCACGCATAGCAAGTACAGTTGCTGGGCCCATCAGCAGTATGATTAGTATTTTCATCTATTATATATAGTTTTCAAACTCTCACAAGATAGTTATGTGAATTTAGTATAGCCTCAGTATTAGTCTAGCATTAGCTTAGCTCAGCTTTCTGTATCAGTATAGTTTTCCTATTGATACGATGTGATAGTTATGATTAGCTTTATTGCATTGATTAGTTCGATTTCTATGTGTTGTATGCCATGCCATGCTTAGCATATTCAGTATACATATATTTCAAATAGCATGTTTTCAAGGCATAAATTACATCGTATGCATGTTTTGTGAGGTAGATGGTTTCTTACTAAGCGTAAAGCTTACAGATACTCTTTCCTTATACTGCAGATAAAGGTAAAGGAAAGATTGACTAGCGGAGTGTAACACCCCTAGAAAGCCTAGAAGGGTAATGGGAGTACGAATGAAAAGATGATGTAAATACTCTATGTTAAATATTAAGATGGATTTAGATGATTAAAACTTTATGAAAGAAAAATAAAGTTGAGAATATAATCATCTATACATGATTTAAAATGTATGGAATTAATGTGGACAAAAGAAAGAAATAAGAGATAATATGTACATGTATGAAATATTTATGCATAATGCATAATATATATGAATTATTATGTGTAAAAGAAAATAAAATGTTAGAAGAGAGATTGAACCTTGGATCTCTTGTAGGGAACATGTATAGGATACCAAAGGGGATAGGAGAATTATTAGTAAAGAGAGGAAGGATTAAGTAGTTAAGAATAAGAAAGGATTCTTTCTACTTAAAAAGAAAAAGAAGTAAAAATATGCATAACCAAGTTTTGAACCTTGGTTCTCTTGTGGATGCATGCATGTGTTAACCAATTGGGATAAGAGAGGATATTGTAAGAGGAGAGATAGAAAATTTTATTAAAGGAGAGAAAAGAGAGAGATTAAGAGAGAACTCACAAGGCATATCTCTAGAATATTCCTATCATAAAGAAGAGGAATAAATGGGGAGGATGAATCAAGTCAAATTTCCTCCCCTCATTTTAGTATAAATAGGCATGGAGGGGTGACTTCAAATTCATCCTCCACTCCTCTCCCTCTCCTCCTCCCTCTTGTGCCGAGACCCCCCTCTCTTCTTCTTCTTGTTGCCATGCAACACAAGAGGAAGGAAGCTCCTCTTCCTCCTCACTCCCTCCCTCTTCTTTCTTCCTTGTTGTTGCCGAGCAACACAAGAGGGAGAAGCTTCTTCTTCCTCCCCTCTCCACCAAAAGACCTAGCCACTCCTTTCCCTCCATTGGTGCCGAACCTAGCAAGCAAGAAGAAAGGTCCAAGCAAGTTCTCAATTCTAGGAAACTTAAGCGAAGAAGGTAAGCTTCCCCTCACCTGTGGTACAAGGCTTTTTTTATATGTTTTTATGTGAAATTTATGTAATGCCATGATATGTGATAGCATATGAAATGCTATACATAATGAGAAGAATGAAATATATGTAATTGCCATGATATGTGATAGCATATGAAATGCTATACATAATGAGAAGAATGAAATTATGTGAATGCCATGATATGTAATAGCATATGAAATGCTATACATAATGAGAAGAATGAAAAATGAAATGCATGAAAGATTGTTAAGGATATGATATGATAGTTATGCATGATAAATTACTTTGTATGGTTTGTACCAAGGGTGGGCTCCGTAAACGCCCCGGGGTCGATGGAATAAGACTCGGGCCTCGTCAGTAATGGGCTTTTGATGCCCTAGGTCGATGGAGTAAGACTCGGGCCTAGTATGTATGTATGGTAGGGTTCAAGACTTGCTACCTTGGACCTATGTATGATGTATGTGGTACAAACCGGGATCCCCAATGATGATGATATTAATTTCAAGTACTTACAAGTATAAGTATTCAAATTCATGATGCATTGCCTGCATATGTGCTTGAATTAGCTAATGATTTGATATGATGCCATGATGATATGAATATGATACCTTTGTATGTTATATGCTTATGATATTACGCATGATATTAATATACGATGACTTTCGGTTTTAGTGAGTAGGAAAGGAACTTACTGAGCCATGAGTGCTCACAGCTTACTTTCCTTGTACCGCAGATCAAAGAACTGGATGAACTAGAGGAGCAACAGGAGGAGCGGATAAGGATGTGTGTGGTGGTGGCTCGGCAAAGAACGATTCGGACAGATTAATATGATTAGTTATAGAATCAATATATGCATATTTCATCTGTGATATCATGCTTAATAAATTAAATTCTTTAAAGTTTTTATTCTTCCGCTGTTATAGTAAAACATGTACGTAAGTAGTATAAGAACGTAGCGCCGCCTTTGGTTGGGTAAGAAGGGCGGGCGTTACAGGTGGTATCAGAGTCAAGTTAGCCAGCTCACTACACACACATCAAGCTCATTCCCGCCGCTCCAAGTAAGTACAGTTGCATAATTTATTTGTATGCAAAATAGTATGATACTCTAAGATACATGAATGGTAGCCTAGGAAGGATACCTTAAGCTATACCCTAGAGAATGGTGTATGATGATAAGTAGGATGCATGAATGGTAGCCTAGATACAAGAACCTTAGGCTATAACATAAGAGGAATAATGAATCTTTAAAATCTTGTAGAAATGGACTATATCCCGTTCGAATACGATTCCGAGGATGTGGAATATTCTGGCGAATACCTCGAGTTCGCGGATGAACCTGAGATGCTGGAATACTTCGCCGTGGGATCTCCGGAACACGGCGAGTTCGGAGAAGAAGATCTCGAGGAAATCGAGGAAGGAAATTTGAACGATTATGAAGATGAAAATGAAGAAATTATGGAATACTATGAAGAAGAGAACGAGCTTCCTGAGATAGTCGAGGATGAGGTTAACCTTGCTGAATACATGGAAATGGGTTTCAACCCCAACGATATAATAGACTTCGAGTGGGGACTGAACAACCTCGAGGAGGAACTAGACGAAGACCCGATGGAACTGGACGAACCTGTTGAAGAAGACGAGGGAATGGATGAAGAGACAATAATCGACCCGGAAGAGGCACCGGAGATTCAACCTCCGATAATGCCTGATCCACCCCAGGATGGTCTGGGCAAGTCGATACAGGTTGGGTTGATAATGACTACTGCTCTCATGTCCTTTATGGCAGGAGTAGTCGCAACCTACCTGGCTGTTTAAGAGAAGAAGTTATGTAATAAAAGCTTTTTGATGAATACAAAGAGTAGAAATGGTATCAATTTAAGTATAAGGATGATAATACCATCGGCTAGATCTTGACGTGTAAGAAAGATAAGGTAATCTAAAGGTGATATGACAACCTAAGAAAGAATACCTCAATGATGACCCAAAAATGGCATGAAACCTAGACATGATGTGTTAAGATATTCATGCATGAATGATAACTTAGGCTAATCTTGTCATCATTTAGGAAATCAGGTATGGCTAGAAGACGAAATGCCAGAACGGAGGAGACAGTACCTCCACCTGATTGGGCACAAGTAGTTACTGAGCTACAACGACAGCTTACGGAACAGCAACAAATGATTGCTGCCATGATAAATCAACAAGGGAATCCCGCCACCCCAAATCAGAATAATACGCCAAACATACCAGTAGTGGAACCGGAGCCAGTGGCAGCACCGGTACCACCAGTGAATCTGGCACCGGTAGTTCGTCCGGAAGCGTATATAATCCAATGGCAAAGACTGAGGCCGGAGAAATTCTCTGGAAATTGTGAAGCATGGGACGCACAAGCTTGGTTTAAGACGATGGAGAGCATGGTAGAACTATTGGACTGGCCTGAGCATGAAAAGGTCAAATGCGTATCCTTCTGTCTCACAGGAGACGCCCGAATGTGGTGGGACAGAGTGAAAGTGAAAAGGCCAGTGAATCAAATGAGTTGGGCAGATTTTGAGACGGAATTCTTCGAAGAATTCTTCCACACTCGGGTGACAAGTAGGCACTATGATGAATTCACTGAATTTCGGCAAGGTGACCTAACGGTGGAAGAAGCGATAAAAAGATTCAACCGCCTGGCGCGACTATGCCCGGAATTAGTTAGGACGGAAGGAGAAAGGGTCAGGCTTATGCTAAAGATGCTCAGACCCGAGATAGCACTTAATGTGGCCGGCGGAGTTAACAGACCACGGACCACAGAAGAGTTAGTTAGCAGTGCCCTGAATACTGAACACTACCTGAAGGCACTAGACAAGGACAAGAAGCAAGCTCAGAAGGAAGAACTGGAAAATGTTAAAGCCAACTGGAAAGGGAACCACGGCGGAAAGGGAAAACGACGGAATGACACTGAGATTGGTCCGTCCAACAAGCAGCTCAAGTTTTCTCTGTGCAATACATGTGGGAAGAAACATCCAGGGACATGTCGTACGGGCACTAATAGGTGCTACAACTGTGGGATAGAGGGTCATAAAGCAAAAGACTGTCGTAAGGGCAAAATTAAATGCTACGACTGTGGACTAGAAGGACATCTATCTAGAGACTGCCCTACTAAAGCACCACAGTATGTTTCGAATCAAGGCGGTCCCGCAAGGTTACACCAACTGCAGACTTCCATTGAGGGACCCTCAATAAGTCAAGGGAGATTAGAAGCTCCACCAACATCTAAGGGAATCTGAGCAGAAATTGTCATTCTAAGTTCGGGGACGAACTTTCAATAAGTAGGGGAGATTGTAACACCCCTAGAAAGCCTAGAAGGGTAATGGGAGTACGAATGAAAAGATGATGTAAATACTCTATGTTAAATATTAAGATGGATTTAGATGATTAAAACTTTATGAAAGAAAAATAAAGTTGAGAATATAATCATCTATACATGATTTAAAATGTATGGAATTAATGTGGACAAAAGAAAGAAATAAGAGATAATATGTACATGTATGAAATATTTATGCATAATGCATAATATATATGAATTATTATGTGTAAAAGAAAATAAAATGTTAGAAGAGAGATTGAACCTTGGATCTCTTGTAGGGAACATGTATAGGATACCAAAGGGGATAGGAGAATTATTAGTAAAGAGAGGAAGGATTAAGTAGTTAAGAATAAGAAAGGATTCTTTCTACTTAAAAAGAAAAAGAAGTAAAAATATGCATAACCAAGTTTTGAACCTTGGTTCTCTTGTGGATGCATGCATGTGTTAACCAATTGGGATAAGAGAGGATATTGTAAGAGGAGAGATAGAAAATTTTATTAAAGGAGAGAAAAGAGAGAGATTAAGAGAGAACTCACAAGGCATATCTCTAGAATATTCCTATCATAAAGAAGAGGAATAAATGGGGAGGATGAATCAAGTCAAATTTCCTCCCCTCATTTTAGTATAAATAGGCATGGAGGGGTGACTTCAAATTCATCCTCCACTCCTCTCCCTCTCCTCCTCCCTCTTGTGCCGAGACCCCCCTCTCTTCTTCTTCTTGTTGCCATGCAACACAAGAGGAAGGAAGCTCCTCTTCCTCCTCACTCCCTCCCTCTTCTTTCTTCCTTGTTGTTGCCGAGCAACACAAGAGGGAGAAGCTTCTTCTTCCTCCCCTCTCCACCAAAAGACCTAGCCACTCCTTTCCCTCCATTGGTGCCGAACCTAGCAAGCAAGAAGAAAGGTCCAAGCAAGTTCTCAATTCTAGGAAACTTAAGCGAAGAAGGTAAGCTTCCCCTCACCTGTGGTACAAGGCTTTTTTTATATGTTTTTATGTGAAATTTATGTAATGCCATGATATGTGATAGCATATGAAATGCTATACATAATGAGAAGAATGAAATATATGTAATTGCCATGATATGTGATAGCATATGAAATGCTATACATAATGAGAAGAATGAAATTATGTGAATGCCATGATATGTAATAGCATATGAAATGCTATACATAATGAGAAGAATGAAAAATGAAATGCATGAAAGATTGTTAAGGATATGATATGATAGTTATGCATGATAAATTACTTTGTATGGTTTGTACCAAGGGTGGGCTCCGTAAACGCCCCGGGGTCGATGGAATAAGACTCGGGCCTCGTCAGTAATGGGCTTTTGATGCCCTAGGTCGATGGAGTAAGACTCGGGCCTAGTATGTATGTATGGTAGGGTTCAAGACTTGCTACCTTGGACCTATGTATGATGTATGTGGTACAAACCGGGATCCCCAATGATGATGATATTAATTTCAAGTACTTACAAGTATAATTATTCAAATTCATGATGCATTGCCTGCATATATGCTTGAATTAGCTAATGATTTGATATGATGCCATGATGATATGAATATGATACCTTTGTATGTTATATGCTTATGATATTACGCATGATATTAATATACGATGACTTTCGGTTTTAGTGAGTAGGAAAGGAACTTACTGAGCCATGAGTGCTCACAGCTTACTTTCCTTGTACCGCAGATCAAAGAACTGGATGAACTAGAGGAGCAACAGGAGGAGCGGATAAGGATGTGTGTGGTGGTGGCTCGGCAAAGAACGATTCGGACAGATTAATATGATTAGTTATAGAATCAATATATGCATATTTCATCTGTGATATCATGCTTAATAAATTAAATTCTTTAAAGTTTTTATTCTTCCGCTGTTATAGTAAAACATGTACGTAAGTAGTATAAGAACGTAGCGCCGCCTTTGGTTGGGTAAGAAGGGCGGGCGTTACACGGAGGCTGGAGGGCAATGGGATGAAGATGTGTGTGGATGGAACCTGGAATAAAGACCTTGGAAGAACTATAATGTTTAAGAACTTAGTGCTTCTTATTATGTTACTTTTTGCCTATTTAGTTATCCAAATGCATGAAATTATAGAAAATCTGCTTAGCTTGTTAGTAACCATATTTATAATAGTAGTCGTTTGCTAATAGAATGTTTTCTAGTTATTTTAGAACTTGTGTATGTGAGTTTGGCACGAAACAGTGCTGAAATCAGAGTTTATTGCGAAATCAGAAACTCCAATCGATCAGTGGATCGATTGGGGGCCCTGAATCGATCAGTGGATCAATTGGGAGCCTGGTCCCGCGAACAGTAAGCTTCTGGATCGATCAGCCGATCGATCCAGTCGCATTCTGTCGCGAACAGTAAGCTTCTGGATTGATCAATCGATCGATCTAGTCGCATTCTGTCGCGAACAGTAAGCTTCTGGATCAATCAGCCGATCGATCCAGTCGCGTCCTGTCGCGAACAGAGAGTTTGGAGATCGATCGTTCAATCGATCGGGGAAATCGCTCGCGCGAACAGAGAGCGCTGGAATCGATCATTGGATCGATTGGCCAGTCTGGATCGATCAGCCGATCGATCCAGAATATTATCCGAGCACAGTAGCCACCTGGATCGATCCATGGATCGATCCAACAGCTTGCAATCGATTGGGTTCCACCTGGATCGAATGGGAAGCTGGGTTTTGACCCAGTGACCTTGTAATTCAGTTCCTTGACCATGGGGAATGTAATATATGACATGAATAGGTTTGATTACACCCCTTAGCACATATGGAATAAAGAAATGATAATAGTTTAGCCAAGTTTTAATTAGTACAGCTTCCGCACCTAGACTTAGTAATGGTCATGGATATAGCTTAGCACAGTATAATGTAACGGTTCGGCCTCGCAGCCAAGCTAGTAGAAGGTGGGTCGTTACAGAATAGCTGTCTGAATTTGTGGCTAGAGGATTGTGAAGCTACTGTTCAACAGACCAAACACCCTCACGACCAAGTGTCAATTGCTATCCAACATATATGATGCCCCAAGGTCAGTAATCTGACATCCAACCACTAAATCTGCTATTAGGATTGAGTGATTACCTCAAATGTTGTAGCAGAGCACACCAACGATCCATAGAGAGGCTTGAGGATGCGAAGATGTGGACAAATGATGGATGACCACCAACAATACTAGCTACTGTTAGGTGCTGGTGTCTATGGCTGTGACACAACTTCAACGAAGCAAACGACACGGTGGTGAAAAGTGACTAGGGATCACCACAGCCAAAAGGGTGTCGGAGCTCCTTCCCTCTCTTTCTCTAGTGACTGGGAGGTAGGCCGACGGCAACTAGTCGAGGACGACGTTCGACGATGGCTCGAAGTGGGCAATCGAAATGATTGGCCTAGGAAGGTAGATGGCGGCGCCGATAGGAATTGAGAGAGAGCCACTACTCGAGGGAGAAGATAGTGGATATGGGCAATTCTAGGGCACATCGTCGGTTGGCGATTAACACCGGCGATGAGTTGGAGAAAGGAAAGGCGCTCGCGAGGTGGTATCGATGGAGATAGGAGGAGGGGTGGCCGAGAAGATAGCTAGGGCACGAGATAAGTAGAAAGGGGGAGTTTATAACTTAGGTTCCTTTAATTAAGGCCTAGGTTATTTTCTTAATCAACTCCCATATTAGGGATATTACAAATAGGCTTTCTCTTGGCCCAATAATTTATCCCCTTAACATACGTCATACAAGCTCCGATTAAATGCCAGAAATTTTTTAAAAATTCCTAAAAATTCTAATAAGATTATTTTCTCAAATATTATTATTATTTAATTATTATTTTGTTATCATATTTTATAGATGCATAAGGTATCTTATCTATACAAATCCTCTCGTCTTCTATGCGTGGACACATAGACATCGAGCCTCATAGGTATGAAACCTTTCTTGGATTCAGACATGCTAAATCATTTTAGGACTCTGTCTATATATATCGACTGTGAAATACCAAGCAACCTTTCCAATCTATCTCTATAGATTTTCATTCTCAGGATGTAAGTTGCTTCTCCCATGTCTTTCATGGAGAATGTTTTGGACAATCCAACTTTAACTGACTGTAGAACTAGAACATCGTTTTCTATAAGTAATATGTCATCAACATATAATATCAGGAATACGACCACACTCCCACTAACCTTTTGATATACGCAAGGATCATCTAGATTTTGTGAAAAATTAAATTCTTTAATTGCCTCATCAAAATGGATATTCCAACTCATGGATGCTTTCTTTAGTCCATAAATGGATCGTTGAAGCTTGCATACTTTATTTTTGTTAGCAGATGTGAAACCTTCGGGTTGTATCATATACACGTCCTCGAGCAGATTTCCATTAAGGAAAGCTATTTTTACTTCCATTTGCCATATCTCATAATCATGATGAGCTGATATGGCTAGGTGTATTTGAATGGATTTAAACATGACTACAGGTGAGAAAGTTTTATCATAGTCAATGCCTTGTCTTTGACGATAGCCTTTCACTACCAACCTTGCCTTGTAGGTAATTACATTACCATCCATGTCAGTTTTCATTTTGAAAAATCCACTTTCACCCTATAGGCATTATGCCCTCAGGTGAGTCTACCAAATTCTAAACTTGGTTTTCATATATAGAATCTATTTCCGACTTCATGGCTATAAGTCACTTTTTCTTTTCTGAACTATTCAGAGCTTCTTTGTAATCAGCAAGTTTCTCATCCTTAATGAGTAACACATTATTCAATTCTCTTTGAAGATATCCATATCTCTCAGAAATATTACGTGTCCTACCTGATCTACGAGGAGGTTGTATCATAATTAGTTGTGGTTCTTGATTAGGCATCTCATTAGTATTTATTGGAGTTTCTTGAACTTCATCAAATTCAACCATACTCCCACTTGCTTCCTGTAAGAGAAATTCTTTCTCTAGGAAGGTAGCATTCCTTGAAACAAATACCTTTTATTCCAATGGGTGATAAAATTGGTAACCCTTAGTTTCCTTAGGGTATTCAATAAATAAACACTTATCAGACTTAGCATCTAACTTGTCTGATATAGTCCTCTTTACATAAGGAGGCCATCCCCATATCTTGAAATAAGATATGAGGAATTTCTTACTAGTCCATAACTTATATGGAATAGTTGAGATTGCCTTGGTTGGGACTCTATTTAGCAAGTAAACAGCTGTTATGAGTGTATAACCCTAAAAGATTTTGGGAAGATTTGCATGATCCATCATTGACCTAACCATGTCCAACAAGGTTTGGTTATACCTTTCTGATATACCATTATGTTGTGACATATATGACAGAGTCCATTGAGATAATATACCATCGTCCCTTAGATAATCTTGAAACTCTTAGCTTAAATACTCACCACCTCGATTAGATCAAAGTATCTTAATATTTTTACCAAGTTATTTCTCTACTTCATTTCTGAATTCTCTAAACTTTTTAAAGACTTTAGACTTATATTTCATTATATACACATACTCATAACGAGAGTGATCATCAATAAAAGTAATGAAGTAGCTATAACCTCCTAGTGCATAAGTTGACATTGGTCCACATACATCAATATGTACAAGTCCAAGTAACTCATCAACTCGTTCACCCTTTCCAAAAAAGTGTAACTTTGTAATCTTACCTTTTAAATACAAATCACATATATCAAATGTATGTAATTTAAATGATTTGAGAATTGCAATCTTTTGCAATTCGGGCATGCATTTCTTGCTTATATGACCAAGGTGACAATGCCAAGAGTAAAAGGTTAGTTGATTATCTAATCTGACGTGTTTATTGCTCGTATCAATATTGAATGCGTTACTAGATGTATCAAATACGTAGATTCCATTGCATAAAGTTCTAGTGCCATAAAGAATATCATTCAATGTTATATAACAACTGTTGGAACCCCAAGGTATTTTGATGTGATCAAACAAGTTAAATTAGGTCCTGTTTGATGTAGCCCTTGTGTCTAAGTGTGCAGGAGCTTAGAAGCATAGGAAGTCAAGTGGAAGATGCGGCTAACGAGAAGGACGACACGGGAGAGAGCCGACGGGCTCGTTGCGTCCGAGGGACGAGGTGACCGTAGAAGAGTACACCGGTGGACGAGAAGAACGTACGCGACGTTCGAGGGATGAGAAACCGAGGAGGAAGGCTACTCGAGGAGAAGGCCAGAACTTGGGTTTGGGTGAACCCTATTCCAGATGGCGGAGATCACCCAAGCTAGTGGAGCCGGAGCGAAAGACCCAGAACGAGACGAGCTAAACCAGAGTAGAGGTCCCGCACCGAGAAAAGTCAACCCTGTTGACTTTCCTGGTTCGGACACCCGTAACCATTCGGGGCACCCGACCCCGAATTTTTGAGCAGATCGAGTTTTGACTCGATCTGAACGTTAGGGGATAAAGTTTACCCCCCCCCCCTCCTCACCCAAGGCACCCGGACCCCTCAGGGCACTTCGAATAGTGCTATAAATATAGCACTGATCTGCACAGTTTATTCAATTCACTTATAATCCATTTCTCTGTGCTTTACTTTTTTATCTGTGTTGTTAATGCTGTAAGAGGCTACTCCGCTCGAAGGAGACATCAGATAGTGCACCATATTTTCTTTGGATTAGCAATCTCCTGATTGCAAACCAAGTAACTTCCTTGTGTCCGTTTGCTTTTTATTAGTCTCTTTATTTTAATTACAAGTGCTTTTATTTAGTTGAATATCCGAGAAAAGGTTGTTTATTTTGTAGGGCAATTCACCTCTCCCCTCTTGTCGGCCTCCAAAGGGACCAACAACAACAATTGCTACTAAAATTCAAATGGAAACCTTTTCTATTTAAGAAATAAATAGAAACAATGTTCTTTATTAATGCGGGAACCAAATAACAATTATCTAGTTCTAAAATATGTCTACTAGGAAGCTGTAATAAGTATGTTCCGATGGCGACTGCAGCAACCTTTTCTCCATTCCCAACTCGCAGACTTGTTTCTCCCTTGACGAGTCTTCTGTTATTCCTTAGCTCCTATATATCATTACATATATGTGAGTCACACCAATATCTAATATCCAAGTGTTTGAGGAAATAGTATGACAATCAATAATGAAAATACTTGAAGAGGATGGGGCATCAGATGCCTTATTCTTCTTCATGGACCAAAGATAGATCTTGCAGTTTCTTCGCCAATGTCCCATCTTGCCACAATGATGGAATGGGCCTTTTGTGTTTGTTCTACTGTCTTGGCTTTTTTTCTCTTCCCTTTAGCCTAATATTTTGGTTTCCTCTTAGAACCTTTCTTGGAGGAGTCTATTAACATCACAGTTTTCTGTTCACCTTTAATAGAAGGCTCTAAAGTCTTGAACATATTAATCATCTCGGGAATGGTGGATTCTAAATTGTTCATCCGATAGTTTATCACAAATTGTGAATAAATTTTTGGTAAACTATGTAGAATTAAGTCAATACTTAACTCATGATCCATTGTAAAATCTAGTGATATTAAATGCTCTATGTAGCCGTTCATTTTTAGTACATATTGTACTGCGAACGAACCCTCCTGCATCTTTGAGCAAAAGGGAAGCTTAGAGACCTCAAACCTTTCGGATCTAGCTTGCTCATAAATATCTCACAAAGATGATAGACAATATCATAAGCATCCAAATGCTCATGTTATTTCTGTAGTTCAGGAGTCATAGCAGCTAGCATGATACAACTTGCAAGTACAAAATCATCCTTATATTTCTGAAGGGCCAACAATTGGTCTGCAGTTACATTAGCATCAAGACTTGTGGGAAGAGACTGATTAAGGACAAAAGTTAGTTTCTCATCTTTGAAAACAATTCTCAAATTTTGAAACTAGTCTAAGAAGTTTGACCTAGTCAGTTTATTCGAGTCTAAAATCAAACGCAGATTAACAGAAGCCATAATTAAATGATTAACCTAAAAATACAAAAATGAGAATATATGAGAGAAATGATATTATTTATATAAATAATTTATATAAAAGTCCACTTATTTATCAAATTCAAATGCTCTTGTTTTGTATTCGGGAAATGGTAGGTTTTCTCCAAGTGGGTTGATATCCACTAAGATAAGAATAACCTTGACTTTGGCCAACAAGCCATTCTTAGCTATAGAGGTAGGTAACAAGTTTACCGATTGCATATTACTTATATGTAACTATCACACCATGCTAGCAACTGATTGATCTTCACATAAACATTGGGTTGTTAACACATTAACAAGTATAGATCAAATGTATATCACCCAACTTCATCTCTATCCACATTGATCATGGCTTTGGCACAACAAATCAATGCTTCAAGTTTAAATTGACTCATTAATCATGAGATTGCATCTCTATGGTTGGGACATATTTAATTTCAAGTTTGAGCTTGACTTTGGCCAATAACTCAAACAAGAACTTAAACTCTGGTTCTTATCATATTAATGAAGGTGTAGGTTTTAATATTGTGCAAGGGATTTTGTCTCATCTACATCATGCAAATATTCTATCTACATGATATTACACGCATGGCATAAATAATGACATGTCACGTCGCATGCATGGCATAAATGATGACATGACACATCACACGCATGACATAGCATGGCACATCACACATATGGTAAGATCTAATCACATCACACGCATGACAAAATCCAATCATGTCATAATTAATGCATCTACATGGCATACAATACGGTATGAATATGGCATAAATTTATATATGTTATAATTCTATTTTGGAAATAAAAATATGTTATAAATTTAATTTAAATAAATCAAGATTTATCTAATCAAATTAGAAAACTAATTTTTAAATTTAATTAACATATTTCATCTAGAATCTTTCTATCAATCAAGAATCCTTAATTATTTTAGAAACAAATTTCTAAATTAATTTCCTAATAATTTAGGAAATAAATAATTAATATTTCTTAATTTATTATAGAATAATTCAAATTTAGATTTTTTTTATAATTTTTTAAATCTTTCTAAATTTCATATTTCATAACAATTTAGAAAAAATTTCAAAAATAGAATATTATAATAAATCTGAAAATTCTAGAAAATACTAATTCTATAATTTAATTTAGAATATCTCAAATCTAGATTTTTACAGATTTTTTAAATCTTTCTACATTTGGTATTTCCTAACAATTTAGGAAACTTTCTAAAAATGAAATATTTTAATAAATCTAAAAATTTCAGAAAAGATTAATTCTATAATTTAATTTAAAATATCTCAGATTTAGATTTTTTTAAATTTTAGAATCTTTCCATATTTGGTATTACTCAACAAATTAGAAAATTTTCTAAAAATAGAATATTTCTTAAAATTTTAGAAAATTCCTAAAATGTTAATTTCTAAATTAATAGAATATTTTTAAATTTATTTTTCTAAAATTATATCAAAAACTTTCAAAAAATAAAATTTCCTAACAATTTAGGAAACTTTCAAAAATAGAAAAGTCTTAATAATTCGAGAAAAATTTTAAAATTAATTACAACACTAATTACGAACCATAAAATAATTTTATGATTATGTTGAAGCACGATTAAGCTCTGACGCCACTGTAGGGATATACTCAATGTGGGTGCATGTTAGAACACATATCGTAATATGTGCAGTAGAAAATAAAATAATAATACTTATTAATTATTACATCACATACACCACACGCATATAAGGATACAACATGTCAAACATGATCGCATAATTAAAATATTACGGAAAGTAAATTTACACTAGGTATACTATACGGATAACCTATAACGAGAAGGGTATCAACTGTAGCGACGTTGTCAAACCTCACCTCTATTTATATTCAAGCCCAGCTCCTCAAGACAACTCCTTGAGTACAAACCTCTCCTTCAAAAATTATTATCCATGAGCGAAGAAGTGGGATCAAGAGGAAGAAGAAGAGAAGCACATAAGGGAGAGTTTTTCTCCCTTATGGTGGTCATGGCAACAAGAGGGAGCACCCTCTTGTTGGCGGTGGGAGATAGAGGAGAGGAACAGGAGGATTGGGTTTTCAAAATTTCAATCAACCAAATAATGAAACTTCTCTCTAATTCTCTCCCAATTACATCTATATATAATTCTCTTTAATGAGTTGGATTAGAAAGCCCAAATCCAACCCATTATCCCTTTATCAAAAATTATCCCATTAACCCCTTAATTTTCTTCACAACTAAACCAAATTGATTCAGGACTAATTCATAATTAAACCAAATATTGTTTAACTCTACCATAAGAGATATATCCCATCCACACTTCCATCATGACAAATATTTCCATATTTGTCTTATGTGTGGTCCAACCAAACATTTATCTCTTGATCTAAGAATTCTATTTTTTTAACTTATTTTATGTCTTTTAGAGACTCTTTAGTGTGTGTGACCCAATAGGTTCCCGGTTTATCTTGGTCATGATGGTTACTACTCGGAAAGCCTAACGGTTCCACTGTACAAAAATTTTGTACAAAGGTCTGAACCTTTTCCTAGCTACCATGTGTTCTTTTTAAATTAAATTTGGATCGCCTACGGAACTTAACACATTTGATGCTAAGTTTAACTTATTTGTTCTTTTAGGTTTAGACTTGGATCTCCTGCAGAACTTAACACGTTCGATCCAAATCACCTAGGTCATGAAGACAATTAAATATCTATTTCCAAAATCGGCTTCCAGTACTGCATGGCGAGGCATTTGACCTTCTTGGATATGGGAGCAACCTCCACCGACTAGACAAAGTCTTTTAAGGAAATTAAATATTTAACCTTCCCATAGTAACCCTAGGTTAACCACTAAGAACAATCGAATCACAAGGAAAAGAAAAAAAATAAAAGAACACAACTTCGAAAACTAATTCGAAAAACTAGAATTGCATGCCTCTTGTATTTGGTATTTTTACAAAGAAACAAAACTAATATGATGCGGAAAATAATTATTAGTTATACCTTTCTTTGAAGATAATGACCTCTTGATCTTCTACCATATTCCTCTTCTAATCTCGGGCGTTGTGTGGGCAACAATCTTCCGAGACGAGAACCACCTAGCACCTTCTTCTTCTTCCTTCAAGTTTCAGCCAAGCACAAAACCTCCTAAGGATGAAGAACCTTTTCCACCAACCAAGCTCCAAGGGATGCAAGCTTCCTCTTCTTCTTCTCCAAGCTAGGATCCGACCACCACTTGATCTCCAAGAGGAAGAGGAGGTTCGACCACAAAGATGGAGAGAAGAGAAAAGGAAGAGGCCGGCCACACCAAGGAAGAAAAGAGGGAGAAATAGAATAGAGGTTGTGTCTCATGAAGGAACCCAAACCACCTCTTTAATAATCCTTAGCCTTGGCAAATAAGTAAAATTTAATAAAACCTTCCTTAATTCTTTTGCCATTGAAAAGGAAAATTTTAATTAATTAAAATTAAAATCCTTTTCTTAATGCATATGGCCGGCCACATCAAAACAAACAAATAAGGAAATTTTTCGCTATAAAAATTAAAGCTTCCTAATTTGCTTCCGGAAAAATTTTAAAATAAAATTTCTCTTTAATAATCCCTTCATGGTTGATGTTATAAAAGGAAATTTCTATAATTTTAAAATTTATCTTTTCAAAATGTGGATGATTTATAAATAAGGAAAGTTTTTACCAAAATTAAAATCAACCTTTTAATCAACAAATAAGGAAAGAAATTTAACTCTTCTCTTAATCTTTTGTAGAATCTTATAAAAGGAAATATTTTAATTTTTAAACTCTCTTTTAAATCATGTATTCTACATAAAAAAAAATTTAAAATTAAAATTCCTTTTCTATTTTTAATGGCCGGCCACACATAGATTGAACCCATGCTTGGGCCGGCCACAATCATTCCCATCTAAACATGGTTTGGCCGACCCCTTGCTTGGGCTCTAAGCAAGGCTTGGTCGACCCCTTTTAGATGGGTGCAAAGGTGGGTATAGGTGGGTATAGTACTCTATAATTAAGAGGCTACGATAGGGACCGAGAGGAGGAATTGGTTTTGGTCTCCCGATAAAATTAAGCATCCCGTGTTCTCCCCGAACACACAACTTAATTTTATCAATAATAATTCATTCCACTAGAGAACTATTATTGAACTACCGCACCAATCCCAAATTACATTTTTTGGACTCCTTCTTATTATGAGTATATTAGCCTCCCTATGTTTAAGATAATGAATGTCCACTAATTAAATGAGTTACTGACATCTCACTTAATTAATATCTTAGTCCAAGAGTAGTACCACTCAACCTTATCATCATGTCGAACTAAGTCCACCTGCAGGGTTTAACATGACAATCCTTATGAGCTCCTCTTGGGGACATTCTCAACCTAGATTTCTAGGACACAGTTTCATTTTATAATCAACAACACACACTATAAGTGATATCATTTCACAACTCATCGGTTTTATTGATTTATCAAACTAAATCTCACCCATTGATAAATTAAAGAAATAAATATCAAATATATATGCTTGTTATTATATTAGGATTAAGAGCACACACTTCCATAATAACCGAGGTCTTTGTTCCTTTATAAAGTCAGTATAAAAGAAACGACCTTTAATGGTCCTACTCAATACACTCTAGGTGTACTAGTGTAATTATATAGTTAAGATAAACTAATACCCAATTACACTATGACCTTCCAATGGTTTCAGCACATGTGCTGGACTACCCCAAATCCGAATATGTCTTAGACTGGGCTTTCGCCCATTCCTCAATTCTGTGGGAGTAGAAGATTCTGATTTAGAAGGTACTAAGTTCAAAATGTGCGCTGCCGTTTCCAGAGCGTATCACCAAAACAAATTTGGTAATTTTGAATAACTCATCATCGATCTAATCATTTCCATAAGAGTCCTATTCCTTCATTCTGCTACACCATTCTTTTGGGGTGTACTAGGTGCGGACAATTAGGATTGAATCCTGGCATCTGATAAGTAATTCCTAAACTCTCCTAAGCAGTATTCGCCACCACGATCAGACCGTAGTGTCTTGATACTTTTACCTAGCCGTTTCTCCACATCAGCCTTGTACTCTTTGAACTTATCAAAGCACTCGGACTTACGGCGCATTAGGTAAATGTATCCGTATCTTGAATAATCATCTATAAAAGAGACAAAATATTTAAAACTACCTCTTGCCTGGATAGACATAGGACCACACAAATCAGAATGAACCAATTCTAACGCTTCTTTGACTCTATACCCCTTGGCCTTAAAAGGCCTCTTGGTCATTTTACCTTCCAAGCAAGATTCACAAGTTGGAAAATTTTCCAACTCTAATGAACCCAAGAGTCCATCGGCTATAAGCCTTTGAATCCTACTTAAGTTAATATGACCAAGCCTTAGATGCCAAAGATACGCTTGGTTCATCTCCGAAGGTTGTTTTCTCTTATTAGAGTTAGAAGATGTGTTATTAATTTCCATATTTTTCTTTGTGGGGGAAATTGGATTTAAAATATATAAACTGTCAATTAATGCACCAGAACAGATAATCACTTTATTTCTCTTTATAACTACATTGTTATTAAAGTAAACAAAATATTCATCCAAATATAGTTTAGAAACTGAAATTAAATTCTTTCTAAAACTGGGTACATAAAGACAATTTCTTAAAACTAATTTTCTATTCCTATCAAAAGATAAGTAGACGTCTCCCACTGCAACAGCCGCCACCTTAGTAGCATTGCCCATGTAGACGGTTATCTCTCCTTCAAATAGTCATCGGGTTTCCTGGAACCCCTACAAAGAATTGCAGACATGGTCAGTGGCTCCCGTATCTACACACCAGGTGCTGGTAGATAACACCGCTAAACATGTTTCAACAACTAGAGCATGAGGTATACCTTTGTTGTTTTGATTCCTACGAGGACAGTCCGCCTTCCAATGCCCTGACTGCTTGCAGATGAAGCACTTGCCCTTTTTCTTCTTCACTCCAGCTTTAGGTCCTGTACTCTGAGATTTATTCACCTTCTTTGCTGAGCTAACTTGCTTCTTCTTCTTCTTTCCTTTCGGTTTAGAAGTAGAACCATTTTCAGTATAGTGAATCTAAGAATTGTGACGAAACAATCCTTCTGCTGCCTGAAGTTCTGTCAGTAGTTCCGCCAATGAATATATCCTTTTATTCATATTATAATTCAGGCGGAATTGCTCAAAACTTCTAGGTAGTATTTGGAGGATCATATCGATCTGGGTTTCCCCATCAATTTCTCCTCCAAGGATTTGTATTTCATTTAGATAAGCCATCATCTTTAGGATATGATCCCTCACAGGAGTACCCTCTTGCATGGTGGCCATCATTAACTTTCTCATGGCTTCTTGCCTAGAGGCCCGATCCTGGTGACCAAAAAGTTCCTTGAGATTGTTCATAATATCATAAGCTGTTGGTAAATCTTGATGCTGATGTTGCAATACATTTGACATCGAAGCCAATATGTAACACCGCACTATCTCATCTACTTTTACCCATTTCTTATGATACTCAATCTCCTCTTGGGTTGATTCACCATTGGGTGCATCAGGGCAAGGCTCAGTCAGTACAAACTTATAGCTTTCAGCAGTAAGAACAATGTCCAGGTTCCTTTTCCAAACTATGTAGTTAGGACCAGTAAGTCTGTTCTCTTTTAGTATGATGGCCAGTGGGTTGAAAATCATCCTAAGAATCACAAATAACTTTGGTCAGGACTCTAAATTTAGAATAATATTGATTCCTCAAACAATACTATTTTAAATTAACTAACGCCTCAAAACACCGTGAATTTTATATGCCATGATAGTGTGTGTTGGTGCAATTTCCAGTAGGTCAAGGTTGACCTAATTGACCAAGCGTAAACCTTGGTCATGGTTTCGATGTTTGACAATACAGAAAGACATGTAGACATGGACAATGCAGGTGTAGTTGTCCATGCGGAGAGATACTGATCAGGGTCTGATCAGGTTGGATGAAGAAGAGTCAAGTAGGTCAAGGTTGACCGGATACTTGACTGGGAAGTCCTAACTGGGATGTAAGGCAGTTCGGAAAGTCCTGGTGAGTGAAACCAGGCAGTTCGGAAAGTCCTGGTGAGTGAAACCAGGTAGTTCGAAAAGTGCTGGTGAGTGAAGCCAGGCAGTTCGGAAAGTTCTGGTGAGTGAAGCCAGGCAGTCGGGAAATCCTGGTGAGTAAAGCCAGGTGAAAATCCTAGTGAGTGAAGCTAGGTGAAAGTGAAAGTCCTGGTGAGTGAAGCCAGGCAGGGGAAAGACCTAGTGAGTGAAGCTAGGCAGTTTGGAAGTCCTGGTGAGTGAAGCCAGGCAGATAGAAAGTCCTGGTGAGTGAAGCCAGGCAGTTGGAAAGTCCTGGTGAGTGAAGTCAGGCAGTTGGAAAGTCCTGGTGAGTGAAGCCAGGCAAGGGAAATCCAGATAGGTCAAGGTTGACCAGACATCTGGTGAAAAGTCCAAGCAGGGAGCTTGGCACGAGAAAAGTCCAAGTATGGAGACTTGGCACGGAAAAGTCCAAGCAGGGAGCTTGGCACGGGAGAAGTCCAAGTATGGAAGCTTGGCATGGGAAGTCAGAGAGGGCTCGGTAGCTCGGTAGCTCGGTAGCTCGGTAGCTCGGCAGCTCGCTCTCCGGACTAGGTCAGAGAGGGCTCGGTAGCTCGTTCTCTGGACCGGATGGAGTCGGAGAGGGCTCGGTAGCTCGGTAGCTCGGTAGCCCGGTAGCTCGGTAGCTCGGTAGCTCGTAGCTCGGCAGCTCGCTCTCCGGACTAGGTCAGAGAGGGCTCGGTAGCTCGTTCTCTGGACCGGATGGAGTCGGAGAGGGCTCGGTAGCTCGTAGCTCGGTAGCTCGGTAGCTCATTCTCTGGACCGGACGAAGTCGGAGAGGGCTCGGCAGCTCGTCGAGGTCGAGAGGGCTTGGTAGCTCGGTAGCTCGGTGGCTTGATCGGTGGTGAGTAACCAAACAGAATGCTTCTGTGGATTATCTGATCGGTCTGGAGACCGATCAGAAAGCAAACAGAAGAAGAAGAAGGAGAAAGGCTGATCGGTCCAGGGACCTATCAGACTCCTCCTGGACCGATCAGGACATAGCCTGATCGGTCCAGGCTTAGCCTGATCGGTCCCCAAGACTGATCAGAACACTCCTGGACCGATCAGGAGTGTGCCTGATCGGTCCAGGCCCTAGCCGTTGCGACACAACGGCTAGTTTATGTGTCTTCTTCTTCGCAGGATATATATCGAGGTCTAGGGCCTCTACAAAAACAGTTCTTGCTCTTCCTCCTTACTGCGATTTGAGCTTTGCTGAGCTCTCGGTTTGCTGAAGCTTCGCGTGAGCTTCGTGCTGGTTTTCTAGCTGCTGGAGCCGTGAAGCTGCTGCTTCATCAACGGACTCCGACGAGAAGGCAAGCAAGTGTGTTTACAATTTCTATTGTTCTTGTTTGTTTCCTCTATTGTTGTACTCCTCTATTTTGCTGTTGCAAAGACTTTGTGGTGAGGTTTCTCCACCCAGAAGGAGTTCATATTAGCCGGTTATCCGGGGTTTCATCCACCGACGGATTGATAGGCTTCGTCCACCTTACGGACACGCCGAGGAGTAGGAGTTTCATCTCCGAACCTCGTTACATCGCTGCGTCTAAGGTTTGATCTTCTCGTTCTCGTTTCTATTATTGTATTTCCGCTGCGCTAACTAGATTTGTAGAAAGAAACGCGAATTTGGGGTCGGCTATTCACACCCCCCCTCTCTAGCCGCGACCGTCGATTCTAACAGTGTGGGCGTATACAAATTCAACATTTGTAAAAGGAGGGTGTAACCCATTAATTTTATTATCTTGTCAACCTAACTTTTTGACAAATAAAATTAATAGTTGGTTTCCTTTGGTCACACGAATAAGAGCAGTGACTCCGATGGGGAGGATGCTATTAGACGTGCCTAAGTGTATATCATTACTTGACACTAAGTCCATTAATAAGATTGTGCCCCTTCCGATGGGAAGATCACACGCTCTTAATTAATTTCCTATAGTCATCCAAAATGGAAGTTTGGTCTAGTGATCCACAAACAAACTCATCCGATATGGAGGAAGGCACTTAGAGCCAATGTGCAAGTTTGTTTGCATCACTTACAAACCAGTAATGGAGACCGTGGAATTTATTTAAAATCCCTCTCCCACTTAGTTATTTAAAGTGAGGAATTTTGACTATGCTAGCCTACTTAACATGCATACTAACAAGCACACACAACACAACATAAAAGCAATAAATAAAAAAACTAATTTTCAACTATTATGGCTTTTATCTAGTGTTGTCCTCCATGTGTTGCCATCCCTAGCTGCTTCCATTTTTGGCCACCGCCACCGGATTTAGTTGTCGCATCCATCTTGCTCCTTGTTCCGCTGCGCCTCTGGTCCTATAAAAGGTTCCATGCCTTGCAAGATTCGATCCGTGCCATAAATAGAATTTTATATTTTTCGATCCTATATTCCTCGAAGGAATGTACATGTATCTAGATCAAAAAATAAAATCCTAATAAAACTAAATACACCTCCTGCTGTATTTTATAATACAATCATACACACACAATAAAATGCCCTTGACATGTCCAAGGGTCCAATCACACATACAACATCTATAAGCCATAATAATTGGATCCTGCATCCACAAAGTTAGCACATCCTACTATTATCCTGCCTAAATTATGTATGACACGTGCATAATTAAACTAATACCAAATACACAGAGGCAAAACCCTAGATCTGATACCAATTGTTGGTTGCTTCTCGGAAAGCCTAACGGTTCCACTGTACAAAAATTTTGTACAAAGGTCTAAACATTTTCCTAGCTACCATGTGTTCTTTTTAAATTAAACTTGGATCACCAGCGGAACTTAACACGTTTGATTCTAAGTTTAACTTATTTGTTCTTTTAGGTTTAGACTTGGATCTCCTACAGAACTTAACACGTTCAATCCAAATCACCTAGGTCATGAAGACAATTAAATATCTATTTCCAAAATTGGCTTCTAGTACTGCATGGCGAGGCACTTGGCCTTCTTGGATATAGGAGCAACCACCACCGACTAGACAAAGCCTTTTAAGGAAATTAAATATTTAACCTTCCCATAGTAACCCTAGGTTAACCACTAAGAACAATCGAATCACAAGGAAAAGAAAAAATATAAAAGAACATAACTTCGAAAACTAATTCGAAAAACTAGAATCGCATGCCTCTTGTATTTGGTATTTTTACAAAGAAACAAAACTAACATGATGCGGAAAATAATTATTAGTTATACCTTTCTTTGAAGATAATGACCTCTTAAACTTCTACCGTATTCCTCTTCTAATCTCGGACGTTGTGTGGGCAACATCTTCCGAGACGAGAACCACCTAGCACCTTCTTCTTCTTCCTTCAAGTTTCGGCCAAGCACAAAACCTCCTAAGGATGAAGAACCTTTTCCACCAACCAGGCTCCAAGGGATGCAAGCTTCCTCTTCTTCTTCTCTAAGGTAGGATCCGGCCACCACTTGATCTCCAAGAGGAAGAGGAGGTTCGGCCATAAAGATGGAGAGAAGAGAAAAGGAAGAGGCCGGCTACACCAAGGAAGAAAAGAGGGAGAAATAGAATAGAGGTTGTGTCTCATGAAGGAACCCAAACCCCCTCTTTTATAATCCTTAGCCTTGGCAAATAAGGAAAATTTAATAAAACCTTCCTTAATTCTTTTGCCATTGAAAAGGAAAATTTTAATTAATTAAAATTAAAATCCTTTTCTTAATGCATATGGCCGGCCACATCAAAACAAACAAATAAGGAAATTTTTCGTTAGAAAAATTAAAGCTTCCTAATTTGCTTCCGAAAAAAATTTAAAATAAAATTTCTCTTTAATAATCCCTTCATGGTTGATGTTATAAAAGGAAATTTCTATAATTTTAAAATTTATCTTTTCAACATGTGGATGATTTATAAATAAGGAAAGTTTTTTACCAAAATTAAAATCAACCTTTTAATTTACAAATAAGGAAAGAGATTTAACTCTTCTCTTAATCTTTTGTAGAATCTTATAAAAGAAAATATTTTAATTTTTAAACTCTCTTTTAAATCATGTATTCAACATAAAAAAAATTTGAAATTAAAATTTCTTTTCTATTTTTAATGGTCGGCCACACATAGATTGAACCCATGCTTGGGCCGGCCACAATCATTCCCATCTAAACATGGTTTGGCCGACCCCTTGCTTGGGCTCCAAGCAAGGCTTGGCCAACCCCTTTTAGATGGGTGCGAAGGTGGGTATAGGTGGGTATAGTACTCTATAATTAAGATTCTACGATAGGGACCGAGAGAAGGAATTGATTTTGGTCTCCCGGTAAAATTAAGCATCCCGTGTTCTCCTCGAATACACAACTTAATTTTATCAATAATAATTCATTACACTAGAGAACTATTATTTAACTACCGCACCAATCCCAAATTATATTTTTTGGGCTCCTTCTTATTATGAATATGTTAGTCTCCCTGTGTTTAAGATAATGAATGTCCACTAATTAAATGAGTTACTGACATCTCACTTAATTAATATCTTAGTCCAAGAGTAGTACCACTCAACCTTATCATCATGTCGAACTAAGTCCACCTGCAGGGTTTAACATGACAATCCTTATGAGCTTCTCTTGGGGACATTCTCAACTTAGATTTCTTGGACGCAGTTTCCTTTTATAATCAACAACACACACTATAAGTGATATCATTTCCCAACTCATCGGGCTTATTGATTTATCAAACTAAATCTCACCCATTGATAAATTAAAGAAATAAATATCAAATATATGTGCTTGTTATTATATTAGGATTAAGAGCACACACTTCCATAATAACCGAGGTCTTTGTTCCTTTATAAAGTCAGTATAAAAGAAACGACCTCTAATGGTCCTACTCAATACACTCTAAGTATACTAGTGTAATTATATAGTTAAGATAATGTAACGACCAGCCTTCTACTGACTAGGCTGTGAGGCCGATCGCTACATTATGTTGTGTTAAATTATTATTGCGGAAATCTGGATTGATTAAAATTTTGCTAAACTGATTACTTTAAAATCTAAACTTAATATTCTAGGTGTACCTAGGAGTCGTACACATGCTAGGGAAGATAATCTATGCCTCTCGGATGTCCTGCTAACTGTAATCAGGCATTTCAATCGATCCATGGATCGATTGGCCTGTCGAATCGATCCTGTGATCGATCCAGCTTGATACTAGCACAGAGAAAAACTCTGGTTCGGTCGGCTGACCGATCCATAAGCTATATTGCTTCTGTATGCGGCTGGATCAGTCTACCGACCGATCCAGGAGTACACTGATCGGTCGGCTTAACCGATCCAGTGGCTCACTGATCGGTCGGCTGACCGATCAGTGAGCTTCGGTACTCTCTGTTCGCATCTGGATTGGTCAGCTGACCGATCCATAACAGACGCTAACTCTCTGTTCGCGACTGGATTGGTCAGCTGACCGATCCAGTGGCACAACCCAATTCTGATCGATCTGTAGAGCGATCTGGGTTTCTGATTTCGAATCAGAACCCCTGATTTCAGCACTATTTCGTGCCCAACTCGTACACATCGAGTCTATAAAAGCTAGACACATTTTAACATGTATTAGCTAACATTTTAAACATGATATCATGCATGGTTCACTAATTCATGGCATGCAAATGTACTATGTGTGGAATAATAAGGTTCTGACAGTTAACTAATTTTGCTGAAAGTTCTAATGCATAAATAAAGCTTGTTAGATCCCTAAGATCTTTTATTCCAAGTTCCTTCCACACACATCTTCATCGCATTGTCCTCCAGCCTCCGCTAGTCCATTTTCCCTTTACCTTTATCTGCAGTATAAGGAAAAAGTACCTGTAAGCTTAAAGCTTAGTAAGAAACCAGCTACCTCACAAAACATGCACATGATGCAATTTATGTTTTGAAAACATGCTATTTGAAATACGTACTGAACATAGATAAGCATGACATAGCAAAGTTACTAAGCACAAATACTGAAACATAGCATGCATATCAAAATCGAAGCATGGAGCTAACTCATGGTATCAATCAGGAAGAACTAAACTGAAACTGAAACTGAACTAAACTAAGCTGATACTGAATTAAATCTTGATCACATAGGTGACTGCGAGTTTTGAAAACTGTATACATAAGTAGATTAAAATAATAATCATGCTGCTGAGGGCCCTGACAACTGTACGTGCTGTGCGCGCATCCCTAGCTAGACCCGGGATTACAAGTTCCAAATCTAGTAGGGTTTACTAGGTTATCTGAACCTAGGGATGACTGTGGGAGTCCAACCCAATGGATATCTGATCCTGTACAGTGCCACTGCTGAAAATAAAATACTGAATAGCTGTATTATTTTATTTAGCCGTTTCTAGGTTATCTGAACCTAGAGCTAGATTGTCTGAACCTAGAGGCGACTGTGGGAGCCCACCCATTGGACATCTAGTCCCATGAAGCTGTAATAAAGCTAATTAACTGGATCAATACGTTTATACGGCATTTAGCTGAGCTGAATAAATGCCCACTGAATCAAAAGTTGTCCCAGTCTTTTTATTGAGCATTGGTGAGCTCTAACTCTCCTCTCTAGTAGGGAGACCACCTCTAGGCACCCGACAACGTCTAAAACCTCAAACTGAAGAGGGAAAATGCGTCCGGCCCATCTAGAGGTGCTCGACTAATCCCTAAAGCTGCGAGGAGGGTTAAATACACCCTAGGTGTCGACAAAAATCCGAGTAAAACTAATCTAAAAGCATGCATTCAAATGGAAGCTACCTATACTGCAGGTGAGGGGTTTCTTACCTCTTGTGCGAAGATTCTTACAAATCTAAGCGCTAGGTTTTCTGAAAGAACGCTCTTCTCGACGAACCGCTCGCGTCCACGTGCTCTTCTCGCGGAGGGGAACACCCTCGTGTTGGAGTCGTAGCCGGAAAGTGATCCGAGAGCCCTTGGGGGCTTGGGCACCGAGAGAGAAGGAGAGGAAAAGGGGGCGGCGGTGACTAAGGTAGAGAGGTTGCCGAACCAACCAAAACCAAAAACAAACCCCTTCTAATTAATTCGCTATTTATATTAAGTGGTTTATTTAACCAACTCTAATATAAATTTAGCTAATTCCCTTTTCTTTCAGCACACCCCTGCCGGGGCCTCCTGGCTAGCCGGATTCACTAGAGTCCCGGTTCGGTCCAAGGTCGCGGGTTCAATTCCCCGCGTGAGATATTTACGGCGCTAATTATTTTTGCTATTACGCTATTCGAAAAAATTCCGAAAAAATATTCTAAAATTCTAGAAAAATTGTAGAATATTTCTAAAATTATTTTGAAAATTTTCGGGTGTTACAGATAAACTAATACCCAATTACACTAAGACCTTCTAATGGTTTGTTCCTTTCCATCTTGGTCGTGAGCTACTGTTTATAATTTATAAGGTACTGATAACATTATCTTCTGTATATGACACCACATACTATGTTATTTACAATATAATTTAATTGAACAACTACAAATAAATGTAGATAATTTGACCAAATGTGATTCTTTATTCAAAATAAATGTTTACAAAAGCTTAGGCTTTCAGTATACACTCTAACAGGTCATCCATAATTAACTACTTAATTATAGAATGATCATGAGTGACACCTACTAGTACATCATGATCCCCAATTAGTCGGAAAATCATAGTTGATCTTAGAACAAATTCTAAACCCCACAGCAACTATAGTGAGTTGTGCCTTATTACTTTCACTTATCTTATACCCACTTGGTTCAGGACATGGTCTATGTGTCTGTCCCCATAAATTTACTACATCACACCTCGCCCAAATAATGCTTCTCGTTCTATGAATTCAACTTACTCGTACATGTGTACAAAAGTATCGTACTCTTAACATATGATGCTTTGGTGAAACATTTTGAGTAATAATCCTAATGAGTGGCTATAGGGTATACGTATTCTCGTAAGAAACGATGAATCCTATGTGGCCAATCCAAACATCTTTGGGTATTTTGACTTATACCCAATCATCCCGGGTTCACACCTTAATGAGATACTTTCTTAAAATGTCAAAGTATAAGTTGTTAGGACCAAAAGAATTTTAGATATTTCCATAATGATATGATATTATCCACTTTGGGTCTAAACCTTCACGGTTTTACTCTTGAGCTCTACCCAAAAGGTCTCATAACAATGGAAATATCTTTTTCTTATAAACCTATGAACTTAATCTCCCATGTGTTTTTAATGTGGGACTATGTTTGCAACATTATAACCCCAACAATCCCCCCTCAAACAAAGGACCACAGGGTCCCCCTCAAGCATCAGGTCACTCTTGACCTACTCAGGGACTCCCCTCGAGCATCGGGTTACTCTTGATCTGCTCAGGGCCTCCTCTTAAGCATCAGGTTACTGACGTGCTCAGGGACTCCCTTACTTTGTTTACCCACATGGTTCGATCTTGGATCATGGCTCTAGCTCATGCTTCTTCCGGCGGTTAGTCCTGTGAAGAGCGATCTCACTCTAATTCCAATTGTTATGACCAAAAAAAATTTAGATATCACCATAATGGTATGATATTGTCCACTTTGGGCCTAAGCCCTCATGGTTTTACTCGTGGGCTCTACCCAAAAGGTCTCATACCAATGGAGATATCATTTTCTTATAAACCCATGAACTTTCTCATGTGTTTTTAATGTATGACTATGTTTGCAACATTACAACCCCAACATAAGTCTCCATGACTAAGATGACTTGAATACCTCAAGTTGAAGGAAACTTGCACTCGAGCTGCAGTAAGAGCTTCATAGACATATCCATATATATAGATAACCATATGAAGTCTTACAGCGAGTCACTCCAATGAACTATTTACCATAACTAGTATCCACGTTTAACTCTCAACATCCCAATGTCTCCAGCCAGTGAGAAAATAGCTGCTTGGTGAACTAAGGAGTACAACTCATGCTAGTCTTATAGAATTGATGATGTCCAAATGTATCAATTCAACGACTAGGGAAATTTCAATGCGTTCATAATTACACATGTAAAGATAATCACTAGTTGTGATCCAATTATAATTTCTCTCATGCTATGAATTGTATTATGGGCATTCAGTAAATGAGTTTAAGATAATTAAATATATAATATGCACTCAAATAGTGAATCTATATTTAGTAAAAATTATAAGGTGATTGTCTTAGGGCATCTCTCAAAATATAACAGATCGAAACCAACAAAGACCCCAATAAAAAAATAACAGAGCACCGACTCGGGCATTTGCAGAACAACCTCTCTTGTTGACCCGAGAATTAATCGTGGCAATGTCACTTGGGGTGAAATTGGTATGATTGCAGGAGGCCCAACCAATACTGATCCCAATCGGGCAAGGAAATCACACACCCTCCAATTGGAGATCTACGTGGTCAAATGTAGCCAAGAGAGGGTACAGGGGCCAGAAATTAGCTTTGGCCTTAAAGACTTGAAAGGAGTAGAGATACCCCATGATGATGCCCTAATTATAAAAACTGTGATGGCTAACTATAACATTTATCATACTTTTGTTGACACAGGTAGCTTGATCAACATCATTTTTAAGAAGGAGTTTGAGCAGTTTCAGATAGATAAGAGTTAGCTCCAGCCAATGACAACTCCTCTCTATGGGTTTATGGGAAACGAAGTACAGCCGATCGGACAAGTCCAATTGGCTATCTCTCTTGGGGAGGAGCCCCTTATGAGGACTCATCGCTTAAACTTCATCGTGGTGGACGCACTGTCAACTTATAACGTAATTTTGGGCCGATTGGTGATGAAAAAATTTTGAGCCGTCGTTTCCACTTTCTGCTAGAAGATAAAATTCCTGATTGACAACTCAGTTGGTGAAGTAAAAGGAGACCAACTAGTGGCGCATAAATGCTATGTGGAAGTGATAAAAATCGAAGCTCGTGCCTCTTAGAAAACCCAATGAGTAGAGGCTAACACCATTCAAGAATCTCCCCTGACCCTTGGTTTATGAAGAAAAAGAGGAAGTACAAATTCACCCAAGGCGACCAGAGGACATCCCACAGATTGCAACTGATCTGAGCCTCGAGAACAAAGAAGAGTTGGTCACCTACTTAAAATGAAATAATGATATCTTCTCTTGGACGCCCAAAGAATTCATAGGTATCTCACCCAAATAATGGAGCATGTGCTTCACATCTGCTAGGATGCTTGACTGGTTAAATAGTGGAAGAGAGATTTCAGAGCTGAGCAAAACCAAATCATCCAAGCGAAGGTGGAGAAGCTGCTTGAGGTCGACCATATTTGTGAAGTATAATTTCCAAGCTGGTTAGAGAATGTGGTGCTAGCACCCAAGCCTAGGAACAAGTGGCGGGTATGTGTGGATTTCAGAGATCTAAATAAGGCATGCCCAAAAGACTACTACCCTCTATTGCACATTGATCAGGGGGTCAACTCAATTGCTAGCTGTGCATATTAGGGCTACCATTAAGTCCCCCTGGCAAAAGAAGATCAAGAGAATGTTAGCTTTATCACTACTGAAGGAATATATTATTATAATATCATGCCATTCAGACTGAAGAATACATGAGCAACATATCAATGACTTATAAATAAGGTCTTTTAAAGGAAGATCGATAGAAACATGGAGGTATATGTGGATGATATACTAATCGAGTCCCTCCGAGCGATCAATTTATGTGCAAATATAGAGGAGACATGTTGCACCTTATGGAAGTATGGGCTCAAGCTGAACCCCAATAAATGTTTGTTTGGGGGCCAAGAGCAAGTGCTTCCTCGACTATATCATGACAGAGCAGGGAATTGAAGCAAACCCAAGCAAGATGAAGGCTCTACAAGACATGTCTCCACCACACAATTTAAAGAAAGTACAATGTTTGACCAGACGAATCACGTCTTTGTCTTGATTCATCTCAAGATAGTTTGATCAGAATCTACCATTCTTCAAGATACTACATCGATCCACAAAATTCTAGTGGGACACAGCGTGTGATAAGGCATTAGAGGAGCTTAAAGATTATTTATCTACTTTACCTGTACTTACAAAGCCCATGGCAGATGAGCCGCTCTGGGTACACTTGTCTACTACTGAAAGGGCTATTGGATCAGTGTTTATATGCTAGGATGGCAATGAATAAGAACCTGTGTATTTTTTAAGTCATTAATTAAAAGATGTTGAATGTTGCTACCTTACTCTCGAGAAGTTGGTGTATAGGTTGGTCTTATCCACTTGGACGTTACGCCCTTACTTTCTTTCTCATCCTATACTTAACTAATAGCACCTTGGGTTGAGTGCTTGTCAACCCAAAAGTGTCAAGGAGGTTGATCAAGTTGAAGATGAAACTAAGTAAATACGACATGCAGTATCATCCCTGATCGGCCATCAAACCTCAAGCCTTAAACAATTGTGTGACGGAGATACAAAGTACCAAGCCGGAATAGACTTGGAAGATTTATGTGGGCATATCATCCACTCGACAGGCCGGTGGAGTTAGGATCCTTATGATATAGCCATGTGAAAATAGAATGCAATTATCCGTTCGATTGGAGTATCGAGATACCAACAATGAAGAAGAATATGAAGCATTAATAGTTATTTTGTAGGCGACAAAATATGTGGGAGCATATCGGGTCCTAATTTACTTGGATTCCCAATTGGCAGTTCAATAATAATTGGGAAATTTTGAAATAAATAATGATTAGTTGAAGTTGCTGTTGGTGCAGTTTACACTAGTAATCAGATTTAGATGTATGATAAAAAGGTAAAGTTAGTTATTGTGTGATCTAACCTTTCTACCAAGTATCCAGGACTTGATAGATCAGACACCAAGCTAAAATTTAGCTAGGTCTAGAGGACCTGATAGCTGGTGTAAAAGTCCAGATAGGTCAAGGAGTGACCTAATATATGGAGGAAAGTTCAGCTAGGTCAGCGGGACCTGACAGCCAGCCAAAGTCCAGTTGAATTTGTGGATCTGACAACTAGTGGGAAGACCTGGTGGGCCAAAGTCAAGCAATTCTGCATGGTATGTTAGATTTTGAAGGATGTCCTAAAGCAATCGCCTTTCGATGTTTACTTAATAAAGATTCACTATTTGAATGCATATTATAGGTTTGATTTCCTTAAACTCATTTACTGAATGTTGTCAATACAATTTATAACATAAGAGAAATTATGATTGGATCACAACTAGTGATTATTTCTACATGTGTAATTATGAACGTATTAGAATTTCCCTAGTCATTGAATTAATGCATCCAGACATCATTAATTATGAAAGACTAGCACGGGTTATACTCTTTGGTTCGCCAAGCAGTAATTTTCTCATGGGCTAGAGACATTGGAATGTTAAGAGTTAAACTTGGATGCTAGTTATGGTAACTAGTTCATTGGAGTGACTCACTATAAAACTTCATGTAACGACCCAAATTTCCTCAATAAAGTCCTAAAAGTAATTTTAAAATATTTAAAAATACTATAGAAATATTCTAGGGATTTTTAAAAATTTTTAGAGTATTTTTATGTAATTTTTGGAGGTCGTTTGGTATTTTTACTAAACGAAGGAAGTTTCGACAAAAAAATGTCCAAGCCAAGAATTGAACCCACGACTTTTGACTCGGTCAAAACCCAACTGACCAGGTGGGCAAACAGATTTTTCTGTTTAGAAAAGGCAGCGAATTTATTTAAGATAGTTAACAGAATATTGGATTATAAAAGGGATAAGTTGATCTTGGATTTGTCTGTTTAGAAAAGGTAGCGAATTTATTTAAGATAATTAACAGAATATTATAAAAGGGATAAGTTGATGTTGGATTTGTCTGTTTAGAAAATGTAGTGAATTTATTTAAGATAATTAACAGAATATTGGATTATAAAAGGGATAAGTTGATGTTGGATTTGTCTGTTTAGAAAAGATAGCGAATTTATTTAAGGAGTTAACAGAAATATTAAGTTATAAAAAGGGATAAGTTGATGCTCTGTTTTCCCGTGACTTAAACCATTCTCTCCTTCTCTTCTGCGTACGATGGTGGAGCCCGGGCAGAAAACGAAAGGGAGTTAGGGCATCATCTCCGGTGGCCGGCCAAGGTCCTAGAAGCCCTTTTTGTTCAGTTGTGAGTCTAAGAATGAAGGTAAGTGCTTCTCACCTGCAGTAGGAGTAGTTTCGGACCTTTGTTCTTCTTGAATTTGAAGCATGAGAAGCGCTTATAGTGTAGATTTTTAATTAAGCCTATAGTGCAGATTTTTAATTAAGCTTATAGTGCAGATTTTTATATAGGCTTATAGTGCAGATTTTAATTAAGCTTGTAGTGCAGATTTTTAATTAAGCCTATAGTGTAGATTTTAATTAAGCTTATAGTGCAGATTTTTATGTAGGCTTATAGTGCAGATTTTAATTAAGCCTATAGTGCAGATTTTTAATTAAGCTTATAGTGCAGATTTTTATATAGGCTTATAGTGCAGATTTTAATTAAGCTTGTAGTGCAGATTTTTAATTAAGCCTATAGTGCAGATTTTAATTAAGCTTATAGTATAGATTTTTATGTAGGCTTATAGTGCAGATTTTAATTAAGTTTGTAGTGCAGATTTTTAATTAAGCCTATAGTGCAGATTTTAATTAAGCTTATAGTGCAGATTTTTAATTAAGCTTATAGTGTAGATTTTAATTAAGCCTATAGTGCAGATTTTAATTAAGCTTATAGTACAGATTTTTAATTAAGCTTATAGTGCATTTTATTTAAACTTATAGTGCAGATTTTAATTAAGCCTATAGTACAGATTTCAATTAAGCTTATAGTGCAGATTTTTATGTAAGCTTATAGTGCAGATTTTAATTAAGCTTATAGTACAGATTTCTTAGAGCTTAAAATGCAGATTTCTTTAGAGCAGATTTCTTTAGAGCTTGTAGTTCAGATTTCTTAAGAGCTTATGGTATAGATTTCTTTAAAGTTTATAGTACAGATTTTGGTGGAACTTGTAGTGCAGATTTTTGGTGGAATTTATAGTGCAGATTTTTTATGGAACTTGTTGTGCAGATTTTTGGTGGAACTTATAGTGCAGTTTTTAAAGAAAAAGATTATAGTGCAGTTTGGTTAAGTATTATAGTGTAGAATTTATATTTGCATAGTATGCAGAAATAGTATAGCATAGAATGCAGAATCTTGATTAGTATAGTATGCAGAATTTTGATTAGCATAGTATGCAGATTTTTGTTTATGCATTTCAAAGTTAGAATTTATTTAAACATTTCAGTTTTTAAAGAAGCATTCTTTTATTAGAAGTATTAACAAGTGTAAGAAAGATAAAGAAAAAAAAGAGAAAGGCCAAGGCCTTAAGTAGATCCCAAAGTCAAGACTTTAGGGATTTTGACACACAAGGTGCTTAAAGAAAATGCCGAGGCATTATATATTAGAAGTAATAAAAGATAACAAGTATTTTACTTTATTTAAGAGGCTAGTACCCGACTTCCGAGGTTGTCGTTAAACAAATCCAGGTGTCCAATTCCGAGGTCTTGGCCCTGGTAGACCGAGGTCTGCTCTTTTAGGATTGGTGGCTCGCTACCCCAACCTATTAGGGAACGCGCATAAGATGGTACTACGCCTGGGCCCAAGAAGAAAGTTGATTATTATTTTGAAGTATTAAGTTTTAAACAAGTGAAATAAAAGAATAAGTTTTTAAGCAAGTGAAATAAGATTCAGAAAGTGTTTAAAATTCAGCAAGATTATGCTAGCATGATTGTATAGATTTGTTTTACACGTTTAGCATTTCAGTATGTTTCTTTTGCTTGTAGATGAGCATGAGTAGTTTTCCTTTTGAGCATTCAGCTTTTAAATTTCAGTATATTCACATGCATATTCGAGTTTTGTGAGTTAGATAGCGCTTACTAAGTAATTTTGCTTATAGATGCATTTTCCTCTTACTGCAAATAAAGGAAAGGAAAAGTTATAGCAAAGGAAGGCAACAAGGAGGTGCGGATGGATGTGTGATGCCTGGACTATAGAAGCCTTGGGACCTAGCATAAGAATTTATTAAGATTGTCATTTATTAAGAATGTATTAGATGAGTCATTTAGTCTTCTGCTGCTAGTTAATTGTATGTTTTGAGTTCTCCGAGAGTTTTAGGAATTTCTATCAACATGTGAACAAGGATAGTTAAGTAAAGTTAGTAGTCCAGTAGCACTCCGCCCTCGCAATCCAGTAGTGAGGAGGGTGGGGTGTTACACTTCATATGACTATCTATATATATGGATATCTCTGTGAAGCTCTTACTATAATTCAAGTGCAAGTTTCCTTCGACTTGAGGTATATAAGTCATCTTGGTCATGGAGACTTATACTTTGACATCTTAAGTAAGCACCTTATTAAGGTGTGGGCCCAGGATGATTGGTTATAAGTCGAAATGCCCGGAGATGTTTGGATAGCCCACAAAGAATTCACTAATCCTTGCAAGGAGATGTATACCTTATGGCCACTTGTTAGGATTATTACTCAAAGTCTTTGGCCAAAGCATCACATGTTAAGAGTATGAAACTCTTGTACACATGTACAAGTAATTTGAATTCATAGAATGAGGAAGTATTACTTTGGCTAGGTGTGATGTAGTCAATATAGTGGGGGCAGACACATAAACCATGTCCTAAACCAAGTAGGTATAAGACGAGTGAAAGGAATAAAGCACAACTCACTATAGCTGCTGAAGGGTTTAGAATGAGTTTTAAGATCAACTATGATTTTCCAGCTAATTGGAGATTATGATGTACTACTAGGTGCCACTTATGATTGTTCTATAATTAAATAGTTAATTATGGATGTCCAAGGTAAATCAAGAACCTATTACACACACTAATGAGTCTCTAAAAGATGTAAAACAAGTTAAAGAATAGGATTCTTAGATCAAGAGATAAATGTTTTCTTGGACCATACATAAGACAAATATGGAAATATTTCTCATGATGGAAGTGCGGATGGGCTACATCTCTTATGGTAGAGTTGAAACATATTTGGTTTAATCATGAATTAGTCATGAACCAACTTGGTTTAGTTGTGAACCAAACCAAGGGGTTAATGGGCTAATTTTTTGTTAAGGGATAATGGGTTGGATTTAGGCTTTCTAACCCAACTTATTAAAGAGAATTATATAAAGATGTAATTGGGAGAGAATTAGATAGAAGTTTCATTATTTAGTTGATTGGACTTTTGGAAACCCAATCCTCCTCTCTCTCCCCTCTCTCTCCTGCCCCAACAAAAGGGTGCTCCCTCTTGTTGTCGTGATCACCACAAGGGAGAAAAACTCTCCCTTGTATGGTTCTCTTCTTCTTTCTCTTGATCCCTCTCCTTCACTTGTGGCTAATAACTTCCGAAGATGACGCTTGTACTCAAGGAGTTGTCTTGAAGAGCTCGGCATGGATATGAATAGAGGCAAGGATTGACAACGTCACTACGGTTGATGTCCTTCTCATTACAGGTCATCCGTATACCTAGCGTAAATTTACTTTCCAAAAATTTTTAATTATGCGATCATTTTTGGCATGTTATATCCTTGTTTGTGTATGGTGTATATGATGTAATAATTAGAAATTATTATTATTTTATTTTCCGTTGCGTATATTTACAAAACGTGTTCTAGCACGCACATATATCAACTATATTTCAATAGTGGTATCAGAGCCTGATCGGGCTTTGACATGATCGTAAAATTATTTTCTGGTTCATAATTAGTATTATAATTAATTTTAAAATTTTTCTAGAATTATTAAAACATTTTCTATTTTTGAAAGTTTCCTAAATTATTAGAAAATTTCATTTTTAGAAAGTTTGTGATATAATTTTAGAAAATTAAATTTAGAAATATTCTGTTAATTTAGAAATTATTATTTCTAGAATTTTCTAAAATTTTAAGAAATATTATATTTTTAGAAAATTTCCTAATTTATTAGGTAATACCAAATATGGAAAGATTCTAAAATTATAATAAAAATCAAATATGAGATATTATGAATTAAATTATAAAATTAATCTTTTCTAGAATTTTTGGATTTTTTAAAATATTCCATTTTTAGAAAGTTTCCTAAATTATTAAGAAATACCAAATTTGGAAAGATTTTAAAAATAATTAAAAATCCAGATTTGAGATATTCTAAATTTTTTATATTTATTAAAATATTTTATGTTTGGATAGTTTCCTAAATTGTTGGAAAATACTAAATTTAGAAAGATTTAGAAAATTATAAAAAATACAGATTTAAATTATTCTATAATAAATTAAGAAATATTAATTATTTATTTCTTAAATTGTTAGAAAATTAATTTGAAAATTTGTTTCTAAAATAATTATAGATTCTTGATTGATAGAAAGATTCTAGATGAAATATGTTAATTAAATTTAGAAATTGGTTTCCTAATTTGACAAGATAAATCTTGATTTATTAAAATCAAATTTATAATATATTTTTATTTCAAAAATAGAATTATAACATATATAAATTTATGTCTTGTTCATACCACATTGTATGTCATGTAGATGCATTAATTATGACATGATCAAATTTTATCATACATGTGATATGATTAGATCTTACCATATTTGTGATGTGTCATGCTTGTTGGTGCAGGTTGCACTAATAGCCTTGTTTTGATGTATGACAAATAGGTTAAAGTTAGATGGGTTATTTCTCTAATGTTTCTACCAAGTGTGTAGGAGTTGACTGGTCTAAAGAACCTGACACCAGGCTGAAATCTAGCTAGGTCCGCGGGGCTCGATTGTTGGTGGGAAATCGAGTTAGGTCCACCGGTCCTGATAGTTGATGCAAAGTCTAGATAGGTCTACGGGGCTCGATATCTAGCGGGAAGTCTGGTTGGGTTCGCGGGACCTGACAACCGGCCAAAATCTAGTTGGGTCTACGGACCTGACAATTAGCAGGGAAGACCTAGTGAGTCAAAGGTAAGTCGAGTTACTGAAAGTGATAAGTAAACGTAAACAACTAGAGGAGAGATCTAGTGAGGACGCGTTCCCTGTTGAGGGAACTGTAGACATCGGTCCAGCTTAGGTCAATTTGGGAAACCTAAGCTGAGATCTTGACTGGATCTTGTTCTTGGGGAGACATGATCTAATTACTACTCATAATCTATTATGTTGTGCTAACTTTGTTTTATAGGGTAAAATATATTTTTTAAATGCCTGAACTAATCTTTTCTTGCAGGTGGAAAGGCTGAAGAAAAGGGGTCCGAGAGCCTAAAAGGAGTCTGGGAGCTCGGAGCTGGTCCGGGCATGGCCGTGGGAACCCAGGCTGTCCGAGCACCCGGACTCCGTATAGGTGCTCGGACCCAAAAATTGATCCATAAGATTACGTGGAGTGCGTCGATTGGCCGAGCCATGTGGTCCAGGCACCCGGAGGAGTTTCAGGCACCCAGAATAGACCTATTTAAAGGCCTTCAACCCGGAGCTTCAAGACAACAACTGTAACGACCTTCTCTGCTGTTCGATGCTCCGAAAAGGCTCCCGTAACGCTGCTATGCTCCATCGACAACCGGACTTCAGCTTTAATTAGTTTTTATTGTCGGTAATTTTTATATATAGTTCTTGTACTTGCAATTTGTAACCATTTTCAAACTATTAGTGGGTTGCCCAACGAAAGCACTCGACGAGTGTGAGCCTTGGAGTAGGAGTCGTCGAAGACTCCGAACCAAGTAAAAACTTGATCGTGTTAGCATTGCTTCTTATTCTTCCGCTGCGTATCTGTTTTAAATCGAATTTTCGACGATCACTATTCACCCCCCTCTAGAGTTTTTTTCGATCTTACAAGTGGTATCAGAGCAGGTACCTCTCTGAATTAGTGCAACCACCAATCAGGCAAAGGGGGTGATATTTTTTTCTTCTTATTTTTTTCTTTTTTTTTGAACTTTTTTGATATAATCTAAATTAGTAGAATTGCCTCTTTAGATAATTTTTTTTCATTGCAAACTACTCTGAATTGGTGCAACACTAATTTAGTCTTAATATTTTAATTTTTCTCCTACACTGCTAATCGAAGACCCAGTCTTGGGATCGCCTTTTCTTTTTCTCTTTGTGTGCAAGATTCATGGCCCAAAACAAGGGATACAATACTGTCCATCCTCCCCTCTTCAACGGTGATGACTTCCCATACTGGAAGAACCGGATGGAGGTATACCTGAAGACCGACTTTGACCAATGGTTTAGCGTCACCAAAGGCTACAAGGTTCTCATCGACAATGCTAGAATTTCAATTGACCCAAAAAATTGGAATCTAGAAATGAAGAACAAGGCCTAGATCGACTTAAAGGCTCTCAACACAATCCAGTGCGAATTAACAAAGGAGGAGCTAAACCGTGTCGACCCACACGAAAGTGCGAAGGAGCTCTGGGATAAACTGATTGAACTACACGAAGGGAACAGTGAGGCAAAGGTAACTAAAAAGGATTCAATTTTGCATAAATTACTTAACGCCAAAATGCAGGAAGAAGAGAAGGTGACATAGATGAAGCATCCTCTGAAGAATCGAACGTCGAAGATCAGGATCATCACAACTACCTCACATTGATAGCATCCGGACCGGAATCAAAAAGCGAGATGGAACAAGACGATGAGTCTAAAGATGAATCAAGCTACGAGTCCACACTCGTTTCCAAATGTTCGAACAATGTATCTTCTATCCTAACCTCAAAATTCTTTAGAATTATCGTATGTTTAAATAAAAAATTAATTAAATATGAAAAAAAATGAAATGCTCCTTGAGGAAAATCAACACCTCAAGGAACAGATTGAAAGTACAAATCCAAATCAAGTTGTAAAACTTGAGGAGGAAAACACAATATTAAAGAATGAAATTAACAAACTTAAAGGATTGTTAGAAACTTTTACCACTAGATCTAAAAACTTGGATTTAATTCTTAAAACTCAAAAAGTTGTATACAATACATCTGGACTTGGATATAAATCCATGTAAGATATGTGAATTTATTTTTAGGGTTATCATGGAATAACCTTATGAATTTTTAAGAATTTTTTTTAGAAATTTTTCTGGATTTATATGGAGCGCGTATGAGCCGTTTAAGGGGATGGACATATCGAGCGGGAAGAAGCCTGTTTAAATCGATACGTATTATTAGGTTTAATCAAGGAGTTATCTAGTCTTTAATTTCCTTAACCCTAAGTGAGTTCTATTAATTGGGCTTCATCTCTCATCCGAACCCAAATACCCGACCCAAACTCTTTTCTCTTCCTCTTTCTCTCACGCGCGCGAATGACCCGACGCCGACGGCTTCCCTGACAATCGGCAATTCTCTTCTTCTTCTCACGGTGTCGCCGGTGAGGAGTGAATCTTGGAGCATTGAGAGGAAGGGGATAGCTACAACTGAACCCTCCTTCTCCCCAGCTTTTCTCTCCTCTCTGGTCTCTGTAACCCCATAGAGTACTTAGCAAGATTTTAGATATTTTTTTTATCATGGATAAAAATAGGCCTTATGTGTAAATTTGCAAAAATAATAAAAAAAAATAGAACCCAAGGTTTGAACCTTGGATCTCTTACTAGATGCATGTATGGGTTAACCAATAGACCAAGAGAAGTTATTGTTAGAGAGAGAAGTTACAATATAGTTAAGAGTAAGAAAAGAACTTCTCTCATTTAGAAGGAGAAGTTAGAGTAGCCTTCTTCCTCTCTAAAGAAAAGAGGATTCTTGCTTCCTCTTTTCATTAAGGAGATGTAAAAGAAAGGAGAAGGAAATGTGCATTTTCCCTTCCTCCTCTCATGATGAATAAAAGGGGAAATTAAAGAAGAAAATTCATTTTCTCCTCTTCCTTCTCCCTCCTTCCCTTCACCGTGACCAAGCCTCCTCCTCACCTCTCTTTGCCGAAACCCAAAAACAAAGGAGGACTCCTTTCTAGGAAGGCTCCACAAGCAAGATTCTCTCCTTAAGTAAATCAAACAAGGATGTAAGTATTACCTCACCTGTGGTACAAGTCGCTTACGATATTTTCGAAAAGTTAGAACACTTAAAAAGATAAAAAGGAGAAGAACCCATGCTCATGGATCTTATTATGTTATGATATGAAATTAGTTAAAAATTTATGTTGGCTATTGTTTAAGCTTGATCTTCTTCTTGATATGTTTCGGCCATGAATATTCTAGGGCTTTAAGAAGCTTAAAACTTAATTTAAGATGCTCCTAGACTTCTTTATGATATGTTATGAAATTAGCTAGGTATTCATGTTTATATGTTGCTTAGAAATTTATTTCTTGTCTTATGAAGTTTCGGCCATGATGGAGTTTTAGGGTTTTATAAAGCTCAAAACCTAATTTAGTATGCTCATAGACTTCTTTATGATACGTTATGAAATTAGCTAGGTATTCATGTTTATATGTTGCTTAGAAGTTTATTTCTTGTTGTTATGAAGTTTCGGCCATGAGAAGTTTTAGGGTTTCATGAAGCTCAAACCTAATTTAGTATGCTCATAGACTTCTTTATGATATGTTATGAAATTAGCTAGGTATTCATGTTTATATGTTGCTTAGAAATTTATTTCTTGTCTTATGAAGTTTCAGCCATGATGGAGTTTTAGGGTTTCATAAAACTCAAAAACCTAATTTAGTATGCTCGTAGACTTCTTTATGATATGTTATGAAATTAGCTAGGTATTCATGTTTATATGTTGCTTAGAAGTTTATTTCTTGTTTGATGAAGTTTCGGCCATGATGAGGTTTTAGGGTTCATGAAGCTCAAAACCTAATTTAGTATGCTCATAGACTTCTTTATGATATGTTATGAAATTAGCTAGGTATTCATGTTTATATGTTGCTTAGAAATTTATTTCTTGTTTGATGAAGTTTCGGCCATGATGAGGTTTTAGGGTTCATGAAGCTCAAAACCTAATTTAGTATGCTCATAGACTTCTTTATGATATGTTATGAAATTGGCTAGGTATTCATGTTGTATGTTGCTTAGAGGTTATTTCCCTTTTTATGAACTTTCGGCCATGACTATAATCTAGGGTTCAAGAAAGTTTAAACTTAAACTTAGCAAGCTCATGGATTTCCCTTATGATATGATATGAAGGTAGCTTGGTATTTTTATGCTTATGTAGAACTTAGTTTCATGCTCTTAAAGGTTCGGCCACAACTAAGTTAAAAGGCCTAGGAAGCTTAGAACCTACTACCTATGCTCATGATATTCTTTATAGTTTATGATATGAATTTGATTTAAGGTTTACATGCTTATATGTTGTTGTAACCTAAAACTAAGCATGGTGACTTTCGGCCACCATATGAAACTAGGGTTAGAGACCCAATTATGACTTTGCTAGGTGTCTCACATACTAGGATATGAATTAGGAGATGCTAGTAAATGTTTTCCATGTATGATTATGGTTGCCTATGATGATTTATATACTTAATTAAGGATGCTCATGAATTATGCATGATGATGACTCTTATGATATGTTTTATGCTTAAGTATGCATTCTTTATGACAAGACAAGTAACATGTCTATTTACGTATGTTTATGAATTATGCATGAAATGATTCTTATGATGACTATGTACCCAAGCATGTATGAAGTTTCAAATATGTAGCATGCTCATTTACGTAAGCTTATGAACCAAGCATGATAATGGTTTTATATGATGGCTATGTGCCCAAGAATGTATGCCTTATGATATGATAAGAAAATGGCAAAGAGTTGCTTCCCTTAAGTTGGGATTAAGAGCACTCTTCATGTTAAGACAAGAGCATGACATCTATGATGATATGATATGACAATTATGATGATATGATATGCATGACATGTATTTTACTTTGTATGGCTTGTACCAAGGGTGGGCTCCTTAGTACGCCCCTAGGCCGACGGACTATGAATGAGTCCAGTAAAAAGGGATGGGCTCCTTAGTACGCCCCTAGACTGACAAACTATGAACGGGTCTAGATCCCTAGTAGGTTCGGGGCTAGCTGCCCTGTCCTAGGGATTGCGCGCATTTATATATGTATGTGGTACAAGTCGGGCCCTCATGATGATGATATTATGTTTAAGTATTAAAAGATATGTTTAAAGACATCTTGCACTTGACATGGCATATGTTTTAAAAAGGACATTTTGCATAATGTACCCATTCATAATATGATATGTTTTTTTTATGAATTATATGGCATGATGTTATGTCATACTCTTATGACTTATAGGACATGAGGTTATGAGATGTTTTGTTTATGATTCATATGACATGATGATATGTTATGCTCCTTATGACTCACATCACATGATCCCTTTATTTATGATATGTTAGAATCATGGTTCATAGTGATATGAATGATAAGGAACTATGTTCGCATTACATAAGGTTAGATGATTATGTCTTCATTGATTATATGCTTATACGATTATGCTTTGAGATATGATTTTTGTGAGTAGGAAAGGATCTTACTGAGCCTGTGTGCTTATAGCTTACTTCCTTGTACCACAGATAAAGGCAAGGGATGGATGACCTAAGGGAGCTACAGGAGAGGCAAGGAGGTGTGTGTGGCAGTGGCTCGGCTAAGACAAATAAAGACCTGCTATGTTATTTTTGTTATGTTTGACATGAACCAATTGTATTTATGTTACATTCTAGTATAACTTCATGACATTTTCGCTGCTTTATGTTACTAGAAAGAAATTTTAAATATGCATGTATCCTGGAACAGTTAAGTAAGTAAGTAGCCCCGTCCCTTTTAGTAGCAGGGAGGGCGGGCATTACAGTCTCGGCAAATATCAACGATGGATCTTCGATCTTAGATTTCACCTGCCGTCGGAAGGGAATCGAGGGCACTGACGTTGGATTTGGCCAGTGTCGACTGATTGGGTGAGGTAACAACCATTGTCTCTTCCCAATCTTCTTTTCTGTTCGTCGGCAAGAACATATCGTTGCCCTAACTATGATCTTGGAGGTAAGCAGTTGGTTTTGGTCATGAATTCAAAATTCTGATCCTCTTTCTAGTGTTGATTTGAGTGGTTTTTCTGGGAAACAAAGATTGGTGTTTTGGTTCCAGCCACCACAACTCTGTTGGGGATTGCTTTCTCCATCGGATCTGTGATCGTCTCCGGCGATTAAAGAAGAAGAGGTAATGAGATCAGTTTGTTATTGTTGTTAACAAATTGTCTTGGTGATTTCTTGCTGTTCTTTCTTCTTGATCCAGCTGGTGGAGATGCAGTAAGTAGTTTTCTATTTGTAGGGAATTGATGTGTCATTTAGTTCTTGTTCTGTTCTCTTGATCAATCATTAGTTGTAGTAGATGTTATCTAGTGGGTTCTGTGTATTGCTTGATCTAGATCAATGATGGAATCAACAAGAGTTGTTCTATTTATTTGTTGGAGGTTTTGAGTGTACTATTTTGCTAGAAATTCTGTGGTTTGTTGATCAGGATTAGTTAACAGTGATAAGAGTTACCATGTTGGGTAATTGAAGGTTGTAAATGCAGATTAACCTAAATCTGAAATGAATTCCGTGATGTTTAGGTTTGCTTCTTGTTAGCTGATTAGGGAAGGATTAGGGATATTAATTGATCTGATGGGAATTTTGGTTATTGGATGGTTTAATTTAGAGTGTAAATGGAATATGGTTTTCTTAAAAAAGGGGAACGGTAACCATGGTTAGTGTTTCCTTTGGAATTAGTTATCTATTTGTAGGTGATTTATCTATTTATAGTGTATACATATAATTACTTAAAATTGTATATGTGATATAGGACCTTGATCGAGGACGATTCGCTTGATGTGGATGGTTCTGTTGATAAGAGATATTTCGAGGTGGGTATTTCTTTCTTATTCCCTATTTAGTTCTTTAAACTTAAAGCATGGTTATATTTGGATGTTTAGGTTGCATTACCTTAAATCTATAAGTTTAATTTTTCCCTGCTTGTTACTTCTGCTTGATCTTGGATGTAATCTAGTTTAATTTGATACAGTCTCGACTCTTGTTATCTGAACTCTGTAACATATACATATGTAGAGTTCGTATCATAGGGATGTCCGGTTTATTCGGTTAGCATGTTGATTATGCATATTGATGTTGAGTATACATGTGATGGGTATGTGTTGTTGGAGTTGCATATTTGATTATCCATTTGCATTGTGTGTATGCATATACCTTTGGTTTGGGTATCAGAGGTGTTTGGTTGTTGCATGTGTGATGATAGTGTCTGTATGGTGATTATTCACACCATGTTCATCATTCATTGCATGCTGACGACTATTGTCTCCCTTGTGGTTGAGAGGGTCGTCAGTCGTTTATAGCTACCCATTCGGCCACTGTTAGAGAGTGGTAGCTAGGAGTGGAGCTAGTCCTGTCGCGCTTACTCAGCCGCTCAGTATTTATACTCTGTCATCCTCGACCACTCTGGAGTAGTGGGTCTTAAGGGTACAGTAGTCAGAGGGCTAGAGATGTGAGTGGTCAGGGACCCTTAGCCATGTAGTTAGATAACTACTTAGCGTATCGTCCGCCTTAGCCGCTCTATAGCAATTATGTGTGTGAGGCTAGTACGGTTTGTCACAGACCTAAGCCTCTCAGCCATACCGGGGTCGTGATGTCTGGAGAGGTGGCGGGGGTGACCATGGAGCATGCATATGCATTTTCATATGATGCGCGGTGCATCTGTGGAGATATATATTTGCATACATGCCTAGTAGTTATTAGTTACATGTGATTGTGAGATGTTGCACTTGTTTGATCTATGTATGCTGCATTTGGTTGTCATACCTCATACATGTCATTTATTTTACATGTATATACAGTTGTATTTATATGCACGGTGATCGTGCAAAGGCGACGGTCGTATGGCTCGGCGGAGGAACCAACGGGACACTGGTGGTCAGAGTGTGGCACGGGTGACGTCCATGGGAACTGGTCTCACGGCATCGGCGACCAACTCTGTGCGTGCTCCAGCGACGTTGTGGAGAGGAGGCGACGAAAGAAGGGGAAAGAACTTAGGGTTTTAATAAAAACTTACGTTAATAAAATTAATCAACTCCCACTTTAAATAAGAATTCTAAACAGGATTTCTTTTAACCCCTTAAAACTTAAAATAATTCATTTAAATTCTTTAAAAAATCCATAAAATTCTATAAATTCATCAAATCTTATTTCTTGATATATTATCCACTGAACCCATTTATTTCCCTTAAAATCATTTAATTATATCAACATTTAATTATTTTAAATCTTTGCTATATTTTTGGTATATTACATCCTCCTCCGCTAATAAAAATTTGGTCCCCAAATTTACTACTCAACTCAAAGATCCTCATCTAAGAGTAACAACCAAGCAGCATCCTCATCAACTACTTCATCCTAGCATCATAACTAATCTCCAACCATAAAAGATGACTCTGTGGGTGATGACCTCACCCTGCTTCCGTTACACCCCCCACTACTATCTAGCCAACCGTAGGTAAGTCAACTACCTCAAAAATCCATAATTCACTATCAGTAGATCCTCCAACATCCACTGTCAATAAACTTAGATATATCCACCACGGTTCAACATTCCACGTCCATGTCATACCATTACAAGATAATATCTAGTGGGGAAGATTATTATCATAAATCTCTAGTGAGACATCTAATCATATTCTCATCCTTCTGAATACTCAAGTATCCACAATACAAAAATTACAATCCAAAATCTAAATGGTCACTCAACAGATCACTGAAATCGGATAACCAACTACAAATTACCAAATCACTAAATATCACACAAGTGTTACTCCTCATCAAATACCAAACAATAGATCACCAAGTCATATATCTGTTGGTGCAATATCCCTCAGGTCAAGGTTGACCTGGGTAACCAAGCTGAGTCTTGGTTTGGGTTTAGATGTTTGACAATAAGATATTGATTGAAGAAGAGTCAAGTAGGTCAAGGTTGACCGGATACTTGACTGGGAAGTCCTAACTGGGATGTTAGGCAAAATGAAAGACCTAGTGAGTGAAGCTAGGCAGATGGAAGTCCTGGTGAGTGAAGCCAGGCAGAAGGAAAGTCCTGGTAAGTGAAGCCAGGCAGAAGAAAAGTCCTGGTGAGTGAAGGCAGGCAGATGGAAATCCTGGTGAGTGAAGTCAGGTGAAAGTCCTAGTGAGTGAAGCTAGGCAGATGGAAGTCCTGGTGAGTGAAGCCAGGTGAAAGTCCTAGTGAGTGAAGCTAGGCAGATGGAAATCCTGGTGAGTGAAGCCAGGTGAAAGTCCTAGTGAGTGAAGCTAGGCAGATGGAAAACCCTAGTGAGTGAAGCTAGGTGAAAGTCCTGGTGAGTGAAGCCAGGCAAGGGAAAATCCAGAAGGATCAAGGATGATCGGACATCTGGTGCTGGGAAGTCCAAGTAGGTCAAAGGATTGACTGGATACTTGGCATGAAAGAAAAGTCCAAGTAGGTCAAAGGGATTGACCGGATACTTTGCACAGAGAAAAGTCCAAGTGGGTCAAAGGGATTGACCGGACACTTGGTAAGGGAGTCCTAGCAGGTCAAGGGAGTGACTAGATGCTAGGCATGACATACCAACAGGTCAAGGTTGACCGGATGTTGGTTTGGGAGGTTTGGGACTTGGTTTTGGACAAAAATCAAGTGCTGGATCGATCAGTGGATCGATCCAGGCTCTGGATCGATCAGTGGATCGATCCAGACCTGTCCCAACGAACAGAGAGCTTCTGGATCGATCCGTGGATCGATCCAGAGGTCCCAATCGATCAGTGGATCGATTGGGACGCGGCTGCTTCGCGCGATAAGCGCTGGATCGATCCGTGGATCGATCCAGGCATTTTCCCAGAGCACAGAGGCGCTCTGGATCGATTCGTGGATCGATCCAAAGCCTCCCCGATCGATTGGGAACATTCGAATCGATCGGGATCCGACCGTTGGCATCGATAAAGGCCGCAAGCGCACGATTCCTTCGGCATCTCTTCTCCGATTCACTCCAGATTTCTCGCCAGCTCCTCCACAGCACTCACAAAGCTCAGATCGCCAGTTCTTGAAGGATCTTGGAAGTTTTCCAAGTCAAGAGGCGGATCAAAGCCAAGAAGAGAAGCTAGGGTTAGGGTTTATACTCATTGTAAGCTTGTAAGCTTGTATTTCTTGTATCCTTTCCCTCTCTTCTTGTATTGAGTCTTGTAGGGCTTCTCCGCCCTTGGTAGTTACCATAAAGGAGAGTTTTATTTAGTGGAGGGTGTGTGTGTTGGTGTGGATCCTTGGATTAGTCACCTCTTGTGAGGTGGATACCAAGTAAAACCAACCGTGTTAGCGTTGTGTGTTTGTTTCTGTATTTTCCGCTGCACATCTTTGAAGGAACAAGCAACGCCGAGCAACGAGCGAACGCGACGAGCTATTCCCCCCCCCCCCCCTCTAGCTACTTTTGGTCCTAACAAGTGGTATCAGAGCAAGGCCGCTCTTCACCGGAATCATCGCCGGAAGGGTCAAGCATAACAAGAAAAGCTAGAGGGTGAAGAAGTTGGAGCAAATTCTTCAAGTTCAAGATTTTATCAAGCTCAACTTCAAGATGCAATTCCAAGATGGACTTGGATTTGACACAAGGGTGGCTCCACCATATTCATCTACAAGCTTCGATTCTTGGAAATCAAGAATCGAAAATTTTCTTATGATGGAGATAGAGCAATGGTTTGCTCTCATGGAAGGTTTTGAAGCTCCCACAAATTCCAAGGGCAAAGTACTCAAAAGGAGCAAGTGGAGCAAAGACCAAATCCAAAGATGTGAGGCCAATGACAAAGTGACCAAGCTTTTGGTCAATTTATTGCCAAGCAACATCTTGGAACAAATTGGAGAGTTTGAAGATGCCAAGGAGCTTTGGAGCAAATTGGCCAAGCTTCATGAAGAGATCCCCTCCACTGTACAAGATCATGAAGAATCCAGAGAGGGTGACTCTTTGGAGCAAGACCAAGAGGAGGACTCCGAGGTTGAGAGATGCTCAACCTCCGAAGAAGAGGAAATCCAAGAAGCTTCATCCTCAAGGGAATGCAACGAAGGGAACAAGGAGGGAGCATACTCCTTGTTTCATATTCAAGATGATGAAGCCTCCACCTCTAGGATTGAGGGGGAGCAATCCTTGGTGACACCGGATCAAGAAGAAGGAGAAGCTTCTACATCCGGGTCAAGAGATGAAGAGATTGAAGAAGCTTCTACCTCCACGAGTCAAGAAAAATCAAATGGAGGAGAATCAAGATCGGATCAAGAGGAAGCTTCTACCTCCGGATCCAAAGGAAAGATGCCACCCCTACAAGCAAAGGTATAAATATTTCAATTAAAAATAAAATCATATTATATGCTTTGAGTGTAGGGAACATGGGCACTACAAGAGCAAGTGCCCTAAATTGGCCAAGAAGAAGGGCCAAGTGGCACAAAAGGGCAAGGCGAAGCCCAAGGAGATCATTCCCAACATAAAGAAGAGCAAGGAGCATATTATATGCTTCTCTTGCAATCAAAAGGGGCATTACCGAAGTCAATGCCCCAAGGGGAAGAAGGTGGTCAAGGCTCAAGGAGGCACTAGTCAAGGGGGAGCCTCCAAGGTAAAGAAGAAGGTAACATTTATTGAGCCTACCCCTTTACATTATGGTAAAAAGCATGATAGTTCTAACTTATATCATTTTAATGCTATTTACCATGAAAATAGAAAGCATGATAGCGTTAAAGAAAAACATATAGCTTTTCATGCTAAAACCACTACACCTAAGGCTAGGAATGTAGGTAAAAGTCTGGGCAATAACTCTAAAGATTTTAGATACAAGCCCAAGAACAAATATGCTCATGAATCAAATGAAAACTCTAAAACTAAGGACTTAGTGATAGAAAATCAAGTCTTGAGGTCAAGACTTGATAAAATGGAAAAGACCCTAAAAAGGATGGAAAATATCCTATTATGGCAAAATGAGCATAACCTAGGTTTAGGGGTACAAAAGCCATCCAATGGCCATAGAGGTTTGGGATACAAACCAAAGGCTAAGAAGGATGTGCCCTCTTACCATAGAGTTCCATATAGTTATGGAACAAACCCTAGGTCTAGTGGTCAAGCCAAAAATACTAGGGAAGTCATCCCTAAGAGTATTTTTGCAATAAATGTGACTAAGACTTCTAAGAAGTCTAAGAAAGTCACAAACAAGGTCACAAGGGAGGTTATCCCTAGAGTTGACCTAGAAAATGTGACCAAGGCTTCTAAGAAGCCCAACAAGGTCACTAGGAAGGTATCTAGGGAAGTTATCCCTAGTGAGTACCTAGAGCATCCAAGGAGCACCAATAGGTGTTGGGTTCCTAGGAGCATCTTCTCTACCCCATAGATGGGTTAGAGAGTGTCAACTCCGATTAGAAGGGTAGTTAACCCAACTTTGAGGAAATTGACACTCAAGGAGCATTTTCAAGGTTTTAGTTAACCTTTGAAAATGAAATGGACTTATTGATTACTCCTTGAAAGAGTAAAATGTGCCTAATGGTGGAAGAATTGATTTTAATCTTAAATGGCACATATTGGGAAATTCATAAGAACTATCAAGTTGGGATTTTGGTATGTTCTTAGGCAATTTAAGGCAATCCGGGCCTTAAATTTAAAAGTGCTACTCTTGAGGAAAAATGGAATATGCCAACATTTGAGGACATGTTTATTTTCAATTGGCATACATTAAATCAAGGAAATTAGAAATGCCAAATTTAGGCTTTGGCATTCTCTTGTAGCACTTTAGGGCAATCTAGGTTTAAGTTGTAAGTTTAGCTAAGACTTTAAGGATACTTAGATAGTTAATCTAGGTATATTTTATTTATGCTAAATCTTGCCATGATTGTTTGCCCATAATATGCCATGACATCATGTCTAGTTTTGCATTCATGTTTTATTATGAAAAATCCAAAAATACCATGTCATGACATTCATACATCATGTAGTAATAGGATATTTTCTTTTGAGAATTATTTTCTTTTGATGTATGCCATAACATAATCATGCATTAAGTTTAATTCCTTGTAATTAAGGACAAATGGCATTTAACGACACTTATTGACAAGTGACATCCTGGGTGGATGTCTAATATCTCTCAAATGCCTAGATAGATATGCATGATCCCTAGAATAGGGCAAAACCAAATTTTACATCTCACAAAGACCTCTAAGATGACTTGTATGTGTTTTTTCCACAATAGATACAAGTGAGATGTTAGGAAGATGAACAAAACTCAAGATGTTGATTTAGTGCATTCTTTTGAGTTTTAGGTTCATCAAAACGCATAGTTATGTGTTTTCCCATCATTGGGAAAGCCAATGTACAAGTCATGTGCATTAAGCCCAAGGAATATGATGGGATATTGGTTTTGAAAATGTTTTTAAAATGTTTTTGGAAAACCTTGGTGAAGGCTATCTTTTGATAGTAATCACCATTGAATAGTTAGACACAAACTTGAAGAGAAACACTAAAGTTTTTGCAAGTTTTCAAGTTTGTGTCAATCTTTGAAAATATGAAGTATTTTCATAGAAAACTATTTTTCCGTGATAGTAAACGCCTAAATAATGTCTACACGAAATTTCATAATTTTGGATTTTGTAGAATTTTCTAGGGGTTTCAGTTGACTGAAATGGAATTTCAGCAACTATCGAGTCTCGATCGATCCATGGATCGATTGGAGTTCTGAATCGATCCATGGATCGATTCAAACGGCAATTCCCAAGAGCTCTTGGATCGATCAGCCGATCGATCCAGGAGTCTGAATCGATCGGTGGATCGATTCAAAGGTTCAATCGATTGGAACCCAACTTCAATCGATCCAAGTTGTTGGGTTGGGAAGGCTGATTTCAGCATCTTTGAACCTATTTTAGTCTAGGTAACCATTCCAAACCCCTTAAATACATTTGTATACATACAAAGGGTGTTTTCATGTTGAAAACAAGGATGGATTGGTTAACGAAGACTAAGTAGAAGTTTAGGTTGAGGTTGTTTCAAATTTTGAATATTTGAATCTCAAAACTTCTAAATTTGGGTTTCCTAATGTTTTAGGGATTCCAAGTCATTGTTGGTGCAATGACAGAAGTTACCACCATGTCTTTAGGGGGAGGGACTCTTTAAAGACATGAAAATTATTTTTCATGAACCTTGGAAGGTGGTTAACCTTCTGTTGTGGACTTGCTCAAGGTTGAGCATTTAAACTTGAAATTGGGAGAAATGGGGAGTGGATATCCTCATTATTTCAAGTGGACACTCAAGTGGTTGAAAATGCTCAAGGTTGGGTATTTGTCAACATTGAGGGAGAAGTTAAGGTGATAATGACGGGTATGGGATATCATTATCGGGTGATCACAATGAGTGAAGTTGTGATCACGATGAGCAACTCTTCAGGGGGAGAGTCTTCAACAAATGGATTTGTTGAAGTGTGCCCAGAATTGGAGCATAGGTTGATGTGTGTCCAACGATGGGTTGATGTGTGCCAATAGGGGGAGAATGTATGGTTAAGCTTAGGCCTTCATTACCTATGGGAAGGTCATAGGGGGAGAATGAAAGGACTCATGAAAGGGAGTAAGTTAGGCTTTCATTACCTAGAGGGAGTTTGCCCTCTTAGGGGGAGAATGAAGAGCTTAATTTATGCTTTCATTACCTAGTGGCATGAAGAAGGAGGCTATGGGATTAGCCTAACTTACATATGGGATTGTAAGTGTTATTGTGGTATTGTCAAACATCAAAAGGGGAGATTGTTGGTGCATATCCCTCAGGTCAAGGTTGACCTGGGTGAGTCTTGGTTTGGGTTTAGATGTTTGACAATAAGATATTGATTGAAGAAGAGTCAAGTAGGTCAAGGTTGACCGGATACTTGACTGGGAAGTCCTAACTGGGATGTTAGGCAAAATGAAAGACCTAGTGAGTGAAGCTAGGCAGATGGAAGTCCTGGTGAGTGAAGCCAGGCAGAAGGAAAGTCCTGGGAAGCGAAGCTAGGCAGAAGAAAAGTCCTGGTGGGTGAAGCGAGGAAGATGGAAATCCTGGTGAGTGAAGCCAGGTGAAAGTCCTAGTGAGTGAAGCTAGGCAGATGGAAATCCTGGTGAGTGAAGCCAGGTGAAAGTCCTAGTGAGTGAAGCTAGGCAGATGGAAATCCTGGTGAGTGAAGCCAGGTGAAAGTCCTAGTGAGTGAAGCTAGGCAGATGGAAAACCCTAGTGAGTGAAGCTAGGTGGAAGCCAGGCAAGGGAAAATCCAGATGGATCAAGGATGATCGGACATCTGGTGCTGGGAAGTCCAAGTAGGTCAAAGGATTGACTGGATACTTGGCATGAAAGAAAAGTCCAAGTAGGTCAAAGGGATTGACCGGATACTTGGCACAGAGAAAAGTCCAAGTGGGTCAAAGGGATTGACCGAACACTTGGTAAGGGAGTCCTAGCAGGTCAAGGGAGTGACTAGATGCTAGGCATGACATACCAACAGGTCAAGGTTGACCGGATGTTGGTTTGGGAGGTTTGGGACTTGATTTTGGACAAAAATCAAGTGCTGGATCGATCAGTGGACCGATCCAGGCTCTGGATCGATCCAGACCTGTCCCAGCGAACAGAGAGCCTCTGGATCGATCCGTGGATCGATCCAGAGGTCCCAATCGATCAGTGGATCGATTGGGACGCGGCTGCTTCGCGCGATAAGCGCTGGATCGATCCGTGGATCGATCCAGGCATTTTCCCAGAGCACAGAGGCGCTCTGGATCGATTCGTGGATCGATCCAAAGCCTCCCCGATCGATTGGGAACATTCGAATCGATCGGGATCCGACCGTTGGCATCGATAAAGGCCGCAAGCGCACGATTCCTTCGGCATCTCTTCTCCGATTCACTCCAGATTTCTCGCCAGCTCCTCCACAGCACTCACAAAGCTCAGATCGCCAGTTCTTGAAGGATCTTGGAAGTTTTCCAAGTCAAGAGGCGGATCAAAGCCAAGAAGAGAAGCTAGGGTTAGGGTTTATACTCATTGTAAGCTTGTAAGCTTGTATTTCTTGTATCCTTTCCCTCTCTTCTTGTATTGAGTCTTGTAGGGCTTCTCCTCCCTTGGTAGTTACCATAAAGGAGAGTTTTATTTAGTGGAGGGCGTGTGTGTTGGTGTGGATCCTTGGATTAGTCACCTCTTGTGAGGTGGATACCAAGTAAAACCAACCGTGTTAGCGTTGTGTGTTTGTTTCTGTATTTTCCGCTGCACATCTTTGAAGGAACAAGCAACGCCGAGCAACGAGCGAATGCGACGAGCTATTCACCCCCCCCCCCTCTAGCTACTTTTGGTCCTAACAAGTGGTATCAGAGCAAGGCCGCTCTTCACCGGAATCATCGCCGGAAGGGTCAAGCATAACAAGAAAAGCTAGAGGGGTGAAGAAGTTGGAGCAAATTCTTCAAGTTCAAGATTTTATCAAGCTCAACTTCAAGATGCAATTCCAAGATGGACTTGGATTTGACACAAGGGTGGCTCCACCATATTCATCTACAAGCTTCGATTCTTGGAAATCAAGAATCGAAAATTTTCTTATGATGGAGATAGAGCAATGGTTTGCTCTCATGGAAGGTTTTGAAGCTCCCACAAATTCCAAGGGCAAAGTACTCAAAAGGAGCAAGTGGAGCAAAGACCAAATTCAAAGATGTGAGGCCAATGACAAAGTGACCAAGCTTTTGGTCAATTTATTGCCAAGCAACATCTTGGAACAAATTGGAGAGTTTGAAGATGCCAAGGAACTTTGGAGCAAATTGGCTAAGCTTCATGAAGAGATCCCCTCCACTGTACAAGATCATGAAGAATCCAGAGAGGGTGACTCTTTGGAGCAAGACCAAGAGGAGGACTCCGAGGTTGAGAGATGCTCAACCTCCGAAGAAGAGGAAATCCAAGAAGCTTCATCCTCAAGGGAATGCAACGAAGGGAACAAGGAGGGAGCATACTCCTTGTTTCATATTCAAGATGATGAAGCCTCCACCTCTAGGATTGAGGGGGAGCAATCCTTGGTGACACCAGATCAAGAAGAAGGAGAAGCTTCTACATCCGGGTCAAGAGATGAAGAGATTGAAGAAGCTTCTACCTCCACGAGTCAAGAAAAATCAAATGGAGGAGAATCACGATCGGATCAAGAGGATGCTTCTACCTCCGGATCCAAAGGGAAAGATGCCACCCCTACAAGCAAAGGTATAAATATTTCAATTAAAAATAAAAATCATATTATATGCTTTGAGTGTAGGGAACATGGGCACTACAAGAGCAAGTGCCCTAAATTGGCCAAGAAGAAGGGCCAAGTGGCACAAAAGGGCAAGGCGAAGCCCAAGGAGATCATTCCCAACACAAAGAAGAGCAAGGAGCATATTATATGCTTCTCTTGCAATCAAAAGGGGCATTACCGAAGTCAATGCCCCAAGGGGAAGAAGGTGGTCAAGGCTCAAGGAGGCACTAGTCAAGGGGGAGCCTCCAAGGTAAAGAAGAAGGTAACATTTATTGAGCCTACCCCTTTACATTATGGTAAAAAGCATGATAGTTCTAACTTATATCATTTTAATGCTATTTACCATGAAAATAGAAAGCATGATAGCGTTAAAGAAAAACATATAGCTTTTCATGCTAAAACCACTACACCTAAGGCTAGGAATGTAGGTAAAAGTCTGGGCAATAACTCTAAAGATTTTAGATACAAGCCCAAGAACAAATATGCTCATGAATCAAATGAAAACTCTAAAACTAAGGACTTAGTGATAGAAAATCAAGTCTTGAGGTCAAGACTTGATAAAATGGAAAAGACCCTAAAAAGGATGGAAAATATCCTATTATGGCAAAATGAGCATAACCTAGGTTTAGGGGTACAAAAGCCATCCAATGGCCATAGAGGTTTGGGATACAAACCAAAGGCTAAGAAGGATGTGCCCTCTTACCATAGAGTTCCATATAGTTATGGAACAAACCCTAGGTCTAGTGGTCAAGCCAAAATACTAGGAAGTCATCCCTAAGAGTATTTTGCAATAAATGTGACTAAGACTTCTAAGAAGTCTAAGAAAGTCACAAACAAGGTCACAAGGAGGTTATCCCTAGAGTTGACCTAGAAAATGTGACCAAGGCTTCTAAGAAGCCCAACAAGGTCACTAGGAAGGTATCTAGGAAGTTATCCCTAGTGAGTACCTAGAGCATCCAAGGAGCACCAATAGGTGTTGGGTTCCTAGGAGCATCTTCTCTACCCCATAGATGGGTTAGAGAGTGTCAACTCCGATTAGAAGGGTAGTTAACCCAACTTTGAGGAAATTGACACTCAAGGAGCATTTTCAAGGTTTTAGTTAACCTTTGAAAATGAAATGGACTTATTGATTACTCCTTGAAAGAGTAAAATGTGCCTAATGGTGGAAGAATTGATTTTAATCTTAAATGGCACATATTGGGAAATTCATAAGAACTATCAAGTTGGGATTTTGGTATGTTCTTAGGCAATTTAAGGCAATCCGGGCCTTAAATTTAAAAGTGCTACTCTTGAGGAAAAATGGAATATGCCAACATTTGAGGACATGTTTATTTTCAATTGGCATACATTAAATCAAGGAAATTAGAAATGCCAAATTTAGGCTTTGGCATTCTCTTGTAGCACTTTAGGGCAATCTAGGTTTAAGTTGTAAGTTTAGCTAAGACTTTAAGGATACTTAGATAGTTAATCTAGGTATATTTTATTTATGCTAAATCTTGCCATGATTGTTTGCCCATAATATGCCATGACATCATGTCTAGTTTTGCATTCATGTTTTATTATGAAAAATCCAAAAATACCATGTCATGACATTCATACATCATGTAGTAATAGGATATTTTCTTTTGAAAATTATTTTCTTTTGATGTATGCCATAACATAATCATGCATTAAGTTTAATTCCTTGTAATTAAGGACAAATGGCATTTAACGACACTTATTGACAAGTGACATCCTGGGTGGATGTCTAATATCTCTCAAATGCCTAGATAGATATGCATGATCCCTAGAATAGGGCAAAACCAAATTTTACATCTCACAAAGACCTCTAAGATGACTTGTATGTGTTTTTTCCACAATAGATACAAGTGAGATGTTAGGAAGATGAACAAAACTCAAGATGTTGATTTAGTGCATTCTTTTGAGTTTTAGGTTCATCAAAACGCATAGTTATGTGTTTTCCCATCATTGGGAAAGCCAATGTACAAGTCATGTGCATTAAGCCCAAGGAATATGATGGTATATTGGTTTTGAAAATGTTTTTAAAATGTTTTTGGAAAACCTTGGTGAAGGCTATCTTTTGATAGTAATCACCATTGAATAGTTAGACACAAACTTGAAGAGAAACACTAAAGTTTTTGCAAGTTTTCAAGTTTGTGTCAATCTTTGAAAATATGAAGTATTTTCATAGAAAACTATTTTTCCGTGATAGTAAACGCCCTAAATAATGTCTACACGAAATTTCATAATTTTTGAATTTTTGTAGAATTTTCTAGGGGTTTCTGAAGTTGACTGAAATGGAATTTCAGCAACTATCAGAGCTCCGATCGATCCATGGATCGATTGGAGTTCCTGAATCGATCCATGGATCGATTCAAACGGCAATTCCCGCGAGCAGAAGCTCGCTGGATCGATCAGCCGATCGATCCAGGGAGTCTGAATCGATCAGTGGATCGATTCAGAAAGGTTCAATCGATTGGAACCCAACTCCAATCGATCCAAGTTGCTGATTTTGGCTGGGAAGGCCTGATTTCAGCATCTTTGAACCTATTTTAGTCTAGGTAACCATTCCAAACCCCTTAAATACATTTGTATACATACAAAGGGTGTTTTCATGTTGAAAACAAGGATGGATTGGTTAACGAAGACTAAGTAGAAGTTTAGGTTGAGGTTGTTTCAAATTTTGAATATTTGAATCTCAAAACTTCTAAATTTGGGTTTCCTAATGTTTTAGGGATTCCAAGTCATTGTTGGTGCAATGACAGAAGTTACCACCATGTCTTTAGGGGGAGGGACTCTTTAAAGACATGAAAATTATTTTTCATGAACCTTGGAAGGTGGTTAACCTTCTGTTGTGGACTTGCTCAAGGTTGAGCATTTAAACTTGAAATTGGGAGAAATGGGGAGTGGATATCCTCATTATTTCAAGTGGACACTCAAGTGGTTGAAAATGCTCAAGGTTGGGTATTTGTCAACATTGAGGGAGAAGTTAAGGTGATAATGACGGGTATGGGATATCATTATCGGGTGATCACAATGAGTGAAGTTGTGATCACGATGAGCAACTCTTCAGGGGGAGAGTCTTCAACAAATGGATTTGTTGAAGTGTGCCCAGAATTGGAGCATAGGTTGATGTGTGTCCAACGATGGGTTGATGTGTGCCAATAGGAGGAGAATGTATGGTTAAGCTTAGGCCTTCATTACCTATGGGAAGGTCATAGGGGGAGAATGAAAGGACTCATGAAAGGGAGTAAGTTAGGCTTTCATTACCTAGAGGGAGTTTGCCCTCTTAGGGGGAGAATGAAGAGCTTAATTTATGCTTTCATTACCTAGTGGCATGAAGAAGGAGGCTATGGGATTAGCCTAACTTACATATGGGATTGTAAGTGTTATTGTGGTATTGTCAAACATCAAAAAGGGGGAGATTGTTGGTGCAATATCCCTCAGGTCAAGGTTGACCTGGGTAACCAAGCTGAGTCTTGGTTTGGGTTTAGATGTTTGACAATAAGATATTGATTGAAGAAGAGTCAAGTAGGTCAAGGTTGACCGGATACTTGACTGGGAAGTCCTAACTGGGATGTTAGGCAAAATGAAAGACCTAGTGAGTGAAGCTAGGCAGATGGAAGTCCTGGTGAGTGAAGCCAGGCAGAAGGAAAGTCCTGGTAAGTGAAGCCAGGCAGAAGAAAAGTCCTGGTGAGTGAAGGCAGGCAGATGGAAATCCTGGTGAGTGAAGCCAGGTGAAAGTCCTAGTGAGTGAAGCTAGGCAGATGGAAGTCCTGGTGAGTGAAGCCAGGTGAAAGTCCTAGTGAGTGAAGCTAGGCAGATGGAAATCCTGGTGAGTGAAGCCAGGTGAAAGTCCTAGTGAGTGAAGCTAGGCAGATGGAAAACCCTAGTGAGTGAAGCTAGGTGAAAGTCCTGGTGAGTGAAGCCAGGCAAGGGAAAATCCAGATGGATCAAGGATGATCAGACATCTGGTGCTGGGAAGTCCAAGTAGGTCAAAGGATTGACTGGATACTTGGCATGAAAGAAAAGTCCAAGTAGGTCAAAGGGATTGACCGGATACTTTGCACAGAGAAAAGTCCAAGTGGGTCAAAGGGATTGACCGGACACTTGGTAAGGGAGTCCTAGCAGGTCAAGGGAGTGACTAGATGCTAGGCATGACATACCAACAGGTCAAGGTTGACCGGATGTTGGTTTGGGAGGTTTGGGACTTGGTTTTGGACAAAAATCAAGTGCTGGATCGATCAGTGGATCGATCCAGGCTCTGGATCGATCAGTGGATCGATCCAGACCTGTCCCAGCGAACAGAGAGCCTCTGGATCGATCCGTGGATCGATTGGGAAGCAATGCGCGCGATAAGCGCCGGATCGATCCAGGCGCGTTCCAGAGCACGAGGCGCCTGGATCGATCCGTGGATCGATCCAAAGCCTCCCCGATCGATTGGGAACATTCGAATCGATCGGGATCCGACCGTTGGCATCGATAAAGGCCGCAGGCGTTCATTTCCTTCGGCATCTCTTCTCCGATTCACTCCAGATTTCTCGCCAGCTCCTCCACAGCACTCACAAAGCTCAGATCGCCAGTTCTTGAAGGATCTTGGAAGTTTTCCAAGTCAAGAGGCGGATCAAAGCCAAGAAGAGAAGCTAGGGTTAGGGTTTATACTCATTGTAAGCTTGTAAGCTTGTATTTCTTGTATCCTTTCCCTCTCTTCTTGTATTGAGTCTTGTAGGGCTTCTCCGCCCTTGGTAGTTACCATAAAGGAGAGTTTTATTTAGTGGAGGGTGTGTGTGTTGGTGTGGATCCTTGGATTAGTCACCTCTTGTGAGGTGGATACCAAGTAAAACCAACCGTGTTAGCGTTGTGTGTTTGTTTCTGTATTTTCCGCTGCACATCTTTGAAGGAACAAGCAACGCCGAGCAACGAGCGAATGCGACGAGCTATTCCCCCCCCCCCCCCCCCCCTCTAGCTACTTTTGGTCCTAACAATATCCACTAATAGATCATCAAAAGATAACCTATCACCACACCTGATCTAACCAAGGATTGACATAACACAAGTCATACATGGTATAAACAACTAGTCAAGTAATAACAGAAGTGTCTGATAATGGTATACCACATACCTCCTATAGCTTGGAGATTCCTGCCGCTGCCTGGTCCCAAAACTTAAAAAGTCGCATCGAGAAAAATCAAAACACAAAATTCAAAATACAAGAAAATAGGCATCGTAAAACATGCTCTGATACCACTAAATTGGTATCAGATTAACTCAAAAATCGTAAATCGAAACAAGATCGAAATCCCAAAAACACACAACCCAACATTTGACTCAAACCTGGCTCTGATACCAAAAAAATTGGTATCAGATTAACTCGAAAATCCAAAACACCAAATAAAATAGGTATCATAAACTTGGCTCTAATACCACTAATTGGTATCAGATTAACTTGAAACTCCAGAACACGAAAAATGACATCTCAAACATAGCTCTGATACCAATAATTTGGTATCAGACTAACTCGAAAATCCAAAATATGAAAAATAGGCATCGTAAACCCGCTCTGATACCACTAGATTATCACACCCCAGAGGAGTCCCTACCGATAAAATTTCGACAGCATCTCCCCTGTACCGGTGACAATATGAAGCAATATACATACACACAATATATAACATATTCAATAACCCACATGGCTAGAAATAAACACAACCACACAATATAATAAGCCCACACGGCTGAAAGTAAACACACAACCATGCAGTACAATAATCCCACACAACTGAAAGTAAACACAACGAAAAATCACAAAGAAATACGAATATAAGACCAACTAAGTCACTAACTAAAATACCTGCAACCACCAGACTATACTCTAAAATCCATATCAACTTATTCAAAAGAAAAATACACAAAATTAACATACCACCCAAATAGTAACAAAACCAAAAAGAAAACTATCCTCGAGTGTGATGTGGGACTAGTAGTCGGAACTCTCCCAAACATCCTTGATTCATCTACCTATTACCTCACGAAAGAAAAACTAGTTTGGGGGGTGGGGGTGAGTATTAGAACTCAGCGGGTTAAAGAAAGATAGTGCATGAACATAATATACAAATCGAGAATGCCAACAAGATACAGTCTCACAAGAGGAATAGCAGATACTACAATGATACCATAATAAGTGTCCATACCTGAAACCATATCCTAGGCTAGTAATAGAAGGTCAGGTGTAGCAAAGACCTGCTACAGTACTGCTTATAACTACATGGGTAACAGGTGAGGTATATACATATTAACAATAAGTAGGCTAGTGTCTAAACACATACCACAGGTATATATCTCAACTTAAGTAAGCATATCAGCATAGGTGAACAACAGCAGTAAGAGATGTAACAGCAGCATAAGTAAACATCAACAACATCAGCTAGTAATAGCAGCAAAAGTAAGCAACAACAGTATTAGCAGATATAATAATAACAACGTATGCATGGATGGTCACTCCCGCCCACCCCTCTGCACCATGAACCCTATATGGTCGAGAGGCCGGGTCAGTGACAAACTGTATAACACTCCAGCTACCACTCTCTCGAGTGACCGAGTGGACAGTTGCATAGTAGCTAACTAGCTACATCTGCGACGGGGGTCCTTGCTGCTCGCAACTCCAACTACCACTACCCATGAGTGGCCGAATGTGGCACAACAAGACAAGCGACATCTACTCCAGCTACCATTCTCTCGAGTGGCCGAGCTACGACCCTGGTTAATGCTCTCTCGACCGAAAGGGAGAATTTATCGTTAACATGTATGAAATGATATGATGTGCAAAATGCAACAGTCATCATACAAACATAAGCAGATATTAGGTATGCTACATGAAGCCATCATGCTCAATACGGTACATAAATAAACAATAATCAAAACATGTAAACATGATATCTAGTATCTGCTACATATCATGGATAACAATGAGAGACTGTATAGATATGGAAATGAATATCTCAAAGATCAAGTGGAAGTATCAAACGTAGGAAAAATAAGAGTGGAGTTAAGGTAAAAGCAGTTTCTATCCAAAGATAGCTCATGCACTAAGTTCAAAGAACTACAGAATCAAAGTAAGAAGTACTCGCCTTTATATGTAGATCGTGTCAACCATCTTCAACAAGTCCAAAAGATCACATCCAACTCGAATCCTACAAATACAGGATACGAGGCAAAACTAAAGATCTATAATATGCATACTAAGCAATCTACCCATCTTCCGTGAATGTACTAATTAATTAGTAGGTAACCTTTATCAAATTAATTAAGCTAACTTAGTTTACCCTTAGTTGATCTCCAAATCAATTAATCAATTAAATAGATTATTCAAACATTAATCCATAAATCAATATACTTACATTTACCTCTATTTGCTAAATATGAGTAGTTAATCAATTATTATTCAATTAACTCATCTACTATTAATCCATTTCATCAATTCCTTAATATCATAATTAACCATGTGATAAATTCATATCTTAATTAATCACCCAATTAGCTAACCCATTAAACCAGTTAGTTAATCACTTGCTAATTAATCGAAATATGACAACCTCTACTCCTCAATAGATCCTACATTAATAAAAGCATACTTTTAATTTAACTAGTATTTTTGTTACCGTGGATTTCGATGGCGAGAGCAACGCAAGCACGGGCATGGCCTTGAACTCCTAGAAACTAATGGGTTTGTCGCCGTCGCGGTTGGATCATTCGGCTGCGCTGGGCACCAGAGGCACAACAACGCTCCATGGAGGTGGAGCACAGCGACGGTGAGGCTACTTCGACGCTAGCATGCGAGAACTACAGGACATCTGATCGCGGTGGCTGGCGGCAAAGATGCACGTGGCAACGATGGTGGTGGTGGGATGGCAGCAACCGCTCGTTAACAAGATGGTGTCACGGTCTTGAGGATACGAACGTCGCATGGGCTCGGCAGTGGCGAGGACGTGGCGGTCGCACGGAGGCAGCGATCGCGAGGGGGTGGCGGTCGTGCAGAGGCGGCGGTCGCACGACTCGATGGAGGAACCAATGGGACAGTGGTGGCCGGAGCACGACACGGGTGACGCCCACGGGAACTGGTCTCGCGGCATCGGCGGCCAACTCCGTGCATGCTCCAGCGACACTGTGGAGAATGCAATGCAACACTGTGGAGAGGAGGCGACAAGCGAGGGGAAAGAACCTAGGGTTTTAATAAAAACTTACATTAATAAAATTAATCAACTCCCACTTTAAATAGGAATTCTAAACAAGCTTTCTTTTAACCCCTTAAAACTTAAAATAATTCATTTAAATTCCCAAAAAAATCCATAAAATTCTATAAATTCATCAAATCTTATTTCTTGATATATTATCCACTAAAACCCATTTATTTCCCTTGAAATCATTTAATTATATCAACATTTAATTATTTTAAATCTTTGCCATATTTTTGGTATATTACGGTCTTGAGGGTACAATAGTCAGAGGGCTAGAGTTGTGAGTGGTCAGGGACCCTTAGCTATGTAGTTAGATAACTACTTAGTGTATCGTCCGCCTCAACAGCTCTATAGCGGTTATGTGCGTGAGGCTAGTACGGTTTGTCATGGACCCAAGCCTCTCGGCCATACCGAGGTCATGATGTCTGGAGAGGTGGCAGGGGTGACCATGGAGCATGCATACACATTTGCATATGATGCGCGATGCATTTGTGGAGATATATATTTGCATATATGTCTAGTAGTTGCATGTGATTTTGAGATATTGCACGTGTTTGAGCTATGTATGCTGCATTTGGTTGTCATACCTCATACATGTCATTTATTTTACATGTATATGCAGTTGTATTTATATTGCACAAGTGTCACGAGTAGATCTGATGCAGACCTAGTGAGTTTACTAATCACGGTATCATGGTATTGATTCTGGTCGGATAGGTGTATTTATGGTATGTGCATTTTATTGTGTCAGTTATGTTCATGTACAGTTGTTGTATCAGATATGGATAGAAATGTTATATTTGACAGCATGATCTTATTCTTTATTTATGGAGACTGTATTCTTTGATTTATATATCATTATATTAACCATTCTTTATTCTGTCTAGTACCCGCTGAGTTACCTATACTCACCACCCCGTTTATACTATTTTGATTTTCAGGTAGTAGATAGATGATATGGAGTTGCTTGGAGTATATTATCAGGCGGTCCCACTTCCCGCATCATATCCGAGGAATTATTTTGGTTTTGTTTCTCTTTACTTACATTTCATATTCGTTGGATTCGGTGTTGTGAGAACTAACTATGTTTTGATACTTGTGTTGTGGACTTTGCATTTGTGGGTTTCCTCTTCATTTTTTTCCGCTGTGTTTTTGATACAACCGTGTGGGCTAAATATTAACTGCGCGGTTGTTTTCATTTTTTTTTTTGTCTAGCCGGATAAGCTGAGTATATTAACTGCATGGTTGTTTCCATTTTTGTTCCAGCCGTGTAGGTTGATGGTTGTATAGATATATTATGTGTATTTATTGCTCCAGATTGTCACCAGTACAAGGGAGATGCTACCGAAATTTTTCGGTAGGGACTCCTCCGGGGTGTGACAATCCAGCTCAACAAATAAAACATTTATATCACTTATTGTAACAACCCGGCCCTTTGGCCTCTTGGGCGGCCCTTGCGGCGGCCCACTGGCAGCCCCTTATATCGTCGGCCCATTTGGCGACCTCTAATGTCGTCGACCGATGACCCTTGGCTGTGTCGTTACTCATTAGGACTTTCCACCCCTGGCAGTGGATTTTTGCCTCCCCCGGGATTCGAACTCTAGACCTCCAGGCTTAAGTACTAGAGTTTATGAATCCTGGTAGTCAAGTGAGCGTCACCAGGATTCATAAACTCTAATACTTAAGCCTGGAGGTTTAGAGTTCGAATCCCGGGGGAGGCAAAAATCCACTAGCCAGGGGTGGAAAGTCCTAGTGAGTAACGGCACGGCCAACGGTCGACAGTCGATGACCCAAGGTTCGCCAAATGGGCCGCCAAATGGGTCGGGTCGTTATAATAAAAGGCACCTTTTTATTGTAATGACCCGACCCATTTGGCGGCTCATTTGGCGACCCTCGGGTCGTCGACCGTCGACCGTCGGTCCACTGGCCAGTGGATTTTTGCCTCCCCCAAGATTCGAACTCTAAACCTCTAGGCTTAAGTATTAGAGTTTATGAATCCTAGTAACCAAGCGAGATCATCTCACTTGGTTACCAGGATTCATAAACTCTAATACTTAAGTCTGGAGGTTTAGAGTTCGAATCCTGGGGGAGGCAAAAATCCACTGGCCAGGGGTGGAAAGTCCTAGTGAGTAACGGCACGGTCGACGGTCGACGACTCGAGGGTCGCCAAATGGGCCGCCAAATGGGTCGGGTCGTTACACTTCTATTCCCCTTATGAGATTGTATACTGTTGGCTCACTCTCTATTTGTGTATGATGTTCATGCACTATCTTTCCTTTACCCGCTGAGTCCCAGCACTCACCACCCCACAAAATGGTTTTTCTTTCGCCAGGTAGCAGGTAGATGAATCAAGGATTCTTGGGAGAGTTCTGGCTACCAGTCCTACGTCACATCCAAAGACTGTATCGGGTTTCGTTTATTCTTTACTTTTATTTTGTATTTGGTGTTATATTAATTCGATTATCTTTTGGAGTTTATTATGTGGAGTTGAATTTTGTATTGTTGTGGTTGTTGTATAAAGCCTAGCCGGCTAGCAGTGTGTCATTTTAGTTCGTATGGGTTTTTTTTATCATTTTTCCACTGTGTTGGTTTATAATACAGCCGAGTGGGTTGTTTAATATATATATATATATATATATATAACTACATGGTGGTGTTTATTTTGTTTCAGCCGAATGGGCTACCAGCTGTGTGGCTGATGGTTATATTGTGTGAATATTCTTATATATATATTTCATATTATTACTGTTATAGGGGAGATGCTGTCGAAATTTTATCGGTAAGGACTCCTCTAGGGCATGACAGCATCCGCAATAAGATCTATCATGTATGCTATTTTATGTACAAGGCCTAATATATCGTATGCTCAGAGTGTTACGAGCAGATACCATTTTGATCCAGGAATGGATCACTGGATGACTGTCAAGACAATCCTTAAGTACTTGAGAAGAAAGGATTTGTTCTTAATATATGAAGATGATGATATGATCATACGCGGATATGCGAATGCCAATTTCTAGACGGACAAGGATGATTCCAAGTCTCAGTCAGGATTCATATTCATATTAAAGGGAGATCGTTAGTAGGAAAGAAATACAACTCGAGAAAATTTCAACTGAAAGAAACCTAGTAGATCCTTTGACAAAGACTCTAGCACAAAGTAAGTTTGAGAGTCACGCCCATGCTTACGATTTAGGACACCGTGGCGATTGGCATTAGGCCAAGTGAGAGTGTTAGATTTTGAGGGATGTCCTAAGGCAATCACCTTATGGTTTTTACCAAATATAGATTCACTATTTGAGTGCATATTATATGTTTGATTGTCTTAAACTCATTTACTGAATGTCCACAATATAATTTATAGCATGAGAAAAATTGTAATTGGATCATAACTAGTGATTATCTCTACATGTGCAATTATGAAAATATTGGAATTTCCTAGTCATTAAATGATGCATTCAGACATCATCAATTCTTTAAGATTAGCACGGGTTACACTTCTTGGTTCACCGAGTAGCTATTTTCTCACTTGTAACACCCCAAATTTCATGATTTAGAGTTCTAAAAGACCTTATTAAAATCTAGAAATGTTTTAGAAAAATTCTAGAGATTTTTATGAATTTATAGAGTATTTTTATGCAATTTTTGGAGTTCGTTTGGTATTTTTACCAAGAGGAAGAAGTTTAAAAAAAAAGAAAAAAAAGAAAAATGTTGAAGTTGGGTTTTGAACCCAAGACCTCGGGCTTGACCCGAGTCTTAACATAAGTCAGCCAACCAACTGAGCTAAACAAGTTTTGTTTATAATATATGAGATAAGATGTATATGATGTAGAAAATGGTAATGGAGAATAATAGCAAGGAAAATAAGTTGAAGAAGCTGGGTTTCGAACCGAGCTCCTCGGCCCAAGCAAAACTCGGCCCGACCAACCGTGCCATGCTCGATTTGTTAACTAGATGTGAGAACAAATTTATATAAGGTATAGTTAGGAACATTGAAAATAAATCGAAACGAAAAGTGCGCGGCTGAGGATTCGAAACCGCAACCCTTGACTTGGTCAAAACCGTAGCCAACCAACTCTTCCGCGAGTATTTCGTGAAAAGATAAGGAGCGAAATAGTCTTAAGCCATAAACTTTAAGTTATAAAAGAGGGATAAGTTAGGGATTAATTATCCCGTGACCGAAACCTTTCTCTCCTTCTCCTCTCGCGACGGCGCTGTGCGGGCGATTCCTGCTTGGGCGAAATCGCAGCCGAGCCAGGCTTTGTTTTCCGGCGGCCGGCCAAAGTTCTCCGAGGGGTTTTCTCCACTTCTCGTCGAGGAGAAGCTGTAAGCACGAAGAAGAGCAGGAATTTGAGCTGCCCGAACCCTAGAACCTTCCTTTCTTCTCGGTTTGAGTCCAAGGATAGGTAAGTCGCTTACTCACCTGCAGTAGGATAGCTTCGGATTTCTATTTCCTTTGTGTTCCGAATGTGTTCTGTGAAGAAGGTTAGATTAGGGTTGCTGCCGTGACCTTCAAAGGAAGAATAGATTGTGTTCTTATCTAAATCTTTTGTGTCCTTAAGTTATCTAAAATAGTTTAAGGATTCATGTTTCCTTCAGTCTTTAGTTTTCTGCAGAGAATATTAGAGAAGAGAAACGGATTATATCGTTTCGAATTATAGATTTGGTTTCGGTTTCGGTAATGAATGTGGTTTCCTTGTGTTTTTCTTGGTATGTCGTGGGAAAGGATTGAACTTCGAAGTTCTATCGTGAGTTGAGGTTTCAGTGATGTTCTAATTGTTCTTGCTCGTGCTTAATCCATCGCATGCTTTCTGTTTTGGGTTCTGCACCGGATTGGAGATTGAATTTGTTGCTGCCCTGTTTCTTCGGGTTGTTTGAGTTTCTAGATAGAAGTTTGATTGTGTTCTGCGATTTGGATATGTTAAGGATCCGGTTTCCAGCATGCTATGTTTTGTTCTATGAGTTTCTTTGTGGTATTCCTTCAATTGGATTCTTCCCAGTTGTCTTTTGATTCGGCCGGAGGTTTCACAGTCGCTCTTGTTTGTGCTTACTGCTATGAACAAAGAACAGTTATATGTTTGAAAGATCTCAGAATTAAATTTCTTTGCTATTGTGTAATTTTGATTCAATTGTTAGATTGAGGAAATGAATGAATTGATTAGGTTGTGCATGTTGTTTTATTCAAAGCAGTAGAAACCCACCCCACTGTATTACCATGCAAATCAACTATGAAGGCCTACATTTTTGTAAACTAAAGTGTACCTTACCTTCTATAAATGGTATATTTAAGAGCAGTAAGTGTCCTTTGTTTTCTTGCTTGGGATTTTTCTATACAGCATTGGGATGGCTAGAGGTTTAAGAGTAGCTAGCGTGCTTATGATTTGGTGTTCCAGTTTTGACTAAGTTGTAACAGGCTTAAAGATTATGATTTCCTTATAAAATTATAGCTGTGAATAAGTTTTATATTGGTATTGTTTTAGTTTTCCAGTAAGCTTAATTTGATTTGTGCATGGAGAGCTTATAGTGCAGATTTCTTAGAGCTTAAAATACAGATTGTATGTGCAGATTTCTTTTTGTATTCTATGCATGATTATGTGTTACATAGTTAGTTTCATTCATAGATGCATAAGAAAGATAAAGAAAAGTATAAGAAAGATAAAGAAAAGAAAGAAAAGAAAGAAAAGGCCGAGGCCTTAAGTAGATCCCAAAGTCAAGACTTTAGGGATTTTGGCGCACAAGGTGCCTATTAAAATGCCGAGGCATTCAAAGAAGAAGTAATTAAGATTATAAGTATTTTACTTTTAAGAAGAGGCTAGTACCCGACTTCCGAGGTTGTCGTTAAACAAATCCAGGTGTCCAATTCCGAGGTCTTGGCCCTGGTAGACCGAGGTCTGCTCTTTTAGGATTGGTGGCTCGCTACCCCAACCTATCAGGGAACGCGCATAAGATGGTACTATGCCTGGGCCCAAGAAGAAGTTGATTACTATTTTGAAGTATTATAAGTATAAGCTTTTGAACTAATAAAACAATGTGTTTACAAAAGTTTACAAGTATTAAAGAATAAGTTTTAAATAAGTAAAATAAAAGAATAAGTTATTAAGTAAGTTTAATAAGAATCAGAAAGTGTTTAGAATTCAGTAAGTTAAATTCTTTATGCTAGCATGATAGTATAGACTTGTCTTACATGTTTAGCCTTTCAGTATGTTCTTTACTATTAGGAGAGCATGAGTTAGCTTACTGTTATTTGCTATTTATGAGCATGAGTAGCTTTGCATGTTTCTATTTATATACATGCATATCGAGTTTTTGTGAGTTAGATAGCGCTTACTAAGCAAATTTTGCTTATAGACTACACTTCCTCTTACTGCAGATACAGGAAAGGAAAAGATATAGAAAGGAAGGCGACAAGGAGGTGTTCGAGGGATGTGTGATGCCAGGACTATGGAAGCCTTGGGACTTAGTTTAAGAATTTATTAAGAATGTATTAGATGAGTCATTTAGTCTTCCGCTGTTAGTTAACTGTCTGTTTTTATTTTGTTTCCGCTATTTATTACTTGCATGCTTTGATTTCATTAAACTGCGTGGTGATGTTATTCCTTTTGGTTGTGAAAATATATGTTCCAGCCGCCTGTGGCTGAGTATAGTTTGTTTGTATTGTTGATTTGGTCACCAGTACAAGGGAGACTCTGCCGAAATTTTTCGGTAGGGTTTCTTCAAGGATTTTAATCATACCGGTTAAGTAGAGTTAGTAGTAAGTAACGGTCATCCTTAGAGAGTAGTAGTAGTAAGAAGGGTGGTCGTTACATCACTGCTGGAGACATTGGGATGTCGAGAGTTAAATGTGGATGCTAGTTATGGTAACTAGTTCATTAGAGTGACTCGTTGTATGACTTTATATGGTTATCTATATATATGGATATGCCTGTGGAGCTCTTATTGTAGCTTGAGTGCAAGTTTCCTTTGACTTGAGGTATATAAGTCATCTTTGTCATGGAGACTTATACTTTGACATCTTAAGCAAGCACCTCATTGAGGTATGAACCCGAGATGATTAGGTATATGTCAAAATACTCGAAGATGTTTAGATAACCTACAGAGGATTCATCGCTCCTTGCGAGGAGACGTATACCCTATGGCCACTCGTTAGGATTATTATTCAAAGTCTTTGGCCAAAGCACAACATGTTAAGAGTACGAGACTCTTGTACACATGTACATGTTGGTGCGGTTAGCACTAACGATCTAACTCAAGTTTTGATCAATGACAAAGTAGGTTAAGTTAGTTTTATTGTGATCTAACGCTTTGACTAAGTGTGCAGGAGAAGCCCAGCTAGGTTGACGGGCCGACCGGATAGCTGGTACGAAGTCCAAACAGGTCAACGGGGTGACTGGATGTCTGGCACGAAGCCCAGCTAGGTCAACGGGCCGATCGGATAGTTGGCACGAAGTCTAGACGGGTCGAAGGGCTGACTGAACATCTGACACGAAGTCCAGATGAGTCGAAGGGCTGACTGGACGTCTGGCAGGTAAGTTAAGGTAAGTCACAAGAGGAGAGTGACTGTGAGGACGCGTTCCCGGGAAGGGAACTTAGGCGCCGATCCAACTTAGAACCATTTCGGAACTCTAAGTTGAGATCTTAACTAGATTCCAGACTCAGTGAGACGGAATCTAATTGTTGGATCGTGAAACGTCGATAGAGGGGGGGTGAATATAGATTTAAAAAAAAAATAGTGTTAAAAAGAGTTAAACGCAGCGGAATTTAAAAACAATAGACATAGTAATTTTTACTTCATTCAGAGCCTGTGACGACTCCTACTCGAAGGTCCGTACTCCGTGAGTACTTTCGTTGGGAAATTCAATAGCAATTCGAAATAATGATTACAAAGACAGTACAAGGAATGCTAATGAAAATTAAAACAAAGCTATACCGACAGAAAGAAAACCACAAGGACAAGAGCACGTTGTCGGAGCTTCGTTAGCGTCGTTGGAGCGCAGAGCAGTAGAGCAAGCAGTCTAAGAGTTCTGAGTTGATTCTGAAGCTCCACCCCTGGGGCTTCTTTTATATGCTGCTCCGGGCGCCTGGATCCCTTCTGGGCACCCTTGTGCGACGTGGCAGGTCTAATCAGTGAACTTCACGTGACGATGACTCGGTTTGGATAAAATTCACCTCCGGGCGCCCGGACCCCTCTTCTCCAGAAAGTCCTTCTCCTGCAAGAAAAGGTTAGTCCGAGGTAAATATACCCTGTAACACAGATTGTTAGCACAGTTTTATAGATAAGCAAATTAAGTATGAATTAGCAAAAAGAGTATGACTTAGATTCCGTCTTTCCAAGACCGGAATCTAGTCATGATCTCGACTTAGATATCCGAAATGGATCTAAGCCGGATCAACACCTAATGTTCCCTTCTCGGGAACGCGTCCTCGCAGTCACTCCCCTCCAGTGACTTACCTCACTTACCTGCCAGACGTCCGGTCAGCCCGTCGACCCGTCTGGACTTGGTGCCAGCTATCCGGACAGCCCGTCGACCTAGCTGGACTTTGTGCATAAGCGTCCGGTCAACCCGTCGACCCTCTTGGACTTCGTGCTAGCTATCCGATCAACCCGTCGACCTAGCTGGGCTTCATGCCAAACATCCGGTCAGCCAGCTATCCGCTTGGACTTCTCCTGCACACTCGATCAAAGTGTCAGACAACAACAAACTAACTTAACCTGATTTGTCATTCATCAAAACCTAGGTTAAATCGTTAGTGCTAACCGCACCAACAATCTCCCCCTTTTTGATGGGATGGCAATCTGGTTAAGTTAGTGAAAACCTATGCAAGAAACAACATGCATCTATGTGATTTTTAAGTTAGTTTGTATTTTCAGTTTGGTTTAGCTAACTTAACCATAACCACCTAACCCTCCCCCTTTGTCATTCATCAAAAGAACTAATGTTAAGAAATCATAGATACAGACAAGGTAAAAAAAATGTCAAGTTAACCAAGGGGAGTTTAAAAGATAGTTTTACCTTTACTTCTTAAAAAACTAAGTTTTGAAAAATAGTTGATTTATAACTTAGTAACTTTGAAAAATAGCTAATTTTTCAAGTATAGTTTTTAAGGTCAAAGTTTAAAAATTCAAGTTTTCAAACATAAGTTTTCAAAATCAAAATTCCAAAACTAAGTTTGAAAAAAAATCTATTTTTCAAAACTGATTGAAATTTATTTTTCAACACTAAGTTTGTAATCTTAAAAATAATTTCCATAATTTTCAATAACAACGCAATTTTAAACTAATTTTTGTAAAATTTAACTTTCAAATCAAATTGTTAAAATTAAGTAAAATCAAATTTTAAGAACTAGATTTTTAAGATCAATTTTCAGAACTAAGTTAAATCTAAAAATCAATTTAAAAAAAAAAAGTAAAACCCAATTCTTAAAAACAACTTAGTTTTATAAGAGTTAGTTTTCACAGACTAAGTAAAAAAGAAAAAAAAAATTGTGATTTTTTTAAAAAAAATTTCACAATTTTAAACAAGTTGATTTTAAACTTTGATTTTCAAAATTAAGTTTAAAATTCAATTTGAAAACTGAATTAGTTTTATTTCTCCCCCTGAACCTGACATTAAATCAAATGTCTAACCAGGTAGTTACTGACTGACCATCAAAAGATAGCAGTGTTCACTTGGTTAGTCAAGTTAAGTTCAACTTGATTAATGTATATTTTGTATTTAACGCCCAGACTTATATTGATACACTGAAATAAGCATCTTAAGTCTTAGGCAAGTGGCCTATACATCTCACCCCTTTCTATGTTCGTCAAACACAAGCAAGGTAAGCCTAGGGTTTTGGTGAGATGCTCAAAACTAGTCCTATGGGTACATGCTTTCTAAGGATTTTGAACTATGCTAAGGCAAAAAATATTTTTTTTTTAAAAAGGCTAAAAATAGGAAAGTTTTGAAAATGAAATATGTTTTAACCTATAATTTGAGAATAACCATTTTTGAAAATATTTTTGAAAATTTGAAACACCTAGTCTATTAGGCACATTCCTAGTTTTCTGCGCAAATTGCTAAATTCACTTTCAGGGAGTGGTTTGGTGAATATGTCAGCTAAGTTTGACTTGGACTCAATGTATTTGAGCTCAATGTCACCCTTAGTAACATGATCCCTGATAAAGTGGTGCCTGATTTCAATGTGTTTGGTTCTTGAGTGATGCACTGGATCTTTTGTTAAATTGATTGAGCTAATATTGTCAATTAAAACTTTTACATTTGTGATTTTTAAGTTGAAATCTTTTAAGGTATGCATCATCCATAATAATTGGGCTACACATTCTCCTAAGGCTATGTATTCTGACTCAGTTGTAGATAGTGCAACACAATGTTGCTTTCTACTAAACCAGCTGACAAGTGATGGGCCTAGCAGTTGGCATCCACCACTTGTGCTTTTGCGGTCTAATTTGCATCCAGCATAATCTGAGTCAGAATATCCTATTAATTCAAAGTTATTGTTTCTAGGATACCAAATTCCTACATTTGTTGTTCCCTTAAGATATCTAAAAATTCTTTTGACTTGAGTCAAATGGGATTCTTTAGCACAGGTTTGGTATCTGACACATATACTAACTGCAAATAAGATATCAGGTCGGCTTGCAGTTAAGTAAAGTAGACTACCTATTGCACTTCTATAATACTTTAGATCCACTGGTTTTCCATTTAGGTCATTGTCTAAGATTGTGTTTACTGCCATAGGTATTTTTATTTCTTTTGTATTTTCCATTCCAAATTTTTTAAGTAATTCTTTAGTGTATTTATGTTGATAAATGTAATTTCCTTCATTTGTTTGTTTAATTTGTAAACCTAGAAAATAGGTCAATTTTCCTACTAAGCTCATTTCAAATTCTTGTTCCATTAGGTTGATAAATTCTTCTAAAAAGTCTGAGTTAGTTGAACCAAATATTATATCATCTACATATATTTGTGCTATAAATATGTCGTTATTTAGTAATTTAACAAACAAGGTTGGGTCAATTTGACCTTGGTTGAATCCTTTAGATGTTAAGTAAGATGTTAGCCTTTCATACCATGCCCTGGGTGCTTGTTTAAGTCCATATAATGCTTTCTTTAACTTAAAGACATAATCAGGGTGTTCTAGATCTTCAAACTAAGGAGGCTGACCTACATAAACTTCTTCTTTTATCAGTCCATTGAGAAAAGTTGACTTAACATCCATTTGATATAGTTTGAATCCCTTATGGGCTGCATAACTTAGTAACATTCTAATGGATTCTAATCTGGCTACTGGGGCATAGGTTTCATCGTAGTCAAGTCCTTCAACTTGACTAAACCCTTTGGCAACTAGCCTAGCCTTATTCCTAGTAATTTCCTCAGTTTCACTTAATTTGTTTCTGAATACCCATTTTGTTTCTATTATTTTCTTATCTTTAGGTGGTGGTACTAGATCCCAAACTTCATTACGCTCAAATTGAGCTAGTTCCTCTTGCATAGCGATAATCCAATCTGGATCAAGTAGGGATTCAGCTATAGTTTTGGGTTCAATTTTTGAAATCAGGGAAATTTGACTTAGGTTCCTAAAGGATGATCTGGTCTGAACCCTTAGGTATGGATCGCCAATTATTTGATCAGTTGGATGGTTAGGGTTGATTCTTATAGTTCTAGGGGGTTGATTTACTTGAGTGTGTTCATCTTCTTCATGATCTAGGAATTGATTATTGTTTTCTTCAGGATTATTATTTTCAATAGGTTGAAGTTGAGTTTGTCCTTGGGTTTCTTCAAATTTTACATTTGTGGTTTCCTCGATTTTTAACGTAATTTTATTATATATTCTGTAACCCCTACTGTTTAGAGAATATCCTACAAAAATTCCATTTTCTACTTTAGAGGTAAATTTTCCTAAGTGTTCTCTAGTATTTAAGATGTAGGCTGGACACCCAAATACTTTAAAATATTTTATGTTGGGTTGTTTGTTATAAAATATTTCAAAGAAGGTTTTATTATGTCTTTTATTTAATGATGTTCTATTTTGCACATAGCAGGCTGTACTAACAGCTTTTGCCCAAAAATATTTGGGTAAGTTATATTCATTTAACATAGTTCTAGAGGCTTCCAGTAAAGTTCTATTTTTTCTTTCTACAATTCCATTTTGTTGAGGGGTTTTAGGACACGAAAATTCATGATGGTAGTCATTCTCAAGACAGAACTTGTTAAAATTATGATTTTTAAATTCTCCCCCGTTGTCACTCCTAATTCTTTTAATTTTAAGATCTTTTTTGTTTTCAATTTGTTTGCAAAAGTTTGTAAAGATTTCAAAAGTTTCGTCTTTATGTTTTAAGAATTTTGCCCAAGTAAACCTAGAGTAATCATCGATTATTACTAAATAGTATAAGTTTCCATTTATGGATTTGACTCCATGGGAGTCAAAAAAGTCTAAATGTAGAAGTTCAAATATTGAGTCGGTTTGTGGCTGATTGGTTTGTTTGTGAGTGGATTTTGTTTGTTTACTGTAACACCCCAAATTTCAATATTTGGAGTCCTAAAAGTCCTTATAAAAATTTAGAAATACTATAGAAATATTTTAGAGAATTTTAGAAATTTTTAGATTATTTTTATGTAATTTTTGGAGGTCGTTTGGTATTTTTACTAAACGAAAGAAGTTTCAGCAAAAATGTGGTCCAAGCCGAGATTCGAACTGGAGACCTCCGATTAAGCAGAACCTTAAGCAAATTCGGCCAGCCAACTGTTTCGCCAGTGGTTTGTGAACATATATGGAACGAAATATATATAAGCTCTATTTGAAACAGAAATACCTTAGGTTTAAAAAGGTTGCAGAAAATTTCCTGATGCCAAGGCTTGACCCGGCAATCTACGGCCGCGACAAATGCTTTAAGCGGAGCGGCTGACCAAGTGTCCCAGCAAGCATTTCTGATTAATAAGGGAATGAAATTTATTTAAGTAATAGTTAATAGGAAACGGAATAGGAAATAAATTGGAATAAAAAGGGGGTTCGGCGGGATTTAAACCCGCGACTCCAACCATGAACCAAACACAGCCAACCAACTGGGCTACGCGTGAGGTGTTAACCAAGTATGAAGGGAGATGTATTTAAGTTATAGTAAGGAGCAGAAATAAAACCTAGGTTATAAAGGGTTAATTTCTAATTCCCGAAACCAAAACTTTTCCTCACCCTTCCCTCGCGACGGCGCCGACTCTCGGGCGGAAACAGAGCCGAATCTAGGGCTCATCTTCGACGGCCGACGAGGACTTTTTCCGGCGAGATCTCCACACCTTCGTGATCCCCTCGTCGAGAAGAACAAGTAGATACCAAGAGATCTTTGAGGAAACAACTTCTCCGAATCCTAACAGCCTTTTTCTCTCCGGTTGTAAGTCCAAGAACAGCGAGGTGAGTTGCTACTCACCTGCAGTAGGAGTTGTTCCGAGCTTTGATTTGTTTTCATGGCTTTCGGATTCTTGTTTTCCGTGATTTTCTTCCTTATTGCTCTAAAGGTCGAAGTAGCCATAGAACCCTAGTTTTCATATCTAAAGCTTTGGTATTCAGCTTAAGTCTTGTTGAGGTTTTGGTTAGCATAGTAAGTTTCGGATCTTGTTTCCCTTGAATTTGAAGCATGCCGCAATGATTTCCATTTAGTTTGTTGCCTTGGCACATAACAAGAAGAACAATCATGCTTTGGTTCCTTGTAGGTTCTAGTGTATCATCATATCCACGTATCAACTTTAGATAGCAGCAGAATTATTTTGGTAAATGGCAATTTTTAGCAAGCCTATATGCAGAAATTCATTGGTAGTATGGAGATTATCTTGTGAGCAAATTTTGGATCGGATTCAAGGTGGTTTATGTTCCTTAGTGAAGCTTTCAAATTTTGGAACAAATTGTTTTATTTGTTTATGTTCCTTAGTAGACTTATTCATTTGTAGCTTAATTAGACATGCCAATTTGATTTCCTTTATAGCTTACAGGACCAGCATGTGTTTATTAAGCATTTAAGTTTCAGTTTTGATGTATATACATATATATGCACATTGAGTATTATGAGTTAGTTTAATCTGTTGGTTTCCTTAATGGTAGATTAATGGATTTATTTAGAGCAGTATACAGGATTGACTGTACTTAATTCCTTGGGTATCTAAAGCAAGCTATTAATTCTGTATCTTTTGGAAATGAATAAGTTGATTAGATGTTAACAGCATTGTGAATTTAGTTTATATAGATATACATGAGTAGATCTTTTAGTACCCATTTGCTATTGATTTCGGGTTCTTTTCTTTTGCTGTTTTCAAGCATGAGCAGTTTTAGTTTTCATTGCTGTTTAGTATTTCCAGATGAAGCATGATATTCTGTTAATTCCATGCAGCAACGATTCCTTTATTTTCTAGATTCTATTGCATGCCTAGTAGTTGAATTGGTTTTAATTTCACAGCATGCTTAAGGGTTTCTAGTTTCCTATTTTCTATTGGAATACCATGAGCAGTTCTATTTTTATAGCATGCAGATTTTTATAAGTAAAGTATGCAGATTTTTGATAGGCTTAATATGCAGATTTTTGTTAAGCTTTGCATACAGATTTATGTTAAGCTTTGTATACAGATTTTCAGTACGCAGGGTGTGTTCTAGTGCACACCAAGTGCTTGATAAAATGCTTAGCTCAATATAATGCTACAGTAGGCATTTTAATAGCTCAGTTAATGCAGTAGAAGCATTTAAAATAACTTATTTAGTCTTGCTTCAGCTTATATGGGACTACGGTCCAATAGGTGGGCTCCCACAGTCGCCTCTAGGTTTAGATAACCTAGTTCTAGGTTCAGATAACCTAGTTAAAGCAAAGTAAGAAAATTAATTATGAAATCAGTATTTTATTTTCAGCAGTGGCACTATACTGGATTAGATATCCATTGGGTTGGGCTCCCACAGTCGTCCCTAGGTTTAGATAACCTAGTAAACCCTACTAGACTCGGAACTTGCAATCCCGGGTTTAGTTAGGGATGCGCGCACAGCAAGTACAGTTGTCGGGCCCATCAGCAGCATGATTACTATTTTGATCTATTATGTAAACAGTTTTCAAAACTTCACAAATTAGTTATGTGAATACAAGTTAGACTCAGTTTAGCATTAATTAGTTCAGCTAATGTATCAGTTCAGTTTCCTATTGATACACATGATAGTTCTATGATTAGCTATACATGTTTAGTATTTCAGTTAGCATGATTCCTTTGCTATTTATGAGCATGATTAGCTATACATGTTTAGTATTTCAGTTAGCATGATTCCTTTGCTATTTATGAGCATGAGTAGCTTTACATGTTAGTATTCAGTTTTAGCATGTTTTTATTTATATACATGCATATCGAGTTTTTGTGAGTAGGAGAGTAGGATAGCGCTCACTAAGCTTTTAGCTTATAGATACTATTTTCCTCCTACTGCAGATAAAGGAAAAGCTAAAGTATAAGGAAGAAGGCGACAAGGAGATGCTGTGACGGTGTGTGATGTGTGGACTATGGAGATCCTTGAGACTTAGCTAAAGAACTCACTTACTTTAAGAATTTGTTTAGCTTAATTTCTTATTAAGTTGATAAGAAAATTTTGTAGTAGGAAGTTATGTTTCCGCTTTTCATTACTTACATGATTTGATTTATTAAACTGCGTGGTTGTGAAAATATATGTTCCAGCCGCCTGTGACTGAGTATACTCTGTATGTATTTACGGATATGGTCACCGGTACAGGGGAGACTCTGCCGAAATTTTTCGGTAGAGATTCCTCGTGGTTTTGATCACACCAGTTAAGTAGAGTTAGCAGTTAAGTAGCGTCCACCTCTAGAGAGTGGTAGTAGTAAAGAAGGTGGGTCGCTACAGTTGGTATCAGAGCCAAGTTCCCATTCTCCAGCATCACACACATCAGCATCAGCCTTGCCGTCTTCCAAGTAAGAATACCTCTACTTAATTTATGCTCCTTGTTTTGTTATTACATTTCATGTTTATATGCCTACTGCTTGTTAGTATGTGATAGTTTTTAAACATGATATCAGTAGTTGTATATCTTTGATTACATTAGTTATGTTATGTTCTCTATGTCTTTATAAATGGCACGAGGACGCCCAGCTAGAAGGGCACTAGCTACTGAGCCCCAGCAAGAGGTAGGCAGTTCAGTGCCTCCTCCAGACCTTACAACATTAGTGGCTCAGTTACAGCAGCAGCTAGCTGAACAGCAACAGGAAATAGCCACCTTAAAGGCTAATCAGCAGAGTACCCCGGAACCGAATCTGACGACTCCAGAAGTCTTAGAGGTTCCAGCACCAGTACCAGCACCAGCAGTCCGAGCAGCTGAGCCAAGAAAGGAAGCCTATCTGATCCAGTGGCAGCGAGTCAAGCCAGAGAACTTCTCAGGCACTAGTGAACCATGGGATGCACAAGCCTGGTTCAAAACACTGGAGAGCACGATGGAGCTTCTGGACTGGCCAGAACACGAGAAGGTGAAGTGTGCCTCCTTCTGCCTGACAGGAGACGCACGCATGTGGTGGGAAAGAATCAGAACGAAGCGCCCAGTGAACCAGATGTCATGGGATGACTTCGAGAAGGAGTTCTTCGAGGAGTTCTTTCACATACGGGTTACAAACCGCCACTACGACGAGTTCACTGAGTTTCGTCAGGGCAACCTTTCAGTTGAGGAAGCCGTGAAGAAATTCAACAGGTTGGCTCGTCTATGCCCAGAGCTAGTCAGCACAGAGAAGGAACGAATCCGGTTGATACTCAAGATGCTGAGGCCAGAGATAGCAGTGAACGTGGCTGGTGGAATACATAGGCCACAAACCACAGAGGAGTTAGTGAGCAGTGCCTTGACCACAAAGCATTACCAGAACAGCATAAAGCAGCAGAAGCAAGTCTCCTCAGAATCCAAAGGCCAAGGAAACTCTCACACTCAAAAACAGCAAGGCCACAGCTCTAACTAGAAAGGGAACTCCAACAGCAAGCGCAAATCAGGGAGTGACCCAAAAGGAGGACCATCTAGCAAGCGACCCAGTTATCCAAAGTGTGCTACTTGTGGGAAATTCCACCCAGGGGTTTGTCGCAAGGGCACACGAGGATGCTTTGAATGTGGACAAGAAGGGCACATGGCCAAGCAGTGCCCGAACAAGACCGGTCTTCCTCAGCCACAGCAGATCAGGCCAGCCAGCTCAGTTATATAAGATGCAGGCCGCTCTAGAAGGTCCACTTATCAGCCAGGGCAGATTAGAAGCCCCTCCAGCTACGGCGAATGCGAGGATCTACTCACTCACCAGAGAGGACGTAGCTAATGCCTCGACAGTTGTCACAGGTCAGATTAGCATTTTACAGTATAGTGCTACTGTTTTATTCGATACTGGGGCAACCCATTCATATATAGCCAGGGCATTCGCCAAAAAGTTAGCAATACCCCCAGAGGTACTCAGTAGTCAGTTTCTGACAACATTACCTTCGGGAGAAGTTATGGCATCCACCCACTAGTTCAGAACAGTGCCAGTCATGATAGCAGACAGAGAACTCTTTTGTGATCTGATAGTGCTAGACATGACTGACTACGATGTCATATTTGGAATGAACTTCCTGATCAGATACGGTGCCTCCATAGAGTGCCGTAAACAGAAAGTCGTATTCCAACCTGAAGCAGAAGTACAGTTTGAGTACATCGGAGAACCCAAGAGAAAAGGAGCAAGTTAAGTCCTCGATACGTAGGACCCTACCCCGATCACAGAGAGAATTGGGAAGGTAGCTTACAAGCTAGACTTACCTCAAGATATGTCAGCAATACACAATGTGTTTCATGTCTCCATGCTAAAGAAGTGTATTCACGACTTTAGCCAAGTGATTCAGCCTCAGACAGTGCAGATCCAAAAGGATCTTAGCTATAAGAGCAGACACAGATAGTGGACAGAGTAGACAAGAGACTAAGAAACAAAGAAGTGCCACTAGTGAAGGTCATCTGGCAGAACCAGAAGCACGAGGAAGTCACTTGGGAGCGTGAGGATAGCATGAGACAGAAATATCTAGAATTATTCTAAGTTCGAGGACGAACTTTTTATAAGGGAGGGAGAATTATAACACCCCAAATTTCAATATTTGGAGTCCTAAAAGTCCTTATAAAAATTTAGAAATACTATAGAAATATTTTAGAGATTTTTAGAAATTTTTAGAATAATTTTATGTAATTTTTGGAGGTCGTTTGGTATTTTTACTAAACGAAAGAAGTTTCAGTAAAAATGTGGTCCAAGCCGAGATTCGAACTAGAGACCTCCAATTAAGCAGAACCTTAAGCAAATTCGGCTAGCCAACTGTTCCGCCAGTGGTTTGTGAACATATATGGAACGAAATATATATAAGCTCTATTTGAAACAGAAATACCTTAGGTTTAAAAAGGTTGCAGAAAATTTCCTGATGCCAAGGCTTGACCCGGCAACCTACGGCCGCGGCAAATGCTTTAAGCGGAGCGGCTGACCAAGTGTCCCAGCAAGCATTTCTGATTAATAAGGGAATGAAATTTATTTAAGTAATAGATAATAGGAAACGGAATAGGAAATAAATTGGAATAAAAAGGTGGTTCGGCGGGATTCGAACCCGCGACTCCAACCATGAACCAAACACAGCCAACCAACTGGGCTACGCGTGAGGTGTTAACCAAGTATGAAGGGAGATGTATTTAAGTTATAGTAAGGAGCAGAAATAAAACCTAGGTTATAAAGGGTTAATTTCTTATTCCCGAAACCAAAACTTTTCCTCACCCTTCCCTCGCGACGGCGCCGGCTCTCGGGCGGAAACAGAGCCGAATCTAGGGCTCATCTTCGGCGGCCGACGAGGACTTTTTCCGGCGAGATCTCCACACCTTCGTGATCCCCTCGTCGAGAAGAACAAGTAGATACCAAGAGATCTTTGAGGAAACAACTTCTCCGAATCCTAGCAGCCTTTTTCTCTCCGGTTGTAAGTCCAAGAACAGCGAGGTGAGTTGCTACTCACCTGCAGTAGGAGTTGTTCCGAGCTTTGATTCGTTTTCATGGCTTTCGGATTCTTGTTTTCAGTGATTTTCTTCCTTATTGCTCTAAAGGTCGAAGTAGCCATAGAACCCTAGTTTTCATATCTAAAGCTTTGGTATTCAGCTTAAGTCTTGTTGAGGTTTTGGTTAGCATAGTAAGTTTCGGATCTTGTTTCCCTTGAATTTGAAGCATGCCGTACAGCAGTGATTTTCGTTTAGTTTGTTGCCTTGGCACATAACAAGAAGAACAATCATGCTTTGGTTCCTTGTAGGTTCTAGTGTATCATCATATCCACGTATCAACTTTAGATAGCAGCAGAATTATTTTGGTAAATGGCAATTTTTAGCAAGCCTATATGCAGAAATTCATTGGTAGTATGCAGATTATCTTGTGAGCAAATTTTGGATCGGATTCAAGGTGGTTTATGTTCCTTAGTGATGCTTTCAGATTTTGGAACAAATTGTTTTATTTGTTTATGTTCCTTAGTAGACTTATTCATTTGTAGCTTAATTAGACATGCCAATTTGATTTCCTTTATAGCTTACTGGACCAGCATGTGTTTATTAAGCATTTAAGTTTCAGTTTTGATGTATATACATATATATGCACATTGAGTATTATGAGTTAGTTTAATCTGTTGGTTTCCTTAATGGTAGATTAATGGATTTATTTAGAGCAGTGTACTGGATTGACTGTACTTAATGTTGGTTTTGCAAGGTTGCAAACATAGTCCCATATTGGAAACACATGGGAAAGATCATGGGTTTATAAGAGAAAAGATATCTCCATTGGCATGAGGCCTTTTGGGGAGAGCCCAAGAGCAAAACCATGAGGGCTTAGGTCCAAAGTGGACAATATCATGCTATTGTGGAGATATCTAAATTCTTTTCGATCCTACAATTGGTATCAGAGCCCGGACTGCCAGAAGGTTTAACCGCCAACTGTGCACAAGACTATGGTCTGATTGAGCCATGTGGGTACAATATTGACCTCGAACAAAGAAAGTGGGGGCTCCTATGTTCGGATCAAGAGGACCATACACCAGGCAGGAAGTCCTAGTTGCGGCTAGGCAAGGAAGTCCTAGTAGGTCGGGTGGACCGAGGGGCAGGAAGTCCTAGTAGGTCGGGTAGACCGAGGGGCAGGAAGACCTGGTGGGTCGAGGATCGGATGTGGGAAGCCTATGGTCCTTTGTTTGAGGGGGGGATTGTTGGGTTTGCAAGGTTGCAAATATAGTCCCATATTAGAAACACATGAGAAAGATCATGGGTTTATAAGAGAAAAGATATCTCCATTGGCATGAGGCCTTTTGGGGAGAGCCCAAGATCAAAACCATGAGGGCTTAGGCCCAAAGTGGACAATATCATGCTATTGTGGAGATATCTAAATTATTTTCGATCCTACACTTAATTCCTTGGGTATCTAAAGCAAGCTATTAATTATGTATCTTTTGGAAATGAATAAGTTGATTAGATGTTAGCAGCATTGTGAATTTAGTTTATATAGATATACATGAGTAGATCTTTTAGTACCCATTTGCTATTGATTTCGGGTTCTTTTCTTTTGCTGTTTTTAAGCATGAGCAGTTTTAGTTTTCATTGCTGTTTAGTATTTCCTGATGAAGCATGATATTCTGTTAATTCCATGCAGCAACGATTCCTTTATTTTCTAGATTCTATTGCATGCCTAGTAGTTGAATTGGTTTTAATTTCACAGCATGCTTAAGTTGTTCTAGTTTCCTATTTGCTATTGGAATAACATGAGAAGTTCTATTTTTATAGCATGCAGATTTTTATAAGTAAAGTATGTAGATTTTTGATAGGCTTAATATGCAGATTTTTGTTAAGCTTTGCATGCAGATTTATATTAAGCTTTATATACAGATTTTCAGTACGCAGGGTGTGTTCTAGTGCACACCAAGTGCTTGATAAAATGCTTAGCTCAATATAATGCTACAGTAGGCATTTTAATAGCTCAGTTAATGCAGTAGAAGCATTTAAAATAACTTATTTAGTCTTGCTTCAGCTTATATGGGACTACTGTCCAATGGGTGGGCTCCCACAGTCGCCTCTAGGTTCAGATAACCTAGTTCTAGGTTCAGATAACCTAGTTAAAGCAAGGTAAGAAAATTAATTATGAAATCAGTATTTTATTTTCAGCAGTGGCACTGTACTGGATTAGATATCCATTGGGTTGGGCTCCCACAGTCGTCCCTAGGTTTAGATAACCTAGTAAACCCTACTAGACTCGGAACTTGCAATCCCGGATTTAGTTAGGGATGCGCGCACAGCAAGTACAGTTGCCGGGCCCATCAGCAGCATGATTACTATTTTGATCTATTATGTAAATAGTTTTCAAAACTTCACAAATTAGTTATGTGAATACAAGTTAGACTCAGTTTAGCATTAATTAGTTCAGCTAATGTATCAGTTCAGTTTCCTATTGATACACATGATAGTTCTATGATTAGCTATACATGTTTAGTATTTCAGTTAGCATGATTCCTTTGCTATTTATGAGCATGATTAGCTATACATGTTTAGTATTTCAGTTAGCATGATTCCTTTGCTATTTATAAGCATGAGTAGCTTTACATGTTAGCATTCAGTTTTAGCATGTTTTTATTTATATACATGCATATCGAGTTTTTGTGAGTAGGATAGCGCTCACTAAGCTTTTAGCTTATAGATACTATTTTCCTCCTACTGCAGATAAAGAAAAAGCTAAAGTATAAGGAAGAAGGCGACAAGGAGATGCTGTGACGGTGTGTGATGTGTGGACTATGGAGATCCTTGAGACTTAGCTAAAGAACTCACTTAGTTTAAGAATTTGTTTAGCTTAATTTCTTATTAAGTTGATAAGAAAATTTTGTAGTAGGAAGTTATGTTTCCGCTTTTCATTACTTACATGATTTGATTTATTAAACTACGTGGTTGTGAAAATATATGTTCCAGCCGCCTGTGGCTGAGTATACTCTGTATGTATTTACGGATATGGTCACCGGTATAGGGGAGACTCTGCCGAAATTTTTCGGTAGAGATTCCTCGTGGTTTCGATCACACCAGTTAAGTAGAGTTAGCAGTTAAGTAGCGTCCACCTCTAGAGAGTGGTAGTAGTAAAGAAGGTGGGTCGCTACATTTACCTTGTTGACAAGCATTACATATGGTTGAATCTAGGTTAGGTAATTTTGGTAAGCCTCTCACTAGTCCATTTAATTTGCTTATATTTCTAAAGTTGGTGTGAGACATTCTCCTATGTCATAACCAAGTTTCTTCTTTTTGTGTTAAAAAACACTTAATTGAAGAGGTGGTTAAGTTGATAGCATAGATGTTGTCTTTTCTAAAACCTTTTAGGCTTATAGTAGGATTATCTAGATGTTTGATTAAACACTCTGTGGATAGAAATTTAACCTTATACTTAGTATCACACAATTGACTTATACTCAGGAGATTGTATTTAAAATTCTCGACAAGTAGAATATTTGTAATTATGAAATCTATTTTTAATTCAATATTTCCTATCCCAATTACCTTGAGTTTGCCGTTGTTTCCAAAGGCAACTGTTCCTAAGCTTTTGTAAGTGAGTTGAGTGAACTTGGTGTGATCTCTAGTCATATGTTTGGAGCAACCACTGTCCAAAATCCACTTGGTTTCCTACAATGAGTAGGAATTAAGGTTAGTCTCTTTAAATGATTTTTAAAGTTAAATTAAAATAATTTTTTTTAAAGTCAATTTAATTTTTAAAATAATTTAATTCTTAAAATAATTTTTAAAGTAAAAATTTAAAGTATTTTTTAAAGTTAGATTAAATAATTTTTTAAAGTTAATTTAATTTTTAAAATAATTTAATTCTTAAAATAATTTTTAAAGTTAAAATTTAAAGTGATTTTTAAAGTTAAATTAAAATAATTTTTTTAAAGTCAATTTAATTTTTAAAATAATTTAATTCTTAAAATAATTTTTAAATTTAAAGTAATTTTTAAAGTTAGATTAAAATAATTTTTTTTTTTAAGTTAATTTAATTTTTAAAATAATTTAATTCTTAAAATAATTTTTAAAGTTAAAATTTAAAGTGATTTTTAAAGTTAACTTAAAATAATATTTTAAAGTTAATTTAATTTTTAAAATAATTTAATTTTTAAAATAATTTTTGAAGTTAAAATTTAAGGTAATTTTTAAAGTTAAATTAAAATAATTTTTTAAAGTCAATTTAATTTTTAAAATAATTTTTGAAGTTAAAATTTAAAGTAATTTTTAAAGTTAAATTAAAATAATTTTTTAAAGTTAATTTAATTTTTAAAATAATTTTTAAAGTTAAATTTTAAAGTAATTTTTAAAGTTAATTTAATTTTTGAAATAATTTAATTCTTAAAATAATTTTTGAAGTTATTTTAATTTTAAAATAATTTTTAAATTTAAAATAATTTTAATTAATTTTAACTTAATTTGAAGTTTGAATTTTAATTTGAAATTTAATTTGAAATTCAAAATTTAATTTTAATTTTGACAATTAATTAATTTAATCCTTATTCATCTCACCCGATCTAGATTATCAATCAGGGTATCCTATAAATTTGTGAGATGAATTTTAATTATAGAGTTTGGTTTAACTTGTGTTAGATTCAAGTTTAGCTTTGGTCTCAACAAATAGGCATTTTTCGGATAAACTTCTAAGCTTGGTGAGTCACTTGGACGTCATTAGAAGTAACCAACCTTTCGAGGTTTTCTGAATAGTCCTATCCACGGAGCTTAGTACTAAACCTTGGTCTAACTAGTTAGGATCTGTTTAAGGGTAGCTTCGGTCAGTTCCACTTGGCCAAATCACCAGATCGAAGTCATATCTTTCTAGACATGCTATGCCCAAGCTTCCCTAACGTACTATCATCCAAAAACTTTACCCGTACCGTGATTCAAGTTAAACTGGGTCCCTTTTTAACTAATCCTAATTACCCTGTCGGGTTAGTTTATTTGGGTTACCCTGTCGAGTAAGTTAGTTTTGGAGGTGCCAGCTATTCTGGAGCCTCCCCTTAAATTATTTGTCCTTTATTTAAATTTTCGTTTTAGGTTTGTGTCTATTTCTTTTATAGTTATAATTAACTTGGTGATAATTTATATTTTGTTGAGTAAAATGTTTAAACTTTGAATTTTTTGATTTAGGTTTATATTTTGGTTTTTGATTTGGTTTATTCGAGTTTCTATAATATATTTTTTCTTTAGGTATATAATATTGATTAAGTCCTACTTGCGTGGTCAAACACGCTTTCGGAACCCAAGCTTGATTAGTTGATTTGTATTGAGTTATTAATGATTTTAAAGTTTTACTTGAGTTCGTCTTGTATCCGAGTCCGGTTTTATTATAACACACCTTTTGATTATTCAGGATTAAGTCTAGATTTTTTGATCTTGTTGTGAATTTTTCTAGCATTTCTTTTAGCTTATTAATTTCTAATTTTAATGATGAATTCTCTTCAAGTGTTAGATCTTGAGTTGGATTTGAATTTTTGATTTGTTCCTTGAGGTTTTGATTTTCCTCAAGTCACTTTGTTTAAATTAAAATATACCTCATCCGAGCCTTCGGAAACGAGTACGGACTCGTGGCTTGATTCGGGTTCTGACCCGTCTTTCGATTCGTCTTCCGTTTCAACTTCGCGGGCAATTAGCGCGAGATGGCTCTGGTGCTTCTGCTCTTCTACCTCCGATTCATCCGAGGAGGAGTCATCCCAAGTTGCTTTGAGGGCCTTCTTTTTGGTTGACTTTGGTTTGTCGAATTTCAGTCTTGGGCATTCGTTCTTGTAGTGCCCCTTTTTGTTGCATCCGAAACAAGTCACATTCTTTTGTTCCGTGGGAGAACTGATCTTTTGAAGGTCCTTCTTGCTGAAGCTCCTTTTTTCTCCTGGTGAACATTTTTCTTACCAAGTTCACCAGGTATTCTTTGTATTCGGAATCTTGATCGGAATCTTCTTCAGATTCAGACTTGCTCTTCTTTTCTTTGGATGAACCTGCAAATAAAGCAATACCTTTCTCGGCTCCAGCATTAGTTTGTTCATGTAATTCTAACTCACAAAAAAGCTCGTCTAATTTTAACTTAGATAGATTTTTCGAAATTTTGTAGGCATCTACGATCGATGCCCATAAACTATTACGTGGAAAATCATTTAGTGCGTACCTGATTAAATCTCTGTTTTCCATCTGGCGACCTATCGCGTGGAGTTCATTGAGGATGTCCTTGATCCTCGCGTGCAGTTGACTTGCCGTTTCCCCTTCCTGCATTTTTATATTAAATATTTATTTAAAAGTAAATCTCTTTTTGTTACCTTTGCGTCGCTTGTTCCTTCGTGCAGCTCGATCAATTTGTCCCATAATTCTTTAGCATTTTGATGCGGTCCAACCCGGTTCAGCTCTTCTCGTGTTAGGCCGCAGTGTAGCGTATTGATTGCTTTGTTTTCCATCGACGCCTTTTTCCTCATATCCGGAGTCCACTGTTCCGTGTCTAGTGGATTTCCGGAGTTGTCGGTTGGAGCTCGGTAGGCCTTTATAACGCTGAACCATTGATCGTAATCCATCTTTAGGTACACCTCCATTATTTTCTTCCAGTACGAGAAGTCATCCCCGTTGAATAGGGGAGGACGTACTGTGCTGAAGCCTTCTAGTTGAGACATCCTGCACACAAGTAAACAACGAAAAAAAATATCCCAAGACTTGGTCTTGGATTAGTAGTGCGGGAAAAAATAATAGTTGTATCTAAATTGGTGTTGCACCAATTTAGATTTAATTGCAACGAAAAAAATTTCCAAAACAGGTAATAATACCATATTGGAATTAAGCGTTAAAAAAACGAAACAAAAATAAAGGTTAATTTTTCACCCCCTTTTCTGATTGGTGGTTGCACCAAATCAGAGCGGTACCTGCTCTGATACCACTTGTTGGATCGTGAAACGTCGATAGAGGGGGGTGTATATCGATTTAAAAAAAATAGTGTTAAAAAGAGTTAAACGCAGCGGAATTTAAAAACAATAGACACAATAATTTTTACTTCGTTCGGAGCTTGTGACGACTCCTACTCGAAGGCTCGTACTCCGTGAGTACTTTCGTTGGGCAATTCACTAGCAATTCGAAATAATGATTACAAAGACAGTACAAGGAATGCTAATAAAAATTAAAACAAAGCTATACCGACAGAAAGAAAACCACAAGGACAAGAGCACATTGTCGGAGCTTCGTTAGCGTCGTTGGAGCGCAGAGCAGCAGAGCAAGCAGTCTAAGAGTTCTGAGTTGATTCTGAAGCTCCACCCCTGGGGAATCTTTTATATACTGCTCCGGGCGCCTGGATCCCTTCCGGGTGCCCTGGTGCGACGTGGTAGGTCTAATCAGTGAACTCCACGTGACAACGACTCGGTTTGGATAAAATTCACCTCCGAGCGCCCGAACCCCTCTTCTACAGAAAGTTCTTCTCCTGCAAGAAAAGGTTAGTCCGAGGTAAATATACCCTGCAACACAGATTGTTAGCACAGTTTTATAGATAAGCAAATTAAGTATGAATTAGCAAAAAGAGTATGACTTAGATTCCATCTTTCCGAGACCGGAATCTAGTCACGATCTCGACTTAGATATCCAAAATGGATCTAAGCCGGATCGACGCCTAATGTTCCCTTCCCGGGAACGCGTCCTCGCAGTCACTCCCCTCCAGTGACTTACCTCACTTACCTGCCAGACATCCGGTTAGCCCGTCGACCCGTCTAGACTTCGTGCCAGCTATCCGGTCAACCCGTCGACCTAGCTGGACTTCGTGCCTAAGCATCCGGTCAGCTCATCGACCCGCTTGGACTTCGTGCCAGCTATCCGGTCAACCCGTCGACCTAGCTGGGCTTCGTGCCAGACATCCGGTCAGCCCGTCGACCTGTCTGGACTTCTCCTGCACACTCGATCAAAGTGTCAGACAACAACAAACTAACTTAACCTGATTTGTCATTCATCAAAACCTGGGTTAAATCGTTAGTGCTAACCGCACCAACGCTAATTACTACTCGTTCCTTATATAACTGTGCTAACACTTTATTTTGCAGGGTAGTATAATTTTCATTTTACCTCGGAGTAATGTTTCCTTGCAGGTAGCAGGAAAATAGCGGTCAGGGCGCCCAGAAGGGATCCAAGCACCTGGAATGCAAGTTTTATCCCGAAGCGACGTCGCAACGTGGAGCGCTCTGGTTGGCTGGGCTAAGTCACAGTCCAGGCACCTGGAAGGGATCCGGGAGCCCGGAGCCTCCTATATAAGGAGGTATTCTCCAGAGCTTTCAAAACAACAACTACAACACCATCCGACGCTTGCTCTACCGTGCTATGCTTCTGCGACACAGCGAAGCTTCTCCAACAACGTGCTGCTAAGAATTTCTTTTTTCCTTTATTCTGTTGTCGGTATTCATTTTAAAAGTTCCTGTACTTACACTTGAAACATTTTTATCAACTACTAGTGATTGCCCAGTTGGTGCAATATTCTTTGGATCAAGGTTGACCAGGATGACTAAGCTTGAGTTGGCTCAAGCTTGAGTCTTGTTGTTTATGTTTCGATATTTGACAATACATGGAGATTGATAATATATAGAGATTGCAGGTGCAATCGTTCATTTGGGGAGATTGTTGGTACAATTCTCCTCTAGTCAAGGTTTACCAGTTAGATGTGAAGAAGAGTCAGGTAGGTCAAAACTGATCGGATACTTGACTGGGAAATCCTAGTGAGTGAAGCTAGGTGAAAGTCCTGGTAAGTGAAGCCAGACATTTGGGAAATCTTGGTGAATGAAGTCAGGTGAAACACCTAGTGAGTGAAACTAGGCAGAAGGAAAATCCTGGTGAGTGAAGCTAGGTGAAAGACCTAGTGAGTGAAGCTAGGCAGTATGAAAATCCTAGTGAGTGAATCTAGGTGAAGGTCCTGGTGAGTGAAGCCATGCAGATGGAAAGACCTAGTGAATGAAGCCAGACACGTGGAAATCCAGGTAGGTCAAGGTTGACCGGACACCTGGTATTGAGAAGTCCAAGTAGGTCAAAGGATGGACCGGATACTTGGCACGAGGAGAAAAGTCCAAGTGGGTCAAAGGGATTGATCGGACACTTGGTGAGGAAGTCCTAGCAGGTCGAGGGTGACCAGATACTAGGCATGATGTCCCAACAGGTCATGGTTGACCAAATGTTGGGTTTTAGGGGCTTGGGACTTGATTAGGGCAAATCAAGTTGGATCAATCGATCAACCGATCGATTAAATCATGCCCAATCGATTGGTTGATAGATTGGATGTGTCCCGCGACAAATCCTTCTCCCATTCGATTAGTAGATCAATTGGGAAGTTGACGTGATCGCATAGAAGCCCTCCCAATCGATCACCCGATCGATTGGGAGCCTCCAATTGATCGGGCGATCGATTGGGAGGCTAGAAATCGCAGGAGAGCCTTGAATCGATTGGCCAATCGATTCTAGCTCTTTCTAGAGAGAACAGAGGCACACTGAATTGATCAACCAATCGATTCAAAGCCTCCCCAATCAATTGAGAGCAATTCAATTGATTGGGATCCGACCGTTGCATAGGTTATAGCCGTTGGCGAGTGATTTCCTCAATAGCTCTTCCATTCCTCTTCACACGTTCACAACGACTTCCCCATAGACATTCACACGCATTCTTGGAGCAAGGGTTGTTGTCCTTTAAAGATCAAGAGGCATTCAACACAAGAAGAAGAAGCTAGGGTTAGGGTTTATGTTGTAAATTTTGTAAGATCTTACTTGTATTCGCTACCCTTTCTTTCTTCTTGTACTAAGAGTGTTGTAAGGCTTCTCCGCCTTTGGTAGTTACCGTAAAGGAGTGTTTTCATAGTGGAGAGTGCTCGTGTGTGTGGATCCTTGGATTAGTCACCTCTTCTTGAGGTGGATACCAAGTAAATCCTTGTGTTAGCATTGTATTTTTGTTTCTTGTTCTTTCTGCTGCATATCATCACCAAAAAGCAAGCAACGACGAGCGCGATGAGCTATTCACCCCCCCCTCTAGCTACATTTTGACCCTAACAAGTGGTATCAGAACGAGGTCGCTCTTCACCAGAATCATTGTCGGAAGGGGCAATAAGGCTAGAGGGTAAAGAAGTTGAAGCAAATTCCATCAAGCTAAAGATTTTATCAAGAGTTCAACTTCAAATGGAATTCGGAGATGGATTCGGATTCGACACAAGGGTGCCTCCACCATTCACTTCAACAAGCTTCGATATTTGGAAATCAAGGATCGAAAATTTCTTGATGGTGGAGATAGAGCAATGGTTTGCTCTAATGGAAGGCTTCGAAGCTCCAAGAAATTCAAACGGCAAGATCCTCAAGAAGAGCAAATAGAGCCAAGAGCAAGTTCAAAGGAGCGAGGCAAATGATAAAGTGACCTAGCTATTGGTCAATTTATTTCTAAGCAATATTTTGGCTCAAATTGGAGAATTCGAGGATGCCAAGGAGCTTTGGAGCAAATTGGCAAAGGTTCATGAGATCCCCTTCACTGTATCAAACCAAGAAGAATCAAATGAGGGTGATTCATTAAATCAAGACCAAAAGGAAGATGTCTCCGAGGTTGAGAGGTGCCCAACACCGGAGGAAGAAGAAGAATGTCCATCCTCAATAGAGCACGAAGATAAAGGCAAAGGAGTGTACTCCTTATTTCATGTGCATGAGGATTCAGAAGTTGAGAGATGCTCAACATCCAATGATGAAGATGAAGAAGCCTCCACCTCTAGGATTGAGGGGGAGCATGGATCATCATTACCGGATCAAGAAGAAGCCTCTACATCCAGGTCAAGTGGAGAAGAAGATGATGCATCCTCCGAAAATCAAGAGACAGCAAATGGAGGATTAAGTGTCATCCCTACATATAAAGGTAAAAATGTTTTAATTAAAAATAAAATTCATATCATATGTTTTGAGTGTAGGGAACATGGGCACTACAAGAGTAAGTGCCCTAAATTGGCCAAGAAGAAAGGTCAAGTAGCACAAAAGGGCAAGGAGAAGCCCAAGGAGACCGCTCCCACAATAAAGAAGAGCAAGGAGCACATTGTGTGCTTCTTGTGCAACCAAAAAGGGTATTACCAAAGTCAATGTCCTAATGGGAAGAAAGCGGTCAAAGTCAAGGAAGGAAGCACAAATCAAAGGGGAGCTTCCAAGGTAAAACCCAAGGTATCATTTATTCAACCTATTCCTTTGAGAAATGGTAAAAAGCATGCTAGTTCAAGTTTTTATCATTTTAATGCTCTTTACCATAAAACTAGGAAGCATGATAGCATTAAGAAAAAACATGTGGCTTTTCATGCTAAAACTACCACACCTAAGGTTAGAAAGGTAGATAACCACTTGGGCAAGAACACTAAGGATAATAGATACAGGCCCAAAAATAGAAATGCTCAAGGATTTAAAGAAAAATCGAAAACTAAGGATTTAATGATGGAAAACCAAGTCTTGAGATCAAGGCTTGATAAAATGAAAAAGACCCTAAAATGGAACGAAAATATCCTAAAAGGGAAAAATGAGAAAAACTTAGGTCTAGGAGTACAAAAGTCATCCAATGGTCGTAGAAAGTTGGGATACAAACCTAAGGCTAAGAAGGATGTAACTTCTTACCATAGGGTTCCGTATAGTTATGGAACCGAGTCTAAGTCTAGGGGTCAAGTCAAAGATACAAGGGAAGTTATCCCTAGGAATATCTTTGCAACAACAAATGCGACTAAGACTTTTAAGAAGTCTAAGAAAGTCACTAACAAGGTCACAAGAGAAGCCACCCCTAGAGTTGACCTAGAAAAGGTGACCAAGGCTTCTAAGAAGTCTAACAAGGTCATTAGGAAGGTATCTAGGGAAGTTATCCCTAGTGAGTACCTAGAACATCCAAGAAGCACCAATCGGTTTTGGGTTCCTAGGAGCATTTTCTCTACCCCTTAGATGGGTTAGAGAGTATCAACTCTAATTAGAAGGTAGTTAACCCAACTTTGATGAAGTTGACACTCGGAAAGTATTTTCAAGGTTATTATTAACCTTTGAAAATGAAGTGGATTTTCATTTACTCTGAAGAAGAGCAAAATGTGCCATAGGTTGAGAAATTTGATATAATTTTGATTGGCACAAGAAATCAAGTGTAAAGAAATGCCAAGTTGGGATTTTGGCATTTTATTGGGGAATCAAAGGTAAATCTAGGCCTTAATTTAATTGTTTACTCTTTGGTAGAGTAAAACGTGTCAAAATTTGAGGAAATATGCTTAATTTTAATTGGCACAATTTAATCAAGAGTTAAAGAAATGCCAAGTTGGGCTTTGGCATCTTCTTGGGAAATCATGGGCAATCTATGATTTAAAATTTTAAGTTAGCTAAGGCTTAAGAATACTTAGATAGGTAATCTAGGTATATTTTATTTATCCTAACTTGCTATGACTGTTTGCCCTTCATATGACATGACATCATTTTTGCATTCATGCTTATTATGAAAAAAAAACAAACAAAAATACCATGTCATGTCATACATATATCATGTAGTTATAGCAAATTTTCTTTTGAAAATTATTCTTTTTAATGTATGTCATAACTCATCATGCCTTATTTTTAATTCCTTGTAATTAAGGACAAATGGCATTTACTAAAAAATAACATCCTAGGTGTATGTTCATAATCCAAAATGCCTAGATAGATATGCATGATCCCTAGTTTAGAGAAAAAAAAATCAAACTTTACATCTCACAAAGAACTATAAGGTGACTTGTATGTGTTTTAGTACACATTAGATAAAAGTGAGATGTTAGGATGATGAACAAAACTCAAAATGTTGATTTAGTGCATCTAGTTGAGTTTTGGTTTCATCAAAACATATAGTTATGTGTATTCCAATTATTGGGAAAGCTAATGTACAAGTCATGTGCATTGAGCCCAAAGAACATGGTTGGATATTGGTTTTTGAAGATAATTTTAAAATGATTTTGGAAAACCTTGGTGAAGACTATCTTTTGATAGTAATCATCATTGAAAATTTAGATACAAACTAGAAGAAAACATTTAAGATTTTGCAAGTTTTCAAGTTTGTGTCAATCTTTGAAAATAGGAAGTATTTTTATAGAAAACTATTTTTCCTTGATAATATATACCCTAAATAATGTCTACAACAACTTTCATGATTTTTAGAATTTTGTAAAATTTTTGGGGAGTTTATGAAATTCACTGAAATTGAATTTAAGGTTTTCAGTGCTCCAATCGATCACCCGATCGATTAGAGTGCCTTAATCGATCGGGTGATCGATTGAGAGGGATGTTTTTGCGAGCAGAAGCTCGCTAGATCAATTATCCAATCAATTTAAACATCCTGAATCGATCCATTGATCGATTGAACAGGTTTCAATCAATTGGGACCCAACCCCAATCGATTGGGAATGCTGATTTTGGCTGAGAAAGCTTAATTTCAGCATTTTAAACCATTTTTAGTCTAGGTAATCATTCATAACCCCTTGTATACATTTAGGGGGAGTTTTTATGATGAAAATAAGGATGGATTAGTTAAGGAAGACTAAGTAGAAGTTTAGGTTGAGGTTTAATTTCATTATTGAATTTTTGAACCTCAAAACTTCTTGGGTTTCCTAAAGATTTAGGGATTCCAAGTCATTGTTGGTGCAATGACAGAAGTTACGTGTATGCCTTTAGGGGGAGTTACTCTTTAAGGACATTAACATTTATTTCTCATACACCTTGGAAGGTGGTTAACCTTCTTTAGTATAAATGTCCAAGATTGAGCATTTGAACACAATGGAGAGTGGATATCTTCAGGGTGTTGCTGTGAGTGCCCAAGGATGAGCATTCAACGATAATGAAGGGTATGAGGCCTTCATTGTTGAACTAGTTAAGGCTCAAGGGTGAGCATTAAGGATAATGAAAGGTATGAGACTTTCATTATCGTGTTGAATACAACAAGGGAAGTTGTGAACAACGTTGGGTAACTCTTCAGGGGGAGAGTTTTTGATGTGTGTCAATAGGGGGAGAATGTGTGGGTTAAGTTAGGTCTTCATTATCTTAAGAGGAAGTTTGCCCTCTAGGAATGGGGGAGAATGAAGGGAACCCTCATTCATACATTGGTATGAAGAAAGTTGTGGCTATAGGATTAACCTAACTTAAAGGTATTGTCAAACATCAAAAAAAGGGAGATTGTTAGTGCAATATCCTTTGGTTCAAGGTTGACTAGGATGACTAAGCTTGAGTTGGCTCAAGCTTGAGTCTTGTTGTTTAGGTTTCGATATTTGAAAATACATGGAGACTGACAATACTTGAGTCTTGACCTACCTCACTAGGATTTCCCAGACTGACCTAGTGAGTGAAGATAGGCAGTATGAAAATCCAAGTGAGTGAAGCTAGGTGAAGGTCCTGATGAGTGAAGCCATGCAGATGGAAAGACCAGGTGAATGAAGTCAAGCATGTGGAAATCTAGGTGGGTCAAGGTTAACCGGACACCTAGTATTGAGAAGTCCAAGTATGTCAAAGCGTTGACCGGATACTTGACACGAGGAGAAAAGTCCAAGTGGGTCAAAGGGATTGACCGGATACTTGGTGAGGAAGTCCTAGCAGGTCGAGGGTGACCGGATGCTAGGCATGATATCCCAACAGGTCATGGTTGACCAGATGTTGGGTTTTAGGGGCTTGGGACTTGATTAGGGCAAATCAAGTTGGATCAATCGATCAACCGATCGATTGAATCATGCCCAATCGATCGGTTGATCAATTGGATGTGTCCCGCGACAAATCCTTCACCCAATCAATTAGTGGATCGATTGGGAAGTTGATGTCGTCGTACAGAAGCCCTCCTAATCGATCACCCGATAGATTGGGAGCCTCCAATCGATCGGGCGATCGATTGGGAGGCTAGAAATCGCAAGAGAGCCTTGAATCGATCGGGCAATCGATTCCAGCTCTTTCTAGAGAGCACAGAGGCACTCTGAATTGATCAACCAATCGATTCAAAGCCTCCCCAATCAATTGAGAGTAGTTCAATTGATTGGGATCCGACCGTTGCGCAGGTTATAGCCGTTGGTGAGCGATTTCCTCAGTAGCTCTTCCATTCCTCTTCACGCGTTCACAACGACTTCCCCACAGAGACTCACGCCAGTTCTTGAAGTATTCTTGGAGCAAGGGTTGTTGTCCTTCCAAGATCAAGAGACATTCAACACAAGAAGAAGAAGCTAGGGTTAGGGTTTTATGCTATAAATTTTGTAAGATCTTACTTATATTCGCTACCCTTTCTTTCTTCTTGTACTAAGAGTGTTGTAAGACTTCTCCACCTTCAGTAGTTATCGTAAATGAGTGTTTTCATAGTAGAGAGTGCTCGTGTGTGTGGATCCTTGGATTAGTCACCTCTTCTTGAGGTGGATACCAAGTAAATCCTTGTGTTAGTGTTGTATTTTTGTTTCTTGTTCTTTCCTCTACATATCATCACCAAGAAGCAAGCAACGACGAGCGTGATGAGCTATTCACCCCCCCCCCCCTCATGCTACATTTCGACCCTAACAAGCCCAACGAAAGCACTCGACGAGTGTGAGACTTGGTGTAGGAGTCGACAAAGGCTCCGAACCAAGTAAATTGGATTGTGTTAACATTGGTCTCTTTCTCTTCCGCTGCTTACTCTTGATACGATAATTTTTTAAATCGCTATTCACCCCTCCCCCCTCTAGCGAATTTCTCGATCCAACAAGTGGTATCAGAGCAGGTACCTCTCTGATTTGGTGCAACTACCAATTAGAAAAGGGGGTGAAATTCTTCTTTTTTTTTATTTTCAATTTTACGTTATAATCTAAACTGGTATCATTACCTTTTTGGAAATTTTCTCGTAACAATTAATCTAAATTGGTGCAACACTAATTCAATTTTAGATACCTTTTATTTTAAATACCGCACTACTAATCCAAGACCAAGTCTTGGGATCTCTTGTTTTTTTTGTGTGTGTGCAAGGTAAAAATGTCTCAAATCGAAGGCTTCAGCACAATCCATCCTCCTCTATTCAACAAGGATGACTTTCCCTACTGGAAGAAGTGAATGGAGGTCTACTTGAAGACCGACTTCGACCAATGGTTCAGCATCACCAAAGACTACAAGGCACCGGTCGACAACTCTAAAAATCCACTAGACCTAGAACAGTGAACCCCGGACATGAAAAAGAAAGCCTCGACGGACTTCAAAGCTCTTAACACAATGCAATATATTAAATTGCGAAGGAGTTATGGGACAAGCTGGTCGAACTACACGAAGGAACGAGCGATACCAAGGTAACTAAGCGTGATCTCCTTCTAAATAAATTATTTAATATTAAAATGCAGGAAGGAGAAACGGCAAGTCAACTTCATGTGAGGATCAAAGACATCCTCAACGAACTTCACGCGAAAGGCCACCAGATGGAGAATTGTGACTTAATCAGGTATGCCTTAAACGTGTTTTCATGAAATACATTGTGGGCATCCATCGTGGATGCCTACAAGATTTCTAAGAACCTTTCTAAATTAAAATTAGATGAGTTATTTTGTGAACTTGAATTACATGAGCAGACTAACGCCGGAACCGAGAAAGGTATTGCTTTGTTTGCAGGTTCTTCCAAGGAAAGGACAAAAACCAAGCCTGAACCTGAAGATGAGTCCAATTAAGATTCTGAAGATGAAGAGTACCTGGTGAACTTGGTAAGGAAGATGTTCACCAAGAGGAAGAAGAACTTCAGCAAAAGGGACCTGCAGAAGATCAACTCCCTGACTAAACCAAGGAATGTGACTTGCTTTGGGTGCAATAAGAAAGGCCACTACAAGAATGAGTGTCCGAAATTGAAGAGCGACAAGTCGAAAACAACCAAGAAGAAGGCTCTCAAAGCAACCTGGGATGACTCATCCTCAGAAGAATCGAAGGTCAGAGATCAGAAGCATCAAAGCCACCTCGCGTTGATGGCTCGCGAAGAAGAATCGGAGGGCGAATCGAAAGACGGGTTCGAACCCGAATCGAGCCACGAGTCCGTACTCATTTCCGAAGGGCCCGAAGAGGTATATCTTAATTTAAATAAGAATTTTTTTAAAAAAAATTATTGCTTGTTTAGATAAGAAATTAACTGCAACTGAAAATGAAAATAAATTGCTCCTTGAGGAAAACCAGAACCTCAAGGAACAAATCACAAATTCTAATCCAACTCAAGACCCAACACTTGAGGAGGAAAATTCAACATTAAAAGCAGAAATTAATAAATTAAAAGGACTTTTAGAAAAATTTACAACAAGATCTAAAAATTTAGATCTTATTTTAAATAGTCAAAAAGGTGTCTACAATAAAACCGGGCTTGGCTACAAGTCAAGTTTAAATAAAACATTTAAATCACTGATAACCCAACACAAACAACAAACTAAAGCTTGGGTTCCAAAGGCATGCTTAACCACGCAAGTAGGAATTAACTAATATTACATACCCAAAAATAAAATATATTATATAAAATCTGATAAACCAAATCAAAACTCAAAACACAAAACTAGACTAACTAAATCAAAATTGAAATATTTTAAAATCCACAAAAAATTAGACTATCATCAAGTTAAATATAATTATAAAAGTAATAGACATAAACCTAGAACTAAAACTTGATAATATAGGCCAATAATTCAGGGGGAGGCTCTAGAATAGCTAGCACCTCTGAAACTAACCTACCCAACAGGGTAATCATAAACTAACCAACCTGGCAGGGTAATTAGGACTAGCTTAAAGGGATAACAGTTTAACTTGACCAACGGTACTTGTGAAGTTTTGGATGATAGTACGTTAGGAAAACTTTGTCTATGTATGTTCAGCAAGATATGACTTCGACCTCGTGCATTTGGCTTAGTGGAACTAACCGAAGCTACCTTTTACGGATCCTAACCAGTTAGACCAAGGTTTTGTATTAAGTTCAGTGGATAGGACTATTTGAAAAACCTCGAAGGCATGGTTACTTTAATGATGTCCAAGTGACTCACCATAGCCTAGAAGTTTATCCAAAGAATGTCTATTTGTTGAGCCCAAAGCTAAACTTGAATCTAATACAAAATTAAACCAAAACCTAAAAATTGACTTTAACTCATCTCAAAAAATTATAGGATTCTCTGATTGAAAATTTAGATCGAGTGAGATTACTAAGGACCAAAATCAAATTCATATTAATATTAAATTAAAATAAATTAAATTAACTTATAAACTATTTTAAAATATTTTTAAAATTTATTTTAACTTAAAAGAATTATTTTGAAAATTATTTTAACTTAAAAATTATTTTGAAAATTATTTTAACTTAAAAAATTATTTTAACTTAAAATTTTCTTTTAAAAATTATTTTAGCTTAAAAATTATTTTAACTTAAAAAATTATTTTAGAATTTATTTTAACTTAAAAAATTTTATCTTAAAAATTATTTTAACTTAAAAAATTATTTTAAAAATTATTTTAACTTAAAAAATTATTTTAATAACTTAAAAATTATTTTTAAAAAATATTTTAGCTTAAAAATTATTTTGAAAATTATTTTAACTTAAAAAAATTATTTTAAAAATTATTTTAACTTAAAAAATTAGTTTAAATATTATTTTTTTTAAAAAAAATTAACTTAAAAATTATTTTAACTTAATAATTATTTTAAAAAATTATTTTAACTTAATAATTATTTTAAAAAATTATTTTAACTTAAAAATCATTTAAAAAAAATATTTTAACTTAAAAATTATTTTAAAAATTTATTTTAACTTAAAAAAATTATTTTAACTTAAAGAAATATTTTAACTTAAAAAATTATTTTAAATATTATTTTAAAATCTTGTTAACTTAAAAATCTTTTAACTTAAAAAAAGGTCAAAAACCAGGGGCGGGCGCCCATGGTATTTCCTTTCAGGGCGCCCGGAAGGTAATCCAGGTGCCCCGCCCCGGCTCCCATTCCGGGCGCCCGGACCGCCTTATATAAGGGCCGGCAAGGGCGCCCCCTCTCCTTGCACCTCACCTTTCAATTTCTTGCAAAGGTTCTCACCGAGCCTTAACGCGAAAGGGGTTGATAATTAAAATTTTCCTTCTTTCTTCGGTCATTTCTAGTATTCTTATTTACAATGCCTCGGTAAAATTTTTTTCCTTCTCAAGTTTCTAAAATGCTTCATTTTAATATTTTATGCTTAGTTTAGTTTTTCTTTAATAATTTAGGAAACATTCTAGATCTGGTGTTGGGTCCTCTACTGCTAGTACCGACCCTAGGTTCCCTACTGACGAACTTAGGATTAGGTTTAAGTCTACTATTTATATGCCTATCAGGACTATGTGTTTAGATAGACAGTTTTTCTTGCGCTCCTGCATTCCAGCTGTAGAGGTCATTGACTACTATAGTTTGCAGAACCTTGTTTACTATACCAGTTCAGTAAACATTGGTTTGTGTGCTAAATTATACAACAACTTAGCCAGGGTAGATGATCTTACATATACTACTAGGGTAGCTGGTAGTGATATCACGCTATCCCCTACCATCATCCGGACCTTTTTAGGCCTACGACCATCTACATGCACTTTTCAGTGCTACCCTTCTAGGGATCTTTTATTTGGTGATCCTTACTCGTACATTACTCTTGATATGATTTATTCATATTTTTTTAGGGGAGAGTGAGTACCCACTGTTACTATGTTTAGGTCAGTATCCCTTCGAGTTCACGACTATGTACTCTATAGGATTTTAGTCTCCTGCATTTTGCCATAGATTAGATATAGATATTAACCTACATATCTTTCATACTATTATCTACTCGGCTGGAGTCACCACCGCCGCACAAGTTCACATACCGTACTGTCACATTTTGACGGCATATATTGCCTCCCTACGTATTGACGTCACCAGAGGTGATGTCTGAGTCCTGACTGAGTTTGACGTTGTAGAATCTAGGAACTTCTCTTTGGGAGGTATCCATATAGATAATGAGGGTGTCTTATCTTGGCGGAGGGGGGCATAGTGCCAGCCTGACCCAGATGCCCAGGAGGAGGAGGTAGAGCAGAATGAGTTTATGATCGCACTATTCGACGAGGTCACTCTGGCCCCGACATCACCTCCAGCCCGAGCACCACGTCCCACTCCTCACACTCTAGGCGGCCGAGTTGCCGGACTTGAGCTATCTATGACGAGTCTCCGTCAGAAAGTCTCCGATTTTCATCGAGGTATGCGGCAGGGGGTCACCGACCTACGACGGGAGATTTATTAAATAATTCTTATTTTATTTTAATAAATTAATTAAAACCTTATTCTTTATATGTTAAATATGTTTTCCATTAGTGTATCTCGCCGTCGCCAACTTATTCTCTTCCTTGCATCTTCCTCTTCTAGGATTGCTCGCCGAGCATCTCCTGTCCTCTCTTAATGGAAAATCGTTTATTCTTTTTCCTCATATTGTCATATTGCACATCCTTATTTTCGACTACAGACGCCTGTGACCAAATCACAGCGACCTACTACTACCTCCTTGGCCGCAGCCGCAACTGGTGCCATTGTTGGTATTAAGGGAATGTTTTAGATAATTAACCACAACGTGTGTGATTTTATGAAAACTACTTTGTCGAGCTTTTTTGAAGTTTCGTGTGTTAGTATTTCTATTACAATGTACATTTGTTGTTTGAGTAAACATGGACATAATAAGCCCTATTATATGGAGAAGTACTACTACTAATGCTCACATAGTGCAATAACTTAATTCACAAACATTGTAATTAGTGGTAGAATTACCAAAGTTAAAGAATGCTAGCTTATATTGTAATGATATTGAATCAAATGAGATTATCAATATCAATCATTTACAGTAAAATATAAGTGATTTTATAGTTGATGACAATGATTTTGAAGATGACACATTAGAAGAGTATGATGAAGAAGATGATGGTATTATTGAAATTGATGATGATGATGATGATGGTATTGACATTAAACTAATGGCATGACTAAATATATTTATATAAATTAATATTTGTTTATTCTATTTATATTGTCTAGTCCATTTATTATGATTGTATTCATTTATTCATGTCATTAATTTTTCTTATTATTTTACAGGATGTCTAGTTTGGATGTTAGCATTGGGTTGCAATCATTGTAACTCAAGAATCCCCCCTTAAACGAAGGACCGCCCCCTCAAACCTATCTGCTTGATGTCATCTGATTCTTAGCCCACCAAGACTTTCCTGTCCCTCGGTCTAACCGACCTACTAGGACTTCTTTACCTAGCCACAACTAGGACTTTTCTGTCTAGTATATGGTTATCTTGATCCAGATATGGGAGCCTTCACTTCATTTATTAGAGGTCAATATTCCACCCATATGGATCAATTGGACCATAACTCTTGTGTACAATTGATGGTTAGTCCTTCTGGCAGTTCGGACTCTAATACCACTTGTTGGTCCCAGACCGACAAGAGGGGGATGAATTGTTTGCAAGTTAGAAATCTACCCTTCTCACAACTTTCGACTTTGATTAGAAAACACTTGTTAGAAAATCAGAAATAAATAGTATAAAAAAAGCTACTAGATTTATAATGCTCTGGTCAAACTAAAGAAGTAATACAAGTGTTGTTAAACTAAGTGAAATATGGCTCTATTTATAGTTCTCTAGTCAAACTTATCCATTATTGATATGATAGACTCCAGGCGCTTGGATGGTGATCCGAGTGCCTCCAATGTGGCAAAGTTTATCTCCACACAATGGCTTTGCAATGGTTGAAAGATAGAATTTTTCATGTCCATGTGCCTGAACCATCTCCGATGATAAAATGCATCGTAAAATGTAAACTTTCTTGTAGTGGCTGGCGCATACCATCAAGAGGCATGCGAAACAACACCTGATGATATGCTATCGACGATGGGGGCACAACCGGGAGGTTGGTCGGATTCATAGGTGCTTGCGGGAAGGCGACTAAGAGAGGTTGGATTGGCAGGAACCTGGTCGGGCCTTCTACTTAAGTACCATGCTCGGCCTGATGGCTAGTCGTAGACATAGCGAGATCATTCGACAAAGGTCACTCGGTCGTTGTTTGTTGTTATTGCACCATTCTAGCCACTCGGGCAGCTATTAACAACTCTAAATCTTCCTGAGACAAAGTTATTGTGGTGAGTTGTCTAGTCTTGTCCATCTTCACATCTCAAATGCAGGTAAAGTTCTTACAGATGGAGTCAAATATGATCCAGTCTGAAAGCGGATAAAATGACTAGTTGAAAAGGTTGCTCTAATATTGACTGCTTGAAAACTCCGATTTAGAAAAGCAGCTTCGAGCAGTCTTGTATGTCACAAGAAATGTTAGTGACTGAGCCAGAGAAGGGATCCCAGTGTAGGCCCTCCGACGCTCAAGTTAGTGATTGAATTGCATAGAGGAACAGTGAGAAGAACAATAGATAATAATGTGTAAAAATGTCTAGCATCACGTATCACTACCTGTGGAATGAGACCCCCTTTTATAATGTTATTGTTTATCTGTAGACGGATCTCAAAGCGTGTACAAAAAAGGATAGATCATAAAGATGTTATGACACCTGATTCGGTGGTAAGGACGGGGGACCCTCGTTGGCAGGAGGTCAACGACACGTGGAGGTCAATGGTCAAGAGGGTCAACCTCAGGGCCAGGCCGAGCGGACAGATGTCACGCCGAGCGGACCGTGGGGCCAACCAAGCATCCGGCTGACCGAACATCCGGCCAAGGATCCTTGGACCGGACGAAAGATAGCCCGACCAGGGGTCGGGTTTCCGACGCTCAAGGTAAAAGAGTCTATGGCCGGGCAGACGGGCCGCTCATACGAGTCGCAGAACAATAAGGCGCAATTCCATCCGAGCACGAACAGGGCTTCCCCGCCCGAGCCGAGGTATGTGCATTCTCGGGAGCCAATGAGTGTCGCGCGGCTGTTCCGCTCGGCTCGGAAGCAGACAAGAGCGCTAGGAGACAAAAAGGACAACTGGTAACTTCATCCTCGAGATATATGCCGCCGACAAATAGCACGGTCGGCGGCCGAAGCAGACAGAGTATTGTACGGTGGAAGTTTCCACCGTCACATTCGGGATATGCTCGGACGATTGCGGAATGGCGTCAGGCATGCTTTTCTGACAAAGTCCTACTGAGGTATGTTTGGGGAAGCGTGCATGCATCGAGAAGCGTGCCCGCTCCTCCACGGGGTCTTATATAAGGACCCCCAGACTTCGACGGAAGTATGCAATCTTGATCACTGTAGCCACAGTATCGTTACTCTGTTTCTTCGTTGTCTGACTTGAGCGTCGGAGGGTCATCGCCGGAAAACCCCTCCCGGCTTGGCTTCTTTGCAAGTTCGCCGGAGATCTACACCACCAGTTGGAGACAGCGGAGAGTGCCACGTCCCCAGCGTCCGTCGACTCAGCGCTCGGACAGGATCAACACCTTTCCTAAAATAGACCCACAATCTCTATATTTGGCATAAAGGAAGCTTCTAATGTACAACTTGCATGCAGAATATTCTCTATCCTTGATGACACAAAATGTCAAAAAGGAATATAAGATCATAGGGTTGAGGGACCCACCATATGCTTACATGACCGGCGGACTGAGTTCTTCCTATGACCCGATCAGCAATCGCTTATAAGAACTAGCTGATCAGACTTATAGAGTGTTGTCAGGAACTCGTCTTTCACTCTACCCATTTGTTTATCTAAAGGGTTCAATCGGACTGGGCGCCCATTCTGTCGGATCGGACTATAGTTTCTATCGGCTGGACTACTCGATCCGGCTAGTTAGTCGTACTATCTTCAAGTGGAAAATAAGTCTTGGCTCCACAAAGTGTTGACTCATCTGGAATTATTCATTGATATTTAGTGATTTGACGTCCAACTGGACCATTGGTCTAGTTGAATAACTTGATGGATTCGGCGTCCGACCGAACCATTGGGCAGGTCGGATAACCTCTCGACCGCAATGATCGATTGCGCTCATTTTAAAGATTGATCCTTCCTTGACTATGACCGCTATATCAACTGATCGTCTTGACTTTGACCTCCTCTAGAAGCCCCACATCATTCCCGTATCAACAACAATCTCTAAAATTTTCTCAATGGATGATGCTCTTGTACTACCACTGTCCTCTACCTCTTGTCATCCCATTAGAAGCCAAATTCCCTCTGGCTTTACTGTCCAGCATTAACCGTGATTTACTTCCTCTGGAATCTTGTGGGGCCGGGGCCAGGGTGTTGGAATGTATACTGAAAGCCTAAGCTTTGTAAACATTTATTATGAATAAAGAATCACATTTGGTCTAATTGTCTACATTTGTTTGTAGTTGTTCATTTAATTTATATTGTAGATAACATAGTATGTGGTGTCACATACAGAAGATGATGTTATCAGTACCTTATAAATTATAAACAGTAGCTCACGACCAAAATGGAAAAGGAACAAACCATTAGAAGGTCGTAGTGTAATTAGGTATTAGTTTATCTTGACTATATAATTACACTAGTACACTCAGAGTGTATTGAGTAGGACCATTTGAGATCGTTTCTTTTATACTGACTTTATAAAGGAACAAAGACCTCAGTTATTATGGAAGTGTGTGCTCTTAATCCTAATATAATAACAAGCACATATATTTGATATTTATTTCTTTAATTTATCAATGGGTGAGATTTAGTTCGTTGAATCAATAAACCCGATAAGTTGGAAATGGTATTACTTATAGTGTGTGTTGTTGATTATAGAAGGAAACTGTGTCCTAGAGATACTAGGTTGATAATGTCCTCAAGAGGAGCTCATAAAGATTGTCATGTTAAACCCTGCAGGTGGACTTAGTCCGACATAACAATAAGGTTGAGTGGTACTACTCTTGGACTTAGATATTAATTAAATGAGTTGTCAGTAACTCACTTAATTAGTGGACATTCGATATCTTAAACACAGGGAGACTAACACACTCATAATAAGAAGGAGCCCAAAAATGTAATTTGGGATTGGTGAGGTAGTTCAATGATAGTTCTCTAGTGGAATGAATTACCATTGATAAAATTAAGTTGTGTGTTCGGGGCGAACACGGGATGCTTAATTTTATCGGGAGACCAAAACTAATTCCTCCTCTCGGTCCCTATCGTAGCCTCTTATTTATAGAGTTTTATACCCACCTATACCCACCTTCTATACCCACCAATAGGGGGCCAACCAAGCTAGGGCCGGCCTAGGTATATTATTGGGTGGTCGGCCCTAGCTTGAACCCAAGCTAGTAGGGCCGGCCAAAATAAATTAAAAAAGAAATTTAATTTTAATTTTTATTATAATGTGGAAGATATAATTTAAAGAGAATTAGAATTAAAATATCTCTCTTGTAAAAGATTTACAAAAGATTAAAGAAAGAGATTAGATCTCTTTCCTTATTTGTAGATTGGAGAGATGTTTTATTTTCTCTTTAAAATTATTCACATGTTAATAAAATTAAAATTATAGATATTTCCTTTTATTAACCATGAAGAGATTTTAAAGAGAAATTTTATTTTAAAAATTTCCGGAAACAAATTAGGAAGTTTTAATTGTTGATTAAAACTTGTCCTCTTTTGTTTTCCAATGATGTGGCTGGCCACTTGAAATTGATTTGGGAAATTTTATTTTATTTCTCTCAATTAAATCAAGTCAAGGAAATTAAGGAAAATTTATTGTAATTAAATTTCCTAATTTGCCTAGGCCAAGGAATATAAAAGAAGGGGTGAGGGTGCCTTCATGACACAATCTCTATTGTTTTCTCTCCCCTTTTCCTTGGTGTTGTGGCCGACCATTATCTCCCTCTTTTCCTGTTGTGGTGGCAGAATACTTTTTCTTTCTTGGAGTTCTTGTGGTGGCCGGATACTACTTGGAGAAGAAGAAGAAGAATGAGAGAAAGTTAGCATCTCTTGGAGCTTGGTTAGTATTTTGATTTTCTTCTTTGGTAAAGTTCTTCCTTTGTGGCCGAACCTTGCTTGGAGGAGAAGAAGGTGGTTGGTGGTTTCTCATCTTGGTAGATCGTTGCCCACACAACGTCCGAGGTTAGAAGAGGAATACGGTAGAAGATCAAGAGGTTTTTCTACAAGGTATAATTAGTAATTTTTATTTCCGGATCATGCTAGTTATTTATGGAAATAATACCAAATACAAGAGGCTTATGATCTAGTATTTCGAATATGTTTTTCGATGTTGTGTTCTTTTGTTTTCTTTCTTTTCCTTGTGATTTGATTGTTCTCTTTGGTTAACCTAAAGTTATTTTAGGAAATTAAATATTAGCTTTCTATTAAAGGTTTTGTCTAGTCGGTGGTGGTTGCTCCCATATCCAAGAAGATCATGTGCCTCGCCACGTCAGTACTGGGAACCTTTTATGGAAATTAGTATTTAATGGAATTAATAACTTAAGGAGACTTGGGTCGAACGTGTTAAGTTCCGCAGGAGATCCAAGTTAAAACCTAAAAGAACAAATAGATTAAGTTTTGGATCAAACGTGTTAAGTTCCGCAGGCGATCCAAAATTTAATTTAAAAGAACACATGGTAGCTAAGAAAAAGGTTCAGACCTTTGTACAAAATTTTTGTACAGTGGAACCTCTAAGTTTTCCGAGTAGCAACCAACACAGGGGGCCGCTAGGATGGTGGTTCCACCTTTTGCCAATTAGAAGCCAAATTCCTATTGTACGACCATGCTTTAGTAATCTTATTAGATAAAAAGTAATTACTAATGAATTAAATGCTTTAATTGAGAAACAATAGATTGTACATGGAACATAGTTGAGCTAGTAACTCTCTACAAAAAGGCTGGTATCGGTTATATATATTCATATCCAAAATCAAAACAAAGTTGAAGGATCCATTGATCATGAATCTTACCTCGCGGTGGCAAAAGGATATATGCAACCAAAAATATGGTGTAGATTTTCAAGAAGCCTTTGTGACGCTAGAGTCACCACTATTTACACCTTCTTTGCGGTTGCTTTTTATTTCTCAATCATAAGTATATATATGTGCCACAACTTATAGTTTCTCATCTCTCTCACTCGCTCGCCAAGCCTTTTCATCTCCATTTAACTCTTTATAAATTCAAACAAGCTTTTCGCAACAACTTTATTTGTTCATAAAACTAATCAAGGCATCATTATCGAAGATGGCTTAGCAAGTATTGAAGAACTCAAGAAGCTAGTCCCTAAACATTCAAATGGCAAACATGAGAACCCTAAAATACTTTCTAGAAATATTTACAGTGTTTTTTTTTCTTTCTCATAGATCAAAATATACAACAGATCGACCTAACAAATTATTTATCTATAATTCATGAGTAATTCTCATTCATGCAACACAATATTAATGTGTATTTTAGAAGCATTTATTCATCCATAGTTTTGTTTATAATAATGAGAATAAGATATAGTTTAAAAATATTATATTGCAGTAAAAAATATTGATTAACACATTAGTGTTAATTAACTGCTATATTATAATACTCAGTTGATTATCAAACCAAAACTAAACTATTTTAGGGACTTTCAGCAAAGATTATAGTTTTGAATCAACTTTGTGTTGAATTTGTGTTCATTTTGAGTAGATAATAATAAACAATTTGCAGAGAAATACAGATATTAATTTGCATGTGTGCGTGCATAGATTAGATTAAATGAAACTCATCTTTAGATTTGGGTGTTAGATTAGATTTTGTGTACATGAGGAAAACATATGGGACCACTGTATCTGAACTTCTGCACCTATTAATTAAAGTGAAATATAGATTATTTTGATCTTTTAAAAACACTCTTATTATTATTATTTTTAAATTATTGAAGATTGTATTGTAACGTGAAATTTTTCTTAATGAATTATATTATGAGAATAATTTGTTAACTAATTAATATATGTGAAGAAAAGGGAAATTGAAGATTTAGGAGTAATTCTATGTTATGATCCAATTCTCATGTTGATTGATTAATGAAAGAACTTACAAATGCAAATCCAAACTCAAGCTGTTCTTGGAATTACTCAAATCGAAGTCGCTCGGCGAAGCTAAGGAAGAAGACGAGGAGGAAGAAGAGCCGATACGGCCGCCGCCGCCGCCACGGCCTGCGCCGGCGATGGTGCCTCCTTCAGCGGGCGCGAAGAGAGGCTGCAGGGGCGGCTGGGGGTGGTCATGTAACGGGACTCTCCAAAGCCCCGGAAGTGGCGCCGTCGTCGTCGCCGTGCCGTAGAGGAGGCGAGCGTTATCTGTCCACGGAGGAGACGGGTAGTGCGTGGTGGGCGGCGGCGGAGGTGGCGGCGAAAGGGGGTGGTGGAATCGGGCGGCGCAGGGGTTGCCGCGGCCGGCCGGGAAGTCGAGGTACGCCAGCTGGGATCCGTAGCCGCTGGGGAAGAAGGCGGCCGCGGCGGCGGTGTGTTGGCGGAAATGGTGCGCGGCGGCGGCGGCCATGGCGGCGGACTGGAGGTGCGCGCGCTTCGCGTGCTGTCGCTCGCGCTTGTGCGCGTTCTGGTGGCCGCCGAGCGCCTGCGACGTCGGGAACTTGCGGCAGCAGTAGTGGCACTCGAACCTGCGCGCGCTCTCCGCCCCTCCGCCGGCAGATGAGGGCGGCGCGGGCTGTTCCGCGCTGTCCTCCTGAGACGACGCCTCATCGCCAGCCGGGAAGTCTATCCCGAACAGCCTCACTCCGGATCCCCCCGTGCTCGACGAACCGTCATGCCCCGGGACCGCCGCTGCCGCCGCGCGGAGAAATGGAAGCTCAGAGAAGGCGTCGACAGTGCCCGCCTTCATGAAGTTTAGCGTCGTCGTCGTCGGCTGTGCTGCGCTCTCTCGGTCAGCCATGGAGCTAGGAGATGGAAGATCAAGAGGAAAAGCAAGAAGAGGAGAAGCAACTGAAACAGGAGAGAAGCACTGACTATTGCGCTCTTTATTTCTCTCCTCGATCGAAGCCATTGAATTGTGCAAAAGTGTGCCTTGTGGTGGGGCTCAAGCGAGTTGAGCTAGGGCTGACAGCTGATGCTGTTCAACTAATTACTAAAGAAGAAGCTTTTGGGCAAACTCACTCTAACTCAACTCAAACACACCTTGCAAGTACCAACCTCATTACATGCTGCTATATTAGTTACTGTTGCATTGCAGTGTTCCCTAAAAACAGTTTAAATTATACATGATTTTTATTGTGGATAGGCACACATTGTTATCATTATGATTATTATTATTATTATTATTATTATTTTACTTTGAAGAGGAGCTCTGAGTCTTTATGGCTGTTAGCTTACTTTCCTTGGGCCAGTGCTGTAAGTGGTCCTCTGCAATTGCTTTGCTCCATGATTGATCGCAACGGTGAGTTAATACGGAGCTTTTCCTAGTTTTTACCGTGAAATGGAATGAAACGATCGAATAGGATTTCTCTGCCACAGAGTTTCCTCATTTACCAAGGAAGGACAAATGACATTTTACTTACAAGGGTAACTCGAAAAAGAATTTATTGTACTCAGTTTAATCTTATTTTATAAGAGATTAATTTTTAGGCTTGAATTTGTTATCTCTAGATCACACGATAATAATTTTGTAATTTTGTTGTTGTGCCAAAGTTTCAGTTTAAAAAAAAAAAATATTTTACTTAGTTCAGGATTTATCAATTCGTATACTTAATTTTCATAATACTCAAATCACGATCCGTAATCCTAAAATACACATCCATCCTTCCACTGTTCTTAAAAGTTTATTTCTTCTTTAAATTTTTGCTTTATCCATTTAAAAAGTGACTATTCTCAATTTACAATATCGAATTAAAATTTAAGGACATAGATTTACTGACGGATAGTCCTAAAAAATTTTAAATCATTTTAAATCAAAATCAATATAGTTTTAGAAAGCTTCTTAATGTATTCATACTCTCATATTTGAATTCGGCAATATAAATTGGGAACAGAGAATTTTAAGAATTTATAGAATAAAAATATAAAAATACCTGTGATTATTTCCTTAATGAAAGAAGAGGTGATCAGACAGTCTTCCAAGGCCGTATAGGTGGGACGAATTTATTCCCAAACAAAAAAACCCTAGGCAAAGATGACTTGCTCATCACAAGTACTTCTCACCGACGATTCCACAACGAGATGAAAGAAGTAAATCATGTGATATGGAAGAAATTTTATTAATTCCCTAACAAAGTATTCCCCGACAATTTGATCTCTCTCGGCAATCTACACCCAATTTACCATATCCGTGAAGTATACGTAGGTGAAGGGTTAGGTTGATGATAAATGAATGTGTGTGTATTCTCTGACTGTGCACAGTAGAGTAATTATGATACAAGCCATGGTCGTCACCTCTTCAATTCTCTATTTGCGATTGTCTTAATTTAGAGAGACACAGATCACAGAGAGTAAACGAGTGTTTGAAGATTTTTTATTCATTAATTGCACGCATTCTGTTTTCAGGTCAGTTAATTTCAATTCCGGTCAGAACTCTCATTAGTTGCCCAACTAGATTTCCTATGGTGTGTCACATTCCTCTGCTGTTCTTCTTGTTGTTCTTTCAGGCAAAAGTGAACTCCTTTTACTCCTTTGAAACAATTAAGGAACAGGGAAGTAGAAAGGATAATACTAAGATTAGTGGATTGTGATGCTGCAGCAAGCAAAACCACTGCGATGACAGAGTCGATACATCGCAATCTGATCCCATGATTTGGACCGATGCTACAGAGGCAAAGAGCCACAAGTTGCACTTGATCGGCGCCATGACAATTGGGAAGAAAGCATGTGTTTCCACCGCATGAAATGGAAAGGAGGAAAGGGCTCTTTGTCCTTGCAGGACTTATTCTCTTGCTTGAGGGCCCATACTTGGCCATGCCATTTACAAAGAAAGCTAACTTCAACGACGAGGACCACCACCACCCCAATGCCTCCAAAAAATTATTGGCAATTGGGTACACGAAAATCCTGTCAATACGTAGTTTTATCTTACATTTTACTAGAGGCTTAATTTGCGATTATTCATGGCAAATTTGTTTGAAAAAAAAATGGACAGAAACATGTGTAAATATAGTCTTAATTTGTGATTTGGAGTCGTGAAAGACTATAAGGATCCATTAACACTAGCAGTTTGGTAGGTGAAGGTTAGGGATGTTCACATGAACCATAACTACTCAACTTAAATTGCATCCCCACAGGATATATGGTCCCCTTGTTTTCACTAGAGAGGGGAACATCGAAAATGAACCTCCATTGAGGTATTGGCACGAAGGTTTTCGAGCGAAAGAGAACAGCCGGGCCTTTCAAGTACTTCCAATAATACATTCTCCGACGAGCCTGGGCCAGAGCCAGTGTGCAAAAATCTTAGGAGAGGCATCGTTATCCTTCACTGAGTAGTGGTGCCGAGGAGAAAGGGAAAGCCCATGGACATGGTAGGCCAACCTGCCAATTGCCTGCTCCAAATTTACCCCTCGCCATTATTAAAAATGGTGGTCCTCAGCAGGAGCATTGCCCTATGTTTGGCTCTTTCGCGCATTGTATTCCTCAAACTTAGTTTTCGACTCTTTCGGAATGGGGCCGAGGATGGATGACCACTGATGGGGGAGAACTGCAGCTCCAAAAGCAATGGGACTAAGGCAATTAGGGTTCAAGTACCAAGTGTGATTCGATATGGTTCACTCGACTCAACTGATGTACGTAACCCCGATGACTAGACCAGCAAGGCCATATTGAATCTATAGTCAATAATTAACTTAGCTACGTTCTTGTTTAATCATCATCCTAGTTTATAGAATCAAGATGGATCTAGTGGCTAGCGCATGAGGTGTTGTTATCATGAAATATGAGATTTAAATCTCGGTAAAATCGAGATAAATACCTCCCTTATGTGCTAGTCACTATTTCAAAAACTAGTAGCCGCCCGTGATTTACCTCCTCCGTATTGACCCTGAGACGGGTTGGCGGGGGCGCTGGGGGCGAGCGTATTCGTCTTTTTTGCCACCATGATCCTACGCAGAATCAATTTAGGGTCAGGATTAAATCGTAAAATCGTACGATCCTACAAAACTCCTTAAATCTTATCATACATGATTAATAATTAAAAAAATACCTAAAAACTTATTTACATATAAATAAATAACTAATTATATATATATATATATATATATATATATATATATATATATATATATATATATATATATATATATATATATATATATATATATATATATATATATATATATATATATATATATATATATATATATATATATATATATATATATATATATATATTTTTATTTATATGTAAATGAGTTTTTAGATTTTTTTTAATTATTAATTACTACATGTACAAATTTAAATTAACTTATAATTCAATTATCATTCTCGTATAGTAATAATATTTATATTTTCATATCATAAAATGAAAGAATATAAAATTTCTATTAATACAATAATAATAACACATTTAATGTCAAAAATATTTTCTTGTTTATAAGATAATTCAATTTAAAGGCCAACAAAGCACCGAACATATATAACAGAAGCTATTGAATCTTTTGATTCAAATATGAACACCGAAATAGTCTTCTAAAGACTAGTTGATGTCACACAATACTAGACAATAGATATTCAAAAACTCATTATTTTGGAAAAAAGAAATGAAAGAATATTATTGATAAAAAACTAACTCAAAAATAATTAAATATATGTTTAAATAATTTAACCCCCTAATAAGATGAAAAAAAAGATAAAAAAAAAAGATAAAATCTTCTAGACATCCGAAAAGGATTTAAATGATATTTTTGGGGTTTGAAATAAGGTAGTTAAGGATAAATTTTGAAATTTATTAAAGATCTCTGAACGAGCTTTGATTTAATATATTATAGGCCTCGTGGTTTAATCCGAGTCAAAAGTTATAATCTCTCAAAGCTTCCACCGATCCTGCTCTGATTCTGCTCCGATCCTGTTCCGATCTTACAGATTCTGTTCCGATCCTACAGATCCTACCGATCCTGCTACGATATTACTGTAAAAAGTGTTTCTGCATGATACTGGATCGATTTTGGGTTTCTAGATCGTAGGATCGTATGATCCTACGATCTTGATCACGATTTTGCAAACTATGATCATCACCATGTCTTATCTCGTTCGCCTACAGCTCGACTCACCACCTTAGTCATATATTAGCAATGTCATATCAAATCTATTAGATCACTTTCAGTGCTACTTTTGATATCGGAAAGCAAGGGAGATGATATGCTAGACAGATGGTTTTGTCATTGATCAAGAGAAGATTCTAAGATAGAGAAAAGATGATACCTGACAATCCTTCCTATTACTCCTTATTACGTACATTGTAAAGGAAGCAAAGAGGAGCATTAGAGCGAGAACCAGGAGGGGGTCACTTGCGCAGGCACTCCGATGTTCAAATTAGAACAGTAGATGAGCGAAAAGTGGAAATCAAGATGAACAGTAGAGTGGATGCATACGTATTCTTCAGCGTGTGAGGACGTACCTGGCCAATGGAGAGAACTATTTTTTTTTTATATTGAGGTCCGACCGGCTTCATAGCCGACTAGTCATATGCAGAGAGTCTTGGCGCTAAGAAATGGGGAACCACGTCCAAAAAGTTCGACTGTCTCTTGGGACGACCGACTATATACTGAGAGTTGTATCGTAAGAGTAGAGAGCTAAGTCCCTTAAGTTCAACCGACTCTGGGGAGAACCAGCTAAAACTGAGAGTTGTATCGTAAGAGTGAGGAGCTAAGTGCCTTAATTCCGATCGGCTCTGGGGTCGGTCGATCGTATTTTGTGTATCTTAGCACTGAGGAGTGAATCGCTAAGTCCCTTAAGTCCGACCGAATATGAGATTGACTATCCGTATGCTGAGAGACTTATGCTTGAAGAATGGGATGACTAAACCTCGTAAATCCGGTCGACTCTTAGTCTGCTTGAGTTAATGCCAGGAGTTCTGCTCGTATGAAGAACGAAGAGTGTTGAGTGGGGTGTTGAGTCTTGTATGTTCGGTCAACTCTTAATCTGCCTAGATTTATGTTGGAGTTATGCCCATAAGGCATAAAGAGCTTCTCCTTGTGACCTTGGTCAGGTTCAAGTCCGCCTGGGTTTATATTGGGGGGCTCGCTCCTAAGAGGTGGTTCATCCGTATACGTGCACCCTTACTTCGACCATCATCTTACCTTGACTTTGACTATCACATAATCTTGACCCATCAATTTCACATTACCTCTGGGGTCCATTCATAACATATCGTATCATTAGCCTCCCCTTTAAGTCTAGTCGAAAGAGGTTCATGATCGATTGATTAGATTCGAGTCTTGTTTCCACCTACTCATTTGATTGACTGGTTCAACTGACTATCCACACATCTGATCGCCCATTACTGTTACCACCAATTATATCTTTCTTGGAAAAATACATATCAGATGCCGGATAGGCAAGGTAGTGCGTCGATGATACACGGGAAGGTATTTTTTTATTGAAATGATTTGGCTGTTTTTTCCATCATAAATGTCATTTCCTATGCACTTACCACGTGTCTCACGAACTCCTCGTTCTCTGCTATGACAGCTGACACACGACTTTTGTACGAATCGGATAATTCCCTCCTCTATGATCCGACAGCTACCACCAATCAGGCTGTTGTGATGGAATGGTTGAGCTTAAAGAATCTCTTACGACCTTTGTTTTCGAAAACCCCTAAGTGTCTTAAAGATAAACCACCTGTGCTCCATCTTCTTCCTTCTTCTTCTTCGGCGATTTCTACTAACTAGGATCCCTTTTTCACGGCCTGTGTCAGTAAGTTCCCTCTTCGACCCTTCATCATTTTTCCTTCTTCCATCCATGGACAAGAAACTTTTGCTCCTTGGTATACATTTACCTATTCTGACTTAGACAACTGTGATTTGGAGACTATTCACCTAGCCTTAGAAATCCCTAAGAGCTTTCTCATTCGTATCCTAACTCCTCAAGATCGTCCTCCACCTGGCTATGTCACATTCTTCAAGGATCAACTTCTTGAGAGTCTTCGTTTTCCAATCTCCCATTTTCTATCCGACATAGGTTGGTACTTTAATATTCCTCTCCAACAACTCACACTCAATGTCTTCCACTCTATGTGTGGAATGACCAGCTTGTTTCGCTTGTATGACATTCCCCTAATCCCGTGCAACTTTCATTATTTCTCTTATCCCAACAAATTAGAACTCAGAGTCTTTTAGTTCTAATCACACCGAAAGGTAATTTTCTTTAAGAAATCGTCTTTCTCTAATAAAGGATGAAAATCTCATTTCTTTTTCATTTAAATGTTTGATTTTGTATCTTGGCCAACCGAATGGAGGTCAAACATTCCTCCTATTCCCAATCTAGGAGACTACAAACATGATCCTGTTTTTTTTTTTTACTTCAGAGAGGATGGTCGACTTACAATTCAACATTCCCCAACTATTACATGAGAGCCTCCTCTACTTGCTCGGATTGAGCCCAGTCCGAACAGTGCTTCCCTTTTCCTTTGGTAAGGGTTAATAACTTAACCTTTGTGTTATCACTAACTAAGGTCCATTTTCTTTTATGTAGTAGACACTTTTTTCTTGGCTCTAGCTTCCGAATCTCTATAGTTGGAGGAGGTTGAGTTGGATCTGCAATAACAACTTCTTTTGGCTAAACAAGAGCTTCAACCAGCTGGTTCTTCTGAAAAGGCGTCCAATAGCCAGATGGGTGATATTGGTGAGGCTCTAGCTATGGAAGGAGAGCTTCCTTTCAATCCTCTAATAGTACTAGAAGAAATTCCTCTTGTGGAAGCAAAAGCACCAATGAGGCTTAGATGCAAGAGACGCTGCCTCATCCCTATCACACAATCCCCTCTTGGGCGGACATCTCCTCCTGTTGCGCCTTCCCCCTGACCTATGCCTACCAGGAAGGCACTTCAACTCTGACGCCCGAGCGAGAGCCTTTAGCTCTTTCTTTTGGTAGTTCAGTTCGAGAGGCAACAATCTTCCACCCGAGCGAATCTCCTATCGCCCTTGCTCCTAAATCGCCCTTTGTCTCGCCAACCGCCCTATCTATGGGGCCTTCATCCAGTAGATTGAAGAGTCGTTATCAGTTCTCGGCTGCCTATGATGGGCCTTCGGTTCAAGGGCTAATCCTACCTTCAGATCCACTACCAGCCTATGGTTAGATACTACTAAAGGGGCCATTAATAGAAGCTCGAGATTTGGCGATGACTTGGCTAGCGGGCCACACTCCAACACAGATGACAGATGAGTTTACTTAAGACTTAATCATAGTAAGTTTCTGCTGGCCTACTTCCTCTTAACTAAAACATTACTAATGCTGATAATGATTTTTCTCTAGTTTTGAGGAGTCAAGATGAACATAACTTGAGCTCTAGTGGACTTGGCTTGGGAAAACGAGTCGCTGAAGGGGCGAGTAATACAATTGGAGTCATTGCCAACTACCACCCCGATTGGCCAGCTGAGTGAGCTAGAAAGGAAAATCCAGGGCGTTCAAGAGTTAGTGAGGGCTGAGGTGGCAAAGGCACAGGAATTGAGACTACCTTGAAAACAAGTGAAACTAAGCTTCAATCAGAAATGTCAAGGAGGGCCCAAGTGTTAGAAGAGAATATTCTTGAAACCCAGAGCCTCTCTAACAAATTTAAGGAGCTAGAAACTTTCCATGCCTCAGAGTTGGAGGTCAAAGAAATCGAGTAGATGACCAAAGCCCTACTGGTGTCTGAGCAACAAAAGAGTTTGGATGCCTAGAGAGCAAAACTAGAGTCCTTGCGGGAGAAAATGGAGGTTGCATGATCTGAGTTGACAACCTCCAAATTTGAATTAACAGGAACCACATCTAAGTTGGTGGCTTCCTAGGCGAAGTTGGAAAATTACCGGGCCGAAGAAGGCGAGTGTTTCGGGGCTAGGAAGCTGACCTACCTCTAATCCTACGCTTTTAACATGCAACTTGACACCTCTGTTAACAAGATATTTCTTTATGGAGCAGATGGAGCCATTAAACAACTTCGAAAGGGTGGCTATCTGACGTCTGAACCTCCAACTCAATTTTTGAATCATCAAAATCTTTTTGATGAGCTTCCACCAAGTGTTTTTGTAATACCCCGGTTCTGAGATTCTGGTTAAGTATGACTTAAAAGGTTAGATGGTACTATCCATATCACCAAGGTGCACTTTCCTTTTCGGAAGCCCAAACTTAAGAACTCCAAAGTTAAGTGTGCTTGGCTTGGAGAAATCTGAGGATGGGTGACCTCTTGGGAAGTTTTCTAGGGTGCGTGCGGGTGAGGACAAAGCACGCTGAAAGGACCTCCGGTAGTATGTGGAGCTAGTCGTCAACCCGATGGACAATTCCGGTGGCGTTCCCAATTCAGTCTGGGTGGGGCCCGCCTGGATCGGGGCGTTAAAGATGGTATCAGAGCGACCTTGCGACCGTGAGTGCGCCTGTGGCAAGAGCACCTAGGGCATCTCCTAATGAGGGAGATTCTAGGATTTGTCTATGGTGTGATTCGTGGTTGCTAAATGAGGACGTTGTGTCTTTAAGTGAGGGTGATTGTAATATCCTGGTTTTGAGATTCTGGTTAAGTATGGCTTAAAAGGTTAGATGGTATTATCCATATCACCAAGGTGCACCTTCCTTTTCGGAAACTCAAACTTAAGAACTCCAAAGTTAAGCGTGCTTGGCTTGGAGAAATCTGAGGATAGGTAATCTCCTGGGAGGTTTTCCATGGTGCGTGCGAGTGAGGATAAAGCACGCTGAAAGGACCTCCGGTGGTCTATGGAGCTAGTTGTCAACCCGATGGACAATTCTGGTGGTGTTCTTGGTTCGGTCTGGGTGGGGCCCACTTTACTTGCCTTATGACTCTACATCGTTATTTTACTAAGTGTGTATAAGTATTTTGCATGTCTGAGTGATGGGATGACTTAGTATTTATCTCTGTATTTACCTAGTGACTCATAAGATTGGGTGCATCTGTATAGGCAAGAGAACTCTAGATCTCCATCTGGTTCAGAGGTTGACCGGGCTTATGAGGTCACCTGGGAGTATATCGTGAGCCGTGCTCATGAGACGTAGAAGATGAGGACCCAAAGGTTCGACTAGCCTTAAGGCCGACCGACTTTAGATGCCCATCAGACTCCATAAATGAGGGAAGAAGAATCTTATCGGTATGCATGTTAGCGCATCAGATAATGATTTTCCTACCACATCCTATATAAAAACTTCTTCTCTATTGTTGTCATATGTCTATTAGCCTCTTTTTCATTGATGTGACAGATGACGCATGGTTTTTTGTACAAAAAATCATGCCTCTCTATTCTGATCAAATGACTATGATAATCATCCTGCCTCTTTACCCAAATTATGTAATGGTCACTTTTAAAGAGGCTCGTAGGGTTTCTTTTTAAGAAGCCCTAATGTCTCTCCCTAATGTCTCTCCTTACTTTTTCTTCCTTCGCGACGACAACTAATCCCCTACTTTTGTAAATTCCTATAGACCCCTTTTTTCTATTCTCCTTCGATCCTACCTCCTGAATACCATCATGAATGTTCCTAGCATATGGTATACTCTGATTACTTCAGATTTTTAACAAGGTAGACTTGCACCACGTTCAATTTACTTATGAAGTCCCTGACTCCCTAACCTTCTTTAAGGAACAAGTCCTAGCAGACCTTTGTTTTCCCTTTCCAACCTTTTTTTACTGAAGTGAGTTAGTATTTTGCATCATTCTTCAACAATTAGTTCCCAACTCCATTTGCCTCATATGTAGAGTTTCTATATTATTTTGTTTGTTCAGAGTCCCTCTAACTCCTCGGGTGTTCCATTACTTCTATTACTTGAAACAAGTGACTGAAGGTATTTTTTGTTTCCAATCCTGTCGACATATTGCTTTTTTTGATAAAATACCTTATCAGGGTAATGATTGGAGGGACAAATACTTCTTTATTCAACTCCCCAGACCAATATCGTGGTCGACCACGTGGCAGTTGTCCCTTCCTTCTGCGCCTGAGCTGGATGACTTCCATATAGAGCTAACATTTAGTGAAGCTCGGAGTGCCTGGCTAGCCTAAAGTTCGACATTCCTGAACTTCTCCAGAAGGGGATCCTCCATATTTTTGAGTTAAGCTCCATCCAAGAGGGGCTAAAATTCTCCTTCGGTAAGAAACTTCAACTTTCTTTCTACCTTACCTCTAACTGAGTCATTCCTTTTCTTTTCACAGTGGAGACTTTTTCTAAGGCTCTGACGTCAAAGACCACATGGATGGACGAAGCTATGCTGAATTGTTTAGGCAAGATAATCTTGGCTGAGTGAGAAAGTTTATCGCTTGACCACCCTCAAGTGCTAAAAGCATCTTTTGAGTTCCCTACGTCAAATGTGCCTCTTAGGTTCCTGCAAAATAGATATTGATCAGATGCACAGGCTCCATCAGAACAAGCGAGGGCTAAGCAGACATCCATAGCTCCTACTTCCTCTTCTCGAGGAAAACCCCCACTTGAACTTGGTCGTCCTTCCTCAGTTGGGCATATTCCCTCGGGGCTGACTAGACTAGCTTACGTGGCCTGCACCGGCCATGTGCCCACCTCGTCCAACGACCCCAACTTATGCACCTTCATTGTCCACATGGCCACCCCAACCAGCGATACCAACTCTGGGCACCTCTTCTTCGAGGCCTAATACATCTCACAAGCTCGAGCAATGATTCTTTATCTCTCTTTCGACGTGCCTTCTGGGCAGAATCCCGATCCCCGATCACCCCATGATGTTGTGAAGTTAAAAGGACTACTATTAGAGGCTTGGATAAGCATGGCAGGGTGAATGAAGAACCGCTCAATCTATGAGCTGGTGGACGGGTTTGCTCAGGATGCCACCACAGTAAGTTCTTAACTTCCTCTTTATCACATCATGTCCAAACAACTGTCAGATCAGTGTAGATACTCATCTTACCATCTAGTGGGTTGGTGTCATACACAAGGCAGAGCATCTATCACATGGGCTGGTGTATGTATAGGTACACCAACCTACATGGCGGTCAAACATGATCCAATGACAACCAATCACTCACACAACAACAATACACAACACATCACTATCACTAATGCAATATGATCATCATCGATGTGATCCCGACTATCCATGTCTGATCCTCCCCTTTGGCCACTAGGCTCATCCCTCTTCTATGCCGGCGACATCCAAAGAACTGTTATCCATCATCAAAGGCCCTCCGAATCCAAGAGAAGGTATCACTTCCTCTGGCCAAGCTTGCCCCCTTCACAATCTAGACCATACAAACTGAGCGGAACTCCACCCACATGTAGTGTTTGCTTTGCCCAACTCACAACCATCGCTGAAGGGCATAGTACTTTATCTAGTGGAGGGCTAGTCTCATGTAGAATTACAGTTGAGGTAAGCCTAGACAACCCCATGCATCCTGCATTCGTAACTTCCCATGTGGCAACACCCTTTGGCCCTCTATTTCCTGTGATGAACAACCCCCTTTCACCTCCTCTTCTGCCTCGTCGGATCGTCTACCATGGTCGGTTGCATCTGCTATCCCTCTCCATGTGAGATCTATGGACCAGTGGAGAATTTGCATCGTGAAAAACTTGAGCAGGGAAGCTCCTTCACCAGAAGGGTAGCTCCGAGTGTGGCCGGACTGGGCTGGCTATCACCGCTGGAGAAGAGCATTGTTATGGTAGTGCTATTGTCTTGGGGTCACGGGTTGAGCCCAAGCATGAGGCCAAACTTCTTAGCCCATTAGCCCACCAAATCTGGTTGCAATTTTTGCCCAACTAAAACTTTGGTGGAAAGTTGAAAGCAAATTTTGAATTTGAAATTCAAACCTCCAATGCATCTCCCTCTCATTCTGCCTCATTTGAATTCAAAATTCAAATTTCCCTCTCTCTATTGCCAGCTAGCCTTCTTCCCGAAGTTGTCCACGAGGTTTCCACCGCCCCTACTTCGCCGGAAAACTACAGAGATCTGCTGGTCACCGGAGAGCAGCAGCTCCATTATACTGCTGTGAATTTCCTGCACGTCCCCAGCCCAAGCACACCGCGGCATCTTCATGGCCTTCTCCATCCCGTCTCTTCCATCCTCCAACAGGACAGCCGGTGAACTTGGCCGGAAGGGCTGCCGTTTGATGATCAGTGACCGGAGACTGCTACTGGCGGGCTTCGGCACAAAAACTGCAAGTTTCCAAGATGAAAAGAAGCAAACAGAATCCTCCTCACTGAATACCTTCTCGGACTTGGCTGCTGGTGCTGGAAAGCCACTTAGCTGCTGGAGTAGACCCCTCCACGCCTCCTCCCACAGCCATGTTGATTGTGCTTGACGGAAATTACCCAGCTGGTGTTGGTCGGCCTTGCTCCACCGAGATAACCCAGCCGCCGGAAGTCATCTCTGCTTGTACAAAGTCAACGAAGCAAGCTTCATTGACTCCTGCTGTGGAGAGCAGTGAGTAGTGCTCTCTGGATGCCTCGTGCCCTCCTCTTTGAGCCGCCAGCAGAGCTTCTCCTCAAGCCTTCAGCAGCACTAGTGGACAGAAAGTCCACCGACGGTGGGGGAGGGGAGTCCCCTCCCCCACCGCCACGTTTGGCAGCTGGTTGGAGCTTCTAACGGAAGAGGAACAGCAACCCTTTTCCTAGAGAGAAGGGAGAGCTTCTCTCTCTAGGAAGAGGGGAGGGGAAAGGACTACTGACTGAGAGCTCTTTCACGATTCTATGGGTGGTGGTGCATGGCCGTTCTTAGTTGGTGGAGCGATTTGTCGTTTCTAATGAAGTATCAAATCCGTGAGGTTGTTCGAGGTATGAACTCGAAGGTGAGCCCATCTACATACTGTGTATCTCACTGTACCATCCACACAAAATACAACTAGCCCAATCCACACCCAATATAGCTCATCAAGCGCATCAATCAAAAATATCAACCAATACAAAGATAACCTATAGCCGCTATCTGAGGTCCCTGCTGGACTACACATGAGTCAATTGCTGATGGACCTAGCTCGGGCTAATAAAATTTTAATCGACCGTTTAACAAAATTAGAATCCCCAACAACTCCTGTCACAATTCTAAAGGTAAATATATTATGACAAGAAGTAGAACCCCATGCACGACTATTATTAGAGATGAAAAAAAACCTCAATGAAGCTTAGCATGCAATGGATTTTCAGCAGACATCAAAGAAGAAACTTGAAGTCCTATTGCAGAATAATGAGGCTCAATTCTGAGTAGAAATTGTAATGAGGGCCAGAGCAGTATCTAACCTAGCACAAAGGACTGCTCTACTGGAGGAGTTGAAGACTTCTCACGTTGTCGAATAAGTTAAGAGAGCTGAAGAGCTATCAACCAAGGATCTGTTGATACTATAACAATAGAAGAACTTGGATATACAAAAGAGCAAAATATGAGCTTATAAAATACCAAAAAAAGGTGAATAACCATATGGGAATTTTCAGAAATTTTCTGAGAATTTTTCAGAGCTCATATGACGAGTTTAAGGGGATCAAATATTGGTCCTCGGGAATGTCTGTTTAGGCTACCTCATTTAAGCAAGGAAAAGTTTTAATTTTTTCTCTTTTATTTTCTTTTTTCCTTTGTTTTCCTTTTCTTTTTCTATTCTCTTCGCCGACTCCCTCGACCCGCGCCGCTTCTTCTTCTCTTTCCCAACTGACGCGCCGTCGCTGCCGCCGCTCGCGATGCCTCCTCTTCTCCCATGCATACAAAATCGTCGGTCAATGTCTTCTCTTCTTTGTATCACATTTTCCCTTCCTTTTCCGTGCCCTACCCATCTTCTCGGTCGCATCTCCTCCTCCTCTACTCGTAGCCGCTGACCCTCACGGCTCGACGCCGGTTGTTCGAGCCCTAGCACTGGCGCCACCGACTAGATCGACACTCGAGCGCCACCTGATCTCCTCGCGCCTCCACCGTCGCCACCAGATTGTCTGACGCGGTGCCCTAGAGCTCGAGCCACCGTCAGTCGAGACTTCCCTCTGCCCTAGCGCCGACAGCCAAGTCCACTCTCACCTCCGACCACCACAAGAGCAAGCCAAGTAGTGCCGAGCCTTCGTCTCGCGTCTCTGCTCGACATTACCGAAGCCGTTATCATCGTGCCCTAGTTTTCAATCGCCGCTGCACCTCTACACATCGCTGTCTCTGCTTGTGCTTGTATCATCCCCAGCAGATCTACCTATGACGTCGCCTTATCCTCTGACCCAGCACCACCTCAGAGGCTTTCAGATATCAACAGAGGGGAAGTTACAGATTTGATTTGGGGTAAGACATGGTTGATATCAGATTGATAGGAATTGGAGTTGCATTTTCTATATAAGTTGGTAGAGGTTGAGTTTTGATTTAGTTGTACTAACTAGGAGTGATTGTTTCTAGCAGTGAGATCCATTTTTGGTAGCAAGTTCTCTCTGCTGTGGATTTTTTGGGCTATCAGGAATTACTGTTATAGAGAGGAGAAGGAACAGTAAGGTATTGAGACTTGGTTTAGTGGAGTAATATCGTTGATTTCTTCGGATTAGCAAATGGTTAATTATATGATTACTTAATAGCCTTGGTTAATTACATGGTACCTAAATAAAAGGAGAAATGATTAAGGTTGCTCAATCTAATAGAATGGTTAGGGTTAAGGCAATTAACCCTAGTTAACTATTAGGTTTAATTTAGGTAGGCAAATGGCTATGTTGATTAGGGTTTTCCCTAAATTAGTCTTGGGGATTTTATTTAGCTATTTAATTCTTATGAATTTTAGTTAAATAAAAATATATATATATTAATCGATGCAGGACTTTGATTCGGGACGAGCACTTCAACATTTCGATTGTTGAGCTCGATCTACATTGGAGGCGGATACCTTGACTTATCTCTTTTGATACATCATGTTGATATGCGTAGTAGGTTATAACCTTTAGTAATAATTATTTTTATCTTTGCTTTGGTATGTCACTACATGATACTTGTTGCATACTTTTATCTGTTCTGCATTTATGTTTTATACTATCTTGTTTATTGTCATGACTATTTATGCTCATAGAGGTAGTGACATACTATGCCTTACAATACACCGGACTAGTCATTTACCATATCTGACATATGTACCTAGATCTGGTTATTTCATGCTTAGTGTCATGCACCATCTCACATGATTGCATGCTGAGCGATTGACAACTCCATTATTGTTAAGAACATCACCAGTTACATGGATCTGTACACACAACCACTCATGGGTTAGTGGTATATCAGTCAGGGTGTGTGACAGTTTTGCTCTGTTTGGCTCCGCTGGTCTGTTCATGGGTAGTGGTGACGTAGCGTTGTAGCCGACAGAGATTCCTCCTCTATATTGTCTCAGGGAGATGAGAGTATTGAGCTCCCCCACTTATGATTTGGGGTAGGAGGATAGGTGTACTTTGACAGCATCCTGTCCACTCGGTCACTCATCAGGAGCAGTGACGGCAGAGTGCACAGTTGTCATAGGCCTACCCACTCGGTCTTACCATATATCGTGTGTGAGATGGCTGATTGGCGTTAGGGGTGACCATATTATTTGCATCATATGCATGATTGCATTTATTGCTTGTGGTTGCTGTACTTTATTGCTGCATATTGGATGAATGCATATGGTTGACATGTATACAGGGACATGTTATTTTCGGTCTGATGACCTATCTTCATAAGAGGTTCTGGTGAGTATAGCTCCTCCCTTTACTTCCAGTCTTGCATTGTTCATTATTTCAGGAGACTGTACACATATTTATTACTATTAGTTATTACTTTTTATGCATGTCAACTTGGTATCCGTTGAGGATTTGACTCACCCCGTTGATATTACCATTTCAAGTTGATGCTATCAGGAGGTTCCAGTTGCTAGTCCTCACTTCGCGTCGCGTCAGTTTTCTACTCTTTAGTCTTTTGGTTCCTTGTTACATTTCATATATATGTGTGTGATTTGTATGTTTGTACTCGAGGAGTTTTATTGAGTTTTTGGTCTACTATACTTCTTTTTCCGCTGTGTTGGTTTCTCTGTCATGGTTTTAAGGTTTCCATCATTGTAGTGGAGTAGGTAGTTTTCAAATATAAACTGTGTGGTTGTGTCAGCCAGAGGCTGAAATATATATAAGCTGCATGGTTGTTTAGTTATGTTTATTGTTATTGTTCCGGCCGTGTTGGCCGTGTTGGCTGAGGTATATGTGACCCTGAGGGTTTTGTAGAATAGTTTCATATTGTCACCCGTACAGGGGAGATGTTGTCAAAATTTTTTCTGACAGGGACTACCTGGGGCGTGACAGAGCTAAAGTCTAATAAGTCTGAAGTACTAGCCTCCCAATCAAAATTAGAAGCTTATAAAACTTGAGTGGATGGACAGTTGAGGCTAGATGAGTAACTTACTTTCAATCTCTCGAGTTTGGCTTGAAATTCAACTAGTGCACTATAAAGATGTTTAAATATAGAGCCAAAGGAACCATCACACAATTTCGCGAGGTGGGCTACTTATTAGCCAATCCACCTAAACGCTTCTTAAATTGCCAGTGAATTTTAGATGAACTCTCAGCCGACCTCTTCACCAAACTTAATTGATAAGATAACGTAACAATACTTGTGCGTTGAGTCCATGGGCTTATAGGTGGGTTGGTGGATGGGTTGGGGAGGGGGCAGGAAGCTATAAAACATGTATTTGTAATTATTGTATTCTCTGATTTCTGATTAATCGTATACTTTATGTTATTAATCAAGCAATTGGGTTTGCAAGATGAGTTCTGAGTGAACACCACTTCACACAGTGTGCCGAGCGAGCGACAATTTACATAAAAAATGTTGATTGATTAAAAGGTCAGGAGCTCATACATGTGAGCGATCATACTTATAACTCTGTCGACCAAAATAATTCGGCTAGGAAGCTTGAGAATATGGGAATTAGGCATGCGAGAAGGCACACTTATAACTCAGTCGAGTAAAATAACTCAGTCCAGCAGCTTGAGATTTTGGAGTATAGGTGCGAGAGCATGCTCGCTTATAACTAGGCCAAACGACACGAGAGTCTGGAATATAGGTGTGAGAGCATGCTCGCTTTTAACTTGGTCGGACGACTCGAGAGTCTAGAATATATGCATAAGAGCATGTTCACTTATAATTTGGCCGAATAACTCGAGAGTCTGAATATAGGAGAGAGAGCATGCTCGCTTATAACTCAGTCGAATGACATGAGAGTCTAGGACATAAGCGCGAGAGCATACTCGCTTATAACTTGGCTGAATGACATGAGAGTATGGAATATAGGTATGAGAGCATGCTCGCTTATGACTCCACCGGACGACTCGAGAGTCTAGGACATTGGCACAAGAGCATGCTCACTTATAACTCGGTCAAACAGCTTGAGAGTCTAGAATATAGGCGTGAAAGAATGCTCACTTATAACTAGGTCGAATGGCTTGAGAATCTAGAACATGGGAGCGAGAGCATGCTCGCTTATAACTCAGCTAGACAGCTCAAGAGTCTGGAATATAGGCACAAGAGCATGCTCGCTTACAACTCGACTGAATGGCTTGAGAGTCTGGGATATAGGCGTGAGAGCATGCTCGCTTATAAGTCGGCCGAACGACTTGAGAGTTGATGTGCATAGATTATATACACTTGTTTAGCATGTTTTGACGCTCATTCACATACTTTGTACATGCTTTATCTATGCACTTTCGTACTTCCAGCTTTCCTTTTAAGCATATTTACTCTCTTTGTTCGGAGATCTGCTTTTGTATATTTTTTGTACACAGGAGTCGAATTTGGTGAAGGATGCGTCTTCAAGGCCAAATCTTCAAGCAAAGCAATGGAGGAAGGCATTGTACCTGAACTCCACACGACCCTGCCATGGGGGTTTGCCCAGGCCGTGTGGAGATAAGAGGCCATGTAGCTGCAGCAGAGAAGGGAGATGGCCTGGCCGAGTGAACCTCACCTGGCCATGCCAAGTTTTGGAGCCCAAAGAAGTCTAGGCCATGTACACCACACGACCATGTCAGTTTTCAAGAGACCAGAGAATCCTCGACCGTGTACCTTACACGGTCGTGTGAGGTTTCCAGTGAGCAAGAGAGTGTTGGCCGTGTGCACCACACTGTTGGTACAATATCCCTCAGGTCAAGGTTGACCTGATTGACCAAGCTTGAGTCTTGGTTTGGGTTTCGATGTTTGACAATGCAGTTGTGCATTTGGGGAGATTGTCTGGTGCAATTCCCCTCTGATCAGGGTCTGATCAGGTTGGTTGAAGAAGAGTCAAGTAGGTCAAGGTTGACCGGATACTTGACTGGGAAGTCCTAACTGGGATGTTAGGCAGAAGGAAAATCCTGGTGAGTGAAGACAGGTGAAAGACCTAGTGAGTGAAGCTAGGCAGGAGAAAATCCTGGTGAGTGAAGCCAGGTGAAAGACCTAGTGAGTGAAGCAAGGCAGGAGAAAATCCTAGTGAGTGAAGCTAGGTGAAAGTCCTGGTGAGTGAAGCCAGGCAGAAGAGAAGTCCTAGTGAGTGAAGCTAGGCAGAATGGAAGTCCTGGTGAGTGAAGCCAGGCACGGGGGAAATCCAGATGGGTCAAGGTTGACCAGACATCTGGTGAAAGTCTAAGTAGGTCAAGGGAGTGATTGGATACTTGGCAAGATGAAGAAAAGTCCAAGTGAGTCAAGGGAGTGACCGGATACTTGGCAAGATGAAGAAAAGTCCAAATGGGTCAAAGGGATTGACCGGACACTTGGTGAGGGAGTCCTAGCAAGTCAAGGGTGACCGGATGCTAGGCATGATGTTCCAATAGGTCAAGAATTGACCGAATGTTGGTTTGGGGGCTTTGGGACTTGGTTTTGGGCAAAAACCAGCATCTGGATCCATCAGCTGATCGATTGGATGCTTCCCAATCGATTAGCCGATCGATCGGGTGAGTCCCTGCGACAGAGCTCCTCCCGATCGATCAGCCGATCGTTTGGGAAGAAATGTCGTGAGCACAGAATGCCTCTGGATCGATCAGGTGATCGATCCAGAAATCCCGATCGATCAGTGGATCGATCGGGGTGGAGCGTTTTGTCGCGATAAGCCCTGGATCGATCAGCTGATCGATCCAGGCGAATTTCTAGAGCACAGAGGCACTCTGGATCGATCCACCGATCGATCCAAAGCCTCCCCGATCGATTGGGAGCATTCCAATCGATCGGGATTCGACCGTTAGCATCAATTTATGCCACAGACGTTCATTTCCTTCGGCATCGCTTCTACGATTCATCTCCGATCTTCACCAGCGACTCCACAGCTCTCTCTCAAGTTCAGATCGCCAGTTCTTGAAGATTCTTGGAGGTTCTTCCAAGTCAAGAGGTGGATCAAAAGCAAGAAGAGAAGTTAGGGTTACGGTTTATTGTAAGCTTGTGCTTGTATTTCATATCCTTTCCTTTCTTCTTGTATTGAGAGTTTGTAAAGGCTTCTCCGCCTTCAGTAGTTACTGTAGAGGAGTGTATTTCATAGTGGAGGGTGCGTGAGTGTGTGGATCCTTGGATTAGTCACCTCTTGTGAGGTGGATATCAAGTAAATCCTTAGTGTTAGCGTTGAGTGTTATTTTCTTGTATATGTCCGCTGCATCTTTGAAGAAACAAACAACGCCAAGCACACGAGCACGCGATGAGCTATTCACCCCCCCCTCTAGCTACTTTTCGGTCCCAACAAGTGGTATCAGAGCGAGGTCGCTCTTCACCGGAATCATCGCCGGAAGGGGCAAACAAAACAAGCAAAGCTAGAGGGTGAAGAAGTTGGAGCAATTCTACAAGTCGAAGACTTCATCACAAGAAGCTCAACTTCAAATGGAATTCCGAGATGGACTCAGATTCGACACGAGGGTGCCTCCACCATACACATCTACAAGATTCGATCTTTGGAAATCAAGGATTGAAAACTTCTTAATGGTGGAGATAAAGCAATGGTTTGCTCTCATGGAAGGTTTTGAAGCTCCCACAAATTCCAAGGGCAAAGTACTCAAGAGGAGCAAGTGGAGCAAAGACCAAATCCAAAGATGTGAGGCCAATGACAAAGTGACCAAGCTTTTGGTCAATTTATTGCCGAGCAACATCTTGGAGAAAATAGGAGAATTTGAAGATGCCAAAGAGCTATGGAGCAAATTGGCAATGATTCATGAGATCCCCTCCACTGTACAAGATCAAGAACAATCCAAAGAGGGTTATTCATTGGATCAAGACCAAGAGGAGGAAGACTCCGAAGTTGAGAGATGCTCAACTTCCGAAGAAGAGGAAGTCCAAGAAGCTTCATCCTCAAAGGAGTGCAATCAAAAGAGCAAGGAAGGAGTATATTCCTTGTTTCATGTACAAGAGGATGAAGAAGAAGGTGAAGTCTCCACCTCTAGAATTGAGGGGGAGCAATCCTTGGTGACACCGGATCAAGAAGAAGGAGAAGCTTCTACATCCGGGTCAAGAGAAGAAGTGGAGGAAGAAGCTTCCACCTCCACAAGTCAAGCTAAATCTATGGGAGGAAAATCATTTGCGGATCAAGAGGAAGCCTCTACCTCCGGATCCAAAGGAAAAAGTGTCATCCCTACACAAGAAGGTATAAATAGTTCAATTAATAATAAAAATCATATTATATATTTTGAGTGTAGGAAGAATGGGCACTACAAGAGCAAGTGTCCCAACTTGTCCAAGAAGAAGGGCCAAGTGGCACAAAAAGGCAAGGAGAAGCCCAAGGAGACGATCCCCGGAACAAAGAAGAGCAAGGAGCACATTGTGTGCTTTTCTTGTAACCAAAAGGGGCATTATCGAAGTCAATGCCCTAAGGGGAAGAAGGTGGTCAAGGCTCATGGAGGAAGCTCAAGTCAAGGGGGAGCCTCCAAGGTAAAAAGAAAGGTAACTTTCATTGAGCCTACCCCCTTAAATTATGGTAAAAAGCATGATAGTTCTAACTTATATCATTTTAATGCTATTTACCATGAAAATAGGAAGCATGATAGCGTTAAGGAAAAACATATAGCTTTTCATGCTAAAACTACTACACCTAAGGCTAGGAATGTAGGTAAAAGTCTAGGCAAGAACTCAAAGGATTTTAGCTACAAGCCTAGAAACAAAAATTCTCATGGATTTAATGGAAAACCAAAAACTAAGGACTTAGTGATGGAGAATCAAGTCTTGAGGTCAAGACTTGACAAATTAGAAAAGACCCTAAAAAGGATGGAAAATATCCCTAAAGGGCATAATGAGCAAAACCTAGGTCTAGGAGTACAACAAGGGTCATCCAATGACCATAAAGGTTTGGGATACAAACCTAAGGCTAAGAAAGATGAAATCTCTTACCATAGGGTTCCATATAGCTATGGAACTAACCCTAGGTCTAAAGGTCAAGTCAAAAGTACAAGGGAAGTTATCCCTAGGAGTATTTTTGCAACTAAAGTGACTAATACTTCTAAGAAGTCTAACAAAGTCACTAAAAATGTCACAAGGGAAGTAATCCCTAGGGTTGACCTAGAAAATGTGACCAAGGCTTCAAAAAGCCAAACAAGGTCACTAGGAAGGTATCTAGGGAAGTTATCCCTAGTGAATACCTAGAGCATCCAAGGAGCACCAATAGGTTTTGGGTTCCTAGGAGCATCTTCTCTACCCCATAGATGGGTTAGAGAGTGTCAACTCTAAGAAGAAGGTTAGTTAACCCAACTTTGAAGAAATTAACACTCAAGGAGCATTTTCAAGGTTATTATTAACCTTTGAAAATGAAATGGATCTATCATTTACTCTCTGAAAGAGTAAAATATGCCAAATTTAAGAAGTATTGATTTTAATCCCAATTGGCAAAATTTAGGAATCATAAGAACTACCATGTTGGGATTTTAGTATGTTCTTAGGAAATTAAAGGCAATTTGAGCCTTAATTAAGAGTGCTACTCTTGTGGAAGAACGAAATATGCCAACATTTGAGAAATAAGCTAAATTTCAATTGGCATAAATTAATCAAGAGAATTAGAAATGTCAATTTAGGTTTTGGCAATTTCTTGAAGCACTTTTGGGCAATCTAGGTTTTAAATTTTAAGATTAGCTAAGGATTAAGGATATTTAGGCAAATAATCTAAGTATTTTATTTATGCTAAATCTTGCCATGATTGTTTGCTCACTATATGTCATGACATCATATTTAATTTTGTATTTTGCACTCATCTTTTATTATGAAAAATATAAAAATACCATGTCATGTCATACATACATCATGTGGTTATAGGAATCTTTCTTTTGAAAGCTATTTCATTTTGATGTATGCCATAACATTATCATGCATTATATTTCCTTAAAATTAAGGACAAATGACATTTATCAACTTGTATCAACAAGTGGTATTTATAACAAGTGGTACAAGTGTATCAACAAGTGACATTCTAGGTGGATGTTCAATATTCATGAAAATGCCTAGATAGATATGCATGATCCCTAGATTAGAGAAAAACCAAAATTTACATCTCACAAAGACCTATAAGATGACTTGTATGCGTTTTGTGCACATTAGAGACAAGTGAGATGTTAGGATGATGAACAAAACTCAACATGCTGATTTAGTGCATTCTTTTGAGTTTTAAATTCATCAAAACACATAGTTATGTGTTTTCCCATCATTGAGAAAACTAATATACAAGTCATGTGCATTAAGCCCAAGGAACATGGTGGGATATTGGTTTTGAAAATATTTTTGAAATGCTTTTGGAAAACCTTGGTGAAGGCTATCTTTTGATAGTAATCATCATTGAATAGTTAGACACAAAACTTGAAGAAAACACTAAAGTTTTTGCAAGTTTTCAAGTTTGTGTCAATCTTTGAAAATATGATGTATTTTCATAGAAAACTATTTTTTCATGATAAAGTATACCCTAAATAATGTCTACACAAATTTTCACTATTTTTAGACTTTTGTAGAATTTTCTAGGGGTTTCTGAAGTTGACTGAAATGAAATTTCAGTAATTATCAGACCTCAATCGATCACCCGATTGATTGAAGGGTCTCAATCGATCGGGCGATCGATTGAGAACAGGCTTCTCACGAACAGAAGCCATCTGGATCGATCCACCGATCGATCCAGCTCTCCTGAATCGACCAGCGGATCGATTCAGCATGGTCCGATCGATTGGAACCCAACTCCAATCGATCGAAGTTGCTGATTTTGGCTGGTAAAGCCTGATTTCGGCATTTTTGAACCTTGTTTAGTCTATGTAACCATTCCAACCCCCTTAAAATACATTTGTATACATAAAAAGGGTGTTTTCATGTTGAAAACAAGAATGGATTGGTTAAGGAAGACTAAATTGAAGTTAAGGTTGAGGTTTGTTTCAAATTTTGAACATTTGAACCTCAAAACTTCTAAATTTGGGTTTCCTAAAGGTTTAGGATTTCCAAGTCATTGTTGGTGCAATGACAGAAGTTACCACCATGTCTTTAGGGGGAGGGACTCTTTAAAGACATGAAAATTATTTTTCATGAACCTTGGAAGGTGGTTAACCTTCTTTTCAGACCATGCTCAAGGTTGAGTGTTTGAACTTTAATGGGGAGTGGATATCCTCATTGTTCAAGTGGTTAAGTTAAAAATGCTCAAGGGTGGGCATTTGACTACATTAATGGGAGAATGTAGGGTTAAGGATAATGAAAGGTATGGGACTTTCATTATCGTGTGGATCACAACGAGTGAAGTTGTGAACAACGATGAGCAACGCTTCAGGGGGAGAGTTTTCAACAAGTGAATTTGTTGATGTGTGCCCAAAGGTGGGGTTGATGTGTGCCAATAGGGGGAGAAGAAAGGGTTTAAGTTAGGACTTCATTACCTAGAGGGAGTTTGCCCTCTTAGGAGGAGAATGAAGTGTTTAACTTATGCTTTCATTACCTAGTGGCATGAAGGAGGTTGAGGCTATAGGATTAGCCTAACTTAAATGTGGTATTGTCAACCATCAAAAAGGGGGAGATTGTTGGTGCAATATCCCTCAGGTCAAGGTTGACCTGGTTGACCAAGCTTGAGTCTTGGTTTAGGTTTCGATGTTTGACAATGCAGTTGTGCATTTGGGGAGATTGTCTGGTGCAATTCCCCTCTGATCAGGGTCTGATCAGGTTGGTTGAAGAAGAGTCAAGTAGGTCAAGGTTGACCGGATACTTGACTGGGAAGTCCTAACTGGGATGTTAGGTAGAAGGAAAATCCTGGTGAGTGAAGCTAGGTGAAAGACCTAGTGAGTGAAGCTAGGCAGGAGAAAATCCTGGTGAGTGAAGCCAGGTGAAAGACCTAGTGAGTGAAGCTAGGCAGGAGAAAATCCTAGTGAGTGAAGCTAGGTGAAAGTCCTGGTGGGTGAAGCCAGGCAGAAGAGAAGTCCTAGTGAGTGAAGCTAGGCAGAATGGAAGTCCTGGTGAGTGAAGCCAGGCACGGGGGAAATCCAGATGGGTCAAGGTTGACCAGACATCTAGTGAAAGTCCAAGTAGGTCAAGGGAGTGATCGGATACTTGGCAAGATGAAGAAAAGTCCAAGTGAGTCAAGGGAGTGATCGGATACTTGGCAAGATGAAGAAAAGTCCAAATGGGTCAAAGGGATTAACCGGACACTTGGTGAGGGAGTCCTAGCAGGTCAAGGGTGACCGGATGCTAGGCATGATGTTCCAACAGGTCAAGAATTGACCGAATGTTGGTTTGGGGGCTTTGGGACTTGGTTTTGGGCAAAAACCAGCATCTGGATCGATCAGCTGATCGATTGGATGCTTCCCAATCGATTAGCCAATCGATCGGGTGAGTCCCTGCGACAGAGCTCCTCACAATCGATCAGTCGATCGATTGGGAAGAAATGTCGCGAGCACAGAATGCCTCTGGATCGATCAGGTGATCGATCCAGAAACCCCGATTGATCGGGGTGGAGCGTTTTGTCGTGATAAGCCCTGGATTGATCAGTTGATCGATCCAGGCGAATTTCTAAAGCATAGAGGCACTCTGGATCGATCCACCGATCGATCCAAAGCCTCCCCGATCGATTGGGAGCATTCCAATCGATCGGGATTCGACCGTTAGTGTCGATTTAATCCGCAGGCGTTCATTTCCTTCGGCATCGCTTCTACCATTCATCTCCGATCTTCACCAGCGACTCCACAGCTCTCTCTCAAGTTCAGATCGCCAGTTCTTGAAGATTCTTGGAGGTTCTTCCAAGTCAAGAGGCGGATCAAAAGCAAGAAGAGAAGTTAGGGTTACGGTTTATTGTAAGCTTGTGCTTGTATTTCATATCCTTTCCTTTCTTCTTGTATTGAGAGTTTGTAAAGGCTTCTCCGCCTTCGGTAGTTACCATAGAGGAGTGTGTTTCATAGTGGAGGGTGCGTGAATGTGTGGATCCTTGGATTAGTCACCACTTATGAGGTGGATACCAAGTAAATCCTTAGTGTTAGCGTTGAGTGTTGTTTTCTTGTATATTTCCACTGCATCTTTGAAGAAACAAACAACGCCAAGCACATGAGCACGCGACGAGCTATTCACCCCCTCTAGCTACTTTTCGGTCCCAACACACACGACCGTGCCAGGTTTCCAGTGGCTAAGGGAGTATAGGCCATGTAGATCTACACGGTCGTGCAAGGGAATCATTGGTAGAGGCAAGCCACGCCCGTGTACTTCACACGACTGTGTGAAGTTGGCAGAGAAGAGAATGGAGCAAGCCGTGTGAACCTCACACGGCCGTGCTTCGGGGCCGTGTGGCGCTCAAACGCCTCTTCTATATAAGGCTTCCTTCATGAATTGAAAGGGGATCTTCTCCCCTTTGGGAGAAAGGAAGATTTGGGCGATTTCCCTCCATCTTGGAGAGATTTTTTGGCGATTCTAAGGTGGATCTTCACCGATTTGACTCCAAGATCGAAGGATTGGATCCGAAGATGATTCTTCTCTGTAGATAAGTTTTCTTTCTCTCCTTTCTTGGATTTGAGGGATTAAGAATGCTTGTAATCTTTGTTTCTTGGGATTTCTTTCTTCGATTTATGGAGTAGATCTTTTGTTCTAGGATGGAGGGAGTATTTGCATGGATATCTTGATGTAAAACTCTTGAGGATATGCCAATTTCCCATTTCTATGATTTTGTCCTGTTTTGTATCTATTTGATCTTGTGTGAAATGTTGTAATTGTGCCTAATTACCATGCTTGATTGAGGGTTTGGATATCTTGTGGATCTCGTAGAGGTAATTCCTCATTTGATTTTTTGAGGGATCTTCATGACAGGAACATGTTGGTGCGGGAAGCATCCGACGATCGAACCTGAGTTTTGATAATGGCAAAAGATTCAAAGTTAAGGTGGTTTGTGATCTAACGATCTGAATGAGATTGCAGGAAAGTCCTAAGTGTACTTAGGCAAAAGCCCTAACTGTGATTAGACAAGGTGAAAACCCTAGGGGGTGGTAACCCTATGCGGAAAGTCTTGGTGGGTCGAGTGCTTCAGGCAAAAGTCCTAGGGGGGTAACCCTAGGTGGAAAGTCCTGGTGTCGCGAACCAGGTGAAAGACTGGACCAATCAGGAAGCGGAAGTACATCAGAAAGTCCGGAAGCATCGAGCACCGAGCAAACGTCCAGTCGATCTGGAGGATCGCACTAGCAACAGGTAAATCTCCTGAGTGGAGTAGGTGAGGACGCGTTCCCCGTAGAGGGAACAGTAGGCGTGGGTCGACCTAGGGTTTCCGGTTGGAAATCCGAAGTCAGATCCGGACAGTCTGATGACTGTCAAACTTCATATTTATGATATTATATGTGCTAACTTTTGTTTTGCAGGATATGTTTGTGTTTTGGATCTAACATGTCTTGAAGGTACGGAAGAACAAGGTTAAGCCTCGGATAAACAGTGTCCGAGGCGCCTCCATGGAGCTTGGAGGCACCTCGGGTGCAAAAGATGAGCTGGCTGTGAAGCAGGCTTGGAGGCGCCTTGAAGGAAGCTCAAGGTGCCTTGGACTGGTAGATGAAGGCGCCTTGGAGAGCAAAGAAGGCGCCTTGAACCTAATAAGGTTCGAACAGTTCAGCCCTTATCTCAGCGTGTGACTCGGCCAACATGGAGGCGCCTTGGATGGCTTTCAAGGCGCCTTGAAGACCCTTTATAAGAGGGTCTCATCCAGCAGCTGAAAATAACGAATTCCAAGCGATCCCTTTGCAACTAGCTGCTAACCAGACGACCCGGAAGTGCTGCGACTTGACACCGACAACCCGGAGCTCCAAATCTTCAGATAACTATACTATTGTCGGTATAACTATCTTTTTTAATTGCACTTATTGTAATACTTGTAAAACCTTATCGAGCTTATAGTTGTTGCCCATGGAAAGCAATCAAGGATCGCGGGCCTCCGAGTAGGAGTTGTCACAGGCTCCGAACGAAGTAAATTCTTTTGTCTTTGTGTTTGATTGTTCTCTTTATTCTGCTGCTTATTACTATGTTAGTTTCTCGTACTATTTACGAATTCGAAAAGTGAAATAGCCACGAGCGCTATTCACCCCCCTCTAGCGCTTCTCGATCCAACAATTGGTATCAAAGCAGAGTCGTTTTGAATCGGTGCAACCACATTTCAAAACAAATTTTCGTGGTATTTTCAGATTTTTCGGAGTCAATTAGAATTTAGCTTTATAGCTATATTCTAATTCTTTTCTAGAATCGGTTTTTGCTCGAAGTTGGTGCAACACCACTCGAGTATGTTTTCTTTTAAATTATTCCCGCACTACTAATCCAAGACTTAGTCTTGGAACAGATTTTCGTTGTTTTTGTCATGTAGAAGTTCAAATGGCCCATCAAGAGGGTTATAGCACCGTTCATCCCCCGCTTTTCACCAGAGAAGACTTCGGGTACTGGAAGTGGTGAATGGAAACATTCATCAAAACCCAGTTCGAGACTTGGATGATCGTCAAGACTGGACTACAACTCCCATCCGATGAAGACGGTAAGCCGACACCCTGCGAAAAATGGTAACCGACCAGAATCAAGAAGGTGGAAGCTGATGCCAAAGTGACCTGCACCCTTCAGTGTGGACTGACCAAGGAGGAGCTCAATCGAGTTGGCCCGTTCACATCATCAAAGGAGCTCTGGGAGAAGCTGATCGAACTCCACGAGGGCACCTCCGACACTAAGGTAAGCAAGAGAGATCTCTTGTTTAATAAATTGTATAATTTGAAAATGCATGAAGGTGAGACGGCCAGTTCACTGCACGCAAGAATTCAAGACATCCTCAACTCCCTCTACGGAATCGGGCAGAAGGTAGAAAATAGGGATATAATAAGGTACGCTCTTAACTCATTTCCAAGGAGTACATTGTGGGCATCAACGGTAGATGCCTACAAAGTCTCTAAGGATCTATCTTGTATTAAATTAGATGAATTATTTTCGGAATTCGAACTTCACGAGCAGACTAATGCACAGCCAACCGTGAAGGGGGTTTCTTTGGTTGCAGGTACCAGTCGAACACGTGAACTGAGATCACGATGAAGAACTGAACCGGAGTCGGAAGAAGAACCCGACTCAGACGATGAAGATGATGAATTAACAACCGAGCTCGTAAACCTCGTAAAGAAGCTCTACAAGAAGAAGAAGGGCTTCAACAAGAGAGATCTAAAGAAGGCAGTACAATCCAAGGAGGTTCAACTGAGTTCGAAGGGTAAGTTCGAGGTTATCTGCTACGGGTGCAACCAGAAGGGATACATCAAGGCCAACTGCCCAAGTCTGAAGGATGCAAATAAGCGAAAGAAGAAGGCCCTGAAGGCGACGTGGGACGAATCCTCAGAAGAAAATACCGACGACGAACTCGATCAGACGAGTCTCCTCGCACTGATGGCCCGAGACCAGATCGACGTGTCTGAGAACGAGAGCGAGTCGGAGGCCAAGTCCGAGCGAAGCCACGGATCCGTATCCATTTCCGAAGGGCCAGCCCCCGCTGTGAGTATTTCTAGACTTAATAATCTAGTTAATTATTTATTACGAAAGTTAGCTAAATCAAACCTTAGAGTTAAGTCACTTCTAAAGGAAGTAGAAGTCCTTAAAGAAGTGACTAACTCCGAATCTTTGATTGAACCAGTTCAGACTGGAAACTCAACTCAAGTCCACAAACTTGAGGAAGAGAATTTCAGCCTGAAAACTCAAGTTAAGGATTTGGAGAAAACACTAGAACGATTTTCTTTAGGTTCCAAGAATCTTGACCTAATTCTTGGGACACAAAGAGCCGTTTACAATAGAACTGGTCTAGGATTTAAACCAAAGAAAAAAATACAAATCTTATTTATCTCTTGTACAAAGAGCAAATAGAAAAACAGTCCAAGCATGGGTCTCCAAGTCCAAATTGATTAATCAAGTTGGACTTGGTCAATATCGGATCCCGAAAGATCAAATACACAACCTCGATAGACCATATCGAGGCTATGATCCAAGGAGAGCAAAAACAAAAACGATAAAACGAACATAATTAAAAATTTGAAATTAAATTAAAAATTCAAAAATTTGAAATTAAAAATTAAAAATCCAAAATTCAATTAAAATTTCTAAATTCAAAATAAAAAAATTCAAAATTCAAAATTCAAAATTCAATTAAAAATTTGAAATTAAATTAAAAATTCAAAATACGAAATTAAATTAAAAATTAAAAATTAAAAATTAAAAATTAAAAATTAAAAATTCAATTAAAAATTCGAAATTAAATTAAAAATTAAAAAGTCAAAAATCAAATAAAAATAGAAGGAGGATCCAGAATAGCTGGCACTCCGACTAAACTACCCGACTGGGTAACTCAACTTAATCTACCCGACAGGGTAACCGAACTTTACCTACCCGGCAGGGTAAATAGGGTTAGAATAAAAAGGGCTAGGCTTAACTTGACCCACGGTACTGGTGAAGTATTGGATGATAGTACGTTGAGGAAGCTTAGTCATCGCATGTCTAGGAAGATATGGCTTTGACCTGGTGCATTTGGCTAAGTGGAACTGACCGAAGCTACCCTTTATGGATCCTAACCAGTTAGACCAATGTTTTGTACTAAGTTCAATGGGAAGGACTATTTGGAAAACCTCGAAGGCATGGTTACTTTAATGATGTCCTTGTGACTCACCATAGCCCAGAAGTTTATCCAAAGAACGCCTACTTGTTCAACCCAAAACTAAACCTAAATCTAACACAAAGTTAAACTAAACCCTTAAATTGAACCTCAATTTATCTCACAAAAATTGTAGGATTACCTGATTGAAAATTTAGATCAGGTGAGATGACTAAGGAATAGAAATTTAAAAGAGAATCAAATTTGAAATTCAAATTGAAAATTAAATTCGTAATTAATATTATTTCATTCAATTTCAAAATTATTTAAAAAATATTTTCAAAATTATTTTAAAAAATATTTTAAAATTTAATTTCAAAATCATATTAAAAATCATTTAAAACTTAATTTCAAAATCATATTAAAAATCATTTCAAAATTAATTTCAAAATCTTTTAAAAATCTTTTAAAACTTAATTTCAAAATCATTTTAAAAAATCTTTTAAAACTTAATTTCAAAATCATTTTAAAAATATTTTAAAACTAAATTTCAAAATCATATTAAAAATCTTTTAAAACTTAATTTCAAAATCTTTTAAAACTAAATTTCAAAATATTTTAAAAATCTTTTAAAAATCTTTTAAAACTAAATTTCAAAATCATTTTAAAAATCTTTAAAAAAAGCTTTTAAAACTTAATTTCAAAATCATTTTAAAAATCTTTTAAAACTTAATTTCAAAATTATTTTTAAAATATTTTAAAACTTAATTTCAAAATCTTTTGAAAATCTTTTAAAACTTAATTTCAAAATCATTGTAAAAAATCTTTTAAAACTTAATTTCAAAATCTTTTAAAAATCTTTTAAAACTTAATTTCAAAATCATTTAAAAAAATCTTTTAAAACTTAATTTCAAAATATTTTAAAAATCTTTTAAATCTTTTAAAATTTAATTTCAAAATTATTTGAAAAATCTTTTAAAAAATCTTTTAAAACATAATTTGAAAATTATTTGAAAAATCATTTTAAAAATATTTTAAAAGTTAATTTCAAAATTATTTGAAAAATCTTTTAAAAATCTTTTAAAACTAAATTTCAAAATCATTTAAAAATCTTTTAAAACTTAATTTGAAAATCTTTTTAAAAACTTTTAAAGCTAAATTTCAAAATCTTTTAAAAATCTTTTAAAACTAAATTTCAAAATCGTTTTAAAAATCTTTTAAAACTCTTTTAAAAATCATTTTAAAAATATTTTAAAACTTAATTTCAAAATCATTTTAAAAATTTTTTAAAACTTAATTTCAAAATCTTTCAAAAATCTTTTAAAACTTAATTACTTCAAAAATCTTTTAAAAATCATTTTAAATCCTTTTAAACTTAATTTCAAAATTATTTTCAAAATCAATTTCAAAATTATTTTTAAAATATTTTTAAACTTAATTTTAAAATTATTTGAAAAATATTTTAAAAAATCTTTTCGAACTTAATTTCAAAATTATTTGAAAAATCATTTTAAAAATCGTTAAATACTTTATTAACAATAATCAAGTCAAGTCTTCCAGCCTTAGTCTAATCTAACTGGACTAAATGACTTAACTTGACTAACCAAGTGAAAGTTGCTGCCCTTTAGGTAATCAGCAAGTAGCTAAAGGTTAGACAGTTGGTGAAGAAAATGGAAATATTAAGATTAAGCATGCTTGTACTTTAAGGCTCTGATACCTGATCAAAACCAATTAGATAATTTGATTGCTATTTAACTTGACTCATGCTTGGACTTAAGGACCAACTAAATAAATAATCTAAATTTTTAGCTACTCTCTCCTCATCCAAAAAAAAAAATTAACAAGTTCTTACTCCTAATTTTTCAAAAATAAGTATTATTTTATTCAAATTAAGCTAAGTACCTTTTTAAACTGAAACTACATTTTCAAAATTCAATGTTTGCAAAAGGCTTAGCTAAATGATTAATATAGCAACTTTCAAACTTTCTCAAACTTAGCCACCTTTATAAATTTTTGCTAAAATACTTTTAAAAAGCATATTTTTTTTCAAAATAATTTGGCTCTAGCTAAGTTTTTCAAAATTTAGTTAAGTAATTGTTTCTAAAAACAACTAAGTTTCAAAAGTGGCTAAAGTCATCCTTCGAAGTCGACCATAAATTAGCCTTTTAAATTTAGGTGAAAAATATTCCTCTTAAGTCCTCCCTCTCCCTTAGCTAACAATTTTTTTAGTAAAATTAAATTATAAGCTAAGTGTTACACAAGTTTTTTTTAAAGCCTAAATTTGTTTTTTTTTTTCTAAAAACTTATAACTTGCTTTCAAATGACTTATTTTTGATAAATGACAAAGGGGGAGAGTAGGGAAATTCAAAATTAAATCTGATTCAAAAAGAAAACCCTGTATTAAGGGGGAGAAAGCCCTGTATTAAGGGGGAGCTGCACAAAGTTTAAGTGTTAGCTTAAGTTATGCTTGTATTTGAACTTATGTACTTAAGCTTGCTCACTTACACTTTTTAAGTATCTTATCCATTTGTTTTACTTAACTTTGAATTTTGGTTGTCATAATCAAAAAGGGGGAGATTGTTGGTGCGGGAAGCATCCGACGATCGAACCTGAGTTTTGATAATGACAAAAGATTCAAAGTTAAGGTGGTTTGTGATCTAACAGTCTGAATGAGATTGCAGGAAAGTCCTAAGTGTACTTAGGCAAAAGCCCTAACTGTGGTTAGGCAAGGTGAAAACCCTAGGGGGTGGTAACCCTAAGTCATAGAGGGTGGTAACCCTATGCGGAAAGTCTTGGTGGGTTGAGTGCTTCAGTCAAAAGTCCTAGGGGGGGGGGGGGTAACCCTAGATGGAAAGTCCTGGTGTCGCGAACCAGGTGAAAGACTGGACCAGCCGGGAAGCGGAAGTCCAGCAGAAAGTCCAAGAGCATCGAGCACCGAGCAAAAGTCCAGTCGATCTGGAGGATCGCACTGGCAACAGGTAAATCTCCTGAGTGGAGTAGGTGAGGACGCGTTCCCCGTAGAGGGAACAGTAGGCGTCTGGTCGACCTAGGGTTTTCGGTTGGAAATCTGAAGTCAGACCCGGACAGTCCGATGACTGTCAAACTTCATATTTATGGTATTATATGTGCTAACTTTTGTTTTGCAGGATATGTTTGTGTTTTGGATCTAACATGTCTTGCAGGTACGAAAGAACAAGGTTAAGCCTCGGATAAACAGTGCCCGAGGCACCTCCATGGAGCTTGGAGGCGCCTCGGGTGCAAAAGATGAGCTAGCTGTGAAGCAGGCTTGGAGGCACCTTGAAGGAAGCTCAAGACGCCTTGGACTGGTGGATGAAGGTGCCTTGGAGAGCAAAGAAGGTGCCTTGAACCTGATAAGGTTCGACCAGTTCAGCCCTTATCTCAGCATGTGACTTGGCCAGCATGGAGGCGCCTTGGATGGCTTTCAAGGCGCCTTGAACACCCTTTATAAGAGGGTCTCGATCAGCAGCTGAAAACAACGAATTCCAAGCGATCCCTTTGCAACTAGCTGCTAACCAGATGACCTGGAAGTGCTGCGACTTGACACCGACAACCCGGAGCTCCAAATCTTCAGATAACTATACTATTGTCGGTATAACTGCCTTTTTTAATTGTACTTATTGTAATACTTGTAAAACCTTATCGAGCTTATAGTTGTTGTCCACAGAAAGCGATCAAGGATCGCGGGCCTTCGAGTAGGAGTCGTCACAAGCTCCTAACGAAGTAAATTCTTTTGTCTATGTGTTCGATTGTTCTCTTTATTCCGCTGCTTATTACTCTGTTAGTTTCTCGTATGATTTACGAATTCGAAAAGTGAAATAGCCATGGGCGCTATTCACCCCCCTCTAGCGCTTCTCGATCCAACAGAACATGCCCATGTAAGGACGTTTGAGGGAGGATCTTTAAGGTGAAATAGGGTCATTCAAGGGGGTAGGATAGATTTATGCATTAATCTTTATACCTAGATGCGTTTGATGAGAGATGAATTCTTATGTTGCTTATCCGAGGGACGAACGTGACATGGAAGCCCGTGTAAGGACAACATATGTTCATCCGTATTTGATCGCATTTAGGTGTAGATTTCAGTCCTAGGTCGGCTGTCTATTGCAAGAGAGAACCAGCAACCTTCTACAAATGATGGATAATTGAGGAATGAGATTTGGGTAGATCATTTACATTGAGTAACCTTACAAAGAAACCAAAACTCCTAGAACATCCCTTATCATTGCCCTTATTCTTGTTTCCTAACTTTCCATTTGCATCTTTACCTTTGGTAGATTTACTTTGTACTTGTTAACTCATTTAATTGTTGTCTAGCTAAATCGCTTTGAGACATTCTTAGTACTTATTCCAGTCCCTGTGGATATGATACTCTTTTATATTACTTGCGATATTTCCGTATACTTGCGGAGGTCAACAAGTTTTTGGCGTCATTGCCGGGGACTGCGCTATAATATTAGGGATTATCAATTGAGTTAGACTGGACATAGCTTTTCTTTTCATTTGCATAGTTGAACCTAATTGTTAGAATTCTGTTTTCGTAACTCTTTCTTGTTTACCTTACTACTTCTTCATTATTCTTTCTGATTTCGGTAACTGTAACTTGTATCTTCTATTCCTCTTTTCTTTTACACATTGAATATGGTATTCAGGTCATTAGGAGATTATGGAGCCCCAAAGTCTACCAAGGGATTTGGGCCAGTTGTTTACCCTGAAATTCAAGCAAGAAATTTTGTGCTTAAACCTTCCTTCATCTCAATGATTCAGAAAACTCAATTTGGGGGCCTAGAGATTGAGAACCCTTACTCACATCTCATGGAATTTTATAGATACTGTTATACTTTGAAATATGAGGAGGTTCCATCTGATGTTATACAACTACTGGTTTTTCCCTTTAGTCTGAAAGGTGCTGCAAAGAGATGGTATAATTCTCTGAAATCTCAAAGTATCAAAACCTGGGATGAGTTAGAGCAGAGATTCTTGGGAAAGTATTTCCCCCCTCAGAAGACTACTTATTTGAGAAGCCAAATCCTGAATTTTAAGCAACTTGTTGGGGAGGAGCTACTCAAGCCTGGGAAAGATATTCATCTCTTCTACAGTTATGTCCACATTATGGTATTGAGAGATGGTTGATCATGCACTTATTCTATGTGGGGCTTTCCTTCTCAAATAAATGTCAACTAGATATAGCCTTTGGAGGATATTTTTTGAAGAAAAACTTAGAGGAAGCTAATGAGATAATTTGCAGGATTGCATCAAATTTTAATGATTGGTCAGGACAGAATACCACAACCCTAACGGCTAATACGGTGGAAGAAAAGGAAAATGAGGAGAAAGGAATTACTCTGAATCAGAATGATCTTCAAGTATTATTATCTTGGTGTTATGAGTCTCTTTTAAAAATATTCGATGAAGAGACAGTTTCAACGGAGGAAAAGAAAGGGGATGATACTTTTCTAGAAGATGAAGAAGATTTGGAGAAGGGATCTCAAGAAGAAGAGGTTAAGTTGATAGAGCAAGAGCTAATCATGCCAGAAATAGTGCCACCTCAACTTGAACTTAAGCCATTGCCATCAACCCTAAAATATGAATTCCTTGGACCAAATTCTACTTTTCCTGTTATAATCAATGCCAGTTTGACTGAGTCTGAAACACAGAGATTGGTTGAAGAGTTAAAGCTACACAGAAAAGTAATTAGATATACTATTGATGATATAAAAGGAATTAGTCCTTCCCTTTGTATGCATAGGATTTTACTTGAAGAGGGTTATAAAAATTCAATTGAACATCAAAGGAGGTTAAAAGCAAATCTGAAAGAGGTAGTAAAGAAGGAAGTGCTGAAACTCCTTGATGTCGGGATCATTTATCCAATTTCAGATAGTGAATGAGTGAGTCCAGTACACGTAGTCCCAAAGAAAGGGGGAATGACTGTTATCAACAATGAGGATAATAAACTGATTCCAACACGAACAGTAACGGGGTGGCTAATGTGTATTGATTATCGAAAGTTGAATAAAGAAAATAGAAAGGAGCATTTCCCTTTACCTTTTATTAATGAAATGCTTGAGAGATTGGCTAAGCACTCATATTTTTGCTATTTGGATGGATATTCAGGAATTTTCCAAATTCCAATTCATCCTCAAGATCAAGAGAAGACTACTTTCACATGCCCCTATGGTACTTTTGCTTATCACCGTATGCCGTTTGGGCTTTGCAATACCCCAACCACTTTTCAGAGATGTATGATGACATTTTTTCCAGATTTAATAGAGAAAATTATGGAGGTGTTCATGGATGATTTCTCAGTATATGGGAATGACTTTGACACTTGTTTATCTAATCTCTTTACAGTTCTTCAAAGATGTGAAAAAGGTGAATTTAGTGTTAAACTGGGAGAAATGGCATTTCATGGTTAAAGAATGAATTGTTCTGGTGCATAAAATATCAGAACGAGGGATTAATGTGCATCAAGCAAAAGTAAAAGTGATAGAAAAGCTACCCCCACCCATTAATGTAAAAGGAGTGAGAAATTTCTTGGGGCATGCCGGATTCTATAGGCATTTTATCAAGGATTTCTCAAAAATCACTAAGCCTTTAACAAATTTGCTAATCAAAGATGTTGAATTTTGCTTTGCCAAAGATTGCATGGAGGCTTTTAATAAAATTAAAAGTGCCCTCACTTCAGCTCTGGTAATCCAAGCCCCATATTGGAATCTTCCATTTGAGATAATGTGTGATGCAAGTGATTTCGCAGTAGGGGCAGTTTTAGGACAAAGAAAAAATAAGATTCTACATGCAATCCATTATGCAAGTAAAACACTTGATGCAGCCCAAGTGAATTATTCCACTGCCGAAAAAGAACTCCTAGCCGTAGTATTTGCATTCGATAAGTTTAGATCATATCTGGTGGGTTCAAAGGTAATAGTTTATACTGATCATGCAGCCATCCGATATTTACTAAGTAAGAAGGACGCTAAACCTCGGCTTATCAGATGGATTTTATTGCTTCAAGAATTTAACCTCGAGATTAGAGATAAGAAGGGAGTGGAAAATGTAGTGGCTGACCATTTATCCAGAGTATGGCAAAATAAATAAAAGGATGCAGATTTTGATTTACCTATTGATGATATTTTTCCTGATGAGCACCTTCTAGCTTTGTCAAGTGTTAAAATACCATGGTATACAAATTTTGTTAATTTCTTGGCAAGTGGAGTCTTACCCCCAAATTTCTCCAATCGTCAAAAGAAAAAGTTTTTTTTCAGATGTGAAGAATTATATTTGGGATGAACCCCTCCTTTATATGAAATGCAATGATGTGATTTATCGAAGATGTGTATCTGAGGAAGAAGTCAGAGATATCCTATTTCATTGTCATTCTTCTTCTTATGGAGGACATTTGGGGAGTTTTAAGACAGTAGAAAAAATTCTTCAAGCAGGCTTTTATTGGTCAACTCTATTCAAAGATACTAAGAGATTTGTGCAATCATGTGATCAATGTCAGAGGACTGAAAATATTACTAAGAGGAATGAAACACCACTGAATTACATACTTGAAGTAGAATTATTTGATGTATGGGGAATAGACTTCATTGGGCCATTTCCTCTTTCATATGGGAACATGTTTATCCTTGTGGCAATGGATTATGTATCCAAATGGGTAGAAGCTATAGCCTCTCCTACAAGTGATGCTAAAACAACCATCAAATTGTTTAGAAGCATAATTTTTCCAAGGTTTGGTATGCCTAAAGCAGTCATTAGCGATGGTGGATCACACTTTATAGAAAGACAGTTTGAGAATTTACTTAGAAAATATGGAGTGAGCCACAAAGTAGCAACGTCATATCATCCACAAACTAATGGGCAAGCTGAAATTTCTAACCGTGAAATCAAAGCCATACTAGAGAAAACAGTATCTACTTCACGGAAGAACTGGTCATTGAAGCTAGATGATGCCTTATGGGCATATCGTACTGCCTACAAGACTCCTATTGGGATGACTCCATTTCGGCTAGTTTATAGAAAACCTTGTCATCTTCTAGTAGAATTAGACCATAAGGCTTATTGGGCAATTACAAATCTAAACATGAATCTCAGGGAAGCAGGAGAGAAAAGGAAGCTTCAATTAAATGAGCTTGATGAATTAAGATTGGATGCTTATAAACATGCTAGATCTTATAAAGAAAGGACAAAGAAATGGCATGATCAACACATTCTCCGAAAAAGCTTCAAGGAAGGAGATCTAGTTTTACTGTTTAATTCAAGGCTAAAGCTTTTTCCAGGAAAACTTAAATCAAGGTGGACGGGTCCATTTGAGGTTAAAAAGGTTTATCCTTTTGGAGTGGTAGATATTTGGAATAAAGAGCTTGGAATGATTAAGATAAATGGCCAACGGTTGAAAGAATATGTGCACAGTATGAAATTAAAGGAGAAACAAATGTTGTACTTTTCTGAACCTCGTCCTCCGGATTGATTATGTTATTAGTTCCATTTTATGTTTCTATTTTTCGTTGTAGTATTTTTCACTTGATTTTTGTTTTGTTTTCAGGTTGAAATTTCACTTCCATGAGCTGGCCATGACTTCTTCATGGGCATGGAAGTGTTGGAAGAGCTTAGAAAGAGGAGAAGCATCAATTGGAGTAAAACAGAGCATGGTCGTGTGTTGTACACGACCAGGCTTATGGTGCAGAGAAGGGAGATATTTGGGTCATGTCTACATGACACGACCGTGTGGTGTCTCCAGAGAAGAGGAGGTACATAGTCGTGTCCCAGACACGACCATATGAAGAATCCAGAGGAGAACTTCTTGGTCACGACCGTGCGAAGGAACCAGTGCACAAGCATGCACTGGTCGTGTCATCTGACACGACCGTGTGCTGATTCCAGAGAAGGAAGCTGGTGAGGCCATGTCCCAGACACGGCTGTGCAAGGATAGCCGAGGAGAAGAAGGTTATGGCTGTGCCAATTGGCACGACCGTGTATGACATCCCGAGAAAGAGATGGTATGGTCGTGTCTCAGACACGGCCATGCAAAGAGAGATGAACTAGGTTGTGCAATGATACACGGCCTAGTCCACACCCTTAAAAGGGGTTAGGGCACGGGGTGTGAGCGACACATGGCCACACACCCCCTTCCCTCTTCCTTCTTTTCTCTCATTTTCTTATCTCTAGGGTTTCAACTACCACTTCTAATTTCTTCCTCTCATTCTCCTTTTTGAAGGCTCGAATCTCTTCTACCATGGCAAATGTGATAAAGGGATCTTCTTCTACAAGAAAAGGAAAGGAGAAGATGGTTGCAACAAAGGAGAGAAATTCTTGTTTCAAAGGTATTTCTAATGATTTTGGTATTATTTTCTCTAGCGAGGAACAACATCTAAGGTATGCTTCCTTATGTAAACGTCCTCTTGTGAGTACCAAATTTATGGATGATAAAACTTTGGAAATATTAGGGTTTAAGGATGATCTAAATTGGTTATTTGAAAGAATAGGTTGGAGTGGTTTAATGAAAATGAAATACCCTACCTACCCTAGAATTGTTTTTGAATTTTTAAGTTCCATAACGATTGATAATGTTCAAGGTGAGGGTAAACTAAATTTTTGACTATTTAATGAGGATTATGAATGGACGTTAAGTGATTTTAATACTTGTTATGAGTTGCCAAAGAATGATTTGTGTACAATTATACCTCAATTCGAAAATTCATGTTTTTGGCAACACATTTCTGAACAAACACATTTTAACCCTCACAATTCTAGAGCTCTTCACATTATTAACCCCATTTTTAGATATGCTTATTTAGTCATGAAGAATACCATATTTGGGAGAGAAGAAAAAGAGGGGTTAGTAAGACTTGTAGACTTGTATTGTTTATGGGCAATGGTTGAGAATGTTCAATTAATTCTGGCTATTTCTTCCTTAAACATTTAGTGAAACTTGGGAAATCTGACTCTACCACACCTATTGTTTTAGGAGGATTGTTAACTCAGGTTGCTTTAGTGTTAGGGTGTGATTTAAGTGAATTGGAAAAGATTGATAATTCTTGTAGATTAGACTTAAATTCATGTTTAGCAACAAGAATGATAAGACATGAAGAACATGGATTCAGTCTTCTTATTAAGAACAATTTCCCTTTAAGATTGCCCAATCAGGATCTCATTAGTATTCATAATTAGGAAAACTGGCAGTTGAAATTAGCAAGTCAACATTCTAAAGCATTGTCAACTTTAGCTTCAAAAAGAGTTCCTTTGGTTAATCGTGATGTTCATAGTTTTAATTTCCAAGAACTTCAGTCTGTTCTGGACAATGTTCATAATGATTTGGATCTGACTGAAAATTTTCTCTCTAATAATGAACCCATGGAAGAGGAACAATTTGAAAAGCTTCAAGAATGTTTCAAAAGTGAGAGAATTGTGTGAAAAGATTTCTCGATTTATGAATTCTTATAGAGCTCACATGAAATTTAATGAAGATTTTCGCGGATATATGGGATTTTTCCAGGATGATGTTGATAAACTGTTTGAGTATTATATGTTTTTTAGAGATGAAGTAAGGTGGTTTATTAATTACTTTCCTTTTTCTCTTCCTGAATTTCCTGATTTACCACCTCCTCCACCATATTGATTTCATCGGGACGATGAAAAGTTTAAGTCTGGGGGGGGGGGGTGTCAAACCTGATTTTTCTTTTTGCATTCTAGTTTTCAATTTTTGCTTGTTTTCTGCATGTTTAGTTTTTGTTCTACATTTTATTTTGATTGTCTTGTTTGGATTGCTTGTTTTGATAGTCATTTGACTATCTTTTAAAATTTTGTGCCATACATCTTGAGAATATCAAAACTTCACTTATATGCTTTCTTGTCTTCAAGATTAAATGTTAGCACGTTCATTATCTAGATTCATGATGCTCAAATGATGTTAGTAGTATGCTTAATGAACCTCTTTTCTCTATCTTGGGTAGCATGACATAAGCTAAGCATCTTAGGGAGATGAGTTTTAGTCTTGGCTTGACCTTAAGGATCTTATTTTCACTACACCTATACTTGATGCTTGAATGGTTGATATCATTGAAATAGTCATGATTCATCTTGTTTGTTTAGTACTTGGTTTCCATGGTGATTTCTCAAACTTCATTTTGGTTACTGGATGAGGCTCAACTCATGTAAGCTCATTTGGAAAAATCATCCCAACATTTGTGCCAAAAGTGCATTTGTGAATAAGATTTGCACAATGCAAATACTTATGAAAAAAAAAGTGCGAAAAAAAAGTGAATAAGGGATATAAAAAATAGTTGTCGTGAGTGGAATCTAGCTAGTCACCCCTTTGAGACCGAGTTAGGTTACTGGGGAAATGACTGTTTAGCTTCTCTTGAGATTGAGCACGCCTTTGAGACCTTGGGTTGATTGAGAAATATGAACCAAGTGTGTGGCAAGTGTCTATCACTGGTTACTTGTCTATCACCAAAAACATTAGGAATTCAAACTTGATGACGACTTGACTAGGACATAGATTGAAACTTGAAAAGTTTTGAGTTGTTTTATTTGCACTGTGCACAGGATACTTGTGCTTGAGCCAAACTTAATTTGTTTTCATGATCATGCTTACTAATGAAATTTTTTGATAGAGTTAGGAGAATGTATTAGGGATATGAGAGCATTGTAGAGCATATGAATTTAGATTGCAACATTTTGCTTGAGGACAAGCAAAGGTTTAAGTCTGGGGGTGTGATGTGCATAGATTGTATATACTTGTTTATCATGTTTTGATGCACATTTACATACTTTGTACATGCTTTATCTATGCACTTTCGTACTTCCAGCTTTCCTTTTGAGCATATTTACTCTCTTTGTTCGGAGATCTGCTTTTGTGCATTTTTTTATACACAGGAGTCGAATTTAGTGAAGGATGCGTGTTCGAGGCCAAATCTGCAAGCAAAGTAATGGAGGAAGGCATTGTACCTGAACTCCACACGGCCCTGCCATGGGGGTTTGCCCAGGTCGTGTGGAGATGAGAGGTCATGTAGCTGCTGCAGAGAAGGGAGATGGCCTGGCCGTGTGAACCTCACACGACCGTGCTAAGTTTTGGAGCCCAATGAAGTCTAGGCCGTGTACACCATACGACCATGTCAGTTTTTTAGAGACCAGAGAAGCCTCGGTCGTGTACCTTACATGACTGTGTGAGGTTTCCAGTGAGCAAGAGAGTGCTAGTCGTGTGCACCACACCGTCGTGCCGGGTTTCCAGAGGCGAAGGTAGTACAGGCCGTGTAGATCTACACAGTCGTGCAAGGGGATCATTGGTAGAGGCAAGCCACGGCCGTGTACTTCACACGGCCGTGTGAAGTTGGCAGAGAAGAGAATGGAGCAAGTCGTGTGAACCTCACACGACCGTGCTTCGGGGTCGTGTGGCACCCAAACCCCTCTTCTATATAAGGTTTCCTTCATGAATTGAAAGGGGATCTTCTCCCCTTTGGGAGAAAGGAAGATTTGGAAGATTTCTGTAACGCCCACCCTTCTTACCCAAGGGCGGCGCTACGTTCTTATACTACTTACGTACATGCTTTAGTTATAACAGCGGAAGAATAAAAAACTTTAAAGAATTTAATTTATTAAGCATGATATCACATATTCTGATTAGTTCGAATGTGCATATATTGATCATATAACTAAAAATATTAATTTGTCCGAATCGTTCTTGCCGAGCCACCACCACACACATCACTATCTGCTCCTCCTGCTGCTCCGTTGTACATCCAGCTTTCTCTTTTATCTGCGGTACAAGGAAAGTAAGCTATGAGCACTCATGGCTCAGTAAGTTCCTTTCCTACTCACTAAAACCGAGAATCATCGTATATCAAGAATGGATCAACATATCATCGTCTCAACTAATCATAACATAACATATCATTCTATTCAAACATATCATGCATATTTCTTATTCACATATCATTTCATAGAAGCATGCATATCATATCATAAAACAAATAAATCACAAGCATGAGACATACAAGGGCATCATATTCATATCATAATATCACATGACATTATATCATATCATCATATAATTCAAGCACATATGAATGTAGGCAATGCATCGTGAATTTGAAAACTTATACTTAATAGTACTTGAAATTAATATCATCATCATTTGGGATCCCGGTTTGTACCACATACTTAATGCGTAGGTCCAAGGTAGCAAGTCTTGAGCCCTACCATGCATACATACTAGGCCCGAGTCTTACTCCATCGACCTAGGGCACTCAAAGGCCCATTACTGACGAGGCCCGAGTCTTACTCCATCGACCCCGGGGCGTTTATGGAGCCCACCCTTGGTACAAACCATAAAAATAACTTATCATGCATAACTATCATATCATGTCCTTAACAATCTTTCATGCATTTATTCTTTTTCATTTCTTTTCATTATGTATAGCATTTTCTATGCTATCACATATCATAACATAACTTCATTTCTTTTCATTATGTATAGCATTTTCTATGCTATAACACATCATGACATATTTCATAATATAACTTCATTATGCATATCATTTCGTAACTAAAGCAATCATGCATTCTAACTTATTATCATATCATTTTCATACAGCATGGCATAGACATATTTAATTTTTGTTCTAGGGTTTCTAGGGCATCTATCCCTTCATGGCCGAACACATAATGATTTATTTAGGTCATACAAACATGTATCACATTCACACATTATCAAGTTTTCATAAGAAGTACTTTTAACCCCTTAGGTTTCATTTCCAAGGCCTCTAGGTCCTTTAAACCTTACTTGGCCGAAATTCATAGAATATAAACTTCCTTTAAGTGGCCTAAAGCATGGGAAACCTAAGTAATTTCATAGCAAGATTTACTAAGAACATCATACACAAGGTTGGATCATAAACAAGCTAGGACTCTTGTGATCTTACATGTCATAAATCATGTAACTAATTTTCTACATTCCAATTAAACATGAGAGCATTAATCATCTTTCATAACATAATATCACAGAGGTCATTGAGCATATTAGAATTTTGTTTAAGCTTCTCTAAACTATCACCTTACCATGGCCGAAATATTAAGAGTAAGGTTCATGAGTTTCTTTCAACATACAAGTATACAACTCTTAAGAACTTTATATCATGTCATATAAGCATAGTTATTTTAAATTCAAGGTCCTCCTAACCCTAAATTCTTTCTTGGCCGAAACATGAGAGTGGGGTTCTTTTGGTTCCAATCAACTTCCAAGCAAGAAAACCATAGGAAGGTCCTTAGCATTTCATAGAGGGAAACTTGCACTAGTTTGGTTAGACAATAATTTTCCTAACCTATTTACAATATTTTTGATTGAAATTCTAGGGTTACATACACCTCTGATCATGCATCATATATGTATACAAACATAGGGGAAAACTTTCTTTCAAGGCATAGAAAAGAATCCGAAAATCACATGAAAGCCTTGTACCACAGGTGAGGGAAGCTTACCTTCTTTGCTTAAGTTTCCTAGAGTTGAGAACTTGCTTGTGGACCTTTCTTCCTTGCTTGCATTGCTCGGCACCAATGGAGGAAGAAGTGGCTAGGTCTTTTGGTGGAGAGGAGGAGGAAGAAGAGGAGGCTTCTTCCTCTTGTGTTGCTCGGCAACAAAAAGAAAGAAAGAAGGGGAGAGTTGTTGCTCTCGGCAACAAGAGGAAAGAGGGAGGAAGAGTGCTCGGCACAAATGGAGGAGAGGAGGAGAGTGAGTTGAGGATGAAGCCCCCAATGCCTATTTATACTAAAGTGAGGGGAGGAAAACTTGACTTGATTCATCCTCCTCATTTACTTCTCCTCTTAATGAGAAAGAATATGCTAGAGAAATGCTTCTTGAGTTTCTCTCTTTTCTTTCTCTTAATTTCTCTCCTTTCTTTCCTTTAATTATAATTCCCATCTCTCCTTTTACAATATTCACTCCTATCATACTTGGTTAACACATGCATGCATCCACAAGAGAACCAAGGATCAAATCCTTCTCCTAACATATTTTTGTACAAAATAATTCATGTATATGCATTATGCGTAAATATTTCATACATGCATATATAATATCTCATATCTCTTTTGTTTACATTAATTCCTTGCATTATAAATCATGTATAGAACTTTATATTCTCAACTTTATTTTCTTTCATAAAGTTTTAATCATCTAAATCCTTCCCATCTTAATATTCAACTTAGAATATTTACACCTTCTTTTCACTACCTTCAAACTCTCATTATCCTTACTTTCTTATCTAGGCTTTCTAGGGGTGTTACAATTTCCCTCCATCTTGGAGGGATTTTTTGGCGATTCTAAGGAGGATCTACACTGATTCGACTCCAAGATCGAAGGATTGGATCCAAAGATGATTTTTCTCTGTAGATAAGTTTTCTTTCTCTCCTTTCTTGGATTTGAGGGATTAAGAATGCTTGTAATATTTGTTTCTTGGGATTTCTTTCTTCGATTTATGGAGTAGATCTTTTGTTCTAGGATGGAGGGAGTATTTGTAAGGATATCTTGATGTAAAACTCTTGTGGATATGCCAATTTCCCATTTCTATGATTTTGTCCTATTTTGTATCTATTTGATCTTGTGTGGAATGTTGTAATTGTGCCTAATTACCATGCTTGATTGAGGGTTTGGATATCTTGTGGATCTTGTAGAGGTAATTTCTCATTCGATTTTCCGAGGGATCTTCGTGACAGGAACATGCCCGTGTAAGGACGTTTGAGGGAGGATCTTGAAGGTGAAATAGGGTCATTCAAGGGGGTAGGATAGATTTATGCATTAATCTTTATACCTAGATGTGTTTAATGAGAGATGAATTCTTATGTTGATTATCCGAGGGACGCACATGACAGGCAAGTCCGTGTAAGGATAACATAGGTTCATCCCTATTTGATCACATTTAAGTGTAGATTTTAGTCCTAGGTCGGATGTCTATTGCAAGAGAGAACCGATAACCTTCTACAAATGATGGACAATTGAGGAATGAGATTTGGGTAGATTATTTACATTGAGTAACCTTACAAAGAAACCAAAACTCCTAGAACATCCCTTATCATTGCCCTTATTCTTGTTTCCTAACTTTTCATTTGCATCTTTACCTTTGGTATATTTACTTTGTACTTGTTAACTCATTGAATTGTTATCTAGTTAAATCGCTTTGAGACATTCTTAGTGCTTATTCCAGTCCCTGTGGATACGATAATCTTTTATATTACTTGCGATATTTCCGTACACTTGCGGAGGTCAACAAGAGTATAAAATATAGGCACAAGAGCATGCTCACTTATAACTCGGTAGAACGTCATGAGAGTTTAGAATATTGGCATGAGAGCATGCTCACTTATAACCTATCCAAATAGATCGAGAGTTTACAATATTGGCATAAGAGCATACTCGCTTATAACTCAGCCAGACGGCTCAAGAGTCTAGAACATTAGCGTAAGAGCATGCTCGCTTAAAGCTTGATCGAATGACTCGAGAGTCTGGAATATAGGTATGAGAGCATGATCACTTATAACTCGGCCGAACAGCTCTAGAGTTTGGGACATTCACGTGAGAGCATGCTTGCTAATAACTCAGCTGAATGACTCGAGAGCATGCTCACTTATAACTCAACCAGACAGGTCAAGAGTTTGGAACATAGACACGAGAGCATGCTCGCTTATAACTCGGGAAAATATCTTGAGAGTTTGGGACATAGGTACGAGAGCATACTCGCTTATAACTCGGTCGGATGGCTTGAGAGTCTGGAATATAGACACGAGAGCATACTCACTTATAACTAACCAAATGGCTTGAGAGTATGGAATATAGTGTTGGTGTAGGGAGCACCAGACGATCAAATTTATGTTTTGATAATGGCAAAGGGTTTAAAAGTTAAGTTATTTTGTTATCTAATAAATTGAACTGAGCTTGCAGGAAATTCCTAAGTTGTCTTAGGCAAAAGTCCTAGCTACGGTTAGGCAACAAAATCTTGGTCTGGGGAGTTGGGTGAAGTCTTGGCGGGTTGAGGAATTTGGGCGAAATCTTAGAGCCGAGGACTCTAGGTGAAAATCCTGGAGGTCGTAGACACTAGGTGAAAGTCTGGACGGATCATGGAGCGGGCGTTCAGCAGAAAGTCCTGGAGTCTCTGACACTAAGCAAAAGTCTAGATGATCCGGAAGACTGGTATAACAAAAGGTAATTTCTCTTGAGAGGAATAGGTGAGGGAACATTCCCTGAAGAAGGAACAGTAGGCATCAATTCGACTTAGGGTTTTCGGGAAATCTAAAAGTCATAACAGGACAATCCAGAGACTGTCAAAGTTATATTTTATACTATTTACCTATTTCTCTATCTCTATTTTGCAGGAAACTAATATTTTATAGGTTGAAGTTTGTGGCCTTCATCAGTCAACTGAACGCCGGAGATCAAATAAGCTTCCGGCTAAGTTTCAATCAAGGGATCGGTCGACCGAACCTCGAGTTCAGTCGATCAAACGGTGGATAAGTGCTAACTCAATTGGACGGGGTTGATCGGACCAGATAAGCTAGTGAGGAAAATGAGATCGGTCGATTGAACGGTTGGATTGGTTGACCGAATGAAGACTCGTCTGAAGTGGCAGCATTTGGACGAAAAGTCGGGCGGGTTCAACAGCTTCGGTTAACCGAACAGCTAGATCGGTCAACCGATAAGCTTTGAGTCAAATGTAATCATGAGATCAGTGGATCTAGATCAGACTCGACTCTACTATAAAAAGGAGCCTCGACTAGCACTTCGTATCACCGAAACTGAACAACTTCTACTCTCTTGTGCACCGCTCCAAGACGATTTGACGACGTCTAAATGTTGCTCCGACAATCAATGAACAACTCCTAATCCTTTGTTGTCAGTAAACTTTGTTGTTAATTCCAATACTTGTAATTGCAATCTCTGTAAAGATTTCTCGAGCCTATAGTGATTGCCCAGTGAAAGCGATCAACGATTGCGAGCCTTGGAATAGGAGTAGTCATGGACCCTGAACCAAGTAAATCCTACTTGTGTTTGTGATTGTGTTTTTATGTTCCGCTACGTTTCATCCTGTGCTTTCCGAAAAGAAAGGAAAAATAGCTATGAGGGCTATTCACCCCCCTCTAACGCGCATTGATCATACAATTGGTATTAGAGCGAGTCGCTCTGAATTGGTGAAACCACTGTTCGAGCAAAAATTTTATATTCTTTTTCCACTAGTAAATATATTCTTACGCCTTTTTTCTGGTTTTGAATCTTGAGATTTTCGGAGTCAATGAGAATCGGTGCTATCACCCCTTCCAATAATCTTTCTTGATCGAGTTCATTCTTTCTCAAAGTTGGCACAACACCACTTGAGTTCTTTAGTTTTTCCCGCACTACTAATCCAAGACCCAGTCTTGGAATATTCATTATTTTTTTGTGTGTGTGAGATTCTCTATCAATGGCCCACCAAGAAGGCTATAGTACCACTCACCAACCCCTTTTCTCTGGCGAGGACTTTAGATACTAGAAGAGACGAATGGAGTACTTCCTCAAAATACAGGTAGAAATGTGCATAATAATCCAGATGGGATTCACTTATCTCATCAAAGATGGAGCTCTCGTCTCCTGCGACAAATGTGATGCACCAACCCGCAAGAAAATTGAAGACAATGCGAAGGCAACCCAGACCCTCCAATGTAGCTGAACTAAAGAAGAATTGAACCGAGTCAACCCCTTTAACAGCGCCAAGGAGTTATGGGAAAAGTAATCGAGCTGCACGAGGGCACCTCATACACTAAGGTAAGTAAACGAGATCTAATTGTAAATAAATTATATAATATAAAAATGCAGGAGGGTGAGACGGTGAATCAACTACATGCCCGAATCCAAGATCTACTTAATGACCTCCATGTGATTGGACAGAAAATGAAAAATAGCAACATTATCAAGTACACACTTAATGCCTTTCCAAGGAATACTTTATGGGTATCAAAGGTAGATGCTTACAAAGTATCTAAGGATCTTTCAGTAATTAAATTAGACGAACTATTTTCAAAATTTGAACTTCATGAACAGACTAATGCACTACCTATTGAGAAAGGTATTGCTTTGGTCGCAGGTACAAGCAAAATGAGGGAACCAAAAATCAAGCACCGAATTGAACCTGAGTCTGAAGACGAATCTGACTTGGAAGAAGATGATGAAATTTCCACCGAAGTCCTGAACCTAGTTCAGAAGTTGTGTAAAAAGAAAAAGGATTCACTAAAAGAGAGACCAAGAAGGTGATCCAGTTGAAGACAACGCAACCAAGTTCGAAGTCACCTGCTAAGGTTGCAACAAGAAAGGACATATCAAGGCCAACTGTCCAAATCAGAAGGAAATGAAGAAGCAACAGAAGAAGAAGGCATTGCAGGCAACGTGGGATGAATCTTCATCAGAAGTATCCGACGAAGATCTCGAACAGACAAGCTTCCTCACACTTCTGGCCCGAGAACAAGACATCGAGTCTGAGAGAATAAAAAATCGAGTCCGAGAGAAGCCAGAGATCCATATCCATTTCAGAAGGGCCTAACCACGCCGTAAGTTTCTCTCAAGTAAATAAGTTACATAACCTAGTAAATTATCTCATTCACAAGCTAGCTAAATCTAACGTCCAGGTGATGTGCGTAGATTATATATACTTTTTATGCATGTTTGGACGCACATTCACATACTTTGCACATGCTTTGTCTACGTATTTTCGTACTTCCAGCTTTCCTTTTAGTATATTTACTCTTTTTTTTCAGAGATCTACTTTTGTGCATTTTCTGTAGGACCGTTGGGCCGGCTAGAGGGGTTGGTAAATAACCTGTCAATTAAAAACAAACAACCCTTCCTCGAACGATTAAGCTAACACTTGTAAAATGAATTAAGCAGATAAATAAGAGCATAAAAGAAAAGACGAGACACCAGATGTTTACTTGGTTACAACCGATGTGGTTGTTAATCCAAGGACGATTAAGCTCAAAAACTCCTTCAGGCGGAGAAGCCTCTTACAGCGTTTAGGCACAGAAAACAGAAGCTTAACTACAACTAAAGCATACAAGTGTTTGGAAATAGAATGATCGTGATTGTTTAAAAGCTTCTGGACCAAGGCTATATTTATAGCCTTGGTCGGGGCGCCTGGAAGGGTTCCGGGCGCCCCGGAGATAAAGTTAACCCAATTGACTTTTGGTCCGGAGCGCCCCGGACTGGTTCGGGCGCCCGGAATGGTTCTGGGCGCCCGGGCCAAAAGTCAACCCAGTTGACTTTTGGTCCGGTCTCTTCTCGGTTCAGCTCGCCTCGGTCCGGTCTTCTGCTCCGGCTCCGCTTGCTTGGGTGATCTCGACATCCGAATAGGGCTCACCCGAACCCATCTTCCGGTCTTCTCGAGCGTGCTTCCTTCCGGCTTCTCGTCCCTCGGAATTACCGCGTGTCCCTTCTCGTCCACCAGCGTACTCATCCGCAGACTTCATCCCTCGGTCGCACCCCGTGCCGACCTTCGCGCTAGCTGCGTCTCTTGCTCCCCGAGTAATCTTCCGCTCCGGCTTTCGTACCTCGGAACCACCGCGCGCACTTCCTTCTCGTCCGCCGGTGTACTCTTCCGCAGCACCTCGTCCCTCGGACGCACAGCGTGCCGTCCTTCTCGCTAGCTGCATCTTCCGCTCGAGTACCTGTGCTCCTAAGCTCCTACACACTTAGACACAAGGTTAGAAACAACGCAGGACCTAACTTAACTTGTTGATCACACCAAAACAACCTTGGGGTTCCAACAATCTCCCCCTTTTTGGTGTGATCAACCCAAGTTAAGCTAGGGTCAAAAATAGATATGAAATTAAACAATTTATTGCAATAATGTGCAACAAGATAGAAAAAATTATATTTTGAAAATTTTTGATTTTCAATTTGTACCTCCCCCTTTGATCACAATAAAATGGGGTTTAAAATTCTAAGGGTTTAAAGACTTAGAAAATTTTGAAAAGTTGTCTGTAAAAATATTTCTAAGTCAACAATAACTTTTTGAAAAGTTTCTAAGAAAAAAACTTTCTAAGCCCAAAAAGACTTTTATGCAAGAAAATTTAAACATAAAAAAAAAAATTCTATGCATTTATTTATTTATTTAGTTCTCAATTCTATTTATCAGAAAGTTTTAAATTTCCATTTTAACTTATCATAATTTCTTAAATCAATCTTTTTCAGATTTAAAACCACAAGTATTAAACATATAAAAATTTGTATCATGTTAATTTCTATTTTTTGAATTTTTACTTCACAAAAATACTTGAATAGCATAAATTTTAACTTGATAAAATTTTTTGACAATATAAGAAGTTCTTTCGGAAATGTGCAAAATTCGTTCGAAAGACTATTTTGTGATTTGCAAGAATTTGATGACAAAAATTCTAACTTGCAAAAATCTTTTAACAGTCGATCTCTTAATCCGAAAAATTCTTTTGATAACATATTTGGAAATAAATCTTTTGATAAAGTACTTAATTCGCAAGAATCTAGTTTGCAAGATTTGTTATGCAAAAGTTTTTCTGAGCCGAAAATCTCTTTTGATGAATCAATTTCTAATTCGAAAAAATCTTTAGCCAGCTTTTCGATTGGTTTGACCAATTGATTAGAAGATGGAGACCATACCTGACTTACCTTTTGGGTTGTACTTCGGCTGTTGGGGCTGTCTTGGTAATTTCTTCCGTCTCGGATTCTTCTGATGACGACTCGATGTCTATTGAGGAGACGACTTCAACCGGTTCTTCATAGAGCATTAAGAACTTTTCCCAAAGTTCTTTCGCGCTTTTGTACTCTCCGACTCTGTCGAAATCTTTAGTTGGTATTGCGCTTAGAATGTGAAACTCTGCCCGAGCATTCACCATGGACTCTTCACGTTGCTTCTTGTTCCAGAGGCGTATGCCGATTTTCTCTCCGTTCGTGTCTTTCGGTGCTTCATAACCTATTTTCATTATTAGAGAAATACCAATATCAGAGTTAAGAAATACCTTCATTTGTTGCTTCCATGAAGAAAGCTCCCCCTCGAATGCTGGTGGGTAGTCGCTAGCTCCGGCCATTGTTGCTTCAGACGGCGGTTAGTCCTTCTGAGGCGTCTCGGCTCTGATACCACTTGTAGGACCGTTGGGCCGGCTAGAAGGGTTGGTAAATAACCTGTCAATTAAAAACAAACAACCCTTCCTCGAACGATTAAGCTAACACTTGTAAAATGAATTAAGCAGATAAATAAGAGCATAAAAGAAAAGACGAGGCACCAGATGTTTACTTGGTTACAACCGATGTGGTTGTTAATCCAAGGAAGATTAAGCTCAAAAACTCCTTCAGGCGGAGAAGCCTCTTACAGCGTTTAGGCACAGAAAATAGAAGCTTAACTACAACTAAAGCATACAAGTGTTTGGAAATAGAATGATCGTGATTGTTGAAAAGCTTCTGGACCAAGGCTATATTTATAGCCTTGGTCGGGGCGCCTGGAAGGGTTCCGGGCGCCCTGGGGGGATAAAATTTATCCCCCAACGGTTGGATCGAGTCAAAGCTCGATCCTGTGAAAAAGGGTTCCGGGCGCCCCGGACAGCCCCGGGCGCCCCCGGGCGCCCGGAGCCAAAAGTCAACCTAGTTGACTTTTGGTCCGGCTCTCTTCTCCGGTTCAGCTCGCCTCGGTCCGGGTCTTTGCTCCGGCCCGCTTGCTTGAGTGATCTCTGACATCCGGAATAGGGCTCACCCGAACCCATCTTCCGGTCTTCTCGAGCGTGCTTCCTTCCGGCTTCTCGTCCCTCGGAATTACCGCGTGTCCCTTCTCGTCCACCAGCGTACTCATCCGCAGACTTCATCCCTCGGTCGCACCCCGTGCCGACCTTCGCGCTAGCTGCGTCTCTTGCTCCCCGAGTAATCTTCCGCTCCGGCCAGACCTCGGAACCACCACAGACTTCCTTCTCGTCCGGTGTACTCTTCCAAAGCCTCGTCCCTCGGACGCACAAAGCCCTTCCGCTCTGTCTTCCGCTCGAGTACCCGTGCTCCTAAGCTCCTACACACTTAGACACAAGGTTAGAACAACGCAGACCTAACTTAACTTGTTGATCACACCAAAACAACCTTGGGGTTCCAACAATCTCCCCCTTTTTGGTGTGATCAACCCAAGTTAAGCTAGGGTCAAAAATAGATATGAAATTAAACAATTTATTGCAATAATGTGCAACAAGATAGAAAAAATTATATTTTGAAAATTTTTGATTTTCAATTTGTACCTCCCCCTTTGATCACAATAAAATGGGGTTTAAAATTCTAAGGGTTTAAAGACTTAGAAAATTTTGAAAAGTTGTCTGTAAAAATATTTCTAAGTCAACAATAACTTTTTGAAAAGTTTCTAAGAAAAAAAAACTTTCTAAGCCCAAAAAGACTTTTATGCAAGAAAATTTAAACATAAAAAAAAAAATTCTATGCATTTATTTATTTATTTAGTTCTCAATTCTATTTATCAGAAAGTTTTAAATTTCCATTTTAACTTATCATAATTTCTTAAATCAATCTTTTTCAGATTTAAAACCACAAGTATTAAACATATAAAAATTTGTATCATGTTAATTTCTATTTTTTGAATTTTTACTTCACAAAAATACTTGAATAGCATAAATTTTAACTTGATAAAATTTTTTGACAATATAAGAAGTTCTTTCGGAAATGTGCAAAATTCGTTCGAAAGACTATTTTGTGATTTGCAAGAATTTGATGACAAAAATTCTAACTTGCAAAAATCTTTTAACAGTCGATCTCTTAATCCGAAAAATTCTTTTGATAACATATTTGGAAATAAATCTTTTGATAAAGTACTTAATTCGCAAGAATCTAGTTTGCAAGATTTGTTATGCAAAAGTTTTTCTGAGCCGAAAATCTCTTTTGATGAATCAATTTCTAATTCGAAAAAATCTTTAGCCAGCTTTTCGATTGGTTTGACCAATTGATTAGAAGATGGAGACCATACCTGACTTACCTTTTTAGCCGTTGGTTCTCCCCCTGTTGAATTAATTTCTTCCGAAGATTCTCCCCCTTCATCGATCTCAGGATGTACTTCTGATGACGGCTCGATGTCTATTGAGGAGACGACTTCAACCGGTTCTTCATAGAGCATTAAGAACTTTTCCCAAAGTTCTTTCGCGCTTTTGTACTCTCCGACTCTGTCGAAATCTTTAGTTGGTATTGCGCTTAGAATGTGAAACTCTGCCCGAGCATTCACCATGGACTCTTCACGTTGCTTCTTGTTCCAGAGGCGTATGCCGATTTTCTCTCCGTTCGTGTCTTTCGGTGCTTCATAACCTATTTTCATTATTAGAGAAATACCAATATCAGAGTTAAGAAATACCTTCATTTGTTGCTTCCATGAAGAAAGCTCCCCCTCGAATGCTGGTGGGTAGTCGCTAGCTCCGGCCATTGTTGCTTCAGACGGCGAGTAGTCCTTCTGAGGCGTCTCGGCTCTGATACCACTTGTAGGACCGTTGGGTCGGCTAGAGGGGTTGGTAAATAACCTGTCAATTAAAAACAAACAACCCTTCCTCGAACGATTAAGCTAACACTTGTAAAATGAATTAAGCAGATAAATAAGAGCATAAAAGAAAAGACGAGACACCAGATGTTTACTTGGTTACAACCGATGTGGTTGTTAATCCAAGGACGATTAAGCTCAAAAACTCCTTCAGGCGGAGAAGCCTCTTACAGCGTTTAGGCACAGAAAACAGAAGCTTAACTACAACTAAAGCATACAAGTGTTTGGAAATAGAATGATCGTGATTGTTTAAAAGCTTCTGGACCAAGGCTATATTTATAGCCTTGGTCGGGGCGCCTGGAAGGGTTCCGGGCGCCCTAGGGGGGGGATAAAATTTATCCCCCAACGGTTGGATCGAGTTAAAGCTCGATCCTGTGAAAAAGTCTCTTCCGGGCGCCCGGAAGGGTTCCGGGCGCCCCGGACAGCTCCGGGCGCCCCGGACAGTTCTGGGCGCCCCGGAGCCAAAAGTCAACCCAGTTGACTTTTGGTCCGTGCTCTCTTCTCCGGTTCAGCTCGCCTCTGGTCCGGGTCTTTCTGCTCCGGCTCCGCTTGCTTGGGTGATCTCTGACATCCGGAATAGGGCTCACCCGAACCCATCTTCCGGTCTTCTCGAGCGTGCTTCCTTCCGGCTTCTCGTCCCTCGGAATTACCGCGTGTCCCTTCTCGTCCACCAGCGTACTCATCCGCAGACTTCATCCCTCGGTCGCACCCCGTGTCGACCTTCGCGCTAGCTGCGTCTCTTGCTCCCCGAGTAATCTTCCGCTCCGGCTTTCGTACCTCGGAACCACCGCGCGCACTTCCTTCTCGTCCGCCGGTGTACTCTTCCGCAGCACCTCGTCCCTCGGACGCACAGCGTGCCGTCCTTCTCGCTAGCTGCATCTTCCGCTCGAGTACCTGTGCTCCTAAGCTCCTACACACTTAGACACAAGGTTAGAAACAACGCAGGACCTAACTTAACTTGTTGATCACACCAAAACAACCTTGGGGTTCCAACAATCTCCCCCTTTTTGGTGTGATCAACCCAAGTTAAGCTAGGGTCAAAAATAGATATGAAATTAAACAATTTATTGCAATAATGTGCAACAAGATAGAAAAAATTATATTTTGAAAATTTTTGATTTTCAATTTGTACCTCCCCCTTTGATCACAATAAAATGGGGTTTAAAATTCTAAGGGTTTAAAGACTTAGAAAATTTTGAAAAGTTGTCTGTAAAAATATTTCTAAGTCAACAATAACTTTTTGAAAAGTTTCTAAGAAAAAAAAACTTTCTAAGCCCAAAAAGACTTTTATGCAAGAAAATTTAAACATAAAAAAAAAAATTCTATGCATTTATTTATTTATTTAGTTCTCAATTCTATTTATCAGAAAGTTTTAAATTTCCATTTTAACTTATCATAATTTCTTAAATCAATCTTTTTCAGATTTAAAACCACAAGTATTAAACATATAAAAATTTGTATCATGTTAATTTCTATTTTTTGAATTTTTACTTCACAAAAATACTTGAATAGCATAAATTTTAACTTGATAAAATTTTTTGACAATATAAGAAGTTCTTTCGGAAATGTGCAAAATTCGTTCGAAAGACTATTTTGTGATTTGCAAGAATTTGATGACAAAAATTCTAACTTGCAAAAATCTTTTAACAGTCGATCTCTTAATCCGAAAAATTCTTTTGATAACATATTTGGAAATAAATCTTTTGATAAAGTACTTAATTCGCAAGAATCTAGTTTGCAAGATTTGTTATGCAAAAGTTTTTCTGAGCCGAAAATCTCTTTTGATGAATCAATTTCTAATTCGAAAAAATCTTTAGCCAGCTTTTCGATTGGTTTGACCAATTGATTAGAAGATGGAGACCATACCTGACTTACCTTTTTAGCCGTTGGTTCTCCCCCTGTTGAATTAATTTCTTCCGAAGATTCTCCCCCTTCATCGATCTCGGGATGTACTTCGGCTCGATGTTTATTGAGGAGACAACTTCAACCGGTTCTTCATAGAGCATTAAGAACTTTTCCCAAAGTTCTTTCGCGCTTTTGTACTCTCCGACTCTGTCGAAATCTTTAGTTGGTATTGCGCTTAGAATGTGAAACTCTGCCCGAGCATTCACCATGGACTCTTCACGTTGCTTCTTGTTCCAGAGGCGTATGCCGATTTTCTCTCCGTTCGTGTCTTTCGGTGCTTCATAACCTATTTTCATTATTAGAGAAATACCAATATCAGAGTTAAGAAATACCTTCATTTGTTGCTTCCATGAAGAAAGCTCCCCCTCGAATGCTGGTGGGTAGTCTCTCCGGCCATTGTTGCTTCAGATGGCGGGTAGTCCTTCGAGGCGTCTCGGCTCTGATACCACTTGTAGGACCGTTGGGTCGGCTAGAGGGGTTGGTAAATAACCTGTCAATTAAAAACAAACAACCCTTCCTCGAACGATTAAGCTAACACTTGTAAAATGAATTAAGCAGATAAATAAGAGCATAAAAGAAAAGACGAGACACCAGATGTTTACTTGGTTACAACCGATGTGGTTGTTAATCCAAGGACGATTAAGCTCAAAAACTCCTTCAGGCGGAGAAGCCTCTTACAGCGTTTAGGCACAGAAAACAGAAGCTTAACTACAACTAAAGCATACAAGTGTTTGGAAATAGAATGATCGTGATTGTTTAAAAGCTTCTGGACCAAGGCTATATTTATAGCCTTGGTCGGGGCGCCCGGAAGGGTTCCGGGCGCCCTGGGGGATAAAATTTAGTCAAAGCTCGATCCTGTGAAAAAGTCTCTTCCGGGCGCCCGGAAGGGTTCCGGGCGCCCCGGACAGCTCCGGGCGCCCCGGACAGTTCCGGGCGCCCCGGAGCCAAAAGTCAACCTAGTTGACTTTTGGTCCGTGCTCTCTTCTCCGGTTCAGCTCGCCTCTGGTCCGGGTCTTTCTGCTCCGGCTCCGCTTGCTTGGGTGATCTCTGACATCCGGAATAGGGCTCACCCGAACCCATCTTCCGGTCTTCTCGAGCGTGCTTCCTTCCGGCTTCTCGTCCCTCGGAATTACCGCGTGTCCCTTCTCGTCCACCAGCGTACTCATCCGCAGACTTCGTCCCTCGGTCGCACCCCGTGCCGACCTTCGCGCTAGCTGCGTCTCTTGCTCCCTGAGCAATCTTCCGCTCCGGCTTTCGTACCTCGGAACCACCGCGCGCTTCCTTCTCGTCCACCGGGGTACTCTTCCGCAGCGCCTCGTCCCTCGGACGCACAGCGTGCCGTCCTTCTCGCTAGCTGCATCTTCCGCTCGAGTACCTGTGCTCCTAAGCTCCTACACACTTAGACACAAGGTTAGAAACAACGCAGGACCTAACTTAACTTGTTGATCACACCAAAACAACCTTGGGGTTCCAACAATCTCCCCCTTTTTGGTGTGATCAACCCAAGTTAAGCTAGGGTCAAAAATAGATATGAAATTAAACAATTTATTGCAATAATGTGCAACAAGATAGAAAAAATTATATTTTGAAAATTTTTGATTTTCAATTTGTACCTCCCCCTTTGATCACAATAAAATGGGGTTTAAAATTCTAAGGGTTTAAAGACTTAGAAAATTTTGAAAAGTTGTCTGTAAAAATATTTCTAAGTCAACAATAACTTTTTGAAAAGTTTCTAAGAAAAAAAAACTTTCTAAGCCCAAAAAGACTTTTATGCAAGAAAATTTAAACATAAAAAAAAAAATTCTATGCATTTATTTATTTATTTAGTTCTCAATTCTATTTATCAGAAAGTTTTAAATTTCCATTTTAACTTATCATAATTTCTTAAATCAATCTTTTTCAGATTTAAAACCACAAGTATTAAACATATAAAAATTTGTATCATGTTAATTTCTATTTTTTGAATTTTTACTTCACAAAAATACTTGAATAGCATAAATTTTAACTTGATAAAATTTTTTGACAATATAAGAAGTTCTTTCGGAAATGTGCAAAATTCGTTCGAAAGACTATTTTGTGATTTGCAAGAATTTGATGACAAAAATTCTAACTTGCAAAAATCTTTTAACAGTCGATCTCTTAATCCGAAAAATTCTTTTGATAACATATTTGGAAATAAATCTTTTGATAAAGTACTTAATTCGCAAGAATCTAGTTTGCAAGATTTGTTATGCAAAAGTTTTTCTGAGCCGAAAATCTCTTTTGATGAATCAATTTCTAATTCGAAAAAATCTTTAGCCAGCTTTTCGATTGGTTTGACCAATTGATTAGAAGATGGAGACCATACCTGACTTACCTTTTTAGCCGTTGGTTCTCCCCCTGTTGAATTAATTTCTTCCGAAGATTCTCCCCCTTCATCGATCTCAGGATGTACTTCTGATGACGGCTCGATGTCTATTGAGGAGACGACTTCAACCGGTTCTTCGTAGAGCATTAAGAACTTTTCCCAAAGTTCTTTCGCGCTTTTGTACTCTCCGACTCTGTCGAAATCTTTAGTTGGTATTGCGCTTAGAATGTGAAACTCTGCCCGAGCATTCGCCATGGACTCTTCACGTTGCTTCTTGTTCCAGAGGCGTAAGCCGATTTTCTCTCCGTTCGTGTCTTTCGGTGCTTCATAACCTATTTTCATTATTAGAGAAATACCAATATCAGAGTTAAGAAATACCTTCATTTGTTGCTTCCATGAAGAAAGCTCCCCCTCGAATGCTGGTGGATATTCGCTAGCTCCGACCATCGTTTTGTTGCTTCAGACGGCGGTTAGTTCTTCTGAGGCGTCTCGGCTTTGATACCACTTGTAGGACCGTTGGGCCGGCTAGAAGGGTTGGTAAATAACCTGTCAATTTAAAACAAACAACCCTTCCTCGAACGATTAAGCTAACACTTGTAAAAATGAATTAAGCAGATAAATAAAAGCATAAAAGAAAAGACAGGGCACCAGATGTTTACTTGGTTACAACCGATATGGTTGTTAATCCAAGGAAGATTAAGCTCAAAAACTCCTTCAGGCGGAGAAGCCTCTTACAGCGTTTAGGCACAGAAAACAGAAGCTTAACTACAACTAAAGCATACAAGTGTTTGGAAATAGAATGATCGTGATTGTTTAAAAGCTTCTGGACCAAGGCTATATTTATAGCCTTGGTCAGGGCGCCTAGAAGGGTTCCGGGCGCCCTGGCGGGGATAAAATTTATCCCCCAACGGTTGGATAGAGTCAAAGCTCGATCCTGTGAAAAAGTCTCTTCCGGGCGCCCCGGACAGCTCCGGGCGCCCCGAAGCCAAAAGTCAACCTAATTGACTTTTGGTCCATGCTCTCTTCTCCGGTTCAACTCGCCTCTGGTCCGGGTCTTTCTGCTCCGGCTCCGCTTGCTTGGGTGATCTCTGACATCCAGAATAGGGCTCACCCGAACCCATCTTCCGGTCTTCTCGAGCGTGTTTCCTTCCGGCTTCTCGTCCCTCGGAATTACCACGTGTCCCTTCTCGTCCACCAGCGTACTCATCCGCAGACTTCGTCCCTCGGTCGCACCCCGTGCCGACCTTCGCGCTAGCTGCGTCTCTTGCTCCCCGAGCAATCTTCCGCTCCGGCTTTCGTACCTCGGAACCACCGCGCGCACTTCCTTCTCATCCGCCGGTGTACTCTTCCGCAGCACCTCGTCCCTCGGACGCACAGCGTGTCGTCCTTCTCGCTAGCTGCGTCTTCCGCTCGAGTACCTGTGCTCCTAAGCTCCTGCACACTTAGACACAAGGTTAGAAACAACGCAGGACCTAACTTAACTTGTTGATCACACCAAAACAACCTTGGGGTTCCAACATTTTCTGTACACAAGGGTCGATTTTGGTGAAGGATTCATGTTCGAGGCCAAATTTGCAAGCGAAGCTATAGAGGAAGGTGTCATTCCTTAGCCTCACACGACCCTACCATGGGGGGTTGCCCAGGCCGTGTGGAGAGCCCAGGTCGTGTGGCTGCAGCAAAGGTGGAAGTTGCCACGACCGTGTGAACCTCACACGACCATGCTAAGATTTGAAGCCAGAAAGACCATGGTCGTGTACACTACACGACCAAGCAAGTCATCCAGAGCTGAAGACTTACATGGCCGTGTAGATCTACACGATCGTGCAAGGTTTCCAGAGACCAAGAAGACTCTGGCCATGTGCACCACACGGCCAAGCGAGGTTTCTAGAGACAGAGGCAGTGCGGGTCGTGTAGATCTACACGGTCGTGCAAGGGAAGCAGAAGCAGTGTGTGCCACGGGCGTGTATCACACACGACCGTGTAAGGAAGGCAGAGAAGGGAGTGGCATTGGCCGTGTGAACCTCACACGGCCGTGCCTCAGGGCTGTGTGGCACCCAAACCTCCCCTCTATATAAGGCTTCCTTCATAAATTGAAAGGGGATCTTCTCTCTTTTGGGGGGAATCAAGATTTGGGGCGTTCCTCCACCTTCTTACAGGGATTTTCGGTGATGTAAGGGCAGATCTTCATCGTTTCGACTCCGGGGAACGAGGATTGGATCCGAAAATGGTTCTTCATCGTAGATAAGCTTTTCTTCCCTTTCTTTCTCGGATTTAGGATCAAGATGTTTATATTCTCTTTATCTTTGGATTTATTTCCTTGTTCTATGGATTAGATCTCTTGTTCTAGGATGGAGGGAGAATTTGTAATGGAGATTTGATGTAAAATTCTTGTGGATTTGCCAATTTCCTATTTCTATGATTTTGCCCTGTTTGTATCTATTCTTTCTTGTGTGGATTGTTGTGATTAGGGCTCAAGTACCATGCTTGATTGAATGTTTGAATATCTTGTGGAACTTGTATGGATTGCTTCCCATTAGATTTTCCGAGGGACGTTCGTGACAGGAACATGCCCGTGTAAGGATGTTTGAGAGGTAATCTTGAAAGGAAAATTAGGTATTTCAAGAGGGTAGGATAGATTGTATAGATTATATATTATATCTTGATGTGGTTGAGGGGTGATGAATTCTATGTTGATTATCCGAGGGACGCACGTGATAGGCAAGCCCGTGTAAGGACAACATAGATTCATTCCTAATTGATCACGTTTAGGTATAGATTTTAGTCCTAGGCCGGTTGTTTATTGCAAGAGAGAGCCGACAACCTTCTACAAATGATGGTCAATTGAGGAATAAGATTTGGTAGATTATTGCATTGAATAATATTACAAAGAAACCAAAACTCCTAGAACATACCTTTACCATTACCCTTATTCTTATTTCTTATTCTTTCATTTCTACGTTTTACTTTGCATAGTTACATTTTGCTTTTGAAAACCAATTGATTAGTTGTTTAGCTAATTCGTGTTGAGACATCTTTAGTGCTTATTCCAGTCGTTGTGGATACGATATCTTTTATTATTACTTACGACATTTCTGTACACTTATGGAGAGTCAACAAGTTTTTGGCGCCGTTGTCGGGGACTGCGCTATAACATTAGAGATTATCAATTGAGTTAGACTAAACATGACTCTTCTTTTCTTTTCAATAGCATAGTTGTAACTAATCTTTAGAATTATGTTTTCATAAGTTTTTCCTTTCTTGTATAACATTCTTGTCAATTCTTTTTGTTGTAATACTAATTCTGCATTCTTGATTCTAACATTTTAGTCTAACTTTTCTCTGTTTTTCTTTTAATTTAGTTTCTTTCTTCTTTTTCTTGTGTAAACACATATCTTGCTATCTTGTTCTTGTGTATGCGAAGAGCTAACTTTACAGGAGAACTTCTTCCTCTAGATCCAAAAATAGACAGAACATTTTATAGAAGAAAAATTTTGCAAAGATATTTAGAAGAACAAGAACATTCTATCATGGCTAATAGACCACTAAAGGATTATGCAGCAACTTACGCTAGGGGTTTTCGATCTAGTATTTCAAGACCTTCAGTTGAAGCAAACAATTTTGAGATCAAACCTGTAATTATTTCTATGGTGCAGCAAAATCAGTTTGGTGGAGGACCGCATAAAGAACCGAATCAACACTTGGAGGTCTTCTATGAGATATGCGGCACAATGAAGATGAATGGTGTTCCTTTCGAAGCTGTGCGCTTACTATTGTTTGGGTTTTCTTTAAGAGATAGAGCTAAGCAATGGTCGAATTCTTTAGCTCCAAATAGCATCACCACATGGGAGCAATGTGAGCAACAATTTCTTGATAAATTCTATCCTCTAAGTAAAACGGCTCATATGAGGAATCTTATTGCAAGTTTCAAACAAGCTGACTCAGAATCTCTATTTGAAGCTTCGAAAAGATATAATAGTATGCTCATACAATGCCCACACCATGGTTTGGAGAGGTCGTTAGTGTTACATATATTTTATAATGACATCAATTACCATACAAAGGTGTCCCTTGATCCAGCTGCTGGAGGGGCACTTATGAACAAGAGCTTGGATGAAGCCGAGGAGATGATTGAAAGTGTAGCACAAAATCATCATCAATGGGCCAATGAAAGAAGTGGTGGCTATTCTTGTGTGAACCCAACAACAAAAGTATCAGGGAAATTTGATGTTGATGCAGTGACTCTATTGGTTGCAAAACTGGATGCTCTTACAAAGAGATTTGAAAACATGGGAGCTTCTTCAAATTCGGTCAATGCCATTGTTTCTTCTTGTAAAGTATGTGGAAGTTCTGAACATTCTAATAACTCATGTCCATTAGGGGCTATTTCTGCACAAATCAATCAACTAGAGCAATGTGACGCCATCATGGGTTTTAATCAAAGGCAGAACAACCCATACTCAAATACCTACAACCCTGGGTGGAAAAACCATATAAATTTTTCTTATAAAAGTAATCAAGATCAAGGACCATCTATGGGGGCAAGACCCAATTTTCAGTCCGGGCAGCAGAATTTTTAGCAACAATCTTCTCAAGGCTTTCCTATGTCTAAAATCGAAAAGATGTTTGAAGAAATTATCTCTAATCAGAATGAAATGAAGCAGGACATTTTGAAACTTACTCAGAGAATGGATAATTTTGAAAGACATCAAAAGATTCAGGATAGCCAGATTGCCTAATTAGCTTCCTCATCTTCTAGAGCACCAGGACAATTACTTGGTAAACCTGATGTTAATCCTATGGGGCATTGTAATAGAATTGAACTTAGGAGCAGACGGACCTTGGGAGATCCCCAAGTGACTGCTCCAAAAGAGATGCAAACTGAAGAAGAGCTCTCTCCTCCAATGCCAAATCAGATTCAAGATGATGAGGAGAGTACCACTAAGGTTGAAGAGACTCTTCCACTTAACCAACAAAGTAGAGTTGTCCCTTTTCCTTAAAGACTTGTAATGCTCAAGAAGGATGAAGAGTTTGGTAAATTCTTGGAGAAGGTTAAAGAGATATGTGTTGAAGTGCCACTTATTGATGCAATTCTACAAATGCCCAAGTTTGCCAAATTCTTGAAGGACATCATGTCGAACAAAAGAAGGAGAGGAGATATAGAGACCATAGCGCTTACAGAGGAATGCAGTGCTCTTTTTGAGAAGAATACTTTCCCAAAGTTGAAGGATCCAGGGAGTTTCTATATTCCTTGCAATATAGGAACTGAATTTATCGAGAAAGCTTTTTGTGATTTGGGGGCAAGTGTTAACCTCATTCCTTATTCTATTTGTAATAAATTAGGTCTCAAAAACTTTAAACTTACTACTATGGCACTCCAACTTGCTGATCATTCCTGTAGATACCCTATGTGTATTATTCAAGATATGCCGGTAGAGGTTGGTGGGAGTATAATTCCCACAAATTTTGTTGTGTTAGACATGGAGGAGGACCCAAAAATTCCTATCATATTAGGAAGATCATTCTTTGCTATAGCTGGAGCTATTATAGATGTTAAAAATCATAAACTTTCTTTGGTAATTGATAAGGAATGGTTGGAATATGATTTATCTAATGCCTCTAACCATGTTTCTTCTCTCTTAAATGCTTGTAGTATGGCAAGCATTTACAAACTTGAGGAATGGAATTTCCATCCTCATGGGAGGCCACCAAATGAAGAAAATATTGTGGTGGAAGATGTTGGGAGAAGACCTCCCAACAAAAATGGCAAATATGTCTGCCCTCTGAGGGCAAGGAAAAGAGAAGAGTGATTAAGATTGGTTGAGCTAAAGACCCTAAATAAGCGCTTCTTAGGAAGCAACCCAAGGGTTCTTTTAGTTAGTACATTTTATGTTTCTATTTTTCATTATAGTGTCTTTACTTTGTTTTTGCTTTTGCTTTTCAAGTTGAAATTTCGCTTCCATGAGTTGGCCATGATCACTTCATGGGCATGGAAGTATTGGAGAAGCAAGAAAGGAGAAAAATCATCTTTTGGAGCAAAACAGAGCACGACCGTGTGATGTACACGGCCAGACATATGCTGCAGAAAAGGGAGATGCTTGGGTTGTGTCTACATGACACGGCCATGTAGAGTCTCCAGAGAATAAAAGGTGCTCGGTCGTGTCTCACACACGGCCGTGTGAAGGATCCAGAGAAGAAAAGGTGTTCGTCTCACACACGGTCGTGTGAAGAAACAAGTACAGAAGCATGCACTGGTCGTGTCACAGACACAACCGTGTGTTGATTCCAGTAAAGGAGAATGGTGAGGCCATGTCCTAGGAATGGCCGTGCAAAGTTAGCCGAGGAGAAGAAGGTTGCTATACACAGCCTGATCCAGGTCATGTCCCCCCCCCCCCCCCCCCCCCCCCACCCTCTTCATTTCAACACCCTCTACTCTCCAAAATTCCTCTCTTCTTCAACATTTCTTCCAAATATTTTCAGATCTAGATCTAAAACCCTTTCTTTTCCACAAACTTTATCTAGATCTAGATTTTTCTCTTCTCTTTGACTCAAGATCTCCATTTTCTTAACCTAAGATCTTGTTCTTCGAGATCTATTTCTTCAAGATCTAGTTTCTCCAACCATAATTAGTACCCTTCCCCACTCAATATTGACAATATGTCCAACCTTTTGAAGAGACTTCGCAAGGGGGGTGGTGGATCTAGTGGAGACAAAGGGAAGGAGCCAACCAAAGACAAAGGGAAACAACCAGTGAAGGGCAAAGGAAAGAGGACCTCACGCGACGAAGGTAATGACAATGAATTCAATATCGTGTTTAGAAATGATGATCAAATAACTAGATTTACAATTCTTGTTAATAGAAAGATCGTGTGTACTAGGTATATGGACCCAACCATTTTAGATATGATTGGAATTAGAGATGATATAGATTGGATGATTGGATTTTTAGATTGGAGTGACATTTTGTACACACATCTACCTACTTATCCTCGCCTTGTTTTGGAGTTTCTAAGTTCACTAGATGCCCATTTTGCCAATGAGGATGATTATGTTAGCAAGATAACTTTTAGATTAATGAGTCAAGAATTTCAATGGACCTTTAGTGACTTTAACACTTGTTTTGGATTGTCTTCCGGTAGCTCTCAGAGGTTTGACTTCAGGTTTAATTGGAACAATTTTTGGAGTTCAATCACCGGATTAGATCATCCCTATGAGCCCTCTAGAGCCAAGGCTTCTCACATGTAAAACCCTGGTTTTAGATATCTACATCGAGTCATGAGCAAAACTATTTTTGGTAGAGGGGAAAGTGATGGAGTCGTTAAGAAAGTAGAACTTTATTCTCTATGGGTTATGTTACATAAGGTTGATTTTGACTCCGATTTTCATTTTTTGTAAACCTTAGTGAGAGCTGCGAGGGCATCTTCGGGATCAATAATGTTTGGTGGTTTGATTACTCAAATAGACATTAACTTGGAACTTGATTTAGATGGGTTGGAAGTTATTCATGGCAATGATATGATTGACATGGATGTATGTCTTGCTATGAAAATGATTGTTCAGGATGAGAATGGTTTTGCATTTCCTAGGAGGAATGGTTTTTCCATTACCTCTTCCTTGTCCTGATCGAACTTCAGTTCGCAACCCAACTAATTGGGTAATCACTGATTTAGATCCCGAGAATGTTCCTTCCATATCCGGAGATATAGAGCCACACATTGAGCCCTCGACATCTGGATACTCGCAGCCATCCGGTCATCCAGATCCTGCTAGGCATTCTTTTGCCTATGGTATGGGTCCCTCCAGATTTGACTTCTCAGATTTTCTTGCATCTCTAGATTCACTTCATGAGAAACAAAATGCCCAATGTGAAATGTTAGAAGGTCGCTTCTCTTTATCAAATGACCAGTTTAGAGAAGTACAAAATCACTTTCAGTTCATGAGAAATTTTCAAGGTCAAGTGGTTGAATTTGTCCAGGACTATGATACTGATCAGGCTAGAATGAGAGATTTCATGCAAAGCATGAGAGTCACTAGCCAACAAGTTGATGCTTTGTTTGAGTATCATATAATCCTGAGCGAAACTCTAGGTTTTCCTAATTTTCCCATTGGCCAACCATGTCGTAGGCCTCATTTCCCTCGTCCACCTCCACCATATTGATTTCATTGGGACGATGAAAAGTTTAAGTCTGGGGGGGGGGGGTGTCGAACCTGATTACACCTGATTTTTCTTTATGCATTAGTTTTCAACTTTTGCTTGTTTTCTACATGATTAGTTTTTGTTTTGCATTTGTTCTTGCTTTGATTGCTTGATTTTTGATAGTCACTTGACTATTTTTTGATCTTGTGGCATACATCTAGAGAACATCAATCTTCACTTTTATGCTTTCTTATCTTCAAGTGAAAATGTTAGCACGTTCATTATCTAGATTCATTATGTTGTAAATGATGCTAGTAGTACGCCTAGTGTATTTTTTTTCTCTATCTTGAGTAGCATGAAATAAGCTAAGTATCATTTGGAGATAGGTTTTAGCTTTGACTTGACCTTAAGAATCTTATCTTCACTTCACTTCTACTTGATGCTTGAATGGTTGATATCATTGAAAAAGTCATAATTCATCTTGTTTGTTTAGTACTTGATTTCCATGGTGATTTCTCAAACTTCATTTTTGGTTACTGGATAAGGCTCAAATCATGTAAGCTCATTTGGAAAAATCAAAATATCCCAACATTTGTGCTAAAAGTACATTTGAAAATAAGTTTTGCACAATGGAAATACTTATGAAAAAAGTGAAAAAAAATAGAAAAAAAATGAATAAGGGATATAAAAAATAGTTGTCGTGAGTGGAATCTAGCAAGTCACCCCTTTGAGACTAAGTTAGATTACTGGGGAAATAACTGCTTAACTTCTCTTGAGATTGAGCACACCTTTGAGACCTTGGGTTGATTGAGAAATATGAACCAAGTGTTTGGCAAGTAAGTGTCTATCACTGGTTACTTGTCTATCACCGGAAACATTAGGAATTCAAATTTGATGACGACTTGACTAGGACATAAATTGAAACTTGAAGAGTTTTGAGTTACCTTGTACTGTGCACAAGAGACTTATGCTTAAGCCATACTTAGCTTGTTTCCATGATCATGCTTGTTAATGAAACTTTTCGATAGAGTTAGGAGAATGCATTAGGGATATGAGAGCATTGTAAAACATATGAATTTAGATTGTAGCATTTTGCTTGAGGACAAGTAAAGGTTTATGTCTGGGGGTGTGATGTGCGTAGATTATATACACTTTTTATGCATGTTTAGACACACATTCACATACTTTGCACATGCTTTGTCTACGTATTTTTGTACTTCCAGCTTTTCTTTTAGCATATTTACTCTTTTTGTTCGGAGATATGCTTTTGTGCATTTTCTGTACATAGGGGTCGATTTTGGTGAAGGATTCATGTTCGAGGCCAAATCTGCAAGCGAAGCTAGAGAGGAAGGCACCATTCCTTGACCTCACATGGCCTTGCCATGGGGGGTTGCCGAGGTCATGTGGAGAGCCCAGGTCATGTGGCTGCAACAAAGGTGGAAGTTGCCACGGCCATGTGAACCTCACATGACCGTGCTAAGATTTGAAGCCAGAAAGACCATGGCCGTGTACACTACACGACCAAGCAAGCCATCCAAAGCTGAAGCCTTACATGGCCGTGTAGATCTACACGGCCATGCAAGGTTTCTAGAGACCAAGAAGACTCTGGTCGTGTGCACCACACGGCCATACGAGGTTTCTAGAGGCAGAGGCAGTGCAGGCCGTGTATATCTACACGGCCGTGCAAGGGAAGCAGAAGCAGTGTGTGCCACGGCCATGTATCACACACGACCATGTAAGGAAGGCAGAGAAGGGAGTGGCATTGGCCGTGTGAACCTCACACGGTCGTGCCTCGAGGCTGTGTGGCGCCCAAACCTCCCCTCTATGTAAGGCTTCCTTCATGAATTGAAAGTGGATATTCTCCCTTTTGGGGGGAATCAAGATTTGGGGCATTCCTCGACCTTCTTGGAGGGATTTCCGACGATCTAAGGGCAGATCTTCATCGTTTTGACTCCGGGGAACGAGGATTGGATTCGAAGACGGTTCTTCATCGTAGATAAGCTTTTCTTCCCTTTCTTTCTCAGATTTGGGATCAAGATGCTTGTATTCTCTTTATCTTTGGATTTCTTTCCTTGTTCTATGGATTAGATCTCTTGTTCTAGGATGGAGGGAGTATTTGTAATGGAGATTTGATGTAAAACTCTTGTGGATTTGCCAATTTCCTATTTCTATGATTTTTCCCTGTTTGTATCTATTCTTTCTTGTGTGGATTATTATGATTAGGGCTCAATTACCATGCTTGATTAAATGTTTGAATATCTTGTGGATCTTGTATGGATTGCTTCACATTCGATTTTCTGAGCGACGTTCGTGATAGGAACATACCCATGTAAGGACGTTTGAGAGGTAATCTTTAAAGGGAAATTAGGTATTTCAAGAGGGTATGATAGATTGTATAGATTATATATTATATCTTGATGCGGTTGAGGGGTGATGAATTCTATGTTGATTATCCGAGGGACGCACGCGACAGGCAAGCCCGTGTAAGGACAACATAGATTCATTCCTAATTGATCACGTTTAGGTATAGATTTTAGTCCTAGGCTGGTTGTCTATTACAAGAGAGAACTGACAACCTTCTACAAATGATGGTCAATTGAGGAATAAGATTTGGTAGATCATTACATTGAATAACATTATAAAGAAACCAAAACTCCTAGAACATACCTTTACCATTGCCCTTATTCTTGTTTCTTATTCTTTCATTTCTACATTTTACTTTGCATAGTTACATTTAGCTTTTGAAAACCAGTTGATTAGTTGGTTAGCTAATTCGTGTTGAGACATCTTTAGTGCTTATTCCAGTCCCTGTGGATATGATATCTTTTATTATTACTTACGACATTTCCATACACTTGTGGTGAGTCAACACCGGGTCAAGTCACTCTAAAAGGAGATAACAACCCTTAAGGAAGTGACTAACCCAAGCTCCTTGACTGAATCTGTTCAGACTAGAACTTCAAATCAATTCTAACAACTTGAGGAAGAAAATTTTCGTCTGAAAAGTCAAGTCAAGGAACTGAAGAATACATTGGAATGGTTCATCTTAGGTTTCAAGAATCTTGATTTGATTTTTGGAAAACAAAGAGTCATATACAATTGATCCAGACTTGGGTATAAGGCTAAACACAAATTTAAATTTTATTTGTCTCTCGTTAATTGAACAAATAGAAGAGTAGTCCAAGCATGGGTCCCCAAGTCTAACTTGATTAATCAAGTTGGACTTGATCAATATTGGATCCCCAAGAATCAAATCCACTACCTTGATAGACCCTATCGAGGCAATGATTCAGGGGGAGCCAATAGAAAGACCATCTTCATTATTAGATAGACTTGCTTGATGTTTGCTTTACTGCTTTCTTTATACATGCTTAAACTAGGATAGATAAGGACTCAAACTTGATCAACACTTGATTAGTTAGACCTAAAATTTTCAAAAAGAAAATTAAACATTTAATTTCTTTAAAAGACTTTGTCTGGAAGTGGCTGTTGCTCTAATACCTAAGAAGGCTAGTGTCGCACCACAACCTGAAAGCCAATTATTGAAATGAATGTTTAATTGACTAACTACTAAATCTTAGTCTAACTCAAATGTAAATCAAACTCTAGATATTAATCTAAGTTAAATATAAAATTAACCATCTCACAAAACAGATAAGGTTCCCTGATTGATAATCTAGAAAAGGTTAGATGGATTTAAATTAAATAAAAATTAGTCAAACTCAAATCAACCTTAATCTAACTAAACTCAAATTAAATTTAAATCAACCTGATACAAACCCAGGGAACGAGGATTGGATCCGAAGACGGTTCTTCATCGTAGATAAGCTTTTCTTCCCTTTCTTTCTCAGATTTGGGATCAAGATGCTTGTATTCTCTTTATCTTTGGATTTCTTTCCTTGTTCTATGGATCATAAACTTCTACCAATTCTAGATGCTTGTATTCTCTTTATCTTTGGATTTCTTTCCTTGTTCTATGGATCATAAACTTCTTGATAGACTTAGATGTGATTCCTGGTTTGCCCAAAATCATCACAATTTATTGTGATAATAGTGGTGTAGTAGCAAACTCGAAGGAACCACGAGCCTATAAGGCGAGTAAACACATTGAGCACAAGTACCACCTGATACGAGACATTATAAAGTGAGGAGAAGTTGTTGTCGCCAATATTGCATCAGCAGATAACCTGGCATATTCTTTCACTAAGGCCCTTCCGGCAAAAGCTTTTGATCGGCATGTTGAGGGGATGAGAATCAGATGTATGGCAGCATAGTCTTTTAGTATAAGTGGGAGATTGTTAGAATGTATACTAAAAGTCTAGATTTTGGTATAAACATTTATTTTGAAATAAGAATCACATTGGTCAAATGTCTACAATTATATGCCAAATGTAGTTGTTCATTTAATTTATATTGAAGATAATATGGTGTGTGGTGTCACACAGAAGATCATGTTATCAGTTCCTTATAAATTATATATAGTTGCTCACAACGAAGATGGAATGGGGCAAACCATTGGAATGGTTGTAGTGTAATTTGGTATTAGTTTATCTTAACTATAAAATTATACTAGTACACTTTGAGTGTATTGAGCAGGACCATTTAAGGTTATTTTTTTTATACTGACTGTAAAAAAAATAGGGTCTGTGTTATTATGGATGTGCGTACTCTTAATCATGATATAATAACAAGCACATATACTTAATATTTATTTATTTAATTTATCAATACGTGAGATTTAGTTCGTTAAATCAATAGGCCCGATAAGTTGGGAAATGATATTATTTATATGGTGTGTTGTTGATTATAGAATGAAACTGTGTCCTAGTGATCTAGGTTGATGATGTCCCCTTGAGGAGCTCATAAGGATTGTCATGTAAACCCAGCAAGTGGACTTAGTCCGACATGACAATAAGGTTGAGCGGTACTGCTCTTGGAGCTAAATATTAATTAAGTGAGTTGTCAGTAACTCATTTAATTAGTGGGCATTCGATATCTTAAACACAGGGAGACTAACGCACTCATGATAAGAAGGAACCCATATTGTAATATGAGATTGGTGCGGTAGTGCAATAATAACTCTTTAGTGGTATGAGTTATTATTGATGAACTTGAGTTGGGTGTTCGGGGCGAACACGGGAAGCTCAAGCTCATCGGGAGATCAAAACCAATTCCTCCTCTCGGTCCCTGTTGTAGCCTCTTATTTATAAAGCCTTATATCTACCCAAAGCCCAGCTTCTTAACCAAGCTTAAGGGTCGGCCACATCCTTTCTTGGAGCCCAAGCAAGGGGCCGGCCAAGCCAAGCTTGGAGCTCAAGCTACGGCCAACCAAGCCTTGCTTAGTGCCCAAGCAAGGGGGCGACCATATAATAAGAGAAAAGGAAATAAAAGGGAGTTTTTATTTTGTTAAAAACTTTCCTTTTATGATGTATTCCACATGATTTTAAAAGAGAGTTTTAAATTTTAAAATCTTTCCTTTTATAGCTTTCTACAAAGGATTAAAAGAGATATTTGAAATTTTTTCTTATTTGTAGTTATCTATAATGTTTAAAAGAAAGATTTTAATTTTAAACTTTCCTCTTTGTAACCATGATATAAAAGGAGTTTTATTTTAAATCTTTTCTTTTATAGACATCCACAAAAGAATTTAAAAGAGAAGATTTTAATTTTACAAAACATGTCTTTTATAGCTAACCATAAAAGGGATTTTAAAAGAGAGATTTTAATTTTTTGTTTAAAATCTTTCCTTGTTTGATGCACAAGTGGTGGCCGGCCATGTAAAGGAATAAAAGGAAGTTTTAATTTTTTTACTTTAAAACTTTCCTTTTTTGGATTCACCAAGGATTATAAAAGAGAGGGAGAGGGTGCCTCATAAAAAACAACCTAAGCCTTGCATCCTCTCTATTGTGGCCGAAACTCCTCTCTTCTATTCCCTTGGTGGCCGGTCATCTTCTTTCTTTCTTCTCCTTTTGTTTTCTCTCTTGGAGGTCGGCGGCATCAAGTTTGGTTTTCTCTTGGTGGTCGGTTGTTTGAAGGAGAAGAAGAAGAGAATGAAGCTCTCTTATCTAGTGTCCCTTGGAGGTTAGTTGGTGGCCGAAACTTGGAAGCAAAGGAAGAAGCTTGGGTGGATTTCATCTTGGTAGATCGTCGCCCACACGACGTCCAAGAAGAGGAGAGGAATACAACAGAATATCAAGAGGTCTATAAGCTACTAAGAAAGGTATAACTAGTTATTTATTTCCGCATCATAACTAGTTCATCTTCTTTGTATAGATCTTGAAAAACCAAATACAAGAGGCTATTGGTTTTAGGTTATCGTTTTGTTATCGATTTTATTTTTTGATTTCATGTTTCAATATTGTGCTTCTATTGAGGTCTTTGTAGTTAAACCTAGTTTACTGTAAGAAGTTAAATATCTGATTTCTTTGAAAGACTTTGTCTAGGAAGTGGTGGATGATCCCACACCCAAGAAGGCCTAGTGCCTCGCCATGTTTAACCTGGAAGCCGATCTTTGAAATAGATATTTAATCAAATTTTGTAATATAGTTTAACTTAGGAAGATCACATCGGTCATACTTGGAGTAAATGTTAAGTATCATTTCCAATCCAAGTTTAACTTCTGAAAAACAATTTGGATTAATAATGTTAAGCATCGTTTGCAATCCAAATTTAACTTCAATAGAGCACATGGGTAGTTAGGATAGTTCTATGCTTGTACAAATTTTTGTATAGGGGAAATAGAACGGTATTCCGAGTAGCAACCAACAGATCTACCAAGACAACACCACCCTCGTTCTCTTCTCGATTTCCAAACCACCGACTACAAAAGGAGGCTCTAGGATGGGGCACCTTCTAATCTTCTTCCTTCTCTTCTTCTTCCTCTTCTTCTTCCTCTTCTCCAATCTGCCGACCACCAAGTAGGAGGGAGCGTCGGCCACCAAGGAGGAGGGGGTGCCGACCGCCAAGGATAAAGGGGGCGCCGACCCTAGCTAAGGAGAAGGGGAGGGGCGCTGGCCCTAGGTGAGGAGGAAAGGGAGGGGCACCGGCCACAAGGAGGAGAAGAGAGAAAATTAGGTTTTAGGGGCCACCACCTACTCCTTTTTATAGGATTGTTGTTGGTTACAAAGAAAGAAAAATAACATAATTCTGTTACGAAAAAATCTCTCTTTCTATAACCAAGTTAAACCAAACCGGATGGGTGAATGTGAGGCCTTATATAGAGGCTACAACAGGGACCTAGAGGAGGAATTCGTTTAGGCCTCCTAATGGGCTTGGGCTTCCTGTGTTCGGCCCGAATACCCAACCCAAGTCCATCAATAATTACTCATACCAGTAAAGAGTTATTATTGAACTACCACATCAATCCCATATTACAATATGGGCTCCTTCTTATCATGAGTGCGTTAATCTCCCCATGTTTAAGATATCGTATATCCGTTAATTAATTGAGTTACTGATAGCCCAATTAATTAACATTTGATTCCAAGAGTAGTACCACTCAACTTTATTATCATGCTGAACTAAGTCACCTGCAGGGTTTACATGATAATCCTTATGAGCTACTCAAGGGGACATCATCAGCCTAAATGATTAGGACACAGTTTCCTTCTTTAATCAACAACACACCATATAAATAATACTATCTCCCAACTCATCGGGCCTATTGATTTAACGAATAAATCTCACCCATTGATAAGTTAAAGAAATAAATACTAAGTATACGTGTTTGTTATTATATAGGGATTAAGAGGACGCACATCTATAATAACAGAGGTTCTGTTCTTTTATGTAGTCAGTATAAATCGAATAACCTCAAATAGTCCTGCTCAATACATACATAGTGTACTAGTGTAATTTTATAGTCAAGATAGACTAATACCAAATTATACTACAATCTTTCAATGGTTTGTCCCAATCTATCTTAGTTGTGAGCTACTATTTATAATTTATAAGGAACCAATAACATGATCTTCTGTGTGACACCACACACCATATTATCTACAATATAAATTAAATGGACAACTGCATTGACATATATATAAATATAAAATGTAAACATTTGACCAAAATGATTCTCATTTCAAAAACATTTCCAAGCAGATGTCCATACAAAAGCTAGGCTTATAGTATACATCCCAACAGGAGCTTGCTTTTTTCTATCTGTAGTTTCTTGAATGCCTTCTTAAAAATAATATTGACTGAGTTGCCTATGTTAATAAAGGTATAGTGTATGTTTTAATTGATTATAATAATCTTAATAATTAAAACATCATCATGGGGTATTTCCACTCCTTCCAAATCCATAGGCCGAAAACTAATCTCAAACCCTTGTGCTTGTTCCTAGCTACAACCGATTGTGTGAATTTTCTGTCGATAGGCGTGTGACTTTCTCACCTGGTTGGAGTTTCCGTCGATCGGACGTCCTGCAATCATACTAATATCCCCTCGAGCAGTGTTATTGCGAGTTTCTTCTTGCCGCATTAGGGGATGCTCCTGTTCAACTCGAGCGAGGGTCTGGTTCTCTTATTGTTGGGGTGTTAGTTAGCACCGCTTGACATCTTGGTGGTCCTTTTGTAAAATACCGAAAAAATGGTGAATAATAATAAGGGAATTTTTCAGAATTTTTAGATATTTTTCGAGAATTTTTCAGAGCTCGTATGGACGAGTTTACGGGGATAAAAACGGGGTCCCGGGAAAGCCTGTTTAGGCTACCCAATTTAAGAGAGGAAAAGTTTGATTTCTTTTCCCTTTTGTTTTTGTTTTTCTTTATTTTATTTATTCTATTCCCTCGACGTTTCTCCTCCCTTCTCCCCTCATGCGTGCCCAAACCATGGGTCGAATCTCTTCCTCTCCCTAACCGGCACCACGGGGGTTTCCTTCCCCTTTTTCCTCTCCTCTACCGACGCCAACCCCCTCCCCTGTGCACTAGCTGCCAGCCACTGAGCGCCCTCCGATTACCACCACCATGCCCTAGCCATTCCCGATAGCACCTTCTCCCTCTCTTCTGTCGTCACTGTGAGGCCTACGTCGACCATCACTGGCAGTTACCCTCATCTATCTTTGATCCACTGCTGCTTATCATCGGAGGTGCTGCCACCAGTTGTTGTGGGAGAGAGCCATCACACCTCTTCAGCCGATCTAGTAATCGATGGTGTCAGAGTCGCCGATCTCCTGTGCACTGCTGCCCTCTCCATTTTCCAATCACAGTCACCAACCATGAGGTAGACGCCATCTCCTCTACTCTTCTTTCGATCTAGACGCTTGACGCCGAGAGCGGCTGCCAGGGCAATGCACATCTGTAGGAGAGAAGTCTGGGGTAAGGTTGTTGGATTGAGCTTGATTAGATTACAAGGTTAATTGACAGATTTCTAAGTTCAGGCATCTACTCATGTTGGACAGCGATATTGCACTAGTTCGGTCACCATTACCGCAGTGAACGTGCTCCGACACTGATCAAGCAGGTAATCTTCTAGAAATTAATGAGTTGTTGGAGGTCAATTCATTGTTTTATCATACTGCTGCAAATTGAATCAAAAGATAGTTGGGATTGGTCCTAATGGTGGAACGATTAGAGTTAATGGAGCTAACCATAACTGATCGATATTTAGTTTGGGATTTGAGTTAGCTAATAAATTTATATAGTTAGCTAAATCTGTATATCATGTGTTGCAGGACTTTGTTTGGAGACAAACGTCTGGATACGAGATTTATTGCGATACAGACTACATATAAAGGCGGGTACTTTGACTTATCTTTGATAATATAATGTTGATATGTTTAGTAGGTTATAACCTTTAGTAAGGATTATGTTCGTCTTTGCTTCGGTTGGTCACTATCCGATACCTGTTACATGCTCGTTTTGTATACTTATTATGCACTTTTTGTTAGTACCTACCTGATTATACATGCTTATAGGGGTAGTGACACAACCATGTGTTATTATGTTCAGAATCTAGTTTTTTTATACCTTATCTGATCTGTGTACCTTTGATTTGGTTCATGGTCCTATGGTACACATTTTACATATATATGGATATTGCTATGTTGTTCAGGATTTTGCCATGCTTAGTGTCATGCATCATCTCGCATGATTGCATGCGGTGCGATAGTCAGCTCCATTATTGTTGAGCACATTGCTAGTTACATAGATCTGCACACACCACCACTCATGGGTTAGTGGTATATCAGGCAAGTGTGTGGCAGTTCTGCTGTTAGGTTCCGTTGGTCTGGTGACTCAGCATGGTAGCCGGCAGTGTAACGACCCAATTTTCCCTATTTTGAGTTCTAAAAGTCCTTATAAAAATCTGGAAATGCTTTTAAAATATTCTAGAGATTTTTAGGAATTTTTAGAGTATTTTTATGTAATTTTTGGAGTTCGTTTGGTATTTTTACCCAGAGGAAGAAGTTTTAAAAACAAAAAAAAAATAATAAAAAATATATACGTTGAAGCCGGGTTTTGAACCCAAGACCTCGGACCCGAACCAGGTTTTAACCGGACGCAGCCGACCAGCCGAGCTACGCTCATTTTGTTAATCATATATAGAGCGATATATATTTAAGTAATAGTTAGGAACAGTAAAATAATAGGAAATAAAATGGTTGCAGCTGGGATTCGATCCCACGAGTTGGGCTTTAAGCAGAACGCAGCCCACCAACAGACCAGCCGCGGGTTTGTTAATAAAACCCGAATCAAGTTGTATTTAAGCAATAGTTAGTTAACAGAATATTAAAGTTATAAGAAGAGAACTTAGGTTTTCCCCGTGACAAAATCTTCTCCTCTCCTCCTCCTCTCGCGACGGCGCTTCTCCTCTCGGGCGAAAACAGAGACGAAGCTAGGGCTTCGTCTCCGGCGGCCGGCGAGCACCCTTCTCCGTGAGTTCTTCATACCTTTGTGATCCTCTCGTCGAGGAGATCAAGAAGATACCAAGAGATCGTCGAGGAAGCATATATCCGAAGCCCTAGAAGCCTCCTTCTTCTCGGTTGTAAGTCCAAGAACAGCGAGGTGAGTTGCTTCTCACCTGCAGTAGGAGTTGTTCGAGCTTTGATTCATTTTCATGGCTTTCGGATTCTTGTTTTCTTTTGGATTCGAAGCAAGTTTGAGGGGTTTGTTTCCTGCAGGCTTGTGTTGGAAATTCAAATTTGATCAAGGATGATTTTATGTATAGTTTCAGAATGTTGGACTATATTGATAGTGAGGATGTCAATTGATGTTGTTCTGTCGTTGAATTGCCATGAAACTGGTGTGGTATTCGGTTTAAATGAGTTCTACAAGTTGTAACATTGTCCTGTCATTCGGAATAAACAAGTTTAGTTACTGGTTTTATTAAACTCAAGTTATAGTCCTTATACATGGGGTTCTGGATTCTCTATATGTGGTGTAGTATTCACTATATGGTTTTCCAGTATGTGGTCAAATGATTCTTATAGTTTTCTTGTCGTGGAACAGAACAGGAGGATTAGTGGTGGTTTAGGCTTGCTTTTAACTTCCTTACTGCCATGAATATCATATCAGATTAAAATGTTATTTAGAGATTTTATAATTAAGATTTTAGTTAGCTGTGGTGACCATGTATCTATGATTTCACTGATTTATGGGCATGCATAACTTGAGGATTTGAATCTCTCTGTATATGTTTCACTCTGAGCTTTAATTGCCTCTGCACAAGTTAGCATTAAGGTTATCTGGTTCCTGCAATTATCATTAGGCTTAATAGTATAGTTTTTAGTTAAGTTGTATGTGGATTTGTACTTAGCTTGTGTGCAGATTTTTGCTAGAGTTTATGTGCAGAAATTTATCAGCTAAGAATGCAGAATTTTGAGTAGTGTGTTATGTAGATTCTCAGTTAAGTTTTGCATTTAGGAGCAGTGCAGATTTTTGCATATTGTAGCAAATGCAGATTTTCAATAAGAGTATATTTTCTAGTTATGTTTGTTATGAGTTGAGCATGATCAGTTTTCTTTATTACTAGATACACATGAGCAGTTTTAGTTTTCATTGCTGTTTAGTATTTCCTGATGAAGCATGATATTCTGTTAATTCCATGCAGCAACGATTCCTTTATTTTCTAGATTCTATTGCATGCCTAGTAGTTGAATTGGTTTTACTTTCACAGCATGCTTAAGTTGTTCTAGTTTCCTATTTGCTATTGGAATAACATGAGCAGTTCTATTTTTATAGCATGCAGATTTTTATAAGTAAAATATGCAGATTTTGATAGGCTTAATATGCAGATTTTTGTTAAGCTTTGCATGCAGATTTATGTTAAGCTTTGTATATAGATTTTCAGTACGTAGGGTGTGTTCTAGTGCACACCAGGTGCTTGATAAAATGCTTAGCTCAATATAATGCTACAGTAGGCATTTTAATAGCTCAGTTAATGCAATAGAAGCATTTAAAATAACTTATTTAGTCTTGCTTGACTTATATGGGACTACGGTCCAATGGGTGGGCTCCACAATCGCCTCTAGGTTCAGATAACCTAGTTCTAGGTTCGAGATAACCTAGTAAAGCAAGATAAGAAAATTAGCTATGAAATCAGTATTTTATTTGGCACTGTATCGGATTAGATATCCATTGGGTTGGGCTCCCGTCCCTAGGTTTAGATAACCTAGTAAACCCTACTAGACTCGGAACTTGCAATCCGGGTTTAGTTAGGGATGCTATAGCAAGTACAGATTCTTGGGCCCATCAGCAGCATGATTATTATTTTGATCTATTACGTAAATAGTTTTCAAAACTTCACAAATTAGTTATGTGAATACAAGTTAGACTCAGTTTAGCATTAATTAGATCAGCTAATGTATCAGTTCAGTTTCCTATTGATACACAGGATAGTTCTATGAGTAGCTATACATGTTAGCTTTTCAGTTAGTTCCTTTGCTATTTATGAGCATGATTAGCTATACATGTTTAGTATTTCAGTTAGTTAGATTTCTTTGCTATTTATGAGCATGATTAGCTTTATATGTTAGCTTTTCAGTTAGTTCCTTTGCTATTTATGAGAATGATTAGCTATACATGTTTAGTATTTCAGTTAGTTAGATTTCTTTGCTATTTATGAGCATGATTAGCTTTATATGTTAGCTTTTCAGTTAGTTCCTTTGCTATTTATGAGCATGAGTAGCTTTACATGTTAGCATTCAGTTTTAGCATGTTTTTATTCATATACATGCATATCGAGTTTTTGTGAGTAGATAGCGCTCACTAAGCTTTATGCTTATAGACTGCATTTCCTCCTACTGCAGATAAAGGAAAAGCTAAAGTATGAAAGGAAGGCGACAAGGAGATGCTGTGACGGTGTGTGATGCCAGGACTATGGAGAGATCATGAGTTTGCTAAGGAAACTATCAAGACTCCTTTTGAGTTTTCTTTCAGTTATTAAGTTGATAGAGATTGTATTAGTTGTTTCCTTTGTCTATGTTGATTAATTGAGTCTATTCCGCATTGTTAGTTGAGTTATTTCCCATTGTTGGAGCTATATAGTTTCCTATTGCTAGAATAGTTTCTTTTTAGTGTCGTGTTATTATTTCTGCGTGGTTGTGAAAAATATGTTCCAGCCGCCTGTGGCTGTGTGTATAGTGTTTGTATCCCAGTTTGGGGACACCGGTACAGGGGAGACTCTGCCGAAATTTTTCGGTAGGGTTTTCCTAAAGATTTTTATCATACCGGTTAAGTAGAGTTAGTAAGTCAAGTAACGGTCGTCCTTAGAGTGTAGTAGTAGTAGGAAGGGTGGTCGTTACAGGCAGACAGTTCTACTCTGTTAGGCTCCGCTGGTTTAGTATAGCAGCGTGGTAGTCGGCAGACGGTTGGACTTTGTTAGGCTCCGTTGGTCCGCTCATGGGTAGTGCAACACAGCGTGGTAGCCGGCAGAGATTCCTCCCCGTCATGGTGTACCGGGAGATGAGAGAATTGTGCTCCCCCACTTATGATTTGGGGTAGGAGGATAGGTGTACTCTGACAGCATCACGTCCACTCGGTCACTCAACAGGAGCAGTGACGACAGAGTGCACGGTTGTCACAACCCTACCCACTCGGTCTCACCATCGTGTGTGAGATGGCTGACTGGCGTCAGGGGTGACCATGACATTGGCATCATACGCATTTATGCATTTAGTTATTGTGTTTGTTGCACTTATATGCTGCATTTGGATGGATGCATATGTTTGACATGCATACAGGATTTATGATACTCTCGGTCTAACGACCTGACTATTCTGATAGGAGGCCCTGGTGAGTACAGTTCTCTTCAGCCTTTTCTATTGTGCATTTCCAGCTTTTGTCCAGGAGACTGTACTCCATAGTTATTACTATTTGTTATAGTTTACTATACATGTCAACTGGTATCTGCTGAGTTGTTGAACTCACCCCGTGGACACTATCTTTTTCAAGTACCGGGTTGTTTATGGAGTCACTTGGAGTATCCTGTCTGTCGGTTCCCATGTCACATCAGGAGACTTGCCGTTCCCATTTATGTTTTATTGGTTTTACGTATCAGTGTATTTAGCCTTGTACTCCGGTTTTGTTTCTGGAGTGTTGTTTTATTGTGTTGTGTAAGCCTAGCCGGCTAGCAGTCTTTGTTTTTAGTCTGTATATGTTGTCCATTGTATTCCGCTGTGTTTGGTTTTGGTACAGCCGAGTGGGCTATTAGATTTACATATAACTGTGTGGTTGTGTTTTTGTTGTATCAACCGAGTAGGCTGCATATAAACTGCGTGGTTGTGTGTATATTCCAGCCGCTTGTAGCTGAGGTATATTTTGTATGTAGAAATGATTCCGATTGTTACCCGTATAGGGGAGATGCTGCCGGAATTTCCTCTGGCAAGGACTCCTTTAGGGCGTGACAATTTATTTGGTATCAGAGCTAAGTTGGCGATACTTGTTCGTATATCGTGTTACGAATTTCGGGATTTATCTAATACCAATTTATTGGTATCAGAGCACGATTTATGAGTTTTATTTCCTGTGTTTTGGATTTTGTGTTTTAGTTTTCTCGATGTGATTTTTTTCGAGTTTGGGAACAGGCAGCAGTAGGACATCTCCAAGCTATAGGAGGTATGTTGGTATATTGTTATCATATACTTCTGTTAGTGTATGCATTGTTGACTATGATAGTTATGACATGTATTAGCACTTTTTATTTAGTACCTGTCAGGTTGTTGTAGCACATATTACATGTGATGGGTTAGTCACTGGTCTTGGTCGAACTTAATAGAGATTAAGGGTTATAGTCTCTGGTGATTTTTCATATCATATCACCAGTAGTTTAAGCTTCTGTTACTACTAGTTGGTTAGGAGATGGAGGCACATACCAGCATCTGCTATTATTAGCTGTGTAGTGGATAGTATCTACATATTCATGTTAACTTAGCCAGTAGAATACCATTTTTTATCTTTGTGAATTTCATCAGTAGATAATTGATTTACTCTTGTTACATCGTTCAGAAGAAGTCTGATTTACACTTGTTGATTTGGGTAGTCGGAGAGTGATATACCTAAGTTGCTTGTGGAGGATTAAGATATTCTTGATTAGTTAGTAGATGACCGATTTAGTTTTGTTGGTCTGATCAGTAGAGGATTGTCATACTCTATTTTTAGAGGTTTGAATCTTTGGGTTATTTGTGCTTAGTTAGGTATCTAGAGCACATTTGAGTACATGTTTTGTACTTAATTGGAAAAGACTGAATTAACCATATACCATTGTCGGTTTGGTCAGTCTATAGAGGATCGATGTATCCTATTCCATATTGACTTTAATTTTAGACTGTATGTACCTAGTTGGATAACATAGAAGGTAGCATAGGGAATGTCAGGTTGATTGAGTTAAATATGTTGATTATTCCTATCTATGTTGTGTGTACATAGGATTGTTATGTGTTGTAGGAGTCCTGTGATAGACTGTCCATTTGCAAGTGGTATTTGTATACATGTTCCGATAGGGTTATTGTAGGTTCCTTGTGGATAATAGCTATGTAGTTTGGTGTACATGTTTGATTGTATTATTGAAGGTATCATGTCTACTAAATCTATGTTATGGTATGTGTACATGTGTTTGGTGTATTATGGGAGGTATCTTGTTGATTATATTTATGTTGTGTGTACACTCGCACCTATTATGATTTGTTGGAAGTATTACGTTGATTTTACCCTTGGCAGAGGTGTATATATGATAGGTGAATGTAGTTTGAGGTGTATTGTCGATTATACCTACGTGGATTTATGCACACGAGTTCGGAATGTATTTTTGGAGGTATCACGTTGATTTATACCTGTGTTATGAGTATGTTTGGTGTGTACTAATTGGAGGATTATGTCGATCATACTTATGTTGTGTATGCACATGTGTCAGGTGTATTGTGTTGGTGCAACCTTAGGTCAAGGTTGACCTGGTTGACCAGACTCGAGTTGACTTGACTCGAGTTGTGTTTTGATGTTTGACGAGTTATGTTTGACAATGTTTGACGTGAACAGAAAAGTTGTATCTTGATGTTTTACAAGGATACAAGCTTGGGAGATTGTGGGTGCAACCCGTGGTCAAGGTTGACCCGGTTGACCCGAGGTGAGTTGACCTGACTCGAAAAAGTCCAAGCAGGGAGCTTGGCACGGGAAAAGTCCAAGCAGGGAGTTTGGCATGGTGAAAAGTCCAAGCAGGGAGTTTGGCATGGTGAAAAGTCCAAGCAGGGAGCTTGGCACGGGAAAATTCCAAGTATGGAGACTTGGCACGGAGAAGTCCAAGTATGGAAGCTTGGCACATGGGAAGTCGGAGAGGGCTCGGTAGCTCGTTCTCCGGACTGTGGTTAGAGAGGGCTCGGGAGCTCGTTCTCTGGACCGGATGGAAGTCGGAGAGTGCTCGGTAGCTCGTTCCCCGAACTGTGGTCAGAGAGGGCTCGGTAGCTCGTTCTCTGGACCGGATGTGGAAAGTCCTGGTGAGTGAAGCCAGGCAGACGGATAAGTCCAGGTGAGTGAAGCCAGGCAGTGGAAAAGTCCTGGTGAGTGAAGCTAGGCAGTTGTGAAAACCCTAGTGAGTGAAGCTAGGTGAAAGTCCTGGTGAGTGAAGCCAGGCAGTGGGAAAGTCCTGGTGAGTGAAGCCAGGCAGTGGGAAAGTCCTGGTGAGTGAAGCCAGGCAGTTGGAAAGTCCTGGTGAGTGAAGCCGGACAGATTAGAAATCCTGGTGAGTGAAGCCAGGTGAAAACCCTAGTGAGTGAAGCTAGGTGAAAGTCCTGGTGAGTGAAGCCGGGCAAGGAAAAATCCAGATTGATCAAGCATGATCGGTCATCTAGTGTTGAGAAGGTCAAGTAGGTCAAGGGAGTGACCGGATACTTGGCACGAAGAGAAAATTCCAAGTGGGTCAAAGGGATTGACCGGACACTTGGTGGGGAGTCTTAGCAGGTCAAGGGAGTGACCGGATGCTAAGCATGATGTACCAACAGGTCAAGGTTGACCGGATGTTGGTGTGGGAGACTTGGGACTTGGTATTGGGAAAAACCAAGCTCTGGATCGATCTGGGGACCGATCCAGTGATAGGGCTGATCGGTCTGGTGACCGATCAGTAACCAAACAGAATGGTTCTGTGGATTATCTGATCGGTCTGAAGACCGATCAGGAAGCAAACAGAAGAGAAGAAGGAGAAAGGCTGATCGGTCCAGGGACCGATCAGACTCCTCCTCGACCGGTCCAGGCTTAGCCTGATCGGTCCCCAAGACCGATCAGGGACAGTGTGGACCGATCAGGTTGGAGCCTGATCGGTCCAGGACTAGCCGTTGTGAGTGACAACGGCTAGATCTCGGTCTTCTGTGTCTTCTTCTGCCTTCACAGGTTTGCAGGTTCAGCTATATAAAGAGTCGAGCGACTCTACAGGCTCTTCTTCTTGCTTCTGTAAGTTCTTCCAGGTTTCTTCTGCGAGCTTTGCTGAGCTCATACTTCTTGAAGCTTTGCGTGAGCTTCCCTGCTGCTGGCATCCGTGAAGCTGCTGCTTCATCAACGGATCTCCAAACGAGAAGGCAAGCTTGTTTGTTTTACATTCATATTGTCTTGTGCTTCTTTGTATTTTGTGTACTTCTATCTTGCTGTTGCAAGAGTTATTGTGGTGAGGTTTCTCCACCCAGAAGGAGTTTATATTAGCCGATTTTCCGGGGTCTCATCCACCGACGGATTGATAGGCTTAGTCCACCTTACGGACACGCCGAAGAGTAGGAGTTTCATCTCCGAATCTCGTTACATCGTCGAGTTTGAGTTTGAGGTTTGATCTTTCCTTTTTGCGTTTCTATTTAGTTATTTCCGCTGCGCTAACCCTAATCGTAGGAAGAAACGAGCAATTTGGGGTCGGCTATTCACACCCCCCTCTCTAGCCGAGTACGACGATCCTAACAAGTGGTATCAGAGCAAGGTTGCTCTTCGACGGATTAACACCCAAGGGAGCACAAGCTAGAGAATGGAGTTATTTGGAGAAGACGTCACAATTCCACCTTTCTATGACCGCGACGACTTCGCGTATTGGAAGGTAAGAATGAGGTATTTTCTTATGACTAACCTTGAAAATTGGAGTTGTGTTCAATTAGGTTTCAAGCCTCCAATGGATAAGGAAGGAAAACCACTCGAGAAGAAGAAGTGGACAAGGGAACAAATCCACCATTCCACAATCAATGATGAGGTAATGAAAGTATTTGAATTCTCATTACCTAATGACATTCTATGTAAGATAGGTGGATACAACAACGCCAAGGAATTGTGGAACAACTTAGCTAAGTTCCATGAGGGGAACTCCACTTCAAGCCATGAAGAGGAGTCAAGTGAGCCAAGGAGTTCACATCATGGAGGGATGGATTTAGAAGTTGAGGGCTACTCAACATCTAAAGAAGAAGAGGAGGAGAGTTCCTCTTCAAGTTCGGAGCAAGGAGAAGAAGCTTCTACCTCCGGAAGGGATGAAAGAGAGAGCTTACATCCCACCTCAACCCTAGGTAACTCAAGCAATTTAAGTTCTAGTAAATTGCATATATTATGCTTTGAGTGTAGGGAACTTGGACATTACAAGAGTAAATGTCCAAAGAGGGTTAGGAAGACTCCACCGGCGCCAAAGATCAAGGAAGCCGGAGTCCCGATACGCAAGAGCAAGGAGCACGTGGTGTGCTTCCAATGCAAGCGAAGGGGACATTATCGGAGCCAATGTCCGAGGGGGAGGCAACCTCACAAGGACAAGAAGACGAGCACATCGATAGGGGGAGCTAAGGCAAACCCTAAGGTAATCTCTAAGGCACATTATTGCAATAATAATAAGACACATGCTAGTAGCCTTATTGCTATTGTTAATAATGGTAAGCATGATAACATTAGAAATCGATACACATGCTTAGGTGCCAAACATGTGAGCCTAGATAAGGATAACACTAGGAAAGCCAACCCTAGAATTAACCCATCTAAGGCTAAGGAAAACCTAGGTAGGAATCCAAAATCATCTAGATATATGCCTAGGAATACCTCAAAGAAAAATGATAAATTAAAGCTTGAGGTATTAGAGAAAGAAAATCAAGTCTTGAGGTCAAGACTTGACTCTCTAGAAAAGGCTCTTGAGGATTTGACTCTAGAGTCTAGGGGTCAAAAACCCAAGTCCAAGGACAAGAAAGGTTTGGGTCACAAACCTAAGTCCCAAGTGGTCAAGCCCACTTACCATGATGTTCCATTCGATTATGGAACAAAACCTAGGACAAGGAAGACCATCACCAAGGTCACAAGGGGAGTCACCCCTAGAGTTGATCTTGATGAGTCCCAAATGACCAATGTAACTTACCCACCCTTCTTACTTCTACTCTCTAAGGGCAAATGTTACCTAACTACAACTCTCTATCTAGTGTTACTAACACTATTATTAGAGTCAGTTAGATTTATCACGGTTCAGAGGAATTCCTACCGAAAAATTTCGACAGAATCTCCCCTGTACCGGTGACCAAATCTATAATACACAAGATATATACGCAGCCACATGCGGCTGGAACACATTTATTCACAACCACACAGTAATAAAAATCACAATAAAAACAAAGAAACTACTCTAGCAATAGCAATGACTACAGCACTCTACAAATAATAAAAGAGACTAGCTAGACATGCGGAAATAAACTCAACTACAATCCCAAATGTAATACAACATTAACAGAGGACTAAAAGAAAGTCTAGACAATTTTGCCGGCTACTTCTGGATCTCTCCACAGTCCAGACATCACACACCTTATTCACCACCACCATCCTGTCGCCTTCCTTTCATATCTTAGCTTTTCCTTTATCTGCGGTAGGAGGAAAAAACAAAAGATCTATAAGCGAAAACGCTTAGTAAGTACTAATCTATCTCACAAAAACATCGAAGTGCATAAAAAGAATGCAACAATACTAAAACTGAAATGCTAAAAGCAAAGCTGCATGTACTCATGGTATACAGAAATAAAACTGAATACTAAACATGCTCACTAACGGACAAGAAAGTAATGAAACAACTACTGTAAGCTTAGAATTAAAGAACTAAACTTTTATTGATTCTAAGCATAAAACTTGTTTCATTTTCTTATATCTTTATACCAGAAATTAATCTTTTAATTTCTCTTTTACCTTCTTCTTCTTTTCTTCTTGCTTTACTTATACTAGAAATTAATCTTTTAATTTCTCTTTCACTTTCTTCTTCTTGTTCTTCTTTTCTTTTCTTTTCTTTTCTTCTTTGGGCCCAGGCTTAGTACCATCTTTGTTTTGCGCGCTCTCTAATAGTGACTGGGGTAGCGAGCCTCCAGCCCTATGAGGATAAAGACCTCGGTCTTACCAGGGCCAAGACCTCGGAATTGGTCACCTGGATTTGTTTAACGACAACCTCGAAAGTCGGGTACTAGCCTCTTACTTTAATTTACTAGTTATCTCTTTTTAACTAGACTCTAGTCTTTTCTTTACTCATACTTCTCATACTCCTTTATTAGAACTTATTAGAATCCTATAAATATTTCTAACAAGTATAAGATTACAACTAACCAAGCATGCTATATGAAAATACACAAGAGAAGAAGATCTGAACTCTCTAAGCATGTTATTAAATAAAGCAAAGGAAAGCAAATCTGAACTTACTAATCATGCTATAAAATAGAGCACAGGAAAGCTAATTCAAACTTGCTAATCATGCTATAAAATAGAGCAAAAGAGAGCTAATTTGGACTTTCTAAACATGCTGTAAAATAGAGCAAAAGAAAGCTAACTTGGACTTTCTAAACATGCTGTAAAATAGGGCAAAAGATAGCTAACTAATCTTACTAATCATGCTACAAAATGGAGCAAAAGAAAGTGACTTTAAGCTTTCCATACATGGTGTAAAGTAGGGCAAAATAAACGAACTCTGAACTGATATAATAAGGTTATTCTTGCCCTTAAAACAGTAACAAATAATCTATCCAAACTTACTAGTATACTAAGTTGTGCATGCTCATTTAGTGGCAAGGGAAACTAACCGTGCAGGGCTCAAGTTAATGGTTGTTCATGATCATTGAAACTCAAGAAATCCAAAACTAAATGCTTAACCTCAGAATTGATCATGCACTAAACGGGAACGTAGTTTAAATCAAACAGTACAGCTAAGACTATAGCAAGAAGACTAACAGTATACTCAAAATATGAACCACTTCAAGCTCATTATGCAACCCATTTCATGCTCGTTGAATGTCAATCAAATTCTAAATTCTGATACTGCTTACTCATTTTAAGTGGTTGTTCATGCTTGTTCAACTACACAAGAAACATACAACTAAGAAATCTAAACTGTATGCTAGGATAACAGGACTGTTCATGTTCATGGAGGTAGCAAAGAAAAACCAAAACTAGAACTAAGATGTAACACATATAGCTATTCATGCTTGTTCGGTCATCAAAGGATCCGAAAACAGAAATACTAACAGAATATGAAATTGTATGCTTGTATACATATGAATTCGTTTAAGCTTATTGTAATTCATGGAAAATCTGAGATGCTACATGACTGATCCTGTTCAGCAAATAAGCAAACAACCCTTAATTGTACGCCTAAATTAAATAGCTATTATTGTTTAAGTAAACTGAAATTGTGTGCTTGGAATAGAAGAGCTGTTCTTGCTCCTTACCGTGACATCACAAGGTCTAAGCAGAAATTCTTACTGTGATACTAACCGGCCTTGATAAAACATAACCTGGAGAATCTAACTACTTGTTTAAACAACAATCAATTCATGTTATTTACACAGCATACACTATTAAACTACATGCTCAGAAAAATCCACTTGGATTAAAGATTCATGGCAACACCAAATCTTTACTGCGGCAAAGAATGCAAGATAGGGAAACCAAATCCGACAGCTACTCCTACCGCAGGTGAGTAGTAACTTACCGAGGGTTCTTGGACTTACAACCGACGGAGGAAGGGACCTAGGGTTCGAAGGCTTGGGATTCTCGGCCTCTTCTCCTGCCCGTGCGTTCGCCTTGCCAAGAGGAACTTGGGTTTGTGTAGAACCCTTGAAGAAGAACGCTCACCGGCCACTGGAATGAAACCCTAAATTCGGCTTCGCCTTCGTCCAAGCAACGCCGCCGCTGTCGCACGCGAGAGAGGTGAGGAGAGAAAGAATTTCGGGAGGAATTGTTTTGGGTTTTGGAAAATCAAAACCTAATTCCCTTTCTTATACTCGGGTTATAATTAATTACTATCTATGCTTTGATACCAATTCTCTCCATATTAGATTGACAAAGTCCGTGTAACTCAGCTGGTTTGGGTCGGTTTTGCTTAAAGCCCAGCTCATGGGTTCGAATCCCAGCCGCGCACTTTTATTCCCCTTTTATTCAAAACGCTCTAACTATAGCTTAAATATATTACACCTCCTATATAATTAACAAAGCTTTCGTAGACCGGTTGGTTGGCTGCGCTTTGACTAAGTCAGGGCTCGCGGATTCGAGTCTCGGCTGCCACTATTTCCTTCCTATTTATTCTTATTCCTAACTACTACTTATATACATATTTCTCCATATATAATTAACAAAAACTCACTGGCTCAGATGGTCGAGCTGCGTCCGGTTGGGTCGGGTTCGACCCGAGGTCACGGGTTCAAGCCTCGCCTTCAACGATTTTTGTCAAGATTTCTTTCTTTTTTGTAAACATACTAAACGACCTCCAAAAATTACGTAAAAATACTCTAAAAATTTCTAAAAATCTCTAGAATATTTTAAAAGCATTTCCAAATATTTTTATGGACATTTGGAACTTGAAATAGGAAAAATTGGGTCGTTACAATCCCCCATACCTTATAAAAAGTTCGTCCTCGAACTTAGAATAGCTCTGGATACTTCTGTCTCATACTGTCCTCACGCTCCCAAGTGACTTCCTCGTGCTTCTGGTTCTACCAGATGACCTTCACTAGTGGTACTTCTTTATTTCTTAGTCTCTTGACTGCTCTGTCTACTATCTGTGTAGGTCTGCTCTCATAACTAAGATCCTCTTGGATATGCACTGACTGAGGCTGAATCACTTGGCTCGGGTCATGGGGACACTTCTTTAGTATGGAGACATGAAATACATTGTGTATTGCTGACATGTCTTGTGGTAAGTCCAGCCTATAAGCTACTCTCCCAATCCTCTCTATAATCAGGTACGGTCCTACATAGCGAGGACTTAATTTGCCCTTCTTGCCAAATCTCATCACTCCCTTCATAGGAGCGACCTTGAAGGAACTGAATCTCCTACTTGGAATTCCAATGGCATACGGCGGTTGTCAGCATAACTCCTCTGTCTACTCTGGGCAGTCTCAATCCTCTGTCTGATCTTCACTTTGCTCTCTCTGTATGTCCTCAAGCAATGTGGACTCTAAGGTCAATGCAGGGAGTTGCCCTTCAATAATTTCAAGTCCAAAATCCGACAACTCCTTCTGCAGTGGCAGGGCTAATGATGACAAAGACATCAGGAATGCACTGGATTTTCTACTGAGTGCATCTGCCACTTTGTTAGCTTTACCTGGGTGGTAGAGGATTTCACAGTTGTAATCTTTGACCAACTCCAGCCACCTGCGCTGTCTCATGTTTAAGTCCTTCTGAGTGAAGAAGTACTTAAGACTCTGATGATCTGTGAAGATTCTACACTGAACTCCATACAAATAATGTCGCCAGAGTTTCAGTGCAAAAACCACAGCTACCAGCTCAAGATCGTGAGTGGGATAGTTCTTCTCGTAGTCTTTGAGTTGTCTAGAAGCATAAGCTATGACTTTTCCTTCTTGCATGAGTACAGCTCCTAAACTCATCTTGGAAGCATCACTGTAGATGTCGAAACTCTTGTCGCTCTGTGGAACAGTCAGAATGGGAGCACTGATCAATCTCTTCTTTAGCTCTTGGAAATTCTGCTCACATTTATCTGACCATTCGAATCTCTTGTTCTTTCTGGTGAGGGCTATTAGTGGAGAGGCTATCCTGGAAAAGTCCTCCATGAACTTCCTGTAGTACCCAGCTAAACCAAGGAAGCTTCTGATCTCTCTGACGTTCTTGGGTCTATTCCAGTTGTTGACCGCTTCCACTTTGGCTGGATCCACTTGAATGCCTTCTTTAGAAATTATGTGACCTAAAAACGCCACCTGATTTAACCAGAACTCGCACTTGGAGAATTTAGCATAAAACTGCTTCTGCTGAAGAGTCTGCAGTACTATTCTCAAGTGCGTGTCATGCTCCTCTGGGGTCCTTGAATAGACCAGAATGTCGTCGATAAATACGATGACAAATTTGTCAAGATATTCTCTGAACACTCTGTTCATTAAGTTCATGAAGGCCCCTGGTGCATTAGTCACACCAAAATACATGACTACAAACTTGTAGTGTCCGTATCTGGTTCTGAAAGCTGTTCTGGGTATGTCTCTTTCTTTCACCTTCAGCTGATGGTACCCAGAGCGCAGGTCTATCTTCGAGAACACTGTTGTTCCTCTTCATTGATCAAATAAGTCATCGATCCTGGGAAGGGGTACTTGTCCTTAACTGCTACTTTGCTCAGCGTTCTGAAATCTATGCACATTAGCACGGATCCGTCTTTTTCTTAACGAACAACTCTGGAGCTCCCCGGGGTGAATGACTAGGGCGAATGAAGCCTTTGTCAAGTAACTCCTGTAGTTGTTCTTGTAACTCCTTCAACTCTGCGGGAGACATGCAATACAGAGCTTTTGAAATTGGACCGGTTCCAAGAACCAATTCAATCTCAAATCCTCTCATTTATTGGGAGGTAGTCCAGGTAGATCTGCTGGGAATACCTCGGGATATTCACAGACCACCCGAACCCCCTCTTTCTTACCTTCTTTCTGTTCTTCTGCACTTACTTGACTGGGGCTCCGGGCTCCTTACTGTCTTGTCTTCTATCTTGGCTGGCTTGAACTCTATAAACTCCTTATAGTGCTTGTTGGTGATAGAACTCTTCATAGAACTCTAACTGAAAATATGCCCAGCTCATCTGATCGACTACTCTCTTGGTCTTTATCCTCTCCCACCACATACGAGCATCTCCAAACAGGCAGAAAGAGGCACACTTACCCTTCTCGACTTCTGGTCAGTCAAGAAGCTCCATTGTGCTCTCAAGTGTCTTGAACCAAGCCTGGGCATCCCAGGGCTCAGTCGTGCCTGAGAATCTTCCTGCCTTCAGCTTCAGCCACTGTATCAGGGATGCTTCCTGTCTTCTAGGTGTTGTGACGACTTCCAGGGCAACTGATGGGACTTCAGTCGCCACTGGGGTCTCCACATTAATGGTTGGGGGAGTGGGAGGTGCTAGCCTTTGATTGGCCATTCACTTGCTGCTGCTTGCTACTTGTCTCTGAAGTTGAGCAACAACTTCAGGGAGAATAGGCCCAGGGGTTCTGGGCTCTTCGTTCTCCTAAACTTGGTCCTCAGTATGAACGATACGGGGACGTCCTCTTCTTGACATCTAGTTATGCAAAGGAAAAAGACTAAATAACTTCTCTAACCCTTCTAATCATATATATATATATGAATAAAGAAAAGGGAAACTAAATCTTCTATCTTACTTTAGTACTCAAAAAAACAAGTACTCTATACTGCAGTTAATAATAAGGAAAGCAGAATAAAGAAACGATTTAAATACTTTCTTACTAGTAGACGGCGAGGATGATGCTGATGTGTGTGTGATGCTGGAGAATGGAACACTGCTCTGATACCAACTGTAACTTACCCACCCTTCTTACTTCTACTCTCTAAGGGAAAATGTTACCTAACTACAACTCTCTATCTAGTGTTACTGACGCTATTATTAGAGTCAGTTAGATTTATCACGGTTCAGAGGAATTCCTACCGAAAAATTTCGACAGAATCTCCCCTGTACCGGTGACCAAATCTATAATACACAAGATATATACGCAGCCACATGCGGCTGGAACACATTTATTCACAACCACACAGTAATAAAAATCACAATAAAAACAAAGAAACTACTCTAGCAATAGCAATTACTACAGCACTCCACAAATAATAAAAGAGACTAGCTAGACATGCGGAAATAAACTCAACTACAATCCCAAATGTAATACAACATTAACAGAGGACTAAAAGAAAGTCTAGACAATTTTGCCGGCTACTTCTGGATCTCTCCACAGTCCAAACATCACACACCTTCATCACCACCACCATCCTGTCGCCTTCCTTTCATATCTTAGCTTTTCCTTTATCTGCGGTAGGAGGAAAAAACAAAAGATCTATAAGCGAAAACGCTTAGTAAGTACTAATCTATCTCACAAAAACATCGAAGTGCATAAAAAGAATGCAACAATACTAAAACTGAAATGCTAAAAGCAAAGCTGCATGTACTCATGGTATACAGAAATAAAACTGAATACTAAACATGCTCACTAACGGACAAGAAAGTAATGAAACAACTACTGTAAGCTTAGAATTAAAGAACTAAACTTTTATTGATTCTAAGCATAAAACTTGTTTCATTTTCTTATATCTTTATACCAGAAATTAATCTTTTAATTTCTCTTTTACCTTCTTCTTCTTTTCTTCTTGCTTTACTTATACTAGAAATTAATCTTTTAATTTCTCTTTCACTTTCTTCTTCTTGTTCTTCTTTTCTTTTCTTTTCTTTTCTTCTTTGGGCCCAGGCTTAGTACCATCTTTGTTTTGCGCGCTCTCTAATAGTGACTGGGGTAGCGAGCCTCCAGCCCTATGAGGATAAAGACCTCGGTCTTACCAGGGCCAAGACCTCGGAATTGGTCACCTGGATTTGTTTAACGACAACCTCGAAAGTCGGGTACTAGCCTCTTACTTTAATTTACTAGTTATCTCTTTTTAACTAGACTCTAGTCTTTTCTTTACTCATACTTCTCATACTCCTTTATTAGAACTTATTAGAATCCTGTAAATATTTCTAACAACTATAAGATTACAACTAACCAAGCATGCTATATGAAAATACACAAGAGAAGAAGATCTGAACTCTCTAAGCATGTTATTAAATAAAGCAAAGGAAAGCAAATCTGAACTTACTAATCATGCTATAAAATAGAGCACAGGAAAGCTAATTCAAACTTGCTAATCATGCTATAAAATAGAGCAAAAGAGAGCTAATTTGGACTTTCTAAACATGCTGTAAAATAGAGCAAAAGAAAGCTAACTTGGACTTTCTAAACATGCTGTAAAATAGGGCAAAAGATAGCTAACTAATCTTACTAATCATGCTACAAAATGGAGCAAAAGAAAGTGACTTTAAGCTTTCCATACATGGTGTAAAGTAGGGCAAAATAAACGAACTCTGAACTGATATAATAAGGTTATTCTTGCCCTTAAAACAGTAACAAATAATCTATCCAAACTTACTAGTATACTAAGTTGTGCATGCTCATTTAGTGGCAAGGGAAACTAACCGTGCAGGGCTCAAGTTAATGGTTGTTCATGATCATTGAAACTCAAGAAATCCAAAACTAAATGCTTAACCTCAGAATTGATCATGCACTAAACGGGAACGTAGTTTAAATCAAACCGTACAGCTAAGACTATAGCAAGAAGACTAACAGTATACTCAAAATATGAACCACTTCAAGCTCATTATGCAACCCATTTCATGCTCATTGAATGTCAATCAAATTCTAAATTCTGATACTGCTTACTCATTTTAAGTGGTTGTTCATGCTTGTTCAACTACACAAGAAACATACAACTAAGAAATCTAAACTGTATGCTAGGATAACAGGACTGTTCATGTTCATGGAGGTAGCAAAGAAAAACCAAAACTAGAACTAAGATGTAACACATATAGCTATTCATGCTTGTTCGGTCATCAAAGGATCCGAAAACAGAAATACTAACAGAATATGAAATTGTATGCTTGTATACATATGAATTCGTTTAAGCTTATTGTAATTCATGGAAAATCTGAGATGTTACATGACTGATCCTGTCACTACAAGAATTTTTGCATTCAACAACACCCAATAGACAACGCTTTTTAATAAAAATGTTGTCGTTCTTTGTTTTACAACGCTTTTAGTGAAAAGCGTTGTCTATGGTATTTACTTTTTACTAAAGACAACGGTTTTTAATGAAGTGTTGTCTTTAGTGTTGTTGTTTATGGTCAAAGACAACATTTTTTTAAAAAATGTTTTTTAAAGTGTTGTGTATGTTTCCCCTAAACTCACTTAAAATAAATTCGCAGCCCTCGCTTTGCTAAACTCTAAACCCTCAACGCGCGCGCGCCTTCTCCTCACCACTCCTCTCCACGAGTTCTCCTCTCCACTCCTCTCCACGAGTGCCTTCTCCTCTCCTTCTCCTCTCCACGAGTGCCTTCTCCTCTCCACTCCTCTCCACGAGCGCCTTCTCCTCTCCACGAGCGCCTTCTCCTCTCCTTGCCGCGTGATCTCCTCTGAACCCTAATCTTGACCCAAACTCCTCACGCAAAACTACTCACGCCGGCCCAACTCCTCCAAGTCGACCCAAACCCTCAGTCTCTTCCGCTTCCTCCTCTTTCTCCCTCTCCTCCGCCTCCCCCTTCTCCTTCGCTCCCACCGCCGCTGGCGCCGCCTCATCTTCCGCCACTGGTTTCTCCCTAGGCGCTTCTTCCTCCGCCGGTTCCTCCCCATCTCTCTTCGGCCTCTCAACCTTTGGCTCCTCATCGGCCGCATCCTCAGCCTTTTCTACCTCCAGTCTTTTCTCGACGTCTGCTCCATCTTCCGCCGCTTCTACCTTCAGTCTTTTCCCGCCATCTGCTCCATCCTCCGCCTCTACTACCTCTAGTCTTTTCTCGCCATCTGCTCCATCCTCCGCCTCTACTACCCCGATCTCTTTTCCTCGCAGGCGGTCTCTTCTCCCAAACCCATCCCTTTTCCCTCAGCATCCGCCGCACCTTCCGCTTCCTCAAGCCCTAATTTTGGTTTTGGATTGGGGGCTTCGACTCCCAACTTCGGCTTCGGTTCGTCTTCCACTGCTGCCTCTCCGTTGTTTGGTACTTCCGCTTCCCCTCCGGCGCCGGCGCCGGCCTTGTCCTCGGCTCAGACACTGTTTGCTTCGTCAGCTAGTGCCGCACCTTCGGTGCCTTCGTTTGCTACGTCCTCATCTCCCCCCGCCTTTTCTGTGCCGACGACGTCTGCTCCAGCTCCATCCTTCGTATCCCCGTTTCCTGCCTCCTCCTCTGCGTCCCCTCTATTCTCTTCTTCTGCTACCGCTACCTCCTCTCCTGCCATCACCAGCATTTCGACCTCTCCTTTCTCCTTTGGAAGTGGCAGTTCCTTTGCTCCGAGTTCGTTCGATGCCGTGTCGTCTGGTAGTACTACTTCTGTTTTGTGAATGATGATGTTTTAATTTGTGACAACCATCCATCTGGATTATTGGTGTTATCTGATCGTTAACTTGACGTCGCTCTCTGTGTTTAACCTTGTTGTAATTGATTTTTTATTAGGATATGTCAGTGGTTGGTGTTCCAGACTGCTTGCTCGACTAAGGTTACTCGTCGCTTTGGAATTGCTATGGCCACTTGGGTAGAGAAGGTCGGGGCTCAAGGGGCCTCTGTTGTTGTGAAGGGTGTTTGCTACGACAATCCGATTGGGTTCACTCGGGCTGTAGGATTTCCAGGGTCTTATTTACACAGTTGCTAAGATCATGAATCGTTAGTGCGGCGGCTGGTTAATAATTTACTGGTTAACCAACTAAGCTCTGTATAAGATTTAACTGTACCTGGGCTATTCAAATAAACTATCTCAATATCGACGAATATTAGCGTTAGAAGAAAGGAACAAAGCTTAAATGCTGTTTAGCAGCAGTTTAGTAATTTAGAGATTGATCATATGGAAACTAATCCAATTCAGAAATGTTCATATATACAAAAAAAGAGTAAAGTAATTAAGCAGTCGCCGGAACTTTCTTGGGTATCAAAGAAAAGGCTGGAGGTTAAATATATTTGCATTAACAAAAAAAAAAACACTTTTCTTTGTCAATTTGTGTTGAATTTAGGCCATTAAACGAAAGTATTTTCTTCAACTATATATGATATACAAATTAAAAGTTGATATTACTTATTCCAAACAGTCTGGTAGTATGGTTTCATGGTAAATTACTTCTCCTTTGAAAGTATGATGATGTTTTGTGAATGATGATGTTTTGGAAAAATTGTCACTTAGGTGAAAGGATGTTTTCTGGATTAATATGCAAGTACAAAGCACTGTATTATATGTTATTCTGTAAAGTTCTGTCAGTGTAAATTATCTAGTTTCTTTATCTAGCTTTTGTTCCACTATTGGGTTTGTTTTTCTAATAATTACTCGTGCAGCAAAATACTGAGCAAGAAGCTGTAGATCTTATAATCAGGTAAAGTAGAAAAAGTTAACTACTTCATTATGCTTTCATCTTAGTATTTGTATATTTGATTTGTCTTCTTTGAACCAGCTTCAAGTCAAAAAGCCAGATCCTCTAGATAGCTGTTAAAAATAAGGTATTATTTGGTTTGTCAGTGATCTTAATATTTGGTAATTGATGCTCACGACAGAGTTCCAACGCTGCATGATTACCTTGTTCAAGCAGATTGCTCACTCATGAGTGCATAGTTCCACAACTCTTCTTTCTTATGATGATCTTGTTCTTGCAGATTTGTGTTTCCTCTGTGGACCCTTTGGCATTTCCTTCTGCAGTGGAAGCAGGTGCCCAAATGGTTAGGATGCGATGAACTTGACTGGTTTCGATCGGATTGTCTGTCATACCAAACATTAAAATCCTTGTGCTAAATGCAGGTGGAAATTGGAAATTATGATTCTTTCTACGAGATGGGAATTCAGTTTTCCCCTGAACAGGTATATGAATCATGATCGTACTTTTCCTTGCAGTTCCTCGAGTATTTTCAGCTATTTCTATCTCGTCACTATTCTGTGGTGCCATTGTCAGATTCTAAAGCTCACTAGAGAAACTAGAAGGATTCTTCCATCCATTACACTGTCTGTAACCGTGCCACACATGCTTAGTCTCCCTGATCAGGTAGCTCATTTATTTCCTCGTAAACTGAGATTTGTCACTAACACAATCTCTCGTTGTTTTTTGTTCAATTTAAAAAGGTGAAGCTAGCAGAGTTGCTGGAACAGGAAGGTGCTGATATAATCCAAACTGAAGGAGGGAAATACTCAAGTCCATCAAAACCTGGTGTCCTTGGTTTGATCGAGAAGGTAACAACAGTACGAATAAGAAATCTTAGCACACTTGTGATGAAAAATGTGATATTTTTCCTCTTTAAAATGTAGGCCACACCAACGCTAGCAGCTGCATACTCCATTTCCCGAGCAGTTCAGATTCCAGTTATGTGCTCATCTGGATTAAGCGCTGTCACTGCACCTATGGCTTTAACAGCAGGAGCAGCTGGTGTGGTATGCGTTCTTTTGCTTTCTAATCTAATCATTATCTGCTACTAGTGAAAGAAATATAGACTCTTTCAGATTCTCTTGTGTTCTTGATTATCTGCTACTACTTCATTGTCAGAAGTAGTTGAACACTAACACTTGGACGCCAACATTTTTGAGTTGGCGCCTAGATTTGACCATCTAACAGACACGGCTAAAGGATCAACTTCTATGAACACCCTTAATAACTTATACAGATATTTGTGAACAATTAGGTTGGTGGCTATCATTTATCCTCCCTTTTTGTTGTTTTTTCCATGTACCCAATGCAGCTTTCATTTCAAAGGTTCCAAGCTGATGAACAAGGATGGGTGGACACAATCAAGTCAGTGCGATTTGGAGGAGTTGTCAGGATTAGTACCATGGATTGGCTTGGGCAATCTCAATATTTGCGTCAAACTGTCTTCTGGCCTTCCCTATCATCTGCAGTATCTGAGGTATACTATGCACATTTACCGTGAATTTTCCTTATTGAGCTTGGGCTAGTGATGATTACGAATGTATTTTATTTCAAGAACCGTATAAGCAAGTGTTCGTGCATCTAGTTTTATAACAATGCACTTCGTATCTTTGATCTAAAAAGCTTCTGAAACAAGTCATCTTCTCCAAGCATGCCCTGGTCAACATGCTAGTCACCTACTGGAGTCATTTCCTCGATGGCACGGATGAATACCTGAAATCCATCCTCTACTCCACCATTCTTTGCCACTCCTCAAGCCGAAACAACTGCAAAGGTAGAGTCAACATCAAGTATTACATTGTGCCTGGCTACAAGAAGACCGGGGCCACAAAATCCAATAAAGACAGGTCAAACATCAAGTAGCATTTTGTAACTTATTCCTCTTAGGTTATATGCTTGGTTAATATATATGCTTAGAACTTGTAAAGACAGGTCAAACATTAATATGCTTGGTTAATATATCCATCTACAGCACTCCTTTTCTACTCCCCTGCTTTGTTCCTTTCTGTTTGATCTTTTGTCTACTTCTCTAACCGGGCTTCTAGCTACCCCTTTTGTGTTTCTGGTTTCTCTCTTTTGAATCTTTATGGACAGATCGAGCAGAATATTCGTGCTTGGCAGTGTAGATCGAACTGCATATGCGAAAGGCATCAGAATCAAGGAAGGGAGCGGAGGGTTTCCCAAAGTTCCTTTGATTTCTCCAATTCTCCTCATGGCAGGTTTATCAATCTGCCCCTTTCTCTTCTACTTGTTCCGTAATTTCTGTGTAAAAGGTTTAATGAATTATTTCCGATTTTTTAAGATTTAAATTTTATGTTGTATATATATCACAATATCACACGAGGCTTAATGATCACAATTTTTTTTTTGAAAGCAACGGATAGGGAGATCCACCGGTAATATGTATCCTACTATATATCCAGTTATGAATTGATCATTGCTTTTGTAATGTGTTCCTCCTCAGTTTATTGAAAATTGAAATTGCCGTCTATGGGTGAATTATGTATGTCGACGAGCTTATATATCGCATGGTTATTGTGCAATGCCACAGAGATTTATCTCTTTGGAGCCTGCATCACTTCTTTGAAGCTTCTGAATGGTAAGGACCTGCTCTTTGTTCAATCTGATATGTTGTGTTTTTAATGGACATAAACAGATCAGGTTCTGATAGTTCTTGTTCATTGTTATCTCTTCACATCTTTTATAATTTCTTTCTGATGTAGCTCAGCATCTAAATTTCAGGGATTAGCACAGAACTAATGCCAATTTTTTTATTTTGATGCAGTGTTTAAAGAGCTTGAGTAGAAGTTGGCCCTAAAGAAAACTTGTCAGTTACGATATAAACACACTTACGGTATGAATTACATGTATATATAACATTGACATATTATTTAGTACGAGATTTACATGTATGAAAGTTTTCATACAAAATTTCTTGATTGCCTACAACCCCAGGTGTGCTGATGACAAGTTGAAGAAGATGGCTCTAAGAGTGATAGCTGAAAGCCTTTCAGAAGAAGAGATTGCTGGACTTAAAGAAGCAATTCCATGCGATGGACACCAACAACAGCGGTTAGTCAATGATGAGGTTTTGTAAAACTTGTGTGTTTGAAAAATTATTGTCATGAAGTTAAGGATAACTTGTATGATACAAATTTAATTTGTGGATCAATATGTATACATTTTGTTTGTATAATATAAAGTTTTATTTATTTGTTAAATAGTCTTATTATAAAAATGATTGTGGTTGTGGATATTCAATTATATGTAAATTTTGAGTATTTTTATAATTTTGAGTATTTGGACAACGCTTAAAAAACAATGTCTTTGAGACCAACCACAACGCTTTTAAAGCGTTGTCTTTGATATGTGCATTTTTACAACAGCATCTTTAACAACGCCTTTTAAGAACGAATAGACAACGCTTAAAAAGCGTTGTCTTTGTGACCAACCACAACGCTTTTAAAGCGTTGTCTTTGATATGTGCATTTTTACAACAGCATCTATAACAACGCTTTTTAAGAACGAAAAGACAACGCTTAAAAAGCGTTGTCTTTGTGACCAACCACAACGCTTTTAAAGCGTTGTCTTAGATATGACTTTCTACAACACCATCTACAACATCACTTTTTAAGTACATACGACAACGCCAAAAAAGCGTTGTTGTTTAGCTTTTTTCTTGTAGTGTGTTCAGCAAATAAGCAAACAACCCTTAATTGTACGCCTAAATTAAATAGCTATTATTGTTTAAGTAAACTGAAATTGTGTGCTTGGAATAGAAGAGCTGTTCTTGCTCCTTACCGTGACATCACAAGGTCTAAGCAGAAATTCTTACTGTGATACTAACCGGCCTTGATAAAACATAACCTGGAGAATCTAACTACTTGTTTAAACAACAATCAATTCATGTTATTTACACAGCATACACAATTAAACTACATGCTCAGAAAAATCCACTCGGATTAAAGATTCATGGCAACACCAAATCTTTACTGCGGCAAAGAATGCAAGATAGGGAAACCAAATCCGACAGCTACTCCTACCGCGCGCAGGTGAGTAGTAACTTACCGAGGGTTCTTGGACTTACAACCGACGGAGGAAGGGACCTAGGGTTCGAAGGCTTGGGATTCTCGGCCTCTTCTCCTGCCCGTGCGTTCGCCTTGCCGAGAGGAACTTGGGTTTGTGTAGAACCCTTGAAGAAGAACGCTCGCCGGCCGCCGGAATGAAACCCTAAATTCGGCTTCGCCTTCGTCCAAGCAACGCTGTCGCACGCGAGAGAGGTGAGGAGAGAAAGAATTTCGGGAGGAATTGTTTTGGGTTTTGGAAAATCAAAACCTAATTCCCTTTCTTATACTCGGGTTATAATTAATTACTATCTATGCTTTGATACCAATTCTCTCCATATTAGATTGACAAAGTCCGTGTAGCTCAGCTGGTTTGGGCCGGTTTTGCTTAAAGCCCAGCTCATGGGTTCGAATCCCAGCCGCGCACTTTTATTCCCCTTTTATTCAAAACGCTCTAACTATAGCTTAAATATATTACACCTCCTATATAATTAACAAAGCTTTCGTAGACCGGTTGGTTGGCTGCGCTCTGACTAAGTCAGGGCTCGCGGATTCGAGTCTCGGCTGCCACTATTTCCTTCCTATTTATTCTTATTCCTAAGTACTACTTATATACATATTTCTCCATATATAATTAACAAAAACTCACTGGCTCAGATGGTCGAGCTGCGTCCGGTTGGGTCGGGTTCGACCCGAGGTCACGGGTTCAAGCCTCGCCTTCAACGATTTTTGTCAAGATTTCTTTCTTTTTTGTAAACATACTAAACGACCTCCAAAAATTGCGTAAAAATACTCTAAAAATTTCTAAAAATCTCTAGAATATTTTAAAAGCATTTCCAAATATTTTTATGGACATTTGGAACTCGAAATAGGAAAAATTGGGTCGTTACAACCAAGGCTTCAAAGCCTAGGAGGGTCATTAGAAGGGTTGCTAGGGAAGTCATCCCTAATGAATACTTAGTGAACCCAATGAGCTCCAATAGGTATTGGGTTCCTAGGAGCGTGATTTCATCACGCTAGATTAGTTAGGGTGTGTCAACCTTACTTGAATAGGTAGTTAACCTAATCATGGCAAAAGGTGGCACTTTAGGATTTTTCAAGGTATAATCAAGCCTTGAAAATGAAATTAAGAATTATTCCTAAGGTGATTAGAATGTTCCAATCAAATTTGAGGAGTTTTCTAGAGTCAATCTAATTGGCACATAGTGATCTAAAAATCTTTGGTATAAGATGCTAGGTCTATTACACTTAGGATTATAGAACCTATGGCAAAATGATCAAAATTATCAAAAATGGCAACTAAGGCTAGAATTAGGTATTTTCTATACCTTTATGTGCTATTTTCCATATATTGTTTGCCATATTCCATGTCATGACATCATATTTATTTTATGATCATTTAAAATGTCATGATAATGCTTAGGTTAGTTAAATGTCATGCTTTATTTAAGTTTCATACTTTATGCCATGACATCATGACATTGGCACATGTTTCCATTTATGATACAATTATATGCCATGTCATCATCTTGTGCATTAATGATCAATGAAATTGATTTAAGGACTAAAACACAATTTGATATGGAGATCAAATTGTTATTTAGAAAAATGCATGAGAACTTAGATTAAGCTAACCTAAACCCATATCTCACATCAAAATTGACTTGGATGTGTTTGATACACCTTAGATGTGTGTGAGATATTAGGATTGTGAGTTAGGATCAAGGTGCATAGTTCTTGTACCTAGATGAGCCTAATTCTAATTGGGGATCATAGGGAAAGCTTGTGTACAAGTCATGTACATTTAGCCCTAAGATTATGGTCCTAAATTGAAGGGTTTAAAATCATTTCAAAATTGATTTGAAAAACCTTGATGAAGCTTTTCTAGTGATAGCATTCATCATTGAGCAAGTTTAAACAAAGTTAAGTTAAACTTGAACTATTTCAAAGTTTTTCGAACTTTGTATCAAGTTTTGAAAATGGAAGTTATTTTCATCGAAAATTATTTTTCCGTGATAATATATGTTATGAGGAATGTATCCTCAAAATTTTACAATTTTTGAAATTTTATGTGATTTTTAAGAGGTTTCTGAATTTCGGAAGTAGAAAAATCAGAAACTTCTGATATCAGAGTTGGGGACCAATCAGAGGGGATTCTGATCGGTCCAGGACACTCTGGATCGGTCACTGGACCGATCTAGGGAAGTGTGGATCGGTCTGGTGACCGATCCAGGGAAGGTCTGATCGGTCAGGTGACCGATCAGCGCGTGCCAACTTGCTGATTTTCAACTGTTTTGTTTGAAATTTCAGCTGGGAGTTGGTGTTTTGGATTTCTAAAGGCTTGAAACTCTCCAAGACATTGTTGGTGCAATGGTCAAGGGGGAGTTGACCTTTAGGGGGAGTTTTACCTATTAGTCAAGGGGGAGTTGACTTTTAGGGGGAGTTTTTACTCCTAAAGACTTGAGTGATATGGGATTATCACTAAGTTAATTGTTGACCTTAGTATCAAGGGGGAAATTAAGGGTTTCAATGAAAGGTATGGGACCTTCATTAGAAAGAAACTCTTGACCTTGATTCACTCTTTTTGATGTGTATCAAAAAGGGGGAGAGTGTAGGTTTGGGGAGAATGTTCAAGGAAGAACATTAGAAAACCTAAGTTAGGTTATCGGGTTAACCTAACTTGATTATGAGTTTTGTCAAACATCAAAAAGGGGGAGATTGTTGGTGCAACCTTAGGTCAAGGTTGACCTGGTTGACCAGACTCGAGTTGACTTGACTCGAGTTATGTTTTGATGTTTGACGAGTTATGTTTGACAATGTTTGACGTGAACAGAAAAGTTGTATCTTGATGTTTTACAAGGATACAAGCTTGGGAGATTGTGGGTGCAACCCGTGGTCAAGGTTGACCCGGTTGACCCGAGGTGAGTTGACCTGACTCGGAAAAGTCCAAGCAGGGAGCTTGGCACGGGAAAAGTCCAAGCAGGGAGTTTGGCACGGTGAAAAGTCCAAGCAGGGAGTTTGGCATGGTGAAAAGTCCAAGCAGGGAGCTTGGCACGGGAAAAGTCCAAGTATGGAGACTTGGCACGGAGAAGTCCAAGTATGGAAGCTTGGCACATGGGAAGTCGGAGAGGACTCGGTAGCTCATTCTCCGGACTGTGGTCAGAGAGGGCTCGGGAGCTCGTTCTCTGGCCCGGATGGAAGTCGGAGAGGGCTCGGTAGCTCGTTCCCCGAACTGTGGTCAGAGAGGGCTCGGTAGCTCGTTCTCTGGACCGGATGTGGAAAGTCCTGGTGAGTGAAGCCAGGCAGACGGATAAGTCCTGGTGAGTGAAGCCAGGCAGTGGGAAAGTCCTGGTGAGTGAAGCCAGGCAGTTGTGAAAACCCTAGTGAGTGAAGCTAGGTGAAAGTCCTGGTGAGTGAAGCCAGGCAGTGGGAAAGTCCTGGTGAGTGAAGCCAGGCAGTGGGAAAGTTCTGGTGAGTGAAGCCAGGCAGTTGGAAAGTCCTGGTGAGTGAAGCCGGGCAGATTAGAAATCCTGGTGAGTGAAGCCAGGTGAAAAACCTAGTGAGTGAAGCTAGGTGAAAGTCCTGGTGAGTGAAGCCGGGCAAGGAAAAATCCAGATTGATCAATGATGATCGGACATCTGGTGTTGAGAAGGTTAAGTAGGTCAAGGGAGTGACCGGATACTTGTCACGAAGAGAAAATTCCAAGTGGGTCAAAGGGATTGACCGGACACTTGGTGGGGAGTCTTAGCAGGTCAAGGGAGTGACCGGATGCTAAGCATGATGTACCAACAGGTCAAGGTTGACCGGATGTTGGTGTGGGAGACTTGGGACTTGGTATTGGGAAAAACCAAGCTCTGGATCGATCTGGGGACTGATCCAGTGATAGGGTTGATCGGTCTGGTGACCGATCAGTAACCAAACAGAATGGTTCTGTGGATTATCTGATCGGTCTGAAGACCGATCAGGAAGCAAACAGAAGAGAAGAAGGAGAAAGGCTGATCGGTCCAGGGACCGATCAGACTCCTCCTGGACCGATCAGCACATAGCCTGATCGGTCCAGGCTTAGCCTGATCGGTCCCCAAGACCGATCAGGGACAGTGTGGACCGATCAGGTTGGAGCCTGATCGGTCCAGGACTAGCCGTTGTGAGTGACAACGGCTAGATCTCGGTCTTCTGTGTCTTCTTCTGCCTTCACAGGTTTGCAGGTTCAGCTATATAAAGAGTCGAGCGACTCTACAGGCTCTTCTTCTTGCTTCTGCAAGTTCTTCCAGGTTTCTTCTGCGAGCTTTGCTGAGCTCATACTTCTTGAAGCTTCGCGTGAGCTTCCCTGCTGCTGGCATCCGTGAAGCTGCTGCTTCATCAACGGATCTCCAGACGAGAAGGCAAGCTTGTTTGTTTTACATTTATATTGTCTTGTGCTTCTTTGTATTTTGTGTACTTCTATCTTGCGGTTACAAGAGTTATTGTGGTGAGGTTTCTCCACCCAGAAGGAGTTTATATTAGCCGGTTTTCCATGTCTCATCCACCGACGGATTGATAGGCTTCGTCCACCTTACGGACACGCCGAGGAGTAGGAGTTTCATCTCCGAACCTCGTTACATCGTCGAGTTTGAGTTTGAGGTTTGATCTTTCCTTTTTGCGTTTCTATTTAGTTATTTCCGCTGCGCTAACCCTAATCGTAGGAAGAAATGAGCAATTTGGGGTCGGCTATTCACACCCCCCCTCTCTAGCCGAGTACGACGATCCTAACATATTGTTGGTAGCATCATGATGATTCTATTTATATTGAATGCAGGATGTGGAGTGTCTACATTATGTCATTTGTTATATTACCCTGTTAACTAATTCTCCTATTAGTGGGTGACCCACTACGATGTTGATAGAGTTGATGATGGATTTGATTTGCTTATTGGGTTGTGATACCCTTGGTTGTTCACAGTGATATGTGGTAGGGTGATCTCGTGCAGTCTATAGTTGGATAGTGAGACGTCTTGGACACTTATGGGATGGTTGTGGTGGAGCGTTGCTCCCACATATTTTTGATTGTCTGTGGTGGAGCGTTGCTCCCACATATTATGGATTGTTCGTGGTGGAGCGTTACTCCCATATATTTTGGATTGTTGTGGTGAAGCGTTGCTCCCACATATTATGGATTGTTCGTGGTGGAGCGTTGCTCCCATATATTTTGGATTTGTTGTGGTGGAGCGTTGCTCCCACATATTATGGATTGTTCGTGGTGGAGCGTTGCTCCCATATATTTTGGATTGTTGTGGTGGAGTGTTGCTCCCACATGTTATGAATTGTCTGTGGTGGAGCGTTGCTCCTACATATTTTGGATTGTGATGGTGGAGCGTTGCTCCCATATAGGTTGCCTTGTTGGTGGTAGAGCATTGGTCCCACATATGTAGTATTTCTTGTGATGGAACGTTGCCGTCACATTAGATGATCTATTCTTTGGTGATTTGAAGTTAGTGATCAGATTTCGGACTTGTTATCGGGGATCTCTGGCTGAGAATGTTTGTTGTACAGACATTATGAGTTTTTGGTATTGCCATTTGGGCTTACCGATGCTCCAACGGTATTTATGGATTCGATGAACCGCATCTTTATAGAGTATCTAGATCAGTTTGTTGTCGTTTTCATCGACGAAATATTGATCTACTTACGTTCCGAGGAGGAACATGCACAGCATCTTCGCATAGTCTTGGGGACTCTTCGGCGCCATCAGCTTTACGCGAAGTTCAGCAAGTGTGTCTTTTGACTATCTTCAGTCAGTTTTCTGGGTTATGTGGTCTCTAGCCGAGGTATTTCTGTAGACTCTCAGAAGATCGAGGTTGTCACCAGTAGGGAGTAGCCAAAATCAGTTCAGGAGATCCGCAGTTTTCTGGGGCTGGCTGGATATTACAGACGGTTCATCAAGGGTTTCTCTCGGATTGCTATGTCATTGACACGCCTGACCAGGAAAGGCGCGAACTTCACGTGGTCCCAGTACTGTGAGACCAACTTCCAGGAGCTGAAGCGGAGATTAGTGTCGGCTCTGGTTTTGGTTTTACCCTCTGGAGAGGATAGATTCATGCTCTACACCGACACATCTCTTCAGGATTTGGGTGCTGTTCTGATGTAGTACGATAGGGTAGTTTCCTATGCTTCTCGACTGTTGAAGGAGCATGAGAAAAACTACTCGGTACGTGATCTAGAGTTGACCGCTATTATATTTGCTTTGAAAATTTGGCGGCATCATCTGCACGGTATTACCTTTGAGATTCTTACGGGCCATAAGAGTCTCAAATATCTGTTCACTCAGAAGGAACTCAATCTTCGACAGAGGAGATGAATGGAGTCCCTGAAGGATTATGATTGTACCATTAGCTACCATACGGGAAAAGCTAATGTGGTTGCCGATGTACTCAACTGGAAGTCCAGAGGGACTTTGGTTTGCCACCGAGTTTCATCACAGTCTTGGTTCAGGGTTTCTTCGAGTTAGGCCTTCAAGAACAGGGACAGACAGAGTAGGGTATTCTGGTTACCATGGTTGCTCAGTCGTCGATCAGGACGAGGATCCGAGAGGCCCAAGCTGGTGATCAACATTTATAGTTCATTGGCAGCCAGATAGTTTCTGGACAGCAGACCGAGTTCACACGAGATGAGGAGGGTATTATAGACTTCCGAGGAAGATTATGCGTACCTCAGTCTCACCCGGTCTTACAGGAGCTACTTCAAGAGGCTCATCGCTCTCGATTTATGATCCACTCAAGCGGGACTCGCATGTATCGAGATTTGAGGCGTTCCTGCTGGTGGAACGGTATGAAGAAAGACATCGCGGAATTGGTAGCGAGATGTCTTGTCTGTCAGCAAGTGAAGGCCGAGCACCAGAGACCTGCAGGATTACTTCAGCGGATTCCTATTCCTGAGTGGAAATGGGAACTTATTACCATGGACATTGTGGTGGGTTTGCCTAGGACACGACAAGGCCATGATGCGATTTGGGTAATCGTTGATCGATTAACCAAATCCGCACACTTCTTAGCGATCTGGAAGACTGATTCCCTGGATCGATTGGCAGATCTGTATTGCCGGGAGATCATCAGATTACATGGTGTCCCTTGACTATATTTTCGGATAGAGACCCCCGGTTCACGTCTCGATTTTGGAAGAGTCTGCAGCAGGCCTTGGGTACTCAGCTCCGTTTCAGTACAGCTTTCCATCCGCAGACAGATGGACAGTCAGAGCAGACCATTCAGACTCTTGAGGACTTACTGAGATCATGTGTGTTGGATTTTGGAGGCAGTTGGGAGGATCATTTGCCATTGGTAGAGTTCGTCTACAACAACATCTTTCATTCGGCTATCCAGATGACACCGTTTGAATAGTTGTATGGTAGGCATTATCGGACACCCACTCTTTGAGTTGAGATTGGGGAGGCCCAGTTGTTGGGACCTCATAGAGCTCAGCAGGAGGTAGAGTCTGTCCGTACTATTAGACGGAGGATGTCAGAGACGTAAGACCGTCAGGAGAGATTTGAGACGGAGACCCCTAGAGTTCTCTACTGGTGACCATGTTCTACGAGTCTCACCCACGAAAGGGGTGAAGAGATTTGACCTCAGAGATAAGTTAGCTCCGCGATACATTGGACCTTTCTAGATCTTGGAGAGGATTAGAGCAGTAGCTTACCGGCTGGCACTACCACCGTCCCTGGCAGGCATTCATGACGTATGCCACGTATCTATGTTAAGGAGATATGTACCCGACCCGACACATGCGCTGATAGATATCTCAGTTCCCCTTCAGCCTGATGCTACTTATGAGGAGGTTCCGGTATGGATTCTGGATGAGAAGGAGCGTCAGCTGTGGAACAAGACTATCCGACTGGTTAAAGTGGGATGGCAGCATCATTCAGATGAGGATGCTACTTGAGAGCTCGAGGATACTATCCGATCTCGATACGCCCATCTTTTCGCTTAAGGTATGTGATTTAATTTACCGTTCATCATTTATACTCTTTACCTGTTGTTAGTATTTGCTGATGGTAGATAACGAAATTTGGGGACCAAATTTTTATTAGTGGGGGAGAATGTAAAATACCGAAAAAATGATGAATAATAATAAGGGAATTTTTTGAAATTTTTAGATATTTTTTGAGAATTTTTCGGAGCTCGTATGGACGAGTTAACGGGGATAAAAATAGGGTCCCGAGAAAGCCTATTTAGGCTACCCAATTTAAGAGAGGAAAAGTTTGATTTATTTTCCTTTTTGTTTTTGTTTTTCTTTATTTTATTTTTTCTCGTCCCTCGCTGTTTCTCCTCCCTTCTCCCCTCACGCGTGCCCAAACCACGGGTTGAATCTCTTCCTCTCCCTAACCGGTGCCGCGGCGGTTTCCTTCCCCTTTTTCTTCTCCTCTACCGACCCCGACCCCCTCCCCTGTGCCCTAGCCACCAGCCACTGAGCGCCCTCCGATTACCGCCACCGTGCCCTAGCCATTCCCGATAGCGCCTTCTCCCTCTCTTCTGTCGTCGCTGTGAGGCCTGCGTCGACCATCACTGGCAGTTGCCCTCTTCTATATTTGATCCATTGCTGCTTATCATCGGAGGAGCTGCCACCGGCTGTTGTGGGAGAGCGCCATCACACCTCTTCAGCCGATCTAGTAATCGATGGTGTCAAAGTCGTCGATCTCCTGTGCATTGCTGCCCTCTCCATTTTCCAATCACAACCGCCAACCATGAGGTAGACTCCATCTCCTCTACTCTTCTTTCGATCTGGATGCTCGACACCAAGAGCCGCTGCCTGGGCAGTGCACAGAGAAGTCTGGGGTAAGGTTGTTAGATTGAGCTTGATTAGATTACAAGGTTGATTAATAGATTTCTAAGTTCAGGCATCTACTCATGTTGGACAGTGATATTGCACTAGTTTGGTCACCATTACCGTAGTGAACGTGCTCCGACACTGATCAAGTAGGTAATCTTCTAGAAATTAATGAGTTGTTGGAGGTCAATTCATTGTTTTATCATACTGCTGCAAATTGAATCAAAAGACAGTTGGGATTGGTCCGAATGGTGGAACGATTAGAGTTAATGGAGCTAACCATAACTGATCGATATTTAGTTTGGGATTTGATTTAGCTAATAAATTTATGTAGTTAGCTAAATCTGTATATCATGTGTTGCAGGACTTTGTTTGGAGACAAACGTCTGGATACGAGATTTATTGTGATACAGACTACGTATAAAGGCAGGTACCTTGACTTATCTTTGATAATGTTGTAACGCCCGCCCTCCCTGCTACTCAAAGGGACGGGGCTACTTACTTACTTAACCATTCCAGGATACATACATATTCAAAAATTCTTTCTTATAACTTAAAGCAGCGGAAATGTCATAGAGTTATACTGGAATGTAACATAAATACAATGGTTCATGTCAAACATAACAAAGCATTATAGCAGGTCTTATTCGTCCCAGCCGAGCCACTGCCACACACACCTCCTTGTCTCTCCTACAGCTCCCCTAGGTCATCCATCCCTTGCCTTTATCTGTGGTACAAGGAAGTAAGCTATGAGCACACGGGCTCAGTAAGATTCTTTCCTACTCACAAAAATCCGTATCTCAAGCATAATCATACAAGCATATCATCAATGAACAAATAACATAATCATCACTATGTGAGCATGGTTTCTTATCATAACATATTATTAAGAATCATGTTTCTAACATATCATAAACAAAGTAATCATATGAGGTAAACCATGAGAAGCATAACATATCATGAACATGGAAAGAAACATATCATATAAGGAGGGGTGCATTATGCAAAATGCCTTTTTAAAACATATGCCATGTTGAGTGCAAAATGTCTTTATACATATCTTTTAATACTTGAACATAATATCATCATCATGAGGGCCCGGCTTGTACCACATACATACATAAATGCGCGCAATCCCTAGGACAGGGTAGCTAGCCCCGAACCTACTAGGGATCTAGACCCGTTCATAGTCCGTCGGTCTAGGGGCGTACTAAGGAGCCCATCCCTTTTTACTAGACCCGTTCATAGTCCGTCGGTCTAGGGGCGCTTATGGAGCCCACCCTTGGTACAAGCCATACAAAGTAAAGTACATGTCATGCATATCATATCATCATAATTGCCATATCATATCATCATAAGGTCATGCTCTTGTCTTAACATGAAGAGTGCTCTTAATCCCAACTTAAGGGAAGCAACTCTTTGTCATTTTCTTATCATATCATAAGGCATGCATTCTTGGCACATGGCCATCATATAAAACCCTTATCATGCTTGGTTCATAAGCTTACATATATGAGCATGCAACATGTTGAAATCATACATGCTTGAGTACATAATCATCATAAGGATCATATCATGCATAATTCATAACATACATAATCAACATGTTACTGATCTTATCATAAAGCATGCACACTTAACATAAAACATATCATAAACAAATTCATGGCTTGCTAAGTTTAAGTTAAAAACTTTCTTGAATTCTAAGTTATAGTCATGGCCAAAAGTTCATAACAAAAGAATACTCCAAAGCCACATACAACATGAATACTTAGCAAATCTTATAACATATCATAAGGAGTCTATGAACATACTAAATTAGGTTTTGAGTTTCATGAACCCTAACATCTTATCATAGCCGAAACATCATAACATGAAGTAAACTTCTAAGCAACACATGAATATAAATACTTAGCCAAATTGTTAACATATCATAAGGAAGTCTATAAGCATGCTAGATTAGGTTTTGAGCTTTGTGAAACCCTAAATTATTATCATGGCCGAAACTTCATAAGCCAAGGATGTACACTTCTAAACCACATGTAGCATGAACACCTAGCTAATTCCATCATATATCATAAAGAAGTCCATAAGTACACTAAATTAGGTTTTGGAGCTTCATGAACCCTAAGGATTAATCATGGCCGAAACTCCATCATGTAGAAAATGAACTCCTAAGCAACATATAAGTACAAGTTTCTATCCCATTTTATAACATATCATCAAGAAACCTATGAGCATACTAACTTAGGTTTTTGGGCTTCATGAACCCTAAAATTATCATAGCCAAAACATCATGCACAAGAAGTGGACTTCTAATAAATCTCTTAACATGAATACTTAGCCAATTTGATAACATATCACAAGGAAACTTATAAATATGCTAAATTAGGTTTAGAGCTTTATGAAACCCTAAATCACTATCTTGGCCGAAACTTTACAACTAGGAAATAAACTTATGAACAACATGTAGACATAAATCTTTTTAGTTAATTTCATAACATATCACATGGAGGTCTATGATCATACTAAATTAGGTTTTGAGTTTCATAACCCCTAATGTTTCCATCATGTCCGAAACTTCCTCTAGCAAAAACATAGTTTCTAAACAACATATGAACATGAATCTCTAACAAATTTCATAACATATCATAAATAAATCTATGAGCAAGTTAGATTAGGTTTTAAGCCTCATGAACCCTATATTTCTATTATGGCCGAACCCTTCTTCAAGCAAGAACAAAATCTCTAGATAACATATGAACATGAATCTCTAGCAACTTTCATAACACATCATAAATAAATCTAAGAGCAAGTTAGATTAGGTTTTAAGCCTCATGAACCCTATATTTCTATCATGGCCGAACCCTTCTTCAAGCAAGAACAAAATCTCTAGATAACATATGAACATGAATCTCTAGCAACTTTCTTAGTACATCATAAATAAATCTAGGAGCAAGTTAGATTAGGTTTTAAGCCTCATGAACCCTATATTTCTATCATGGCCGAACCTTTCTTCAAGCAAGAATAAAATCTCTAGATAACATATGAACATGAATCTCTAGCAACTTTCTTAGTACATCATAAATAAATCTAGGAGCAAGTTAGATTAGGTTTTAAGCCTCATGAACCCTATAATTTTGATCATGGCTGAAACTTATAAAAAGGAGAGAAAGTTAATAAACATCTCAATAAAAAGATTAAGCTTAACATCACACACATAATTTCCTTTCTAACTAAAATCATATCATAACCTATCAAGTTCATAAGCATGGTTTCTTCTCTTCTTTTATTTCAAATTCTAAGAGTTTGAGTCTTTCGAGAAAACCGTAAGCAACTTGTACCACAGGTGAGGGAATACTTACATCCTTATTCGCTTAAGGAAAGAGGGATCTTGCTTGTGGAGCCTTCCTAGAGAGGGGTCTTCCTTGTTTTTGGGTTTCGGCAAGGAGAGGTAGGGGAGGCTCCTTGGTCACGGTGAGGAAGAGAAGGGAGGAGGAAGAGAAGAAAAAATGAAGTTTCTTCTTAATTTCCCCTTTTATTCATCATGAGAGGAGGAAGGGAAAATGTATTTTTCCTTCTCCTTTCTTTTACTTCTCCTTAATGAAAAGAGGAAGTAAAAATCCTCTTTTCTTTTGAGAGGGAGAGGCAACTCTAACTTCTCCTTCTCAATGAAACAAAATCTCTTTTCTTACCCTTAACTATATTGTCACTTCCTTCTTTAACAATAATTTCTCTTGGTCTATTGGTTAACACATGTATATATCTAGTAGGAGATCCAAGGTTCAAGCCTTGGCCATCTCTCTTTTTGGTTCTATTTCTATTTTTATTATTTTTTTGTAAATTCCACATAAGGCCTATTTTTATTCATGATAAAAATATCCAAAATCTTGCTAAGTACTCCATGGGTGTTACAAATGTCATGTTGATATGTTTTGTAGGTTATAACCTTTAGTAATGATTATGTTCGTCTTTGCTTCAGTTGGTCACTACCCGATACCTGTTACATGCTCGTTTTGTATACTTATAATGCACTTCTTGTTAATACCTACCTGATTATACATGCTTATAGGGGTAGTGACACAACTATGTGTTATTATGTGCAAGATCTAGTTTTTTTTTATAGTTTATCTGATCTGTGTACCTTTGATTTGGTTCATGGTCCTTTGATACACATTTTACATATATATGGATATTGCTATGCTGTTCAGGATTTTGTCATGCTTAGTGTCATATATCATCTCGCATGATTGCATGCTATGCGATAGTCAGCTCCATTATTACTTAGCACATCGCAAGTTACATAGATCTGCACACACCACCACTCATTAGTTAGTGGTATATCAGGCAGGTGGGTGACAGTTCTGCTGTTAGGCTCCATTGGTCCGATGACTCAGCGTGGTAGCCGGCAGACGGTTGGACTTTGTTAGGCTCCGTTGGTCCGCTCATGGATAGTGTGACGCAGCGTGGTAGCCGGCAGAGATTCCTCCCCGTCATCGTGTACCGGGAGATGAGAGCATTGTGCTCCCCCACTTATGATTTGGGGTAGGAGGATAGGTGTACTCCGACAACATCCCTTCCACTCGGTCACTCATCAGGAGCAGTGACGATAGAGTGCACGGTTGTCATAGCCCTACCCACTCGGTCTCACCATCGTGTGTGAGATGGTTGACTGGCGTCAGAGGTGACTATGACATTGGCATCATACACATTTATGCATTTGCTGATTGTGTTTGTTGCACTTATATGCTGCATTTGGATGGATGCATATGTTTGACATGCATACAGGATTTATGATACTCTCGGTCTAACGACCTGACTATTCTGATAGGAGGCCCTGGTGAGTACAGTTCTCTTCAGCCTTTTCTATTGTGCATTTCAAGCTTTTGTCCAGAAGACTGTACTCCATAGTTATTACTATTTGTTATAGTTTATTATACATGTCAACTGGTATCTGCTGAGTTGTTGAACTCACCCGTGGACACTATCTTTTTAAAGTACCGGGTTGTTTTTGGAGTCGCTTGGAGTATCCTATCTGCCAGTTTCCATGTCACATCAAGAGACTTGCCGTTCCCATTTATGTTTTATTGGTTTTATGTATCAGTGTATTTAGCCTTGTACTCCGGTTTTGTTTCTGGAGTGTTGTTTTATTGTTTGTGTAAGCCTTGCCGGCTAGCAGTCTTTGTTTTTAGTTTGTATATGTTGTCCATTGTATTCCGTTGTGTTTGGTTTTGGTACAACCAAGTGGGCTATTAGATTTACATATAACTGTGTGGTTGTGTTTTTGTTGTATCAGCCGAGTAGGCTGCATATAAACTGCATGGTTGTGTGTATATTCTAGCTGTGGCTGAGGTATATTTTGTATGTAGAAATGGTTCAGATTGTCACCCGTATAGGGGAGATGCTGCCGAAATTTCCTCTGGCAAGGACTCCTCTGGGGTGTGACAATTTATTTGGTATTAGAGCCAAGTTGGTGATACTTGTTCGTATATCGTGTTACGGATTTCGAGATTTATCTGATACCAATTTATTGGTATCAGAGCACGATTTACGAGTTTTATTTCTTGTGTTTTGGATTTCGTGTTTTAGTTTTCTCGATGTGATTTTTTTCGAGTTTGGGAACAAGCAGCAGTAGGACATCTCCAAGCTATAGGAGGTATGTTGGTATATTGTTATCATATACTTCTGTTAGTGTGTGCATTGTTGACTATGATAGTTATGACATGTTGTAGCGCCCGCCCCTCATGGATACTTAGACTACCCTAAAGGGACGGGGTTACTTATACTTACTTGACATATGCATGCATATGGACTCATGGCAGCGGAAGACATAATTTTTTTTTTTTGTCATATGCATCTTACCCTTAACATGGCATGTGAACAACATACTAGATTCATATCTGCTACTTGAACATGATTCATAATGTCATGAATATATTAACATGAATAAGATATCATAAGTGCACCACATACTAGTTCAAGTTATCATCACAAGTATAAAATCCATACTTAGTTCACATGCACAACTTAACCAAATATAAGTTTTAGAAATATAATTAGATCTATCCACCATGCTACTTCCACACACAATCTTGTCCTTCCTGCTGCTCCCCTTAGTTCATCCATTCCTTTCCTTTTTCTGCAGTACAAGGAAAAATAATCTATAAGCCCATAGGCTTAGTGAGTTCCTTTCCTACTCATAAAACCATGAATCATACATACACATAAAACATGTCATAGCATGTGAGAACATAACATAAAACATATCATAGCATGTGAGAACATAAATATAAAACATATCATGGCATGTGAGAACATAACATAAACATATCATAGCATGTGAGAACATAACATAACATATAACATGATCATAACCATATTCTCAAGGGCATCTTTAATAAGTGTAAAGGAAAACATATGGCATAAACATGTAGATGCAAGATGTTCCTTTGAAAACATATATAATGAAATGAGCATATGCAACATGTCTTCTTTTTTTATTTTTTTATTTTTAAAACATATCGTATACATACTTGAATATAATCTCAACATGAGGGCCCGGCTATGTACCACATAACATGAATGCGCGCAAATCCCTAGGACAGGGTAGCTAGCCCCGAACCTACTAGGGAACTAGGCTCGTACTACGACCGTCGACCTAGAGGCGTACTAAGGAGCCCATCCGTTTACTAGACCCGTTCATAGTCTGTCAGCCTAGGGGCGCTTATGGAGCCCACCCTTGGTACAAGACATACAAAGTAAAATAGCATGTCATACATATCATGTTTCTTTTCATATCATCATACATATCATGTTCTTGTCATATCATGAAGAGTGCTCTTGATCCCATCTCAAGGGAAGCATCTCTTAGGCTTTTCCTCTTGCATAAGCCTTTCATAAACATATATCATGAAGCATAACATGTTCTTATCATAGCATAGAGCATAACATGTTATTATCATATCATCAAGCATGGCATGTATCATATCATGAAGTATGGCATATCATATCATGAAGCATAGCATATCTTGAAGCATAGCATGTCATATCATGAAACATAGCATATATTATATCATGAAGCATAGCATATCATATCATGAAACATAGCATATATCATATCATAAAGCATAGCATATCATATCTTGAAGCATAGCATATCATATCATGAAACATAGCATATATTATATCATGAAGCATAGCATATCATATCATGAAACATAGCATATATGATATAAAGCATAGCATATCATATCATGAAACATAGCATATATCGTATCATAAAGCATAGCATATCATACCATGAAGCATAGCATATATCATATCATGAAGCATGGAGACTTAAACTAACCATATATCAAGAATCATACATCATGGGAGAACATAAGCATGCATAGTTAGGTTCAAAACTTTTCCCTAAACCTATTCATTCAATCTTGGCTGAATCCCTATAGTAGAACTTTTTAAACTTTGACTACTATAAGAAGCATGAAACTTAAGCTAACCCTAGATAAATAATCATACATCACAAAGAAGCATAAACAAGCATGGTTAGATTTCAAGACCTTGCTCTAAGCCTCATATACTTGCTTGGCCGAACCCTAGGGTAAAGTTCTAAGGTTCATTTGTACAACATGTAGCATGATAACTTATCTAACAACATACCAAAAGATCATACATCATGTAAAAACATAACTAATTATATAAGCATAATTAGGTTTCAAAAACTTTACTCTAGGCTTTACATTCTATCTTGGATGAAACCTACAAGTAGGGTTCCAATCCCTCTAATACAACATGTAACATAAAGACTTAACCTAACCACATACAAGATATCATACCTCATAAATAAGCACAAATAAGCATGATTAGGTTTTAAATTTTCTTCTTGCCCTAAGCTTCACATCTCATCTTGGCCGAAACTTTAGACTAGTGTTCTTATATATTTTTTTTCAACATAAAGCATGGAAACCTAGGCTATCAACACATGAGAGATCATACATCATGAAGGAGCATAAACAAGCATGTTATCATTTGGAAACTTTGCTCTAAACCTCATTTCTATTCTTGGCCAAAACTTGAAACTAGGGTTCTCCTATATTTTTTTTATACAACATGGAGCATGAAAAACCTAAGCTATTAACATATAAGAGATCTTTCATCATGAAGGAGCATAAACAAACATGTTTCCTTTTTCAAAACTATGCCCTAGACTCTATAATGAATCTTGGCCGAAAACATTAAGTTAGGGTTCTCATATTTTTATACAACATGGAGCATGAAAAACCTAAGCTATTAACATATAAGAGATCTTTCATCATGAAGGAGCATAAACAAACATGTTTCCTTTTCAAAACTTTGCCCTAGACCCCATTTTCTATCTTGGCCGAAACTTCCAAGGTGAGATTCTAAACTTTTTTGTTACAACATCAAGCATAACTTGTAAACTTGCTAACCCTAAGTGACCACAAGTCTTTATCTTGGCCGAAAACATGCAAGAAAATCTTTACGGTTTCAAATAACATTTACATACAAACATTCGATAACTACTTGTACTGCAGTGAGGGGATACTCACATCCTCTCGCTTAATTCTCTAAAAGAAGAAATCCTTGGTTGTGAAGCTTTTCCTAGAGAGCACCCTTCTTGCTTGGTTCGACAATGGTGAGGGAGAGGAGAGTGGTTTCGGTGGAGAGGAGGAAGGAGAAAGAGAGCAACCAAATGAAACTTTTCATTCTTTCCTCTTTTATTCCTAATGAAAGGAAGAAGGGAAAATGGGTTTTTCCTTCTCCTTTCTTTTACTCATCCATTAATGAAAAGAGAAGCAAGAATCATCTCTTCATTTGAGAGGAAGAAGGCAACTCCAACTTCTCCTTCTAAGTGAAAGAAAACCTTTTCTTACTCTTAATTATATTGTCCCTTCCCTTTCTAATAATATCTCCTCTTGGTCTATTGGTTACACTATACATGCTTCTAACCAGAGGTTCAAGGTTCAAGCCTTGGTCTTGCCTCTTTTAATTCCATTTTATTTTATTTTTGCTAATATTCACATAAGGCCTATTCTTTTTTAACCATAGTAAAAATATATGAAATTGCTAGGAACCCTATGGGTGTTACACATGTATTAGCACTTTTTTATTTAGTACCTATCTGGTTATTGTAGCACATATTACATGTGATGGGTTAGCCACTGATCTTGGTCGAACTTAATAGAGATTAAGGGTTATAGTCTCTGGTGATTTTTCATATCATACCACCAGTAGTTTTAGCTTTTGTTACTACTAGTTGGTTAGGAGATGGAGGCACATACCAGCTTCTGCTATTATTAGCTGTGTAGTGGATAATATCTACATATTCATGTTGACTTAGCCAGTAGAATACCATTTTTTTATCTTAGTGAATTTCATCAGTAGATAATTGATTTACTCTTGTTACATCGGTCAGAAGAAGTCTGATTTACACTTGTTGATTTGGGTAGTCGTAGATTGATATACCTTAGTTGCTTGTGGAGGATTAAGGTATTCTTGATTAGTTAGTAGATGACCGATTTAGTTTTGTTGGTCTGATTAGTAGAGGATTGTCATACTCAATTTTTAGAGGTTCGAATATTTGAGTTATTTGTGCTTAGTTAGGTATCTAGAGCACATTTGAGTACATGTTTTGTACTGAATTGGAAAAGACTGAATTAACCATATATCATTGTCGGTTTGGTCAGTCTATAGAGGATCAATGTATCCTATTCCATATGGACTTTAATTTTAGACTGTATGTACCTAGTTGAATAACATAGAAGGTAGCATAGGGAATGTCAGGTTGATTGAGTTAAATATATTGATTATTCCTATCTATGTTGCGTGTACATATGATTGTTATGTGTTGTAGGAGTCCTATGATAGACTGTCCATTTGCAAGTGGTATTTGTATACATGTTCCGATAGGGTTATTGTAGGTTTCTTGTGGATTATAGCTATGTAGTTTAGTGTACATGTTTGATTGTATTATTGAAGGTATCATGTCTATTAAATCTATGTTATGGTATGTGTACATGTGTTTGGTGTATTATGGGAGGTATCTTGTTGATTATATTAGTGTTGTGTGTACACTCGCACTTATTATAATTTGTTGGAAGTATTACGTTAATTTTACCCTTGGCAGAGGTGTATATATGATAGGTAAATGTAGTTTGAGGTGTATTGTCGATTATACCTACGTGGATTTATGCACACGTGTTCGGAATGTATTTTTAGAGGTATCACGCTGATTTATATCTGTGTTATGAGTATGTTTGGTGTGTACTAATTGGAGGATTACGTCGATCATACTTATGTTGTGTAAGCACATGTGCCAGGTGTATTATTGGTAGCATCATGATGATTCTACTTATGTTGAATGCAGGATGTGGAGTGTCTACATTATGTCATTTGTTATATTACCCTGTTAACTAATTTTCCTATTAGTGGGTGACCCACTACGATGTTGATAAAGTTGATGATGGATTTGATTTGCTTATTGGGTTGTGATACCCTTGGTTGTTCTTAGTGATATGTGGTAGGGTGATCTCGTGCAGTCTATAGTTGGATAGTGAGACGTCTTGGACACTTATGGGATGGTTGTGGTGGAGCGTTGCTCCCACATATTTTTGATTGTCTGTGGTGGAGCGTTGCTCCCACATATTATGGATTGTTCGTGGTGGAGCGTTACTCCCATATATTTTGGATTGTTGTGGTGGAGCGTTGCTCCCACATATTATGGATTGTTCGTGGTGGAGCGTTGCTCCCATATATTTTGGATTTGTTGTGGTGGAGCGTTGGTCCCATATATTATGGATTGTTCGTGGTGGAGCGTTGCTCCCATATATTTTGGATTGTTGTGGTGGAGCGTTGCTCCCACATGTTATGAATTGTCTGTGGTGGAGCGTTGCTCCTACATATTTTGGATTGTGATGGTGGAGCGTTGCTCCCATATAGGTTGCCTTGTTGGTGGTAGAGCATTGGTCCCACATATGTAGTATTTCTTGTGATGGAACATTGCCCTCACATTAGATGATCTATTCTTTGGTGATTTGAAGTTAGTGATCAGATTTCGGACTTGTTATCGGGGATCTTTGGTTGAGAATGTTTGTTGAACAGATATTATGAGTTTTTGGTAATGTCATTTGGGCTTACCGATGCTCCAGCGGTATTTATGGATTCGATGAACCGCATCTTTATAGAGTATCTAGATCAGTTCGTTGTCGTTTTCGTCGACGAAATATTGATCTACTTGTGTTCCGAGGAGGAACATGCACAGCATCTTCGCATAGTCTTGGGGACTCTTCAGCGCCATCAGTTATACGCGAAGTTCAGCAAGTGTGTCTTTTGACTATCTTCAGTCGGTTTTCTGGGTCATGTGGTCTCTAGCCGAGGTATTTCAGTAGACTCTCAGAAGATCGAGGCTGTCACCAGTAGGGAGTAGCCAAAATCAGTTCAGGAGATCCACAGTTTTCTGGGACTGGTTGGATATTACAGATGGTTCGTCGAGGGTTTCTCCGGATTGCTACGTCATTGACACACCTGACCAGGAAAGGCGCGAAGTTCACGTGGTCCCAGGACTGCTAGACCAACTTCCAGGAGCTGAAGCGGAGATTAGTGTCGGCTCTAGTTTTGGTTTTACCCTCCGGAGAGGATAGATTCGTGCTCTACACCGACACATCTTTTCAGGATTTGGGTGCTGTTCTGATGCAGCACGGTAGGGTAGTCTCCTATGCTTCTCGACAGTTGAAGGAGTATGAGAAGAACTACTCGGTACGTGTCTGGAGTTGACCGCTATTATATTTTCTCTGAAAATTTGGCGACATCTTCTGCACGGTATTACCTTTAAGATTCTTACGGGCCATAAGAGTCTCAAATATCTGTTCACTCAGAATGAACTCAATCTTCGACAGAGGAGATGGATGGAGTTCCTGAAGGATTATGATTGTACCATTAGCTACCATACGGGAAAAACTAATGTGGTTGTCGATGCACTCAACTGGAAGTCTAGAGGGACTTTGGCTTGCCACCGAATTTCATAATAGTCTTGGTTCAGGGTTTCTCCGAGTTAGGCCTTCAGGAACAGGGACAGACAGAGCAGGGTATTCTGGTTACCATGGTTGCTCAGTCGTTGATCCGGACGAGGATCCGAGAGGCCCAAGCTGGTGATCAGCATTTGTAGTTCATTGGCAGCCAAATAGCTTCTGGACAGCAGACCGAGTTCACATGAGATGAGGAGGGTATTATAGACTTCCGAGGCAGATTATGCGTACTTCAGTCTCACCCGGTCTTACAGGAGCTACTTCAGGAGGCTCATCGCTCTCGATTTACGATCCACTCAGGCGGGACTCGCATGTATCAAGATTTGAGGCGTTCCTGCTGGTGGAACAGTTTGAAGAAAGACATCACGGAATTGGTAGCGAGATGTCTTGTCTGTCAGCAGGTGAAGGCCGAGCACCAGAGACCTGCAGGATTACCTCGGCGGATTCCTATTCCTGAGTAGAAATGGGAACTTATTACCATGAACTTTGTGGTGTGTTTGCCTAGGACACAACGAGGTCATGACACGATTTGGGTAATCGTTGATCGATTAACCAAATTCGTGCACTTCTTAGCGATCCGGAAGACTGATTCCCTGGATCGATTGGCAGATATGTATTGCCGAGAGATCATCAGATTACATGGTGTCCCTTGACTATATTTTCGGATAGAGACCCCTGGTTCACATCTCAATTATGGCAGAGTCTGCAGCAGGCCTTGGGCACTCAGCTCCGTTTCAGTACAGCTTTCCATCCGCAGACAGATGGACAGTTAGAGCGGACCATTCAGACTCTAGAGGACTTGCTGAGATCATGTGTATTGGATTTTGGAGGCAGTTGGGAGGACCATTTGCCATTGGTAGAGTTGTCTACAACAACAGCTTTCATTCAGCTATGCAGTTGCACCATTTGAATAGTTGTATGGTAGGCATTGTCGGACACCCACTCTCTGAGTTGAGGTTGGGGAGGCCCAGTTGTTGGTGTTGGTGCAGTAAGCATCCGACGATCGAACCTCAGTTTTGATAATGGCAAAGGGATTCAAAGTTAAGATTCCTTGTTATCTAACGTGGTTAAATAAGGTTTCAGGAAAGTCCTAACTGCGGTTAGGCAAGGGAAAATCCTAAGGGGGGGTAACCTTAGGTCCTAGGGGGCGGTAACCCTAGGTGAAGGAAAATCCTAAGGGGGGTAACCTTAAGTCCTAGGGGGCGGTAACCCTAGGTGGAGGAAAACCCTAAGGGGCGTTAACCTTAGGTCCTAGGGGGTGGTAACCCTAGGTGGAGAAAAACCCTAGGGGGCGGTAACCCTAGGTCCTAGGGGGTAGTAACCCTAGGCGGAAAGTCCAGTCGGTCTGGAGGACCGGACTGACATCAGGTAATCTCTCCTGAGTGGAGTAGGTGAGGACGCGTTCCCCGTAGAGGGAACAGTAGGCGTCGGGTCGACCTAGGGTTTTCGGTTGGAAACCCGAAGTTAGACTCGGACAGTCCGGAGACTGTCTATACTTCATTTATCATGTTTATTGTGCTAACTTTGTGTTGCAGGATAGTGTTTGGGACTAACGTATCTTGCAGGTGCAAAGGAGCAACCTAAAGCCTCGGATGAACAGTATCTTAGGCGCCTCCATGGAGGTGCCTCGGGTGCAAAAGCTGAGCTGGCTGCGAAGCACCACTGGAGGCGCCTTGAAGCAGGCAGAAGGCGCCTTGGAAGGCGCCTTGAGAGGATGAAGTTCGACCAGATCAGATGTTATCCACGCGGAAGACCAGGGAGCATGGAGGCGCCTTGAACACCCTTTATAAGGGGGTTTCGACCAGCACTTCTTTACAACGAATACCAAGTGATCTCTCATCAACGTGTTGCTCCAAAAGATGTTCCAAAGTGCTGCTACAAGTGCCCGACGACCCGAAGCTTCAAATTTAGCATTTCTTGTTGTCGGTATTATACTTATAGCTTTTTGTACTCATAAGTGTAATCTTTTTAACGAGCTTATAGTTGTTGCCCACGGAAAGCGATCAAGGATCGCGGGCCTTCGAGTAGGAGTCGCCTTAGGCTCCGAACGAAGTAAAATCTCTCGTGTCTCTCTCTGTGTGTTTGTTTGTTTTTAATTCCGCTGCTTTAATTACTCTAACGTTGTTTTCGATTCCGATAATCGTACAAAATAGCCACGAGCGCTATTCACCCCCCCCCCCTCTAGCGCGTCTCGATCCAACAATTGGTATCAGAGCGGGTACGCTTCGAATAGGTGAAACCACAATTCAAGCATTTCTTTTGTGGCTTTTTTTCGTCTTTATAGGGTAAAAATAAAACCTTACGCCTTTCGTTTTTTCCCTCCAAAATTATTTTCAAAAAATTCATTTTCATCCTTTCACAATTTATTAGTATTGATAAAATATTGAATTTGGCAAAATTTGAAATAATATTTTTTAAAAAATATTTTTTAATAATATTTTATTATTATTTTTTTTACTTTTTCTCGAAACTTGTGAACTTCTATTTCTATCCTTCCATACCGCACTGCTAATCCAGGATCAAGTCCTGGTACATTTTATTTTTTTGCTATTTTTTGTGTGCAAGGTTCTTTTAAAATGGCATTCCAAGAAAGATTCTGCATCGTCCGACCGCCGCTCTTTTCTGGCGAGAACTTTGGATATTGGAAGAACCGGATGGAATACCACCTCAAGACGCAAGTCGAGATGTGGATCATCATCCAGACCGGACTCGAACTTCCACGTGACGTCACCGGAAAACTTATCTCATGCATCAACTGGGATTCTAGCACAATGAGAAAAGTTGAAGCCGATGCCAAAGCGACCTGCATGCTACAATGCGGCCTAACCGATGAAGAACTGAACCGCATCGGCCCCTTCGCAAGTGCAAAAGAGTTGTGGCAAAAATTGATTGAGCTACACGAAGGTACTTCCGACGCTCAAGTAAGTAAGCATAATTTAATAAATGATTTATTTGAATTAGATGAGCAGAATAATACTACTTTGGCCGAGGAAGGTATTACGATGGTTGCAGGTACAAGTAAGACAGAGGAAAAGATGTTGAAGGCGATATGGTCCGAGTCATCAGACGAATCTGAATCCGATGAAGAAGAACAAGCAAGCCTCCTAGCTCTACCAGTACTAGCACATGTTGTTGAAACAGAGTCCGAGTTCGAGTCCGATTCAGAAATCGAGAGCGAATCAGACACCGAGTCCGAGCGAAGCCACGGATCCGTATCCATTTCAGAAGGACCCAAAACCACTGTAAGTGCTTTAATGTCTAGTATTAACTTAGATAACTCGCAAAATTTAATTCCATACTTGCTTAAGAAGTTGGCAAAATCCAACGTCCGGGTTAAGTCGCTCCAAAAGGAGGTAACAACCCTTAAGGAAGCGACTGACTCGAGTTCTTTAACTGAGTCAGTTCAAATTGGAAGTTCAACTCAAGTCCAACAACTTGAGGAAGAAAATTCTAATATGAAAGCTCAAATTAAAGAACTCAAGAACACGTTGGAACGGTTCACCTTGGGTTCCAAGAATCTGGATCTGATTCTTGGAAAATAGCGAGCCGTTTACAACAAAGCCGGACTTGGATTTAAGACCAAAACGAAATACAAGTCGTATTTATCATTAGTTAATAGAAATAATATAAAGGTAGCCCAAGCATGAGTCCCCAAGTCCAAATTGATCAATCAAGTTGGACTTGGCCAATACTGGGTTCCGAAGGATCAAATACACTACCTCGATAGACCATATCGAGGCCATGATCCAGGGGGAGCAAAAAGAAAAACGATATTAATCAAACCAACTTAATTCAAAATTAAAAAATTCAAATTTAAAAAATTTGAAATTAAAATTCAAAAATCAAATTACAAATTCTAAATTTGAAATTAAATTAAAATTCAAAAATTCAAAATTCAAAATTAAAAAATTCAAATTAAAAAATTCAAATTTAAAAATTAGAAATTTAAATTCAAAAATCAAATTACAAATTCTAAATTCGAAATTAAATTAAAATTCAAAAATTCAAAATTCAAATTATAAATTCAAAATTCGAAATTAAAATAAAATTTAAAAATTCAAAAATGAAATTACAAATTCTAAATTCGAAATTAAATTAAATTCAAATTACAAATTCAAAATTTAAAATTAAATTAAAATTCAAAAATTCAAAAGTCAATAGAAGGAGGATCCAGAATAGCTGGCACCCCCAACTAAATTACCCGACTGGGTAACCGAACTTAATCTACCCGGAATGGGTAAACAAGAGTAGACAACCCAGCAGGGTAATTAAGGTTAGATAAATGGGCGAGGTTTAACTTGACCCACGGTACTGGTGAAGTTTTTGGATGATAGTATGTTAGGGAAGCTTGGGCATCGCATGTCTAGGAAGATATGGCTTCGACCTGGTGCATTTGGCCAAGTGGAACTGACCGAAGCTACCCTTAAATGGATCCTAACTAGTTAGACCAAGGTTTAGTATTAAGTTCAGTGGGTAGGACTATTTGGAAAACCTTGAAGGCATGGTTACTTTAATGAGTTCCTTGTGACTCACCATAGCCCAGAAGTTTATCCAAAGAATGCTTACTTGTTGAACCCAAAACTAAATCTAAATCTAACACAAAGTTAAACCAAACCCTTAAAGTGAACCTCAATTCATCTCACAAAAATTATATGATTACCTGATTGAAAACTTAGATCGGGTGAGATGACTAAGGAATTTAAAATTCAAATTAAACTCATAACTATAATTCTATAATCAATTAATCAATTTGAAAAATCTTTTCAAAATCATTTCATAATCTTTAAAACTTAATTTCAAAATTATTTTAAAATTAATTTGAAAAATCTTTTCAAAAGCTTTTCAAAATCTTTAAAACTTAATTTCAAAATTATTTTAAAACTTATTTGAAAAATATTTTCAAAATCATTTCAAAATCTTTAAAACTTAATTTCAAAATTATTTTAAAACTTATTTGAAAAATATTTTCAAAATCATTTCAAAATCTTTAAAACTTAATTTCAAAATTATTTTAAAACTTATTTGAAAAATCTTTTCAAAATCATTTCAAAATCTTTAAAACTTAATTTCAAAATTCTTTTAAAATTTATTTGAAAAATCTTTTAAGAAATCATTTAAAAATTATTAGAAAAATCTTTGAAAAATTATTTAAAAAAAAAATCTTTTAAAACTTAATTATTTGAAAAATCTTGTAAAAATCATTTTAAAAATCTTTTAAAACTTAAAAGTTATTTGTAAAATCATTTGAAAAATCCCTTGAAAAAATTATTTCAAAATTATTTTTAAAAAAAAATATTTAAAAAATCATTTGTAATATCCTCTGAAAAATTAATTTCAAAACCTTTTCAGAAGTTATTAAATTCTTTGAAATTCTAAACTCAATTAATTTTTAAATCTTCAAAATAATGGTCACTTATTTGGAATTCTAACTGATATTTTCAATGTTGTAAATTAAAGTAAACTTCATCTCACACTCACTTATATGCTAAACATGCTTGTTAATCTAGAATGAGTGAGATAGAAAATTAGGAAAATAATTTTTTAACCTCTCATGCTTGAACTCCTGAACTCAAAAATTTATTAAGGCATTAATTAAGGGGGAGTGATTTTGAGTCTGTTTTAAAATTAGTTTTTCTTTAAAATTTTTAACTTGACCTTAAAATTAAAAACTATTTTGTGCATATCTTTGAAAATTTAATCTATTTTTAACTTAGCGTTAAAATTAAAATTATTTATGACCTGACTTTTAAATTATAACTCCTCTATAAGCTAAATGTTTTCAAAGCTGAGTACTTAATTAAGTTTTCTCTACCTAAACTTAGTTAAATTATTTTCTAAACTTAGCTACTTGGCAAGATATTTTCTCAACGCAATCATTTTTACGCTGAAAACATAGCTAAGTATTTTCAATTATAGCTAAATATTTTTTTTCAAAAACATCTAGCTAAGTACTTTTTAAAGTGTTTAAAACAAAAAAAAAAAGAAATTTAGCTAAGTATCTCTCAAAGCAATTGTTTTCAAATGCTAAGTTCTGCTGAAAATGCTAAGTATTTTCCAAAGCATTCTCAAAATTTCATCAAAACAATTTAAAAAAAAAAACTAAATCTTTTTGAAATCACAAAAATTTACTAAGTTGCTGTTTAAAGACAAAATAACTTTATCTCAGCTAAAAGTATCTCTCAAACTAAAGGAAGAATTTTGCTTTCAAAATTATGATTTCACCTATCTAAAAGTCTTACAAGAAAAACTAAACAGTAAATTAAAAGATTGGAAGATAAGATTGAAAATTATCTTTGAAAGTTAAGCTAAGGCCCAGATTTTCTTCACTCTCTTGGGTATTTTGATATATGGCAAAGGGGGAGAGTAAGAAGAAATTTAAAGAATATTATAAATTAACAAAAATTTTGTTGATTTTGTTGTGAATGAGCCTATGCTTTATTTATGCATGTGCTTATTTATGTGTATCTTTATTGCATTTTTACTTAACTTTGAATTTCGGTTGCCATAATCAAAAAGGGAGAGATTGTTGGTGCAGTAAGCATCCGACGATCGAACCTCAGTTTTGATAATGGCAAAGGGATTCAAAGTTAAGATTCCTTGTTATCTAATGTGGTTAAATAAGGTTTCAGGAAAGTCCTAACTGCGGTTAGGCAAGGGAAAATCCTAAGGGGGGGTAACCTTAGGTCCTAGGGGTGGTAACCCTAGGTGAAGGAAAATCCTAAGGGGGGTAACCTTAGGTCCTAGGGGGCGGTAACCCTAGGTGAAGGAAAATCCTAAGGGGGGGCAACCTTAGGTCCTAGGGGGCGGTAACCCTAGGTGGAGGAAAACCCTAAGGGGCGGCAACCTTAGGTCCTAGGGGGTGGTAACCCTAGGTGGAGAAAAACCCTAGGGGGCGGTAACCCTAGGTCCTAGGGGGTGGTAACCCTAGGCGGAAAGTCCAGTCGGTCTGGAGGACCGGACTGGCATCAGGTAATCTCTCCTGAGTGGAGTAGGTGAGGACGCGTTCCCCGTAGAGGGAACAGCAGGCGTCGGGTCGACCTAGGGTTTCCGGTTGGAAACCCGAAGTCAGACTCGGACAGTCCGGAGACTGTCTATACTTTATTTATCATGTTTATTGTGCTAACTTTGTGTTGCAGGATAGTGTTTGGGACTAACGTATCTTGCAGGTGCAAAGGAGCAACCTAAAGCCTCGGATTAACAGTGTCTGAGGCGCCTCCATGGAGCTTGGAGGCGCCTCGGGTGCAAAAGCTGTGAGGGCTATAAGACGCCTTGAGAGGATGAAGTTCGACCAGATCAGATGTTATCCACGCGGAAGACTAGGCAGCATGGAGGCGCCTTGAACAGCCTTCAAGGCGCCTTGAACACCCTTTATAAGGGGGTTTCGACCAGCACTTCTATACAACGAATACCAAGTGATCTCTCATCAACGTGTTGCTCCAAAAGACGTTCCGAATTGCTGCTACAAGTGCCCGACGAGCCAAAGCTTCAAATTTAGCATTTCTTGTTGTCGGTATTATACTTATATCTTTTTGTACTCATAAGTGTAATCTTTTTAACGAGCTTATAGTTGTTGCCCATGGAAAGTGATCAAGGATCGCGGGTCTTCGAGTAGGAGTCGCCTTAGGCTCCGAACGAAGTAAAATCTCTCGTGTCTCTCTCTGTGTGTTTGTTTGTTTTTAATTCCGCTGCTTTAATTACTCTAACGTTGTTATTCCGATAATTGTACAAAATTGCCACGAGCGCTATTCACCCCCCCCTCTAGCGCGTCTCGATCCAACAGTTGGGACCTTATAGAGCTCAGCAGGAGGCAGAGTCTATCCGTACTATTAGACGGAGAATGTCAGAGACGCAAGATCGTTAGGAGAGATATGAGACGGAGACCCCTAGAGTTCTCTACTGGTGACCATGTTCTACGAGTCTCACCCAAGAAAGGGGTGAAGAGATTTGACCTCAGAGATAAGTTAGCTCCGCGATACATTGGACCTTTCTAGATCTTGGAGAGGATTGGAGCAGTAGCTTACTGGCTCGCACTACCACCGTCCTTGGCAGGCGTTCAAGATGTATGCCACGTATCTATGCTAAGGAGATACGTACCCGACCCGACACATGCGCTGATAGATATCTCAGTTCCCCTTCAGCCTGATGCTACTTGCGAAGAGGTTCTAGTACAGATTCTAGACGGGAAGGAGAGTCAGCTGCGGAACAAGACTATCCGACTGGTTAAAGTCGGATGGCAGCATTATTCAGGTGAGGAGGCTACTTGGGAGCTCGAGGATACTATCCAAGCTCCATACCCCCATCTTTTCGCTTAAGGTATGTGATTTAATTTACCGTTCAGCATTTATACTCTTAACCTGTTGTTAGTATTTGCTGAAAGTAGATAGCGAAATTTGGGGGACCAAATTTTTATTAGTGGGGGAGAATATAAAATACCGAAAAAATGACGAATAATAATAAGGGAATTTTTCAGAATTTTTAGATATTTTTCAAGAATTTTTCGGAGCTCGTATGGATGAGTTTACGGGGATAAAAATGGGGTCCCGGGAAAACCTGTTTAGGCTACCCAATTTAAGAGAGGAAAGTTTGATTTCTTTTCCTTTTTGTTTTTGTTTTTCTTTATTTAATTTTTTCTCTTCCCTCGTCGTTTCTCCTCCCTTCTCCCCTCACGCGTGCCCAAACCACGGGTCGAATCTCTTACTCTCCCTAACCGGCGTCGCGGTGGTTTCCTTCCCCTTTTTCCTCTCCTCTGCCGACGCTGACCCCCTCCCCTATGCCCTAGCCGCCAGCCACCGAGCGCCCTCCGATTACTAGTACCGTGCCCTAGCCATTCCCGACAATGCCTTCTCCCTCTCTTCCGCCGTCGCTGTGAGGCCTGCGTCGACCATCACTGGCAGTTGCCCTCTTCTATCTTTGATCCACTGCTGCTCATCATCGGAGGTGCTGCCACCGGCTGTTGTGGGAGAGCGCCATCACACCTCTTTAGCCGATCTAGTAATCGATGGTGTCAAAGTCGTCGATCTCCTGTGCACTGTTGTCCTCTCCATTTTCCAATCACAGCCCTCAACCATGAGGTAGACGCCATCTCCTCTACTCTTCTTTCGATCTGGATGCTCGACGCCGAGAGCCGCTGCTTGGGCAGTGCACAGAGAAGTCTGGGGTAAGGTTGTTGGATTGAGCTTGATTAGATTACAAGGTTAATTGATAGATTTCTAAGTTCAGGCATCTACTCATGTTGGACAGTGATATTGCACTAGTTCGGTCACCATTACTGCAGTGAACGCGCTCCGACACTGATCAAGCAGGTAATCTTCTAGAAATTAATGAGTTGTTGGAGGTTAATTCATTGTTTTATCATACTGCTGCAAATTGAATCAAAAGATAGTTGGGATTGGTCCGAATAGTGGAACGATTAGAGTTAATGGAGCTAACCATAACTGATCGATATTTAGTTTGAGATTTGATTTAGCTAATAAATTTATGTAGTTAGCTAAATCTGTATATCATGTGTTGCAGGACTTTGTTTGGAGATAAACATCTGGATACGAGATTTATTTCGATACAGACTACGTATAAAGGCGGGTACCTTGACTTATCTTTGATAATGTCATGTTGATATGTTTAGTAGGTTATAACCTTTAGTAATGATTATGTTCGTCTTTGCTTCGGTTGGTCACTGCCCGATACCTGTTACATGCTCATTTTGTATACTTATTATACACTTCTTGTTAGTACCTACCTGATTATACATGCTTATAGGGGTAGTGACACAACCATGTGTTATTATGTTCTGGATCTAGTTTTTTTTATAGTTTATCTGATCTGTGTACCTTTGATTTGGTTCATGGTCCTTTGGTACACATTTTATATATATATGGATATTGCTATGTTGTTCAGGATTTTGTCATGCTTAGTGTCATGCATCATCTCGCATGATTGCATGCTGTGTGATAGTCAGCTCCATTATTACTAAGCACATCGCCAGTTACATAGATCTGCACACACCACCACTCATGGGTTAGTGGTATATCAGGCAGGTGGGTGGCAGTTCTGCTATTAGGCTCCGTTGGTCCGGTGACTCAGCGTGGTAGCCGGCAGACAGTTCTACTCTGTTAGGCTCCGCTGGTTTAGTGTAGCAGCGTGGTAGCCGGCAGACGGTTGGACTTTGTTTGGCTCCGTTGGTCCGCTCATAGGTAGTGCGACGCAACGTGGTAGCCGGCAGAGATTCCTCCCCGTCATCGTTGGTAGTGCGACGCAACGTGGTAGCCGGCAGAGATTCCTCCCCGTCATCATGTATCAGGAGATGAGAGCATTGTGCTCCCCCACTTATGATTTAGGGTAGGAGGATAGGTGTACTCCAACAGCATCCCGTCCACTCGATCACTCATCAGGAGCAGTGACGACAGAGTGCACGGTTATCACAACCCTACCCACTCGGTCTCACCATCGTGTGTGAGATGGCTGACTGGCGTCAGGGGTGACCATGACATTGACATCATACACATTTATGCATTTACTGATTGTGTTTGTTACACTTATATGCTGCATTTGGATGGATGCATATGTTTGACATGCATACAGGATTTATGATACTCTCGATCTGACGACCTGACTATTCTGATAGGAGGCCCTGGTGAGTACAGTTCTCTTCAGCCTTTTCTATTGTGCATTTCCAGCTTTTGTCCAGGAGACTGTACTCCATAGTTATTACTATTTGTTATCGTTTACTATACATGTCAACTGGTATCAGCTGAGTTGTTGAACTCACCCCGTGGACACTATCTTTTTCAGGTATCGGGTTGTTTATGGAGTCGCTTGGAGTATCCTGTCTGCCGGTTCCCACGTCACATCAGGAGACTTGTCATTCCCATTTATGTTTTATTGGTTTTATGTATCAGTGTATTTAGCCTTATACTCCGATTTTGTTTCTGGAGTGTTATTTTATTGTGTTGTGTAAGTCAAGCCGGCTAACAGTCTTTGTTTTTAGTTTGTATATGTTGTCCATTGTATTCCGCTGTGTTTGGTTTTGGTACAGCCGAGTGAGCTGTTAGATTTACATATAACTGCGTGGTTGTATTTTTGTTGTATCAGCCGAGTAGGTTGCATATAAACTGTGTAGTTGTGTGTATATTCCAGCCGTCTGTGGCTGAGGTATATTTTGTATATAGAAATGGTTCAGATTGTCACCCATACAGGGGAGATGCTGCCGGAATTTCCTCTGGCAAGGAATCCTCTGGGGCGTGACACCTTTAAAGGAGGTCCGTTCAGCTGTGGATAACGTCGATTGTTGGGAGATGGCGAGCACTGGCGGAACCCTTGGTTAGCCTCCTTGCACTTCTCTTGATTGTTGTGATAGCAATCTTAAGTATTATGTGTCTCCAGCTGATGGTAAGTGCAGAACCTTGGAGTCCATCATGGGGGCTCAAGGAATCATGTTCGCTCGGCCTCCAGTTGTACAACACAAGGCCCTTGCTCATGGGGATGTGACGGAGGGTCTGATTGAGGTCCTTTGTGTTGTAGAGGACAAGGGGGAGCTTGACGTTCGAGGGTTGAGGCGGGAGTAGGCAGTACTACTTCATTTTTCCAAGCAAATTGGGCTTACTCTATGTTAATGTACTCGGTCACCCTTCCAAGTAGGTGATCAAAGTCTCTGGGGGGCTTCTTGATCAGGGAGTGAAAGAAATCGCTATCTGTGAGCATTTGAGAGAAGATGCTCACTAGAATCTCCTAGGTGGCCAAAGGAACATCCATGACCACCTAGTTGAACATTTTGATGTAGGTCCTCAACGTCTCCTTAGATCCCTATTTGAGGGAGAATAACCTCAATGTGGTTTTGTGGTATCAGCAGCTGCTGGCGAAGTGATGAAAGAATGCCTTGTGGAAATTCTTAAAGTAGCAGATGGACTCAGTTGGGAGCTGGTTAAACCATCTCTATGCCGAGCTGGAGATAGTTGTAAGAAACACTCGGCACTTTATGCCATCTATATACTGGTGAAGGATGGCTATATTTTCAAACTTGAAGAGGTGGTCCTTTGGGTCTATTGTCCATCCATATTCTCCTATTGTCAAGAGTTGGAAGTGACTTGGTAATTTGTTTTCTAGTATTTCTTAAGAAAATGGCAAGCTAATCTGTTTGAGAGAGCTACTAGGTACCTGAGCCTTTCCGTTTCATAGATCTCGAACATGAGCATCTCCATAAGATGATGCTTGATGCCTTTCTGCTCGGGTCATCTCCTCGAAAGGCGTGTAGAATAATACCCAGTGATATATAACTGGGGATCGTGGCACAGGAGGTAAACTAATTAACCGTGTAAGTACTTGCATGAAGCCAGCCAATGGTGGAGGAGGGACAGACTAGAACCTATTGGACCTTCTACTCAAGTTTCTTGTTCGGTGTGAGGGCTTGTCATCGATGCAGTCGGGTCGTGCGACAAAGGACCACTGGCTGCTGCTTGTTGTTGCTGTTGTTACACTAACTTTTGCGCTTGGGCTACCATCAGCAACTCTAAATCTTTCTATGACAAGATGATTGTAGTGAATCGTCCAGTCTTATCCATCTTTACATTTTAGATTTAGGCAAAGTTCCCATAGACAGTGTTGGTGCAGTGGGGGCCGACAAGAGGATGGTGAATTGCCTAAAAAAAATTAACCCATTCTCTTTCTTTTGATTTGATTAGACTAGCACAACTAAAATAACCAAAATAATAAAACTAAACAATTAATAAAAAAGAGATTCAAGAATGACTTGGTTATAACGTACGAGGTTGCTAATCAAAGGCAAATAGAAGTGCACTAAAATTCTCCTCCGTTGAAGGCGGAGAAGTCTCTTACATTCTTTGAAAGCTCAGAAAAAGACTAGGAAGTGAATACACAAGTTATAGTTCAGTTGTTGAATATTTCCTAGATTCAGGAGTCCTTTTATAGTCCCTTGGAGATCCTATCCATGGGTGGAAGGCACCTTCAAAAGGGTTCAAGGCACCTTCAAGTGGATAAAATTTTATCCATAACTCAAGGACACAAATGGTCATTTGAGGCTGGCACTATTCACTGAAGGCGCCTTCTAATCCATGAAGGCGTATTGACATTGTTCATGGAATACGCCTTCTAAGCATTTGAAGGTACCTTCGACATTGTTCATCTAAAAATGGTTAAGTTCCCTTCTTAACCATTTTTCACTCTGCTCGCTTGGGTGATGCTCTGGCCGTCCGAAATTAAGCTCACCCAAACCTAACTTTGCCCTTCTCCTCGAGTAGCCTTCCTCCCCGGCTTCTCATCCCTCGGACCATCATGCGTGTCCTCTTGTTCGTTGATGTACTCTTCCGCAGCACCTCATCTTTCGGATGCACTTAGCCATCGACTCCCTTCCCGTGTCATCCTTCTAGCTAGTTGCGTTTTCCGCTCAACTTCTTGTGTTCCTAAGTTCCTGCACACTTAGACACAAGGATCAAATACACACAAGACCTAACTTAACTCGGTTGACCATATCAAAACTACTTCAGGGTACTTATAGACAGTGCCAAATTTGATCATGTCTGAAAGTGATGGAGATGGCATGCTGGGCAGATGGTTCTGTCGTTGATTGGGAGAAAATTCTGAGATGGAGAAAAGATGACACTTAACACTCTTTCATGTGCGTACAGCAAAGAGAGCAAAGGGGAGTGTTAGAGTAAGAACTAGCGGGGTATCTGATGCAAGTACTCCAACGCTCAAGTTAGAGCAGTAGTCGAGCGAAAAGTGGAGAAGAAGATGAATAGTCGAGTTGATGTGTGTGTGTGTTTTTTAGCTTGTGAGGACGTACCTGGCCAATGGAGATAATCCATTTTTATACTGACCCTCAGAACCCTATAATTATGAGGTGTCAGAGAATATTAGGTGTCAGAATATGTCAAGTAATGGAATATGTACAGCCATCATTTGAGGAAGGTTCCGTTCAATACACATGAATTGTTTTTTGTAACTCCCATATTAGTGAGGCGGCTGAAAATGTTTGATGTTAGACTATGTCAAGTAACGCCAGATAATGGAAGTTGTACAACCATTCTCAGAGAAAGATTCCATTTCTATGCTTCGGTGGAATATCCCCTGTCAAGTAGCTTTTATTCTCTAATAAGCTATTGTGATTCCCTGGCAATGTTGTGTCCTGGAGACAGTTCGACCAGCTTAGTAGCTGATCGACTATATGCTAAGAGGCTTGTACATGAGAAGTGGGGAACTGAGCCCCGAAGACCCAACCGGCTTCATACCCGACCAACCGTATGCAGAGTGTCTAGCCCTAAGAAATGGGGAACCACATCTCGGAAGTTCGACCGACTCTTAAACTGATCGGCTATATACTGAGAATTGTATTGTAAGAGTGAGGAGTTAAGTCCTTAAGCCTGACCAGTTCTAGGGTCGACTGACTATATACTGAGAGTTATATCATAAGAGTGGGGAGCTAAGTCTCTTAAGGCCAACCGGCTCTGGAGGCGACTGGCCATTTTTTGTATATCTTAGCATTGAGGAGTGGAGTGCTAAGTCCCTTAATTCAAACTGAATATAGGATTGATCAATCATATACCGAGAGACTTATGCTTAAAGAGGGGGGGGGGGGGCTAAACCCAGTAAATTCGATCGCCTCTTAGTCCGCTCGGATTAATGCTAGGAGTTCTACTCGTAAGAAGAACGAATAGTGCTGAGTGGAGCGTTGAGTTCTGTATATCCAGTCGGCTCTTGGTCCGTCCGGATTTATGTTGGGAGTTATGCACATAAGATATTAGGAACTTCGTTCTGTGGCCTCGGTTGGGTTCAAGTCCGCCCGGGTTTATACTAGGGGGTCTTGCTCCTGAGAGGTGGTTCATCCGGATACGTGCATCCTTTCTTTGATTGTCATCTCACCTTAATTTTGAATGTCACATCATCTAGACTATTGATTTAATATTATCTCTAGGTCCACTTACAACATACCATATCAACTATCATTTTTCTTAAAAGGCATGCCTTCCACCACATTTGACATACTATAGGTTCCATCTACAACTTTATATTTCATACGCCTTTGAAGACTAGAGGATTTAAGTTTACTTCGACTAAGTGTGAGCAAAAAATTCGGATAAATCAAATTAACCAATTGAATCGATCGAATTAAAAAATTCGGTTCGATTATTTTAGAATTTTATTTTTTAAAAAAAAATAATTATTTCAGATAATTCGATTCAATTTTGATTTTAAAATTTCTAATTCGATTAAATCGAATAAATCAATTTAATTGTGAGAAGACAACTTAATCGTGAGAAGTAGAGGGACAGAAGTCACAAACATTGACTCAATGGAAGAGCTGAATTAGAAGATCAAAGCGGTGGTGGTCAAGATCCTGCGAGAATCTGACATGTCCACCACCTCCGAAGCCATGGTCCACTCCATGGCTGACGAACATCTCGGCCTTGACTTCTCCGGCAACAGCCGCAAGCTCTTCTTCTACGACGTCATTAGAAGCATATCAAGAGGATGAAGAAGAGGCGAGGCGTTCCACTTAGAGGAGTCATAGACCTAAAGAATTCCACCTCTAAAGCCATGGTCTGCTCTATGGCCGACGAGCGGCTCAGCCTTGACATCTTCGGCAGTGGCCGCAAGCTCTTCGTCTATAGTATCGTCGAGTCCTTCATCTCCTTGAAGCAGGATAAGGATGAGGATGAGGAAGCGAGGTCGTTCCATTAAGAGGAGTTGCCAATCACATCGATCCCTAAATCGATAAATCTTAAAAGTTCGGTTAATTCAATTTACAAGTAAATTAATTGATATTTATTAGGTTGGTTTATTCAATTTTATTAAAAAGTTTGATCAGTTCTGTAAACTCAAAAAAAAATTGATTTATTCAATTTTAATTATTTTAATTTGATTTAATTTTAACTGAATACTCACTTTTACCTTCGACCGAAGCTATTGCTACCTGTTGCAAAACTATTTCCCTCTCTCACCACTTCCCCCCTCTCTCCGCCCCCCCCCCCCCTTTCTCTCATGCTGCATCCCTTTGAATTACGGCGTAAAATGTTCAATTGCATCTCCACAAGGAAAGACTTGGAAACTACAATATGGCTCGTGTGGCTCGTGCTGAAATGTTATCATCAACTTGGGTATGTATTCTAAATGGCGACTGAGACAACCGTTTAAATGGGAGGTGGGCATCAATCGCACTGCTTGGATCAATGGCAGTAATTTAGGTGGTCAAAAGTCAACATAGGCAGTTGTGTTGCCGCTGTCATCGTCATTAGGTTAGAAATCTCATCATTTCACCCAAACCAACACTACACAAGCCAAGTATTAGCTCGCCGCACGAGTTCAAACCTCTCGCACGAGCCCGGATGGTTCACCTGAGCCCGACGACTAGCCTGGATGCATTGCTCGAGCTCAACAACAGGTACGAACGTGTCGCCCGAGCCTAGTGACAAGCCCGACGCCTCGCCCAGGCACGATGAAACGTTCAGTCCCACGACGTGTCTGAAGCTAAAACAAAAAAAGTTAATTTTTTTAACTTAAGATTTAATCAATTAATAATTTTAATCAACTCCTAGATCTAATTGAGATAATTTAAATAGCGGCAATTTATAAAAGGCCACACTCAAGTTTGCGAATTGACCAAAAGGCACACTATACTTTGATATTTACCAAATGACGCACTTAATTTCCACTCTTCACGTTCTATCCCTTCATCATTTCACTCTTCTCTTTCATTTCTCTTATGCAAGCAATTTCTTTTATCTTTCCTCTTTCAAATCCAGACAACCTCTTTTATTTTTCCTCCCCTCTCTTCTCTTTTCTCTGTCTTTAGGATGCATACATGCATGTAAGCATAACGGGATTAGGGGATAACATATTTCTTTCAATAACATTTTAATACCTCCGGATAAGCCAAAATATATAATCGACGACACTGTTGAACTTCTTGTAATCGCAAAAATCAACAGAATCTGAAATGAATCCAATATGAGGTATCTAGGTCTATCAATGAGTTTTGACCAAAATCCACTGATGTCTAGATATCTCAGATTTGACCCATTTCATGTCCTGTGTATTTCTAAGGCTGTAAGGAGTCTAACGATATTGTCCATTGCATATTTCGATATCTCTAGAGGTGTTAAAATATTATCAAAAAAATCAGCTAAAATATAAACTCATTCATATCAAGCCCACGTTGGGCCTGATATGATTCCATATTAGGCCCACGTGTTTGATATGAAATCATATTAGACCCACGAGATTATAATTTAGATGATTCTTCTGACAATATTTTAATACCTCTGGAGAAATCGAAATGTATAATGGATGATACCGTTGGACTCCTTACAACCTCAGAAATTCACAAGACCAGAAATAGGTCCAATATAATATTTTTATGTCCATAAGTGGATTTTGGTCAAAACTCAATTATGGGCTTAAAAACCTCAGATTTGACCCATTTCAGATCCTTTAGATTTTTGAGATTGCAAGGAGTCCAACAATATCATCCATTACGTATTTTAACGTCTCCGAAGGTGTTGAAATGTTTTCAAAAAAATTAGCTAAAACATAAACTCATTCAAATCAAGTCCACATTAGGTTTGATATGATTTTATATCAGATCTAACGTAGGCCTAATATGTATTACGAAGCCGCAAGTGCATGACTATATCGTCAGTAATAGAAATATTGATCTCATAGTAACTGTTGATTAAACACTAATTAACTTTACACAACGAATTATCTAGACAATTGGAAGGTCGTCCACAAACGCAAGAAAGAGGGAGAGAGAGAAGAGAGTAGAGAGAGGGAATAAGCGTAGGTGAGTGGGGTGTAACATATTCTAGGATTTCAGTTTCGTTATAATACTAGTTAATATTCCTATAAATTGTTCATCTACCTAATTCCATGCTTACACTCGTGTAAGGATTCTAACTAAAGCGTAGCACAACTCTCACGTAAGTTGCACCAAAGAGTGTACCTAAGTTCTAACGCCATTAAGTAAAGAGGCAACTCTAGAAAGTCTGGTTAAGAGGTAATCTCTATCACTAGGACGCCCTCGATCATACATTTCTACAGTTATCTAATGTATTTCCTAATGGTAATACAAGAGTATCAACTCCAATTAGAACGCCCTAACAAGGATTAGTCCATATGTTAGTGAGTAAGTATTGATGCCCTCTATCACTAAGAGCAAAATGTGTCCAGTTGAATGGGTATCCTCTATCACTAAGGATCTCCCGATCATCCAGTGTAGTAGCAACCTTAACATAGAAACAAATCCCTCACATCCATATGAATTGACCTCACACATATTTTGTCAAACACCTATAAGGCACAACACACATAGAACATGATATACACACTTCATAGCAAAAGAAAATATCCAAATACATAGTTTATACATCACATCATAGTTACTTCCTACATCCAAGATTTAGAGATCTACTCCATTGCAAGAGAATACAACCAAAAGACAATGAAAATAACAAACTACAACTCAATACATAGAAATAGAGAGAGAAGAGTGCTTATCCTTAAAGCCCGACATCTTTTGAGATGTTCCCTTACTCCAGAAGTGGACGGATTGGCGAAGATGGACGATCTCAAGTTTCTCCAAGGGAGAGAACCATTCCCCAAGAAATGAGGGCAAGCCCCAAGCTAAAGATGAGTGAAAAAGGAGACAAAAATCCCTTTTATAGTTCTAGACACAACCCTTGCTTGGGTCGTGATACGGTCGTGTGAATCCACATGGCCATGTGCTACCTTGGCTCTGATTCGGTGGCACGACCATGTGGATTTCACATGGCCAAAGTCTTTTTCTTCTCTGAAAATTCCACACGTGCATGTGGATTGGCATGGTCGTGTGTCAAGGTTGTGTGGACCTTGTAAACCATTTTAACACATGTTAACGTGGTATTCTCGAGTTGAAGTCTTCAGCAAAGTTGTAAATCTTAAAGTTAACTACAATTTGATATAAAGAACAGCCAAAACTCTAACTGAGCAAAATGTTATGGTCATTTTACTTTTGGTGTGTAGTGTTGAAAATGACATAACTGTGTGGAATTGACACGGTCGTGCCTAAGGCACAACCAGGCCGTGTGAGCATTGGTGTGTGTCATATTTTCATACGTCCATGCCTCATAAACACGACCCAGGTATTTTGGGAAGCTCTAGACTCCATTTAAGCTCAATTTTACTCTAAATCACGTCCTATCAATCAAAACAAACAAAGAGTAGATCTTCGAATAAAAGAAGTGAAAATATAACATTATAATAAAATAAGATGTAATAAACATATATTATGCTCATGAAGTACAAGTATATGTGCATCAAAATATACATAAAGTGTATATAATTTACGTACATCAATATGAAATCATATCAGGCACATAGGATTATGATTTAGGTTATTCTTTTAACAACATTTTAACACCTATAGAGAAGTTGAAATATGTAATGGACAACACCGTTAAACTCCTTGCAGACTCAGAAATCCAGAGGACCTAAAATGAGTCTAATATGAAATCTTTAGATCCATTAATGAATTTCGATCAAAATCTACTAATCACCTAAACATGTTCAATTGGATTCATTTCAGGTCCTGCGGATTTTTGAGATGGTAAGGAGTTTAACGATACCTTCTATTATTTATTCCTACTTCTCTAGAGGTATTAAAATATTATCAGAAGAATCAGTCGAACTCCATATCAGACCCACGTTAGGCCTGATTTATCTCATGATTGAGATTGTCTTTTAGGTAATTCCTATTTTCTTTTAAATTCGGTTGAAATTATTATATCATATTTTGTCAACTTTAACTACTAAATATGTGCTTTATGGTTTGCATGAAAATGCCTTATAGTTAGAGACACTTTCCTCGTACTAACTACTGTTAACGTGGATTGTTTATTTATTCAATACTTGCATGAAAGCTCCATCAGTAAAAAAACAGAATGATGATGCTATTGATGCTAATTGTTATCCATGATAAAAAAGTTAGAAACAATTTTCATTGGTTGAAAATTAAAAATACACTACTAAATAAAAATCCAATTATGCACTAGTCAAAAAACATAAAAATTTTCCCCATTTGATTTTAAGTTGTAGTTAACCAATCAAAACTCAGTTATTTGTTTCTTTTTTCATGAGATAAAATTTCACAGTAAACTTTGGAGAAGAAAATTTAAAATAAGTGCATACGATGTAGCAGAGGTTTCACATATAATTGTTATATATATATATATATATATATATATATATATATATATATATATATATATTAGGCTTGATATAGAATTATATTAGGCTCAATCAAACTATATCAGGTCCATGAGAATATCATGTCCATGAGAATATGATTTAATTAATTCTTTTAATAATATTTTAACACCTTCATTATATATTTTGGTTTTTTTAGAGGTGTTAAAATATTATCGAAAGAATTAGTTAAATCATAACCTCGTGAGCCTGATATAGAATCACATCAGGCCTAACGTATGATTGATATAAATGAATTTATATTTTAGCTGAGACGTTGAAATATGCAATGGACGACGCTATTGAATTCCTTACAATTTCAGAAATCTACATAACCTGAAATGACCAAAACTCATTAATAGCCATAGAGACCTCAGATTGGACTCATTTTAAGTTCTGTGAATTTCTGAGCCTGTAAGGAATTCAGCAATCGTCCATTACATATTTCAGCTTCTCTGGAGGTGTTGAAAAATTATCGAAAGAATCAATTAAATCATAACCCCATGACCCTTTTATAATTTCATATCAAGCTCACGTTGGATCTGATATGGAATCATATCAGACCCGCATTGGGCCTGATATGAAATCATATCAAGTCCAACATAGACTTGATATGAATGAATTTATGTTTTAGCTAATTTTTCTATAACATTTCAACATCTAAAGGCGCCGAAATATGCAATGGACGACACCATTGAACTCTTTACAACATTAGAAATCCACAGAATTTGAAATGAGTACAATTTGAGATCTCTAAGTCCATCAATGAATTTTGGTCAAACCTATTGATGGACCTATAGATTTCAAATTATACCCATTTCAAATCTTGTGGATTTCTGAGGTTGCAAAAAGTTTAACGATATCGTCCATTGCATATTTCAACTTATCCCGAGGTGTTAAAATATTATTGAAAGAACTACACTAAATCATAACTCTATTATACTTGTATGCATCCAAAAGAAAGAGGAAAAAGAAGAGACAGGAGGAAATAGAAGAGAGATTGCGTGGATTTGGGAGAGGAAAGAGAAGAAATTACAAAAAGAGAAGGGAAAATATAAAAAATTGAGTGTACTCTTTCATAAATATTAAACTATAGTGTGTCTTTTGATCAATTCGCAAATCTAAGTGTGCCCTTTAATAAATTACTGTTTAAATAGACTTTATTAAAACTTGGTCTAGGCAGTAGCCGGTGAATGACCGTCTCGCCACCACCGCCTGTTGCAATTTACAACCCTTGTTCAAGGTAGGAATCTCAAACGAGGAAAAGCATTAGACAGGGCCGAGGAGTTGGGATAATGCAGAGAGATGATTAGAGAAGCATAGCATCTTTCATGCTGATAAACTAATGCTAACCCCAACCATCTACTGATGAAAGAAGAAAGCTAAATTTATCATCGGCTTGAAGTTAGTGAATTTCATTTTTATTACAAATAGTGAACACCACAACAAATACCTGCACCGATATTTGTTTGATTTAGGTTGTTTCTATCGAGTGTCAGTTAAGACATAACTTAAACCACCAAGCAAAAACTAGTCCAGCTGAACTTATTTAGATGGTAACCCCACTAGCCCACAAGTTCAGTGCAGAATGAAACTGGCATCATTATGTGGCACATCCGACCAAAGTCATTCCCTGTTGAATCACTCCATGTGTAGTTTGTAGGTTAATTCTAATACCAAGTATTATAATCTGACTGATCAAACGAGAAGGTTGATTGTGAATTTGGTCTTAAGTGTCTCGAGGAGGGTTAATTTTCCATCAAGTTATCATTCATCAAGCTTTATATTTCTCTTAAACCTTTGCAACCTGATTGTGAATGACTGAACCTAACAAAAACTCACTAGGTACAAGCGAACAATTAAGCACCTAATGTCTAATCAAAATCGAAGTTTCTTATAAGAATGCAATGCTCAATTAGTAAGTGAAACGACCAAAAAAAACAGTACTATAACATTCTACACTATAGCATTCTTGTAACTCTATGCTAATATAAATCAAAAACACTGCTAGAAACGTTGATACACAATGAAAATCCAGATTGCTTGTATTTATGAGCAAATAGATATGTTGAAAGAACTTAAGAAATGAAACTGGATACGCATTGAGATTAAGGCTAGAACTATCCTTTACTGCAGAAACTAATTTTATGTCTACAACAGCTTCAATAAACATCAGAAAACCCCTTAACAGAGTTACAAACTGAAGGGTTAGTGACCGATGGCTTTCAAGTTTTGGCATCATTTAAAGAGAGATTTTGTTACCATCTAGTAAGTACTTTCACACTTAGACCTTAAAAATTATCAATTTGCATTAGGTATAATAATTTGCAGCAGATAACTAAACAACAAAAGCAGAGGTTTTCTAAGGCTAAATACAAGTAACTAATACTGTACTATTTTGCAAATAGTAGAGATACATTATCAACCTGAAACAAGAAACACTATCAGAGTTCAGTTCGACACATTCAATCCCAAAGCACGATCTATTCAATCCTACAAGCATTCATGCACCCAAACTTCTTCATGATAACTAGCCAAAGTGAACCCATGGATCACAATCCATTTGAGCCAAACACTACAAGATGATTCCAAGCAAGCTCTCTGCACAAATTGTGTATCTTTTTTCTTGTTTTTTTTTTCCCTTTAAGCATCAAAGAAAACTGAAGATACAAAAGAAAACAACTACAACTAAAAAAAAAAATTAAAAAAAAAACAATTATTTGTATATACCTATCATCATGGTTAATCCTCCTGCTTCTTGGCAGATAGCCGCTTCAGGAACTCATACGTAGTAATCATGGTGGTCGCAGACATCGACATGGAAGCCCATCTTGGCCCTAATCCTCGATAACATGCACTCCACCCTCCCTCTTTTATCAGGTTCCTTAGCGTTTGCCGTATGGTGATCGGTCCTTCACCAGCTTCCATTACCTGTAACCTTGTCTTAATCGTATCCAGAGGCATTGTCAACAGAGCAGCTGCTCCACCTGCCAGTGCAGCGCTTAATCCTTGCACCACGACCACCGTCCTGGATTCTGGCTTGAAGGCACCTGTACTGCTACTTCCAAACTCTTGCTCCTCAACGCCTAACCGTAGCCGGCACAGGTAGTAACCGATTCCGCTCCAGACTAGCTTCTGAGACACAGAGTAGGACGCCCACCAAACAGCATTTGAAGGTGCATAGGTTAATATAGACATGCCGAAACCCCTGTAAAGCCCCCGAATCCCCTCGCCCGCTACAATCTTTCGGAAGGCGTCAATCCCGCCGAGGTACTTAGACGTAGACACATGGCGGCCTTGCACCATCAGCCGCTGGCTGACGACGTCAATCGGGGTCCAGACCACCTGCGCCGCAACGGCAGCACTCAGGCCGGCCGCGGCGCTGGCCACGGTCGAAGCAGTAGGCTCGGAGACGCCGAAGCGGACTGTGACAGTACCGACGGCGCTCTTGGTGATCTCGAGCGCGCCCATGTAAAGGGTGCGGGCGGGAACGGTTCCAGCGAGGGAGGTACAGTAGCCGCGGTAGAAGCTGGCGGGGCCTTCGCGGCGGAGGATGTCGACACCGGCTGACCAGGCGGAGGGCGGCGCGGGGTGGCAGACCTGGAGACGGGTCTTGAGGACGACCGCCGGGTAGAGCGCGGCAGAGACGGCGGAGAAGAGCGCGGCGCCGAGGACGAAGAAGCGCGATTTGTCCAGCATATGCCAATCAATCTCGGCCGGGAGGTGGAGCTTCGCCAGCTCGGCCTCTTCCTTTTCACCAACCTCACTCTCCGTCGCCCTCATCTCCGCCTCACCGGGCGGTGGCGGCTCGAGCTCAGGCCCGGAACCTATAGCTACGGCCTTTCCTCCATGTCGGGGATCAGAGAAGGAAAAGGGACGGAGCCTGATCCAAAGCTTGTCCGGATCGGGGCTTATAGAATTAGGGTTTGAAGGAGGGCAAGAGCGGTGCAGGAGAGGAGTGGTAGCAGACTGCGGTAGGAGTGGCGGCGGGGGACGAGTGAACGCATCACGGCTGTCGATGGAAACCGATCAGCCGTCGGATCGCTTCCTTTTCTGTCGCTTCAAAGAGAGCGTAGAACGAGGAGACAGGAATTGTAATTGGATAAGGTTCTTTTGTATTTTTGTGCGCAGAAGAAAACAAAACGAAAAAAATGAGAAAATACTTGGGACAATATTAAAAGTGGTCCTTAATTTTATGAAAATATCAAAGGTATATTTTTCTAAATAAATAAATAATATAGCACCATGTGATTACAGTTTTTATTTGGCAATATAAAAATTTAAAAAAAAACAAGGGTCAGAAAGGAAAAAATATATTAGAATTATATATTCTTTTTAAAAAATAAGCTTGAATATTTGACTGATTTAATAAATCAAAAACCTAAGCAGAGATGGATTCTAAAGCATAGAGATAAAGTATTAAACGGCTGTGAATATGATCATAAAAAATAGGGATCGAAAAAAAATATATCACTATGAAACAATCTGATGTTAGGATCCGTAGAACTTAAAGGAGGAGGGTGACTTCGATAGCTTCTCATTTTGATCTCATATTCATCATTTGAATGCACAACATAAACCTTGACATCACATACGTAATTTTGATATTTATTTAGTATCCATCTCTTAAGACGATTAATCCAATATCAACTCCTAGTGATCTCGCTCCACTAGAACATTCTCCTTTTCAAATGTCTTTTGAGAGGATGAGAAGTCTCTAATAACATATTCTTACCTAACACAATAAAAAATAATGAATACAAAGACAAATGAAATTAAAAATTACTTTATAATAAAAATATATATATTTTAGATGTTTTCTTATTATTTAGAAATGTCTCTTGTTGATCTAGAAAGGTAACAACACTTCGCCTCAGAATCCCCAAGAACTGGCTCAAAAATCTTCTCGAAACTTCTCTTTTAAAGTCTTTAGGTCGAGACTAATTTCCATCTACTAGTCGACTGATCTAATCCATCAGTCAATTGATATGGTCTCCAACATTGTTCATGTCATTGATCGACCTCAGAAACTTTCGACAATCTATCTGATTTTGTCGATAATTCAAACATTAGTCGACTGGTATAAACCATCATTCGACTGATCGAATCAGTCGAATTAAACAAGTGAATCTGACTCGCTTTTGTTCAATTCTGATTTGCATCAGTCGATTGATATGAACTATCATTCGATTGATGTCATTAGTCAAATTGAATAAAGCGAATTTGTCTCACTTCTGTTCAATTTCTGAAACCATCAATGGACTGATATCAATTATCAGTCGATTGGTGTCATCAGTTGAGTCAAACAATCGAATCAACTTACTTCTATTTTGTTTTGATCAAAATTAGTCAACTAATACTCATAGTCAGTCGACTGGTATTGAGTAAAAATATTGATTTCTGAACAAGCTCCATTTCGCATCTTAGATCACCTCATTTTGATATCCGAGTCAAAAGTTATGGTGTTTGAAAGTTTGCTCTATCGGGACTTCCTCATTGTCTAGCATCTGATCAACTTTGACTTGTCAGAACTTAATTATTGCCTAGCATTAGGTCAACTTGATCTACTAGGACTTCACGCCTCAAGTCAACTCCCTGTTGGGCTTCTAACCACCAAGTGTTCAGTCAACCGTGACCCATTTTGACTTTTCTCTTGCCAATTATCTGTTGGACTTCTGATCACCAAATATCCGGTCAATCATAACTTACTTAGACCTTCTGTCTCATGCCAACTCCATGTTGGATTTCTAACATCCAAGTATCTTATCAATTGTGATCCACTTAGACTTTCCGTGCCAACTCCATTTTGGACTTCCGATCACCAAGTGTCCGGTCAACTGTGACCCACTTAAAATTTTCATATTTTGTCAAGTATTCAATTAACCTTCACCTATTTGACTTTTCACTCAACTAACTTAATATATTGATCAACCATCAAGTATCTAGTTAACATTGACCTACTTGACATCTCGACCAATTAACATATTGATCAAATATCAAAATTCTAATTCAACTTGAGTTTGGTCAACTTTGTCAACCTTGACAAGGGGGAAATTCCACCAACAATCTTCTCCATTTTTATGTTTAACAATATTGTTTAAGTCAACCTAACTCATTAGTCTAACATCCTACTTCTCATGCCAAGGTATCAATGAAGGTTTCCTAATTTAAACTATCCATTCTCTCCTTTATCACACATCAAAATTTTCTTTCAAAAATCCATTCTCTTCTTCCATTTCTAACTTTCAATATCATAATGGAGGTTCTCTATCTTCCATTGTCTTCAATACTTAGCCTTGAGCATACATCCTTCATTCATTCATCAATACTCAAAATCTTGCATTCTTCTCCATTCATATCAAAATCATATCTTTAAGAATGACCTCCACCTCAAAGTATACTCTAACTTTAATCATTGCATCAATAATGATTTACAGTTTATAAACCTTTAGAAAAATCAAAGTTATAACGTTAAAGATTCAATCTTAATCTAAATCTCCTTCTCAAATCCATTTATTTTTTTTTAAAATCCCTTTCTCATTTTTCATCTAGAAAATCACCTTTGAATGCTTATTCAAGCATATCATAGGATCATAAATAGTAAAGATACCTAGAAGTGGTTTTAAATGAGTTAAACTAATCTATTTTAGTGAAAATATAGAAATCAGTCGATTGTTACTTTGCATCAGTCGTCTAATATTCAAAAAGTTACATTTTTATTTTTTTTAGATTAAATTTCAAAAATGTTAACTAATTCTATGATTTTTGAAAAATTATGAAATTTTATTTAGACATTACATATATCAAATACTATTAGGAAAAAAAATAATTTTCTATATAAATACATCTTAGTTTTAAAGAATAGCACAAAGTTCAAAACAATTAAAACTTTTAATATTTCATACTAACTTTATATTAACCTAATCAATAGTGATTCTTATCAACAAATACATTCACCAAGGTTTTCTAAAATGATTTTCAAAGCCAATTTCTAATCATAGTGGCAAAATGTCATACATTTGTTGGTTACAAATAAAGCCCCGCATAGAAAACACATGGAAAAGATCATACGCTTATAAGAGAAAGATATATATCTCCATTGGTATGAGACCTTTTGGATAGAGCTCAAAAATAAAATCATAAGAGCTTATGCCCAAATTAGACAATATCATATCGTTGTGGAGATATGTGAATTCTTTTGATCTCAACAAATAGTATTAGGACTGTTACGAATCTGCAAGTGCACGAAAACATTATCAGTAATATAAAAGATTATCGAATCTACAGAGACTGTTGATTAAGTGTTAGAGATGTCACAAAGTAAGTTATATAGACAAACGGAAGTTAGAAGAAGGTTGAAAGTGTTGGTGCAATCATGCCTTAAGGAAGAAATTTTGATAGTTGATAATTATTTAAGTTTAGACTAATACATTAGATCTAATATAAGTTTAAGTTTGCAGGACCAAGAAGGTTGAGGATCGGATTCCCAGCAAAAGAAGCCTTTGTAGGTCGGAAGACCGTATGTAAGTCAAGAGATGTCCAAGGAAGTCAAGGGACTAGATATTTGGTATAGGAGAATCTCTTGCAAGTCAGAAGACCAGATGTAAGGTGAAAGTGTTAATACAGTCTGACCTAGCTGTTGTTTTGATGTTGACACTGATTTAAGTTTGTATCAGATATTAATTAAACTCAGACTGATTAATGATCAAGGTTGATCATGTGGAGAGGAAAAGTCCAAGTACGGATACTTGGCACGCGAAGTCGGAGAGGGCTCGGTAGCTCGTTCTCCGGACTAGGTCAGAGAGGGCTCGGTAGCTCGTTCTCTGGACCGGACGAAGTCGAAGAGGGCTCGGTGGCTCGTTCTCCGGACTAGGTCAGAGAGGGCTCGGTAGCTCGTTCTCTGGACCAGACGAAGTCGGAGAGGGCTCGGCAGCTCGTTCTCCAGACTAGGTCAGAGAGGGCTCGGTAGCTCGTTCTCTGACCCGGACATGGAAGTCGGAGATGGCTCGGTAGCTTGTTCTCCAGACTAGGTCACAGAGGGCTCAGTAGCTCGTTCTCTGGACCAGGAAAACGTTAGGGTTTAGGGCTGGGAAGCGCTAAAACCAACAGAGGCATTGGATCGATCTGTTGACCGATCCAGTGATACTTTGGCTGTCTAGATCGGTCTGTCGACCGATCCAGTGATACCTTAGTTATCTGATCGGTCTCGTGATCGATCAGTAACCACACAGTTGCTTTCTGTGGGTTATCTGATCGGTCTGGTGACCGATCAGTAACCAAACAGTACTTCACTATATGTTATCTGATCGGTCTGTAGACCGATCAGAAGGAAGCGAAGGATTCAGAGGACTATAGGGGATCAGTCTGTGGACCGATCCACCTATAGGCTGATCGGTCCACAAATCGATCAGAAGCCTCCCAGACCGATCAGGATATGTCCTGATTGGTCCAGAGAGCTATGGATCGGTCTGTTGACCGATCCACAACGATGTCGTTTATCTTCTGATATTTCTCTGCGATTTCTGATTCATCTGATCTAACTATTTGCTGTAAGCTTTTTGAGTTACAGATTGCAGGTGTCGTGCCAATGCTTGAATTCAAACTAAGCACCATCAGAAGAATAAGACCAAGTGCTCTTTCTGCTGTGTTTCGCTGCAAATTGTGCAATTGGAGCGTCAACGTTCACTGGCTGCGATCAGTTGGCAACAGCTTGACTCTTGCTTATTGGTTCGAGCTCAGAAACACCAGTGAAGACCATGGATGGTATTGGTGTGAGTTCAGAGAACCAGATGAGGAGGAAGAGTGATTGGCGACGTCTGAGTTGGTTGCAGTGATTCGATACAGGTGACAGTGATTCGGCTCTGGCTGAAGACAGTGAGAAAGCAGAGCAATAAGAAGAAGGAATAAGAGAGGTTTGAAGCAGATTTTTTGAAAAACTCTCTGTCAATCAAGCAAGAGGCTGCGTGTTTGAGCTCTTGGCTGAGGAACTTCTTTTGTCTCTGCGTTTTGATTTCATCATGGCTGTAAGTTGATTGTTCATTCCTTTTGGCCACTAAACTCTGTAAGTCTTGTGCTTCATTTCAAATCTTTTCTGAGACTTTGTGGAGAGGTTACTCCACCGATAAGGAGAAATACTTAGCCGGAATTTGTCCGGGGTGTGATCTACCGAAAGATCAAGGGATCGTCCACCTTACGAACACGCCGAGGAGTAGAGGCAAGTTATCCCCGAACCTCGTACATCCTTGTTGTGTTAGTGGTGGGTTGTTTCTTTTCCTTGCATCAGTTTTCTTTTTGCTTATTTTCGCTGTGCTAACAAGTTTTTGTGAGGAATTAATTGAGTTTTTAGTGGAGGCTATTCACACCCCCCCTTCTCTAGCCATCTGAAGGTCCTAACAAGTGGCATCAGAGCAAGGCGCTCTTCATCCGGATTAACACCCTAAAGAGCAAGAAGATGGCTATGAAGGAAGGTTTTAGCACCAATCGTCCACCCTACTTCGACGGAGCGGACTTCCAATATTGGAAAAGCCGTATGGAGTATTATCTCAAGACCGACATCTCCATGTGGTTCTCGGTCAAGGAAGGGTTCACACCTCCGAAGGACGAAGAAGGTAAGGAACTAGAGTCGTCAAGGTGGTCCGCCGAGCAAACTCGCAAAGGACAAGCCGATGCCAAGGCGGTGGTCACTCTACAATGTGGGATAGCCAAAGATCAACTTGTCAAGGTAGGTCCATTTATGAGTGCAAAAGATTTGTGGAACAAGCTCATCGAGCTCCAAGAAGGAACCCGAGACTCTCAGATCGCCAAGAGAGACTTGTTTCTAAACCAACTACAGAATCTCACCATGAAGGAGAACGAAACGGTAAGTGAACTACACGGAAGGTTCAAAGAGATCATCAATGGTCTTCATTCCGTAGATGAACGCGTAGAGAATCACGATCTTGTAAGGTACGCTCTCAAAGCCTTTCCGAGGAATGCCTTGTGGTCATCTATGGTAGATGCATACAAGGTCTCCAAGGACCTTTCAATTGTTAAATTAGATGAATTCTTTTGTGAAATGAAACTTCATGAACTTGCTAACAAGGGTCAAAAAGAGAAAGGTATTGCCTTAGTTGCAGGAGAAAAGAACAAGGATGGAAGAAGGAAGAAAGAAAAGAAGAAGGAGATAGAGATTCCTACATCCTCATCCTCCTCCGAGTCCGATGATGAAGGTGGATCATCATCGAGCGAGATGGCCAATTTCGTAAGGAGAATCATGAGAAGGAGCCGGAGATACAAAGGGAAAGGTAAGTCTATTGATCAAAATATTGATAAGACTAACGTTACGTGTTATGAGTGTAGCAAGAAAGGACACTATTGGAGTGAGTGTCCAAAACTCAAGAAGAAGGAGGAAAGGGCCAAGAAGAAGAAAGCTCTCAAAGCTACTTGGGATGAATCCTCCTCAAGCTCATCGGAGGAAGAGAAGAAGGAGAAAAGCACTCGTCAATTAGCGCTCATGGCAAGGGAGGAATCGGATTCCGGAAGTGATACATCAGCCGCGGCTTCATCATCTTCGGATGATGAAGAGGTAACTTCTCCTCACTTAGAAAAATGCTATAAAACTATTGCACATTTATCTACTTTGCTTAAGAAATCAAAAACTGAAATCAAATCACTAAAAGATGAAGTAGAACACTTGAAGACTCTTAGGGAAGATGAGGTTGATGACCTACATCAAGAGCTTCTTGAGGATGAAAACAAAGCCTTAAAGAGTGAAGTTGAGAAACTCAAGAAAATGCTTGAGAAATTCTCAACTAGCTCTAAGACCTTAGATATGATTCTAAATGCCCAAAGGGCGGTCTACAACAAGACTGGGTTAGGATATCAACCTAAGGAGTCTAGTTTCATTTCCCTAGTGTCTAGAACCCAAGTTCATAGATCACATGCTTCTAGGGTTCATGAGACTAGGAAGGATGTGACCAAGGCATGGGTTCCTAGGTCTTTCATTGTAGATGCATTAGGTCCCAAGATTTGGGTACCTAAAACATCTATCTTTCGTGTCTTGTAGGCATTTGTCAAGGGGGAGCATCTATCAACTTGGTTTGTTGATAGTGGATGCTCCAAGCACATGACCGGGGACAAGTCACTCTTTACTACCCTTCAAAACAAAAATAGAGGTAATGTGTCCTTTGGTAATAATGGTAGCCTTAAGGTTATAGGAGTTGGAGATATTCAAATATCCGAATGTCTCCAAATCAAAAATGTCCTTCTAGTCAAGGGGATGACCTTTAATCTCCTAAGTGTCAGCCAATTGTGTGATACGGGTTACACAATTGAGTTTCATTTAAGTCAATGTCCGGTCAAACACATTGACACACTTGACACGGTACTAGTAGGCACAAGGGTAGATAACATTTATCAAGTATTTTTTAAAAGTGCTACTAATGCCTCTACTAAGTGTTTCATGTCAAAAGAAGAAGAATCATGGCTGTGGCATAGGAGGTTGGCCCATGTGAACATGAAGAATATTCGAAAGCTGGCCAACAAAGGATTAGTGCGAGACTTACCAAGCATCAAGTACCAAAATACAAAATTATGTGATGCATGTCAAAAGGGTAAGCAAACAAAAGCGTCGCATAAAGGTAAAAGTGCTGTAAGTACATCTACTGCTTTAGATTTATTGCATATGGATTTGTTTGATTGTAGTAATGTCATTTCATTGAATGGAAAGATATTGCTTAGTGATCATTGATGATTTTACTATATATACATGGACTTTCTTTTTGAAAAATAAGGATCAAACCATAGATATTTTTATTTCCTTTTGTAGAAGAACTGAAAATGAAAAATCAACAACAATTAAAACAATTAGAAGTGATCATGGTGGAGAATTTCAAAACCATAGATTTTTAGAATTTTGTCAAGAAAAAAGATATAGGCATGAGTTCTCTACTCCAAGGACCCCACAGCAAAATGGGGTTGTGGACAGAAAGAATCGAGTCTTGCAAGAAGCTGCACGAAGCATGCTCAATGAGTACTCACTACCGAGTTACTTATGGGCTGAAGCTGTAAATACAGCTTGCTATGTGCAAAACCGAGTTTTGATACATAGGTTTTTAGGAAAGACCCCCCATGAACTTTGGTTTGGAAAACCCCCTACAATTAAACATCTTAGGGTGTTTGGTTGTAAGGTGTTTAACTTGAACACCAAGGATCATCTTGGAAAGTTCACGGCTAAGGTTGACGAAGGGATACTAGTCGGGTACTCTCTCATCAGCAAAGCCTATCGAGTCTACAACAATAGGATGTTGGTGCAGAAGCATCCGACGATCGAACCTTAGTTTTGATAATGGCAAAGAATTCAAAGTTAAGTTAGTGTGTGATCTAACATGTTTGAATGAGTATTTCAGGAAAGTCCTAGCTGCGGTTAGGCAGGCAGAAAACCCTAGGGGGTGGTAACCCTAGGTCATAGGGGGTGGTAACCCTATGCAGAAAGTCTTGGCAGGTCGATGGCTTCAGGCAAAAATCCTAGGGGGTGGTAACCCTAGGTGGAAAGTCCTGGTGTCGCGAACCAGGTGAAAGTCTGGACTAGCCGGGAAGCGGATGTCCAGCAGAAAGTCCGGAAGCATCGAGTGCTGAGCAAAAGTCCAGTAGATCTGGAGGATCGACTGGCAACATGGAGTAGGTGAGGACGCGTTCCCCGTAGAGGGAACAGTAGGCGTCGGGTCGACCTAGGATTTCCGGTTGGAAATCCGAAGTCAGACTCGGACAGTCCGAAGACTGTCAATTCTTCTTTACAATGTTTTATCTTATTCTAACACTGTCTTGCAGGGGATTTTGCTCGGACTAACCTTTGTTTGCAGGTGAGGAACCTGCTGGAAAAAGGTTGTCCGGGCGCTCGGAGGTCCGGGCTCCCGGAACAGGTCCAGGCGCCCGGGACCAAACTTTATCCCTGCCACGACTTTGCCACGTGGAGCATCCTGGTTGGTTGGCCACGTCACACTCCAGGCGCCCGGAAGGGATCCAGGCGCCCGAAACTTCATATAAAAGAAGGGTCGAGGTGCAGCTTCAAGATATACAATCTTCTAAGCAATCTCTCTGCAACAAGCTGCTAACGACTCGATCCAGAAAGTGCTGCAACGACACCCCGACAACCCGGAGCTTCAGATTTAGTTTTTGTTGTCGGTATAATCTGCTTACTGCTTTGAATTGTAATTAGTCTGTAATATTTTTATCTTGATTATAGTTGTTGCCCACGGAAAGCGATCAAGGATCGCGGGCCTTCGAGTAGGAGTCGCCTTAGGCTCCGAACGAAGTAAATCTCCTTGTCTCTCTGTGTTTGTTATTTCTTCATTCCGCAGCGCTTTTACTCATTTGTTTTACGAATCGAAAGAAATAGCCACGAACGCTATTCACCCCCCCTCTAGCGTGGTCTCGATCCAACAATTGGTATCAGAGCGGGGTTGTTTTGAATTGGTGCAACCACCTTTCAAAACAAATTTTTCGTGGTATTTTATATTTTTCGGAGTCAATTAGAATCTAGCCTTATAGCTTTATTCTAATTCTTTTATCGAATCGGCTTTTGCTCGAAGTTGGTACAACACCACTCGAGCTCGTTATTATTACTATTCTTTATTCCCGCACTACTAATCCAAGACTTAGTCTTGGAACATATATTTTTGTTGTTCTTGTTGCATATTACAAATGGCTCAACAAGAGGGGCTCAGTACTGTTCGTCCCCCACTGTTCTCCGGAGATGATTTCGGCTACTGGAAGGGAAGAATGGAGACGTATCTGAAGATCCAGTTCGAAACATGGATGATCATTAAGACGGGACTTTAGCTACCTTCCGATGACGACGGCAAACCAACTCCCTGCGAGAAGTGGGACGCCCCTCTAATCAAAAAGGTGGAAGCCGACGCCAAAGCTACCTGCACCCTCCAGTGCGGCCTTTCCAAAGAAGAACTCAACAGGGTCGGCCCGTTCTCTTCCGCAAAGGAGCTCTGGGAAAAGCTAGTCGAACTCCACGAAGGCACTAACGACTCCAAGGTAAGTAAAAGAGATCTTTTACTTAATAAATTATATAATCTAAAGATGCAGGAAGGCGAGACGGCGAATTCCCTACATGCGAGAATCCAAGACGTCCTCAATTCTCTTCACGGAATCGGGCAGAAGATAGAGAATCGGGACGTCATAAGGTATGCTTTAAACTCATTTCCAAGGAACACATTGTGGGCATCAATGGTAGATGCCTACAAAGTTTCCAAGGACTTGTCTTCATTAAAATTAGACGAACTATTTTGTGAATTTGAACTTCATGAGCAGACTAATACACAGCCAACCGAGAAAGGTATTACGTTGGTTGCAGGTACAAGTCAAACACGGGAACCGAGATCACGACGAAGAACGGAACCGGAGTCGGAAGATGAACCAGACTCAGACGATGAAGACATTGAAATTACAACCGAGCTGATAAACCTCGTAAAGAAGCTCTACAAGACGAAGGGCTTCAACTAAAGAGATCTAAAGAAGGCAGTGAAAACGAAGGAAGGGTCACAGAACTCAAAGATGAAGTTTGAAGTTACATGCTACGGGTGCAACCAAAAAGGGCACATCAAATCCAACTGCCCTAACCTGAAGGAGGTCAAAAAGCAAAGAAAGAAAAAGGTCCTTAAGGCAACATGGGACGAATCTTCATTGGAGGACGACGACGACGAGCTCGAACAGACGAGTCTACTCGCATTAATGGCCCGGGACCAAATCGTCGAATCCGGAAGCTAGAGCGAGTCTGAGGCGGAGTCCGAGCAAAGCCACGGATCCGTATCCGTTTCCGAAGGACCAGACCCCGCTGTAAGTATCTCCCGGTTAAACATTTTAGTTAGTTATTTATTGCGCAAATTAGCTAAGTCAAACCTGAAAGTTAAGTCACTTATAAAGGAAATAATTGTCCTTAAAGAAGTGGCTGACACTAAACCCTTACCTGACCAGAGTCAGACTGAATTTCCAACTCAAGTTCAAAAACTTGAGGAAGAAAATTCAAGTCTAAAAAATCAGGTTAAAGATTTAAAAACTACCTTAGAACAGTTTTCTTTGGGCTCCAAGAACTTGGACTTAATTCTTGGGACACAAAGGGCCATTTACAATAGAACTGGGCTGGGATATAAAAGTAAATATAAATCTTACTTATCCTTAATATACAAACAAAGTAATAACTCAGTCCAAGCATGGGTCCCTAAGTCCAAATTGATCAATCAAGTTGGACTTAGTCAATACTGGGTCCCGAAGGATCAAATACACTACCTCGATAGACCATATCGAGGTCATGATCCAAGGGGAGCAAAAAGAAAAACGATATTAAAAATTTAAATTAAAAAAAAATATTCAAAATTAACCTTCAAAATTCGAAATTAAAATTAAATTCAGAAATTCAAAATTCAAAATTAAATATTAAATTCAGAAATTCAAAATTCGAAATTAAATAATAAATTCAAAAATTCAAAATTCGAAAATAAAGTCAAAAATTCAAAATTCGAAATTAAATATTAAATTCAGAAATTCAAAATTCGAAATTAAATAATAAATTCAAAAATTCAAAGTTCGAAAATAAAGTCAGAAATTCAAAATTCGAAATTAAATAATAAATTCAAAAATTATAAATTCGAAAATTAAATTCAAAATTCAAGATTAAAATATCTAAATTAAATTAAAATCAAGTTAAAATCGAATTTAATTAAATCAAAAATCCAAAGGAAGGCTCCAGATTATCTGGCACCTCCAAACTTAATCCACCCGATAAGGGTAACCAAGAGCAGACTACCCGACAGGGTAATTAAGGTTAGATAAAATGGGCTAGGTTTAACTTGACCCACGGTACTGGTGAAGTTTTTGGATGATAGTACGTTAGGGAAGCTTGGGCATCGCATGTCTAGGAAGATATGGCTTCGACCTGGTGCATTTGGCCAAGTGGAACTGACCGAAGCTACCCTTAAATGGATCCTAACTAGTTAGACCAAGGTTAAGTATTAAGCTCAATGAGTAGGACTATTTGAAAAACCTCGAAGGCATGGTTACTTTAATGAGTTCCTTGTGACTCACCATAGCCCAGAAGTTTATCCAAAGAATGCTTACTTGTTAAACCCAAAGCTAAACCTGAATCTAACACAAAGTTAAACCAACTCCTTAAACTGAACCTCAATTCATCTCACAACAATTATAGGGTTCCCTGATTGAAAATTTAGATCGGGTGAGATGACTAAATTAAAATTGACTTAAATCAAGTTAATTCAACAAAATTATTTCAAAATTATTTTAAACTCAAAATTATTTTAAACTCTATTTTAAACCCAATTTCAAAATTATTTTAAACTCAATTTAAAAATTATTTTAAACTCAAAATTATTTTAAACTCTATTTTAAACCCAATTTCAAAATTATTTTAAACCCAATTTCAAAATTATTTTAAACCTCATCTTTCAAAAATATTTTAAATTAAACTTTAAAACACTTTCCAAAACAATTATAACAATATGACTAATTATTGTTAACTTAGCCTGGGTAAGATAAAATTCTAAGGAGTCTACTTCAGTCAAACTATCTTTCTATCCATTAACAAGAAACCAATTCATTCACTTTATGTGTAGGAGTTGGATCAATGGATGTTGGATAGTGGATGTTCCAGACATATGACTGGAGATAAATTGAAATTTTCAAAGCTCAAACTAAAAAATTTAGGATCAGTTGCATTCGGCAACAATGGTCAACTTAAGGTAATCGGAAGAGGTAATATCGAACTCAACTCCGATTTTATTATTAGAAAAGTTTTGTTAGTTGAAAATTTCAATTTCAACTTACTAAGTATAAGCCAATTGTGTGATAGCGGATACTTAGTCACTTTTGACAAAGCTAGGTGTTTAGTCAAAAATATTGAAAATCCTGAAATCACACTTAAGGGACTTAGGAAAAATAATATGTACTCAATTAATCTACCCACATCCTCAATAAAGTGTTTTATAACACAGGAAGAGGAAACTGACTTGTGGCACAGAAGACTGGGTCACACTCACACTAGACTCATTTCAAAAATGAGTCATAATGGTCTAGTTAGAGGTTTGCCCAAACTAAAATTCATTGAAAACTCAATCTGTAATGCTTGTCAACAAGGAAAACAAACTAAGTCAACACACAGATCAACAAATCTAGAAAGAACCAACTCGTTACTTGAGCTCCTTCACCTTGACCTATTTGATTCACATGGAGCCAAGTCACTAAGCAAGAACCAGTATTGCTTAGTAATAATTGATGACTACTCTAGGTTTACATGGGTAAGATTCCTAAAAATAAAAGATGAAACCTATGAAATATTTAGTAATTTTTGTAAATTAATAGAAAATGAAAAAGATACTAAAATTAAAAGAATAAGAAGTGATCACGGGGGAGAATTTGAAAATCATAGATTTACTCAATTTTGTAAAATAAATGGATACCTACATGAATTTTCATGTCCTAGAACCCCTCAGCAAAATGGTCTAGTGGAACGTAAAAATAGAACACTTCAAGAAGTCGCTAGAACTATGTTAAATGAATATAATTTAAATCACCAATTTTGGGCTGAAGCAATAAATACTGCAAATCATATTCAAAACAGAATTTTAATCAACAAATTTCACAAGAAAACCCCTTATGAACTATATTATCATAAAATTCCTAACTTAAATTATTTAAAAATATTTGGGTGTAAAGTTCACATTTTAAACACTAAAGATTATTTAGGAAAATTCACACCCAAATCTAACCCAGGAATATTTTTAGGATACTCCTCAAATAGTAGAGCCTATAGAGTCTACAATCAAAACACTCTAAAAGTTGAAGAAACAACTAATATAATATTTGATGAAGAAAATAATTTACCAAATATAAATGAGAATGTTGATCCAAGAAATATAGAAGATGATGAAATTCAACCAAATCTTAATAAACCAGAGGAACCAGCCCCTGACCCAATTATAAGACCAACTAGGGCCAGTACTTCTCACCCACCTGACCAAATTTTGGGTGATCCAAACCTATGAGTCAGAACTAGATCTTCCTATAGAATCCATAGTCAGATTGACCTAATTTCTAAAATCGAACCTAAAACAATAGAAGAAGCACTACCTGACCCGGACTGGATCATAGCTATGCAGGAGGAATTAGCCCAATTTGAGAGAAACCAAGTCTGGGACCTTGTACCTAAACCCATAGATAAATCAATAATAGACACCAAATGGGTTTTTAGAAATAAGTTGGATGATCAGGGTGATATCATAAGAAACAAAGCCAGACTAGTAGCCAAAGGGTTTAGTCAAGTTGAAGGATTAGACTATGATGAAACCTATGCACCGGTAGCTAGACTCGAATCCATTCGAATGCTATTAGCTTATGCTGCAAATAAAGGGTTTAAATTATACCAAATGGATGTTAAGTCAGCCTTTTTAAATGGTTTCATCAAAGAAGAGGTCTATGTAAGCCAACCCCCAGGATTTGAAGACTTAAACAATCCTAATCATGTATTTAAGTTAAAAAGGCCTTGTATGGACTTAAACAAGCCCCTAGGGCATGGTATGAAAGATTATCTAATTACTTAATATCCAAAGGCTTTAACCAAGGACAAATAGATCCGACCCTATTTGTAAAAACTATAGAAAAAGACATCTTCATAGCCCAAATCTATGTTGACGATATAATTTTTGGATCAACTAACTCTAAGTTTTTAAAAGAATTCATTAGATTAATGGAAAATGAATTTGAAATGAGTATGGTTGGGGAACTCAACTTTTTCTTAGGCTTACAAATAAAACAAACCAAAGATGGAATCTACATTTATCAAACTAAATATGCTAAGGAGTTAATTAAAAAATTCTGCATGGAAAATTCAAAAATAATAAATACTCCAATGGCAACCAACATCAACATTGACTCTGACCCAAAAGGAAAACCAGTAGATCCAAAGTACTATAGGAGTGTCATAGGTAGCTTACTTTACCTAACTGCAAGCCGACCCGATATATTGTTTGCAGTAGGTATGTGCGCAAGATACCAATCCTGTGCAAAAGAGTCACACCTAACATATGTTAAAAGAATACTTAGGTACATTAAAGATACTCTAAATGTAGGACTTTGGTACCCTAGAACTTGCACCTTTGACCTTTTTGGCTATTCTGATTCGGACTATGCCGGGTGCAAATTAGACAGAAAAAGTACAAGTGGAAGTTTGTAATTTCTAGGGCAATGTCTTGTAAGTTGGTCAAGTAGAAAGCAACATTGTGTTGCTTTATCTACCACTGAAGCTGAATATATAGCCTTAGGTGAATGCGCATCTCAATTGCTATGGATGATGCACACTCTTAAAGACTATCAACTAGAATATAATAAAACAAAAATTTCAATTGATAATATAAGTTCAATAAATCTAACAAAAAACCCAATTCATCACTCAAGGACTAAACATATAGAGGTGAAGCATCATTTTGTAAGGGATCATGTAGCTAAGGGTGATATTATACTCAACTATGTTGAGTCAAAATCAAACCTAGCTGACATTTTCACAAAACCCTTACCTGAACTTGAGTTCAGCTCACTTAGAAGACAAATAGGTATGTGTTGGGTAGAATAGATACTATAACTTTATATTCTTACTTATTTTTTTATAACTACTAGGCAAAACTGATTTTCCAAAATCCCCACTTTGCTAGACTTTCGAAAGTTGGATTTAGTCTAGGATTTCACCCTAGAAATCATGTTCCCCCAGGACTCAGCCAGAGCATCTCACAAACACCTAGGTTTACCTTGATTGTGTTTGTAAAACATAGAACGTTGTGAGATGCATAGGGTACATCCTAGACTCAAGAATGCTTATTTCTGTGCATCAATATGAGTTTGGGCATTAAATACATAATTAACAGTAATCAAATCAAGTCTTCCAGCCTTAGTACAATCTAACTGGATCAATTGACTTGACTTGACTAACCAAGTGAACACTGTTGCCCTCTAGGAAATCAACAAGTAGCTAAACGGTTAGACAATTGGTGAAGGAAATAATAAGTTTTAGCATGTCTGTACTTAAGGGATCTGATACCTGATCAAAATAAATTTTTACTCATGCTGGGACTGTAGGGCTCTGATACCTTACTAAAACAAAATGACATTCTATCAAGGTTATCCCTTCTCCTTTGTCTTAAATATTCTTGAAATTCATTTCAAAGCAGCTTTCTCAAAAACTTTCTCCAAATTTAAAACTTTCAAGTGTCCTCTATTCTGAAAATCCTTTTTAAATCTTCTTAAAAAGTTATTTAAGCTGAAACCTCTTCGAAAAATCGTCAAGTTTTTAAAGATTTGAAAAATGTTTTTTCCTTTGGATATTTTCTTTAAAAAACCTGAATATTTTCTTTCAAGAATTTTTTTTTCTGAAAATGTTGCTTAAAATTTCTGAAGTGGAAAACTTTGTTAAATTTCTGAAGTTAAATTTTTATTTGAAAATTTTTTCTCCTCAAAACACACTAAGTTAAAAAGAGTTCCTCTTTGCAAATCTCTTCAAGCAAAATCAATTGATAAAATTTTGAAAAATATTGCTATTCTAAGGTGTTGCCTTACACTTGCTCCTTGCCTAAGTCAAAATGTTTTCTGCTAAATTCTGTCTTGAAAAATTAAGTTTTTCAAAACTAGCTCATTTTTTATATATGGCAAAGGGGGAGAGTAGAGAAATTCAAAGAAAGAAATAAATTCAAAGAAAATGTTTTAAAGGGAGCCTGTATTAAGGGGGAGCTATGTTTATGCTTATTTTTTATATCACGCTTCTTGTGCTTATATATAACTGCATAATTTTTACTTAACATTGAATTTCGGTTGCCATTATCAAAAAGGGGGAGATTGTTGGTGCAGAAGCATCCGACGATCGAACCTTAGTTTTGATAATGGCAAAGGATTCAAAGTTAAGTTAGTGTGTGATCTAACATGTTTGAATGAGTATTTCAGGAAAGTCCTAGCTGCGGTTAGGTAGGCGAAAAACCCTAGGGGGTGGTAACCCTAGGTCATAGGGGGTGGTAACCCTATGCGGAAAGTCTTGGAAGGTCGATGGCTTCAGGCAAAAATCCTAGGGGGCGGTAACCCTAGGTGGAAAGTCCTGGTGTCGCGAACCAGGTGAAAGTCTGGACTAGCCGGGAAGCGGATGTCCAGCAGAAAGTCCGGAAGCATCGAGTGCTGAGCAAAAGTCCAATAGATCTGGAGGATCGACTGACAACAGGTAAATCTCCTGAGTGGAGTAGGTGAGGACGCGTTCCCCGTAGAGGGAACAGTAGGCGTCGGGTCGACCTAGGATTTCCGGTTGGAAATCCGAAGTCAAACTCAGACAGTCCGAAGACTGTCAATTCTTCTTTACAATGTTTTATCTTATTCTAACACTGTCTTGCAGGGGATTTTGCTCGTACTAACCTTTGTTTGCAGGTGAGGAACCTGCTGGAAAAGGTTGTCCGAGCGCCCGGGATGGATCCGGGCGCCCGGAGGTCCGGGCGCCCGGGACCAAACTTTATCCCTGCGTGACTTCGCCACGTGGAGCATCCTGGTTGGTTGGCCACGTCACACTCCAGGCGCCCGGAAGGGATCCAGGCACCCGGAACTTCATATAAAAGAAGGGTCGAGGTGCAGCTTCAAGATATACAATCTTCTAAGCAATCTCTCTACAACAAGCTGCTAACGACTCGATCCAGAAAGTGCTGCAACGACACCCCGACAACCCGGAGCTTCAGATTTAGTTTTTGTTGTCGGTATAATCTGCTTACTGCTTTGAATTGTAATTAGTCTGTAATATTTTTATCGTGATTATAGTTGTTGCTCACGGAAAGCGATCAAGGATCGCGGGCCTTCGAGTAGGTGTCGCCTTAGGCTCCAAACGAAGTAAATCTCCTTGTCTCTCTGTGTTTGTTATTTCTTCATTCCGCTGCGCTTTTACTCATTTGTTTTACGAATCGAAAGAAATAGCCACTAACGCTATTCACCCCCCCTCTAGCGTGGTCTCGATCCAACATAGGACTAAATTGATTGAAGAGTCCTTGGATGTAGCATTTGAAGAAATTCCTAAATCAAATGATCAATCAAGGGATGTAGTAGAAATTCAATTTGAACTTAGAAATCTAAGTTTAAATGATCAAAACATGGAAAGAGTCGAAATTGACTCCGATAATGATGAGCAAAGGCAAGAGAGGGCTCAGTCTAATCCTCTGCCTGATACTGAGCCCTTGCCTGTGTCTAGTGAGACCACTCATGAGGCACCGCCAACACCAAGGCAATATAGGATAGCCTCTAGTCATCCCCAAGACCAGATTATGGGAGACATTCAACAAGGGGTTAGGACTAGATCATTCTTTAGGGCTTAGGCCCAAAGTGGACAATATCATGTCATTGTGGAGATATCTAAATTCTTTTCAATCCTACAATTTGTATCAGAGCCCGGACTGCCAGAAGGTTTAACCGCCGACTGTGCACAAGAGATATGGTCTGATTGAACCATGTGAGTACAATATTGACCTTGAACAAAGAAAGTGGGGCTCCTATGTTCGGATCAAGAGGACCAGACACCAGGCAGGAAGTCCTAGTTGCGGCTAGGCAAGGAAGTCCTAGTAGGTCGGGTGGACCGAGGGGCAGGAAGTCCTAGTAGGTCGGGTAGACCGAGGGGCAGGAAGTCCTAGTAGGTCGGGTAGACCGAGGGGCAGGAAGACCTGGTGGGTCAAGGATCGGACGTGGGAAGCCCATGGTCCTTTGTTTGAGGGGGGGATTGTTGGGGTTGCAAAGTTGCAAACATAGTCCCATATTGAAAACACATGGAAAAGATCATGGGTTTATAAGAGAAAGATATCTCCATTGGCATGAGGCCTTTTGGGGAGAGCCCAAGAGCAAAACCATGAGGGCTTAGGCCCAAAGTGGACAATATCATGTCATTGTGGAGATATCTAAATTCTTTTCGATCCTACAGCCTTGATCTCAGAAATCAAACCAAAATTAGTTGATGAGGCATTGCACGATCCTGATTGGATCTTAGCTATGCAAGATGAGTTAAGTCAATTTGAAAGGAGTCAAGTGTGGGACTTAGTTCCTAGACCTAAGAAGACCACCATTATTGGAACCAAATGGGTCTTCAAAAATAAGTTAAACCAAAAGGGAGAAGTCGTAAGAAACAAGGCAAGACTTGTAGCCAAGGGCTATAGTCAAGTCGAAGGGCTCGATTATGATGAGACTTATGCTCCCGTGGCCCGATTAGAGTCCATTCGTTTGATGCTAGCTTTTGCTGCACATAGAGGTTTCAAACTCTATCAAATGGACGTTAAATCGGCTTTCTTAAATGGTTTCATTAAAGAAGAGGTCTATGTTGAACAACCACCGGGGTTTGTGAATACCGAAGCTCCAAACCACGTGTACAAGCTCAAGAAAGCTCTTTATAGGCTTAAACAAGCACCTCGAGCATGGTACAAAAGGTTGTCAACTTACTTACTAGAAAAGGATTTTGTAAGAGGTCAAATAGACCCAACATTATTTCTACGTAGAGATGGTGAAAACATATTTGTAGCCCAGGTGTATGTCGATGACATAATTTGTGGCTCAAATAACAAGGGATATTTGAATGAATTTATCACTCACATGGAAAGTGAGTTTGAGATGAGTCTGGTGGGAGAATTGACATTCTTCCTTGGACTTGAAATCAAACAAACTCGAGATGGCATCTATGTCCATCAGACGAAATACTCTCAAGAGATGCTCAAGAAATTCAAAATGAGTGACTCTAAGGAAGTCTCCACTCCAATGGCGACGAATACTCGCCTTGACAATGATGAAAATGGAAAACCAGTTGATCTAACGCAATATAGAAGCATGATCGGTAGTCTTCTATATCTCACAGCTAGTCGACCGGACATACTTTTTGCTGTGGGCATGTGCGCTAGATATCAAGTATGTGCCAAGGAATCTCATTTAATTGCAGTTAAGAGAATTCTGAGATACCTTAAGGGCACAATTAGAGTAGGCCTCTGGTACCCTCGTACTGAGTCTTTTGATTTGATAGGTTATACCGACTCCGATTATGCTGGGTGCAAATTGGATCAGAAAAGCACTAGTGGGGGTTGCCAATTCTTAGGTTCATCATTGGTTAGTTGGTCAAGTTAGAAGCAACATTGCGTTGCTCTCTCCACAACCGAGGCTGAATACATTGCCATGGGAGAGAGTGTATCACAATTGTTGTGGATGATCCACACCCTAGAAGACTATGGGCTTTCATATAAGGGAGTGCAAGTGTTGTGTGACAACATCAGCACAATAAACCTAACGAAAAATCCAGTTCATCATTCAAGGACCAAACATATTGAAGTGTGTCATCACTTCATTAGAGATCACGTAGCTAGGGGAGACATTGCACTCACATATGTTGAGTCAAAGTCAAACCTAGCCGATATTTTCACCAAACCTCTTCCGGAAAATAAATTTAGTCATTTGAGGAGAGAATTGGGAATGTGTTTGGCTCAATAGGCCATTAGGACTTCATCATGATCGATAAGGACATTAAAACGATAAGAGGAATTGGGAAATTAACTTGGGCAACTTGGGGACATCTCACACAAACTATAAGGTTTAACAAATTATTTTTGTTTGCTAGAAATGGGGTGAGATGCTAGGATCAGCCGAATTATTCAAAATGTATCATGCATCCCTTGAATAATTAGGTTGAAGAGACATAAATTGAGTATGGGGAAGACCATTACATAATTCATGTGTATTTAGTTCCTAGATCTTACTCATATATTCCAACCAAGGAAACTTGGTTGGACCTTTACCTAGAAATTATGTAACTTTGGTTGATGGACTGTTTGATACCTTTGATCGATACTTTTCATGATTTTGATTGAAACTAGGACAAGTCCTTGAAATAATGATAGCAATTTGGTTATATTTTGACAAACTTGAAACTGAACATAACAAGGTCGAAAATCTCAGTTTTCAAGCCTTGAGTTGTCTGTTTTTCTAAATGTCTGAAACTTTCGGACTATAAACAATTTCAGACCATAATCTTTAGGAAATAGTTATGCTTGTAGTTCCTTCAGGCTCTAGGTACTGAATTTGGAAGTTTTACAAGAAAAACTTCTATGAATTATCGAACACCTCTACGAATTTCAGTTATTGAAATTACTGGAGAAACTTCAGTTTCAGACACTGATCGGTCTACAACCCGATCAGGAGAAGGTGGATCGGTCTGTCGACCGATCCAAAATCTCTCCAGACCATTCTGTTTGTAATCTGATCGGTCTAGGGACCGATCAGGTTTGTTTTGTACGCCAGGAAGCCTACTGATCGGTTTACAAACCGATCAGGAGTTCCCTGATCGGTCCGGGGGCCGATCAGGTCAGTCTGGCACGCAGAGAGGCTGCTGATCATTTTCTGATCGGTCTACAGACCGATCAGGAGGTTTCCTGATCGATCCAGAGACCGATCAGGAGGTTCATTGATCGATCCGGGGACCAATCAGGAAGTTTCTGATATCTCCTGATCGGACAGTCGTCCGATCATTTCGACACCTGGACACCGATCTCTCTTAAATTTTCCCGATCCTTTCTCTTCTCCTTTCACGCTGAAGCCCTAGCCGAAACTTTCCTACACCTCAACTCTTCTCTTCTCTTTGCACGCCGAAGCCCTAGCCAAAAGATACTTCAATGGCACCAAGGTAAGTTCATACTTCCCTAGAACTACTCACCTTGGCATTTCAGTTTCATTTCTCACCGTTTCTTTGCATATTGTTTTGGCTTTTGGTTGTTGGTGGCTCCGGTGCTCATTTACTTGCCCCATTGTATCACATTGTTAAAACTTAGGAAGAAACAAGTGGGTGAAGGAACATCTAAGTCGCCTGAGAAGTCTAAGACTAAGGCTCCCTCCCGACCTCAACCATCTGTCTCCGGGAGATTCCCAAATCACCATTTTGAACAAGCCTTTAAACAACAGACCTTCAAATTGCTACCTTGTAGGTCTGTGGATCGAAAATTCATGGACGAATTTTGTCCATCTGTATCTGAAATCATTGCCTATTACAAACTTGATTCACTTGTCTATTTAGAGTGAGATATCAATTATGACTTAGTATCTGAGTTTTATAACAATCTTCATCAAACTAATGATGTAAGTTATAAAACAAAAGTTGCTAAGCAGACTCTTGATTTCAGTTTTTCAGCCTTCTTTGATTACCTTGCTTGCCGTAGGTGTTCAGGAAATGTCTTTTCTATATATCCTGATCTACCAGACCCCTTACCTTCACCCTTTAATATCTCATCTGACTCCATCTATGAGTATTTCTTCGGACATCCTAGACCGGGTGGGCAAGATGAATTAGATGTTGATTTTCCTACTTTTGCAACCTTGAGATTATCTGCCCCAGATTACATTCTTTTTAAGATTGTCATGAACTGCCTTCTGCCAATCACATCTAAACCCTTGTCTGAGATCCGACCATATCATTGTCTGATGCTTTATGGATTGCGTTAGCGTCTCGACTTTGACATCATGTCTAGCATCTATTCTTCGATCATCTCCTATAGTGAGCCAAACAGCTTCACTGTTTATATGCCTTATGGGCATATAATTACAGATTGGCTCGAGACCCTTCAGATTGATGTCTCCAAGGGTAGAATAGTCAAGATGGTCAGGCAGGACTGCAGACTTGGGAAACGGGCATTTTCCAAGTCTGGCATCATAGGACAAAATGGGGAGGTTCGGTGGAAGGATGGGAGAGCACTAGGTGAGCTACCACGGGCACCTCCACGACAGGTTACGGCTGCTCCTCCTGCTGCTGCTGCTGACGATGGAGAGGCAGATCCTGATCTGCGCTGGCAGATCGCCGAGCTGGAGAGTCGCATTGATCGGCACGATGAGCTGCTGGTTGCTGAGCTCCACGGGCTGCGCGTTCGGATTGACCAGCGCTACGATGATCTACGCAGTCAGCAGTTGGCGACACATCAGGCGATTATGGGATGGATGGCCAGATACCCACCTCCGCAGTATTTCCCGGGCTATCCATCCTCGAGCAGCGGCATGCCACCTCAGGGACCCACTCCTCCAGCTGATGATGCTGATGCTCCTCATGATGAGGAGGCTGATTGATACACATTGTTCTATGTTGTCATTTTGATTATCTATGTTTTGGATGTTGTTGGTTGGATACTTACGTCTGACCTGGATACTTGCTGATTTTATATATTTATGCTGCTCATTTGCTTGCTTATGTTTCACTTCCTATTGGCTATTAATATGCTGTTCATATGCCATGTCTTGTATGTCTCTTATTTCTTTATCACTGTCTTATAATACACTTAGAGGGCATTCTAGGTGGATTAAGAAAAAGACAGTATGGGTTAAGGGGGAGTCCTTTAACGTTTTCTTACCTAATTCGCACATTTTCGGTGTTTGACAAAGGGGGAGAAGATAACTAAGTTTAGAGATAAATGAAAGTTTGGATTTAGGGGGAGGATCTTGATTCCCCTAAAATTAGGGAAATATGAACATTTCTGATCTAAACTTAAATCGTGTTGTCAAACAACAAAAAGGGGGAGATTGTTAATACAGTCTGACCTAGCTGTTGTTTTGATGTTGACACTGATTTAAGTTTGTATCAGATATTAATTAAACTCAGACTGATTAATGATCAAGGTTGATCATGTGGAGAGGAAAAGTCCAAGTACGGATACTTGGCACGCGAAGTCGGAGAGGGCTCGGTAGCTCGTTCTCCGGACTAGGTCAGAGAGGGCTCGGTAGCTCGTTCTCTGGACCAGACGAAGTCGGAGAGGGCTCGGTGGCTCGTTCTCCAGACTAGGTCAGAGAGGGCTTGGTAGCTCGTTCTCTGGACCAGACGAAGTCGGAGAGGGCTCGGCAGCTCGTTCTCCAGACTAGGTCAGAGAGGGCTCGGTAGCTCGTTCTCTGGACCGGACGAAGTCGGAGAGGGCTCGGCAGCTCGTTCTCCGGACTAGGTCAGAGAGGGCTCGGTAGCTCGTTCTCTGGACCAGGAAGACGTTAGGGCTGGGAAGCTCTAAAACAGGCATTGGATCGGTCTGTTGACCGATCCAGTGATACTTTGGCTGTCTGGATCGGTCTGTCGACCGATCCAGTGATACCTTAGTTATCTGATCGGTCTCGTGACCGATCAGTAACCACACAGTAGCTTTCTGTGGGTTATCTGATCGGTCTGGTGACCGATCAGTAACCAAACAGTACTTCACTGTATGTTATCTGATCGGTCTGTAGACCGATCAGAAGGAAGCGAAGGATTCAGAGGACTATAGGGGATCGGTCTATGGACCGATCCACCTATAGGCTGATCGGTTCACAGACCGATCATAAGCCTCCCAGACCGATCAGGATATGTCCTGATCGGTCCAGAGAGCTATGGATCGGTCTGTTGACCGATCCACAACGATGTCGTTTATCTTCTGATATTTCTCTGCGATTTCTGATTCATCTGATCTAACTATTTGTTGTAAGCTTTTTGAGTTATAGATTGCAGGTGTCGTGCCAATGCTTGAATTCAAACTAAGCACCATCAGAAGAATAAGACCAAGTGCTCTTTCTGCTGTGTTTCGCTGCAAATTGTGCAATTGGAGCGTCAACGTTCACTGGCTGCGATCAGTTGGCAACAGCTTGACTCTTGCTTATTGGTTCGAGCTCAGAAACACCAGTGAAGACCATGGATGGTATTGGTGTGAGTTCAAAGAACCAGATGAGGAGGAAGAGTGATTGGCGACACCTGAGTTGGTCGCAGTGATTCGATACAGGTGACAGTGATTCGGCTCTAGCTGAAGACAGTGAGAAAGCAGAGCAATAAGAAGAAGGAAGAAGAGAGGTTTGAAGCAAATTTTTTGAAAAACTCTCTGTCGATCAAGCAAGAGGCTGCGTGTTTGAGCTCTTGGCTGAGGAACTTCTTCTGGCTCTGTGTTTTGATTTCATCGTGGCTGTAAGTTGATTGTTCATTCCTTTTGGCCACTAAACTCTGTAAGTCTTGTGCTTCATTTCAAATCTTTTCTTAGACTTTGTGGAGAGGTTACTCCACCGAGAAGGAGAAATACTTAGCCGGAATTTGTCCGGGGTGTGATCTACCGAAAGATCAAAGGATCGTCCACCTTACGGACACGCCGAGGAGTAGGGGCAAGTTATCCCCGAACCTCGTACATCCTTGTTGTGTTAGTGGTGGGTTGTTTCTTTTCCTTGCATCAATTTTCTTTTTGCTTATTTCCGCTGTGCTAACAAGTTTTTGTGAAGAATTAATTGAGTTTTTAGTGGAGGCTATTCACACCCCCCCTCTCTAGCCATCCGAAGGTCCTAACAGAAAGAAGTCTAGGGATGTAATGCCCCGGCCCTGGCGGGCCCCACCCGGACCGAACCGGGAACGCCGCCAGAATTTCCCATCGGGTTGACGACTAGCTCTATAGACCACCGGAGGTCCTTTCAGTATGCTTTGTCCTCACTCGCACGCACCCTAGAAAACTTCCCAAGAGGTCACTCATCCTCAAATTTCTCCAAGACAAGCACGCTTAACTTTGGAGTTCTTAAGTTTGGGCTTCCGAAAAGGAAGGTGCACCTTGGTGATATGGATAGTACCATCTAACCTTTTAAGCCATACTTAACCAGAATCTCAGAACCGAGGTATTACAAGCGAGGTCAAGAACTAGAATCTTGGTGAGGCAATTGATAATCAACGCAAGCAAGTGTTCTAATCGATTAAGAAAAATGCCTAATCGATTAAGGTGTTAAGCGATTGAGCCAACCGCTTAACAAACCTTCTGTTTGAAATAGAAGGTTTCCTACACCAATCTATTAGGACGTTGTAAGAGATTGGATCAATCGCTTATTGTGCTTTTTGCTTCGAACAGAATATTTCTGTTCGAAGCTTAACCTGTTAGCTCAGTCGCTTACGGGACATTCTGTTCGAAATAGAATAATTCCTAATCGACTGAGCTAATCGATTACCCTAAATCCTAATCTATTAGGGAAGGCGATTTGGAGGAGTCACGTAAATGAAATACATGCAAAATTAACTACTCTAATCGATTAACGATGGGTAATCGATTAAGGTCACTTCTTAATCTATTAAGACTCCCAAAATGATAAGAAAAATGGCTCTTTCTCGAAAGGTTTAAGAAGACTTGAAGAGCCTATTTTGAGCACTATTCCATTACGCTCTATCTGTTGGTGCGGGAAACATCCGACGATCGAACCTTAGTTTTGATAATGGCAAAGGATTCAAAGTTAAGTTAGTGTGTGATCTAACATGTTTGAATGAGTGTTTCAGGAAAGTCCTAGCTGCGGTTAGGCAGGTGAAAAATCCTAAGGGGTGGTAACCTTAGATCCTAGGGGGCGGTAACCCTAGGTGGAGGAAAACCCTAAGGGGCGGTAACCTTAGGTCCTAGGGGGCGGTAACCCTAGGTGGAGGAAAACCCTAAGGGGCGGTAACCCTAGGTCCTAGGGGGCGGTAACCCTAGGTGGAGAAAAACCCTAGGGGGCGGTAACCCTAGGTCCTAGGGGCGGTAACCCTAGGTGGAGGAAAACCCTAAGGGGCGGTAACCTTAGGTCCTAGGGGGCGGTAACCCTAGGTGGAGAAAAACCCTAGGGGGCGGTAACCCTAGGTCCTAGGGGGGGTAACCCTAGGCGAAAAATCCAGTCGGTCTGGAGGACCGGACTGGCCTAAGGTAAATCTCCTGAGTGGAGTAGGTGAGGGCGCGTTCCCCGTAGAGGGAACAGTAGGCGTCGGGTCGACCTAGGGTTTCCGGTTGGAAATCCGAAGTCAGACTCGGACAGTCCGATTATGAATTATCAGATTCTAACATTGTCTTGCAGGGTATGCAATTGCTTGGACTAACCTTGTTTTGCAGGAGAAGCGGCTCCTGGAAAAAGGAGGTCCGGGCGCCCGGGATGGATCCGGGCGCCCGGGACCAACTTTTATCCCCTGCGCGACTTCGTGACGTGGAGCAACCTGGTTGGCTGGCCACGTCACACTCCAGGCGCCCGGAAAGGTCCCAGGCGCCCGGAACCTCATATAAAAGGAGGGTTGAGGTGCAGCTTTAATAACAACAATTTTATAAGCATTCTCCGTGCGACAAGCTGCTAACGTCTCGACTCAGAAGTGCTGCAACGACAACCCGGAGCTTCAGTTTTAGTCTTTTTATTGTCGGTACAATATTCCATACTGCTTAAATTGTACTTAGCTTGTAATAGCTTTTACGAATTATAGTTGTTGCCCACCGGAAGCGATCAAGGATCGCGGGCCTTCGAGTAGGAGTCGTCACAGGCTCCAAACGAAGTAAATCCTTCGTGTCCACTTTATTTACTTTCCGCTGCGTTATTCCTGAACAAGCTTTTACGATTTCGAAAAATGAAATAGCCACGAGCGCTATTCACCCCCCCTAGCGCTTTCGATCCATCACTATCGTCTCCATTGCTCACCAATGCTCAAGCTCAAGCTCAGTGCTCAAGCTCTCACTAGTGCTACAATCTCAAGCCATTAAAAGAAGAAGAAAGAGTACTCAAAATCCTAATCTCTTTCTTGTCTTCTTCTTCCTTGTGAGATATTTTGTTGAGAGAGGGTTGTAGATTACTGTGTAAGGTTTCTTCATCTTTGATGTTGATCTAAGAAGGAGAAGTTTCATAGTGAAAAGTGTGACTATAGTGTAGATCCTTGGATTAGTCACTTCAAGACAGTGGATACCAAGTAAATACAAGGAGTTAACATTATCTTCAAGTTTTCGTTGCGCAAAATCAAGTCAATTAAGAAATCAAAGTGAGTCATTCACCCCTGTCTAGATCAATCGGTCCTAACAAGTGGTATAAGAGCTTGGTGGCTTTTGAGGATTCATCTCCAAGGAAGCACAAGTTTAGAGTTACAAGATGTCATTGAAAGAGAGACACTATTATGGAGGGATGGAGACACCATTCTATGAAGGCAACAACTTTGCATTCTAGAAGAGTCGCATGGAGCACTATCTCATGACCAAAATTGACATGTGGTTCTCAATTATGGAGGGATTCATGACACCAATCGAGGATGGAAAAGTGCTTGAATCATCAAAATAGACTATTGAACAAAATATGAAGGTTCAAGAAAATTCCAAGGCCATCGTGACTTTTCAATGTGGGTTGAGCTCAGAGCAACTCAATAAGGTCGAACCCTTCAAGAGTGCCAAGTATTTGTGGGATAAACTCATTGAGCTAAATGAAGCCACTAAGGATTCAAGAATTGTAAAGAGAGATCTCCTAATAAATCAACTTCAGAATTTCACAATAAAGGATGGAGAAACAGTAAGTTCACTACTTGGGAGATTCAAGAAACTCCTAAATGGTCTCCATTCAGTTGGAGAAAGTGTGGAGAACTGAGATCTCATAAGGTATGCACTAAATCCTTCCTAAGAAACTCATTATGGTCATTCATGGTGGATGCCTATAAGGTTTCAAGGGACTTGTCAAAAGTAAAGTTAGATGAATTATTTTATAAACTTGAATTGCATGAATAAGCTAACACAAGCCATAAAGAGAAAGGTATAACATTGGTTGCAGGTTAAAAGAGTAAGGAGAAGCACAAATAAAAGAAGAAGGAGAAGAAGGAGTCATCTTCAGAATTTGAGCAAGATAGTGATAGTAATAGTGATGAAGAACTATCATGAAGTGAAATGACAAATTTTGTTTGAAGAATGATGAGACACTCAAGGAAGTTTAAAAAGAATGATGTCAAGAAGATCTTTAATGATGACAAAAGAAAAGGTAAATCTCTTATGGATTCAAAGTCTAAAACTGACATAATTTGCTATGAATGTAAGAAAAAGGGGCACTACAAAATGAAGTGTACAAAATTGAAGAAGCAAGAAGAAAAGATTAAGAAGAAGAAAATGGCCTTGAAAGCCACATGAGATGAATCATCTTCAAGCCCATCGAAAGAAGATGAAAGGAAGAGTTTAAGACATGTGACACTCATTGTTGGTGCAATATCCCCTGGGTCAAGGTTGACCAGGTTGACTGAGCTTGAGTTGGCTCAAGTTTGAGTCTCGATGTTTAGATTTTGATGTTTGACAATATATGGAGATTACAGGAGCAATCGTCTGATTGGAGAGATTGTTGATACAATTCCCCTCTGGTCTAGGATTGATTAGTTAGATGTGAGAAAGAGTCAAGTAGGTCAAATGTTTGACCGGATACTTGACTGGGAAAGTTCTAACTAGAAGTTAGGCAGGTGAAAGACCTAGTGAGTGAAGCTAGGCAGTTAGGAAATCCTAGTGAATGAAGCTAGGTAAAAGTCCTAGTGAGTGAACCCAGACAGTGGGAAAGTCCTGGTGAGTGAAGTCAGGCAGATGGAAAGTCCTAGTGAGTGAAGCTAGGTAGATGCAAAGACCTGGTGAGTGAAGCTAGACATGTGAAAATTCAGGTGGGTCAAGGTTGACCAAATACCTGGTGTTGGGAAGTCCAAGTAGGTTAAAGGAGTGATCGGATACTTGGCACAAGAAAATCCAGATGGTTCAAGGGTGACCAGACATCTGGTGGAAGGAAGTTCAAGTGGGTCATGGAGGACCGGACACTTGGCATGAGATGTTAAGTCCAAGTGGGTCAAGGTTGACCGGACACTTAGCACGAAGAGAAAAGTCCAAGTGGGTCAAAGGATTGACCGGACACTTGGTAAAAAAGTCCCAGCAGGTCAAGGTTGATCGGATGCTAGGCATAAAGAAGTACCAACGGGTCATAGTTGATTGGATGTTGGGTTTGAGAACATTGGACTTGAGTTAAGCAAGTCAAAGGAAGGTAAATCGATCAGCCGATCAATTGAACTACAATTCAATTGATCAGTCGATCGATTGAAGGTGGGCTACGATTGAAGGCAGGCCCAATAGATCAATCGATCGATTGGAAAGCAAAATCGTGAGCACAGAATGTAATCCAATTGATCAGCCAATCGATCGGTTGATCAATTGGGGACTGGTTTTCTCGCATAATCATGAGAAAGCCTGAATCGATCGGTCGATCGATTCAGGTAGTTTCCAACATAGCACAGAGGCGCTCTAAATCGATCAGCTGATCGATTCAAGCCTCCCTAATCGATTGGTCAATCGATTGGGATGTGACCGTTGCGAAGGAAGCGTCGAGTTTAAAGTTGTCTTCCTCACAGCGACTCAGGATCTCTCCATGATCTTCTCTCACAAGTTATCACCGCTGTTCTTGAAGCGTCTTGGAGTCATGTGGTGCTGCATTTTCAAGGTCAAGAGGCATTCTAAACAAGAAGGAGAAGCAAGCTAGGGTTTCCTCATTGTAAATCTTGTAAGATTTGTTATTGTATTAGCTTGTATTTCTTTCTTCTTGTATTGAGAGGTTGTACAAGGCTTCTTTGCCTTCGGTAGTTACCGAGAAGGAGTGTTTTTCTTAATGGAGAGTGCATTGTATGTGGATCCTTGGATTAGTCACCTCTTCTTGAGGTGGATACCAAATAAATCTACGTGTTAGCATTGTGAGTCTTGTTTCGAGTTCTTTCTACTGCATATCAACAATACTGAAGCAAGCAAACGAAACGTGATGAGATATTCATCCCCCTCTAGCTACAAATCGCCCCTAACAAGTGGTATCAGAGTGAGCTCGTTTTTCACTGGAATCATCACCGAAAAGGGCAACAAGCTAGAGGGAGAAGAAGTTGAAGCAAATTTCAACAAGTCAAAGACTTCATCAAAGGCTCAACTTCAAGATGGAATTCTGAGATGGACTCGGATTCGACACGAGGGTGCCTCCACCATTCACATCAATGAGCTTCAATTTTTGGAAATCAATGATCAAAAATTTCTTCATGATGGAGATAGAGCAATGGTTTGCTCTAATGGAAGGCTTTGAAGCTTCAAGAGATTCAAAAGGTAAAATTATCAAGAAAATAAAATGGAGTCAAGAGCAAATTCAAAGAAGTGAAGCTAATGATAAAGTGACCAAAGTGTTGGTCAACATATTGCCGAGCAACATTTTGAAGCAAATAGGAGAATTTGAAAATGTCAAGGAGCTATGGAGCAAATTGGCTAAATTCCATAAGATCCCCTCCACTACACCAAACCAAGAAGAATCCAAATAGGGTGACTCATTGGAACAAGATCAAGAGGAAGAGGACTCCAAAGTTGAGAGATGCTCAACTTCTGAAGAAGAAGTCTAAGAAGCTTCATCCTCAAAGGAGTACAACCAAAAGAGCAAAGAGGGAGCATACTCTTTGTTTCATGTGCAAGAGGATGAAGATGAAGAGGCCTCCACCTCTAAGATTGAGGGGGAGCGTCATTCAGTGACACCGAATCAAGAAGAGGCTTCCACCTCCAGGTCAAATGAAGAAAAAGAAGATGGTGCCACCTCCACAAGTCAAGAAAAATTAAGTGGAGGATTATGTGCCACCCCTACAAGCAAAGGTATAACAATTTCAAATTTAAATAATAAAAATTATATCATTTTCTTTGAGTGTAGGGAACATGGGCATTATAAGAGTAAGTGCTCCAAATTGGTCAAGAAGAAAGGCCAAGTGACACCTAAGGGCAAGGAAAAGGCCAAAGAGACCATCCTCGTGACAAAGAAGAGCAAAGAGCACATAATGTGCTTCTTATGCAATCAAAGAGGACATTACCGGAGTCAATGTCCTAAGGGGATGAAACCGGTCAAAGTCAAAGGAGGAAGCCCAAGTCAAGGGGGAGCTTCTAAAAGGAAACTCAAGGTATCATTTGTTGAACCAATTCCTTTGACACATGATAAAAATCATGCTAGGTCTAGTTTATATCATTTTAATGTTATCTATCATGAAAATAGAAGGCATGATAGAATTAAAGAAAAACATATGGCTTATCATGCTAAAACAACTCAACCTAGGGTTAGGAAAGTAGAAAACAACTTAGGCAATAATTCTAAGGACTCTAGTCACATGCCTAAGAAAAATAAAAACCAAGGCTTTACTAAAAAATCTAAGGTTGAGGAGTTATGGAAAGAAAATCAAGTCTTGAGGTCAAGACTTGATTAAATGGAGAGGACCCTTAGAAAAATCACAAATGAAACAAAAGGGTTCAAGAATCATAACCTACGTTTAGAACAATAAGGGTCATCCAATGGTCATAGAGGTTTGTGATATAAACCTAAAACTAAGAAGGATGTAGCCTCTTATCATAGGATTCCATATAGTTATGGAATCAACCCTAGATCTAGTGGTCAAGTCAAAAATACAAGGGAAGTTATCCCTAAGAGTATTTTTGGAAAGACTAATGTGACTAAGACTTCTAAGAAGTCAAAGAAAGTCACCAAGAAGGTTACAAGGGAAGCTTTCCTTAGCGTTGACCTAAAGGAATTGACTAAGGCTTCTAAGAAGCCTAGAAAGTGTTAGAGTGTATACTAAAAGTCTAGCTTTTTGTATAAACATTTAAGAATCACATTGGTCAATATCTACATTTATATGCTAAGTGTAGTTGTTCAATTAATTTATATTATAGATAACATGCTGTGTGGTGTCACACACAGAAGATCATGTTATCAGTTCTTTATAAATTATAAATAGTAGCTCACGACTAAGATGGATAGGAACAAACTATTGGAATAGTCGTAGTGTAATTTGGTATTAGTTTATCTTAACTATAAAATTACACTAGTACATTCTGAATGTATTGAGTAGAACCATTTGAGGTAGTTTTTTTTTATACTGACTAGATAAAAGAACAATACCTCTGTTATAATTGAAGTGTGTGCTCTTAATCCTAATATAATAACAAGCACATATATTTAATATTTATTTCTTTGACTTATCAAAGGGTGAGATTTAGCTCGATAAATCAATAGGCCCGATAAGTTGGAAAATGATATTACTTATAGTGTGTGTTGTTGATTATAGAAGGAAACTGTGTCTTAGTAATCTAGGTTGATAATGTCCCCAAGAGGAGTTCATAAGGATTGTCATGTTAAACCCTGCAGGTGGACTTAGTCCGACATGAAAATAAGATTGAGTGGTACTACTCTTGGACTAAGATATTAATTAAAGTAAGTTATCACTAACTCAATTAATTAGTGGGCATCCGACATCTTAAACACAGGGAGATTAACACACTCATGATAAGAAGGAGCCCATAATGTAATTTGAGATTGGTGCGGTAGTGCAATAATAACTCTCTAGTGAAATGAGTTATTATTGATAAACTTAAGTTGTGTGTTTGGGGCGAACACGGGATACTCGAGCTCGTCAGGAGTCCAAACCCAATTTCTCCTCTAGGTCCCTGTCGTAGCCTCATTAATGCCTCATATTCACTCATGAAAAGTCCATCTTGGTGTCCAAGAGGGAGCCGACCCATGGCTTGGTGACCAAGACATGGGGTCGGCCACTTCCTCCTCAAAGGGGTCGGCCTCTTGCTTGGTGCCCAAGCAAGAAGGGGGTCGGCCACATAATTCAAAGTATGAGGGGTGTTTTGAATTTTTAAAATCTTCTCTTTGTAGATATCTACAAGTTTTAAAAGGAGAGATTTTAAAATTATATAACTTTCCTTATTTGAATTAGGTCACATGATTTAAAAGAAAATTTTAAAAGTTTTAAAACTTTCATTTTTTAACCATCCACATGGTTTTTAAAAAGAGAGTTTTAAATTTAAAACTTTTTTTTTGTAACCATGTTAAAAAAGGAAATTTTAAATGAGAAGTTTTAAATCTTAAAATTTGTTTTAAAATTTTCCTTTTTAAAAAAATCCACATTAGGAAATTAAAAGAGAGCTTGTAAAATTTTATAAGAGCTTTCCTTCTTTGCTTATAAAATTTTTACAAGATATATTTTTCTTCTTTTAAAGGTCGGCCACCCTTGCTTGGTGCCCAAGCAAGGGGCCGACCATTCAATCAATTAAGAGGAGAAAAAAGAATTAAAAGGGAGGAAAGGAAAACAAGAGGAAGATTTTAATTTTTTGTAAAAATCTTTCCTTATTTGCCTTGGGCAAGTATTATAAAAGAAGGGGAGGAGAGGCCTCATGATGATCAATTCTATTCTTTTCTCTCTTCTCTCTAGTCTTCTCCTAAGGGCCGACCCTTGCTTCTCTTCATGCTAGGGGTGGCCACCTCTTGTGGTTGCTTTGTGTGGCCGGATACAAAGAGAAGGAGAAGAAGAGGAGAAGTAGGGATTGGATCAATTCTTATTCTCTTGCTTGTGCTCTCTCTTGTGGTCGGCCCTCTCCCCTTTCCTTAACCCTTGCTCTCTTTTGTTCCTTGGTGGTGGTTGTGGTCAAAACTTAGAGAAGGTGGAGGAGCTTTTGGGTGGTGTTAATCTTGAAGGTTCGTCGCCCACACGACGACCAAGAGGAGGTGAGGAATACGACAGAAGATCAAGAGGTCGTTGCATACAAAGAAAGGTATAACTAGTAATTATTTTCCGCATCATGCTAGTTTTTCTTTGTATGAATTCCAAACACAAGAGGCATATGATTCTAGAGTTTCGAATTTGTGATTCGAGTTTGTATTTTTTTTTTCAAATTTGTGATTCGATTGTTCTTTTTGGTTAAACTTAGAGTTATATAAGAAAATTAAATATTAGATTTCTTTAAAAGGCTTTGTCTAGGCGGTGGTGGATGATCCCATACCCAAGAAGGACTAGTGCCTCGCCATGCAGTCCTGGAAGCTAATTTTGGAAATTAATATTTAATTGAATTTATAACATAGGCGGATTTGGATCAACAATGTTAAACATTGTTTACGATCCAAATATAAACCATTAAGAACAGATAAGTTAAATTTGGAATCAATAATGTTAAGTTCCGTTTGCGATTCCTAATTTAATTTCTAAAGAACACAATAGGTTGTTTAGGAAAAGTTTGACACTTGCACAAAATTTTTGTAAAGTGGAACCGATATGATCTTCCGAGGACCAACCAATAATTAGTATCAGAGCTAAGGTTTGCCTCTGTGTGTTTGGTTTTCAGTTTAATTATGCACATGTCATACGTTATTTAGGCAGGATAATAGTAGGATATGCTAACTCTGTGGTTGCAGGCTCCAAATATTTTGGCTTATGGTTATTATGTGTGATTGGACCCTTGGACGTGTTAAGGACATTTTATTATGTGTGCTTGATTATAATTAACTAATACAGCAAGAGTTGTATTAGCCTTAGGATTTTACATCTATGTTCGATCTAGACTTGATGCACATTCCCTCGTGGAATATAGGATCGATGTATGTAAAATTTTATTTTTTATGTCGTGGATCGTATCCTTGCGAGGCGTGGTGCTATTGGAGGACCAGAGACGCAGCGGAAAAGGAAGCTCGATGGACCCAACGACATGAACCCTAGGGTTGATAGCACGCGAAGGATAGTGATGGAAAAGGCCATAATAGTTAGAAAATTAATTTCCATATTTATTGCTTTTATTTACTATGATGTGTGTGATGTGTGCTTGCTAGGTTAAAATTCCTCACCATAAACAACTAAGTGGGAGAGGGATTTTTAAATAAATTTCACGGTCTCCATTACTGGTTTGTAAGTGATGCAAACAAACTTGCGCGTTGGCTCTGAGTGCCTTCCTCCATATCGGATGAGTTTGTTTGTGGATCACTAAATCAAACTTCCATTTTGGATGACTATAGAAAATTAATTAGGAGAGTGCGATCTTCTCCATCGGAAGGTTCACAATCTTAATTAATGGATAATTGTCAAGTAATGGTATACACTTAGTCACATCTAATAGTATCCTCCCCATCGAAGTCACTACTATTATTTGTGTGACTGAAGGAAAACCAACTATTAAATTGTCATAAAGATAGGTTGACAAGAAAATAAAATTAAAACCCCACTTACAAATGTTGAGATTTTGTATACGTCCACACTATCGTGGCATACAAAATTCACAGTGTTTGAGGTAATTTTATTTGTCAAGATAATAAAATTAATGGGTAAAACCTCTCTTACAAATATTTGGATTTGTATACGTCCACACTATCGTGGCATACAAAATTCATTATGTTTGAGGTAATTTTATTTGTCATAAAGATAGGTTGACAAGGTTATTAATGGGTAAGACCCTCCTCTAACAAATGTTTGATTTTGTACACGTCCACACTATCGTGGCATGCAAAATTCACGGTGTTTGACGTGTTGGTGAATTTAAATGATATTGTTTTGAGAAATCAATATTATTTTAAATTCAAAGTTTTGACCAAATATTTGATCAAAGATAAACCAACTATTAATTTTATTTGTCATAAAGTTAGGTTGATGAGATAATAAAATTAATGGATAAAATTTCATTTTTAATTTTGTATACGTTCACACTATCGTGGCATACAAAACTCACGGGGGCTTTAAGGTGTTGATCTTGACCAAATATTTTTGTGATTCTTAGGATTTCATATGTTTGTCAATCCCCTAGCCATTATACTATAGAATAGACTTAGTTATCCCAATTATAATGATTGGAAATAAGACTTGGACATTAAGATGGACTGCCCTCTCAGAACTGAGAACAATATAGGTGTATTTTATTCATTAGTTGTTGAAACATGTTTAGTGGTGTTATCTACCAGTACCTGGTGTATAGATACAAGGAGCTACTGATCATGTCTGCAATTCATTGCAGGGTTCCAGGAAACTCGACAACTACATGAAAGGAAAAAATTGTCTACATGAGCACTACTGCAAAAGTAGCAGCTGTTCAAGTGAGAGATGTTTATCCTCTGATAGGAATAAGATATGGATTTTGAGAAATTATCTTTACGTGCCAAGTTTAGAAAGAATTTGTTTTCAGTTTCTAAACTATCAAAGAACTTGATGTTCTGTCTCTTTTGATAACCAAGTTGTTATCAAGAAGTTATCTGTTCTAGTACATCAGTTGACAATTTATAATCAAATAACTACCACGATGCAACAAATAGAAATTAATAACATATCTTTTAACTCTAATAAGAGAAAGCAACTTCGAAAATGAACCAATCATATCTTTGGCATTTAAGGCTAGGTTATAATAGCCGATGAACTTTTGGGTTCATTGGTAGTGGAGATCTTTCTAACCTGCGAGTCTTACTTGCAAGGAAAAATGACTGAGAGACCTTTTAGTCTAAGGGGTATAGAGCCAAGGACGTGTTGGAATTGGTTCATTCTGATTTGTGAGGACCTATAACTATCCAGGCAAGAGGTGGTTTTGAATATTTCGTCTCTTTTATGGATGACTATTCGAGATACGGGTACATTTACTTGATGCGCCGCAAGTCTAAGTACTTTGATAAGTTCAAAGAGTACAGGGCTGATGCAGAGAAACATTAAGGTAAAAGTATCAAGACACTGCGGTGAGATCGTAGTGGCAAGTACCTCTTAGGAGAGTTTAGGAGACACTTATCAGAAGTCGGGATTAAATCCTAACTAACTGCACCTAGTACACCCCAACAGAATGGTGTGGCAGAAATAAGGTATAGGATTCTTATGGAAATAATTAGATCGATGATGAGTTATTCAGAACTACCAAATTCATTTTGAGGATATACTCTGGAAACGGAAGTGAACATAGTGCCTTCTAATTCAGAACCCTCTACTCTCATAGAATTATAGAAAGGGCGTAAGCCTAATCTAAATCATATTCAGATTTGGGGTAGTCCAGCATATGTGCTGAAGGGAGATACTGATAAGTTGGATAGGAGTTCACTTGTTTGTGGGTTATCCTATAGAAATGAAAGGAGGTTTATAATCCTTAAAAATCAGAAGGCCATTGTAAGCACCAATGCCCGTTTTTTAGAAGAGGACTATGTAATGAACCACAAACCCATAAGCAAATATATTCTTAAGAAAATAATAAAGGACACGTCTAATCTAGTACCAACTGTACAAGATGACATATCACAAGAAACTGCAACACGTATCACAAATGATACACAATTGGATAAAGTGCCTCGTCATAGTAGGAGGGTTGTTAGGCGACCTGAAAGATACATGTTTTGGGAGAGTTTTTTGGACTTGATCCCTGGTGAACATGAACCTGATCCCCGAAAATATGATGAAGCGCTCCAAGATAAAGATGCAGCATCTTAGCAAAGAGCGATGAATTCAAATATAGAATCCAAGTATTCTAATAAATTCTGGAAGCTTATAGATCCACCAAATGGTGTAAAAACCATTGGGTGAAAATAAGTCTACAATAGAAAAAGAGGGACAGATAGGAAGGTGGAAACTTTCAAAGCAAGGCTTGTTGAAAAAGGGAAACCTTTTACCGGTAGTCATGCCTAATTCTATTCGGATTCTTTTATCTATTGTTGCTCATATGGATTATGAGATTTGATAAATAGATGTCAAGACAACGTTCCTTAATGGAAATCTTGAAGAAAGCATCCATATAAAGCAACCAGAGGGGTTCATTGCAAAGGGCAAAGAGCATCTAGTATATAAGCTCAATCGATCTATTTATGGACTGAAGCAAAGCTTCAAGGTCTTGGAACATCTGGTTTAATGAAGTAATCCAGACCTATGGATTTATTCAGTGTCCGGATGAGTTTTGTGTATACAAGAAGTGTGATGGAAATGTGATGGTATTTCTTGTACTATACGTAGATGACATTTTTGGTAGTTGGAAACAATATCAAAGTGTTGTCAGAAGTAAGGTTATGGTTGTCCAAACAATTCGATATGAAGGACTTGGGAGAGTGTGCACATATTCTCGGGATCAAAGGGATCATAAGAAAAGAATGTTGTGCTTATCCCGAGCTTCATACTATCCTAGCTCATTTAAGCATGCAAGACTCCATGAAAGGTTTTTCTACCTTTTGGGCATGAAGAATCTTTATCTAAAGAGATGTCTTTGAAGAAATTAAAATAGATAGAGGACATGAAGGCAGTTCCTTATACGTCGGCTATCGGAAGCCTAATGTATGTAATGCTGTGTACGAGACTGGATATCTATTTTGCCCAGAGCATAGTTAGCAAATATTGAAGTAACCCAGGACCGGGACACTAGACTGCAGTAAAACATATATTAAAGTACCTTAGAGGGACTAGAGATTATATACTAGTTTACAAGGTAGATAATTTGATCCCTATGGGTTACACGGATTCTGACTTCCAATCAGATAGAGATAATAGTAAGTCGACCTCGGGGTTTTGTGTTTACTTTAGGAGGTGAAGTCATAACTATGGAGGAGTGTTAAGCATAGGTGTTTTTCCGGACTCCACCATAGAAGCTGAGAATGTGGCAGCCTCTGAGGCAGCCATAGAAGCTGTATGACTCAGAAACTTCATGATGGACTTAGATGTGATTCCTGGTTTGCCTAAAATTATTACAATGAATTGTGATAATAAGTGGTGCAGTAGCTAACTCAAAGAAACCATAAGTCCATAAGGCAAGTAAACACACTAGAGCGCAAGTACCACCCAATACGAGACATCGTATAATGAGGAGAAGTTGTTGCCGCCTATATTACATCAGGTAATAACCTGGAGATCCTTTCACTAAGGCCCTTAAGGCAAAGAGCTATTGATGGGCAGGTTGAAGGAGTCAGATGTATTGCAGGGTATATGGCAACATAGTCTTTTAGTATAAGTGAAAGATTGTTAGAGTGTATACTAAAAGTCTAGTTTTTTGTATAAACATTTAAGAATCACATTGTTCAATATCTACATTTATATGCTAAGTGTAGTTGTTCAATTAATTTATATTGTAGATAACATGGTGTGTGGTGTCAGACACAGAAGATCATGTTATTGGTTCTTTATAAATTATAAACCGTAGCTCACGACTAAGATGGATAGGAACAAACCATTGGAATAGTCGTTGTATAATTTGGTATTAGTTTATCTTAACTATAAAATTACACTAGTACATTCTGAGTGTATTGAGCAGGACCATTTGAGGTAGTTTTTTTTTATACTGACTAGATAAAAGAACAATACCTCTGTTATTATGGAAGTGTGTGCTCTTAATTCTAATATAATAATAAGCACATATATTTAGTATTTATTTCTTTGACTTATCAAAGGGTGATATTTAGCTCGATAAATCAATAGGTCCGATAAGTTGGGAAACGATATTACTTATAGTGTGTGTTGTTGATTATAGAAGGAAACTGTGTCCTAGTAATCTAGGTTGATAATGTCCCTAAGATGAGCTCATAAGGATTGTCATGTTAAACTCTGCAGGTGAACTTAGTCCGACACTACAATAAGGTTGAGTGGTACTACTCTTGGACTAAGATATTAATTAAAGTGAGTTGTCAGTAACTCAATTAATTAGTGGACATCCAACATCTTAAACACAGGGAGATTAACACACTCATGATAAGAAGGAGCCTATAATGTAATTTGGGATTGGTGTGGTAGTGAAATAATAACTCTCTAGTGGAATGATTTATTATTGATGAACTTGAGTTGTGTGTTCGGGGCGAACACGGGATACTCGAACTCGTCGGGAAGCCAAAACCAATTTTTCCTCTAGGTCCCTGTCGTAGCCTCATTAATGCCTCATATCCACTCATGAAAATCCCATCTTGGTCTCCAAGAGGGGGCCGACCCATGGCTTGGTGACCAAGCCATGGGGCCGGCCACTTCCTCCTCAAAGGGGCCGGCCACTTCCTCCTCAAAGGGGCCGGCCTCTTGCTTGGCGCCCAAGCAAGAAGGGGGTCGGCCACATAATTCAAAGTATGAGGGCTGTTTTAAATTTTTAAAATTTTCTCTTTGTAGATATCTACAAGTTTTAAAAGGAGAGATTTTAAAATTATAAAACTTTCCTTATTTGAATTAGGTCACATGATTTAAAAGAATGTTTTAAAAGTTTTAAAACTTTCATTTTTTAACCATCCACATGGTTTTTAAAAAGAGAGTTTTAAATTTAAAACTTTTCTTTTTTATAACCATGTTAAAAATGAAAATTTTAAATGAGAAGTTTTAAATCTTAAAACTTGTTTTAAAATTTTCCTTTTTTAAAACATCCACATTAGGAAATTAAAAGAGAGCTTGTAAAATTTTATAAGAGCTTTCCTTCTTTGCTTATAAAATTTTTACAAGATATATTTTTCTTCTTTTAAGGGCCGGCCACCCTTGCTTGGTGCCCAAGCAAGGGGCCGGCCATTCAATCAATTAAGAGGAGAAAAAGGAATTAAAAAGGAGGAAAGGAAACAAGAGGAAGATTTTATTTTTTTTGTAAAAATCTTTCCTTATTTGCATTAGGCAAGTATTATAAAAGAAGGGGAGGAGAGGCCTCATGATGATCAATTCTATTCTTTTCTCTCTTCTCTCTAGTCTTCTCCTAAGGGTCAGCCCTTACTTCTCTTCATGCTAGGGCCGACCACCTCTTGTGGTTGCTTTGTGTGGCTGGATACAAAGAGAAGGAGAAGAAGAGGAGAAGTAGGGATTGGATCAATTCTTATTCTCTTGCTTGTGCTCTCTCTTGTGGTCGGCCCTCTCCCCTTTCCTTTCCCCTTGCTCTCTTTTGTTCCTTGGTGGTGTTTGTGACCGAAACTTAGAGAAGGAGGAGGAGCTTTTGGGTGGTGTTCATCTTGGAGATTCGTCGCCCACACGACGTCCAAGAGGAGGCGAGGAATACGGCAGAAGATCAAGAGGTCGTTGCATACAAAGAAAGGTATAACTAGTAATTATTTTCTGCATCATGCTAATTTTTCTTTGTATGAATTCCAAATACAAGAGGCATATGATTCTAGAGTTTCAAATTTGTGATTCGAGTTTGTGTTTTTTTTTTTGTTTTTCGAATTTGTGATTCGATTGTTCTTTTTGGTTAAACCTAGAGTTATATAAGGAAATTAAATATTAGATTTCTTTAAAAGGCTTTGTCTTGGCCATGGTAGATGATCCCATACCCAAGAAGGACTAGTGTCTCGCCATGCAGTCCTGGAAGCCAATTTTGGATATTAATATTTAATTGAATTTATAACATATGCAGATTTGGATTAATAATGTTAAGCATCGTTTGCGATCCAAATCTAAACCATTAAGAACAGATAAGTTAAATTTGGAATCAATAATGTTAAGTTCCATTTGCGATTCCTAATTTAATTTCTGAAGAACACAATAGGTTGTTTAGGAAAAGTTCGACACTTGCACAACATTTTTGTACAGTGGAACCGGTATGATCTTCCTAGGACCAACCAACAATTGGTATCAGAGCTAGGGTTTGCCTCTGTGTGTTTGGTTTTCAGTTTAATTATGCACATGTCATACATAATTTAGACAGGATAATAGTAGGATATGCTAACTCTGTGGTTGCCGGCTCCAACTATTATGGCTTTTGGTTATTGTGTGTGATTGGACCCTTGGACATGTCAAGGGCATTTTATTATATGTGCTTGATTGTATTTAACTAATATAGCAGGAGTTGTATTAGCCCTAGGATTTTACATTTATGTTCGATCTAGACTTGATGTGCATTCCCTTGTGGAATATAGGATCGATGTATGTAAAATTTTATTTTTTATGTCGTGGATCATATCCTTGCGAGGTGTGGTGCTATTGAAGGACTAGAGGCGTAGTGGAAAAGGAAGCTCGATGGACCTGATGGCATGAACCCTAGGGCTGATAGCACGCGAAGGATAGTGATGGAAAAGGCCATAATATTTGGAAAATTAATTTCCATATTTATTGCTTTTATTTACTATGATGTGTGTGATGTGTGCTTGCTAGGTTAAAATTCCTCACCATAAATAACTAAGTGGGAGAGGGATTTTTAAATAAATTCCACGGTCTCCATTACTGGTTTGTAAGTGATGCAAACAAACTTGCGCGTTGGCTCTGAGTGCCTTCCTCCATATCGGATGAGTTTGTTTGTAGATCACTAGATCAAACCTCTATTTTGGATGACTATAGAAAATTAATTAGGAGCGTGTGATCTTCCCCATCAGAAGGGGCACAATCTTAATTAATGAACTAATTGTCAAGTAATGGTATACACTAGGCACATCTGTTAGTATCCTCCCCATCGAAGTCACTGCTATTATTTGTGCGACCGAAGGAAAACCAACTATTAAATTGTCATAAAGATAGGTTGACAAGATAATAAAATTAAAACCCCCTCTTACAAATGTTGAGATTTTGTATACGTCCACACTATCGTGACATACAAAATTCATGGTGTTTGAGGTAATTTTATTTGTCAAGATAATAAAATTAATGGGTAAAACCCCTCTTACAAATGTTTGGATTTGTATACGTCCACACTATCGTGGCATACAAAATTCATGGTGTTTGAGGTAATTTTATTTATCATAAAGATAAGTTGACAAGGTTATTAATGGGTAAGACCCTCCTATTACAAATGTTTGATTTTATATACGTCCACACTATCGTGGCATGTAAAATTCACGGTGTTTGAAGTTTTGGTGAATTTAAATGATATTGTTTTGAGGAATCAATATTATTTTAAATTCAAAGTTTTGACCAAATATTTGATCAAAGATAAACCAACTATTAATTTTATTTGTCATAAAGTTAGGTTGACGAGATAATAAAATTAATGGATAAAATCTCCTTTTTGATTTTGTATACGTTCACACTATCGTGGCATACAAAACTCATGGGGACTTTAAGGTGTTGATCTTGACCAAATATTTTTGTGATTCTTAGGATTTCATATGTTTGTAAATCCCCTAGCCATTATACTATAGAATAGACTTAGTTGCCCCAATTATAATGGTTGAAAATAAGACTTGGACATTAAGATAGACTGCCCTCTCAGAACTGAGAACGACATAGGTGCATTTTATTCATTAGTTGTTGAAACAATTTAGTGGTGTTATCTACCGGTACCTGGTGTGTAGATACGAGGAGTCATTGATTATGTCTGCAATTCATTGCAGGGTTCCTGAAACTCGACAACTACATGAAAGGGAAAAGACTGTTTACATGGGCACTACTGTAAAAGTAGCAACTGTTGCAGTGGGAGATGTGTATCCTCTGATAGGAATAAGATATGGATTTTGAGAAATTGACTTTCCGTGCCAAGTTTAGAAAGAATTTATTTTCGGTTTCTAAACTATCAAAGAACTTGATGTTCTGTCTCTTTTGATAATAAAGTTGTTATCAAGAAGTTATCTGTTATAGTCCATTAGTTGACAATTTATAATCAAATAACTCTCACGATGCAACAAATAGAAATTAATAACACATCTTTTAACTCTAATAAGAGAAAGCAACCTTCAAAAATAAACCAATCATATCTTTGGCATCTAAGGCTAGGCTATAATAGCCGATGAACTTTTGGGTTCATTGGTAGTGGAGATCTTTCCAACCTGCGAGTCTTACTTGCAAGGAAGAATGACCGAGAGACCTTTTAGTCTAAGGGGTATAGAGCCAAGGACGTGTTGGAATTGGTTCATTCTGATTTTTGAGGACCTATAACTGTAATGCCCGAAAATTCTCAAACTTGCATTAGAATTATTCTATGATTTTTCTGGAATTTTTAGATATTTTTTCGGAATTTTCCGAGTAGCGGAAGTAGCAAAAATAATTAGAACCGCAAAATAGCTTAGGCGGAAATCGAACCCGAGACCTATGGTTTGCGGATAATATTAGAAACCAGTGAACCCAGCAGGGCCGTGCTGAAAGAAAGGAGAACCAAATATATTTATATTAGAGTTGGGTTCATTAAACCACTTAATATAAATTAAAAACTTAAAGAGGGTTTGGTTTATTTTAGAAGTTTGGTTCGGCAATTCTCTCTTCACCGAAGCCCTCACGCCACTTCCTCTTCTTTCTCCTTCTCTCGGCGCCAACCACAAGGGAACACCTAGGGTTCCCTCCCTAGGGCCCTAAGAGCACTCTCCGGCGACGACTCCGACACGAGAACGTTCCCCTCCGCGAGAGGAACGCATAGACGCGAGCGAATCGTCGAGAAGTCGTCTCCACCGGAATTTCTAGCGAAAGGAATTGTAAGAAAATTAGCGTACGAGCTAAGAAACCCCTCACCTGCAGTATAATAGCTTCCGATTGAGTTTTTATGTTTTAGTTAGGATGTATGCAGATTTTTATCGATATCTAGGGTGTATTTAATTCTCTTCGCAGATTAGGGATTTAGTTGAACACCTCTAGATGGGCCGGACACGCTTTCTCTCTTCAGATAGGAGGTTAGACGTTGTCGGGTGCCTAGAGGTGGTCTCCCTAATAGAGAGGAGAGTTAGGGCACACTAAGTGTTCGATAAAATAGCTAGTTTAGAAAAAAATGCACCATATGCATCTTCAACAGCTTAGTTAGATACATTAGAAGTATCTATTCAGTATTCTCAGTTTATTACAGCTTATATGGATCAGATATCCAATGGGTGGGCTCCCACAGTCACCTCTAGGTTTAGATAACCTAGCTCTAGGTTCAGATAACCTAGAAACAATAGAATAAGCAAGTATTAGCTATTTCAGTATTTTATTTTCAGTGGCACTGTACTGGATCAGATATCCATTGGGTTGGACTCCCACAGTCGTCCCTAGGTTTAGATAACCTAGTTAACCCTACTAAATTCGGGACTTGCAAACCCGGGTCTAGTTAGGGATGCGCACACCGGGCCCAAACAGCATGATTATGTATTTTCACTTATTATGATATTAGTTTTCAAACTCTTAATCTAATCCAGTGATTATAGTTTAAGATCAGTTTTAGCGCAGTTCAGTTTCAGTTCAGTATCATGCTCCAGTTTAGTTTTTCCCTGTGAATATGCATGATAACTTTATGTGCAGTTGTTGTACATGTTTTTATGTTCAGGTTTAGATATGCCATGATTGTATGCTTATATGCCATGCCATGTTAGTTTATTCAGTATATTCAACATATGTTTTAAACAGCATGATTTTAAATCATATTTGCATCGTTGCATGTTTTTGTGAGGTAGATGGTTTCTTACGAAGCTTTTTAGCTTATAGATACTATTTTCCTTATACTGCAGATACAGGTAAAAGGAAAATGGACTAGCAGAGGAAGCTGGAGGGCAATGCAAAGATGGTGTGTGTGGCAGGAACTGGAATAAAAGACCCTCTGGGGATCTAGCATTTACTTTAGCACTTTGCAATGTATTAGTTCTAGTTTTCATGTTTTATGCACTCTTGAACCTTAGCAAGTTTAACCAATTAGAACTTTTAGAAATTTATACTTCCATGCACTTTAAGTTGTTAAAATGTGTTTTAGTGAGTAAAATGCCATGAACCAGTTTAGAATTGTTACTACATGTTATTAGAATAGTTTATTATACATCAGGTAGTTGTTGTATGAGGTTTTGGCACGAAGCCGTGCTGAAATCAGAGTTTCTGATTCGAAATCAGAAACTCCTGATCGGTCCGCAGACCGATCAGAGATGGTTCGTGTCACTGATCGGTCAGCTGACCGATACAGGCGCGAACAGAAAGTTGGCGTCGTTTATGGATCGGTCGGCCGACCGATCCAGCGGCGAACAGTGGGTTCAGAAACTCACTGATCGGTCTACAGACCGATCAGTGTACTCCTGGATCGGTCGGGAGACCGATCCAGCAGCATACAGAAGCCAGGGTGTTCATCCGTGCCAATAGCAGCCTGGATCGAACCGTGGATCGATCCAACGGAAAGCAATCGACCCAGTTCAGTTTGGATCGATTGGGAAGCTCAGTTTCGACCAAGAAACTCAGTAGATCAACTTCTAGTCCATGGGGGATGTAGGATACGCTTTGTGTTCCTCAGATTACATCCTTTAGCACACGTAGAACCAAGAACAGTCATCAATTAGTAGAAAAGTTTAAATTAGATCAGTTTTCCGCACATTCAGTACAGTACAACTGTAGCGATTCGCCTTACAGCCTAGTAGTTAGAAGGCGGGTCGTTACAGAGTGGTATCAGAGCAGTGTTCCATACTTCCTACTCACACATCAGCATTGTACCTGCAGCTTCCAAGTAAGAATACCTCTACTCTCCTTATTGTTCTTGCTTTCTAGTTACAGTTTATGTTTATATGACTACTGCTTGTTAGTATGTGATAGTTTTAAACATGATATCAGTAGTTATATAACTGTGATTACATTAGTTATGTTATGTTCTCTACATCTTTAGAAATGGCACGAGGACGCCCAGCTAGAAGGGCATTAGCTACTGAACCCCAGCAAGAGGCAGGCAGTTCAGTGCCTCCTCCAGACCTTACAACATTAGTGGCTCAGTTACAGCAGCAGCTAGCTGAACAGCAACAGGAAATAGCCACCTTAAAGGCTAGTCTTAGAGGTTCCACCAGCTCAGCCTACAGCACCAGCACCAGCACCAGCAGCCCCAGCAGCTGAGCCAAGAAAGGAAGCCTATCTGATCTAGTGGCAGCGGGTCAAGCCAGAGAACTTCTCAGGCACTAGTGAACCATGGGATGCACAAGCCTGGTTCAAAACACTGGAGAGCACGATGGAGCTTCTGGACTGGCCAGAACACGAGAAGGTGAAGTGTGCCTCCTTCTGCCTGACAGGAGACGCACGCATGTGGTGGGAGAGAATCAGAACGAAGCGCCCAGTGAACCAGATGTTATGGGCTGACTTCGAGAAGGAATTTTTCGAGGAATTCTTTCACATACGGGTTACAAACCGCCACTACGACGAGTTCACGGAGTTTCGTCAGGGCAACCTTTCAGTTGAGGAAGCCGTGAAGAAATTCAACAGGTTGGCTCGTCTATGCCCAGAGTTAGTCAGCTCAGAGAAGGAACGAATCCGGTTGATACTCAAGATGCTGAGGCCAGAGATAGCAGTGAACGTAGCTGGTGGCGTACATAGGCCACAAACCACAAAGGAGTTAGTGAGCAGTGCCTTGACCACAGAGCACTACCAGAATAGCATAAAGCAGCAGAAGCAAGTCTCCTCAGAGTCCAAAGGCCAAGGAAACTCTCACACTCAAAAACAGCAAGGCCACAACTCTAACTGGAAAGAGAACTTCAACAGCAAGCGCAAATCAGGGAGTGAACCAAAAAGAGGACCATCTGGCAAGCGACCCAGTTATCCAAAGTGTTCTACTTGTGGGAAATTCCACCCAGGGGTTTGTCGCAAGGGCACACGAGGATGCTTTGAATGTGGACAAGAAGGGCACATGGCCAAGCAGTGCCCGAACAAGACCGGTCTTCCTCAGCCACAGCAGATTCAGTATGCAGGCCAGCCAGCTCAGTTATATCAGATGCAGGCCGCTCTAGAAGGTCCACTTATCAGCCAGGGCAGATTAGAAGCCCCTCCAGCTATGGCGAATGCGAGGATCTACTCACTCACCAGAGAGGATGTAGCCAATGCCTCGACAGTTGTCACAGGTCAGATTAGCATTTTTCAGTATAGTGCTACTGTTCTATTTGATACTGGGGCAACCCATTCATATATAGCCAGGATGTTCTCCGAAAAGTTAGAAATACCCTCAGAGGTACTCAGTGGTCAGTTTTTGACGGCACTACCTTCAGGAGAGATCATGGCATCCACGCACTGGCTCAGAGCAGTCATTATAGCAGACAGAGAGCTCTTTTGTGATCTGATAGTGTTAGAAATGACCGACTATGACGTTATCTTTGGAATGAACTTTCTGATCAGATACGGTGCTACCATAGAGTGCCGTAAACAGAAAGTCATCTTCCAACCTGAAGCGGCAGTGCAATTCGAATACAGCGGGGAACCAAAGAGAAAGGCCAAGAGGTTTCTCTCAGCTATGAAAGCACAGATGCTACTGGATTCAGGATGTACGGGATTCCTAGCACATGTAGTCAACGTCAGCCAGGACAAGAACCAACAGCTAGCAGAGGTTCGAGTCGTATGTGACTACCCAGCAGTCTTCCCTGAAGAGTTACCAGGCTTAGCACCAGACAGGGAGATTGACTTTGAGATGAGCTCATTCTCGGTACAAATTCTATCTCCAAAGCGCCTTATCGCATGGCTCCAGCAGAACTGAAGGAGCTTCAGGAGCAACTACAGGAGCTGCTTGACAAGGGTTTCATACGCCCGAGTCACTCACCATGGGGAGCGCCTGTACTGTTCGTGAAGAAGAAGGATGGAAGCATGCGTCTATGCATAGACTACAGAGCACTGAACCAGGTCACAATCAAGAACAGGTATCCCCTTCCCCGAATCGATGACCTGTTCGACCAGCTGAAGGGAGCAGCAGTGTTCTCTAAGATTGACCTCAGATCAGGATATCACCAAGTCAGAGTCAAGGAGGGTGATATACCGAAGACAGCATTCAGGACCAGATACGGACATTACGAGTTCGTAGTCATGCCCTTTGGCGTGACCAATGCTCCAGCTACATTCATGGATCTCATGAACAGAGTATTCAGGGAGTATTTAGATAAGTTTGTTATTGTGTTTATCGATGATATTCTTATCTATTCAGGAACTCAGGAAGAACATTCAGAGCACCTGAAACTAGTATTGCAGACCCTTCAGCAGAACCAGCTATATGCCAAGTTCACGAAATGTGAATTTTGGTTAGATCAGGTGTCCTTCCTGGGTCACATCATCTCAAAGGATGGTATTATGGTAGATCCCAGCAAGATAGAAGCAGTAAGTAACTGGAAGAGACCTAAGAACGCTAGCGAAATTAGGAGCTTTCTGGGATTAGCAGGATATTACAGAAAGTTTGTAGAGGACTTCTCCAGGATAGCCTCCCCATTGACAGCTCTTACCAGGAAGAACAGAAAATTTCAGTGGACAGAGGACTGTGAGAACAGCTTCAGCGAGCTCAAAAGGAGATTGACCAGTGCTCCTATTTTGGCTCTACCAGACAACACCAGCAGCTTTGACATCTATAGTGATGCCTCTAAGTTGGGACTAGGAGCAGTGCTGATGCAAAACGGCAAGGTGATCGCCTATGCCTCCAGACAAGTCAAGGATTATGAGAAGAATTATCCTACTCATGACCTTGAGCTTGCAGCAATAGTGTTCGCCCTCAAAATTTGGAGACATTACTTATATGGAGCTCAGTGCAGAGTGTATACAGATCATCAGAGTCTAAAGTACTTCTTCACTCAGAAGGATCTGAATATGCGACAGCGCAGATGGTTAGAGCTGGTCAAGGATTACGATATAGACATCCTCTACCATCCAGGGAAAGCCAATAAGGTAGCAGACACCCTTAGCAGAAAATCCAGTGCTACCTTATTATCTCTTACAGTCATGTCACCGCCCCTACAGAAGGAGATCGTAGATTTCGGTCTCGAACTCATCGTTGGACAGCTCTCTACCATGACCTTAGAGTCTACCTTGCTTGGTGATATTCAGTCAGCTCAGGAGAAGGACCCTGAAATTCAGAAAATCAAGCAAGGGCTAGCAGAATCAGAAAGTAGAGAATTCAGAGTATCCGATAGAGGGGTGTTGTATTTTGGTGACAGACTCTGTGTTCCAGATTAGGAGGAGCTACGGAGACAGATTTTAGATGAGGCTCACAAGACTCCCTATACGATGCATCCAGGTTCCACCAAAATGTATCAAGACCTGAAGAAACATTTTTGGTGGCCCGGGATGAAGCGAGACATCGCCAGATATGTTAGCACCTGCCTCACCTGTAATATCAGCGACCAGGAGGAGTTCTGCAGCCTATACAGATTCCAGAATGGAAGTGGGAGGATATCTCTATGGACTTCATAGTGGGACTGCCCAGAACCACGAATGGTTTTGACGCCATCTGGGTAATAGTCGACAGGTTGACTAAATCAGCCCACTTGTTAGCTATCAAGATATCCTACTCCATGGAGAAGCTAGCTCAGTTGTATCTCCAGGAGATCGTCAGACTTCATGGAGTCCCACGTACCATTATTTCGAGAGACAAGAGTTTACATCACACTGGGTGTGTATAGTCGCATTGGGCACGGTTAAAGTTCAGACTGACATTCCATCCGCATGACATGGTTAGGCAGAGCGAGTAAATCGGTACTGAAGATATGCTCCGTGCCCTAGACTTCAGGAAGTTGGTGCAAATATCCGAGCTTAGCAGAATTTGCATACAACAACTATCGAGCCACTATCGGCATGGCACCTTATGAGGCTCTCTATGGGCGGAGGTGTAGATCTCCAATCTGCTGGTATGAGAGTGGTGAGCAGAAGAACTAGAGCTTCAGACAAATCTAGTAGCAGATACCATACAGCTGATCCGCCAGAGGATAGAGACAGATCAGAGCCACATGACGCAGACCCTTAGAGTTTTCGGTTGGGGATTCGGTGTTCCTCGAGTAGCTCCCATGAAGGAGTAATGCGTTTTGGGAAGAAGGGCAAGCTAAGTCCCGATATGTGGGACCATACCTTATCGCAAGAGTGGGCAAGGTAGCATATGAGCTAGAGCTACCCAGAAATGTCACCGTCCACAACGATTTCATGTCTCCATCTTGAAGAAACATACCCGGATGCCACCGGTGATTGAGCCCATCGGTACAGATCCGCGAAGACCTCAGCTATGATAGTCGGCCTATTCAGATAATAGACCGAGCAGTTAAGAAATTGTGGAACAAGGAAGTACCATTAGTCAAAGTCATTTGGCACAGTCACACAGCAGAAGAGGCAACTTGGGAGACAGAAGCCAGCATGAGACAGAAGTACCCAGAATTGTTCTAAGTTCGAGGACGAACTTTTTATAAGGTATGGAGGATTGTAATGCCCGAAAATTCTCAAACTTGCATTAGAATTATTCTATGATTTTTTTGGAATTTTTAGATATTTTTCCGGAATTTTCTGAGTAGCGGAAGTAGCAAAAATAATTAGAACCCCAAAATAGCTTAGGCGGGAATCGAACCTGAGACCTATGGTTTGCGGATAATGTTAGAAACCAGTGAACCCAGCAGGGCCGTGCTGAAAGAAAGGAGAACCAAATATATTTATATTAGAGTTGGGTTCAATAAACCACTTAATATAAATTAAAAACTTAAAGAGAGTTTGGTTTATTTTAGAAGTTTGGTTCGGCAATTCTCTCTTCACCGAAGCCCTCACGCCACTTCCTCTTCTTTCTCCTTCTCTCGGCGCCAACCACAAGGGAACACCTAGGGTTCCCTCCCTAGGGCCCTAAGAGCACTCTCCGGCGACGACTCCGACACGAGAACGTTCCCCTCCGCGAGAGGAACGCATAGACGCGAGCGAATCGTCGAGAAGTCGTCTCCACCGGAATTTCTAGCGAAAGGAATTGTAAGAAAATTAGCGTACGAGGTAAGAAACCCCTCACCTGCAATATAATAGCTTCCGATTGAGTTTTTATGCTTTATTTAGGATGTATGCAGATTTTTATCGATATCTAGGGTGTATTTAATTCTCTTCGCAGATTAGGGATTTAGTTGAACACCTCTAGATGGGCTGGACACGCTTTCTCTCTTCAGATAGGAGGTTAGACGTTGTCGGGTGCCTAGAGGTGGTCTCCCTAATAGAGAGGAGAGTTAGGGCACACTAAGTGTTCGATAAAATAGCTAGTTTAGAAAAAAATGCACCATATGCATCTTCAACAGCTTAGTTAGATACATTAGAAGTATCTATTCAGTATTCTCAGTTTATTACAGCTTATATGGATCAGATATCCAATGGGTGGGCTCCCACAGTCGCCTCTAGGTTTAGATAACCTAGCTCTAGGTTCAGATAACCTAGAAACAATAGAATAAGCAAGTATTAGCTATTTCAGTATTTTATTTTCAGTGGCACTGTACTGGATCAGATATCCATTGGGTTGGACTCCCATAGTCGTCCCTAGGTTTAGATAACCTAGTTAACCCTACTAAATTCGGGACTTGCAAACCCGGGTCTAGTTAGGGATGCGCGCACAGCAAGTACAGTTGCCGGGCCCAAACAACATGATTATGTATTTTCACTTATTATGATATTAGTTTTCAAACTCTTAATCTAATCCAGTGATTATAGTTTAAGATCAGTTTTAGCGCAGTTCAGTATCATGCTCCAGTTTAGTTTTTCCCTGTGAATATGCATGATAACTTTATGTGCAGTTGTTATACATGTTTTTATGTTCAGGTTTAGATATGCCATGATTGTATGCTTATATGCCATGCCATGTTAGTTTATTCAGTATATTCAGCATATGTTTTAAACAGCATGATTTTAAATCATATTTGCATCGTTGCATGTTTTTGTGAGGTAGATGGTTTCTTACTAAGCTTTTTAGCTTATAGATACTATTTTCCTTATACTGCAGATACAGGTAAAAGGAAAATGGACTAGCAGAGGAAGCTGGAGGGCAATGCAAAGATGGTGTGTGTGGCAGGAACTGGAATAAAAGACCCTCTGGGGATCTAGCATTTACTTTAGCACTTTGCAATGTATTAGTTCTAGTTTTCATGTTTTATGCACTCTTGAACCTTAGCAAGTTTAACCAATTAGAACTTTTAGAAATTTATACTTCCATGCACTTTAAGTTGTTAAAATGTGTTTTAGTGAGTAAAATGCCATGAACCAGTTTAGAATTGTTACTACATGTTATTAGAATAGTTTATTATGCATCAGGTAGTTGTTGTATGAGGTTTTGGCACGAAGCCGTGCAGAAATTAGAGTTTCTGATTCGAAATCAGAAACTCCTGATCGGTCCGCAGACCGATCAGAGATGGTTCGTGTCACTGATCGGTCAGCTGACCGATCCAGGCGCGAACAGAAAGTTGGCGTCGTTTATGGATCGGTCGGCCGACCGATCCAGCGGCGAACAGTGGGTTCAGAAACTCACTGATCGGTCTGCCGACCGATCAGTGTACTCCTGGATCGGTCGGGAGACCGATCCAGCAGCATACAGCAGCGATTCAGCTTCTGGATCGATCAGCTGACCGATCCAGGGTGTTCATCCGTGCCAGTAGCAGCCTGGATCGAACCGTGGATCGATCCAACGGAAAGCAATCGACCCAATTCAGTTTGGATCGATTGGGAAGCTCAGTTTCGACCAAGAAACTCAGTAGATCAACTTCTAGTCCATGGGGGATGTAGGATACGCTTTGTGTTCCTCAGATTACATCCTTTAGCACACGTAGAACCAAGAACAGTCATCAATTAGTAGAAAAGTTTAAATTAGATCAGTTTTCCGCACAGTCAGTACAGTACAACTGTAGCGATTCGCCTTACAGCCTAGTAGTTAGAAGGCGGGTCGTTACAATAACTATCCAGGCAAGAGGTGGTTTCGAATATTTCGTCTCTTTTATAGACGACTATTCGAGATACGGGTACATTTACTTGATGCACCGCAAGTCTAAGTACTTTGATAAGTTCAAAGAGTACAGGGCTGATGCGGAGAAACATCAAGGTAAAAGTATCAAGACACTGCCGTGAGATCGTAGTGGCATGTACCGCTTAGGAGAGTTTAGGAGACACTTATCAGAAGTCGGGATTAAATCCCAACTAACTGCACCTGGTAAACCCCAACAGAATGGTGTGACAGAAAGAAGGTATAGGACTCTTATAGAAATAATTAGATCGATGATGAGTTATTCAGAATTACCAAATTCATTTTGAGGATATACTCTGGAAACGGAAGTGAACATAGTACCTTCTAAATCAGAACCCTCTACTCCCATAGAATTATAGAAAGGGCGTAAGCCTAATCTAAAACATATTCAGATTTGGGGTAGTCCAACACATGTGATGAAGGGAGATACTGATAAGTTGGACAGGAGTTCACTTGTTTGTGGGTTATCCTACAAAAATGAAAGGAGGTTTATAGTCCTTAAAAATCAGAAGGCCATTGTAAGCACCAATGCCCATTTTTTAAAAGAGGACTATGTAATAAACCACAAACCGATAAGCAAATATATTCTTATGAAAATAATAAAGGACACGTCTAATCTAGTACCAACTATACAAGATGAAATATCACAAAAAACTACAACACAATCACAAATGATACACAATTGAACTAAATGTCTTGTCATAGTGGGAGGGTTGTTAGGCGACCTAAAAGATTCATGTTTTGGGAGAGTTTTTGGACTTGATCCCTGGTGAACATGAACCTGATCCCCGGAAATATGATGCAGTGCTCCAAGATAAAGATGCAGCATCTTGGCAAAGAGCGATGAATTCTAATATAGAATCCATGTATTCTAATAAATTTTGGGAGCTTATAGAACCACCAAATGGTGTAAAAACCATTGGGTGAAAATAAGTCTACAATAGAAAAAGAGGGACAGACGGGAAGGTGGAAACTTTCAAAGCAAGGCTTTTTGAAAAAGGGAAACCTTTTACCGGTAGTCATGCTTAATTCTATCCGGATTCTTTTATCTATTGTTGCTCATATGGATTATGAGATTTGACAAATGGATATTTAGACAGCTTTCCTTAATGGAAGTCTTGAAGAAAGCATCCATATAAAGCAACCAGAGGGGTTCATTGCAAAGGGCAAAGAGCATCTAGTATGTAAGCTCAATCGGAATATTTATGGACTGAAGCAAAGGTTCAAGGTCTTGGAACATCCAGTTTAATGAAGTAATCCAAACCTATGGATTTATTCAGTGTCCGGATGAGTTTTGTGTATACAAAAAGTGTGATGGAAACGTGGTGGTATTTCTTGTACTATACGTAGATGACATTCTTGGTAGTTGGAAACAATATCAAAGTGTTGTCAGAAGTAAGGGTATAGTTGTCCAAACAATTCGATATGAAGGACTTGGGAGAGTGTGCACATATTCTCAGGATCAAAGGGATCACAAGAAAAGAATGTTGTGTTTATCCCGAGCTTCATACTATCCTAGCTTGTTTAAGCATGCAAGACTCCATGAAAGGTTTTTCTACCTTTTGGGCATGGAGAATCTTTATCTAAAGAGATGTCTTCGAAGAAATTAAAATAGATAGAGGGCATGAAGGCAGTTCCTTATGCTTCGGCTATCGGAAGTCTAATGTATGTAATGCTGTGTACGAGACTGGATATCTGTTTTGCCCAGAGCATAGTTAGCAGATATCGAAGTAACCCAGGACTGGAACACTAGACTATCGTAAAACATATATTAAAGTACCTTAGACAGACTAGAGATTATATACTAGTTTACAAGGCAGATAATTTGATCCCTATGGGTTACACGGATTCTGACTTCCAATCAGATAGGGAAAATAGTAAGTCAACCTCGGGGTTTTGTATTTACTTTAGGAGGTGAAGTCATAACTATGGAGAAGTGTTAAGCATAGGTGTTTTTCCGGACTCCACCATAGAAGCTGAGAATGTGGCAGCCTCTAAGGCAACCATAGAAGCTGTATGACTCAGAAACTTCATGATGGACTTATATGTGATTCCTGGTTTGCCCAAAATTATTACAATGAGTTGTGATAATAAGTGGTGCAGTAGCAAACTCGAAGAAACCATAAGTCCATAAGGTAAGTAAACACAATAGAGCGCAAGTACCACCCAATACGAGACATCGTATAACGAGGAGAAGTTGTTGCTGCCAATATTGCATTAGGTAATAACCTGGAGATCCTTTCACTAAGGCCCTTAAGGCAAAGAACTTTTGATGGGCATGTTGAAGGAGTCAGATGTATGGCAGGGTATATGGCAGCATAGTCTTATAGTATAAGTGGAAGATTGTTAGAGTGTATATTAAAAGTCAAACTTTTTGTATAAACATTTAAGAATCACATTGGTCAATATCTACATTTATGTGCTAAGTGTAGTTGTTCAATTAATTTATATTGTAGATAACATGGTGTGTGGTGTCACACACAGAAGATCATGTTATTGGTTCTGTAACGACCACCCTTCTTACTACTACTACTCTCTAAAGATGACCATTACTTAACTACTAACTCTACTTAACCGGTATGATTAAAAATCACATGGAAACCCGACTGAAAAATTTTGGCAGAGTCTCCCCTGTACCGGTGACCATATTCAACAATACATACAATATATACTCAGCCACAAGCGGCTGGAACACATATCAATCAACCACGCAGTATAATAAATCCAAAATAAAGAAAACAATACTACAACTCATCACACCATATCACAATTCATCTACTATGTCCTAATCACATCAAAATATCATGTACTATCTCAAATACTTCTAACATAGCAAAAGACAATAGAAACTAAAAGAAAACTTCTTTCTTAGTCCCAAGGCTTCCATAGTCCTGTAATACCCACTAAGCTTGTAAGATAAATATATGAATGTAGGATTTTGCCTTAGAAAAATAATTGGAAGTGAGTTGAACCAAAAAGGAAATAAAAAGAAATAAAAATAGGGAGAGGTCAAGGATTGAACCTTGAACCTCTTATATTATATTTCATAGAATTAATGGGTAATAACTAGTTGGGATAGGAATAATATGTTGATAACAAAGGAGGGAAACTTATGATAAAGATGAGAGTAAAAGCTAGCCAAAAGGAAACAAGAAAAGAGCAAGAGAAAGGCAACTTGCCTTCCTCCCTTCCTCTCCCTCTTCCTCTTTGATTTTGCCGAAATGTTTAAAGAGGAATTAAGGGGATTCATTCCCCCTTATTTCACCATGAATGATGAGGATAAATAAATAAATAAAAATAAAAATAAAATATAAAAAAAAGGCTAAGGGAGAAGGAAAGCAAAAACTAAGTTTGCTACCTCTTCCCCCTTAACATAAAAGAGAATATGTAAAGGGAAAATTCTATTTTCTCTCATTTTTCTCATTCTCTCCTCTCCCTCACCGAAACCTCAGTTCCCCTCTCCTCCATTTTCGGCCCCAAGCCAAGGTGTTCTCCTAAGAAAACCTAAGATACAAGGAGAACTTAGCAAGGGAATCAAGGGAAAGGAACTAGAAGAAGAGGCTACTTCTTCTTCACCATACCTTAGATCCACAAGCGAAAAGGATGTAAGCTTTTCCCTCACCTGTGGTACAAGGCTTTTATGTGCTTTTCGGATTTTAAGAAGATTTTAAAACCTAGAAACAAGTTTGAGAAAATTCGGCCAAGAAGAGCTTTCAAAATCTAATGGTGTTTAAACTAGTCTTCACTACATGATAGATTTTTCTATGCTATGTAAAGGGGTTCTTCTTCATACTTTTATACCTATATGATGCTTGATCAGAGGAGTACTGAACCCTAGAATTTCGGCCAAAAATATTCTTAAGAGGCTAGGGAAAATCTATTGTTTTACCCAACTAGTACAAGGTTCTCCCTATGAAATATTAAGGATCATGTATTAGTTTTCCTTCCTTAGAAGATATTCGAAACTAAGAGAAAACCCACTCATATGATTCGGTCAAGAAAGGGTTTAGGGTTAGGAAGACCTTGAAATTTAAATAACCATGCTCATGTGATAGAATTCAAAGATCTTAAAGGATTTGTATGCTTGAATATTGCTAGAATTTCATGAACTCCTTCTTAGGGTTTTTTCGGCCATGATGAGATGGATGGCTTAGAAAAGCTTAAACAAAATTTTAATATGCTCAAGACCTCTGTGCTATTTAGATATGAAAGTTGGTTAATGCCCTCATGCTTAATTAGGGTGTAGAAAAATTAGTTGCATGACATATAACATGTATGACCACAAGGGGTCCTAGCTTATTCATGAACCAATTTGTATACATGTTCCTTAGTAACTTTTGCCATGAAACTTACTTAGGTTTTTCATGCTTTAGGCCACTTAAAAACCTAGCTAAGGAATGGTAGGTTTCGGCCATGAGAAAAAAATAAGAGAAAAAGAGGAAAAGAAACCTAGAAAGCCTAAGACACAATTCATATGTATACTCATTATGCTTGTCCTTATACATGCTATGAAACTTGTATAAATTCTCATGCTTTTAGGCTATTTGAAGCAAGTTCATATTCTGTTAGTTTCGGCCAAATAGGGTTTAAAAGACCTAGAGGCCTTAGAAATGAAACCAAATGTGTTAAAAGTACTTATTATGAAAATAGGATAATGTGTTGATTGTTTCACATGCTTGTAAAATTTTTCCATGACCTAAATGAATCCTTGAATGCTTCGGTCATGAAGGAATAGATGCCCTAGAAACCCTAGGACTTAAATTAAATATGCTCATGTCACTCTACATGAAATATGATAAGTAGAAAGCCAAGGTTCAATTGCTATATGTTGTTTTATGACCTAAAATGATGCTAGGGTATGTTTCAGCCATAACTATTGTATGATGCCTTGTATGAATTTATACATAATGTTGTAGTCCAAGTTCACATGCTTGTATGCTTGTTTGAAGCCCTAATGAGAACTTGTTAAATTTCGGCCATGACATATGTTAAGGGCTTGAAGAACTTAGGAACTAATTCAAATGTGTCAAATGTGTTTACCTTGTTCCTTGGTAAAAATGTTATAAATATGATTTAAAGTTGTCCATGCTTTTATGTCATAGGGAACCTTGTTTTACACCTTAAGGTTTCGGCCATATGAAATTAGGGACTTGAGGAACTTAGAAACTAAGTTAATCATGTTTATAATGCTTCCTATGAAAATGTTATGATGATAATTTAGGTGCCACATGCTTGGATGTTGTGTTTAACCTAAATTGAGCCCTAAAGGGTTTCAGCCACAAGGGTTTAGGAAGCTTAAAACCAAGATAAATATGATATCATGTTTCCTATGATAGGATAATCACAAGATACACCCTTATGCTTAATATGTATGCTTGTGATTTATGACTTATGATATGATATGCATGCTTTTATGATATGATGTGCTTTGTGCTAAAAATATGCATGCTTATGTTATGATATGTGGTTAAATTATGCATGCTTTAATGCTATGTTGAGTGCTTAAAATATGCATGCTTTTATGAGAAGCTATGTGGATAAAATATGCATGATTGATGATATGCTTTATGCTTAAGATATGCATGTTTTTATGATCTATGCCTAAGTGATGCATATTGTTATGACATGATGTATGCCTAAGTGATGCATACCTTTATGATATGATGTATGCCTAAGTGATGCATACCTTTATGACATGATGTATGCCTAAGTGATGCATACCTTTATGATATGATGTATGCCTTTATGACATGATGTATGCCTAAGTGATGCATACCTTTATGACATGATGTATGCCTAAGTGATGCATACCTTTATGACATGATGTATGCCTAAGTGATGCATACCTTTATGACATGATGTATGCCTAAGTGATGCATACTTTTATGACATGATGTATGCCTAAGTGATGCATACTTTTATGATGTGTGCCTAAGTGATGCATGCTTTTATGATACATGATATGTATGACATGTACTTTACTTTATGTGTGAGTGGCTTGTACCAAGGGTGGGTTCCATAAGCGCCCCGGGGACTAAGGACCTCGTTAGGGATGGGCTCCTAAGTGCCCCTAGGACTAAGGGCCTAGTATGTTTTCCTCGTAGGGTTCATGACTTGCTACCTTGGACCTACAAGGTTGCGCGCAATATGTAAGTGGTACATAGCCGGGATCCCCCTTATGTTGAGATTATTTTCAAGTATATATGTAAAAGAAAATGGTTTTAAAGATCATGAGACATACACATGTTTTTCGGATACATGTTTTCCAAAATCATATTGCATACACCTTATGATTATGCTATGTTTCATGTTATGCTCTTGATTATGATATGCCATGATAAGGTATGATTATGTTATGTTCATGCTATACCTTATAGACATGTTTCGGCCATGGATTTGTTGATGCTTGATATATAAATTTCGGCCATGGATATGATGATGCCATGATGTACATGTTTCGGCCATAGTATGATGCTTTGATATACATGTTTCGGTCATGCTTTGATATACCATGATACTTGTTTGTTATGTCATGTCTAGCTATGTTTTATGCAATGCACTATGTATATGTTTCGGCCATGATGATGCTTGATATGCTATGACTAGTTGTGATTATATTATGATGCATGATATGTTTGAATAGAATGCTATGTTATGCCATGATTAGTTGAGATTATGACTTGTTGATGCATTCTTGATTATGTGCTGATTGTTGGTTTTAGTGAGTAGGAAAGGAACTTACTGAGCCATGAGTGCTCATAGCTTACTTTCCTTGCACCACAGATAAAGGAAAAAGCTGGATGAGTTAGAGGAGCAGCAGGAGGGGCAACGAAGATGTGTGTGGCAGTGGCTAGGCAACCAAATAAATAAGAACCTGCTTAAAGTTTCTTTAAAGAACTATGCATTGGTATTTTATGACTTGTGATACCTAAACATGTGTGGCTTGACATTATGGTTCCACTGGATTTGATGTTATGATTTTGATGCCATGTGATAGTATAGTTCAAAAGAAATTTAAAAGAAAAGTTTTATTAAAACTATGAAAATTATTTTAAGTCTTCCGCTGTTTTAAAAAGAAAAATTTATACGTAGAGTATCGTAGCCCCGTCCCTTAGGGTAGCAGGGAGGGCGGGCGTTACAGGTTGGTATCAGAGCCAAAGTTTATTGCCAGCTCACTACACACACATCAAGCCTCTTACCTGCCGCTCCAAGTAAGAATGTTTATGCTTAATTTACTTGTTATATGCTTATGTTTAATTTTCTTGTTACATGCGTATGTTTAGTTTCATGTTATATTGCCCATGCTTTATTTTCTTACTACATTGCTTATGCTTCATTTCCTTATGTCATATTGTCTGTCATTCTATTCCTTATTTTTCCTTATGTTGTTTATGCTTTAGTTCATGTTTTACTTACTTATGTTTGATGCTTTATTCTATGCTTTTAGTTATAAATTAGTTTAGGATTACATATTGGTAGGTTAGGGATAATACCATAACAAATAGATAGAAACAAACCAGTACGTTAGATTGGCTAAAATCGATAACCACTTACACTAGTCTATTTCTTTTAGATAAACATGGTTAGGACACGCAATGCCCGAACCGGAGGAACAGTGACTCCACCAGATCTGACGCAGGTAATCGCAGACCTCCAGCATCATATCGCAGAACAACAACAACTGATCACTACCTTAATGGGTCAGCAAGGCAACCCAGTTACCCCACCGGTGAATCCACTACCTGTGGTACCTACAGCCGCACCAGTGCCCCCGGCAGCCCCTACTCCGATGGTCCGACAAGAGGCCTATCTACTTCAGTGGCAAAGGCTTAAGCCGGAAGCATTCTCGGGAAACTGTGAACCATGGGATGCGCAAGCCTGGCTCAAAACCGTGGAGAACATAATGGAACTACTGGATTGGCCTGAATACGAGAAGGTCAAATGCGCGTCGTTCTGTCTTACCGGAGATGCCCGGATGTGGTGGGACAGAGTAAAGGCGAAAAGACAAATAAACCAAATGCAGTGGACAAATTTTGAGACAGAGTTCTTAGAGGAATTCTTCCATATGCGAGTGACCAACAAGCACTATGACGAGTTCACTAAGTTCCGACAAGGTGATCTGTCAGTTAATGAAGCCGTCAAGAGGTTCAACCGCCTAGCCCGACTGTGCCCAGAACTGGTCCGTACTGAAAAAGAAAGGGTCCGGTTGATGTTAAAGATGCTCCGACCCGAGATAGCTCTGAACGTAGCCGACGGAGTTAATAGACCGCAGACTGCAGAGGAGCTGGTCAGCAGCGCCCTGATTACCGAGCACTATCAGGAAGCAATGAATAAGGGCAAGAACCAAGCACTGACCGGAGGACAAAAATCACACAGTACCAGAACTGACTGGAAAGGAAACTCAGGTGGAAAGAGGAAACAGTGGAATAAAACAAAAGGTTGTCCAGCCAATAAGGTACCCTCAGTGTGCCACATGTGGGAAGATGCATTCTGGAGTATGTCTTCTGAGCACCAAAAAGTGCTACAACTGCGGAGGGGAAGGTCATTTGGCGAGAAATTGCCCTACTCAGTCTCAGGCACTACCTTCGCAGAACTTCCAGAACAGGAGTGCCCCCGCACAGCTTCACCAGATGCAAGCTGCCATAGAAGGGACTTCAATCAGCCAAGGAAGATTGGAGGCCCCTCCCACTATGACCAATGCCAAAGTCTATTCCCTCGCTCAGGATGACGTGGCGAACACCTCTACTATCGTCACAGGTCAGATATCTAATTTCAATTAGTATGCTAGAATTTTATTCAGTGCTGAAAGCGAACTAATAAGGGAATCCATCGAGAAACTGAAACATGTTTCATATCCATTAGTTGAAACCATGTCCGGACGACTCTCTACCCTCACCATAACACCGACGTTATTCGAGAACATGTTAGAGACGCAAACCAGGGACCCGAGCCTTCAAAGAATTAAACAAGAGACCGCAGAAGGAAAGAATGACGGGTTCTGTATCGCAGACGATGGAATATTATACCTCAGGGATCGATTATGTATTCCAGAGGATCCAGAGTTGCAAAAGAAGATACTGGAAGAAGCCCATACAACGCCTTATGCCATGCACCCGGGTTCCACTAAGATGTACCAGGACCTGAAAAAGAAATTTTGGTGGTCCGGTATGAAAAGAGAAGTGGCTCAGTACGTCAGTACTTGTCTTACGTGCCAAAGGGTAAAAGCTGAACACCAGAGACCCGGCGGATTATTACAACCTGTCCAAATTCCAGAATGGAAATGGGAAGAAATCTCCATGGATTTCATTTCAGGTTTACCCAAGACGACAAATGGGTATGATGCTATATGGGTGATCGTGGACAGACTGACGAAGTCTGCACACTTTTTGGCGATCAAGATGACTTATTCAACTGAACAACTAGCTCAACTATATGTTAAGGAAATCGTCAGATTACATGGTATCCCTAAGACCATTATTTCTGATAGAGACGGACGTTTTGTCTCGCACTTTTGGGAGTGCGTTCAGAAGGCCCTCGGCACGAAGTTGTTGTTTAGCACAGCCTTCCACCCACAGACTGATGGGCAGACTGAAAGAGTAAATCAGATATTGGAAGATATGTTAAGAGCTTGTGCCCTGGACTTCAAGGGGAGCTGGTGCCGATATTTATACCTGGCAGTATTCACCTACAATAATAGCTACCAAGCTACTATTGGAATGGCACCTTACGAAGCTCTATATGGGAGGAAGTGTAGATCTCCTATATGTTGGTATGGAAGTGGTGAAAAGAAGGAAATGGGGTTCCGAACGGAACTTATTGATGACACCACCCGAGCAATACAAAAGATCCGTCAACGAATAGAAACTGCTCAGAGTCGGCAGAAGAATTACGCCGATAAACGGCGTAGGCCGCTAGAATTCAACATCGGAGACTTGGTATTCCTTAAAGTATCCCCCATGAAAGGGATAATGAGGTTCGGAAAGAGGAGCAAGTTAAGCCCACGATATGTAGGACCCTACCAGATTTTAGAGAGAGTGGGCCAAGTTGCATACAGACTAGAACTACCTCCAGACATGGCAGCCATTCACAATGTGTTCCATGTATCGATGCTCAAGAAATGTACTCCCAGCACAGATCAAGTGATTGAGCCTCAGTCGGTACAGGTGCAGGAAGACCTGAGTTACGAAGTAAACCCATCCAGATTCTGGACCGAGAAATCAAGAGATTAAGGAACAAAGAAATACCCTTAGTAAAGGTATTGTGGCGGAATCAACGATTCGAAGAAGCCACCTGGGAGCGCGAGGACGATATGAAACAAAAGTACCCGGAGCTATTTTAAAGTTTGAGGACGAACTTTTTATGAGGTACGGGGTACTGTAATACCCACTAAGCTTGTAAGATAAATATATGAATGTAGGATTTTGCCTTAGAAAAATAATTGGAAGTGAGTTGAACCAAAAAGGAAATAAAAAGAAATAAAAATAGGGAGAGGTCAAGGATTGAACCTTGAACCTCTTATATTATATTTCATAGAATTAATGGGTAATAACCAGTTGGGATAGGAATAATATGTTGATAACAAAGGAGGGAAACTTATGATAAAGATGAGAGTAAAAGCTAGCCAAAAGGAAACAAGAAAAGGGCAAGAGAAAGGCAACTTGCCTTCCTCCCTTCCTCTCCCTCTTCCTCTTTGATTTTGCCGAAATGTTTAAAGAGGAATTAAGGGGATTCATTCCCCCTTATTTCACCATGAATGATGAGGATAAATAAATAAATAAAAATAAAAATAAAATATAAAAAAAAGGCTAAGGGAGAAGGAAAGCAAAAACTAAGTTTGCTACCTCTTCCCCCTTAACATAAAAGAGAATATGTAAAGGGAAAATTCTATTTTCTCTCATTTTTCTCATTCTCTCCTCTCCCTCACCGAAACCTCAGTTCCCCTCTCCTCCATTTTCGGCCCCAAGCCAAGGTGTTCTCCTAAGAAAACCTAAGATACAAGGAGGACTTAGCAAGGGAATCAAGGGAAAGGAACTAGAAGAAGAGGTTACTTCTTCTTCACCATACCTTAGATCCACAAGCGAAAAGGATGTAAGCTTTCCCCTCACCTGTGGTACAAGGCTTTTATGTGCTTTTCGGATTTTAAGAAGATTTTAAAACCTAGAAACAAGTTTGAGAAAATTCGTCCAAGAAGAGCTTTCAAAATCTAATGGTGTTTAAACTAGTCTTCACTACATGATAGATTTTTCTATGCTATGTAAAGGGGTTCTTCTTCATACTTTTATACCTATATGATGCTTGATCAGAGGAGTACTGAACCCTAGAATCTCGGCCAAAAATATTCTTAAGAGGCTAGGGAAAATCTATTGTTTTACCCAACTAGTACAAGGTTCTCCCTATGAAATATTAAGGATCATGTATTAGTTTTCCTTCCTTAGAAGATATTTGAAACTAAGAGAAAACCCACTCATATGATTCGATCAAGAAAGGGTTTAGGGTTAGGAAGACCTTGAAATTTAAATAACCATGCTCATGTGATAGAATACAAAGATCTTAAAGGATTTGTATGCTTGAATATTGCTAGAATTTCATGAACTCCTTCTTAGGGTTTTTTCGGCCATGATGAGATGGATGGCTTAGAAAAGCTTAAACAAAATTTTAATATGCTCAAGACCTCTGTGCTATTTAGATATGAAAGTTGGTTAATGCCCTCATGCTTAATTAGGGTGTAGAAAAATTAGTTGCATGACATATAACATGTATGACCACAAGGGGTCCTAGCTTATTCATGAACCAATTTGTATACATGTTCCTTAGTAACTTTTGCCATGAAACTTACTTAGGTTTTTCATGCTTTAGGCCACTTAAAAACCTAGCTAAGGAATGGTAGGTTTCGGCCACGAGAAAAAAATAAGAGAAAAAGAGGAAAAGAAACCTAGAAAGCCTAAGACACAATTCATATGTATACTCATTATGCTTGTCCTTATACATGCTATGAAACTTGTATAAATTCTCATGCTTTTAGGCTATTTGAAGCAAGTTCATATTCTGTGAGTTTCGGCCAAGTAGGGTTTAAAAGACCTAGAGGCCTTAGAAATGAAACCAAATGTGTTAAAAGTACTTATTATGAAAATAGGATAATGTGTTGATTGTTTCACATGCTTGTAAAATTTTTCCATGACCTAAATGAACCCTTGAATGCTTCGGTCATGAAGGAATAGATGCCCTAGAAACCCTAGGACTTAAATTAAATATGCTCATGTCACTCTACATGAAATATGATAAGTAGAAAGCCAAGGTTCAATTGCTATATGTTGTTTTATGACCTAAAATGATGCTAGGGTATGATTCAGCCATAACTATTGTATGATGCCTTGTATGAATTTATACATAATGTTAGTCCAAGTTCACATGCTTGTATGCTTGTTTGAAGCCCTAATGAGAACTTGTTAAATTTCGGCCATGACATATGTTAAGGGCTTGAAGAACTTAGGAACTAATTCAAATGTGTCAAATGTGTTTACCTTGTTCCTTGGTAAAAATGTTATAAATATGATTTAAAGTTGTCCATGCTTTTATGTCATAGGGAACCTTGTTTTACACCTTAAGGTTTCGGCCATATGAAATTAGGGACTTGAGGAACTTAGAAACTAAGTTAATCATGTTTATAATGCTTCCTATGAAAATGTTATGATGATAATTTAGGTGCCACATGCTTGGATGTTGTGTTTAACCTAAATTGAGCCCTAAAGGGTTTCGGCCACAAGGGTTTAGGAAGCTTAAAACCAAGATAAATATGATATCATGTTTCCTATGATAGGATAATCACAAGATACACCCTTATGCTTAATATGTATGCTTGTGATTTATGACTTATGATATGATATGCATGCTTTTATGATATGATGTGCTTTGTGCTAAAAATATGCATGCTTATGTCATGATATGTGGTTAAATTATGCATGCTTTAATGCTATGTTGAGTGCTTAAAATATACATGCTTTTATGATAAGCTATGTGGATAAAATATGCATGCTTGATGATATGCTTTATGCTTAAGATATGCATGTTTTTATGATCTATGCCTAAGTGATGCATATTGTTATGACATGATGTATGCCTAAGTGATGCATACCTTTATGATATGATGTATGTCTAAGTGATGCATACCTTTATGACATGATGTATGCCTAAGTGATGCATACCTTTATGACATGATGTATGCCTAAGTGATGCATACCTTTATGACATGATGTATGCCTAAGTGATGCATACCTTTATGATATGATGTATGCCTAAGTGATGCATACTTTTATGACATGATGTATGCCTAAGTGATGCATACTTTTATGATGTGTGCCTAAGTGATGCATGCTTTTATGATACATGATATGTATGACATGTACTTTACTTTATGTGTGAGTGGCTTGTACCAAGGGTGGGCTCCATAAGCGCCCCGGGGACTAAGGACCTCGTTAGGGATGGGCTCCTAAGTGCCCCTAGGACTAAGGGCCTAGTATGTTTGCCTCGTAGGGTTCAAGACTTGCTACCTTGGACCTACAAGGTTGCGCGCAATATGTAAGTGGTACATAGCCGGGATCTCCCTTATGTTGAGATTATTTTCAAGTATATATGTAAAAGAAAATGGTTTTAAAGATCATGAGACATACACATGTTTTTCGGATACGTGTTTTCCAAAATCATATTGCATACACCTTATGATTATGCTATGTTTCATGTTATGCTCTTGATTATGATATGCCATGATAAGGTATGATTATGTTATGTTCATGCTATACCTTATAGACATGTTTCGGCCATGGATTTGTTGATGCTTGATATATAAATTTCGTCCATGGATATGATGATGCCTTGATGTACATGTTTCGGCCATAGTATGATGCTTTGATATACATGTTTCGGCCATGCTTTGATATACCATGATACTTGTTTGTTATGCCATGTCTAGCTATGTTTTATGCAATGCACTATGTATATGTTTCGGCCATGATGATGCTTGATATGCTATGACTAGTTATGATTATATTATGATGCATGATATGTTTGAATAGAATGCTATGTTATGCCATGATTAGTTGAGATTATGACTTGTTGATGCATTCTTGATTATGTGCTGATTGTTGGTTTTAGTGAGTAGGAAAGGAACTTACTAAGCCATGTGTGCTCATAGCTTACTTTCCTTGTACCACAGATAAAGGAAAAAGCTGGATGAGTTAGAGGAGCAGCAGGAGGGGCAACGAAGATGTGTGTGGCAGTGGCTAGGCAACCAAATAAATAAGAACCTGCTTAAAGTTTCTTTAAAGAACTATGCATTGGTATTTTATGACTTGTGATACCTAAACATGTGTGGCTTGACATTATGGTTCCACTGGATTTGATGTTATGATTTTGATGCCATGTGATAGTATAGTTCAAAAGAAATTTAAAAGAAAAGTTTTATTAAAACTATGAAAATTATTTTAAGTCTTCCGCTGTTTTAAAAAAGAAAAATTTATACGTAGAGTATCGTAGCCCCGTCCCTTAGGGTAGCAGGGAGGGTGGGCGTTACAAGTCCTGGCATCACACATCCTTCGAACACCTCCTTGTCGCCCTCCTTTCTATATCTTTTCCTTTCCTTTATCTGCAGTAAGAGGAAGTGCAATCTATAAGCAAAATTTGCTTAGTAAGCGCTATCTAACTCACAAAAACACGAATATGCATGTATACAGAAAGATCTAGAAACTATATGCTCTCTAAGAAATAAAGCATAAACATAACTGCTCATGTCAAACTAATAGCAAAGAAAAGCTAAGGAATCTACTCATGTAATTCTAATAGCTAATCATGCTGCTCATCTAATAGGTAAACATGAAAAACTACTCATCTACTAGATAAACATGGTAGAATAAAGAACTAAACTTACTGATTTTTAGAACTATATGAAACTTATTTCATTTGTTCTAAACTTAATCTTTAATATTTTATGTTTATGTAAAACTCGTTTTACTTGTTCAAAAACTTATACTTATAATACTTCAAAATAATAATCAACTTCTTCTTGGGCCCAGGCGTAGTACCATCTTATGCGCGTTCCCTAATAGGTTGGGGTAGCGAGCCACCAATCCTAAAAGAGCAGACCTCGGTCTACCATGGCCAAGATATCTGAATTGGACACCTGGATTTGTTTAACGACAACCTCGGAAGTCGGGTACTAGCCTCTTCTTAAAAGTAAAATACTTATTATCTTAATTACTTCTTCTTTAAATGTCTTGGCATTTAATAAGCACCTTGTGTGCCAAAATCCCTAAAGTCTTGACTTTGGGATCTACTTAAGGCCTTGACCTTTTTCTTTCTTTTCTTTATCTTTCTTATACTTTTCTTAAACCCAAAATACTGTTAGGGTATTTTCCATATGCATATTGAGGTAGCAAAGAAACATAAATCTATATTTTTGTCATAAACTAATCACCTTTAGCTAGTATACAAAAAAAAATCTAGAACCTTAATGCTTTAAAAGAAACTTTGCTCATGTTATTCTAATAGCAAATGAGAAATACTGCTTGTGCTCTACTAATAGCATAAATGAAATCTGCATTTGCTAAAGAACTAAACTAAATCTGCACTTAATATTCTGCAAAGGAAACTGCTTATGTCCAGCTAATAACACAATGAAATCTGCACTTAAAATTCTGCAAAGGAAACTGCTTATGTCCAGCTAATAACACAATGAAATCTGCACTAATCATTAATCAAATCTATATTTTTGTCATAAACTAATCACCTTTAGCTAGTATACAAAAAAAAATCTAGAACCTTAATGCTTTAAAAGAAACTTTGCTCATGTTATTCTAATAGCAAATGAGAAATACTGCTTGTGCTCTACTAATAGCATAAATGAAATCTGCATTTGCTTAATGAAAATCTGCTCATGTTCAACTCATAGCACATAAAAACTGCATATGCTCACAAATAATAGTAAACGAAAAGTTATAGACTGTATTCTATCACTCTTAGCTAGTTTCTTAATGCTTCGTTTCATATGTATCTTTTCTTTGTGACTTAAATTTCCACTAAACATATTTCCTGCATCTTTCTATCTTCTTTTCGTGTTTCATATCAATTTAGTTCTCTATACTTGATTCATATCATGTAATACCGATAACCATGCATCGCCCCTCTACTGTCATTCTTATAGGACTCAACTCAAAACTTCAAGTAGTACATGTACAATCCAAGTTTCATAGGAGAATGTTGTAAACACATCCACTTAACCACACTGAAACCTATCCCTTCAAATCTGCCCAGCATTTCCCAGCCAACACCAGTAGCGAAACACAATGGAAAACATTTTAAAACACTTCAATTCTGTCCAGAAATAGCATAATCTGTTCATCATACAGCAAGAATCAAATTCAACTAACCCATACTCAAATCTTCTAACCACAATCTAATTCTTCAATACCTAACCAATCTTGGCAGGAATCTAACAGGAGACTGACAAGTTGCAAGTATCTGTTTAATTTAACTCTATACAAGGATTCCAAAAACAAAAGTAGAACCAATAAAGACGTACTAATCCGGAACCTGTAAAATTCCATAATTGACTGATCGTGCTCATAAAAATTCAATAGAACAATCTACATAGAAACAAATCAGAATTCCATCTACAAAGCTTGAGGTAAATAGCCCGCATGCTTGAACTTTACCATTCATGTTCTTCTTTAAAACTCACGGCAGCACACCCTAACCCAACCATCTTCACAGATAAATTCAGAAACAAAAAGGAAAAGGAATTCGGAGCTATCCTACTGCAGGTGAGTAGCGACTTACTTCGGTTCCTTGGACTTACAGCCGTCGAGAACAATTCTAGGGCTTTGGAGAACTCGAGCTTTCGATCCCTCCTTGTGCTCATGACTCCTCCTCGATGAGAGGATCGAAAGGAGATGAAGAAGCCTTTGGATGAGTCTTTGGCAGGCCACCGGAGACGAAGCTAAGGCTTCGTTTTCCTTCGCTCGGCAGAATCAGCGCCGACGCCGTTCGTGAGGGAGAGAAGAGAAAATTAGGTCACGGGGAAATAATCAAGCCCTAAGTTCTCCTCTTATAACCTTAATATTCTGTTAACTGCTTTAAATAAATCTCCTACCTTTTCTAAGCAGAACCGACGGCTGGAGCACTTGGTCAGCCGCGGCTTGGCTCATGGTTGGAGTCGCGAGTTCGAATACCGGCCGCAACCATTTTTCTCCCTATTATTTCTTGTTATTAACTTCTACTACTTAAATAAAATTCTCCCTTTATTTGATTAAGTAAAAACCGCTAGCCCAGTTGGTTAGCCGGGTTTTGCTCGGGTCAGGGGTTGCCGGTTCGAGCCTCGGCTTGGACATTTTCTTGTCACAACTTCTTTCTTTTGGTAAAAATACCAAACGGCCTCCAAAAATTCCATAAAAATATTCTAAAAATTTTTAAAAATCTCTAGAATTTTTCTAAAGTATTTCTAAATATTTTAAAGCACTTTTAGGACTCCTAATGAGGAAAATTGGGTCATTACAGGTTCTTTATAAATTATAAACCGTAACTCACGACTAAAATAGATAGGAACAAACCATTGGAATAGTCGTAGTGTAATTTGATATTAGTTTATCTTAACTATAAAATTACACTAGTACACTCTGAGTGTATTGAGCAGGATCATTTGAGGTAGTTTTTTTTATACTGACTAGATAAAAGAATAATATCTCTGTTATTATGGAGGTGTGTGCTCTTAATCCTAATATAATAACAAGCACATATATTTAGTATTTATTTCTTTGACTTATCAAAGTATGAGATTTAGCTCAATAAATCAATAGGCCCGATAAGTTGGGAAATGATATTACTTATATTGTGTGTTGTTGATTATAAAAGAAAACTGTGTTTTAGTAATCTAGGTTGATAATGTCCCCAAGAGGAGCTCATAAGGATTGTCATGTTAAACCCTGCAGGTGGACTTAGTCCCACACGATAATAAGATTGAGTGGTACTACTCTTGGACTAAGATATTAATTAATGTGATTTGTCAGTAACTCAATTAATTAGTAGACATCCGATATTTTAAACACAGGGAGATTAACACACTCATGATAAGAAGGAGCCCATAATGTAATTTGGGATTGGTGCGGTAGTGCAATAATAACTCTCTAGTGGAATAAGTTATTATTGATGAACTTGAGTTGTGTGTTCGGGGCGAACACGGGATACTCGAGCTCGTCCGGAGGCCAAAACCAATTTCTCCTCTAGGTCCCTGTCGTAGCCTCATTAATGCCTCATATCCACTCATGAAAAGTCCATCTTGGTGTCCAAGAGTGGATCGGCCCATGGCTTGGTGACCAAGCCATGGGGCCGACCACTTCCTCCTCAAAGGGGTCGGCCTCTTGCTTGGTGCCCAAGCAAGAAGGGGGTCGGCCACATAATTCAAAGTATGAGGGATGTTTTGAATTTTTAAAATTTTCTCTTTGTAGATATCTACAAGTTTTAAAAGGAGAGATTTTAAAATTATAAAACTTTCCTTATTTGAATTAGGCCACATGGTTTAAAAGAAAGTTTTAAAAGTTTTAAAAGTTTCCTTTTTTAACCATCCACATGGTTTTTAAAAAGAGAGTTTTAAATTTAAAACTTTCTTTTTTGTAACCATGTTAAAAAAGGAAATTTTAAATGAGAAGTTTTAAATCTTAAAACTTGTTTTAAAATTTTCCTTTTTTAAACATCCACATTAGGAAATTAAAAGAGAGCTTGTAAAATTTTATAAGAGCTTTCCTTCTTTGCTTATAAAATTTTTACAAGATATATTTTTCTTCTTTTAAGGGTTGGCCACCCTTGCCTGGTGCCCAAGCAAGGGGCCGACCATCAATCAATTAAGAGGAGAAAAAGGAATTAAAAAGAAGGAACGGAAAACAAGAGGAAGATTTTAATTTTTTGTAAAAATCTTTCCTTATTTGCCTTGGGCAAGTATTATAAAAGAAGGGGAGGAAAGACCTCATGATGATCAATTCTATTCTTTTCTCTCTTCTCTCTAGTCTTCTACTAAGGGTCGGCCCTTGCTTCTCTTCATGCTAGGGCCGGCCACCTCTTGTGGTTGCTTTGTGTGGCCGGATACAAAGAGAAGGAGATGAAGAGGAGAAGTAGGGACTGGATCAATTCTTATTCTCTTTCTTGTGCTCTCTCTTGTAGTCGGCCCTCTCCCCTTTCCTTCCCCCTTGCTCTCTTTTGTTCCTTGGTGGTGGTTGTGGCCGAAACTTAGAGAAAGAGGAGGAGCTTTTGGGTGGTGTTCATCTTGAAGGTTCATTGCCCACACGACATCCAAGAGGAGGCGAGGAATACGACACAAGATCAAGAGGTTGTTGAATACAAAGAAAGGTATAACTAGTAATTATTTCCCACATCATGCTAGTTTTTCTTTGTATGAATTCCAAACACAAGAGGCATATGATTCTAGAGTTTCGAATTTATGATTCGAGTTTGTGTTTTTTTTTGTTTTTCGAATTTGTGATTTGATTGTTCTTTTTGGTTAAACCTAGAGTTATATAAGGAAATTAAATATTAGATTTCTTTAAAAGGCTTTTTCTAGGCGATGGTGGATGATCTCTTACCCAAGAAGGACTAGTGCCTCGCCATGTAGTCCTGGAAGCCAATTTTAAAAATTAATATTTAATTAAATTTATAACATAGGTGGATTTGGATCAATAATGTTAAGCATCGTTTGCGATCCAAATCTAAACCATTAAGAACAGATAAGTTAAATTTGAAATCAATAATGTTAAGTTCCGTTTGTAATTCCTAATTTAATTTCTAAAGAACACAATAGGTTGTTTAGGAAAAGTTTGACACTTGTACAAAATTTTTGTACAGTGGAACCGGTATGATCTTTCTAGGACCAACCAACAGAAAGGTCATTAGGAAGGTATCTAGGGAAGTTATCCCTAACGAGTACCTAGAGCATCCAAGGAGCATCAATAGGTTTTGAGTTCCGAGGATCATATTTTCTACATCCTAAATGAGTTTAGAGAGTGTCAACTCTAAAAGGGTAGGGTGGTTAACCCAACCTTGATAAAGTTGACACTTGGAGCCATTTTCAAGGTTTTTTTTAACCTTTGAAAATGAAGAGGATAAATGGGTTACTCTTTGGAAGAGTAAAATGTGCCAAAATTTGAGGAATTGGACTTAATTTTAATTGGGACAACTAAGGAAAGGAAAAAAAATGTCAAGTTGGGTTTTGACATTTTCTTAAGAAAATAAGGGCAGTTTAAGGTTAGTTTTAATTTAGCTCAGGATTAAGGATGCTTAGATAGATTAGCAAGGTAGATTTTGTTTATGCTAATTGTCATGATTGTTTGCCCATCATATGCCATGACATCATGTTTTGTATTCATGCTTATTATGAAAAATAAATAAAAATATCATGTTATGTCATACATACATCATGTAGCTGTAACACCCGTAAATTTTCTTTCCTCCAAAAAGAACAAAAAGAAATAGAAGAAGAGAAAAAGAAATAAAAATATATTCATGAATGGCCCGAGCTAGGATTTGAACTCGAGACCTCTTATTTGAGATTGGTTCAAGTAGCCATTAGGTGGTGGTAAAGCATCATATGAGTAATATGAAACAATTCATTATATTTAGATTATATGTGTAGAGATGCTTCAACTTCCACTTAGTATAAAAGGGGTTGGATGAGATCAAAACCTAATTTTCATTTCCTCTTCTCCTCTAGCCGAAATTTCTCCTTCCTCCTTTCAAGTTTCGGCCAAGAACCCTAGGGCTCCAAGTCTTAAGGCTTTTCAAGGGGAGAATCTAAGGGGAGGGTCTCTCCCAAGGAGGTAGTTCGCGCGAGGAAGGGTGTCTTGGAGATTAAAACACGCAAGAGAGGATTGTCTTTCCTACACCTTATAATAGTAAGATCTAGCGAAAGATGTAAACCAACATATAATCTCTAGTCCTTATATGCTTTACGACAGCCCAATGTCCCTGTCATGGATTACTTTGATATCTGCTAACCATGCCCCCGACAAAACATATATCCGGTCTCATTCACAACATAGCATACATTAGGCTTCCTACAGTTGAAGCATAAGGAACTGCCTTCATTTCTTCTATCACTTTTGATGTCTTCGGAGACATCTCTTTAGATAAAGATACTCCATGCCTAAAAGGTAGAAAACCTTTCTTGGAGTCTTGCATGCTAAAATGAGCTAGGATCGTATCGATATATGAAGCTTGGGATAAGCACAAGATTCATTTCTTGCGATCCCTTATTACTTTGATCCCGAGAATATGTGCACATTCTCCCAAGTCCTTCATATCGAATTACTTGGACAAGCATACCCTTACTTCCGACAACAGTTTGATATTGTTTCCAACTAACAAAATGTCATCTACGTATAGTACAAGAAATATCACCATGTTTCCGTCATACTTCTTGTATACATAAGACTCATCCGGTCACTAAATAAATCCATAAAACTGGATTACTTCATTAAACCGGATATTCCAAGATCTTGAATCTTTCTTCAGTCCATAAATAGACCGACTAGGCTTACATACAAGATGCTCTTTGCCCTTTGCAATGAATTCTTCTAGTTGCTTCATATGGATATTTTCTTCAAGACTTCCATTAAGAAAATATGTCTTGACCTCCATTTGTCAAATTTCATAATCCATATGAGTAGCAATAGATAAAAGAATCTGGATAGACTTAAGCATGACTACCCGTGAAAAGGTGTCCTCATAATAGATACCCTTTTTCAACAAGTCTTGCTTTGAAAGTTTCCACCTTCCTGTTTGTCCCTCTTTTTCTATTGTAGACCTATTTACACTCAATGGCTTTTACACCATTTGGTAGTTCTACAAGCTCCCAGACTTTATTAGAATACATAGATTCTATTTCTGTATTCATTACTCTTAGCCAAGATACTGCATATTTATCTTAGAGTGCTTCATCATATGTCCGAGGATCAGGTTCATGTTCACCAGGGATCAAGTCCGAAGACTCTCCCAAAAACATGAATTTTTAGGTTGCCTCACAACCCTCCCACTATAATGAGGCACTGTCTGTAATTATGCATCATTTGTGACACGTGTTACAGTTTCTTGTGGTATCTCATCTTGTACCATTGGTACTAGATTAGATGTGCCCTTTATTATTTCCTTAAAAATAATTTTACTCATGGGCTTGTGGTTTATTACATAGTCCTCTTCTAAAAATCGGGCATTGGTGCTAATAATGACCTTCTGATCTTTAGAACTATAAAATAAACCACCATCCGTTCCTTTAGGATGACCCACAAACAAGCGAACTTCTATACATGATTTCCAACTTATCAGTATCTCCATTCAGCACATGTGCTGGACTACCCAAATCCGAATATGTTTCAGACTAGGCTTACGCTCATTCCACAATGTACTGACTTAGAAGGTATTATATTCAGAATGTACACTGCTGTTTCCAGAGCATATCCTCAAAATAAATTTGATAATTCTTAATAACTCATCATTGATCTAACCATTTCCATAAGAGTCTTGTTCCTTCGTTCTAACACACCATTCTGTTGGGGTGTACCCGGTACAGACAGTTGGGATTGAATCCCGACCTCTGATAAGTAACTCTTAAACTCTCCTAAGAGGTACTCGCCACTACGATCAGACCATAGTGTCTTGATACTTTTACCATGATGTTTCTCCATATCAACCTTGTACTATTTAAACTTATCAAAGCACTCAGACTTGCGGTGCATCAAGTAAATATACCCGTATCTCGAATAGTCGTCCATAAAAGAGACGAAATATTCGAAACTACCTCTTGCCTGGATAGTCATAGGTCCCCACAAATCAGAATAATTCCAACACATCTTTGGCTTTGTTAGAGTGTATACTAAAAGCCTAGCTTTTTGTAAACATTTATTTTGAAATAAAGAATCATATTGGTCAAATGTCTACATTTATATGCTAAGTGTAGTTGTTCAATTAATTTATATTGTAGATAACATGGTGTGTGGTGTCACATAAAGAAGATCATGTTATCAATTCCTTATAAATTATAAACAGTAGCTCATGACTAAGATAGAAAGGAACAAACCATTGGAATAGTCGTAGTGTAATTTGGTATTAGTTTATCTTAACTATAAAATTACACTAGTACACTATGAGTGTATTAAGCAGGACCATTTGAGGTAAGTTCCTTTTATATTGACTGCATAAAAGAACAAGACCTTTGTTATTATGGAAGTGTGTGCTCTTAATCATGATATAATAACAAGCACATATACTCAATATTCATTTCTTTAATTTATCAAAGGGTACGATTTAGTTCGATAAATCAATAGGCCCGATAAGTTGGGAAATGATATTATTTATATGGTGTGTTGTTGATTATAGAATGAAACTGTGTCCTAGTAATCTAGGTTGGTGATGTCCCCTTGAGGAGCTCATAAGGATTGTCATGTAAACCCTGCAGGTGGACTTAGTCCGACATGACAATGAAGTTGAGTGGTACTACTCTGGAAGCTAGATATTAATTAAGTGAGTTGTCAGTAACTCATTTAATTAGTGGGCATTCTATATCTTAAACACAGGGAGACTAACACACTCATGATAAGAAGGAGCTCATATAGTAATATGGGATTGGTGTGGTAGTTTAATAATAACTCTTTAGTGGAATGAGATATTATTGATGAACTCGAGTTGGGTGTTCGGGGCGAACACGGGAAGCTCAAGTTCATCGAGAGACCAAAACCAATTCCTCCTCTCGGTCCCTGTCATAGCCTCTTATTTATAAAGTGTTATACCCACCCATACCCACCTTAAGGTGGTCGACTAAGCCTAGCTTGGAGCCCAAGCTAGGGCCGGCCAAACCAAGGTGAGATGGTTTAAAGAGGTGGTTGACCCTAGCTTGAACCTAAGCTTGGTGTGGTCGGCCACAATAAATTAAAAGGATTTTATTTTTTAAAATCTTTCTTATGTGGAAGTCATGGTTTTAAAAGAGAGTTTAAAATTTAAATATTTCCTTTTATAGTTTTCTACAAAAAATTAAGAGAAAGGTTTGATATCTTCCTTTATTTGTAGTTAAAAAGAAGATTTTAATTTTTGATAAAACTTTCCTTTTTTGTAACCATCCTCATTATTTAAAAGAGAATTTTAAAGTTTAAATCTTTCCTTTTATAGTTTCTACAAAAGATTAAGAAAAGATTTGATATCTTTCCTTATTTGTAGATTGAAAGGAAGATTTTAATTTTAGAGAAAACTTTCCTTTTTGTAAATCATCCACATATTTTAATTGAGAGATTTTAATTTATAAAAGTTTCCTTTTATGACCAACCATGAATGGAATTTTTAAAAGAGAAATTTTTATTTAAAAATTTCTGAAAACAAATTAGGAAGTTTTAATTTTGTGTTTAAAACTTTCCTTTCTTGAAGGATTAGATATGGTGAGCCACATTAATAGAGAAAAGGATTTTTAATTAGTTAAATTTTCCTTTTCAATGGCAAAGAAAATAAGGAAGTTTTTATTAAAACTTTCCTTATTTGCCAAGACCAAGGAATATAAAAGAGAGGGTAGAGGTGTCTCACCTCATAACAATCTATCTTCTATTCCTCTCTCTTTTCTTCCTTGGTGTGGCTGACCCTATTCCTTCCCCTCTCTTCTTCTTGTGGTCGAACCTCATCTTCTCTTGGAGTTCTTATGATGGTCGGATCTTGCTTGGAGAAGAAGGAGAGAAAGGAGGCTTTGTTTCTAGCATCCCTTAGAGCTTGGTTGGTGGTCGAAGTTCTTCATCTCAAGGAGTTTGTTGATTGGCCGAAACTTGCTTGAAGAAGAAGGAAGCTTGGGTGGATTCTCGTCTCAGTAGATTATCGCCCACACGATGTATGAGATAAGAAGAGGAATACGACAAAAGATCGTGAGATCTAGAAGCTATAAAAGGTATAACTAGTTATTAGTTTCCGCATCATAACTAGTTCATCCTTTTATTTAGATCTTGAAATACCAAACACAAGAGGTTAATGAATCTAGGTAATCGAATTTATATTTTTGATTTTATGTTTCTTTTGTTTTTCGAACTTCTGATTCGATTGTTCTTTTTGGTTAAACCTAGGGTTACTATAAGGAAATTAAATATTAAATTTCATTGAAAGGCTTTATCTAAGAAGTGGTGGATGCTCCCATACCCAAGAAGGCCTAGTGCCTCACCATGTTTAACCTATAAGTAAATCTCTGAAATTAATATTTAATTGAATTTGTAACATAGGTGGATTTGGATCAATAATGTTAAGCATCATTTGTGATCCAAGTCTAAACCACTAAGAACAGATAAGTTGAATTTGGAATCAATAATGTTAAGTTCCGTTTGCGATTCCAAATTTAATTTCTAAAGAACATAATAGGTTGTTAGGAATGGTTCAGGACTTGTACAAAATTTTTATACAGGGGAACTGGTACGATATTCCAAGTAGCAACCAACAGGCTCTATACCCCTTAGTCTTAAAAGGCCTCTTGGTCATTTTTCCTTCCAAGTAAGACTCGTAGGTTGGAAAGTTTTCCAACACTAATGAACCCAAAAGTTCATCGGCTATTATCCTTTGAATCCTACTCAAGTTAATATGACCTAGCCTTAGATGCCAAAGATATGATTGGTTCATTTCCGAAGGTTGCTTTCTCTTATTAGAGTTAGAAGATGTGTTATTAATTTCTATTTGTTGCATCGTGGGAGTTATTGGATTTATATAAATTGCCAACCAATGTAGTAGAACAGATAACTTTCCTATTTTTCTTGATAACAACTTTGTTATAAAAAAAGATAGAATATCAAGTTCTTTGAATAGTTTAGAAACTGAAATCAAGTTCTTTCTAAAACTCGATACGTAAAGACAATTTCTCAAAATCCATGTTTTATTCCTATCAGAGGATAAACATCTCCCACTGCAGCAACTGCTACTTTTGCAGTAGTGCCCATGTAGACAGTGATTTCCCCTTCATATAGTTGTCGGGTTTCCTAGAACCCCTGCAATGAATTGCAGACATGATCAGTGGCTCCCGTATCTACACACTAGGTACTGGTAGATAACACCATTAAATATATTTCAACTAATGAATAAAAAACACCTTTATTGTTCTTAGTTCTGAGAGGACAATCCACCTTAGTGTCCAAATTTTGTTTCCAATCATTATATTTGCGACTACTAAGTCTATTCTATAGTATAACAGCTAGGGGATTGAAAAATATTTCAAATCCTAATAATCACAAAAATATTTGGTCAAGACCAACATCTCAAAATCCCCGTGAATTTTGTATGCCACGTTAGTATGGACGTATACAAATTCAAACATTTGTAAAAGGAGATTTTATCCATTAATTATATTATCTTGTCAACCTATCTTTATGACAAATAAAATTAATAGTTATTCTGTCTTTGATCAAATATTTGGTCAAAACTTTAGAATTTAAAATAATATTGATTCCTCAAAATAATATTATTTAAATTCACCAACACCTCAAACACCATGAATTTTGTATGCCACGTTAGTGTGGACGTATACAAATTCAAACATTTGTAAGAGGAGGGTCTTACCCATTAATTAGCCAACCTTAAATTACCTCAAACACTATGAATTTTGTATGCCACGATAGTGTGGGCGTATACAAATTCAATTGTTTGTAAGAGGAGGTTTTACCCATTAATTTTATTTTGTCAACCTAACTTTATGACAAATAAAATTACCTTAAACACCATGAATTTTGTATGCCACGTTAGTGTGGACGTATACAAATTCAAGCATTTGTAAGAGGGGGGGGTTACCTAGCTTTATGACAAATTAATAGTTGATTTTCCTTTGGTCACACCAATAATAGCAGTAACTCCGTTGGGGAGAATACTATTAAATGTGCCTAAGTGTATACCATTACTTGATACTTAGTCTATTAAATAGGATTGCGCCCATTCAGTTGGAGAAGATCACACGCTCCTAAATAATTTCCTATAACCATCCATAAAGGAAGTTTGATCTAGTGATCTATAAACAAACTCATCCATTGTGGAGGGAGGCACTCAGAGCCAACACGCAAGTTTATTGTATCACTTATAAACCAGTAATGGAGACCGTGGAATTTATTTACTAATCCTTCTGCCACTTGTTTTTTTAGATGAGGATTTTATCATGTACACACACATCACAGCAAATAAAAGCAATAAATATGGAAAAATAATTTTCCAACTATTATGGCCTCTTCCATCACTGTCCTCTGTGTGTTGCCAACCCTAGCTGCTGCCATCTTTAGCCACCGCAATCGGGTTTAGTCGCCATAGCTATCTTGCTTCTTTTTCCGCTGCGACTCTGGTCCTCAAATAGCACCACGCATTGCAAGGATACAATCTGCGATAAAAATAGAATTTTACATATATCGATCCTATATTCCACAAAGGAATGTACATAGAGTCTAGATCGAACAATAATGTAAAATCCTAAAACTAATATAGCTCCTACTATATTTAATACATACAATCATGCACACACATAAAATGCCCTCGACATGTCCGAGGGTCCAATCACACACAATCACAATATGCCATAATAGTTGGAGCCTGCAACCATAAAGTTAATCTATTTGCACATCTTACTATTATCCTGCCTAAAATATGTATGACATGTGCATAATTAAACTAAAACTAATCACACAGAGGTTAAAACCTAGCTCTGATACCAATTGTTGGTTGCTACTCGGAATACTGTCCTAGTTCCCCTGTACAAAAATTTATACAAGCATAGAACTATCCTAGCTACCCATGTGTTCTACTAAAGTTAAATTTGGATTGCAAACGATGCTTAACATTATTAATCCAAATTTTCCCTTTAGAAGATAAACTTGAATTGGGAACGAAACTTAACATTTTTACTTCAAGTTCAACCGATGTGATCTTCCTAAGTTAAACCATATTACAGAAGTTGATCAAATATCTATTTCAAGGATCGGCTTCCAGGTCAAACGTGGTGAGGCACTAGGCCTTCTTGGGTATGAGATCATCCACCACTGCCTAGACAAAGCCTTTCAAAGAAATCATATATTTAAACTTCTCATAGTAAACTAGGTTTAACAATAGAGACCTCAATAGAAACACATTATCGAAACATGAAATCAAAACAAATATCGAAAACAAAAATGATAATTAAAATCGATAACCTCTTGTGTTTGGTTTTACAAGATCTATACAAAAGGATGCACTAGTTATGATGCGGAAACTTATAACTAGTTATACCTCTTGTATCTTATAGACCTCTTGATCTTCTATTGTATTTCTCTTCATATCTCGGACGTTGTGTGGGCGACGATCTACCAAGACGAGAATCTACCCAAGCCTTCTTCTTCCTTCCAAGTTTCGGCCACCAACTTTCTCTAAGAGATGATGAAGTTCGGCCACAAACTTTCCTCCAAGGGATGCTAGACAAGAGAACCTCCTTCTCTTCTTCTTCTCCTTCAAGCAACCGACCATCAATGGATCTCCACACCAATATGTTGCCGGCCACCAAGATGGAAAACAAAGGAGAAGAGAGAAAGAGTAAGGGCCGACCACCACCAAGGAAGAGAGGAGAGGAATAGAAGATGTATATCTGGGTGAGGCACCCCCTGCTTCTCTTTTATATTCCTTGGTCTTGGCAAAAAAGGAAAGTTTTGTAACAAAAAAATAAAACTTCCTTTCTTATCTATGACATAGTCGGCCACATGCTTATTCTCCAAGCAAGGAAAGATTTTAAACAAAATTAAAACCTCTCTTTTAAAATCCCTTTTGTGGATAGTTATAAAAGGAATCTTTTATAAATTAAAATCTCTCTCTTTTAAATCCTTTTATGGAAATCTATAAAAGATCAGATTTAAAATAAAAACATGGTTTCATAGAGGAAAGTTTTATAAAAAAAATTAAAATCTTTCTTTCACATTATAGATAACTACAAATAAGGAAAGATTTCAAATCTCTCTTTTATTCCTTTGTAGAAATTTATAAAAGGAAAGATTTTAAAATTTAAAATTTTCTTTTAAAACAAACATAAAAGGAAAGTTTTTAACAAAATAAAAACTCTCTTTTATTTCCTTTTATGACCGATCTAAATAAGGAAAGTTTTATATTAAAATCATCCCTTTAAATCCTTTCTATGGATCTCTATAAAAGGAAAGATTTTACAAAAAATAAAACTTCCTTCTTAATCATGGTGTCGCCAGCCCCTTGCTTGGGCACCAAGCAAGGCTTGGCTGGCCCTAGCTTGGGCTCCAAGCTTAGCTTGGCCGGCCCCTTGCTTGGTCACCAAGCAAGGCTAGGCCGACCCTAGCTTGGGCCTTAAGAAGTTAGGCTTTGAGTGAATATAAGGCTTTATATAAGAGGCTACAATAGGGACCGATAGGAGGAATTGATTTTGGTCTCCCGATGAGCTTGAGCTTCCCGTGTTCGCTCCGAACACTCAACTCAAGTTCATCAATAATAACTCATACCAAAGAGTTATTATTACACTACCGCACCAATCCCATATTACAATATGAACTCCTTCTTATCATGAACGTGTTAGTCTTCCTGTGTTTAAGATATTGAATGCCCACTAATTAAATGAATTACTGATAACTTATTTAATTAATATCTAGCTCCAAGAGTAGTACCACTCAACCTTATCTATTGGTACAATATTCCTCAGGTCAAGGTTGACCAAGTTGACTGAGCTTGGACTAAGTCAAGCTCGAGTCTTGATGTTTGGGTTTCGATGTTTGATAATACATGTAAACAATACATGGAGATTGTAGGGGCAATTGTTCATGTGGGGAGATTGTGAAGAAGAGTGTAACGCCCAAAAATTCTCAAAGCTAAATTAGAAATATTCTATAATTATTCTGAAATTTTTAGATATTTTTCCGAAATTTTTAGAGTAACGGAAGTAGCAAAAATAATTAGAAAACGAAAACGGCCTAAGCGGGGATTGAACCCGAGACCTATGGCTTGGGGATAATGCTAGTAACCAGTTGAACCCAGCAGGGCCGTGCTGAAAGGAAAGGGAACCAATAAAATTTATATTGGTATTGGGCGAATTAACTCCTTAATATAAATAGGAAATTTAAGTTGGGGTTTGGTTTATTTTAGAACTTGGTTCGGCAACTCCTCTCCAAACCCTCACGCCGACGCCAACCCTCTCCCCTCTCCTTCTCTCGGCGCCAACCACAAGAGGAACTAGGGTTCCATCCCTAGGGTCCCAAGGTCACTTTCCGGCGATGATTTCAGCACAAGGACGTTCCCCTCCGCGAGTAGAGCACGTGGACGCGAGCGAATCGTCGAGAAGTCGTCTCCATCGGAATTTCTAGCGATTAGATTTGTAAGAAATCTAGCATACAAGGTAAGAAACCCCTCACCTGCAGTATAAGTAGCTCTCGTGTGTTTTCTTTTATGCATTAGATTAGTTTTATGGAATTTTATCAGCATATAGTGTGTATTTTAGCTCTTCTCACAGATTTAGGGATTAGTGAGCATCTCTAGATGGGCCGAGCACGTGTATCCTCTGTAGATAGGGGTTTAGACGCTGCTGGGTGCCTAGAGGTGGTCTCCCCGATCGAGAGGAGAGTTAGAGAGCGCCAAATGCTCGACAAAATGCCTAGCACCGCCCTATGATACAGTGGGCATTTAGTTAAATGTCATAGAACATGTTAATTAGCATGATCAGTTTTATTTCAGCTTTTATGAGACTAGATGTCCGAATGGGTAGGCTCCCACAGTCGCCTCTAGGTTCAGACAACCTAGTTCTAGGTTCAGATAACCTAGATTCAGCAAAATAGTATTAGCTATTTCAGTATTTTACTTTTCAGTGGCACTGTACTGGATTAGATATCCATTGGGTTGGGCTCCCATAGTCGTCCCTAGGTTTAGCTAACCTAGTAAACCCTACTAGATTCGGAACTTGCAATCCCGGGCCTAGTTAGGGATGTGCGCACAGCAAGTACAGTTGCCGGGGCCCATCAGCAGCATGTTTAGTATTTTTACTTACTATATGTACATGGTTTTCAACCTCTCACAAATTAGTTCGTGAATTCAGTACAGTCCTAGCAGTAGTTCAGTATTAGCTTAGCTTAGTTTTTAGTATCAGCTTAGTTCTTCATTGATACCATGTGATTGATATCATGTTCAGCTTTAGATATGCCATGATTGTATGCTTATATGCCATGCCATGTTTAGTTTATTCAGTATACTTAGCATATCCTTTCAAACAGCATAATTTAAAATCATATTTGCATCATATGCATGTTTTAGTGAGGTAGATGGTTTCTTACTAAGCTTTTTAGCTTACAGATACTATTTTCCTTATACTGCAGATACAGGTAAAAGAAAAATGGACTAGCTGTGGAGGCTGGAGGTCAATGCAGATCAAGATGTGTGTGGAAGGAACTGGAATAAAGATCCTAGGGATCTAAATTATTTTATTATGCACTAAAATGTGTTCAGTATGCATTAGTACTTATAGCAAGCGTTATCTTATGTTTCTGTTAGTTAGCAAGAGAACGATTTAAAACCTTGTCAGTTTTGGGTACCATATGTTTACATGCCATGAATTAGTATTCTATGCCTTAATCATGTTTAGTATGTTAGCCATTACTTAGTAGAATGTTTCTCTTAGCTTTTATAGTGTCGTGTAATGACTTTGGCACGCATCAGTGCTGAAATCAGACCTTTGGGTCGAAATCAGAAACTCGGATCGATCAGCCGATCGATTCGAGGGTCTTCAATCGATCAACTGATCGACTGGGTGATTCAGCTCGCGAACAGTAGGCGTCTGGATCGATCAGCCGATCGATCCAGCCAATTCCGTCGCGAACAGAGAGCTCTGGGATCGATCAATGGATCGATTGATCAGCTTGGATCGATCAGCCGATCGATCCAAATTTTCGTCCCGGGCACAGTAGCATGCTGGATCGATCACTGGATCGATCCAACCTATGTTCCGCATACAGTAGCCGGCTGAGTCGATCACTGGATCGATCCGACTATTCCAATCGATCCGTGGATCGATTGGGAGGTCTGATAACAGCTGGAAAACATATATTCCAGTTCCTTGACCATAGGGGATGTAGTATATGTTAGGTATACTTTAGATTACACTCCTTAGTACATGTAGCACCAAGAAATGGTAACAGCTTAGCAAAATTTTAATTAGTCCAGCTTCCGCATCTAGTTCTAGAGATGGTCAGGGAATAGTTTAGCACAGCATAATGTGACGATCGGCCTTATAGCCTAGTTAGCAGAAGGTGGGTCATTACAAAGAGTCAAGTAGGTAAAGGTTGGTATTACAGGTTGACTGGATACTTGACTGGAAAGTCCTGGTGAGTGAAGTCATGCAGAAGGAAAGTCCTGGTAAGTGAAGCCAGGCAGTATGGAAAGTCCTGGTGAGTGAAACCAGGCATATTGGAAGTCCTGGTGAGTGAAGCCATGCAGAAGGAAAGTCCTGGTGAGTGAAGCTAGGCAGATGGAAAATCCTGTTGAGTGAAGCCAGGTGAAAGACCTAGTAAGTGAAGCTAGGCAGTATGGAAAGTCCTGGTGAGTGAAGCCAGGCAGATTGGAAGTCTTGGTGAGTGAAGCCAAGCAGATTGAAAGTTCTGGTGAGTGAAGTCAGGCAATTAAGAAAAGTCCAAGTAGGTCAAAGTTTTGACCGGATACTTGGCACGAGGAAATCCAGGTGGATCAAGGTTGATCGGACACCTGGTGGTGAAAGTCCAAGTAGGTCAAAGGGATTGATCGGATACTTGGCACGAAGAAAAAGTCCAAGTGGGTCAAAGGGATTGACCGGACACTTGGTGAGTGAGTTCTAGCAGGTCAAGGGTGATCAGATGCTATGCATGATATACCAACAGGTCATAGGTGATCGGATGTTGGTTTTGGGGGCTTTGGACTTGATTTTTGGCAAAATCAAGGAGCTGGATCGATCAGCCGATCAATTGGCTCATGCCCAATCGATCGACATATCGATTGGGTGAGTCTCTACGACAAGCTTCCTCCTAATCGATCGGTCGCACAGAATAGCGCTGGATCGATCAGCCGATCGATCCAGAGCTCCCAATCGATCGGGCGATCGATTGGAAGGTGCGATTCTGCGTAATAATCCCTGGATCGATTCGTGAATCGATCCAGGCGTTTCCCGAGAGCACAGAGGCGCTCTGGATCGATCGACCGATCGATCCAAAGCCTCCCCGATCGATTGGAAGCAATCCGATCGATTGGGATTTGACCGTTGGCATAGGATATAGCTGTTGGCGTGCGTTCGTCTTCGGTAGAACTTCCAGAACTCACATCTTCCATCTCTGATCCTCACAGCATCTCTACAGCATCTCTCTCAAGTTCAGATCGCCAGTTCTTGAAGGTTCTTGGAGTCTTGTGCTGGTGCACGTCCAAGTCAAGAGGCGAGGAAGAAGTTAGGTTAGGGTTTCATGTGCAAACTTGTAAGCTTTTGCTTGTATCTTGTTTTCCCTTTCCTTCTTCTTGTACTGAGAGCTTGTAAGGCTTCTCCACCTTCGGTAGTTACCGTAAAGGAGGGTTTTTATTAGTGGAGGGTGTGTGAGTGTGTGGATCCTTGGATTAGTCACCTCTTCTTGAGGTGGATACCAAGTAAATCCTTCGTGTTAGCGTTATATGTTTTGTTTCTTGTATTTTCGCTTCATATCATTGAAGAAACAATCAACGAAGAGCACGAGGAGCGCGCCGAGCTATTCACCCCCCCCCCCCCTCTAGCTACATATTTGGTATTTGGTCCCAATAAGTGGTATCAGAGTGAGGCCGCTCTTCACCGGAATCATCGCCGGAAGGGGCAAAGAGCTAGAGGGTGAAGAAGTTGGAGCAAAATTCTTCAAGTCAAAGATCTCTTCAAGCTCAACTTCAACATTGAATTCCAAGACGGACTTGGATTCGACACAAGGGTGTCTCCACCTTATGTATCTACAAGCTTCGATTCTTGGAGATCAAGAATCGAAAATTTCTTGATGATGAAGATAGAGCAATGGTTTGCTCTAATGGAAGGCTTCGAGGCTCCAAAAAATTCAAAGGGTAAAATCCTTAAGAAGAGCAAATGGAGCCAAGAACAAATTCAAAGGTGTGAGGCGAATATCAAGGTAACCAAATTATTGGTTAATTTATTGTCAAGCACCATTCTTTGCAAAATTGGAGAATTTGAAGATGCAAAGGAATTGTGGAGCAAGTTGGCCAAACTTCATGAAGAACCCTCCATTATACCAAATCAAGATAAATCCAAAGAGGGTGACTCATTGGAGCAAGACCAAGAGCAAGAGAACTCCGAAGTTGAGAGATGCTCAATTTCTGAAGAAGAAGAAGTCCAAGAAGCCTCATCGTCAAAGGAGTACAATGAAAAGGGCAAAGAGGGAGCATACTCTTTGTTCCATGTACAAGATGAAGATGATGAAGCCTCCACCTCTAGGATTGAGGGGGAGCGATCTTCTTTGACACCGGATCAAGAAGAAGGAGAAGCTTCCACATTCGGGTCATAAGAAGAAGTGGATGAAGAAGCTTCCACCTCCACAAGTCGAGTCGAATCTATTGGAAGAGCATCATTATCGGATCAAGAGGAAGCCTCTACCTCCGGATCAAAAGGAGAAGATGTCATCCCTAAACATGAAGGTATAAATGTTTCAAATAAAAATAAAAATCATATCATATGTTTTGAGTGTAGGGAGCATGGGCATTATAAGAGCAAATGCCCTAAATTGGCCAAGAAAAAGAGCCAAGTGGCACCAAAGGGTAAGGAGAAGCTCAAAGAGACCGCTCCCTCAACAAAGAAAAGCAAGGAGCATATTGTGTGCTTTTTGTGCAACCAAAAGGGACATTATAGAAGTCAATGTCCCAAGGGGAAGAAAGCGGTCAAGGCTCAAGAAGGAAACACAAGTCAAGGGGGAGCCTCCGAGGTAAAACGAAAGGTATCATTTATTGAGCCTACCCCTTTAAATAATGGTAAAAAGCATGCTATGATGGATTGAAAGCACTAGGGGGGGGGTGAATAGAGCTCGTGGCTATTTTATCGATTAAAACACAGAGATTATAAGTGCAGCGGAAAATAAAAGCAAACACACAGAGACGCAGGTATTTTACTTCGTTCGGAGCCTATAGCGACTCCTACTCGAAGGCCCGCGGTCCTTGACCGCTTTCGGTGGGCAACAACTATATCACGTAAATCTTTATAAGTAGATGAATATAGAAATTAGCTCAAAGAAAAGTTATACCGACAATACTACAAATATGAAGAATGGTAGCTGATTGTCGGAGCAGCAGAGTGTCGTCGAAGCTTTCGGAGTAGTGCACGGGAGTTCTTCTGTTCGAGATCGATGATTAGGCTGGACCCCGATGCCTTCTTTTATAGCTCTGTGAAAGCTGATCCAGATCTGATTACCTCAGGATCAGATTTGACTCACCGTCGAACGGTCGACCGATCCTCCTGATCGGTTGACCGATCCCCCTAATCCGGTCAGCATCCTCATCCAGTCAGCGAGATCCAGTCGACACCCGATCCTGTTGACACCAACGCAGGTTCGGTCGACCGATCCCCTGGCTGACCCCGGTTCAACCATCTGGAGATCTGTCTGCTGGCTTGTGGGTTCGGTCGACCGATCCAGAGGTTCAGTCGACCGATCCTGGTCAGTTCCAACCCTGCATAAAATAATTAGTTTCCTGCAAAACAGAGTTAGAACACAAGATACTATGTATGAAAATAAATGTTTTACAATCTTCGGACTGTCCGGGTCTGACTTCGGGTTTTCGACCGGAAACCCTAGGTCGACCCGACGCCTACTGTTCCCTCTACGGGGAACGCGTCCTCACCTACTCCACTCAGGAGATTTACCTGATGCCAGTCTGGTCCTCCAGACCGACTGGACTTTCCGCCTAGGGTTACCACCCCCTAGGACCTAAGGTTACCGCCCCCTAGGGTTTTTCTCCACCTAGGGTTACCACCCCCTAGGACCTAAGGTTACCGCCCCTTAGGGTTTTCCCTACCTAGGGTTACCACCCCCTAGGACCTAAGGTTACCGCCCCTTAGGACTTTCACCTGCCTAACCGCAGTTAGGACTTTCCTGCATACTTGTTTAAGCTCATTAGATAACGAAACAACTTAACTTGAACCCTTTTGACATAATCAAAACACCGGTTCGATCGTCGGATGCTTCCTGTACCAACAATCTCCCCCTTTTTGATTATGACAACACAGTTCAAAGTTAAGTAAAAGTATGTCAAAGTTAAAATATGAAATTATTAAGAAATTTAAACATAGGCATGAATGTAAAAATTTGTAAAACTTATGCTCCTCTTTATGTTTAAATTCTTAATTCTTAATTTCTTTAACTTTGACTTTTCTCTCCCCCTTTGATATAAATCAAAAAGAATATCAGGAAGAGAAAAGAATAATTAGTTTAAGCTCCCCCTGAAGAGTAGCCCTTTATTTAATGTCTTAGTGTTTCAAAAAAGAATTGTTTTACTTAAATTAGGAAATGCCTTGGAAAATCATTACTTTGGTAAACACTTAGCTAAATTTGAAAAACCTTTCGTGAAAAAGTATTTAACTTAGTTAATTTTGAAAAAGGCTATAGAAGTCACTTAGCTAAATTTGAAACGAAGTTTTAGAGAATACTTTAGCTAAATTTTAACAAGCCTTTTGAAAAACACTTAGCTCAATTTGAAATGGTTTTGAAAATACTTAACTCATTTTCAACAAAAATTAGCTAAACTTAATCTTATAGTACAATCATGTGGCAACTTATTCACCTTGTCTTGATCAGGTATCAGAGCCCTAAGGTGTAAGCATGCTTAAGCTTAACATTTCCTTCACCAACTGTCTAATCGTTTGCTACTTGCTGATTGCCTAGAGGGCAACAGCTTTCACTTGGTTAGTCAAGTAAAGTCATTTAGTCCAGTTAGATTTGACTAAGGCTGGAAGACTTGACTTGATTACTGTTAATAAAGTATTTAACGCCCAGACTCATATTGATGCACAGTAATAAGCATTCTTGAGTCCAGGCTGTACCCTATACATCTCACACCATTCTATGTTTTACAAACACAAGCAAGGTATACCTAGGTGTTTGTGAGATGCTCTGGCTTAAATCTAGGGGAACAAGATTTCTAGGGTAGATCCTAGGCTAAGTCATATTTTTGAAAATTCTAAGAAAATGGGATTTTAAAATCATTATTTTTCCTAGATTTTGAAAAGAATGAAAGAACGAGTTTTGAAGTAAGACAGTAAGTTTTGAAAAATTAATATCTAGTCTACCCAGCACATTCCTATTTACCTTCTAAGTGAGCTAAACTCAAGTTCAGGTAAGGGCTTTGTGAAGATGTCAGCTAGGTTTAATTTTGACTCAACATAGTTGAGTTCAATATCACCCTTAGCTGCATGATCCCTTACAAAGTGGTGTTTCACTTCTATATGTTTAGTCCTTGAATGATGAATTGGGTTTTTCGTTAGATTTATTGAGCTTATATTATCAATTGAGATTTTAGTTTTATGATACTCCAGTTGATAGTCTTTAAGGGTATGCATCATCCACAGCAACTGAGATGTGCATTCACCTAAGGCTATATATTCAGCTTCTGTGGTAGATAAAGCAACACAGTGTTGCTTTCTACTTGACCAACTTACTAGGCATTGTTCTAGAAATTGACAGCTACCACTTGTGCTTTTTCTATCTAGCTTGCATCCGGCATAGTCTGAGTCAGAGTAGCCGTTTAGGTCAAGGGTGTCAGATCTAGGGTACCATAGTCCTACATTTAGGGTTCCCTTAACATACCTAAGGATTCTTTTGACAAGGGTTAAGTGAGACTCTTTTGCACAAGATTGGTATCGTGCACACATACCTACTGCAAAAATAATGTCTGGTCGACTTGCAGTTAGGTACAGTAGAATTCCTATTGCACTCTGATAGTATTTCAAGTCTACTGATTTACCTTCTAAGTCTGAGTCAATTTTAGCATTTGTAGCCATTGGTGTATTGATTATTTTTGAGTTTTCCATGCCAAATTTTCTAATTAATTCCTTAGCATATTTAGTTTGATAAATATAAATTCCATCTTTAGTTTGCTTAATCTGTAAACCTAAGAAGAAATTAAGTTCTCCTACCAGACTCATTTCGAATTCATTTTCCATAAGTTTGGTGAATTCTTTTAGAAATTTAGAGTTTGTGGAACCGAAAATAATATCGTCAACGTAAATTTGGGCTATAAAAATGTCATTTTCTAAGGTTTTTACGAAAAGAGTTGGGTCTATTTGACCTTGTTTAAATCCTTTTGATATTAAGTAATTGGATAGACGTTCATACCAAGCCCTAGGTGCTTGTTTTAGTCCGTAAAGGGCCTTTTTTAATTTAAAGACATAATTTGGTTGTTCTAAGTCCTCAAATCCTGGGGGTTGACCTACGTATACTTCTTCTTTAATAAATCCGTTTAAAAATGCAAATTTTACGTCCATTTGAAATAGCTTGAATCCTTTGTGTGCTGCATAGGCTAGCAGCATCCTGATGGATTCAAGTCTTGCTATAGGAGCATAGGTCTCATCATAATCTAACCCTTCTACTTGACTGAATCCTTTAGCTACTAATTTAGCTTTGTTTCTAACTATTTCACCTTGATCATTTAATTTGTTTCTAAAAACCCATTTGGTGTCAATTACTGATTTATTAATGGGGTTTGGTACTAACTCCCAGACCTGATTTCTTTCAAATTGGGCTAATTCTTCTTGCATTGCTAGAGTCCAATCTGGATCTGGTAAGGCTTCTTCTATAGTTTTGGGTTCGATTTTTGAAATTAGGGCTATTTGGCTCTGATTTCTGTAAGATGATCTAGTTCTGACTCCTACAGTTGGGTCACCCAAAATTTGATCAGATGGGTGATTTGTGCTTGTTCTAGTTGGTCGTATCTCATTTGAGTTAGTGATTTGTTCTTCAGATTCACTAGGTTCAGGTTAAATTTCGTCATCTTCTCTGTTTATTGGGTTAATATTTTCTGTATTTTCAATTTCATTTATTGTGTTGGGTAATCTATTTTCTTCATCAAATATTATATTTATTGTTTCTTCTACTTTTAGGGTATTTTTGTTATACACTCATATGCCCTACTGGTTGTTGAATACCCTAAAAATATTCCTGGGGTTGTTTTTGATGTAAATTTCCCTAAGTAGTCTTTAGTGTTCAAGATGAAGACTTTATACCCAAATACTTTTAAATAGTTTAGGTTGGGAATTTTATTATAATAAATTTCATAGGGTGTTTTATTTTGAAATTTGTTAACTAAAATCCTATTTTGAATGTAACACTCTGTACTAACTGCTTCAGCCCAGAATTGATTAGATAGTTTATATTCGTTTAACATGGTTCTAGCAGCTTCTTGTAAGGTTCTGTTTTTACGTTCTACTAAACCATTTTGTTGAGGGGTCCTAGGGCAGGAGTATTCATGTTTGTATCCATTTATTTCACAAAATTCAGTAAAGTTATGATTCTCAAATTCTCCTCCATGGTCACTTCTTATTCTTTTAATTTTAGTGTCTTTTTCATTTTTTGTTAATTTACAAAAATTACTAAATATTTCAAAGGTTTCATCTTTTATTTTTAGAATTTTTACCCAGGTAAACCTGGAGAAATCATCTATTATAACTAAGCAATACTGGTTCTTGCTTAGTGACTTGGCTCCGTGTGAATCGAATAGGTCTAGGTGAAGGAGCTCAAGTAAGCAAGTGGTTCTTTCTAGATTGATTGACTTGTGAGTCGACTTGGTTTGTTTTCCTTGTTGACACGCATTATAGATTGACTTTTCAATAACTTTTAATTTGGGCAACCCTCTGACTAGTCCATTTTGACTCATTTTTGAAATGAGTCTCATGTGAGTGTGACCCAGTCTTCTGTGCCACAACTCAGTTTCCTCTTGTTGTGTTAGAAAACACTTTATTAAGGGTGTTGGTAGATAAATGGTGTAGACATTATCTTTCCTAGTGCCCTTAAGTATGATTTTTGGATTATCAACATGTTTGACTATACATTCAGACTTGGTAAAATTGACCGAGTAACCAGTATCGCATAATTGGCTTATACTTAATAAATTGAAGTTAAAATTTTCAACTAACAATACTTTTCGAATAACAAAGTCGAAGTTAAGTTCGATATTACCTTTTCCGATTACTTTCAGTTTTCCATCGTTGCCGAAAGCAACTGATCCTAGGTTCTTTAGTTTTAGCTTAGTGAATTTCTATCTCCAGTCATATGTCTGGAGCATCCACTGTCCAATATCCATTGATCCAATTCCTACACATAAAGTAGTTGATGGATCAAAAGATAGTTTGATTGAAGTAAGTCCTAAAAAAAAATTTAAGTTAATTTTAATTTGAAAAATATTTAAGTTGATTTTAATTTGAATGAATTTAATTTTGAATTAATTAATTTAATTTTGAATTAATAAATTTAATTTTGAATTAATTTAATTTTGAATTAATTAATTTAATTTTGAATTAATAAATTTAATTATGAATTAATAAATTTAATTTTGAATTAATAAATTTAATTTTGAATTAATAAATTTAATTTTGAATTAATTAATTTAATTTTAAATTTAATCAATTTAATTTTGAATTAATAAATTTAATTTTGAATTAATCAATTTAATTTTGAATTAATCAATTTAATTTTGAATTTGAATTCCTTAGTCATCTCACTCGATCTAAATTTTCAATCATGGACTCTTATAATTTTTGTGAGATGAATTGAGGTTCAATTTTAGGATTATTTTTAATTTTGTGTTAGATTCAGGTTTAGTTTTGGGTTCAACAAGTAAGCATTCTTTGGATAAACTTCTGGGCTATGGTGAGTCACAAGGAACTCATTAAAGTAACCATGCCTTCGAGGTTTTCCAAATAGTCCTACCCATTGAACTTAATACTAAACCTTGGTCTAACTAGTTAGGATCCATTTAAGGGTAGCTTCGGTCAGTTCCACTTGGCCAAATGCACCAGGTCGAAGCCATATCTTCCTAGACATGCGATGCCCAAGTTTTCCTAACGTACTATCATCCAAAAACTTCACCAGTACCCTGACTCAAGTTAAACCTAGTCCATTACCCTGCCGGGTAGTCTACTCTTGTTTACCCATTTCGGGTAGATTAATTGCAGGTGTCAACTATTCTGGATCCTCTTTCTATTTTCAATTGAAATTCGAATGTTAAGTATAATTTTGAATTTTGATTTAATTAAATTTTTTTTTAATTTTAATTTTGAATTTTAATCGTTTTAGCTCCTCCTGGATCATAGCCTCGATATGGTCTATCGAGGTAATGTATTTGATCCTTGGGAACCCAATATTGTCCAAGTCCAACTTGATTGATCAGATTGGACTTGGCAACCCATGCTTGGACCGTTTTTCTCTTTGTTCTTTGTATGAGAGATAAGTATGACTTATATTTCTTTTTCGATTTGTATCCTAGTCCAGTTCTATTGTAGATTGCCCTTTGTGTTCCAAGAATCAAGTCAAGATTCTTGGATCCCAGGGAAAATCGTTCTAAGGTTGTTTTCAAATCCTTGACTTGACTTTTCAGGTTAGAATTCTCTTCCTCAAGTTTTTGAACTTGAGTTGAGGTTCCAGTCTGAATTGGATCAGTCAAGGATTCGTTATTTGTTGTTTCTTTAAGGAGTGTTACCTCCTTTAGAAGCAACTTGATTCGAATTTTTGACTTAGAAACTTTATGCATTAAATAATTAATTAAGCTATATAAACGGTTTGTACTTACAGAGGGGTTTGGCCCTTCGGAAACGGATGCGGATCCGTGGCTTCTTTCGGACTCGGCTTCTGATTCGTCCTCGCTTTCGGATTTGTTGGTGTAGTCCCGGGCTGTCAACGCGAGAAAATTCGTCTGCTCGAGTTCTTCGTCGTCGGATTCCTCGGAGGAAGACTCATCCCACGTTGCTTTCAAGGCCTTCTTCCTCCTTGGTTTCTTTGGATCCTTTTGGTTCGAACAATTTGCCTTGATGTGCCCCTTCTGATTGCACCCGTAGCAGGTCACTTCGAATTTGGCCTTCGAGCTTGATTGGGCTTCTTTGGACTGGATGGCCTTTCTCACATCCTTTTTGTTGAAGCCCTTCTTTTTGTAGAGTTTCTTTACCAGGTTGACTATTTCAGTTGTAAGCTCGTCATCGTCTTCCGAATCTGGTTCTTCTTAATCTAACTCAGGTTCGGTTTTGCGCTTTATCTTTGATTCGCGTACTCTTCCTGTTCCTGCAATCAAAGCTAACCCTTTCTCGGTCAGGTGTGCATTAGTCTGTTCATGAAGTTCGAATTCTGCAAAGAGTTCATCTAACTTAATAGTAGACAAGTCCTTAGAAACCTTGTAGGCATCTACCATGGATGCCCACAAGGTGTTCCTTAGAAAGGCGTTTTGAGAATACCTTATGATGTCCCGGTTATCTACCTTTTGTCCAATTGCATGAAGACCGTTGAGCAGATCTTGAATCCGGGCGTGGAGTTGGGCAGCTGTCTCACCTTCCTGCAGTTTGATATTAAATAATTTATTAAAAATTAGGTCTCTTTTACTTACTTTAGTGTCAGACGTTCCTTCGTGAAGTTCAATGAGCTTCTCCCACAGCTCCTTGGCACTGTTGAAGGGGCCGACGTGGTTGAGTTCTTCTTTTGTTAGGCCACACTGGAGAGTGCAGGTCGCCTTTGCATTAGCTTCTACCTTCTTAATCAAAGATGTGTCCCAGTCCTCGTATGGTAGTGGTTTGCCAGCGCTATCAGTTGGTAGTTGGAGTCCGATTTTGACAATCATCCAGACTTCAAAATGAGTCTGGAGATATGCCTCCATCCGACCCTTCCAGTACCCGAAGTCGTCTCCGGTGAATAGCGGGGGGCGGGTTGTACTGTAGCCTTCTTAAAGGGCCATTTTAGATCAACTAAAAAGGAAAATAAACAACAAAAAGTTCCAGGACTTGGTCCTGGCTTAGTAGTGTGGAAGGAAAAGAAAAGATACGAACTCGGGTGGTGTTGCACCAACTCCGAGCACAAAAACCAATTCGAGAAAAAGAATTAGAATATAACTATGAAGCTAAATTCTAATCGACTCCGAAAAATAAAAATTACCACGAAAAAATTATTTTGAATGGTGGTTGCACCGATTCAAAATGACCCCGCTCTGATACCAATTGATGGATCGAAAGCGCTAGAGAGGGGTGAATAGCACTCGTGGCTATTTTATCGATTAAAACACAGAGATTATAAGTGCAGTGGAAAATAAAAGCAAACACACAGAGACGCAGGTGTTTTACTTCGTTCGGAGCCTATAATGACTCCTACTCGAAGGCCCGCGGTCCTTGACCGCTTTCGGTGGGCAACAACTATATCACGTAAATCTTTATAAGTAGATGAATACAGAAATTAGCTCAAAGAAAAGTTATACCGACAATACTACAAATATGAAGAATGGTAGCTGATTGTCGGAGCAACAGAGTGTCGTCAATGTAACACCCACGAATTTCTTAAGCTAAGTAGGTGAAGATTTCTTTTAGAATAAAAGAAGATAAGATAGAAAAATAAGTATATATATATATATAAAAAGAATTAGTCAAGGATTGAATCTTGAACCTTCTTAAGCTAAGAATTATAGAATTACCACTAGACCATCATGAGTTATTATTAAATAGAGAATGGATATTGTAGATAAAGGTAAGACCATGATTAAGAGAAGAAAGCAAGAAAAAGACAAATTGTCTTCTTCTTCTTCTTTTCATTTTCGTGGATAACAAGAGAGAAGGAGAGGAGAGGAAGTAGGGGGATGAATGAAGACATTTCTTCATCATTAAGAGACTAAAAGATGAGTTAAGAAGAGGGGAAAGCAAAGCCTCTTTTTGCTTCTTACTTCCACCTAGCATAAAGGGAAAAATCAAGAAGAGACTTCATTTTTTCTTCCCTTCCCTCACCTTGCCGTGACCTAGAGCCCCCTCTTTTCTCTTCCAAAAATCTAACTAAGGTTTTCTCCCTAAGAAAACCAAACTACAAGGAGGAACCCTCAAGATCTACCTCTCACAAGCAAGAAAAACACAAAGGAGCACTAGGAGGAGGAGCTCTCTTCTTTCTTTTCACCAAGGGTACCTTCTCTTAGGAAAAGACCAAGCAAGAGGATGTGAGTATCCCCTCACCTGTGGTACAAGTGGTTCTATGGTTTTCGTTTGAGTTTATATGAAATTTTAACCTAGAGTTCTCCTTTAGAAATTTCGGTTATGATGCTTGTGAAGTTATGGAAGTTTAAAAAACCAAAATCCATAAGTTTAAGTTTTCCTCATGATATGTTATGAATATAACCTTGATATTTCATGCTTGTATAAGGCTTAGGGTTAGGTAATACCCAACCTTAGGGTTCGGCCATGAAGAGGTTTAAAACCTAGGAAAGCTCAAGTTAAAAACTAACATGTCTATGACCTATTCTATGATGTTATATGAATGTTTTTCTTGATGTTTGTACTTGTATGTTGCTTAGAACTAGTAGACCCCTACTTTAAGGTTTCAGCCATGAAGGGATTTAATACCTTGAGGAGGTTAAACCTCAAATCTAGCTTGCTTATGTTTCTCTTTATGAAAAGATATGAAAAATGACATAAAGCACTTGGGATTCATGTTATTTAGGGTTAGGTCTTTTACTTGATAAACTTTCGGCCAACATGAAATGTAAGGCTTAAACAAGCCTAAATTCAACCCTAACATGTTTATGTTCCTCCCCATGATATGCTATGAAATTCATAAGGTACTCACATGCTTGTAAATTCTAGAAGAAGTATAAAGTATGAAGTTTTCCACCATATGTTGTTAATGTTCTCTTGATGTTTATAACTTGTATGTTGCTTAGAACTAGGAGGTGTTGGTTGCTACTCGGAAAGCCTAGAGGTTCCACTGTACAAAAATTTTGTACAAAGGTCTGAACCTTTTCCTAGCTACCATGTGTTCTTTTAAATTAAATTTTAGATCGCCTGCGGAACTTAACACGTTTGATCCAAAACTTAATCTAGTTGTTCTTTTAGGTTTTGACTTAGATCTCCTGCGGAACTTAACACGTTCGACCCAAGTCACCTTAAGTTATTAATTCCATTAAATATTAATTTCCATAATCGGTTCCCAGTACTGACGTGGCGAGGCACATGGCCTTCTTGGATATGGGAGCAACCACCACCGACTAGACAAAACCTTTTATAGAAAGCTAATATTTAATTTCCTAAAATAACTTTAGGTTAACCGAAAAGAACAATCAAATCACAAGGAAAAGAAAAACAAAAGAACACTATATCGAAAACAAATTCGAAACTCTAGAATCGTATGCCTCTTGTATTTAATATTATTTCCAAAAATAACTAGTATGATGCGGAAAGAAAAATTACTAGTTATACCTTTTAGAAAAACCTCTTGATCTTCTACCGTATTCCTCTTCTAACCTCGGACGTTGTGTGGGCAACGATCTTCCGAGATGAGAAACCACCAACCACCTTCTACTCCTCCTAGCTAGGTTCGGCCACAAAAAAATAAAGCTTCACCAAGGAAGAAGAAAAACACCAACCAAGCTCCAAGAGATGCAAGCTTTCTCTCCTTCTTCTTCTTCTTCTCCAAGTAGTATCCGGCCTCCACAAGAGCTCCAAGAAATAGAGAATTTCGGCCACCACAAAGAGGAAGAGGAGAAGAGATGTTGGCCGGCCACAACACCAAAGAATAGAGGGAGAGAATAATAGAGGTTGTATCTTGTGAAGGCACCCTCACCCCTTCTTTTATATTCCTTGGCCTAGGCAAATTAGGAAATTTAATTACAATAAAATTTTCTTAATTCCCTTGACATGATTTAATTGAGAAAAATAAAATAATATTTCCCCAATTAATCTCTAATGGCCGGCCACATCAAGAGGAAATAAATTAGACAAGTTTTAATCAACAAATTAAAACTTCCTAATTTGTTTCCGGAAATTTTAAAAATAAAATTTCTCTTTAAAAATCTCTTCATGGTTGATAAAAGGAAATTTCTATAATTTTAATTTTATCAACATGTGGATAATTTTAAAGAGAAAATAAAATATCTCACCAATCTACAAATAAGGAAAGAGATTTAATCTCATTCTTTAATCTTTTGTAGATCTTTTACAAGAGAGATATTTTTATTTTAATTCTCTTTAATAAATTATTTCTTCCACATAATAAAAATTAAAATTAAAATCCCTTTTTAATTTAATTTGGTCGGCCCCCACTAGCTTGGGTTCAAGCTAGGGTCGGCCACCCAATTTTATACCTAGGCCGGCCCTAGCTTGGTTCCCAAGCTAATTTGGCCGGCCCCTTATAGATGGGTATAGAAGGTGGGTATAGGTGGGTATAGAACTCTATAAATAAGAGGCTACAATAGGGACCGAGAGGAGGAATTGGTTTTGGTCTCCCGATAAAATTAAGCATCCCGTGTTCGCCCCGAACACACAACTTAATTTTATCAATAATAATTCATTCCACTAGAGAACTATTATTGAACTACCGCACCAATCCCAAATTACATTTTTGGGCTCCTTCTTATTATGAGCATGTTAGTCTCCCTGTGTTTAAGATATCGAATGTCCACTAATTAAGTGAGTTACTGACAACTCATTTAATTAATATCTTAGTCCAAGAGTAGTACCACTCAACCTTATTATCATGTCGGACTAAGTCCACCTGCAGGGTTTAACATGACAATCCTTATGAGCTCCTCTTGAGGACATTATCAACCTAGTATCTCTAGGACACAGTTTCCTTCTATAATCAACAACACACACTATAAGTGATAACATTTCCCAACTTATCGGGCTTATTGATTTATCGAACTAAATCTCACCCATTGATAAATTAAAGAAATAAATATCAAATATATGTGCTTGTTATTATATTAGGATTAAGAGCACACACTTCCATAATAACCGAGGTCTTTGTTTCTTTATAAAGTCAGTATAAAAGAAACGACCTCAAATGGTCCTACTCAATACACTCTGAGTGTACTAGTGTAATTATACAGTCAAGATAAACTGATACCTAATTACACTACGACCTTCCAAAGGTTTGTTCCTTTCCATTATGGACGTGAGCTCCTGTTTATAATTTATAAGATACTGATGACATGATCCTCTGTGTGTGACACCACACACCATGTTATCTACAATATAAATTAATTGAACAACTACATTTATCATAAATGTAGACATTTGACCAATGTGATTCTTATTTTTAGATAAATATTTATACCAAAAGCTAGGCTTTTAGTATACACTCTAACAATCTCCCACTTATACTAAAAGACTAAGCTGCTATATCTGCTGCCATACATCTGATTCCTAACCCTTCAACATGTCCATCAAAAGCTCTTGCCTTAAGGACCTCGGTGGAAGGATCTATAGGTCATCACCTGATGCAATCTAGGTAGCAACAACTTCTCCTCGTTTATACGATTTCTCGTATTGGGTGGTACTTGCGCTCTATTGTGTTTACTTGCCTTTATAGACTTATGGTTTCTTCGAGTTTGCTACTGCACCAATATTATTGTAATAATCTTTGGACAAACCAGAAATCATATCTAAGTCTATCTTGAGATTATTGAGTCATTCAGCTTTTATAGCTACCTCAGAGGTTTGCCATATACTAAGCTTCTATGGTGGAGTCCAGAAAAACACCTATCTTTATCACTCTTCCATAGTTATGACTTTACCTCCTAAAGTAAACACAAAACCCCGAGGTTGACTTATTATTGTCCCTATCCGATTGGAAGTAAAAATCCATGCAACCCACAAGGACCAAATTAACTGCCTTGTATGCTAGCATATAATCTCTAGTGTCTCTAAGGCACTTCAATATATGCTTTACTGCAGTCCACTCTCCTTGTCCATAGTTATTTTGATATCTGCCAACTATGCCCTTGGCAAAATAGATTCCTTATCTCATGCATAGCATTCATTAGGCTTCCGACAGCCGAAGCATAAAGAACTGCCTTTATTTCCTTTATCTCCTTTGATGTCTACAGAGACATATCTTTAGATAAAGTTACTCCATCCTGAAAAGGTAAGAAACCTTTCTTGGAGTTTTGCATGCTTTAAAACGAGCAAGGATTTTTCCGATGTATGAAGCTTGGGATAAGTAAAATATTCTTTTCTTGCGATCCCTTATTACTTTGATCTCAAGAATATATTTATTCTCCCAAGTCCTTTATATCGAATTGTTTGGACAACCATACCCTTACTTCTGACAACATTTTGATATTGTCTCCAACTACCAAAAATGTTATCTACGTATAGTACAAGAAATACCACCACGCTTCCATCACACCTTTTGTATACACAAGACTTACCCGGTTACTAAATAAATCCATAGGTCTGAATTACTTTGATAAACCGGATGTTCCAAGACCTTGAAGCTTTGCCTCAGTCCATAGACTGATTGAGCTTTACACAAGATGCTCTTAGCCCTTTGCAATGAACCCTTCTGGTTGCTTTATATGGATGCTTTCTTCAAGACTTCCATTAAGGAATGTTGTCTTGACATCCACTTGCCAAATAGATAAAAGAATCCGGATAGACTTAAGCATGGCTACCAGTGAAAAAGTTTCCTTTTTCATCAAGCCTTGCTTTGAAGGTTTCTACCTTCCTGTCTATCCCTCTTTTCCTATTATAGACCTTTTTATACCCAAAAGCTTTTACACTATTTGGTGGTTCTACAAGCTTCCAGATTTTATTAGAATATATATATTCTAATTCTGTTATTCATTACTCTTTGTCAAGATATTGCATCTTTATCTTGGAGTGCTTCATCATATGACCAGAGATCAGGTTCATGTCCTCCAGGGATCGAGTCCAAAAACTCTCCCAAAACATGAATCTTTTTAGGTTGCCTAACAACTCTCCCACTATGACAAGGCACTTTCTGTAATTGTGTATCATTTGTGATACGTGTTGCAGTTTCCTTGTGGTATCTCATCTTGTACAATTGGTACTAGATTAGACATGTCTTTTATTATTTCCTTAAGAACAAATTTACTTATGGGCATGAGGTTTATTACATAGTCCTTTTCTAAAAATCGGTCATTGATGCTAACAATAACCTTCTGATTTTTAAGACTATAAACCTACTTTCATTTCTCTAGGATAACCCACAAACAAGTGAATTCCTGTCCAACTTATCATTGTCTCTCTTCAGCATATGTGCTGGACTACCCGAATCCGAATATGCTTCAAAATAGGCTTACACCTATTCAGCAATTCTATATGAGTAGAGAGTTCTAACTTTGGAAGGTACTATGTTCACTTCCGTTTCCAGAGTATATCCTTAAAATGAATTTGGTAATTTTCTAAATAACTCATCATCAATCTACTTATTTCCATAAGAGTCCTATACCTTCCTTTTTCTACACCATTCTGTTGGGATATACCTAGGTGTAGTTAGTTGGGATTAAATCCCTACTTTTGATAAGTGACTCCTAAATTCTCCCAAGAGGTACTTGCCACTACGATCTCACCGTAGTGTCTTGATACTTTTACCTTGACATTTCTCCACATCAGCCTCATACTCTTTGAACTAATCAAAGCACTTAGACTTGTGGCACATCAAGTAAATGTATCCGTATATCAAATAGTTGTCTATGAAATATTTGAAACAACCTCTTGCTTGGATAGTCATAGGATCACACAAATCAGAATGAACCAATTTCAACATATCTTTGACTTCATACTCCTTAGACTTGAAAGCTTCTTGGTTATTTTTCCTTCCAAGTAAGACTTGCAGGTTGGAAAGATTTCCACTACTAATGAACCCAAAAGTTCATCAGCTACCAATGAATCATACTCAAGTTAATATAACCTAGCCTTAGATGCCAAAGATATAATTGGTTCATTTCCGAAGGTTACTTTCTCTTAAAGTTAGAAGATGTGTTACTAATTTCCATTTGTTGCATCGTGAGAGTTATTGGATTTTAAATTTTCAACCAACATACCAGAATAGATAACTTCCCTATTTTTCTTGATAACAACTTTGTTATCAAAAATAGACACAATATCTATTCTATAATAGTTTAGAAACTGAAATCTGGTTCTTTCTAAACTTAGTATGTAAAGACAATTTCTAATAATCCATATTTTATTCCTTTTAGAGAATAAACCTCTCCCACTGCAACAGCTGCTATTTTTGCAGTAATGCCCATGTGGACGGTGCTTTAATTTTCATTTAGTTGTCGGGTTTCCTGGAACCCTGCAATGAATTACGGACATGATTAATGGCATCTGTATCTACACTCCAGGTTCTGGTATATAACACCACTAAACATGTTTCAACTAATGAATAAAATACACCTATATTGTTCTTAGTTCTAAGAGGACAGTCTACCTTAATGTCCAAATCCTATTTCCAATCAATTATAATTGGGACCACTAAGTCTATCCTAAAGTATATCAGCTAGGGATTGACCATCATCCTAAGAATCACAAAAATATTTGGTTAAGACCAACTCCTTAAAAATCCCCATGAATCTTGTATGCCACGTTAGTGTGGACGTATACAAATTCAAAGAGGAAATTTTATCATTTAATTTTATTATCTCGTCAACCTTACTTTATGACGAATAAAATTAATAGTTGGTCTATCTTTAATCAAATATTTGGTCAAGACTTCTAAATTTAAAATAATATTGATTCCTCTAACAATACTATTTAAATTTACCAACACCTCAAAACACCGTGAATTTTGCATGCCACGTTAGTGTGGACGTATACAAAATCAACATTTGTAAGAGGAGGGTTTTACCCATTAACTATCTTGTCAACGTAACTTTATGACAAATAAAATTATCTCAAACACCGTTAATTTTGTATGTCACGTTACTGTGGACGTATACAAAATCAATCATTTGTAAGAGGGGTTTTAGCCCTTTAATTTTATTATCTTGTCAACCTAGTTTTATGACAAATTAATAGTTGGTTTCATTTGGTCACAAAAATAATAGCAGTGACTCCGATGGGGAGGATACTATTAGATATGTCTAAGTGTATACCATTACTTGACACTAAGTCCATTAATAAGATTATGCCCCTTCCGTTGGGGAAGATCACACGCTCTTAATTAACTTCCTATAGTCATCCAAAAATGGAAGTCTGTTCTAGTGATCTGCAAACTAGCTCATCCGTTATGGAGGAAGGCACTCAGAGCCAACGCGCAAGCTTGTTTGCATCACTTACAAACCAGTAATGGAGACCATGGGATTTACTTAAAAATCCCTCTCCCACTTAGTTATTTATTAATGAGAAATTTTAACTATGCTAGCCTACTAAACTTGTAAACTAACATGCACACAACACAATATAAAAGCAATAAATAGAAAATCTAATTTTCAACTATTATGGCTTTTATCTCTAGTTATCCTCCGTGTGTTGTCATCCCAAGCTGCTGCCATATTTGGCCACCGCTACCGGGTCTAGCTGCTCCTTGTTTCGCTGCGCCTCTGGTCCTTAGAAGGTTCCACGCTTTGCAAGATTCGATCCGCGACATAAATAAAATTTTACAATTTTGATCCTATATTCCATAAAAGGAATGTACATGTATCTAGATCAAAATAAAATCCTAATAAAACTAAATACAGCTCCTGCTGTATTTTATAATACAATCATGCACACATATAAATGCCCTTGACATGTCCAAGGGTCCAATCACACACATAAAACTATAAGCCATAATAGTTGGATCCTGCATCCACAAAGTTAGCACATCCTACTATTATCCTGCCTAAATTATGTATGACATGTGCATAATTAAACTAATACCAAATACACAGAGGCAAAACCCTAGCTCTGATACCAATTGTTGGTTGCTACTCGGAAAGCCTAGAGGTTCCACTGTACAAAAATTTTGTACAAAGGTCTGAACCTTTTCCTAGCTACCATGTGTTCTTTTAAATTAAATTTTGGATCGCCTGCGGAACTTAACACGTTTGATCCAAAACTTAATCTAGTTGTTCTTTTAGGTTTTGACTTGGATCTCCTGCGGAACTTAACACGTTCGACCCAAGTCACCTTAAGTTATTAATTCCATTAAATATTAATTTCCATAATCGGTTCCCAGTACTGACGTGGCGAGGCACATGGCCTTCTTGGATATGGGAGCAACCACCACCGACTAGACAAAACCTTTTATAGAAAGCTAATATTTAATTTCCTAAAATAACTTTAGGTTAACCGAAAAGAACAATCAAATCACAAGGAAAAGAAAAACAAAAGAACACTATATCGAAAACAAATTCGAAACTCTAGAATCGTATGCCTCTTGTATTTAGTATTATTTCCAAAAATAACTAGTATGATGCGGAAAGAAAAATTACTAGTTATACCTTTTAGAAAAACCTCTTGATCTTCTACCGTATTCCTCTTCTAACCTCGGACGTTGTGTGGGCAACGATCTTCCGAGATGAGAAACCACCAACCACCTTCTACTCCTCCTAGCTAGGTTCGGCCAACAAAAAATAAAGCTTCACCAAGGAAGAAGAAAAACACCAACCAAGCTCCAAGAGATGCAAGCTTTCTCTCCTTCTTCTTCTTCTTCTCCAAGTAGTATCCGGCCTCCACAAGAGCTCCAAGCAATAGAGAATTTCGGCCACCACAAAGAGGAAGAAAGAGAGAAGATGTTGGCCGGCCACACCAAAGAATAGGAGAGGGAGAATAATAGAGGTTGTATCTTGTGAAGGCACCCTCACCCCTTCTTTTATATTCCTTGGCCTAGGCAAATTAGGAAATTTAATTACAATAAAATTTCCTTAATTCCCTTGACATGATTTAATTGAGAAAAATAAAATAATATTTCCCCAATTAATCTCTAATGGCCGGCCACATCAAGAGGAAATAAATTAGACAAGTTTTAATCAACAAATTAAAACTTCCTAATTTGTTTCCGGAAATTTTAAAAATAAAATTTCTCTTTAAAAATCTCTTCATGGTTGATAAAAGGAAACTTCTATAATTTTAATTTTATCAACATGTGGATAATTTTAAAGAGAAAATAAAATATCTCACCAATCTACAAATAAGGAAAGAGATTTAATCTCATTCTTTAATCTTTTGTAGATCTTTTACAAGAGAGATATTTTTATTTTAATTCTCTTTAATAAATTATTTCTTCCACATAATAAAAATTAAAATTAAAATCCCTTTTTAATTTAATTTGGCCGGCCCCCACTAGCTTGGGTTCAAGCTAGGGTCGGCCACCCAATTTTATACCTAGGCCGGCCCTAGCTTGGTTCCCAAGCTAATTTGGCCGGCCCCTTATAGATGGGTATAGAAGGTGGGTATAGGTGGGTATAGAACTCTATAAATAAGAGGCTACGATAGGGACCGAGAGGAGGAATTGGTTTTGGTCTCCCGATAAAATTAAGCATCCCGTGTTCGCCCCGAACACACAACTTAATTTTATCAATAATAATTCATTCCACTAGAGAATTATTTTTGAACTACCGCACCAATCCCAAATTATATTTTTGGGCTCCTTCTTATTATGAGCATGTTAGTCTCCCTGTGTTTAAGATATCGAATGTCCACTAATTAAGTGAGTTACTGACAACTCATTTAATTAATATCTTAGTCCAAGAGTAGTACCACTCAACCTTATTATCATGTCGGACTAAGTCCACCTGCAGGGTTTAACATGACAATCCTTATGAGCTCCTCTTGAGGACATTATCAACCTAGTATCTCTAAGACACAGTTTCCTTCTATAATCAACAACACACACTATAAGTGATAACATTTCCCAACTTATCGGGCTTATTGATTTATCGAACTAAATCTCACCCATTGATAAATTAAAGAAATAAATATCAAATATATGTGCTTGTTATTATATTAGGATTAAGAGCACACACTTCCATAATAACCGAGGTCTTTGTTTCTTTATAAAGTCAGTATAAAAGAAACGACCTCAAATGGTCCTACTCAATACACTCTGAGTGTACTAGTGTAATTATACAGTCAAGATAAACTGATACCTAATTACACTACGACCTTCCAATGGTTTGTTCCTTTCCATTATGGTCGTGAGCTCCTGTTTATAATTTATAAGATACTGATGACATGATCCTCTGTGTGTGACACCACACACCATGTTATCTACAATATAAATTAATTGAACAACTACATTTATCATAAATGTAGACATTTGACCAATGTGATTCTTATTTTTAGATAAATGTTTATACCAAAAGCTAGGCTTTTAGTATACACTCTAACAATCTCCCACTTATACTAAAAGACTAAGCTGCTATATCTGCTGCCATACATCTGATTCCTAACCCTTCAACATGTCCATCAAAAGCTCTTGCCTTAAGGACCTCGGTGGAAGGATCTATAGGTCATCACCTGATGCAATCTAGGTAGCAACAACTTCTCCTCGTTTATACGATTTCTCGTATTGGGTGGTACTTGCGCCCTATTGTGTTTACTTGCCTTTATAGACTTATGGTTTCTTCGAGTTTGCTACTGCACCAATATTATTGTAATAATCTTTGGACAAACCAGAAATCATATCTAAGTCTATCTTGAGATTATTGAGTCATTCAGCTTTTATAGCTACCTCAGAGGCTTGTCATATACTAAGCTTCTATGGTGGAGTCCAGAAAAACACCTATCTTTATCACTCTTCCATAGTTATGACTTTACCTCCTAAAGTAAACACAAAACCCCGAGGTTGACTTATTATTATCCCTATCCGATTGGAAGTCAAAATCCATGCAACCCACAAGGACCAAATTAACTGCCTTGTAAGCTAGCATATAATCTCTAGTGTCTCTAAGGCACTTCAATATATGCTTTACTGCAGTCCACTCTCCTTGTCCATAGTTATTTTGATATCTGCCAACTATGCCCTTGGCAAAACAGATTCCTTATCTCATGCATAGCATTCATTAGGCTTCCGATAGCCGAAGCATAAAGAACTGTCTTTATTTCCTTTATCTCCTTTGATGTCTACAGAGACATATCTTTAGATAAAGTTACTCCATCCTGAAAAGGTAAGAAACCTTTCTTGGAGTTTTGCATGCTTTAAAACGAGCAAGGATTTTTCCGATGTATGAAGCTTGGGATAAGTAAAATATTCTTTTCTTGCGATCCCTTATTACTTTGATCTCAAGAATATATTTATTCTCCCAAGTCCTTTATATCGAATTGTTTGGACAACCATACCCTTACTTCTGACAACATTTTGATATTGTCTCCAACTACCAAAAATGTTATCTACGTATAGTACAAGAAATACCACCACGCTTCCATCACACCTTTTGTATACACAAGACTTACCCGGTTACTAAATAAATCCATAGGTCTTAATTACTTTGATAAACCGGATGTTCCAAGACCTTAAAGCTTTGCCTCAGTCCATAGACTGATTGAGCTTTACACAAGATGCTCTTAGCCCTTTGCAATGAACCCTTCTGGTTGCTTTATATGGATGCTTTCTTCAAGACTTCCATTAAGGAATGCTGTCTTGACATCCACTTGCCAAATAGATAAAAGAATCCGGATAGACTTAAGCATGGCTACCAGTGAAAAAGTTTCCTTTTTCATCAAGCCTTGCTTTGAAGGTTTCTATCGTCCTGTCTATCCCTCTTTTCCTATTATAGATCTTTTTATACCCAAAAGCTTTTACACTATTTGGTGGTTCTACAAGCTTCCAGATTTTATTAGAATATATATATTCTAATTCTGTTATTCATTACTCTTTGTCAAGATATTGCATCTTTATCTTGGAGTGCTTCATCATATGACCAGAGATCAGGTTCATGTCCTCCAGGGATCGAGTCCAAAAACTCTCCCAAAACATGAATCTTTTTAGGTTGCCTAACAACTCTCCCACTATGACAAGGCACTTTCTGTAATTGTGTATCATTTGTGATACGTGTTGCAGTTTCCTTGTGGTATCTCATCTTGTACAATTGGTACTAGATTAGACATGTCTTTTATTATTTCCTTAAGAACAAATTTACTTATGGGCATGAGGTTTATTACATAGTCCTTTTCTAAAAATCGGTCATTGATGCTAACAATAACCTTCTGATTTTTAAGACTATAAACCTACTTTCATTTCTCTAGGATAACCCACAAATAAGTGAATTCCTGTCCAACTTATCATTGTCTCTCTTCAGCATATGTGCTGGACTACCCGAATCCGAATATGCTTCAAAATAGGCTTACACCTATTCAGCAATTCTATATGAGTAGAGAGTTCTAACTTTGGAAGGTACTATGTTCACTTCCGTTTCCAGAGTATATCCTTAAAATGAATTTGGTAATTTTCTAAATAACTCATCATCAATCTACTTATTTCCATAAGAGTCCTATACCTTCCTTTTTCTACACCATTCTGTTGGGATATACCTAGGTGTAGTTAGTTGGGATTAAATCCCTACTTTTGATAAGTGACTCCTAAATTCTCCCAAGAGGTACTTGCCACTACGATCTCACCGTAGTGTCTTGATACTTTTACCTTGACATTTCTCCACATCAGCCTCATACTCTTTGAACTAATCAAAGCACTTAGACTTGTGGCACATCAAGTAAATGTATCCGTATATCAAATAGTTGTCTATGAAATATTTGAAACAACCTCTTGCTTGGATAGTCATAGGATCACACAAATCAGAATGAACCAATTTCAACATATCTTTGACTTCATACTCCTTAGACTTGAAAGCTTCTTGGTTATTTTTCCTTCCAAGTAAGACTTGCAGGTTGGAAAGATTTCCACTACTAATGAACCCAAAAGTTCATCAGCTACCAATGAATCATACTCAAGTTAATATAACCTAGCCTTAGATGCCAAAGATATAATTGGTTCATTTCCGAAGGTTACTTTCTCTTAAAGTTAGAAGATATGTTACTAATTTCCATTTGTTGCATCGTGAGAGTTATTGGATTTTAAATTTTCAACCAACATACCAGAATAGATAACTTCCCTATTTTTCTTGATAACAACTTTGTTATTAAAAATAGACACAATATCTATTCTATAATAGTTTAGAAACTGAAATCTGGTTCTTTCTAAACTTAGTATGTAAAGACAATTTCTAATAATCCATATTTTATTCCTTTTAGAGAATAAACCTCTCCCACTGCAACAGCTGCTATTTTTGCAGTAATGCCCATGTGGACGGTGCTTTTATTTTCATTTAGTTGTCGGGCTTCCTGGAACCTTGCAATGAATTGCGGACATGATTAATGGCATCTGTATCTACACTCCAGGTTCTGGTATATAACACCACTAAACATGTTTCAACTAATGAATAAAATACACCTATATTGTTCTTAGTTCTAAGAGGACAGTCTACCTTAATGTCCAAATCCTATTTCCAATCAATTATAATTGGGACCACTAAGTCTATCCTAAAGTATATCAGCTAGGGATTGACCATCATCCTAAGAATCACAAAAATATTTGGTTAAGACCAACTCCTTAAAAATCCCCATGAATCTTGTATGCCACATTAGTGTGGACGTATACAAATTCAAAGAGGAAATTTTATCATTTAATTTTATTATCTCGTCAACCTTACTTTATGACGAATAAAATTAATAGTTGGTCTATCTTTAATCAAATATTTGGTCAAGACTTCTAAATTTAAAATAATATTGATTCCTCTAACAATACTATTTAAATTTACCAACACCTCAAAACACCGTGAATTTTGCATGCCACGTTAGTGTGGACGTATACAAAATCAACATTTGTAAGAGGAGGGTTTTACCCATTAACTATCTTGTCAACATAACTTTATGACAAATAAAATTATCTCAAACACCGTTAATTTTGTATGCCACGTTAGTGTGGACGTATACAAAATCAATCATTTGTAAGAGGGGTTTTAACCCTTTAATTTTATTATCCTGTCAACCTAGTTTTATGACAAATTAATAGTTGGTTTCATTTGGTCACACAAATAATAACAGTGACTCCGATGGGGAGGATACTATTAGATGTGTCTAAGTGTATACCATTACTTGACACTAAGTCCATTAATAAGATTATGCCCCTTCCGTTGGGGAAGATCACACGCTCTTAATTAACTTCCTATAGTCATCCAAAAATGGAAGTCTGTTCTAGTGATCTGCAAACTAGCTCATCCGTTATGGAGGAAGGCACTCAGAGCCAACGTGCAAGCTTGTTTGCATCACTTACAAACCAGTAATGGAGACCATGGGATTTACTTAAAAATCCCTCTCCCACTTAGTTATTTATTAATGAGGAATTTTAACTATGCTAGCCTACTAAACTTGTAAACTAACATGCACACACAACACAATATAAAAGCAATAAATAGAAAATCTAATTTTCAACTATTATGGCTTTTATCTCTAGTTGTCCTCCGTGTGTTGTCATCCCAAGCTGCTGCCATATTTGGCCACCGCCACCGGGTCTAGCTGTCACATCCATCTTGCTCCTTGTTTCGCTGCGCCTCTGGTCCTTAGAAGGTTCCACGCTTTGCAAGATTCGATCCTCGACATAAATAGAATTTTACAATTTTGATCCTATATTCCATAAAAGGAATGTACATGTATCTAGATCAAAAATAAAATCCTAATAAAACTAAATACAGCTCCTGCTGTATTTTATAATACAATCATGCACACACATATAAATGCCCTTGACATGTCCAAGGGTTCAATCACACACATAAAACTATAAGCCATAATAGTTGGATCCTGCATCCACAAAGTTAGCACATCCTACTATTATCCTGCCTAAATTATGTATGACATGTGCATAATTAAACTAATACCAAATACACAGAGGCAAAACCCTAGCTCTGATACCAATTGTTGGTTGCTACTCGGAAAGCCTAGAGGTTCCACTGTACAAAAATTTTGTACAAAGGTCTGAACCTTTTCCTAGCTACCATGTGTTCTTTTAAATTAAATTTTGGATCGCCTGCGGAACTTAACACGTTTGATCCAAAACTTAATCTATTTTTTCTTTAGGTTTTGACTTGGATCTCCTGCGGAACTTAACACGTTCGACCCAAGTCACCTTAAGTTATTAATTCCATTAAATATTAATTTCCATAATCGGTTCCCAGTACTGACGTGGCGAGGCACATGGCCTTCTTGGATATGGGAGCAACCACCACCGACTAGACAAAACCTTTTATAGAAAGCTAATATTTAATTTCCTAAAATAACTTTAGGTTAACCGAAAAGAACAATCAAATCACAAGGAAAAGAAAAACAAAAGAACACTATATCGAAAACAAATTCGAAACTCTAGAATCGTATGCCTCTTGTATTTAGTATTATTTCCAAAAATAACTAGTATGATGCGGAAAGAAAAATTACTAGTTATACCTTTTAGAAAAACCTCTTGATCTTCTACCGTATTCCTCTTCTAACCTCGGACGTTGTGTGGGCAACGATCTTCCGAGATGAGAAACCACCAACCACCTTCTACTCCTCCTAGCTAGGTTCGGCCACAAAAAAATAAAGCTTCACCAAGGAAGAAGAAAAACACCAACCAAGCTCCAAGAGATGCAAGCTTTCTCTCCTTCTTCTTCTTCTTCTCCAAGTAGTATCCGGCCTCCACAAGAGCTCCAAGCAATAGAGAATTTTGGCCACCACAAAGAGGAAGAAAGAGAGAAGATGTTGGCCGGCCACACCAAAGAATAGGAGAGGGAGAATAATAGAGGTTGTATCTTGTGAAGGCACCCTCACCCCTTCTTTTATATTCCTTGGCCTAGGCAAATTAGGAAATTTAATTACAATAAAATTTCCTTAATTCCCTTGACATGATTTAATTGAGAAAAATAAAATAATATTTCCCCAATTAATCTCTAATGGCCAGCCACATCAAGAGGAAATAAATTAGACCAGTTTTAATCAACAAATTAAAACTTCCTAATTTGTTTCCGGAAATTTTAAAAATAAAATTTCTCTTTAAAAATCTCTTCATGGTTGATAAAAGGAAATTTCTATAATTTTAATTTTATCAACATGTGGATAATTTTAAGGAGAAAATAAAATATCTCACCAATCTACAAGTAAGGAAAGAGATTTAATCTCTTTCTTTAATCTTTTGTAGATCTTTTAGAAGAGAGATATTTTTATTTTAATTCTCTTTAATAAATTATTTCTTCCACATAATAAAAATTAAAATTAAAATCCCTTTTTAATTTAATTTGGCCGGCCCCCACTAGCTTGGGTTCAAGCTAGGGCCGACCACCCAATTTTATACCTAGGCCGGCCCTAGCTTGGTTCCCATGCTAATTTGGCCGGCCCCTTATAGATGGGTATAGAAGGTGGGTATAGGTTGGTATAGAACTCTATATATAAGAGGCTACAATAGGGACCGAGAGGAGGAATTGGTTTTGGTCTCCCGATAAAATTAAGCATCCTGTGTTCGCCCCGAACACACAACTTAATTTTATCAATAATAATTCATTCCACTAGAGAACTATTATTGAACTACCGCACCAATCCCAAATTACATTTTTGGGCTCCTTCTTATTATGAGCATGTTAGTCTCCCTGTGTTTAAGATATCGAATGTCCACTAATTAAGTGAGTTACTGACAACTCATTTAATTAATATCTTAGTCCAAGAGTAGTACCACTCAACCTTATTATCATGTCGGACTAAGTCCACCTGCAGGGTTTAACATGACAATCCTTATGAGCTCCTCTTGAGGACATTATCAACCTAGTATCTCTAGGACACAGTTTCCTTCTATAATCAACAACACACACTATAAGTGATAACATTTCTCAACTTATCGGGCTTATTGATTTATCAAACTAAATCTCACCCATTGATAAATTAAAGAAATAAATATCAAATATATGTGCTTGTTATTATATTAGGATTAAGAGCACACACTTCCATAATAACCGAGGTCTTTGTTTCTTTATAAAGTCAGTATAAAAAAAATGACCTCAAATGGTCCTACTCAATACACTCTGAGTGTACTAGTGTAATTATACAGTCAAGATAAACTGATACCTAATTACACTACGACCTTCCAATGGTTTGTTCGTTTCCATTATGGTCGTGAGCTCCTGTTTATAATTTATAAGATACTGATGACATGATCCTCTGTGTGTGACACCACACACCATGTTATCTACAATATAAATTAATTGAACAACTACATTTATCATAAATGTAGACATTTGACCAATGTGATTCTTATTTTTAGATAAATGTTTATACCAAAAGCTAGGCTTTTAGTATACACTCTAACAGGAGGACCCTATCACAAGGTTTCGGCCATGTAGGGATTTAAATACCTTAGTGAGGCTCAACCTCAAATCTAGCTTGCTTATGTTTTACGTTATGAAAAGATATGAAGATAACATTATGCACTTGAGTTTTTCAAGTTGCTTAGGGTTATGTTTTTCACATGTTAAACATTCGGCCACCATGAAATGTAGGGCTTAGGCAAGCCTAAATTCAACCCTAACATGTTTATGTTCCTCTCCATGTATGCTATGAAATTTATGAGTACCCACATGTCTAGAATCCATGCTTTGGTGGCATTCGGCCACTTACATTTGGTGAACTTAGGAAGCTTGAACTTTAACCTAATATGCTCATGTGAATGCCTATGATAAATGTATGGAAAAATTTATTTAGATTCACATGCTTACATGCTATATGTAACCTAGATGGGACCTTGTATGTTTCGGCCAAGGTGGGTTTAAAACCCTAGGAAGCATAGAACCTAAAATCACATATGCTTATGATGTTCCCTATGTTAAATGTTATGGAAATGAATGTGGGTTCATTTGCTTGTATGATTTCATGAAACCTAAGTGAGCCTATGCATGTTTCGGCCACCCTTAGTGGGTTGAGAATTTAGACTAAGTTATGACTCAATATGTACTTCCCTTGCCATGACATGAATTAGAAGAAGTTAACTTGTGAACCATGCATGATTATGTTTTCTTTTTGTGTCATATTGCTCATTTGAATATGCTTATAAACCATGCATGAGAATGATATCTAAAAATGGCTATGTGCCCAAATATGATGGCTATGTACCCAAGACAAGTATGATGGTTGTGTGCCCAAGTATGCATGGCTATGTGCCCATTTATGCATACCTTATGAATGACATGAATATGATAGGTTACGAATGACAACGATATGCTATGAAGGACATGAACATGATATACTATGAATGACATGATTATGATATGCTATGAATAACATGAATATGATATGTTATGAATGACATGAACATGATATGCTATGAATGACATGATTATGATATGCTATGAATAACATGAATATGATATGTTATGAATGACATGAACATGATATGCTATGAATGACATGAATAAGATATGCTATGAACGACATAATTTTGCTATGAAATGATAGAGATATGATATGGCATGTATTTTACTTTGAATGGCCTGTACCAAAAGGGTGGGCTCCTCATGCGCCCCTAGGTCGAATTACGGGCCTAGTAAAGGGTGGGCTCCTTACGTGCCCCTAGGTCGAGCTACGGGCCTAGTTTCCTAGTAGGTTCAAGACTAGATACCTTGGGTCTACTTAGGATGCGCGCATTATGTATGTATGTGGTACTAAGCCGGGCCCCTTTCATGTTGAGATTATTTTCAAATAGTATATGATATTGTTTTAAGACATCCCACCCATGACATAAATCATGTTTTGAAAGGCATATTGTACATGACATTTCTCATGTTTTAAAGGACATCTTGCATCCATGCTCATGATATGATGATTTACTCATGCTATGATGTACACTTATGTTATGATATGATCTATACCATGATATGATGATTTACTCATGCTATGATGTACACTTATGTTATGATATGATCTATACCATGATATGATGATTTTCTTATGTTATGTTAGTACCTCCATGCTATGATATGAACTATACCATGATATGATGATTTCTTATGTTATGATGTGATTCATGCTAGGATATGATGTTACATGTATTATGATAAGATTTATGCCATAGTATGTTGTCTACCTTACGTTATGTTATTATTGAGATTCATGCCATGATATGATATGTTTTAATTTCATGATGAGATGAGCATCAATTACTCTAATGTATGATTTGATGATGTTGCATGATTACGTTGGTTTTTGTGAGTAGGAAAGGATCTCACTAAGCCTTGAGTGCTTACAGATACTTTTCCTTGTACCATAGATAAAGGTAAAGAATGGAGAAACTAGAGGAGCAACGGGAAGGGGCAAGAGATGTGTGATAGTGACTTGGCTAAAGAAATAAAATGACCTGCTGAAATGAACTTAGAATAATATGTTATGTTATGTGATGTCTTTTATGATTCCTTATGCATGTGCTAGAAATGGATACTATGACTATTTAAGTTGAACCATGTTATTTCATATTCATATGCTTGGTATGTCTTCCGCTGTATGTATGTATGAATGTTTAAATTTACTAAGTCTAAGGGTAAGAAAGTAACCCCGCCCTCACTAGGCAGGAGTGGTAGTAAAAGGGGCGGGTGTTACAGTCAAAGCTTTCGGAGTAGTGCACGGGAGTTCTTCTGTTCGAGATCGATGATTAGGCTGCACCCCGATGCCTTCTTTTATAGCTCTATGAAAGCTGATCCAGATCCGATCACCTCGGGATCATATTTGACTCACCGTCGATCGGTCGACCGATCCTCCTGATCGGTCGACTGATCCCCCTGATCCGGTCAGCATCCTCATCCAGTCAGCGAGATCCAGTCGACACCCGATCCTGTTGACACCAACGCAGGTTCGGTCGACCGATCCTAGGGTTCGGTCGACCAATCCCCTGGCTGACCCCGGTTCAACCATCTGGAGATCTGTCTGCTGGCTTGTGGGTTCGGTCGACCGATCCTGGTCAATTCCAACCCTGCATAAAATAATTAGTTTCCTGCAAAACAGAGTTAGAACACAAGATACTATGTATGAAAATAAAATGTTTGACAGTCTTCGGACTGTCCGGGTCTGACTTCGGGTTTCCGACCGGAAACCCTAGGTCGACCTGACGCCTACTATTCCCTCTACGGGGAACGCGTCCTCACCTACTCCACTCAGGAGATTTACCTGATGCCAGTCTGGTCCTCCAAACTGACTGGATTTTCCACCTAGGGTTACCACCCCTAGAACCTAAGGTTACCGCCTCCTAGGATTTTTCTCCACCTAGGGTTACCACCCCCTAGGACCTAAGGTTACTGCCCCTTAGGGTTTTCCTCCACCTAGGGTTACCACCCCCTAGGACCTAAGGTTACCGCCCCTTAGGGTTTTCCTCTACCTAGGGTTACTACCCCCTAGGACCTAAGGTTACCGCCCCTTAGGACTTTCACCTGCCTAACCGCAGTTAGGACTTTCCTGCATACTTGTTTAAGCTCATTAGATAACAAAACAACTTAACTTGAATCCTTTTGACATAATCAAAACACCGGTTCGATCGTCGGATGCTTCCTGCACCAACATGCTAGTTCTAATTTATATCATTTTAATGCTATTTACCATAAAAATAGGAAGCATGATGCCATTCAAGAAAAACACATGGCTCTTCATGCTAAAACTACCACGCCTAGGGTTAGGAAGGTAGATAAGAATTTAGACAATAACTCTAAGGATTTTAGTTATAAGACTAGAAATAGAAATGCTCATGGACTTAATAAAAAATCAAAAACAAAGGATTTATGGAAAGAAAATCAAATCTTGAGGTCAAGACTTGATAAAATAGAAAAAGACCCTAAAAAGGATGGAAAATATCCTAAAAGGACAAAATGAGCAAAACCTAGGTTTAGGACAACAAAAGTTATCCAATGGCCATAAAGGTTTGGGATACAAACTTAAGGCTACGAAGGATGTAATTTCTTACCATAGGATTCCATATAGCTATGGAACTGAGTCTAGGTCTAAGGGTCAAGTCAAAAATACAAGGAAAGTTATCCCTAGGAGTATTTTTGTAACTAAGGTGACTATGACTTCTAAGAAGTCTAACAAAGTCACTAAAAAGGTCACAAGGGAAGAAATCCCTAGGGTTGACCTAGAAAGTGTGACCAAGGCTTCTAAGAAGCCTAACAAGGTCACTAGGAAGGTATCTAGGGAAGTTATCCCTAGTGAATACCTAGAGCATCCAAGGAGCATCAATAGGTTTTGGGTTCCTAGGAGCATTTTCTCTACCCCATAGATGAGTTAGAGAGTGTCAACTCAAATTGAAAGGGTAGTTAACCTAATCATGATGAAGTTAACACTCAAGGAGCATTTTAAGGTTATTATTAATCTTTGAAAATGAAAAGGAGTATCATTTGTTGGTGCGGGTAGCACTAACGGTCTAACCTAGGTTTTGATGAATGACAAATAGGTTAAGTTAGTTTTGTTGTTGTCTGACACTTTGATCAAGTGTGCAGGAGAAGTCCAGACAGGTCGACGGGCTGACCAGATGTCTAGAACGAAGCCCAACTAGGTCGACGGGCTGACCGGATAGCTGGCGAGAAGTCCAAGCGGGTCGACGGGCTGACCGGACGCTTGGCGAGAAGTCCAAGCGGGTCGACGGGCTGACCGGACGCTTGGCGAGAAGTCCAGACGGGTCGACGGGCTGACCGGACGTCTGGCAGGTAAGTCAGGTAAGTCACTGGAGGGGAGTGACTGCGAGGACGCGTTCCCGGGAAGGGAACATTAGGCGTCGATCCGGCTTAGATCCATTTCGGATGTCTAAGTCAAGATCGTGACTAGATTCCGGTCTCAGATAGACGGAATCTAAGTCATACCATTTGTGCTAATTCATATTATTATAAAATGTGCTAACAATCTATTTTGCAGGATACATATTGCCTCGGACTAACTTTGTTTTGCAGGAAAAGGGAGTTTTCTGGAACAAGGTGGTCCGGGCGCCCGGAGCCCCTCCGGGCGCCCGGAAGGCAAATTATATCCAGCCAAGTCGTCGCCACATGGAGTATCACGGTTTGAGCAGCTACGTCACATTCCAGGCGCCCGGAAGGAATCCAGGCGCCCGAAGCAGCATATAAAAGAAGCCCCAGGCAGGAGGTTCAGAATCAATCAATCAATCAGAGAACTCCTCTACTGCTGGTCCTGTTGCTCGACGTCAAGTACGACGCCAACAAAGCTCCGACAAAGTGCTCCTTCGGTTTCTTATTTAATTTCCTTGTCAGTATTACTTTGTTTTCACTAGCATTTTCTGTATTCATTCTGTAATCATATTTCGACTTGTTAGTGATTGCCCAACGAAAGTGGTCAAGGACCACGGGCCTTCGAGTAGGAGTCGTCACAGGCTCCGAACGAAGTAAAAAACATTTTGTCTATTTTACTTTTCCGCTGCGTTTATACTCCAAAATTTCTAATCGATATTCACCCCCCCCCTCTATCGAATCTAACGGTCCTACAAGTGGTATCAGAGTAGGTATCGCTCTGATTTGGTGCAACCACCAATCAGACTGGGGGTGAATTTTTTCTTTCTGTTTTCAGTCTAATTCTAATTTTTTTAACTAAATCTAAATTGGTGCAACGCTATTCTAGATTTTTTTTGTCTTGTCTCTTCCCGCACTACTAATCAAAGACCAAGTCTTGGGATTCTTTTTGGTTCTCTTCTTTCGTCTGTACGCAAGACTAAAATGTCTCAGATAGAAGGATTCAGCACAGTACGACCCCCGCTTTTCAACGGGGACGATTTTCCGTACTGGAAGAAGCGCATAGAGGTCTACCTCAAAACAGACTTCGACCAGTGGATGAGCATTACGAGACCCTACAAAATTCCAGTGGACAACTCCGGGAATTTACTGGATCCTAAAGACTGGACAGCAGACTTAAAGAAAAAGGCGTCAACAGAGAATAAAGCAATCAATACTCTACAGTACGGATTAACAAGAGAAGAACTAAACAGAGTCGGTCCACACAAAAATGCTAAAGAGCTGTGAGACAAATTGATCGAGCTGCACGAGGGAACGAGCGACGCTAAGGTAACAAAACGAGACCTGCTTTTAAATAAAATTTTTAATATAAAAATGCAGGAAGGAGAAACAGCGAATCAGCTCCACGCGAGGATCAAGGACATCCTCAACGGGCTTCATGCGATAGGCCACCAGATGGATAATAGAGACTTAATAAGGTACGCATTAAACGCCTTTCCACGTAATAGTTTGTGGGCATCAATAGTGGATGCCTACAAAATTTCTAAGAATCTTTCTAAATTAAAATTAGATGAGCTTTTCTGTGAATTAGAATTACACGAACAAACTAATGCTGGAGCCGAGAAAGGTGTAGCTTTATTTGCAGGTTCCTCAAAAGAAAAGAAAAGCAAGCCTGAATTTGAAGAAGACTCCGACCAAGACTCCGAAGAGAAGAACACCTGGTGAACTTGGTAAGAAAAATGTTCACCAGGAGAAAGAGGAGCTTCAGTAAAAAGGATCTTCAAAAGATCAGTTCTCCCTCAGAACAAAAGAACGTGACTTGCTACGGCTGCAATAAAAAGGGACACTACAAGAACGAATGCCCAAAACTGAAGTTCGACAAACCAAAGCCAGCCAAAAAGAAGGCACTCAAAGCAACGTGGGACGACTCCTCGGACGAATCGGAGGAAGAAGAACAGAAACATCAGAGCCACCTCGCACTGATGGCCCACGAAGCTGAAACAGAAGACGAATCGGAAGATGAAGACGGGTCTGAACTCGAAACAAGCCACGAGTCCGTACTCGTTTCCGAAGGCCCGAATGAGGTATACTTTAATTTAAACAAAAAAAATTTTAGAATTATTTCCTGTTTAAGCAATAAATTAATTAAAATAGAAAATGAAAACAAATCACTTCTTGAGGAGAATCAAAACCTCAAGGAACAAATCAAGAATTTCAATCCAACTCAAGATTCAACACTTGAGGAGGAGAATCTATCATTAAAAAATGATATTAAAAATTTAAAAGAAATGCTAGAAAAATTTACAACAAGATCAAAAAATCTTGACTTAATCCTGAACAATCAAAAAGCATGTTATAATAAAACCGGACTCGGATACAAGTCAAACTCAAATAAAACTTTTAAGTCATTAATAACTCAATACAAATCAACTAATCAAGCTTGGGTTCTAAAAGCGTGTCTGACCACGCAAGTAGGACTTAAGCAATATTATATACCTAAAGAAAAAAATACATTATATAAAATCGAATAAACCAAACCAAAATCCAAAATACAAATCTAAATCAAATTCAAAATCTAAACACTTTAAAAATCAACAAAATTATCACCAAGTTAATCATAACTATAAAAAGAATCGACACAAACCTAAAACCAAAATTTAAGTTAATGGCCAATAATTCAGGGGGAGGCTCCAGAATAGCTGGCATCTCCAAAACTAACTTACCCGACAGGGTAACCCAAAACAAACTAACCCGGCAGGGTAATTAGGATTAGAGACCAAGTTTAACTTGAATCATGGTACTGGTGAAATTTTTGGATGATAGTACGTTAGGGAAGCTTGGGCATCCCATATCTAGAAAGACATGGCTTCGATCTGGTGCATTTGGCCAAGTGGAACTGACCGAAGCTACCCTTAAATGGATCCTAATCAGTTAGACCAAGATTTAATACTAAGCTCCGTGGATAGGACTATTCGGAAAATCTCGAAAGGTTGGTTACTTCTAATGACGTCCATGTGACTCACCAAGCTTAGAAATTTATCCGAAGAATGCATATTTGTGGAGACCAAAGCTAAATCTGAATCTAATACAAGTTAAACCAAAACTCCATAAGTAAAAAAAATCTAATTTCATCTCACAAAATCATAGGATTCCCTGATTGATAATATAGATCGGGTGAGATGAATAAGGTACAAAATTTTAATTTTAAACTTAAAAATTAATTTCAAAATTTAATTTTAAACTTAAAAAATTAATTTCAAAATTTTAATTTTAAAACTTAAAAAATTAATTTCAAAATTTAATTTTAAACTTAAAAATTAATTTCAAAATTGTAATTTTAAAACTTAAAAATTAATTTCAAAACTTAATTTTAAAACTTAAAAATTAATTTCAAAATTTAATTTTAAAACTTAAAAATTAATTTCAAAATTTAATTTTAAAAAACAAAAAATTTAATTTCAAAATTTTAATTTTAAACTTAAAAATTAATTTCAAAATTTTAATTTTAAACTTAAAAATTAATTTCAAAATTTAATTTTAAACTTAAAAATTAATTTCAAAATTTAATTTTAAAAACAAAAAAAAAATTTAATTTCAAAATTTTAATTTTAAAACTTAAAAATTTAATTTCAAAATTTTAATTTTAAAACTTAAAAATTAATTTCAAAATTTAATTCTAAAACTTAAAAATTAATTTCAAAATTTTAATTTTAAACTTAAGTTAATTTTAAACTTAAATAATGCATGCTCAAAAGACTAACTTTAAATCCTACTTACTGTAGGAAACCAAGTGGATTTTGGACAGTGGTTGCTCCAAACATATGACTGGAGATCACACCAAGTTCACTCAACTCACTTACAAAAGCTTAGGAACAGTTGCCTTTGGAAACAACGGCAAACTCAAGGTAATTGGTATAGGTAATATTGAATTAAAATCAGACTTTATAATTACAAATGTTTTACTTGTTGAAAATTTTAAATACAATCTTCTAAGTATAAGTCAATTGTGTGATACTAGGTATAAGGTTAAATAGGGTATAAGTCAATTGATTTAAAACATTATAGGAGTGCAATAGGTAGCCTACTGTATTTAACTGCAAGCCGACCTGATATTTTATTTGCAGTTAGTATGTGTGCTAGATACCAAACTTGTGCTAAGGAATCCCATTTGACACAAGTTAAAAGAATTTTTAGATATCTTAAAGGAACAACAAATGTAGAAATCTGGTATCCTAGGACAAATAATTTTGAACTAATAGGGTATTCTGACTCAGATTATGCTGGATGTAAATTAGACCGCAAAAGCACAAGTGGTGGATGCCAATTATTAGGTTCATCACTTGTTAGCTGGTTTAGTAGAAAGCAACATTGTGTTGCTCTATCTACAACTGAGTCAGAATATATAGTTATAGGTCAATGTGTTGCACAATTATTATGGATGATGCATACTCTAAAAGATTTCAACTTAAATATCACAAATGTAAAAGTATTAATTGACAATATAAGTTCAATTAACTTAACCAAAAACCCTGTGCATCATTCAAGAACCAAACATATTGAAATTAGGCACCACTTCATCAGGGATCATATTACTAAAGGTGATATTGAACTCAAGTACATTGAGTCCAAATCAAATTTAGCTGACATTTTTACAAAACCACTCCCTGAAAGTGAATTTAGCAACTTACGTCGAAAATTAGGGATGTGCTTAATAGACTAGGATTTTTTTTCAAAATGATTTTCAAAAATAATTCTTTCAAATTATAAGTTAAACTTGTTTTCTTTCAAAACTTTCCATTTTTAGATTTTCAAAAACAGTTTTGGCCTTAGACTAGTTTTGAATCCTTAGAAAGCATGTACCCATAGGTCTAGTTTTTTAGCATCTCACCAATACCTTAGGTTTACCTTGCTTGTGTTTGACAAACATAGAAAGGGGTGAGATGCATAGGCCAATTGTCTGGACTTAAGATGCTTATTTCAGTGCATCAGCATAAGTCTGGACGTTAAATAACACTCAGATATTAATCAGATTAAGTTGATCAGTCAAGTCAACTTAATCTGACTAACCAAGAGAAAGCTACTATCTTCTGATAGTTAGTTAGTACCTAATTGGTTAGACAGCTGGTTAAATTTAAGTATCAAGTTCAGGGGGAGAAATTAACTAAAGTTTTGTGTGTCTGAAAAATATTTTTAAAACTAATTTACTTTGAACATTAGTTTACAAAAAGTTAAATTTAACTAAGTGTTTGAAAAAACTTGGAAGTTTAATTCCACCTAATTTTCAAACCTGATTTAAAAAGTTGACTATTAAAACTTTACAAATTTAGCTTTTATCAAATCAGCCTTAAAAATCTATTTTGGCAAAATTTAATCTCACTTAATTTTTGCTTTGTTTTGAAAAATTGAAGTTGAAAATTTACCTTTTGAAAAGTACATGTTACTTAAACCGAAAAAAAAAATTTTGAAAAGTTGAAAAACCTGATTTAAAAATTTTTACACGCCTGAAAAGTTAAAACTTGATTAACTTTAAATTCATACTTTTCAAAATTCAACTTATCTCCCCCAAGTCAACCTTTTCAAGATCAACTGTTTTACAGTAACTCTACACTATGTTTACCTTTGTTTTTTTTTATGAATGCCAAAGGGGGAGGGTTAGGCGGTTAAGTTAGATAAACCAAATTGAAAACACTAAAACTAACTTTAAAACCGATGTACCTGTTTTTTACGTTTTTTTCACTAACTTAACCAGGTTGTCATTCCATCAAAAAGGGGGAGATTGTTGGTGCGGGTAGCACTAACGGTCTAACCTAGGTTTTGATGAATGACAAATAGGTTAAGTTAGTTTTGTTGTTGTCTGACACTTTGATCAAGTGTGCAGGAGAAGTCCAGACAGGTCGACGGGCTGACCAGATGTCTGGCACGAAGCCCAACTAGGTCGACGGGCTGACCGGATAGCTGGCGAGAAGTCCAAGCGGGTCGACGGGCTGACCGGACGCTTGGCGAGAAGTCCAAGCGGGTCGACGGGCTGACCGGACGCTTGGCGAGAAGTCCAGATGGGTCGACGGGCTGACCGGACGTCTGGCAGGTAAGTCAGGTAAGTCACTGGAGGGGAGTGACTACGAGGACGCGTTCCCGGGAAGGGAACATTAGGCGTCGATCCGGCTTAGATCCATTTCGGATGTCTAAGTCGAGATCGTGACTAGATTCCGGTCTCGGATAGACGGAATCTAAGTCATACCAGTTGTGCTAATTCATATTATTATAAAATGTGCTAACAATCTATTTTGCAGGATACATATTACCTCGGACTAACTTTGTTTTGCAGGAAAAGGGAGTTTTCTGGAACAAGGTGGTCCGGGCGCCCGGAGGTCCGGGCGCCCGGAAGGGATCTGGGCGCCCGGAAGGAAAATTATATCCAGCCAAGTCGTCGCCACGTGGAGCATCATGGTTTGAGCAGCTACGTCACATTCCAGGCGCCCGGAAGGAATCCAGGCACCCGAAGCAGCATATAAAAGAAGCCCCAAGCAGGAGCTTCAGAATCAATCAATCAATCAGAGAACTCCTCTACTGCTGGTCCTGCTGCTCGACGTCAAGTACGACGCCAACAAAGCTCCGACAAAGTGCTCCTTTGGTTTCTTATTTAATTTCCTTGTCGGTATTACTTTGTTTTCACTAGCATTTTCTGTATTCATTCTGTAATCATATTTAGACTTGTTAGTGATTGCCCAACGAAAGTGGTCAAGGATCACGGGCCTTCAAGTAGGAGTTGTCACAGGCTCCGAACGAAGTAAAAAACATTTTGTCTATTTTACTTTTCCGCTGCGTTTATACTCCAAAATTTCTAATCGATATTCCCCCCCCCCCCCCCCTCTATCGAATCTAACGGTCCTACATCATTTACTCTTAATTGGAGTAATATGTGCTATAATTTGAGCATTTGGATATAATTATAATTGGCACAAGAAATCAAGTCTAAAGAAATGCCAAGTTGGGAGTTTGGCATTTTATTAGGGACTTAAGGGCAATCTAAGACTTAAATTTTAAGTTAGCCAAGGTTTTAGGATACTTAGATAGGTAATCTAGGTATTTTATTTATGCTAAAACCTGCCATGATTGTTTGCTTTTTATATGTCATGACATCATATTTATTTGCTTTGGCATTCATGCTTTATTATGAAAAATACCAAAAATACTATGTCATGTCATACATACATCATGTAGTCATAAGAAATTTTCTTTTGAAAATTATTTATCTTTGACGTATGCCATAACACATCATGTATTATTTTAATTCCTTGCAATTAAGGACCAAATGGCATTTGTTAACAAGTAACACCCTTGGTGGATGTTCACAACCTCAAAAATGCCTAGGTAGATATGCATGATCCCTAGACTAGGGCAAAACCAAAAATTTTACATCTCACACAAACTATAAGATGACTTGTGTGTGTTTTTGTACACATTAGATACAAGTGAGATGTTAGGATGATGAACAAAACTCAAGATGTTGATTTAATGCATTCTTTTGAGTTTTTAGGTTCATCAAACACATAGTTATGTGTTTTCCAATCATTGGGAAAGCTAATGTACAAGTCATGTGCATTGAGAACAAGGAACATGGTTGGATATTGGTTTTGAAAATCATTTTAAAATGCTTTTGGAAAACCTTGGTGAAGGCTATCTTTTGATAGTAATCATCATTGAATAGTTGAGCACAAACTTGAAGAAAACACTAAAGTGTTTACAAGTTTTCAAGTTTGTGTCAATCTTTGAAAATATAAAGTTTTTTCTTAGAAAACTATTTTTCCATGATACTATATGCCCTAAATAATGTCTACAATGATTTTTATGATTTTTGAAATTTTGTAGATTTTTCTAGAGGTTTCTGAAATTGACTGAAATGAAATTTCAGTTTTTTCAGAGCTTCAATCGATCACCCGATCGATTGAAGGGTCTCAATCGATCGGGCGATCGATTGAGAGCAAGATTCTCGCAAACAGAAGCTTCCTGGATCGATCCACCGATCGATCCAGCCCTCTTGAATCGATTAGTGGATCGATTCAAGCAGGTTCAATCGATTGGGACCCAACTCCAATCGATTGGGAATGCTGATTTTGGCTGGTAAAGCCTGATTTTAGCATTTTGGACCATCTTTAGTCTAGGTAACCATTCCAAACCCCTCAAAACATATTTATACACATTTAAGGGAAGTTTTCATGATAAAAACAAGGATGGATTGGTTAAGAAAGACTAAGTCGAAGTTTAGGTTGAGGTTTGGTTTCATTATTGAATTTATAAACCTCAAAACTTCTAATTTTGGGTTTCCTAAAGGTTTTGGGATTTCAAGTCATTGTTGGTACAATGACAGAAGTTTCGTGCATGTCTTTAGGGGAGTTACTCTTTAAGAACATGAAAAATACTTTTCATACACCTTGGAAGGTGGTTAACCTTCTTTCGCGGAAATGCTCGAGGTTGAGCATTTCAAAATAATGGAGAGTGGATATCTTCGTTATTCAAGGGGTGTCTGCTCAAGGATGAGCATTTAATGAGAGTGAAGGGTATGGGACCCTCGTTATCGGGTTGTGAGCAACAAGTGAAGTTGTGAACAACGTTAGATAGGGGAGAGTTTGCTTATTTTGATGTATACCAATAGGGGGAGAATGAAAGGATTTAAGTTAGGCCTTCATTATCTAAGAGGGAGTTTGCCCTCTTAGGGGGAGAACATAGGGTTTAACTTACGCCTTCATTACCTAGTGGCATGAAGGGAGTTGATGCTATGGGATTAGCCTAACTTAAATGTGGTATTGTCAAACATCAAAAAGGGAGAGATTGTTGGTACAATATTCCTCAGGTCAAGGTTGACCAAGTTGACTGAGCTTGGAATAAGTCAAGCTCGAGTCTTGATGTTTGGGTTTCGATGTTTGACAATACATGTAAACAACACATGGAGATTGCAGGGACAATTGTTCATGTGGGGAGATTGTGAAGAATAGTCAAGTAGGTCAAGGTTGACTGGATACTTGACTGGAAAGTCCAGGTGAGTGAAGTCAGGCAGAAGGAAAGTTCTGGTAAGTGAAGCCAGACAGTATGGAAAGTCCTGGTGAGTGAAACCAGGCAGATTGGAAGTCCTGGTGAGTGAAGCCAGGCAGAAGGAAAGTCCTGGTGAGTGAAGCTAGGCAGATGGAAAATCCTGGTGAGTGAAGCTAGGTGAAAGACCTAGTAAGTGAAGCTAGGCAGTATGGAAAGTCCTGGTGAGTGAAGCCAAGCAGATTGGAAGTCTTGGTGAGTGAAGCCAGGAAGATTGAAAGTCCTGGTGAGTGAAGCCAGACAATTAAGAAAAGTCCAAGTAGGTCAAAGTTTTGACCGGATACTTGGCACGAGGAAATCCAGGTGGATCAAGGTTGATCGGACACCTGGTGGTGAAAGTCCAAGTAGGTCAAAGGGATTAACCGGATACTTGGCACGAAGAAAAAGTCCAAGTGGGTCAAAGGAATTGACCGGATACTTGGCACGAAGAAAAAGTCTAAGTGGGTCAAAGGGATTGACCGGACACTTGGTGAGCGAGTTCTAGCAGGTCAAGGGTGATCGGATGCTAGGCATGATATACCAACAGGTCATAGGTGATCGGATGTTGGTTTAGGGGGCTTTGGACTTGATTTTGGGCAAAATCAAGGAGCTGAATCGATCAGCCGATCAATTGGCTCATGCCCAATCGATCGGCAGATCGATTGGGTGAGTCTCTGCGATAAGCTTCCTCCCAATCGATCGGTGGATCGATTGGGAGAGGCTCGAAATCGCACAGAACAGCGCTGAATCGATCAGCCGATCGATCCAGAGCTCCCAATCGATCGGACGATCGATTGGAAGGTGAGATTCTGCGTAATAAGCCCTGGATCGATCTGTGAATCGATCCAGGCGTTTCCCGAGAGCACAGAGGCACTCTGGATTGATCGACCGATCGATCCAAAGCCTCCCCGATCGATTAGAAGCAATCTGATCGATTGGGATTTGACCGTTGGCACAGGATATAGCTGTTGGCGTGCGTTCGTCTTCGGTAGAACTTCCAGAACTCACGGCTTCCATCTCTAATCCTCACAGCATCTCCACAGCATCTCTCTCAAGTTCAGATCGCCAGTTCTTGAAAGTTCTTGGAGGCTTGTGTTGGTGCATGTCCAAGTCAAGAGGCGAGGAAGAAGTTAGGTTAGGGTTTCGTGTGCAAACTTGTAAGCTTTTGCTTGTATCTTGTTTTCCCTTTCGTTCTTCTTGTACTGAGAGCTTGTAAGGCTTCTCCGCCTTCGGTAGTCACCGTAAAGGAGGGTTTTTATTAGTAGAGGGTGTGTGAGTGTGTGGATCCTTGGATTAGTCACCTCTTATTGAGGTAGATACCAAGTAAATCATTCGTGTTAGCGTTGTATGTTTTGTTTCTTGTATTTCCGCTGCATATCATTAAAGAAACAATCAACGAAGAGCACGAGGAGCGCGCCGAGCTATTCACACCCCCCCCCCCTCTAGCTACATATTTGGTCCCAGCATTATCGTCATGTCGGACTAAGTCCACCTGCAGGGTTTACATAACAATTCTTATGAGCTCCTCAAGGGGGCATCATCAACCTAGATTACTATGACACAGTTTCATTCTATAATCAACAACACACCATATAAATAATATCATTTCCCAACTTATTAGGTCTATTGATTTAACGAGCTAAATCACACCCTTTGATAAATTAAAGAAATACATATTAAGTATATGTGCTTGTTATTTTATCATAATTAAGAATACACACTTCCATAATAACAAAGGTATTGTTCTTTTATATAGTAAGTATAAAAGAAACTACCTCAAATGGTCCTGCTCAATACACTTATAGTGTACTAGTGTAATTTATTAGTCAAGATAAACTAATACCTAATTACACTACAACCACTCCAATAGTTTGTCTCATTCCATCCTAGTTGTGAGCAACTGTTTATAATTTATAAGGAACTGATAACATGAACTTCTGTGTGTCTCTGCACACCATGTTCTCTACAATATAAATTAAATGGACAACTACACTTAGCATAAATGTAGACATTTGACCAATGTGATTCTTATAAATGTTTACAAAGAACTAGACTTTTTGTATACACTCTAACACTTAGGAGCATAGGTAGTCGAGTGGAAGACGCAACTAGTGAGAAGGATAGCACGCGGTGCGTCCGAGGGACGAGGCGCTATGGAAGAATACACCGGAGGATGAGAAGGAAGTGTACGGTGGTTCCAAGGGATGAGAAGCCGGAGCGAAAGACTGCTCGGGGAGCAAGAGACGCAACTAGCGAGAAGGTCGGCACGGGGTGCCACCAAGGGGCGAAGACTGCGGATAAGTACGCTACCGGACGAGAAGGAAGCATGCGACGATTCTAAGGGACGAGCAGCCGGAGCGGAAGCCTGCTTGAGAAGACCGGAAGTTGGGTTCAGATGAGCCCTATTCTGGATGGCCGAGATCACCCAAATGAGCGAAAGACTCGGGCTAAGGCGAATAGAGCTGGAGTAGAAGACCCGGGCTAAAAAAGTGAATGATGTTGACTTTCCCCATCCGGGGCGCCCGGAACTGTCCAGGGCGCCCGGACTGAAAGTATATCCAGATCTCGGTCAAACCGAGATCTGTGCATTGGGAATAAAGTTTAATCCCCCCAGGACGCCTGGAACACTTTGGGGTGCCCCGACCAAAGCTATAAATACATCCTTGGTCCAGAAGCTTTACATTCATTCTAAGCAATTCATTTTCCAACACTTGTACACTTCAATTTAGTTAGCTGCTTTCTTTTTGCGCTTCATCGTTGTAAGAGGCTTCTCCGCCTGAAGGAGATACTAGTGCGACATCTTCCTTAAATTAACAACTTCTTCGGTTGTAACCAAGTAAATCCCTGTGTGCTTCTTCTTTTACTTTCTGTCTATTTAATTATTATGCAAGTGTTAGCTTAAGAAGTTTGAGAATGGTTGGTCTTTATTTTTGCAGGCTATTCAACCCCCCTTCTAGCCGGCCCCAACAGTCCAACAAGTTCAAGAACTCAGCGGATATCGGATAGACATGCATAATAAGATATAGCTAACAGTAATAATCATACGGTATAGTTTTCTAAACAATAAAAGGAAATGCAAACTAGAAGGGGCTAAAGAAAACTGTACTCACCATGACCTCCTATCTGAATATAAAGGGTCCTCAGACCAGATACCAAAATGTCACCTGTATGCATGTCAAACATATGCAACTCAAACAAATGCAGCATCCAAAATGCGCAATGACAAACAATAAATGTAATTTATGCATATGATGTAAAAATGACATGTGTCACCCCTGACGCCAGTCAGCCATCTCACACACGATGGTGAAACCGAGTGGGTATGGCTATGACAACTGTGCACTCTGCCATCACTGCTCCTGAGTGACCGAGTGGACATGATGCTATTGGAGTACACCTATCCTCCTACCCCAAATAGAGTGGGGGGGCTTAATGCTCTCATCTCCCTGTATCATAGTCAAGGGGAGGGATCCCTGCCCGCTACACGCTGCAGTCATCGCTACCCATGAGTGGACTAGCGGAGCCCTGACAAAGTAAACTGCACACACCCTGCCTGATATACCACTAACTCATGAATGGTTGTGTGTGCAGATCATGTAACTGGCAATGCGCTCAACAATAATGGAGTCAACCATCGCCAGCATTCAATCATGCAAGATGGTGCATGCCACTAAACATGTAGATACAAACAATATACCCTCTATATAAAATGTATCATTAAGGAAATAAATCATACGACGGTCTAGGTATCAAAAACCTAAGTACACAAATCAGATATGACAAACAACAAGACTACTACACAGTAGGCAATGTAAGTCACTATTTCTATGAACAGGGATACACATGGCGGCAATCAAAAAAAATTATAAGTAGAAATGCATAAAAGATAGGAATATAGGCAGACAACAGATACTAGATAGTGACATATCAAAGCAGATGCAAACATAATCATTATCACTAGAAATAAACTATTATGTATATCGAACATAACTATATCAAGAGATAAGTCAGAAGTACTCGCCTTAAATATAATATCATATCCGAAATAAATCCCTCGTCGAGATACCATCTCGAATCAAAGTCCTGTTACGACATGAACAATTTAACTAAGTACATATACAACATTTAGCTAAACTCAATCCCAAACTATTTAGGGAAAACTCTAGCTAACGATCATCAATTAATCTAAAAATAAATGTTTAACTCCTTTAATCACATCGGTTGATCAAGGAAGAGTTTAGCTCGATCACATTAGGTTAGGTTAACCACAACCCATTTCCAAACTCACCCAAATCTAGAGCCTTACCGTTGACTCACAGCCAAGGATAGTTGCTGCCAAAAGACCTGTGGCCTGAGCTACCACGAAGCCACTGCCACAGCAACCATTCCTAGTTAGCATAACATTCCACAATGAAATCAAATCAATGCTAAATCTAATGCCAAACATTTCTTTACCCAAACCAAAGATCCCTTATCCTACTACTTGAGACAACTGTTGGAAGATCAGTTGCTGCTGATCTTCCAAAACCAAAGCTCCTGTTTACACTCCACTGATCGGAAAGGAGGAGATGGATGGTAGATCGAAATCCTTCATGCTAGAGCTGCGACTGATCTGTTGGAGGATCTTGCGGCCGGCTTGAAGGGGGGGTTGGATAGACGGCACCCCCAAATCGTTAGCTTCCTACACTATTGTTAGCTTGCGCAGCGGAATACAAATAAAAACAAACAAGCTAAACTAAATACAAGACAAAGAAAGGAAATGCAAACCAAACCGCTAACACGTTCGATTTAACGTGGTTCGGAGATGATGCTCCTATTCCATGGCTGTGCGTAAGGTGGACGATCCCTCAATCCGTCGGTGGATTAGTCCCTGGAAACTCCGGCTAGCTCAACCTCCTTGTGGGTGGAGAAACCTCACCACAACACTCACCAACAACACTTGGACACAAGGGAACCTTGAGCACTTTGGTGACTACTAATTAGGCTTTAACCAAGTCTAATTTCGTCACCTTGGCCGGCCATACCAAGCTCCTTCTTATAGAGCTTGGAACAAATCAGAACCTGATTTGCCCGTTACTAGTCGACTGGTATCGGCACCAGTCGACTGGTGCCAGCTCAACGGCTCTCTCAACGGCTATGCTACAGTGCATCAGTCGACTGATCCATCACCAGTCTACTGCTACAGTGCGCTATAGTAACTGCTACAATAACTGCTACAGTGCCGCTACAGTAGAATCCTAAAACTAGGATTTTACTGCGAGTACAATCTCTCATGCACTCGTACCCTCACCCTTATGACTCATTTGACGCTTTCTTTGCAGCTTTGACCTCTTGCCTTCAAGCTTACTTCCTTTGGCTCTCGTCCCTCGGATGCATCCAAGCCCGTGGCTTGTCCCCAATGACATCCTTCGCGTATGCCTCGAAGTCACTTCCCTCGGCCCTTGTCCTCGCTGCCTTGTCCACGATCCCTCGGATGCTCCATCCTTCACCGGACCCGAAGCCGTCAACCTGAGTCACATATGTTACCTGCAGTCCTGCACAACTCAAGTACACATATCAAATAACGAGGGTAATCCTAACTTAAACCCTTTGCCCAAACACCAAAACACATGGTCTCGCGGACTATTGGGATTGCTCCAACATGATCTGCTCCGACTATGACAAGGGAGAGAGAAGCTCATCGATGATGAATCGTCGGCTATGGCTCAGAGTGGCTGAAGTAGCCTGATCCGGTGGTCGGCTTCAGGCTAGGGCACTGGTGCACAAGAGCGTGCGGCGTGGCGAGTTCGCGAGGAAAGGGGCGAAGGCTCGAGTAACACTCGGACGACGACAGCGATGAATTGCTGGGAAGATCGGGCTATGGAAGTGAAGAGGAGGTAGTGTCGGGTAGAAGAAAGATGGCTAGGGCACGACGAGGAGGAGGTGATCGGCGCTAGGGCAAAGGAAGAGAGCTCGGCGTTGCGTGAGGGAAGAAGGAAGCAGCGTTGGGAGGCTTAGGGAAATTGGCGCAATGAGATTAGGGCACGGGAGAGGAGGTCGGGCGATGCGCGCGAGGGAGTCGGGAGGAGAAAAGAGGAGGGAAATAAAAGAAATTAACCTAGGTTTTACTTAATCAAAACCTAGGTACATTCCTCAATAACTCTCACTTATTGGTATTCCAAACAGGCTTTCCCTTGGTTTAATAATTGATCCGCTTAATCTACGCCATACTAGTTCCGAAAAATTCTCAGAAAATTTCTAAAAATTCTGAAAAATTCGGTTAAGATTATTTGCCTATTAAACCTTATTATTAAATCTTTATTTGGGATACCGTATTTTACACTTAATTTATTAAATTCATTCTCTGTTTATGATAAGAGAAAATTACTTTAGTTTGCATAATTTTATCCATCTGATTTTTCTTCTATGGACTTTATGTATTTTGAGTATCAACTTGATAACTTTATTTTTAATATGCGAAGTAACAATTAATTATTTTAGGTTATGGGGATTAACGAGATTGCTAAACAGATAATTTAATTAAAGAAATATCGACGACAAAAAATGTTTTCAATAATAAAAATAATTAAAATCTTACTTCGTAATAAGTTGGGTGATTATATGATAAATAATTATTTAATATGGTTGATAATAAAATTATTATTCAATATTTTTAAAATATGAAATGTCCGAAAATCATATTATAAAATATATATGCAGTTAATATAGGAGTTTTTATTATACTTGTATTTTTTTTTTTTTGAATTCCCTATAAATCTGGGCTACCCACTGTTTAAAATTATCGACTTCCAGCTAAGCAAATTAATACACGGTAAATATCTAATTATTTACATGAAATTCAAGTAATTTTCATAATTTTTTAAGGGGAAAAAATCCTTTTTATACAATTTTTACTCATGATAATCAAGATATATATTATAATGAATGGAGATGAGTTCAGATGGTGACGCTGTTGGGCACTCCTCGGCACGTGATCCCGGGTCCCGAACTCGGCGCCAGTAACTCGTACGGAAGCACGCCGGCGCCGCACCTATTTCGCCTCGCAGGGTCGGCGTTCCGCTGCACGATCTCCGCCTCCGCCCGCCTCACCTCCGCAGCGAACTCGTGGAACGCCTCGACCATGTCCCCATCGGCCGTCCACGTGTACGGATCGGGGCGCTCCCCGAGGTATTCCTCATCCGCCGAGTGCGTCGACAGCGTGTCGATCACCGTCATGAACGTCGTCGCCTGCGTCAGAGACGGGAGCGACGCGAGGAAGTAACGTGCCGGGTCGCTCCGGAAGTACTCGTACTCCGGGTTCCCCACGGCAGGCACCAGGCGGCGCATTAAGGGAGGCCTATTGGGGATGTACCCGCCCAGCGGGTACTGCCCGAAGTTGAGGGCGGCGTGCTGAGCGGAGCAGAGCCAGATAAGGGTGGTGAGGAAGGAGCTCAGTTCTCCGGTACTCGCCAACTGCGGCCACCAGGGCGCGTCGCGCTTGTCGGCATGCCCGACGCCGACGGCCTCCGCGTACCAGCTCTGCAGCTCCCAGTCTGACCGTACCGACTCCGCGTCCGTGTAGTACGCCGCCACGTACTTCTCCACCCACTTCTCGATCGCCGACCATAGGAGAAGCCCGTCAGCGGCGTACGGGTAGTCCTCGATCACCAGCCTCAGCCCGTGCGGCTGCGTATCGTCCTCCACCGCCATGCCCCTGTTTCATGAACGGTAAATTCGTGTTCTCATCTAAAACTTTCGATTAATGAATCCTCACCGTCGAAGGAGATCGGCGGGGAGGCCTTCGTGGTCGATGCGCCAGTGGTCGCGGTAGGCAGCGGCGCTAATCTCCAGGCCAACAGGGCCGGGGGTGAAGCCCGATTCGATGACGCCGCCACCGTTGATGAGGATTTGGCGAGCGAGGGAGTTGACGTGCAATGTGTACCTCATGTGGGGCTTCAACAACTTGAATACCGGGTGCATCGCGCTTAGTTGCCGGTGCGCTGCCACGATGAACGGCTCCATGCACGCGTGCGTCTTCAACCTGCATCGCCGAATCTCCTCGATAAATTAATCCCCCATTCTTTAATATTTTCCCATCTTTATTCTCATTCGAATTGTATGATTACCAATGGTTTACGAGTTGGTGGACGCCGGCGTCGTTGGAGCAGACGTGGGCCTTAGCCAGTTGCCAGAGCCAGTTGCTGGTAGCGTCGGTGGGCGGAGTGAGGACTCGGTTGGCCTGGGGATCGCCGGGCCGCACCGGAGGCAGGCTGAGCTCGATGGCGATGGGCTTGAGCGTCCCCAGCTTGGTGAGGAAGAAGAGGGTGCGCGTGCCGTAAGCTTTCCGCCCGTCTTGCGCATTGATCCGGTCAAGGAAAGGGAGGTACGCGTCATGAAAATCCAACAGAAATAGCTTCTCCTCCTCCAGTGCCTGTCGATTGCAAATTCTCTTGAATCAGCATTTCTCAACTCAAATCGACATTTTTCATTCCCAAAATCCAACTTTTACCTGTTGAACGGGCATGCCTTCGAGGTGGCTGATGATGTGTTCTTCTTCAATGGAGGATTCTCGAGGCCCGTACACGGCAGGATCTAGTTCACTCACGGGAGGAAACGCCTAAGAGGATGAAGAATTCTTTTAAGTTGAGAAAAATGCACACAAAATACTCCTCCTTCGTCGATGGGATTACCTGAAGCTTTTGTATGTTGACTGGGTTAATCCCTGCAAGTGTTTGACGAGCGAACTCATCGTCCCGCAGCCACGCGAACTTGTCCTCTGGTGGATGCGTGTCGAAGGGAGAGCAATAAATCCAAGGCCAAACACTGGTGGAGAAATTGACGTGATCGTTTACTGGAAATCGAAAAGTATGGCTTACTGGTGATGATGTTAGGGGTGTCGTATCGGAGGAGACCGTCGCTGGACTCCTCGATCTTGCTCACCAGAGGGAGCTTGTGGAACAGCTGGTCCTGCAGACTCTGCTTCAGTCGAAGCCCTTCCTTGAAGAGGTTGTCCACTTCATGGAACGCCTTGAACTCGTTGCTCTCCGGGCAGAATCCGGCGACGAGCAACGGAACCAGGTTGTGGAGCACGGCCTTCCGCGCTCCCGCCGTCAACATCTCCACCTTCCCTTCCTCGAACCGGTCGTCGCGCGGCACGTACGTCGGCAGCGGATCCTCCACCCTGCTCTCTGTTTCTGGATCTGCAAACCAAAAGTACAGGAAAACAAGTGAATTGAGCTTTTGCCAATCAATGCAATCGCTTTCGGCCGACTCAGAATTCAACTGCTAACAACTCTTAGTACATCGCCGATATTGACATTTATGACCTGAGATTGTTGGAGGTCGCCCTGTCCTCAATCTTCTCGGGTACGGCCTCTTCTCGCCTCCAAGCGTGGGCCTCGCGAACTCGATTCCCTTATCGGGGTTGCCCAAATCGTTGTAGGTGTCGTAGTCGAACACTCGGTCGGTCAGCTTCCTCTGTCCTTTCCCGTCTCCGCGCAGCTCCTTGAGCTCCTGCTGCCGCAGCTCGCGCAACCCGACTGGAGTCTCCGACGGCAAATACGGCTGCGAAATCGAGTAAGATATCAGCATCTGTGATTAATTTGCAGAAAGCTTGCAACTTTGTAAGGGTTCGGTTGAGAATTCGAGACCGTGTTGCTGAAGAAGATGCGCTTGGTGGGGTGGATCCGTGTGGGTTGGACCCAGGAGTTGCAGGGGAAGTGAACGGGGCCGCAGGCGAAGCCCTCGACCACGACGCTCTCCAGGAAGAACTCACCGTGGTGCCAGTTGAGCACCGTGATCGCGCCGGCCTCGCCGAAGTCGGAGTCGACGGCGAACTCCGCCGTGTAGACCGCCTTCTCCGCCTTCGCCGCCGCCTTCTTCTCGGACCAGCCCCGGAGCTCCGCCCGGCTGCTCGCCTTCGGCTTTCCCGTTTCTGGCGTAAAAAAAAACAGATTTTTAGAGCTAATTCGCAGAAAAATAAGACCAAACGAATCGCAATCAACTCACTGAGATCAATCTTCGTGCTGATGAGCTCCAAGACGACGTGTTTACCCATCTTGTCCAATAAAGCATCAAACTGGCTCGCGACCGTCTCCTTAAGATCCTCCTTCTTCTTCCTCCTCACCGTCACTGCTGCGCGGACCTTAAACCTCACCGGTTTCTCCTCCACCTCCGCACTCACCGTCCTTTCTCTCAGAACCATCGTCGCCACCACTGAAGGCCTCACGGCTCCCCCAAGCCGGTAAATCCTCCGCCTCTCGACCTGGGAAAACCCGAACCTGCCCTGTTCGCTGGCGGCTCGCAACAGGGGCGATCTCGGAGATAGAAGAAGACTCCTCTGGGACAAAGAAGCCCCCAAATTCTCCATGGAAAGCGCCATTTCAAAGCTTTATCCTCTTCAAAATCTGAACTTTCCAAGAGGAAAACAATAATTGGACACGGAATTTGAAAAGGCAGTGGATTTGGTTCTTTACTTCTTTACTTCTTTACTGAACGGCCGATCAACTTATAGGGAGACGTAGGGGCGAAATCGTCATTACAGATCTCACGAGAAAATTCGCGCCCTTCACACGCATTTTGCGCGCGCATAAAATAAATAACGTACTCCAGTTCACACGCATTAATTAACACGGAATTTGATCCGTTAGAAATTTTTTTTTTTTAATTATAATATATTACATCTATAATTAATGTATAAATATGATATTATTAAAATATTTATATATATATATATATATATATATATATATATATATTCTATAATATCCTTATTATAATAACAATAACACATTAAACAAGGATTTTATTGTAAAAAAACCTACACACTGTGCATCCAAATCCCAATTGGCCCGGCTTAGTTTTCCGACTTATTTCGGTTCGATTGGTCATAATAAAAATCAAATCAGGCTCGGCTCCCATTGATTAATTAATTAAAGATATTGAAAAAAAATTAAATTAATATCATTAATATTAATTAGTTAAAAATGTTTTGCTAATTTATTAATGATACCTTGTCAATTAATTCATTATTGATTCCACTTCCCATTTATACCTTGTATTTATCTTTATTTCCTCATTAATTATCTATCATAATTTTATATGAGATTTTATTCTACCTTAAATATAATTCATTTTTAAATTGACATATTTCTTTTTTTTTATTATTACTCCGACTCACATTTTATTTTGCAATTAGTAATACTATTCTTATAAAACCTAACGAATTCTTTTCTCCTCAATATTTCTTAAAAATTCTAATAGTTCTCTAGTGTATTGTGCCATACTCGCAGAGAACGTCCTTCTCTTCCTTTGCCAATAATATTTTTCCTCGCTCTTTCTTTTTATTTCTCGAAAATAATATGAATTAAAGATTTTTTTTATCATAAAATACAAAGTTAAATGCATTTAAAAAAATAAATTTTTTAAAATTAAAATTAATAAAGTCTATTTAACATTCTAACTAAAAAGATTAAATAATTTAATAATTTTATTAATAAAAAATAAAATTATTATCAAAATATCGGTCAGAAAACTAAATTTTATATAAAAATTAATTTTTTTAAAAAATAATATTTAATTCTTTTTAATTACTAATTTTAAAAATATTTTTTTAAAATTATTATTTTCGGTCCCAAATCTAAATGAAAAATGTTAAAGAAAATTCAAAATATAATAAAAAAAATATTTTTTTATTTTTTTACCTAGGGCCCCAAGAAATCTTGAGACAGCCCTAAACCGAATCAATATTAAAAAGCAAAACTTGTTTCTCAATTGATTCTATTAAATCTCTTCACCAAATGTTGTTGAAAATGATCAAGCAAAAAGTAGTGATGAATGATTGAACATCAAAGACCCTCCCCCACCAGTCAATTGATTAAACTGTTCGAATTAGCGAAACATTTTAGTCGCGATCGAAAGGTGCATATATGTGAGATTAAAAATGGGTAATGTGCAAACAATTAGGAGGGCGGCATGGCATATGATGCCCCCTTTTCAACGTGTGATTAAATTTAAGATTTAGATTTAACTTGATTAAATCGATCGATTGAGTGTTGATAAGCGATCTACCGCGATCTAGATTCGCAAGATCTTGTATTGGTGAAAAATTCGAAGAATCGTATGTGGGAAAGATGTTGACGACTCCTCGTGGATTTTCCTTGTTCTATTTGAGGTATTGAGACGGTCAATTACGGAAGGAAGTTTGGATGACGTGGACCATTGCAGTGCTCCTATTCGTTTAATTTGGACGGAGATCCGCATTGCCGAGAATACACTATCACTCACATGTGGAGTATCCAAATATCATTTTAATAATAGAGAAAATTGCAAGTTCAACCCCCAATGTGCTCAATATTTTTGTTAAAGGGAGACCCGATTAAGAGAGCAATCTATCATGGTAATCATATTCTTCGGGAAGGGAATGAAACGACGACAGAAATAAAAAGAAACCAAAATAAACTTAAAGAAGGAAAAGGAAAAGCGAGTGGGGAAGGCTGCGGTGCTTCATGACATCTTACACACGACGTGATGAAGGAAGATGGAAAGATCATTCCGTCCATTTTTTAGTGAATAAAAAAATGAACTAATTTTATAAATGTTTAAAAATGACACGATGGTAAAAGTATTTATGGGACAAATAAAAGAGTTTGGCATTCAATCTAGAAGTCCATTAAATCGTCCATTTCAACATTAGTCATGCCAAAAAAAAAAAAAATTCATAGATGTTTCAGCTTTTAAAAAAAATAATATACAACCAACCTACCTTGGACTATAAAAATAAAATGCCACCACCGTCCTTTACTCCTTTTCTGCCACCGTCCTCGCCCAAGTTCAAACCGTTGGTGACTTGTATCACCTATCAAATCGAGAATATTGAATATTATATATATTTAATTTTTTTTTATTTCTAATTTTTAATATGTTAATTAAAAAAACGGCACTCGTGTTTCCATGCAAGCATGCAACAGATCAAGGACAACGTGGAGCACAAATTTAACACACAATGCACAGTGTGACCAAGAACACGACGATTACTACTGTTTTGGGTTTTAAAGTTTTAATGCTCGAAAGTGAGTCCTTGACGACGAACTACATTCCTAGCTAGGGCACAAAATAATTAACACATTTGGTTGAAGGTCGATTAATGGGACACCTTCCCAATTTATTGAACTAGGTTTATATTTCAAAAATGCTTGGATTAGGAAGGGGGAAAGGGACCTTGTAGTTGACATTGAAAGGGAATCAATGGAGCACAATGAGCCAACAAGGTGCTCCCTTCATCACCCTACCAACCGACCTATTCATCCTAATCGACTTCGGTTTTTACGATACCATTATTGTCTATACTGGGGGGAAATAAGAGATTGAAACTTCTTTTGAAAAAAAATGTATCATCTAGGAGAGGAAAAGGGGGGGAGTGAATATAGAATTTTTGGAGTTTGACTTTCGATTTTTGACTTTAGTGTATATGCATTATTCGACATTTTACCAACCCTAATATGTGAATTCACATATATATTTGACAAATTTTCCTGACAATCTATGAACATTTTGACAAGAATCGCCTATATTTGTCAACTTATCCCTTACCTCGATAGTAAATCTATCATTATGACAAAGATCTTCAGGGTTTGACTTTGCCCCTTGGCCCTTGTCAAAGTAAAACGGATATACAAAGTCAAACGCAAGAGCTAGCTGGAGGCAATGAAATCGATCAAACAACCAAATCTCCACCAAGCAGGCCGTTGACATTGCCTATGTCAACGGGAGAGTAATTAGTTAATTATAATAATAATTCAATATTTTTTAATCAACGAGTCCTTAATTAAGCTCGATCGATCACAATTGAAACATTTAATGGATCGGTTAGTTAACTACTGTTGGCCGACAAGAATATCATAAGCCTACGGATTGAAGTAGACGACTTGGCCTCGCTCCACGACGATACATCGATTATTGCTTGCATTCATGTTGGAGAAAGTAAACACGTTAGATAAATAAAAACCACAATTTTCAGATCCCTTCCAACCAAAAATATAATTTATTTTGCAATTAATCAAATATATATATATATATATATATATATATATATATATATATATATATATATAATTTTAACCCTTTAAATTTTGATAAAATTAAAAATGAAATTATATTAATATTTTTTTCTTTTTACACTGAAAATAATTTTAAGTTTTATTAATAATTTTTTTGATTATTTTTTATATAAAAATATGTATTTTCATGATTTTCTTTAGTCCTATATCTTAGAATTGGTAACATCACGAGCGGAGAAGTTTCTATAAATACCTTGGGCCGGCGACGTTAAAAGATTTCTTGGCCTTTTGGCTAAAATAAAATATAGTATCTACTCTTATCAATTCAATATCTAATATAAAAAATTAAATTAATTGTATATGAGGAAGAGCCCATTATAGTAGCTTGTTATTGTTAGTATTGGTGCAGGTTGCACTGATAATCAAGTTTTGATATATAACAAATAAGTTAAAGTTAGATGTATTTGTTGTCTACCCTTTTTACCAAGTATGCAGGACTGAAAGATAGGAACCTGACATCAGGTTGAAGCCCAATTAGGTCTGGAGGACCTAATAACTGGTACGAAGTCCAAATAAATCAAGGAGTGACTTGATATTTGGTAGGAAGTCTAGTTAGGTATGCGGGACCTGATAACTGGCTGAAATCTAGATGACACATCTGACAGGAAGACTTGGTGGGTCGAAGAGTCAAGTATATCTACAATAGTAAGTGAGGTAAGCACTGGAGGGGAGAATTTAGTGAGGGTAAGCCCCAATTAGGGGTTGTAGGCGCCAATCTAATTTAGAGTCATTTTGGAAGTCTAAGTTGAGTCCATGACTAGATTCTGATCTTGGGAAGACAAGATCTAATTAACAATCATTTTGTTCATTTTATACTGTGCTAACTTTGTGTTGGATGGTATTGTTACTAATACTTTGATATAGGGAAAAAGTTGGAAAACTCGGGTTCCATGCGCTCGGATTGCTTCCAGGTGCTTGGAGGTCCGAGCACCCGGAGTTGCTCTAGGCACCAAGAATGGGACGAACCCAATAAGCGCTAGGATGAGGTGGTGCACTCTGGTTGGTCAGCACGCGTCAGGATCCAGGCGCCTAGAAGTGGATAAAACTTTGTGGATGAAGTTTTGATGAGGTGCGGCCATGTCAGCAATTTAGGCGCTAAGAGAGCAGCTCTAAGCGCCCGGAATAGCCTATAAAAGTAGTTTCGACCAACAGCTTCAAATCATCAATTGCTACGACTTTTGTACTCACGCACTGCTTTGAAAAGGTTTCGAGGATATCAAAAAGTTGCTCCGACAACTAACAATTAAGTTTTCATTCTTTTATTGTCGGTATAATTTAATTACTGCATTGTACTTGATTTTGTAATAATTTTGTGATTATAGTGATTGCCCAACAAAACCACTCAGTGAGTGTGGGCCTTAAAGTAGGACTTATCGAAGGTTCTGAACAAAGTAAAAGAAACTTAAGTTAGTGGTTGTTTTATTTTTCGCTGCATATTCTCGTGATTTCAGAAAAAGCGACGGATGCTATTCAACCCCCCCTCTTCTAGAACCTTTTTTCTATTTTTATTTTTGAACCATTAGTCAGAATTAGTGTAATTACCTCTTCTGACAAATTTATCATATTATTATTATTATTATTATTATTATTTTATTTTTTTCTCAAAATTAGTGTAACACCATTCGAGCCATTCTTTATGTTTATTCTCCCTGCACTTCTTATCCCAAGATATAGTCTTGGAATATCTCATTGAAATTGCGTTGTGCAAGAAAAATTGTGAACAAAGAAATGCTTGGGCGAAATGTCAACGAACCACCACCATACGACCAAGAAGATTTCAACTACTGGAGGCGAGGAATGGGGTGATTCTTGGGAAGTAAAAATATTGACTATTTGTTGATATTAAAAAAGACTTCTCGGGACTCTGAGTTAAACAAAAAAGTAATTGAGTTAATTTGTATTATTTTACTGAACAATGTATTATGCATATTGGAAAAGTCCGAGAATACATACAAACTTTGAACTCAGTTGATCAAGCTTCACGAGCAACTGTTGAAGCTTGAGGATCAAGTTAAAAGTAAATCTAGATTCGAGTCCAACCCAATGGAGAAACCTATTGAATTAAGGGTTACGTTCAATATTAGTACAATTTACTAAAACATTCATGTCAGTATAGAATTAAATAATGTACATGATAATTTAAATAATTATAAAATTACTCCTAGTATGATGCATGATAATCTAGATGCATATATCGAAATTATTAAAAATTTAATTGATAATTCAGAAAATGAAATTATTAATTCTAAAAATTTAATTAATTCAAAAAATTTAATTCATTTGGAAAATTCTGATTTAATTAGTTCGACAAATTCAAAGTTAAATAAATTGGATGATAAAAATCTTAAAAAATTAGAAATAATTAATAATTCAAACATTAAAATAAATTTAAATTTAAAAATGACAAAATAGATATATATAAAATTAATAAATACCTTAATAAAATATTTGATAATTTAGATATAGTGAATCTAGAAATTTCTATTCAAAACTAATAATAATTTAATTAATACAAATTTAAATCTTAAAGATAATAAACTTAAAAACAAAGAAAATATAAATATAAAGATAAATTCAAATAATTCGAAATTAAAAACTAATAAAAACTTAAATATTAAAGATAAATCTTAAAAAAATAATTCAAAGAATTTAACAAATTTAAAATTTAAAAACTTAAATATTAAAGATAAACCTTTAAAAAAGATAATTTAAATAAATTAAAAATTAAAAATTAAAAATTAATAAAAACTAAAATATTAAATATAATTTTTAAATAAAGATAAAAACTTAATTAAGCTTATTTAAACAAATATTCTATGATATAGAGGGAGACATCAAATTAGTTGGCAACTCTAAAATATAGTTACCCATTTGAGTAATTAGGATTAAATTAGAAAGATAATTTGATTCTTGTCCAACCTAATATCAGGATGGAGCGAGATGACAGTGTTGGACCGTGTTGGCCGACTAAAAGGGGGGTTAAATAGCTCTGTAAAAATAAAAAGTAACCCTTCTCGATCTTTCAAATAAACACTTGCATAAATAAAGTAAACAAATAAAACAAGAAAGAAGAGGCAAAGGGGTTTTACTTGGTTACAACTGGGGAAGTTGTTAATCCAAGGAAGTTGAAGCGCACTAACTATCTCCTTTAGGCGGAGAAACCTCTTACAGCATTTAAGTACAGAAAATAAAGAAGCTAAACTACAAATTAAGTGCACAAGTATTGGAAATGCTAATTGCTTGTCTGTTGTCTAGCTTCTGGACCAAAGCTATATTTATAGCCTTAGTCGGGACGCCTGGAAGGGTTCCATGCGCCTGGGAGGGGATAAAACTTTATCCCCGACGCAACAGTCAATGTCCATGTCATTCTGGATAGAATCAGCATTCCGGGCGCTCTAAACTGTTCCGGGCGTCCTGGACTCTTACGGGCGCCCCGGACTATTCCGGGCACCCCAGACTGTTCCGGGCACCCCAGACTGTTCCGGGCACCCTGGGTGGGGAAAGTCAGCCTCGTTGACTTTTTCAACCGGGGTCTTCGGCTCCGTTCGCCTCGGTTCAGGTCTTCCGCTCGCTTGAGTGATCTCGGCCATCCGGAATAGGGCTCACCCGAACCCAACTTCCGTCCTTCTCGAGCAGGCTTCCGCTCTAGCCTCTCATCTCTCGGAATCGTCGCGTGGTTCCTTCTAGTCCACCAGCGTACTCATCCGCAGCTCTTTGTCCCTTGGACGCACAGAGCTCGTCGGCTCTCTCTCATGCCGACCTTCTCGCTAGCTACGTCTCTTGCTCCCCGAGCAATCTTTCACCCCGGCTTCTCGTCCCTCGGAACCAGCGCACGCTTCCTTCTCATCCGTCGGGGTACTCTTCCGCGGCACCTCATCCCTCGGACACACCAAACCCGTCGGCTCTCTCCCCGTGCCATCTTTCTCGCTAGCCACGTCTTCCGCTCGACTTCCTGTGCTTCTAAGTTCCTGCACACTTAGACACAGGGTTAAAATACGACAGGACCTAACTTAACTTGTTGATCACATCAAAACAACCTTGGGGTTCCAACAATCTCCCCCTTTTTGATGTGAGCAATTCAAGTTAAGCTAGGGTAACTAGCATAAATTAAAAGTAATTAAATTTTACAATGAAAGTGTAAAAAGATAAAATTTTTAATTTTGATGCTCCCCCTAGACTTAATATTACCTTCTCCCTTTTGATCACATAAAAAATGGGGTTCCAAGAAAAAATTTAAGGGTTAATCCTTTGAAATAAGCAAAGTATATTTATATGAAATACTTTGAAAGATAGAAACCAAAAGAATTTTCTGATAGTTTTTTTTTTAATTCAATTTTTGAGACCTAAAAAAAAGAGCATGCATTTTCAAGATTTATCACAAATTGCATTTTAGATAAGCAAACAAAAAAATTTTAAATTAAAAAAAGAAAATCCTTTGTAGGGATAACTCAAACGGTTGGGATTTTCGAGCCGCAAAAATCGCTTTTTGCATTGCAGAAACCCCGAAGTCCCATGCCACCGGATCCGTGCGAAGATTAAAATTTCGTGTACTTGTTTTCTAACCTAGATCTACACTAGATCTACATGTTAAGGAGTTTATACCTTTGATGCGAAGCCCTTCGCATATCCCGCTCGTCCAAAGTTCGCCGGATCTCAAGGGTGTCAAGTGAACACCCCTCTATGTGTATCCACACGAACAAAAGGTGGAGAAGAAACCTTAGAGTGTGCTAGCACCCTTGAAGGTTTCAGCCAAGGTGGAGGAGAGGGAGAGCAAGAAGAGAGGAGGAAGAAGATGGAGTTACAAAACAAAATGAAACTCACAACCATTGAATTGTGGCCGACCACTTTATGAGGAGTTTTAAACTCCATGGAATTCCAAGAGTCACAACTCTTGATTTCCCTCATGAGGTGGCATACACATAAACCAACCTTAATGATGTGGAACATCATTATTGGCCCACCTAATGCCAACTTACAAATGAGGTGGCAATGGTCAAGTCAAATTTGACCTTTCATCTTCCCTCTCAAGTCAAGTCAAACTTGACCACTTCTCTCCCATGGTTGATCAAATCTAACCATTGGTTCAAGTCAATTTTAATTTAATGAATCTCTATTCATTAAATTAAATTGACTCAATGAATCCAAGTCCAAATTAGACTCATTTAACACATGAACTAAATTGAGTCCAACTCAATTAGTTTAATTTGGATTACTCTTAATCCAATTTGGTTCATCACATGAACCTAATCCTCTTGGTTCATCATATGAACCTATTCTCCATCTAATTTCCCTTTGTGTGTGACCCTATAGGTTCTTGTAACGTTGGCAATGCTCCTAAACCCATTTAGAAGCATAAGTAATGAGCGGTATCTAGCAACACATCATTACTACCCAAGTTACAAGAATATTGAGATCCAACATCACCTTGTGACTACTAATTGTGACTCTTCACAATATATGACAAGTGTCCTTCTATCCTTGACATCTAGGTTGATCAATTTGAGGCATAGATGGTGTCATCCTCTGATCAATCTAAATCTTGAACTCCAAGTAGATTCACTATATTCAAATGAGCTCAATATCTCATATTGACTCATTTGGGCATGACCATGCACTTAGTGGTCTCACTCTATCAAGAATAACGATGTCACTCCCGTTATATAGGAGGGATAAATCCCATCTACATCACTCACATCCCTCTGCATAATTTGTTACATACCCAATAATCGCCTTTATAGTCCACCCAGTTATGGGTGACGTTTGACGAAGTTAAAGTATGTAACTCCTTATGTAGGGAACCATGTTGACTTCAGGTTCAAGGACTAATAGTCATACTAATAGCCATATGAGAAAGTATATGACACTCAACTAACACAAACTAAATTTGTCATGGTTTAACAATTTACAAAAAGAATAATATTAGCTTATTTTTATTTAAACAAAATTCATTCTTAAGTTATTGTCATTTCTTTAATATCATTATGATATCTAAATTTCCATTTTAGTCTACCATAATTTCTCAAATCACTTTTTTTTTTTTCAAATTTGAAGCAGAAAATATTTTGCATGCAAAAAATTATATTCTTTCCTTTATCATGTTATATTCTATTGTTAGTTTATTGAGATTCTTTAATCGACAAGTTGTTGCTTGAGTTTTTTTTAACTCACTATTCTTAGTAAATTTTTTTAGATTTTAATTCACAAAATTCTTTCAACAAGATAATTTCTAATCTACAAAAATCTTTCAACAACGTTTCTAATTCATAAAAATCTTCTAGCAACGTTTTGATTGACTTAATTAATTGGTCAGGAGGTGAAGACCATACCTGACTTACCTTGTCGGCTTTTGATTCTCCCCCTGTTGAGTTGTTTTCTTCCAAAGACTCTCCCCCTTCAGCGATTCTCATCTGGGATGAGCTTTCTGTGTCCTCGGGATGAAATTCGACTGTTAGGGCTATCCCGACAGTTTCCTCGATCTCGGACTCTTCTGACTGTGATTGGTGTCCATTAAGGAGTTGGATTTGACCTCAACTGGTTCTTCGTAGAGCTTCAAGAATTTTTCTCAAAGTTCTTTTACGCTTTTGTATTTTCTTACTCTGTCGAGATCCTTGGCAGGTAGTACGCTCAAAAGAGTGGACTCAGCCTTACCATTTGCCATAACCTCGTTACGTTGCTCGTCAGTCCACTGATGCTCCTCAAGTTCTTCTCCTTCTTTACTTTTGAGCATTTCAAAACCATATTTCATTGTTAGACACATATTAAACTCAGTTTTAAAATAAACCTGCATTCGTCACTTCCAAAAAGCGAACTCCCCCTCGAAAGTTGGTGGGTAGATGTTAGCTTCGACCATCTCATTGTTTCAGTCGATGGTTAGTCCTTCTGATGCGTCCTTGCTCTAATACCACTTGTTGGACCACGTTGGCCGACTAGAAGGGGGGTTGAATAGTCTTATAAAAATAAAAAGCAACCCTTCTCGATCTTTCAAATAAACACTTGCATAAATAAAGTAAACAAATAAAACAGGAAAGAAGAGGCAAAGGAGTTTTATATGTTATAATCGGGGAGATTGTTAATCCATGGAAGTTGAAGTACACTAACTATCTTCTTTAGGTGGAGAAACCTCTTACAACATTTAAGCACAGAAAATAAAGAAGCTAAACTACAAATTAAGTGCACAAGTGTTGGAAATGCTAATTGCTTGTTTGTTGTCTAGCTTCTGGACCAAGGTTGTATTTATAGCCTTGGTCGGGGTGCTTGGAAGGGTTCTAGGCACCTAGGAGGGGATAAAATATTATCCTCGACGCAATGGTAAGTTTCCACGTCATTCTGGATAGAATCAGCATTCCAGGCGCCCAGGATGGTTCCGGGCGCCCCGGACTGTTTCGGGCGCCCCTGGTGGGGAAAGTCAACCTTGTTGACTTTTTCAGCCCGGGTCTTCTGCTCTGCCTCCGTTCGCCTCGGTCCGGGTCTTTCGCTCGCTTGGGTGATCTCGGCCATCCAGAATAGGGCTCACCCAAACCCAACTTCCGGCCTTCTCGAGCAGGCTTCCATTCCAGCTTTTCATCCCTCGGAATCGTTGCGTGCTTCCTTCTCGTCCACCAACATACTCATCCGTAGCTCTTCGTCCCTCGAACGCACATCGCCCGTCGGCTCTCTCTCGTGCCGACCTTCTTGCTAGCTGCGTCTCTTGCTCCCTGATCAATCTATCGCTCTGACTTCTCGTCCCTCGGAACCAGCGCACGCTTCCTTCTCGTTCGCCGGGTACTCTTCCGCGGCACCTCGCCCGTCGAACGCACTGAGCCCGTCGGCTCTCTCCCCGTGTCGTCCTTCTCGCTAGCCACATCTTCCGCTCGACTTCCTGTGCTCCTAAGTTCCTGCACACTTAGACACAGGATTAAAATATGACAGGACCTAACTTAACTTGTTGATCACATCAAAATAACCTTGGGGTTCCAACAATCTCCTCCTTTTTGATGTGAGCAATCCAAGTTAAGTTAGGGTAACTAACATAAATTAAAAGTAATTAAATTTTGCAATGAAATTGCAAACAGATAAAAATTTTAATTTTGATTCTCCCCTAGACTTAATATTACCTTCTCCCCCTTTGATCACATAAAAAATGGGATTCCAAGAAAAAAATCTAAAGGTTAATACTTTGAAATAAGCAAAGTATATTTATATGAAATACTTTGAAAGATAGAAAAAAAAAATTTTCTTATAGTTTTTTTTTAATTCAATTTTTGAGATCTAAAAAAAAAGAGCATGCATTTTCAAGATTTATCACAAATTGCATTTTAGATAAGCAAACAAAAAAAATTTAAATTAAAAAAAGAAAATCCTTCATAGGGATAACTCAAATAAATTTTTTCATGGTTTAACAATTTACAAAAAGAATAATACTAGCTTATTTTTATTTAAACAAAATTCGTTCTTAAGTTATTGCCATTTCTAAAATATCATTATGATATCTAAATTTCCATTTTAGTCTATCATAATTTCTCAAATCACAATTTTTCAAATTTGAAGCAAAAAATATTGAGCATGAAGAAAATTGTATTCTTTCCTTTATCATGTTATTTTCTATTGTTAGTTTGTCAAGATTCTTTAATCGACAAGCTGTTGCTTGAGTTTCTTTTAACTCACTATTCTTTGTAAATAATTTTTTATATTTTAATTCACAAAATTCTTTCGACAAGATAATTTCTAATCTACAAAAATCTTTCGACAATGTTTCTAATTCGCAAAAATCTTTCGACAACGTTTTGATTGACTTAATTAATTGGTCGGGAGGTGAAGACCATACCTGACTTACCTTGTCGGCTTTTGATTCTCCCCTTGTTGAGTTGTTTTCTTCTGAAGATTCTCCCCCTCCATCAATGCTCATCTGGGATGAGCTTTCTGTTGGATCGAGAAGCGCTAGAGGGGGGGGGGGGGGGGGGGAATAGCGCTTGTGGCTTTCACACATTTCAGATTCAAAAATCGACAAGAGTAAAACAGCGGAATAAAAACAAGACACAAAGAAACCAAGATTTACTTGGATCGGAGACTTGGACGACTCCTACTCCAAGGCCCATGCTCCTTGAGCATTTACTTTGGGCAACAACTAATATAGCACAAAAGTTACAATTGAATATTACAATAAGTGCAATAAAAGCTATGCCAATAACAAAATGGAAATTTAGAAGTTCTGGGTCGTCGGGGACTTGTCGTAGCTTAGCCGGGTCATTTCTTGAGCAGCACATGAAGGATAAATAGCTTTGGAATTGATTATCTAAGCTGCTAGTCAAATACCCCATATAAAGGCTGTTAGAGGTGCCTCAAAGCCCCTTGAGGGCACCTCCAACGAGCCGAGTCAGCCGTGCGGATAAACGCTGAAGAAGTCATCGCTGATCCTTTTGAAGGCGCCTTCATAAGCCTTGAAGGCGCCTCCAACCTACTATCCGAGTCACCTCAAGCCACCATGAGGGCGCCTCCAACTCCATTGCACGCAACCTCTACTCCTTTTCACCCGAGGTGCCTCAAGCTCCATGAGGGTGCCTCGGGTACTGTTCATCCGAGGCTAATCTTGCTCCTTTGTCCCTGAAAAATATGTTAACCCACAAACCAACCACATATCCTGCAAAACAAAGTTAGGACACACAATAAACATAATAACATGAAAGTTTGACAATCACGGGCTGTCCGGTTCTGATTTCGAATTTTTGATCGGAAACCTTAGGTCGAACCGACACCTACTGTTCCCCCTTTCGGGGAACGCCTCCTCACCTACTCCACTCAGGAGAGCATACCTGATGCCAGTCCGGTTCTCCAGATCGACTAGACTTTTTCACCTAGGGTTACCACCCCCTAGGACCTAGGGTTACCACCCCCTAGAGGTTTTCGCCACTTAGGGTTACCTCCCCCTAGGACCTAAGGTTACCCCCCTTAGGATTTCTACCACCTAGGGTTACCACCCCCTAGGACCTAAAGTTGCCGCCCCTTAGGGGTTTTCTCCACCTTGGGTTACCACCCCCTAGGACATAAGGTTACCGTCCCTTAGGGTTTTCCAGTACCACCTAGGGTTACCACCCCCTAGGACCAAGAGTTACCACCCCCTAGGGTTTTCCACCTGCCTAACCGCAGTTAGGTCTTTCCTGAAAAACCTCATTCACACATGTTAGATAGCAAAACAACTTAACTTTGAATTCCTTTGCCATTATCAAAACTTGGGTTCGATCATGGGATGCTTCCCGCACTAACAATTTCTCCCTGTTTGATTATGGCAACTAAAATTCAAAGTTAAGAAAAAAGTCACAATAAAGAAGTGATGTAAAGATAACAATGCAAGCATAACTGAAAAATAGTGCAATCATAAATTTAATATAACACCCCCCTTAATAAAAGCACCCCTTAATGAAAACTCCCCCCTTAATAAAAGCTCCTTAAAATTTTATTTTGAATTTTCTCATACTCTCCCCCTTTGCCATACATCAAAACAAGCAAGATAGTAAGGAAAATTAGAAAAGTGATCAATGACCTTAGCTAAGAATAACTTCTTTTTTTTTTAAGAGATCTTTTTAGAACGTTTAAAATAGAGAATTAGACATATTTTGATAACCACTTAGCTTTTTAGAATAAATTTCCTTATAATACTTTTAGCTAAGTGAACTCAAGGGTTTTTAACAGACTTTAAATTTTGAAAAGCCTTGAAAAGTACTTAGATAAATTCGAAAGGATTTTGCAAAATATTTAGTTAAGATTAAAAAGGCTTTTGAAAAATACTTAGCCAAATTTGAAGTACGTAGCCAAATTTGAAAACTTTTTAAAAAGTACTTAGCCAATTTTGGAAAACTTTTTGAGAGGTACTTAGACAATTTTGAAAAAAACTTTTTGAAGAGTACTTAGTCAGTTTTTAAAGAAGGGAGTTTGATAGGAACTACCACACTTAGCTTAAATAGGAAATTTTCTTGTAGGAAAAATTAATTTTCGAAATAAATTTAGTTAAGGGAAAGTTTTGATTTGAAAAGTAACTTAGCTAAAGGTTTGTGAAAAATAGATGATAAAACTTTAAGGTTTAAAATAAACTTCTAGAAAATAACTCTTTTAGGGTTAAAGTTGATTTAACTTTAAATTTTATCACCACTTGAAATAATTTTAGCTAAGGCCACCCTCACAAAAAACATTCAAAAAGTCCTATAGTCCAAGCATGAGTAACTTAATATTCTTGGCCACATGTCTAACCATTTGTTACTAGCTGTTTACCTAGAGGGCAACAATTTTCACTTGGTTAGTCAAGTTAAGTTAGTGATCCAGTTATATTTGACTAAGTCTGGATAACTTAACTTGATTAATGTAAGTTAGGTATTTATGGGCCAGACTTATGTCGATGCATAGACATAAGCATATTGAAGTACAGGCAATACCATATGCATCTCACACCATTCTAAGTATTTTAAAACACAAGCAAGTTAACCCTAAGGTGCTTGTGAGATGCTCTGGTTGAAACTAGGGGTACATGATTTTTAGGGGGTAAAATCCTAGGCTAAACCAAATTTTTGAAAACACTAACAAAAGTTGAAATTTTTGAAAAATATTTTTCCTAGGATTTTAAAACCAAAATAGATAACAGACTAATTTTAGTATAAGTAGAAATAAGTGCTAAACATAACAACAAGCCAAAAGATAGTCATCTATACATGAAGTAAGTATAGATATAATCAGTACAATGCAAAGAGGATCAAATCGGAGGGTCGTCAGTTGAAGGAGGTGATGGAGGCCGCTCGGGTATATGCAACGCTCGATGAATCTCCTCCCGGAGAGAAGTAACCTCGGTTCATAGTGTACGGAAGCCGTCCAAGACCAACTGATGTGTCAGCACAGAGGATCACTCGAGACGAGCGAGTCTGTCCTCAATGGATAAGGAAGTGGAAGGCTGAGCTAACGTCGAAGGCTAGGATGGATCGATAGGCTCTCCAAATATCTGATCATGAGTAAACTCAAATAACTCCTCTCGTCCCTCAGGTGGCTGAAAGAACTCATCTGGGGCTAGGCCAAATCCCTTGACTGGAACAACTGGCTCAGCCTCAACTGGATTGGCTGGCGGCGGTCCACCTCTCTCGGAGAAAATCCTTTCCACCAACTCTGGTGGAATAGGACAAATCATCAACCCTCTTGAGGTTGTTGTAAAACTGGGCACATAAATCTTGGTTTACTGCATTACTGCAGTAAACCAATCTATCAAGCTGATAGTGCTCTATCATCTGAATGACGGGCTGGCAATAACTAGTGAAAAATGGCCTACTTAAATACCTACATTTAATTACAGAGTCTGAATGCTCAATGAAACTAAGCCTATGTTGCTCTGTGGGGAATCTAGCATCAGCAGAGGGGGCAGTGCCCTAAGTGGACACAACATTGCGTCTTTTCCTAATTTTAACCAAATACACATAAAATATCAAGACAAGCACAACACACATGTATAAAATGATTTAAAATGGATTAGAGTATACCTAGGAGGCATTGTTAGGTTTAGGTGAGGGAAACTTGGGTTGAAGGCGCCTTGGAAGGGAGAAATCGTCGTGGATTCGAGTGGAAACCGTGAGAAGAAGACGAACAGAATCTATTATGTTCGTGGCAAAAAGTTGATGTTGAGGGCGCCTTCAACGAGCTTGAAGGCACCTTGGAGGTGTTGTTTGAGGCGCCTCGGTGATGATCCGAGGCGTCCTATGATGGATCGGCGGGAGTTTTCCCGCCTTTCTCGAGGGCGCCCCCTTGTGTGGGAGGCGCTTGAGGTTTGGAAAAAAATTGCTAAACTTTTTTTTTTAAAGTTTTTTAAAGGATTTTTAAAATAAGTGTTTAAAGGATTTTTTCAATAAGTTTTTAAATAAGTTTTTTAAAAATATTTTTAGATAAGTTTTAAAAAGATTTTTAAATAAGTTTTAAAAGATTTTTAAATCAGTTTTTAAAATATTTTTAAATAAGTTTTAAAAATATTTTTCAATAAGTTTTAAAAAGATTTTTCAATAAGTTAAAAAAAAAATTTAAATAAGTTTTAAAAAGATTTTTTAAATAAATTTTAAAAGATTTTTAAATAAGTTTTTAAAAAAAATTTAAATAAGTTTTTAAAAGATTTTTAAATAAGTTTTAAAAGATTTTTAAATAAGTTTGAAAATATTTTTTAAATAAGTTTGAAAAGATTTTTAAATAAGTTTTAAAAACAAAATTTATATAAGTTTTTAAAAGATTTTAAATAAGTTTTAAAAATATTTTTAAATAAGTTTTTAAAAGATTTTTAAATCAGTTTAAAAAGATTTTTAAATAAGTTTTAAAAGATTTTTAAATAAGTTTTTAAAAAATTTTAAATAAGTTTTAAAAAGATTTTTTAAATAAGTTAAATAAGTTTGAAAATGTTGATTAATTCGATTAAGTTAATTAAGTTTATTTAGTTAAAATTTATTAAGTTTAACCTAGATCCATCTCACCCGATTCTACGTTATCAACCAGGGAATCTTAAGTAGTTTTGTGAGACGGTTATCTTTGTTTTGGATTATTTCTAAGGATTAATTTACATTTGAGTTAAACTTAGGTTTTCTAATTGGTTAATTAAATACACATTTCAAAGATTGGCTCCCAGACTGTAGTGAGGCACTAGGCCTTCTTAGGTATGGGATCATCCACCACTTCTAGACAAAGCCTTTCAAAGAAAATATATGTTTAATTTCCCTTTTGAAACCCCTAGGTTTAACTAAACAAGTATAGATTATGCCTAGGTCCTTAAACTATCCTAATATGAACATCCTGATTAAAAAAAAGGAAATAAACAAGCATCAAGTAATTTTTATCTATTTATTAAGATAGTTTTTCTATTGGCTCCCCCTGGATCATAGCCTCGATATGGTCTATCAAGGTAAATAGATAAAACCCTAAACCCTAAACCCTAAACCCCCAACTTGATTAACCAAGTTGGACTTAGGTATCCATGCTTGGACTATCTTTCTATTCGGTCTGTTAACAAGCGATAAATACGACCGATATTTCTTTTTGGTTTTAAATCATAGTCCGGATCGATTGTACACTACTTTCTGATTTCCAAGAATCAAGTCAAGATTCTTGGAACCCAGTGTAAACCATTCCAATGTAACCTTCAAATCTTTGACTTGACTTTTCAGGCTGGAATTCTCTTCCTCAAGCTTTTGGACTTGAGTTGAGGTTCCAGTCTGAAATGGGTCAGTCAAGGATTCAGGGTTAGTCACTTCTTTAAGGGATGTTACTTTCTTTAGAAATGACTTGATCCGAATATTAGACTTAGCTAGTTTACGCATTAAATAATTTATTAAATTATACAAATGAAATGTACTTACAAAGGGGTTTGGCCCTTCGGAAATGGATATAGATCCATGGCTTCTCTTAGACTCAGCTTCCGATTCGTCCTCGCTTTCGGATTCGTTGATTTGGTCTTGGGATGTCATTGCGAGGAAACTTGTCTGTTCGAGTTCTTCACTATCGGACTCTTCCGAAGAAGACTCGTCCCAAGTCACTTTCAGGGCCTTCTTTCTTCTGGGTTTCTTCGCGTCTTTCTGGTTCAGACAGTTGGCCTTGATGTGCCCCTTTTGGTTGCATCCGTAGCATGTCACCTCGAACTTCACCTTTGGTTGGGCCTCCTTGGATTGGATCAACTTTCTAACATCCTTTTTGTTGAAGCCCTTCTTCTTTCTGTAGATCTTCCTCACCAGGTTGACAAGTTCGGTCGTGAACTCGTCGTCGTCGTCGTTCGAATCTGGTTCTTCTTCTGATTTTGGTTCGGTTCTGCGCCTTCTACTTGTACCTGCAACCAAAGCTACACCCTTCTCAGTTGGGCGTGCATTAGCCTGCTCATGCAATTCAAACTCAGAAAAAAGTCCATCTAACTTTATTGACGAGAGATCCTTGGATACCTTGTAAGCATCTATGGATGGCCACAGAGTGTTCCTAGGAAAGGCGTTGAGTGCATACCTTATAATATCCCTGTTCTCCATCCTTTGACTGATTGCATGGAGTCCGTTCAATAGGTCTTGTATGCGGGCGTGCAGTTGGCTTGCCGTTTCATTTTCCTATAATTTAATGTTATACAGTTTATTTAAAATAAGGTCTCTCTTGCTTACCTTTGTGTCTGATGTACCCTCATGTAATTCGATCAGCTTTTGTCACAACTCCTTTGCACTTGAGAAAGGTCCTACTCTGTTGAGTTCCTCCTTTGTCAGACCACACTGGAGGGTGTAGGTTGCTTTGGCATTAGCTTCTACCTTCTTGATTAGGGCTGCATCCCAGTTCTCGCAAGGTAGTGGCTTGCCGGCGCCGTCAGTTGGTAATTCCAGCCCGATTTTAATGATCATCCAAACTTCAAAGTGAGTCTGGAGATACGCCTCCATCCGACCCTTCTATTAACTGAAGTCATCTCCAGTGAAGAGCGGTGGGTGGGCGGTGCTATATCCTTCTTGGAGAGCCATTAAAGATCTTACACGAAAAACGAACAGAAAATGAGTCCCAGGACTTGATCCTAGATTAGTAGTGCGGTTTAAAAATAGAAATGAAATACGATCTCGAGTGGTGTTGCACCTACTTCGAGAGACGAATCTGATTACGAAAAACTAGATCAGAAGACGACAAGAATACTGATTCTGATCGACTCCGAAAAGATGAAAAACACCATAAAAAAGTGCTTGACTGGTGGTTGCACCAAGTCGAAGCGCCCCAGCTCTGATACCAATTGTTGGATCGAGAAGCGCTAGAGTGGGGGGGGGGGGGTGAATAGCGCTCGTGGCTTTCACTCGTTTCAGATTCAAAAATCAACAAGAGTAAAGCAGCGGAATACAAATAAGACACAAAGACACCAAGATTTACTTGGTTCGGAGCCTTGGGTGACTCCTACTCCAAGGCCCATGCTCCTTGAGTGTTTATTTTGGGCAACAACTAATATAGAGCAAAAGTTACAATTGAATATTACAATAAGTACAATAAAAGCTATAGCGACAACAAAATGGAAATTTAGAAGTTCCGGGTCGTCGGGGACTTGTCGTAGCTTAGTCGGGTTGTTTCTTGAGTAGCACACGAAGGATGAATAGCTTTGGAATTGATTATCCGAGCTGCTGGTTGAATACCCCATACAAAGGCTATTGGAGGCGCCTCAAATCCCCTTGAGGGCGCCTCCAACGAGTAGAGTCAGCCGCGCGGATAAACGTTGAAGAAGTCCTCGCTGATCCTTTTGAAGGCGCCTCCTTAAGCCTTGAAGGCGCCTCCAACCTGCTGTCTGAGGTGCCTCAAGCCACCATGAGGGCACCTCCAGGTCCACTGCGCGTAACCTCTGTAATGACCCAAATTTCCTCATTTTAAGCGAAAAAAGTAATTCAAAAATATTTTTAAATGCTATAAAAAAATTCTAGAGATTTTTAGAAATTTTTAGAGTATTTTTATGTAATTTTTGGAGTTCGTTTGGTATTTTTACCAAGAGAAAGAAGTTAAAAAAAAAAAGAAAAAAAAGTGTTGAAGCCGGGTTTTGAACCCAAGACCTTGGACCCAAACCAAGTTTTAACCGAACTCAGCCAACCAACCGGTCTGCGAGAGTTTTGTTAATCAAGTATGGAGTGAAATATATTTAAGCTATAGTTGGAACGTTTAAAATAAAAGGGGAATAAAAGTGCGCGGCTGAGGGATCGAAGCCGAGACCTTTGACCCGAGCAAAACCCGCTTGACCAGCTGTGCTGGCGGCCGGTGTTAATTAAGGAAAGGGATGAATAATACTTAAGCAGTAGTTAGATAATAAAATACCTAAGTTAAGAGAGGACTTAAGTTTCTCCCATGACCTAAAACTCCCGAACCCCTCTCCTCATCTCTCGTGAACGGCGACGGCGACGGCGACTCCACTGTTCGGGCAGAGAAGGCGACAGAGCTAGGCCTTTTTCTGGCCGGTCTTCACCCAACCGTGACCACCTCGACGAGGGGAACTCGGGAACACCAAGAAGCTGCCGAGATTGAAGCTTCTCCGAAACCCTAGGACCTCTTCTCGGTTGTAAGTCCAAGAAAACGAAGGTGAGTTGCTACTCACCTGCAGTAGGATAGCTCCGAGGTTTATTTCTTGTTATTTTCCTTGTTTCTGAAGCTTTGCGTGAAACCTTAGAGCTTAAAGAATCTGCAATAGGGATTTAGTCTTCCTTTTGGTTTCGGATCATGCTGCACAGTTTTGCGGTTTCTTTTTATTTCTGTGGAACCAAGCTTAAAGAATCCTGTACAGAATTTGTTGCTTGTGAAGCTTGCTGCCGTGAGTCTTATAAAGAAAATAAAGGGATGTTTCATGTACAGAATTAGGATAGCTAGAGGTTTAAGAGCAGCATGCGTTCCTTGCTTTCTTTCTCTTATTTCAGTTGAGTTTTTCTTTCATTGGATATGGACAGGGTCTTCCTGGATGTTGTCCATCAGATTTGTTTCATTCTTTACCATCCACAGCATGTTCTTGTGTTGGTTTGTGTTGGAGCCGAATTCATGTTTGCTAGGGATCTAATTCTTTTGTTTCGGATCATGTTGCACCGAATCTGTATGTTGGAGGGTTAAGGGTAGATTCAAGATTCTTTTTCCTTCTTCCTTGCATATCCACTGTAACAAGTTTAGAGACCTTGTTTTCTGCCGTGTAGAATTTAGCGCTGAGCAACTTGGGAGTCCATTTATCCAGCAAAAGTTAGACACTTGTAGTATCTACGAGGAGAAGACATCGGTTTTCATTGAAGTACTTCTACATGCTTCTTCATTAATGACTGATTTAATGGGAATTATGTTATTCAGAAGATACAAAACAACTAGCAAACTCGCCTCTAACTGCTTCTCTGATTTCCATTTCAGAAATTCTTAGTGTGCAAGTATTTTCAAGACACCACCTGTTTGACAATGCTTTCTCATTTGTTGAACAGAGGAAAGATAACAAACAACTACCAAACTAATAAGCTTGTTGTCAATGTCTTAGCTTAGATTCTTCAGATGTATGGCTGTTGCAATATCCATAAGATGGTTTCGGACAAGGAATTTAATAAATCTATATGTAGAAGCAGATGGGTGAAACTATCCCTATTATGCTTCTTTGCATTGCAGGTTTTTATCGAATAAAATGTGTCGAGAATTCTCATTCAACTCAAATTTCTGAATATATTCAAAGAGTTTAAAGGTGATTTTTCATTGGGTCTTTGCCTCTTGTGTTGACGGAAAAATGCCGAACAGATCCAAAGGAATGAGAATGGGTGTGGTTAAGTGGTAGGTAGATGATTCCATTGTTCCATTATGATGCTTAGAGGTTTTAATTTGTTCCCTTATGATACTTGGATGTTTTCATTAATTTCTTATGATATATCGATAGTAAATACATTGGTTGAAGTTTAACGTTGGGTCCTTTATGAAGACAGTATAGGACTATGCATGTTACTTGTAATCTTCGATATCCTTACTAGTGCCCTTTTGTTCCTTATTGTTTCCTTGCCGTGGGACAGAACAGGGGAAAAGATTTTGGTTTCAGGTTGTTTCTTTTAAGCACTAAAATTGTCACAGACTAAGGTTTGTAGCGATTATGACATATTTTCTAGCAACCCAAACTGAGATGCTTTAGATTTAGATTAAGATTTGGACAGTAGCAAATCTGAACTTCCGAAGTCGATGAAACTATAATTGTCATTTCAGATTACTTGTATTAACAATTGATCCGAAGTTTGTTAATTGTAATATTTTCTTTAAGCACTATTAGATGATATTTGTTGTCTTTGAGTTTAAGATAGCGCTACTCACCTGCATATTGTGACATGTCGTATTGTGTTGCAAGTTGTTGATTATGAGGAATAAACGACAATTAATAAAGAAATGAATTGTTTAGTTAGACATATGGTTTGGATTTCTTCAGACTTTGTAGTAGAAATTCGGAATCTTTTTGATGTAGATCTTCTTGTTTGGGATCTTAATGGGCATGATCAGTTCATATGGAGTTTTACAGTTTCCTTTGGATAGAACTGAAGAAAATGGAGGAATGCATGCGATGAGTAGTTGTGGTCCATTGTTTCCTTAGGATAATTTCAATGTTGATGCATAGTTGAAGTTCTAAAAAGGATACATTGCTTACTTACGATAAATTGACAGTTTAGATGAGATGAGAGATATGGTTAAATTTACAGTTATGGACAACCTTAGTTTGTATTTAGTTAGATCTTCCAGCATGTTATTTAGACTTGCAGATTTTGGTTTCTTTTGCAATTAATTGGACATGAACAGCCTAGTCTTAGGAGAATTCGGTCGAAAGTTGTTTAGCTTGAATGTAGCATCTAGACTTTTATTAAGAAGAGCAGTGCAGATTTTTATTAAGAAGAGCAGTGCAGATTTTTATTAAGTAGAGCAGATTTTATTAAGTATTTTAAGTGCAGATTTTAGTTAACATTCAAGTGCAGTTTCGTTAAGCTTATAGTGCAGTTTTGTTAGCACAATATGCAGATTTCTGTTAGTTAAATATGTATAATTTTGATTAGCATAGTATGCAGTTTTATTGAGCATTTCAGTACAGTTTTATTAAGTATTTTCATGCAATTCTGTTAAGCATTTTAGTGTAATGTTAATAAGTATTTTAGTGCAGTTTTGTATGAGATATCCTTTCATTAGAGGTATTAACAAGTATAAGAAAGATAAAGAAAAGAAAGGAAAAGGTCAAGGCCTTAATTAAATTCCAAAGTCAAGACTTTAGGGATTTTGGCACACAAGGTGCCTATTAAAATGGCAAGACATTTAAAGAAGAAGTAATTAAGATTATAAGTATTTTACTTTTAAGAAGAGGCTAGTACCCGACTTCACAAGGTTGTCATTAAACAAATCCAGGTGTCCAATTCCAAGGTCTTGGCCCTGGTAGACCAAGGTCTGCTCTTTTAGGATTGGTGGCTCGCTACCCCAACCTATTAGGGAACACGCATAAAATGGTACTATGCCTGGGCCCAAGAGAAGTTGATTACTATTTTGAAGTATTATAAGTATAAGTTTTTGAACAAGTAAAATAAGTTTCACATAAGTATTAAAGAATAAGTCTTTAAGCAAGTGAAATAAGATACAGAATGTGTTTAGAATTCAGTAAGTTGAGTTCTTTATGCAAGCATGATAGTATAGACTTGCCTTACATGTTTAGCCTTTCAGTATGTTAGTTTACTAATAGAAGAGCATGAGTTACCTTACTGTTATTTGCTATTTATGAGCATGATTAGCTATACATGTTTAGTATTTCAGTTAGTATGATTCCTTTATTGGTTTATGAGCATGATTAGCTATACATGTTTAGTATTTCAGTTAGTATGATTCCTTTGCTATGTATGAGCATGAGTAGCTTTACATGTTAGCATTCAGTTTTAGCATGTTTTTATTTATATACATGCATATCGAGTTTTTGTGAGTTAGATAGCGCTCACTAAGCTTTATGCTTATAGTTTGCATTTCCTCCTACTGCAGATAAAGGAAAAGCTAAAGTATGAAAGGAAGGCGACAAGGTGGTGGTGATGAAGGTGTGTGATGGCTGGACTATGGGGAGATCAAGAGTTTGCTAAGGAATTGTCATGACCTTTCTGTTTAGAGTTCTTTTTGGTTTTCCTTAAACGCTATTATGAGGTTGGGACTGTAATTGGGTTTATTCTATACTTGTAGGCGGATATGTCCTATTGTTGGAGTTATATACTTGTTTACCATTGTTAGAATAGTTTCTTTTGAGTTATTGTGTTATTATTACTGCGTGGTTGTGAAAAAAAAATGTGTTCCAGCCGCCTGTGGCTGAGTATATATCATTTGTATTGTTGATTTGGTCACCGGTACAGGGGAGACTCTGTCAAAATTTTTCGGTAGGGATTCCTCATAGTCAAGTAGCGTACCGGTTAAGTAGAGTTAGTAGTTAGGTAACGTCCACCTTTAGAGTAGTAGTAGTAGTGTAGAAGGTGGGTTGTTACAACCTCTGCTCCTTTGCACCCGAGGCGCCTCAAGCTCCTTGAGAGCGCCTTGGGTACTGTTCAACCGAGGCTAATCTTACTCATTTGTCCCTGTAAAATATGTTAGTCCACAAACCAACTACAATCCTGCAAAATAAAGTTAGTACACACAATAAACATAATAACATGAAACTTCGACAGTCACGGACTATCCGGTTCTGACTTCAGATTTCTGACCGAAAATCCTAGGTCGAACCGATACCTATTGTTCCCCCTTCCGGGAAACGGGTCCTCACCTACTCCACTCAGGAGAGTATACCTGATGCCAGTCCGGTCCTCCAGACCGACTGGACTTTTTGCCTAGGGTTACCACCCCCTAGGATTTTTTGCTACATAGGGTTACCTCCCCCGGATTAAGGTTACCCTCCCAAGAATTTCCACCACCTAGGGTTACCACCCCCTAAGACCTAAGGTTGCCGCAGAGTTTTCCTCCACCTAGGGTTACCACCCCCTAGGATTTAAGGTTATCGCCCCTTAGGATTTTTCACCACCTAGGGTTACCATCCCCTACGACCTAGGGTTACCACCCCCTAGGGGTTTCCCTGCCTAACCGCAGTTAGGTCTTTCTTGAAAAACCTCATTCACACATGTTAGATAGCAAAACAACTTAACTTTGAATTCCTTTGTCATTATCAAAACTTAGGTTCGATCGTCGGATGCTTCCCGCACCAACACTTTCTGTGTCCTCGAGATGGAATTCGGCTATTAGGGTTGTCCCGACAGTTTCCTCGATCTCGGATTCTTCTGACGGTGACTTGGTGTCTATTAAGGAGTTGGATTTGACCTCAACTGGTTCTTTGTAGAGCTTCAAGAAATTTTTCCAAAGTTCTTTTACGCTTTTATATTTTCTGACTCTGTCGAGATCCTTGGCAGGTAGTACACTCAAAAGACTGGACTCGGCCTTACCATTTTCCATAACCTCGTTACGTTGCTCGTCAATCCACTGATGCTCCTCAAATTCTTCTCCTTCTTTACTTTTGGGAATTTCAAAATCATATTTCATTGTTAGACACATATTAAAGTCAGTTTTAAAATAAACTTGCATTTGTCACTTCCAAAAAGCGAACTTCCCCTCGAAATTTGGTGGGTAGATGTTAGCTCCGGCCATCTCATTTTTTCGGTCGGCGGTTAGTCCTTCTGAGGCATCCTTGCTCTGATACCACTTGTTGGACCATGTTGGCCGGCTAGAAGGGGGGGTTAAATAGCCCTGTAAAAATAAAAAGCAACCCTTCTCGATCTTTCAAATAAACACTTGCATAAATAAAGTAAACAAATAAAACAAGGAAGAAGAGGCAAAGGGGTTTTATTTGGTTACAACAGGGGAGGTTGTTAATCCAAGGAAGTTGAAGCGCACTAACTATATTGTTTAGGCGGAGAAGCCTCTTACAACATTTAAGCACAAAAAATAAAGAAGCTAAACTATAAATTAAGCGCACAAGTGTTGGAAATACTAATTGCTTGTCTGTTGTCTAGCTTCTGGACCAAGTCATTCTGGATAGAATCAACATTCTAGGCACTCGGAATGGTTCCGGGCACCACGGACTGTTCCGGGCGCCCTGGGTGGGGATAGTCAACCTCGTTGACTTTTTCAGCGTGGGTCTTCTGCTCCGGCTCCATTCGCCTCGGTCCGGGTCTTTCGCTCGCTTGGGTGATCTCGTCCAGCCGGAATAGGGCTCACCCGAACCCAACTTCCGGCGTTCTCGAGCAGCCTTCCGCTCTGGCTTCTCGTCCCTCAGAATCATCGCGTGCTTCCTTCTCGTCGACCAGCATACTCATCCGCAACTCTTCATCCCTCGGACGCACAGAGCCCGTCGGCTCTCTCTCGTGCTGACCTTCTCGCTAGCTGTGTCTCTTTCTCCCCGAGCAATCTTCCGTTCCAGCTTCTCGTCCCTCAGAACTAGCGCACGCTTCCTTCTTGTCCGTCCGGGTACTCTTCCGCGGCACCTCGTCCCTCAGACGCACCGAGCCCGTCGGCTCTCTCCCCGTGTCGTCCTTCTCGCTAGACACGTCTTCCACTTGACTTCCTGTGCTCCTAATTTCCTGCACACTTAGACACAGGGTTAAAATACGACATGACCTAACTTAACTTGTTGATCACATCAAAATAACCTTAGGGTTCCAACAGGCAGTACGTTAGGAAAGCTTGGTCTAGGGAGTCAAGTAGGGTAAGGTGTACCCAACTTGGTCTATTTAGTTAGGTAGAACTATCCGAAGCTACCTTATCACATCCTAGACTAGTTATACCAAGGTTTATTAATGGGAAAATTAAATATCTAATTTATTATAAAGGTTTATTCTAGAAGTAGTCCTTATTCCGATAACTAAGAAAACCCCTATGCCTCGCCACAGCCTTGAAGTTTATTTTTTAAATATACATTAAATTAACTGATGATTAAATCTAAATCTAACATAAGGTTAACTTATCTTCAAACTAAAATTTCAATATAATTCATCTCAAAAGCTATAGGAATATCTTAATTGAATAATTATACCGAGTGAGATAATTAATTAATTTATACTTAAAACTTTATTAAATTATTAAACTAAATTCAACTCAATTTAATTAAAATTCACCATAAATTTAACTTTATTTAATAATCTAATCTTAATTTAGAATTTAGGTTAGCATTTATTGAAATTATAATTTATAGTTAATAATTTAATTTAATTTAAGATAATCTAACTTAATTTAATCAAATTGCTTTATCAATTAACATAACTTATAATCTAATCAAAGTTTAATTGCAACTTTAAATAAAACCTCAACTTTAACCTTAATTAAAATCTTAACTCTACTTTAATTAACTCCTAATTTAACTTAAGCATTTAATTTAATTTAAAATTTACTTCAATTAAATATTAATTAAAATTTGACTTTAATTTAAATTTGATAAAATTCAATCTTAATTAAATTTAATTCAACCTTAATTAAAAAAACACTTGATTTAATTAACTTTTCCTAATAGATTAACTCTAATTAAACTTTAACTTTATTTAACCTTATACTAACTTCAACTTAATTAATCTTAATTTAACTTTAATTCAAATATTGACTTTAATTAATAACTTAAACTTTAACCAATTTAATTTAGCTTAATTTAATTAATATTAAATCTAATTAAAATATAGACTAATTAAACTAAATAAGCATAGTCTGATATTAATCTTTCAGGAATAATTGATTAATGATTAAATTAATTAATTTTATTTTCATCAAACTTAATTAATAATTAGAATGAGAAAACAAACTAGTTTTTCAAAATAATATATTTTTTGAAATTAGTATTCCCGACTCTAAATCCATTAGACACTTCGGTAGAGCTCCTTGTAGCTAACAAGTGTAACCAAAGATGTTTGATTAAGGGGTAGTTTTATTCAATATTTGAATATTTTTTAATTACTTGAAAAATTAGTGACATATATAATTGCCAAATTTGTTTGACAAATTTTGTGTGAAAAATTAGTTTTCAAAAATTTTGCATTAAAGTGTTCAAAACTCATTTGAAATTTTTTTCTATTTTCAAAAATTGATTGAAAAATATGTTTCCAAAAGATTTTGGAAAACTTAATTGGAAAATATGAAAGTGTTTTCAAAAACTTGTTAAAATATTTTTCAAAAATATTTTTTTGGAAAATTTTTTTGTGTTTTCAAAAACTTGTTTCAAAACATCACTTGAAAATTTATTTGAAACTTTACTTGAAAATTTATTTCAAACTATACTTGAAAAAATTAGTTGAAATCTTGTTTGAAAAACTTGGTTGGCAAAATCTAACTATTTTGCTAAAAAATTGCCCTTGGTTTAAATCAACTTAAAAAATTTAACCTATTCTTGAAAAATATATTTGGAATAGTTGAAAATTAAAAACTTATTCAAAATTACTTTGAAAATTGTGGTGCAAAAAATCTACTTGATATTTTTTTAAATTTTTTTTTTTTCAACAATTGATAAATAGAACAACTACTTGCATTTTGTATTCTTAAAACATCTTAATTGTTTTATTATGCAAATGATTGCTTTTACTTGTTTTTAATGTTTGAATCATTTTTTTATGTATGTCAAAGGGAGAGGATATTAGATTAGGATAGAGAAATCAAACTCACTTTACTCAAATTTAGAAAAGTAAGCTTAACTTGTATTACATGTTTAATGCTTATTTGCATCTTTTTTTTTCTAACTTTAACCCAAGTTGTCATTACATCAAAAAGGGGAGATTATTGGTACAGGTTACACTAATAATCAGGTTTTGATGTATAACAAATAGATTAAAGTTAGATGTGTTGGTTGTCTAGTCTTTCTACCAAGTGTGTAGGACTGAAAGATAAGGACCTGATACTAGACTGAATCCCGATTAGGTCTAGAGGACTTGATAACTAACACAAAATTCAAATAGGTCAAGGAGTGATATGATATTTGGCAAAAAGTCCAGTTGAGTTTGCGGGACTTGACAATTGGCTGAACTCTAGATGAGGCATTTGGCAGAAAGACTTGGTGGGTCGAAGAGTCAAGTAGGTCTGCAATGATAAGTGAGGTAAGCACTAGAGGAGAGAGTTTGAGTGACGGCGAGCCCCAGTTAGGGGTTGTGGACACCGATCCAGCTTAGAGCTATTTTGAAAGTATAAGCCGAGACTATGATTAGATCTTGATGTGCATAGATTATATAGGTTTTTAAGCATATTTTAACGCACATCTACTTGTATTTCATGAGCCTAATATATGCTTATTGCACCATATTTCATTATTATTTCATATTTCCATTCTTTTTGTTTGGAGAAATGCTCTTTACTTATTTTTATTGATAGGATGCAAATTAGATTAAAAATAGAGCAAAATACGCATATTGGAGTGAATATAGAGAAGACTAGAACCTGGTCGTGCCCCCTGGCATGGCCATGTGCCAGCCTAAGGGAAGGTCATGCCCTATAGGCACGGTCGTGTCCCAACACCTATAATGAAACAGGCTCCAGTTGTGTCTTGAAGGCATGACTATGCCTCCACCAGCTGCTAACAAGGGCAAGTCATGTGGATTCACATGGTCGTGTCCCCTGTCTAGAGCACAATCAAGGGTAGGTCGTGTGATTTCACATTGCATGCTAATTTTCCAGAGTTGACTCAAGGCTTGGCATTGCCAAAAGGCATAACCATGCCTCTCCACCCGAGGTTATTCATGCCACGGTCGTGTCTTTAGGCACGACTGTGTGACGGAGAACACAAGGGGGTCGTGTGGTGTGGAGTCGAGACCGTGTCGTGCAAAAACAAGGCTGAGTTGAATCTGGGTATATTGCAGACTTATTTTGAAATGGTTATAACTTTGTCTTAGATGGAGTTATGGGTTGTTCTTTATACTAAAATGTAGCTAACTTCAAGATCTATAACTTTTCTTCAGGTTCAATAGAAAGAAATCATGGTCTAACCATGTAAAAAGGCACGGCTGTGCCTCCCAACCGTGGCTTCATTGGGTCCTCCATCTAAATTGCAGATTAAACTTGGAACCACCATAACTTTCAGGTTAGTTGGAGCCAGAGCTCAATACAAATATCAGATTATATATAATTTCAGGGGCTATAACTTTGGTTCAGGGTAAACATAAGGAAACTAGATTTAAGGGGTGAAAATGTAATTTACCAGACCCCTGTAATCCTAGTTAATCTAGGCAGTTTGGAGGAGGTATAAAAGGGTTAAGAAACCTATTTTTTTGACTCATCTCTAGCTTGGGGCTCCACCCCCATTCCTTGGGGAAGGGTTCTCCCCTTTAGGGGAGCCCTAGATCTTCTATCTTCACTAATCGATCCACCTCTGGAGCAAGGATTGAAAGAAAGAAGACTAACAAGGCATAGATAAGTATTCCTCTCTTCTCTATCTTGTGTTTTGGATTGTATGATGCTTAATTTCTAGTCTCTTATTTGTAAATTCTTTAAAATAGAATAGATCTCTAGATATAGGATGTAGGAAGTAACTATGATGTGGTGTGATATATGAACTATATATTTGGATATTTTTTATTTAATAAAGTATTTATGTCATGTTCTATGTGTGTTGTGCCTTCTATGTGTTTGATGAAATATGTGAATGATGTAAACATGCAGATGTGTATTGTTGGGATACTCTAAATTGTATGACCAGGGGGCCCTAGTGATAAGGGTATCCCTTTAATCGGATATTTAGGGTATCTCCTTAAAAGAGAGGACGATTCTCCACAAGGAAGCATCTAATTAGGCTTAATAATGGGTTATCTCTAATCCTATGTTAATAAGTATCTTATGTAATCTAGCAATTGCATGATCGGGGGACCCTAGTGACAAGAGTATCTCTTTAACCAAACTCGTTAAGTTACCTCTTCTACTTAGTGGCATCAGATACCAATAGGGGTAGCACTTCAACATGGCTATCGCGGGGTAGTGTCGGTATTTTGTTAGACTTCCTACATGTTCATAAGGATGGAGGTAAGGAGATAAATAATGTATAGGAACATTAACTAACATTATATAAAATCGAAACCCTAGAATCATTCTCCTAACCAACTTCACCTTCACTCACTTACTCTCTCTTCTTTCTCCTCTCTCTCTCTCTTAACCTTGGCTCACTAGCATTCAACCAATCTTCGACCATCTAGATAACTTACTTTGCGACATCTCTAGTACTTAATCAACAGTCTCTGTGGATTCGATAATCTTTTATATTACTGACGGTGTTTCCTTGCACTTAAGGATTCATAACAAGTTTTTGGTGTCGTTGTCGAGAACTGTTTCCGATTAACATTAGTTGATTAGTATATGAATTACTCTAGACTTCTTAATTGATTTTTTATTTATTTGTTTGCTTTTATTTTTGCATTTCCTTTCTTGTTTTTCATTATGCATTTTCCTTCTTGTCTTTGATTCTGTATTTTTGGTTTTCCTTATATTTTTTTTAGATATCATGAGCACTGATTGTTGGATTGATCGCACGTGAGGGGGGGGGGGGGGGTGAATCACGTGGTTTTCGAAAACTCATTCTTTTTTATTTTGAAATCATGAGTATGCACAGTGGAAATTAAAAAGGCGAACAACACAGGAAAACACGAGTGATTTTACTTGGTTCGGAGCCTTCGGTGACTCCTACTCCAAGACCCAAGTCCCACGGATCTATCAATGGGTAATCCACTAAAAACCACTTCCAGTACCTCTGGAAGAGGGAATCGAGTACAGATAAAGTTTGGAGAAGTGTATCAGACTACACTTTTTGTTTACAGAATTTAATTACAACTAGAAATCTTGTTACCGACACTTTAGGAATTGATGTGAAAGCGCTCGTGTGCCGGAGTCGGTCTGCCTGTCATGATCGAAAGTCCTCAAAGCAGTCGTTGGATGCAGCAGCTTTGTAGCAGAGTCGTAGCAGGAGTCCAGAGTAGTCGGAGCCTCAAATAGACGTGTAGTAGCTCGTATATGTGTTGTTAAAGAAGCTTTCGGCGAGAAGCCTTAAATATATCATGGAAGGCGTCTTCCATAGGTGTTGAAGGTGCCTCAAATGGGATAAATTTTATCCCACAAATTCTGTACGTTATCTTCTTCGAGAGCCAAGCTTCATCCCATAGAAGGTACCTTCCATAGCCATGGAAGGCGCCTTCCATGAACAGTTTGAAGGCGCCTTCCATGAACAGTATGAAGGTGCCTTCACTGCTTGAAGGCATCTTCGAACACTGTTCATCCAAAGGTTTTTGCTCCTTTTTACCCTGTAAAATATGTTAGTCAAATAACTAAAACATCTATCCTGCAAAACAAAGTTAGCACAATAATAGGCGGTAGCAATTAGTTTCTATTCTCCCAGGACTAGAAACTAGTCAAGGTCTCAAATTAGTGATCCAAAATGGACCTAACCTGGACCAACACCTACCATCCCCTCGACTGGGATGCACCCTCACTTAGTCACTCTCCTCCAGTGACTTACCTTTACTTACCATTTTTCCAATTGTCTGATTCATATACCTAACTGGACTTCCTGCCAGATATACGGTTGGCCCGTTGACCTATCTGGACTTTTCGCCAGATATCTGGTTGGCCCATTGACCTATCTGGACTTCCTCAGACTTGTCAGCTCCTGCACACTAGGTTAGTACAATAGATAAAATAGTAAAGTAAAATAGTGTCAATATATTTCAGGATTCTCTGGTCTGGTCGACTGCGCGCAGTTGACTGGAAACTAGTCGGTCACACATTACCTAGGGTCACCTCCCTAGGGTTGCCTAACTTCACTCACTAGGACTTCCATTGCCTGGCTTCATTCACCAGGACTTCCTCTACCTAGCTTCACTCACTAGGGCCCGACTTCACTCACCAGGACTTCCACCACCTAGCTTCACTCACTAGGGCCCGACTTCACTCACCAGGACTTCTATTTGCTTAATCTCTAGTTAGGACTTCACACTTGCCTATCCTTCGGTTAGGATTTACCCTTGCTAGTCATCTACTCCTGACTAGACTACTCTATTCCAAACATCAAGTCCTATTTGGATGAACCCTTGGTAAAACTTACCAGATTTGGGTGCATTGTCAAACATCGAAACCCTAGAGGTCAATTGTACCAACACTAACATGTCAAGTAGACCTTTAAGAGAATTTTTCACACCCATGAGTGCAAGAGCAAGACGCCCATTGATGAAAATTATGATTTAGATGATGATCAATTTGAGTACCTTTGTAGAGTGTGTGGTAGTACGTCTAATCTTGTAACGCCCGAAAATTCTCAAAGTAATTTTAGAAATATTCTATGATTTTTCTGGAATTTTAGAATATTTTTATGGAATTTTTAGAATAGCCGAAGTAGCAAAATTAAATAAAAACGTAAAATAGCCTAAGCGGGAATTGAACCCGAGACTTAGCGAACTCTACGCCTTATAGATGACTCTAGTAACCAAGGGGCCTCTGCAGGGGTGTGCTGAAAGAAGAGGAGAATAGTTCTATTTAAGATTTAGTTGGGTGGTATTAATTACTTAATATAAATAGGGAATTAAGAGAGGAGTTATTATTTTCTAAATGATAATTCTCTTCTCCCTCACCCTCACCCGACGCCACCCCTCTTCTCCTCATCCTCTCGGTGCACAAGCCCAAGTGACCTAGGGTTCCATCCCTAGGATCATTGGAGGACCTTCCGACGACAACTCCGGCACGAGGACGTTCCTCTCTGCGAGAAGAACACATAGACGTGAGAAGACCGTTGAAAGGATATTCTCCTCCGGAAAAACTAGCGATCATATTCATAAGAAAACTAGCACAGGATGTAAGTAACCCCTCACCTGCAGTGTAAGTAGCTAGTCGTATGCTTTTATGCTCGTAGTTCGCCTTTATGATCTTAGGGTAGCCATATGCAGAATTAGAGTACACCAAGTGCTCGATAAAATGGCTAGTATAGTTATATGCTATAGTAGACATTGTAATAGTTCAGTTAAATGCCATAGAGGCATTTTAAATAGCATATATAGCCTAGCTTCAGTTTTATGGGACTACGGTCTAATAGGTGGGCTCCCATAGTCGCCTCTAGCTTCAGATAACCTAGCTCTAGGTTCAGATAACCTAGTAAAAAGCAAGATATGATAAATTAGCTATAAACAGTATTTTACTTTATCAGTGGCACTGTACTGGACTTCAGTTGTTCTTGGGTTGGGCTCCCATAGTCGTCCCTAGGTTTAGATAACCTAGTAACTCTACTAGATTCGAGATTTGCTACCTCGGGCCTAGTTATGGATGCGCGCACAACAAGTACAGTTGCCGGGCCCATCAGCAGCATGTTTAGTATTTTTATCTATTTACGAAAATAGTTTTCAAACTTCACAAAATAGATAAGTGAATTCAGCTTAGCTTCAGTTCAGTTTTCTATTGATATAGCAGATAGCTTTATGTTTAGTTCTTGATTTCCATGATTTACATGCTCATGTGCCATGTTTTAGCATTTCTAGTATGATTGTCAGCTTGCATATCAGCACAACATCTTTTAAAAAGCATGATTTCTGTAAATGCATGTTTTTGTGAGGTAGATGGTTTCTTACTAAGCTCTCAAGCTTATAGTTGCATTTTTCCTTATGCTGCAGATAAAGGTAAAGGAAAGATAGAATAGCGGAGCCTGGAGGCAATGCGATGTGATGTGTGTGCGAAGGAACCTGGAATAAAGACCCTTGGGGAGTAGCCCATTTAAAGACTTTGTATTTCTGTTTTTAGATACTTCCTTCACTCTTAGGATGTTAAGTATCATGAATTGTGATTCTATGAATTATGCCATGTGTAGACTGTTAGTTGTCTTGCTGATAAATAGTAAAAGATATATGAAGTCATGTCTAGTAGTATTGTTTCATAGTTTAGTGATTTCTGAAGGTTCTGAATAAGTTCGGGTGGTTTTCTGCTGAAATCAGAACCCCAATCGATCAGCCGATCTATTGAGGAATCCTCAATCGATCAGTCGATCGATTGGGAGAAACTCCTCGTGCACAGAATGCTATTGAATCGATCAACTGATCGATTGAGGAATCCTCGATCGATCAGCCGATCGATTGAAGCGCGATCTGTCGCATACAAAGAGCTGATGAGTCGATCAGCTGATCGATCGGCCATGGATCGATCAACCGACCAATCGGGAATTTAAATCCTGTAAACATAGAGCCTCTGAATCGATCATCGGATCGATTGGCCAGGCTGGATCGATCAGCCGATCGATCCAGAATTGACCCCGTGCACAGTAGCCTGTTGAATCGATCAGTGAATCGATCAGACCTCTCCAATCGATCAGCCGATCGATTGGAATGTCTGATTCCAACAAAAAAAATGTCTAAGTTCAGTTTTTTGATCAAATAGAAAGTTAGTCTCCCTTCTTTAGCATGTGTACAACTTCAGAAGTGTACTCTAAGAATAATTTCAGATTTCATTGTAAATAGCAGAGAGTTTTAAATTAGTTCAGTTCTTTTCCGCACAAGAATAGTTAGCATAATGTAACCCCCGGCCTTACAGCCTAGACAGTAGGAGGCGGGGCGTTACAGAGTGGTATCAGAGCAAGTTCCATACTTCCTCACACACACATCAACATTGAACCTACAGCTTCCAAGTAAGAATACCTCTCACTTTATATATGTTTTGCTTTAATGTTTATAGATGACTAGAGCTTGTTTATATATGATAACATCTAACATGATAATAGTAGTTATGTACCTATGATGGTATTAGTTATGTATGTCCTCTACTTCTCTAGAAAATGGTACAAGGACACCCAGCTAGAAACACACCAGCTACTGAGCCCCAGCATGAGGTAGGCAGCTCAGTGCCTCCCCCAGACCTTGCAGCAGTAGTGGCCCAGTTACAGAAACAACTAGCTGAACAACAACAGAAGATAGCCACCCTAAGGGCTAATCAGCAGAACACTCCCACTGTCACTCCAGAACCTAACCTAGCAACCCCAGTAGCGATAGAGGTTCCACCAGTCCAACCTGCAGCACCAGTAGCCCCAGCAGCAGGGGCAAGGAGAGAAGCTTATCTGATCCAGTGGTAGAAAATCAAGCCAGAGAATTTCTCATGCACCAGTGAACCATGGGATGCCCAAGCCTGGTTCAAAACACTGGAGAGTACGATGGAGCTTCTGGACTGGCCAGAACATGAAAAAGGTGAAATGCGCCTCTTTCTGCTTTACAGGAAATGCACGTATGTGGTGGGAGAAAATTAAAGTGAAGCGCCCAGTGAACCAGATGACGTGGGCCGACTTCGAGAGAGAATTCTTTGAAGAGTTCTTTCACATGCGGGTCACAAACCGCCACTATGACGAGTTCACTGAATTTCGTCAGGGCAACCTTTCAGTTGAGGAGGCCGTGAAGAAATTCAATAGACTAGCTCGTCTATACCCCGAATTAGTCAACACTGAAAGAGAACGAGTCCGGTTGATGCTTAAAATGTTAAGGCCGAAAATAGCAATGAATGTGGCCAGCGGCGTTCATAGGCCGCAAACTACTGAAGAACTAGTAAGTAGTGCTCTGACCACCGAGCATTACCAGAACAACATCAAACAACAGAAGCAAGCCGTTTCAGAGTCTAAGGGCCAAGGAGGCTCAGGTACTCAGAAACACCAGGGCCACAACTCTAACTGGAAAGGGAACTCCAACCACAAACGCAAACCAGGGAGTTACCCAAAAGGCGGACCAGCTAGTAAACAACCTAGTTATCCCAAGTGTGCTACTTGTGGGAAATTCCACCCAGGAGTTTGTCGCAAGGGCACACGAGGATGCTTTGAATGTGGCCAAGAAGGGCATATGACTAAGCAATGCCCAAACAAGACCAGTCTCCCTCCACCACAGCCAATCCAGTACGGAGGTAACCCAGCGCAGTTACATCAGATGCAGACTGCTTTAGATGGTCCACACATCAGTCAGGGCAGACTAGAAGTCCCCGCAGTCACAACAAACGCGAGGATCTACTCACTCACCAGAGAGGACGTAGCGAATGCCTCGACAGTTGTTACAGGTCAGATTAGTATTTTACAGCAAAGTGCAACTGTCTTATTCGATACTGGGGAAACCCATTCTTATATATCCAGGTCATTTGTCGAAAAGTTAGCAATACCTCCAGATGTACTCAGTGGCCAATTTTTAACAACACTACCTTCAGGAGAAATTATGGAATCCACGCATTGGCTTCGAGCAGTGCCAGTCATTATAGCAGACAGAGAGCTTTTTGGTGATCTGATAGTGCTAGATATGACTGACTACGACGTCATCTTGGGAATGGATTTTTTGATCAAGTACGGTGCCTCCATAGAGTGCCGTAAATAGAAAGTTGTATTCCAACCTGAAGCAGGAGTGCAGTTTGGGTACATCGGAGAACCAAAGAGAAAGGCTAAGAAGTTTCTCTCAGCTTTGAAAACACAGAAACTATTGGATTCAGGATGTACGGGGTTCTTAGCGCATGTAGTCAATACCAGTCAGGACAAGGACCAAAAGCTAGAAGAGGTCCGAGTTGTATGTGACTACCCAGTAGTTTTCCCTAAGGAGTTACCAGGCCTAGCACCAGACAGGGAGATTGAATTTGAGATAAAACTCGTCCCCGGTACAAATCCCATCTCCAAAGCACCCTACCGCATGGCTCCAGCAGAACTGAAGGAACTTCAGGAGCAACTACAAGAGCTGCTTGACAAGGGCTTCATACACTCTAGTCACTCACCATGGGGAGCGCCTGTATTGTTTGTGAAGAAGAGGGACGGGAGCATGCACCTGTGTATAGACTACCGAGCATTAAACTAGGTCACGATTAAGAACAAGTATCCTCTTCCCAGGATAGATGATCTGTTCGATCAGCTAAAGGGAGCAGCAGTGTTCTCTAAGATAGACCTCAGATCGGGATACCACCAAGTGAGAGTTAAAGAGGGTGATATACCCAAGACGACTTTCAGGACCAGATACGAACATAATGAGTTCGTAGTCATACCCTTTGGCGTGATAAATGCTCCAGCTACTTTCATGGACCTCATGAACCGAGTATTCAGAGAATACTTAGATAAGTTTGTTATCGTATTCATCGACGACATTCTTATCTATTCCAAAACTCAGGAAGAACATGCAGAGCACCTAAAGATAGTACTGCAGACCCTTCAGCAGAACCAGCTATACGCCAAGTTTACGAAATGTGAATTCTGGCTCGATCAGGTGTCCTTTCTGGGTCACATAATCTCTAAAGATGGTATCACGGTAGACCCCAGTAAGATAGAAGCTGTGAGTAACTGGAAGAGACCTAAGAACGCCAGTGAAATCAGAAGCTTTTTGGGACTAGCAGGTTATTACAGGAAATTCGTAGAGGATTTCTCCAGGATAGCCTCCCCACTAACAGCTCTCACCAGGAAGAACAGAAAATTTCAGTGGACAGAGGACTGTGAAAACAGTTTCATGGAGCTCAAAAGAAGATTGACCAGTGCTCCCATTCTGACTCTGCCAGAAAACACAGACAGTTTTGATATTTACAGTGATGCCTCTAAATTGGGATTAGGAGCAGTACTGATGCAAGAAGGTAAGGTGATTGCCTATGTCTCCAGACAACTCAAGGACTATGAGAGGAACTACCCTACTCATGACCTTGAGCTTGCAGCAGTTGTCTTCGCCCTCAAAATTTGGAGACACTACTTATATGGAGCTCAGTGCAGAGTGTATACAGATCATCAGAGTCTGAAGTACTTTTTCACTCAGAAGGATCTGAATATGCGACAGCGCAGATGGCTCGAGCTAGTCAAAGACTATGACATAGACATCCTCTATCACCCAGGAAAAGCCAATAAGGTGGCAGATGCACTTAGCAGGAAGTCCAGTGCCACCTTACTATCCCTAGCAGCCATGTCACCGCCCCTACAAAAGGAGATTACAAATTTCGGTCTCGAACTTATAGTTGGCCAAATCTCTACTATGACATTAGCATCTACCCTACTTGGTGATATCCAGACAGCTCAGGATCAGGACCCTGAAATTCAGAAGATCAAGCAAGGGTTAGCAGAATCAGAGAGTGGAGAGTTCAGAGTATCTGATAGTGGGGTATTATATTTTGGTGACAGACTATGTGTTCCGGATCAGGAGGAACTATGGAGGAAGATTCTAGATGAGGCTCACAGGACTCTTTATGCGATGCATCTTGGTTCCACCAAGATGTACCAAGACCTAAAGAGACGTTTTTGGTGGCCTGGGATGAAAAGAGACATCGCTAGATATGTCAGTACCTGTCTGACCTGTCAGAGGGTCAAGGCAGAACACCAGAGACCAGGAGGAGTTCTACAGCCTATTCAGATCCCAGAATGGAAGTGGGAAGATATTTCCATGGATTTCATAGTGGGACTACCCAGAACCACGAATGGTTTTGATGCCATCTGGGTAATAGTCGACAGATTGACTAAGTTAGCCCACTTCTTAGCTATCAGGATATCCTACTCCATGAAGCAACTAGCTCAGTTGTATCTCAAGGAGATCGTCAGACTGCATGGAGTCCCACGGACCATCATTTCAGACAGAGACAGTAGATTCATATCACACTTCTGGGAGTGTGTACAGTCAGCGTTGGGCACTAGGTTAAAGTTTAGCACAGCCTTCCACCCTCAGACAGATGGTCAGACGGAGCGAGTAAATCAGGTACTCGAAGATATGCTCTGAGCGTGTGCCCTAGACTTCAAGGGAAGTTGGTGCAAATATCTGAGTTTAGTAGAATTTCCATACAACAATAGCTATCAGGCCACTATCGGCATGGCACCCTACGAGGCTCTCTACGGGCGGAGGTGTAGATCTCCAATCTGCTGGTATGAGAGTGGTGAACAGAAAGAACTAGAACTTCAGACAGATCTAGTAGCAGATACCACAGCAGCTATACAGCAGATCCGCCAGAGGATAGAGACAGCTCAGAGCCGCCAGAAAAGCTATGCTGATACACCGCGTCGACCCTTAGAGTTTTCAGTTGGGGATACAGTATTCCTCAAAGTAGCTCCCATGAAGGGAGTAATGCGTTTTGGGAAGAAGGGCAAATTAAGTCCCAGATATGTGGGACCATACCTTATTACCAAAAAAGTTGGCAAAGTAGCGTATGAGCTAGAGCTACCCCAGGAAATGTCAGCTATCCATAACGTATTTCATGTCTCTATGCTGAAGAAGCATATCCCAGATGCCACCCAGGTGATTGAGCCTCAGTTGGTACAAGTCCGTGAAGACCTCAGCTATGACAGTCGGCCTATTCAGATAATAGACCGAGCAGTTAAGAAATTGCGGAACAAGGAAGTACCATTAGTAAAAGTTATTTGGCAAAATTACACAACAGAAGAGGCAACTTGGGAGACAGAAGCTAGTATGAGGCAGAAGCACCTAGAGTTATTCTAAGTTCGAGGATGAAGTTTTCATAAGGTATGGGGGATTGTAACACCCGAAAATTCTCAAAGTAATTTTAGAAATATTCTATGATTTTTCTGGAATTTTAGTATATTATTATGGAATTTTTAGAATAGCCAAAGTAGCAAAATTAAATAAAAATGTAAAATAGCCTAAGCGGGAATTGAACCCGAGACCTAGCGAACTCTACGCCTTATAGATGACTCTAGTAACCAAGGGGGGTGTGCTGAAAGAAGAGGAGAACAATTCTATTTAAGATTTAGTTGGGTGGTATTAATTACTTAATATAAATAGGGAATTAAGAGAGGAGTTATTATTTTCTAAACGATAATTCTCTTCTCCCTCACCGTCACCCGACGCCGCCCCTCTTCTCCTCATCCTCTAGGCACACAAGCCCAAGTGACCTAGGGTTCCATCCCTAGGATCGTAGGAGGACCTTCTGACGACAACTCTGGCACGAGGACGTTCCTCTCTGCGAGAAGAACATATAGACGTGAGAAGACCGTTGAAAGGATATTCTCCTCCGGAAAAACTAGCGATCAGATTCACAAGAAAACTAGAGCAGGATGTAAGTAACCCCTCACCGGCAGTATAAGTAGCTAGTCGTATGCTTTTATGTTTGTAGTTCGCCTTTATGATCTTAGGGTAGCCATATGCAGAATTAGAGCACACCAAGTGCTTGATAAAATGGCTAGTACAGTTATATGCTATAGTAGACATTGTAATAGTTCAGTTAAATGCCATAGAGGCATTTTAAATAGCATACATAGCCTAGCTTCAGTTTTATGGGACTACGGTCCAATGGGTGGGCTCCTATAGTCGCCTCTAGGTTCAGATAGCCTAGCTCTAGGTTCAGATAACCTAGTAAAAAGTAAGATATCATAAATTAGCTATAAATAGTATTTTACTTTATCAGTGGCACTGTACTGGACTTCAGTTGTCCTTGGGTTGGACTCCCATAGTCGTCCCTAGGTTTAGATAACCTAGTAACCCTACTAGATTTGAAATTTGCTACCTCGGGCCTAGTTAGGGATGCGCGCACAGCAAGTACAATTGCCGGACCCATCAGCAGCATGTTTAGTATTTTTATCTATTTACGAAAATACTTTTCAAACTTCACAAAACAGATAAGTGAATTCAGCTTAGTTTCAGTTCAGTTTTCTATTGATATAGTAGATAGCTTTATGTTTAGTTCTTGATTGCCATGATTTACATGCTCATGTGCCATGTTTTAGCATTTCTAGTATGATTCTCAGCTTGCATATCCGCACAACATCTTTTAAAAAGCATGATTTCTGTAAATGCATGTTTTTTTGAGGTAGATGATTTTTTACTAAGCTCTCAAGCTTATAGTTGCATTTTTCCTTATGCTGCAGATAAAGGTAAAGGAAAGATGGAATAGCGGAGCCTGGAGGCAATGCGATGTGATGTGTGTGCGAAGGAACCTGGAATAAAGACCCTTGGGGAGTATCCCATTTAAAGACTTTGTATTTCTGTTTTTAGATACTTCCTTCACTCTTAGGATGTTAAGTATCATGAATTGTGATTCTATGAATTATGCCATGTGTAGGCTGTTAGTTGTCTTGCTGATAGATAGTAAAAGATGTATAAAGTCATGTCTAGTAGTATTGTTTCATAGTTTAGTGATTTCTGAAGGTTCTGAATAAGTTCGGGTGAGTTTCTATTGAAATCAGAACCCCAATCGATCAACCGATCAATTGAGGAATCCTCAATCGATCTGCCGATCGATTGGGAGAAACTCCCCGTGCACAGAATGCTATTGAATCGATCAACTGATCGATTGAGGAATCCTCGATCGATCAGCCGATCGATTGAAGTGCGATCTGTCGCGTACAGAGAGCTGATGAGTCGATCAGCTGATCGATCGTCCATGGATCGATCAGCCGACCGATCGGGAATTTAAATCCTACAAAAAGAGAGCCTCTAAATCGATCATCGGATCGATTGGCCAGGCTGGATCGATCAGCCGATCGATCCAGAATTGACCCCGTGCACAGTAGTCTGTTGAATCGATCAGTGGATCGATCAGACCTCTCCAATCGATCAGCCGATCGATTGGAATGTCTGATTCCAACAAAAAAAATGTCTAAGTTCAGTTTTTTGATCAAATAGAAAGTTAGTCTCCCTTCTTTAGCATGTGTACAACTTCAGAAGTGTACTCTAAGAATAATTTCAGATTTCATTGTAAATAGTAGAGAGTTTTAAATTAGTTCAGTTCTTTTCCGCACAAGAATAGTTAGCATAATGTAACCCCTGTCCTTACAACCTAGACAGTAGGAGGTGGGGCGTTACACATCTAGCTGCTATTTGTCACTTTTACTAAAAATCTACTAATACTCCATAATTTCAGTGTTTGTTTCAACTTCAACATCTGTTGGGATATACCTGTTAGCTAGAGCCATAGAGCCAATCATTTGATGATTGTATTATGGACTTATTGTATCATATTTTTATATTAATAAAGGCATTTGTTTGGTTATTATACTTACTTGTATTGGTGCCAAATAAACTAAGTATAATAACGTCCTTAAGTAGAAGATTCTTACCTATATCAATCGATTGGTTGAATCGATAGTGAGATGATATAGGGAACACTACTCTAAATCATTCCTAGTCAAGTATTAACATTCAGGGACAATGTTAATGCAATAAGACTAGCATGTAAGTCAACTCGATGACTTGATCTCACAAGTCATGGATATAGAGATATCAAGTTGACATATGGGTATACATTAGAGAATGTATACTGAATGACCCGCCATGAGAAAGTATCATGGCTCGTTATATGAGTGTCATATACTTTCTCATGTGGCTATTAGTATGACTACTAGTCCTTAGACCTGAAGTCATCATAGTTCCCTACATAAGGAGTTATGTACTTTGGTTTCGTCAAACGTCACCCGTAACTGGGTGGACTATAAAGGCAATTACTGGGTATATAACAAATTATGCAGAGGGATATGAGTGATGTAGATGGGATCTATCCCTCCTATATGACGGGAGAGACATCGGTATTCTTATAGAGTGAGACCACGAAGTGCATGACCATGCCCATATGAGTCAATATAGGATATTGAGCTCATTTGATTTAGTGAGTCTACTTGGAGTTCAAGATTTAGATTGGTCAAAGGATGACACGGTCTATGCCTCACATTGACCAATTTAGATGTCTAGGATAGAAGGACACTTGTCATATATTGTGAGGAGTCACAATTAGTAGTCACAAGGTGATGTTGGATCTCAACATTCTTGTAACTTGGGTAGTAATGATGTGTTGCTAGATACCGCTCATTACTTATGCTCCTAAATGGGTTTAGGGCATTACAAACATTACAAGAACCTATAGGGTCACACACTAAGGACAATTAGATGGAGATTAGGTTCATATGATGAACCAAGAGGATTAGATTCATTTGATGAATCAAATTGGATTAAGAGTAATCCTAATTGGGCTAACTTGAGTTGGACTCAAGTGGATTCATGTATTCAATGAGTCTAATTTAGATAATGACTCATTAAATTAACTTAATTTAATGAATTAGATTCATTATATTAAGTTGGCTTGAATCAAATGGTTAGATTAGATCAACCATGGAAGAGATTTGGTCAAGTTTGACTTGACTTGAGAGGAAGATTAAAAGTCAAGTTTGACTTGACTTTATGCCACCTCATTGGTGAGTTGGTATTGATGTGGACCAATGATGTTACTCCACATCATCATGGGTGCCACTTCATGGAAGTTACAAAGTCATTTTCTTTAATAGCTTCACATTAATTGCACTTAATGTAATTTTTTTGGGAGTTACACTTTGAATTGGCCGGCCACTTTTGAATGGGAATGGAATTGATTTTCCTCATTCAAGTGCATTATTCCTTCTTCTTCCTCTTGGAGCTCTCTTCCTCTCCCTCTCCTCCTCAACTTGGCCGAACCACACATAGGTGCTAGCACACCTTTTTGTGTGGTTTTCTCCACCTACGTGTTCGTGTGGATACTTCTAGAGGAGTATCTATCTTGATACTCTTGAGATCCGACACCGTTTGGACGAGCGGGAACGCGAAGGGCTTCGCTTCAAAGGTATAACTCTTTTCATGTAGATCTAGGAGTAGATCTAAGTAGAAACTCGTACTTGTAATTTTGTTTTGAAATTTTTCTTCGCACGAGATCCAGTGGCATGGGTGATTCGGGGTTTCTGCGACGCGAAAAAGCGATTTCGTGGCTCGAAAAACCCTACAGTGGTATCAGAGCCACGTGCGAAGCTTGTACGAGTTTAGTTTTTGTTTTTATGACAAAAATTCAGTTCTGTGATATTATGTAATTTTATGGGTTTTAGAGTTTTTTATGGGTAATTTTCTCGTAGAAGCGAAGCACAAGTGTTTCGGCACTTGTAGGCTTCGACTATCGAGAAGAATTTTCCAAAACGGCAAAGTTTCGGCCCAAAATTTTTTGGGACAGCGGGCTAAGGCGCTCTTGGATCGCTTAGGAGCAACTCGCGATGGTTAGATCGCGGGTAGGGGTACTGCCCCTAACCCCGCAAGGGGATTTGCTCTGCGATTGCGCCTGAAATCGCTATTCGGGACCGCCGGGAAAAATTTACTCATAAAATCTGTAAAATTATGAAAAATTACATAAAATTATGAAAAATATATAATTTTGAATTATATATTAATTTTGTGATAGTCATGGCCCAAATGACCCAAATTGGATTTGGAAATGTGTTGTAATTCATAATACGACCTGCGTGCCGTTATGTGATGTGCGTGCTGTATCTTATTTTTATTTATTTTTATTTGTCGCGACCTGCGCGTCATGCCTTCTTTTTATTCTGGTTGTAAATTAGATTTAGACTCGAATGTAACTCGAGTTTCAAAATTGTAATGTAAATTTTGAAGCGGTGGAAGGTCCACACGAGACGGAGTTACGAGGAGGGCGCGAGCAACACAAGGTGGTCAAAAGGAAGGAGCTTGAGAAGCTATTGACCATAGGTTGACCATCCGATCTTCTCATTGGCTTGAGAAGATCGTAGTAGGGCCATGACATAATCACAAAATTATTTGATTAATTATTTAATTAGTTGTTTTGTGTGTATGTGATGCATGCTAGTTAATTAAGTAATTAATTAGTGCCTTACGATTAGATTAGATCTAAGTCGTGCACATGATGCACCCTTCGATTAGATTAGATCTATCGAGTATATGATACGCATCATCGTTTAGATTAGATCTAAAACGTGTCAACTCGTAATGCCTACCATGCCGTGATACCTACCACTACCTCGATCGCATGCTGTTGTTGAATCTGCCAAAGCAGAGCAACACATACTATCTTGGTAGGGTATGGAGGGACAATCTTGGTCTCGCCTATCAACGCATGGGTGAATACAAACTCAATTAGATTGAGTATTCCTAGTTAACTCGGTTGGATCGAGTATAACTATAGGCATTCTTCCAACAGTTGGAAAGATAGGTCAAAATCACATATATATTAACTCTCGGGCGTATTAGCCAAAGCTAACTCGAGTTTTAATATAAATGCGGATTTTGATCCTATAAACAAGAGTTGCATAGAGGTGTAATTGGTAATCGTTACCTACCGATCATACTAAGTCTTGGGCGTATTAGCCAAAGCTAACTCAAGGGTTAGTATGATGTGGATCTTGTCCCACATGAATTATAGAATTCAGTGGGAGCATCATTTAGTTAAAGACCTAATTAAATGATTAAGAATATGATACTTATTTCTGCATTTATTTCTGTTGTAGAATTGCCATGACGTCGAACACGAACACCTTCTCCCTGCGATCTGTCCTCGAGAAGGACAAGCTCAACGGAGCAAACTTCCTGGACTGGTACAGGAACCTGAGAATAGTTCTCACCCAAGAACGTAAACTGTACGTTCTGGAGCAGCCCATTCCGGAGGCTCCTCCTGCCAATGCCCCGCGAGCTGACAAAGATGCTTACAAGAAGCATCAAGATGATGCATTAGATGTGTCCTGTCTAATGCTCGCGACCATGAACTCTGAGCTTCAGAAGCAACACGAGTTAATGGGCGCTTACGATATGGTTGAACATCTTCGTCAGCTGTATCAAGGACAAGCGAGGCATGAGAGATTTGAGATCTCAAGGGCACTGTTTCAGTGCAAGATGTCAGACGGGGCTCCCGTAGGCCCATATGTACTCAAAATGATTGGGTACATAGAGAACCTACAAAGGTTGGGGTTCCCTCTTGGCCAAGAGCTGGCTACTGACCTGATCTTGCAATCCTTGCCGGATAGCTACAGTCAATTCGTTCTAAACTACAATATGAACGAGATTGACAAGCCACTGCCCGAGCTGCTTAGCATGTTAAGAACTGCTGAGCTAAACCTTAAGAAGGCTAAGCCCAACACTGTTCTGATGGTTCAGAAACATAAGGGCAAGGGCAAGCCCAAAGGCAAGGGAAAGTCCCAAGCCAAGGGCAAAGGCAAGGCAAGGCACTGAAGCCTAATGCACTACGGTCAGACCGGGCACTGGAAGCAGAATTGCAAGGTATACTTGGAGGATCTTAAGAAGAAGCGAAGTGAGACTTCCACTTCAGGTATATATGTTATAGAAGTCAATCTATCTATTTCTACATCATGGGTATTAGATACTGGATGTGCTTCTCACATTTGTACTGATGTGTAGGCGCTGAGAAATAGCAGGGCATTGACAAAGGGCGAGGTGGACCTACGAGTAGGCAATGGAGCACGGGTTGCTGCTGTTGCTGTAGGGACTTACTATTTATCTCTGCTCTCTGGGCTTGTACTAGAGTTAGTCGATTGTTGTTATGTGCCTGCATTAACTAAGAACATTATATCAGTTTCTTGTTTGGACAAGAAAAGTTTCTCGTTTACTATAAAGAACAAATGTTGTTCCATCTATTTAAACAATATGTTCTATTGTAGTGCACCTCTGATAAACGGACTCTATATTCTAGACTTTGAGAGCCCTATCTATAACGTAAATACCAAGAGGTTCAAGTCAAATGACATGAACCAAATCTACCTCTGGCACTGTCGCTTAGGTCATATAAATGACAAGCGCTTATCCCAGTTCCATAAGGATGGTTTGTTGGACTCATTTGATTTTGAATCATATGAGATATGCGAGTCATGCCTACAAGGCAAGATGACCAAGACTCCCTTTAGTGGGCACAGCGAGAGAGCAATTGATTTGTTAGGACTCATACATAGTGATGTATGTGGCCCTTTCAATGTTGCTGCTAGAGGCGGTTATAGATACTTTATCACATTTACTGATGACTTCAGTAGATATGGTTATGTGTACTTGATGACACATAAGTCTGAATCCTTTGAAAAGTTCAAAGAATTCAAGAATGAAGTACAGAACCAGCTTGGCAAGAGTATTAAGATACTTCGATCCGATCGAGGTGGAGAATACCTTAGCCATGAGTTTCATGACTATCTAGCAGAGTGTGGGATCCTATCCCAACTCACTCCTCCTGGAACACCACAGTGGAATGATGTATCCGAAAGGAGGAATCGTACCCTATTAGATATGGTACGATTTATGATGAGTCACACAGATCTTCCGACATACCTTTGGGGCTATGCTCTAGACACGACAGCTTTTATACTCAACCGAGTTCCATCCAAGGCTGTGATAAAGACACCATATAGGATATGGACTGGGAGAGATGCCCAGGTGTCTTTCATGAGGATTTGGGGTTGTGAGGCTTACGTTAGACGTCAAGTCTCAGACAAATTAGGACCCAAATCCGACAAGTGCTACTTTATTGGATATCCCAAGGAAACTAAGGGATATTACTTCTATATTCCCAGTCAGCACAAGGTAGTTGTGGTAAAGACTGGGGTCTTTCTAGAAAGGGACTTTGTTTCTAGAAAGACTAGTGGGAGGGCGTTCGATCTTAAAGAAGTTCAAGATACAAACAATAGCACTGATGCCTCGATGGAAATTGAACTGGAACCACAAAGTGTTGTGGATGATGTTGTTCCACAAGGAGTTGAGGAACAACAACCAGTTCAAGTAGACATACCTCTTCGCAGGTCTGATAGGGTACGTCGTCAGCCTGAGAGATACTCATTTCTCTTGTCTGACCATGATGACATTGTGCTAATAGAGGATGAGCCTACCACCTATCAAGAAGCTGTGATGAGACCAGATTCCGAGAAATGGCTAGAGACCATGAGATCCGAAATGGAATCCATGTACACCAACCAAGTATGGACTTTGGTTGATCCACCTGAAGGGATAAAATCCATTGGGTGTAAGTGGGTCTTTAAGAGAAAGACTGACATGGATGGACTTATCTATAAGGGCCGCTTGGTAGCTAAAGGTTTCAAACAGATTCATGGTATTGACTATGATGAAACCTTTTCTCCAGTAGCGATGTTTAAGTCCATTCGGATCATGCTGGCTATTGCAGCCTACCATGACTATGCACTACAACAAAAACCCTCATAGACATCGGTGGAACAACAACAGTTTTAAGCAAAAACCGATGTCTTTGAGTATTTTACACCGGTTTTTCCAAAAACCGGTGTCTATGAGCGCAGATTTTCGCTCATAGACATCGATTTTTTAGCCGATGTCTATGAGCGCCCTTTTTTTCGTTAATAGACACCGATTTTAATAGCGGTTTTTTAAAACCCGATGTCTATGCACCAAAATAAAATAATATAATTTTTCCACCAATACTTAGCCAAAATTTTCAACACTTCACTCTTCCCTCCAAACCTAAACCTATATCGCGTCGTCCACCGTATACCGTCGCGACGCCACCACCACTTTCCTCCTTGCCTCATCTCCCTCTTCCCCTTCCTAGATCTATGAAAGATGGCATCTTTTTCGTGGACGGAGGAGGATATGCTACGGTGCTGCGGTAGCAAGCGTTTCGCCAAGGAGCTCTCCTCCACCTCTCCGTTTACTGACCTCCACCACGCAATCCAGTCCACCCACGGGATCTGGTTCAATAAGGTCGCACTTTTGACCTCTTCTTCTACATCTTTCTCTTTTTCAGTGTTTCTTTTTTATTCTTCCTTCCAACCTCACCACCTTTCTTCTTCCATAATTCTATCTTTATATTTGCTTTTGTTTTCTTTAATCTGAATCTCTTATTTCTGCCCCGTTGTTGTTTTGGTGCTCGATCATCTGGTAAATCTCATTTCTTTTTTCCTTTAATCCATTTATCAAAGGTATACTTTCCGATCTGAAATTTGTCTTCCATCGTATTGTTGTTTTGTTTTCGATCCTTAGGTTTTATCTCTTTTTTTTCTCGATTTTAACTTATGCGACTGCTTTGATTTGATTTGGTGAAGAAAAAGTGGAGTTTTCTACTGAGATTTGATGGGTTCTCTATCTATGATGGAGCGAGAGCTGATTTCGTCTCGAGTTTGATGGTATTTGTTTAGCGTTTAGTCTGGCGATTGTTGAGTTGCTTTTCTTTTTGTATCTGGAAGACGAGATCGATTATTTCTCATCTAGTGGCGATGCTACTTATTTTGAGACATTTAATGATGTCTTTAACCTTGTGTTTGATGTCTGCTGTGTAGAACACCTAAGGAAATGGTGAAGGCTGTTGCTGTCTTGGGTAACAGTGAGGGTGTTAAGGGCACAATTTACTTCGTCCAGGAAGGAGATGGTGAGAAATCTCTTGAAATACTACTTGTGGAATGCTAAATTCTTTTCAGATCTAGGGTTTCAACTTCAACCATTTTGATTTTTCTGTGAATTTGTGATCCGATCTAATTTTGGGATGTAAATCTCTGTGATAGGTCCAACCACCGTCACCGGATCCATCACTGGCCTCAAGCCTGGGCTTCATGGCTTCCATGTGCATGCTCTTGGAGACACCACCAATGGATGCATGTCAACTGGTAAAATTATTTACCTTTTCTTTCATGGCGATCTATTGAGTTGCAAGTTTCTGATTGAAAGGATTAAATTATTGATTATGTACTCATGCTCTTGTATACTGCAGGGCCTCATTTTAATCCTGCTGGAAAGTTACATGGTGCTCCTGAAGATGAAAACTGACATGCTGGTGATCTAGGCAATGCCACTGCTAGCGAGGATGGTAAGTTACTTTATCATCAGCTCATGATGTTACTTTTGTTATCTATTTTTACCCATATTTACTATAACGCTTTTTCTCGTAACAAAAAAAAAATCAAATGATTTACCCATTTACTATAACACATTTACTATAAAATGATTTATGCAGATTGAGGCTTCAGGAGGTCAGGCTCTCACTTATGGAGGAGATGTTTCAAAAGAAGAGGATGTGGAATCCATGGTCAAAACTGTTAGTAATGAAGATTGCATAGATCTGGCTTCTTACAATTTCATCTTTGACTTATTTTATTGCATGTGCAATTTTTTTAGGCAGTAGATGCTTGGGGATCAGTTGACATTTTAGTTAACAATGCAGTTGTCTGGAATTATACTTATGTTCATCTTGTCATGAGACACACTGTTGATGAGAATGAAAAAATCACAATGGAAGGAAGTCATTGACCTGAATCTTACTGGTGTCTACCTTTGCACACAGGCATGCATTTTCATATCTTATTATCTTGCAATCTTTTATGATGAATACTTATTTCACCATGATGACATTTCTCCTGCAGGCAGCAGCAAAAATTATGATGAAGAAGAAAAAGGTATTCTCTTCATATATATATTTTTAGAAGTTGGTTACCAATTAGCTAAGTCATTCAATATAGTATTTAACCTGAAGGATTTATATCTATATGAGCAGTTGGCTTGGTAAAAACCATATTTATGATTATTCATTTGTTATTAGCATAGACATTGTGGATTTCTAGAAGTAAATCTTGTTATTGAGTTGTCAAAATGTTGCTTCTAATTAAACCCTATCATTAAAATTGATTATTACAAGGAAGGGAAAATGCTACTAGAAGAGCTAGAAAATAATTTGGAGGAAATGGATAGAAAAATATTTCTCAGTTTGTGATTTCTAGATAAAGAAAAAATGGGAAATCATTTGATGTGATTGTTCTTTTATTTTGTTGATCCTTAGCATTAGCTAAGATCAATGTTCCCTTTGGTTCAAATACTACCTAGACCAATCAAGTGTTTGGTATACCTAAATTCTGGAAATAATGGTGCCAAAATTGTTGGAACATTGATGATTTAGGTGGATGGGATGAATGGATGGCATGAAGTTTTCGATAAAACATAAGTCAAATTAAGGTTAGTAGCAAATATGGATGTGTGATAATATCAAGGCTCAGAATTTGGAATCGTGCTAAAGTTTTAGACTTTGATTGAACTGATACAATTTCTTGTTTCATCATGTGGTGTTGGTGTAGAGTTAGAGAAGAAGGATATAAAAAAGAAGAGAAGATAACTATATACCTAACTTTGATCTGTGTCCGTAACTTCTAACTTTGTGTCCATGTACAGAATTGACATTGTATTATATGAATACAAGGTACAAAAGGATAACAAACATTATTAATTCAGCTTGAAGTATTTTGTAGTGTGTCCAAAATGTTTGGATTTCAATACAGCGTGATACTTATCTATATGACTGACACAATAACTTAGGATACATTACTTGTTGTCCGACATTGTACAATATTTTATTAGAACAATATTTATAATATTCAGTTTTGATAATTTATTAGAATAATTTATTAGAACCATTTTAAAAACTCGTCACTACCTTAATTAAATTCAACATTTACATTCATATAATCATAATTCAGATAGGTTCACAATGGAACTGATAGAATTTTTTGGGAAAATGTTTAAAATGATTTAGTATTCCAAATTCTAATAAAACGCATATTTGCAAATGAAAGTTCAAAAACTTTGTATGGAAATATGTGTTATGAAACTTGAAGTAGCCAATACAAAATCCACAACTTTGTAAAGTTGCATGCTGAATTATGTTTGTTGTAATTATCAGGTGCATTCTAAATTGGTGATATTTAACAGGTGAATTCTAACTTGGTGATAATTAACAGGTGAATGCTATTGTGCCGGGGTTCATTGCATCTGATATGACAGCTAAACTAGGAGAAGATATCGAGAAAAAGATTTTGGAAACTATTCCAATGGGTATGCATGTTTTGAAATATTCATTCCTTGGATATAACGAACTATCATATCGCCTTCACAAGTATCGAAAATACACTTGCTAGATTTAAAAAATGAACTATTGCCTTCACAAGTATCGAACTATCATATCGTCTTAACTCTTATCAGTTCACTTCTATTAATCTCTTGGAGTTGGATAAATATTATTCCTTTTGCTTTGATTCTGTTTAATTTTTATCAAGATTGTAGTTATATCTAAGAGGTCAAGGAATATGCAGGCCAAGGTTCTAGGTGCTCTCTAGCCCACATTTTGCACCTCCTTTGAGCTGGAGCATTGTTTTCTCTAGAAGAATTCATGTTCCTTTTCAATCTAATGTTTAATGAACCTTTCAATAAATTAGTGTTAATGTGAAACAAATCTTGTGCTAGAATCTCTCTTGTGGTTACTAGAAGATTCCTCCTTTCAGCAACAATCATTTATATGAATCCTTCTGAAACTTCATCTAAAGACTTCTTTTTTCTGGTCGGCAACATTAATCTTTCACTAATACATGTCTTGGTATATTGTCTTTCTTTTCTGCATCAAAATCATTTATTTGGTCGCTGTCAGTTCCTAAATTAGGCTAGCTTCACTCAGAAAATTCTATCATTTCACTGCATATTTTTTGGTTCTGTTCTATTTGCTCAACTGCATTAGATCCCAATAGAGCCCTGTGCTCTCATGGGCTCCGTGTAAACAAATATTTCTTTTTCTTTTCCAATTTGGAGCTAGTGTGCTATTATGCTTTCATTTTGTTTGAAGAAAGCTATACTAAAAACAGGGCAACCTATTAATCCTTCATGTATTTTTCTTGCTATGAAGGGCTTCCCCTCTGAACGTACTACAACATGGACTCCATTAAGGAAAAATATTATGGCAGCAGGTGAGTCTCTCTCCTACAATATAGTGTGGTCCTATGTGGTTTTTTTACAAGTTAAGATTCTCAATTAATTTAATCTCTTTTTTCAGTGGTTATTGCCTTCTTGACTTTGCCAAATGTAGATGTCAAGCTGCTTCTAATTTATTGATCCTACAGTGATTAGACCAGGTTTCTAGCTTATCTGTTTGTAGACTTTAAAACATTTTATCCAACTTGCTGATGCACCAATCAAACTTTAAGACATCACCATCTTATGAATTCTTTAAAACGTAAACTGTGTTTTATATGTTTTCCTTCTTTTATTCTCCAATCAGGATTGAGTGTAGACTATTTAAGGATCATATGTAGAACATGTCTTTGTCTCCTCATGCAGGTCATGGGATTCCTACACAGTCCTTTGAGGAAAATCAAGGGGGCAGAAATTAATAGATGCCAGGAAATAGGTGATAGTATTGGAAATATGTTGTCAACATGTAAATTTTTTTGCTTCTTTTCTTACCTTTGTTGAAACATGGATGTATTTTGATGTGGCAATACAATTCCCACTGGTTATATGCATGAAGGGCCTTGAAAATGTATAATGTGGAGGCGAGAAGGAAAGGGAAAAAACAACCAACATGGGTAGTTGTCAAGGTATGTCCTTTTGATTAGCAACTGTTTTACTTCTTTACTTATTTCTTATTTTACTTGATGTATTATTGAGCATCCTCATCCATATATTATAGGCCTTGGAAATTATATACAGTTATATATTGACCACAATATTAGTAATTTGATTATCAAGTTGATCTCATAGTTCTGTTGGTTCTAAAGGAAATTTATTCTTTGTCACTTTTTATACGTACAAGAGTTTTGGATTGTTTAGGGGAGAGAATTACAAGTCAGAAAAGCTCAAGTTCTTTAGTGGATATATACAGTTGTTTGTTTCACCTTTCTTGATCTCAATGCACACCAATCCCTTAGTTTAGGGAGGTAGTTCATTTTGTTGAGTTGTTGTTACAAATTAATCCCTTATATTTATGTGATAATTGATGAATGTTTCTTTTTTTAAGTATTTCAGTTAGTCATCTTGTTACCGGGTGCCCTTACTGCTTTTTCAACTATGATTTTTTGTCTTGGTTTACTAATATATTATTTATGTGTTTTTACAGTTTACAAATCTCAAGTACCCCAGAGTTAAAATTGATGAAGTGCGGTTCGAGTGGGCTGAATGCATGTTAGATTACATTTGAAGTGTGGTTCTACCTTGATGTGTTGTTAAAAGAATGTTCTACCTTGATTTTGATATCTATTAGCTAGCTTTTGATGTAAAAAGAATGTTTGGGTATTTTATGGATACTGTTGTAAGAAGATTATTTATATAATTTGTGAATATTTGTGTATTTTATGGATATTGTTGAATGAAGAATATTTGTATAATTTGTGAATATTTGTGTATTTTTTTTATTATTGTCGGTTTTTCATTGTTTCGGAAATCAAATTGTTAAAAAATATCCATATTACATCGGTTTTCCACCGCTGCAAAACCGGTGTTATTAATTAATATTACATCGGTCATTTACCGCTGCCAAAACTGGTGTTATTAACATACAATATTACATCGGTTTTACATCGTTGATGAAACGGTGTCGTTAAATGATACTACACCGGTTAATAACCGATTCAAAGACCGGTGTCGTTAAGTGATACTACACCGGTTTTAAACCGATGTCTAAAATGGCAGACCTTTTACATCGGCTTCATAGACATCGGTCGAAAATGAAATAGACACCGGTGGAAAACCGATGTCTATGAGGGTTTTTGTTGTAGTGATGAGATATGGCAGATGGATGTCAAAACCACGTTTCTGAATGGAAACCTGCTCGAGGATGTGTACATGACACAACCTGAGGGTTTTGTAGATCCACAGCATACTAGCAGAGTATGCAAGCTGCATAGGTCCATTTATGGACTAAAGCAAGCTTCTCGGAGCTGGAATCTTTGATTCGATGATGCAATCAAACAGTTTGGTTTCATCAAGAACGAAGATGAGCCTTGTGTCTACAAGAAGATTGTAGGGGATATAGTTGTCTTCCTCATATTGTATGTGGATGACATACTACTCATTGGGAAGGACATCCCTATGCTTCAGTCTGTCAAGACCTGGCTAGGGAGTTGCTTCTCAATGAAGGACTTAGGTGAGACATCCCGCATTCTAGGGATACAGATCTATAGAGATAGATCTAAGAGATTGCTTAGACTAAGTCAGAGTACATACATTGACAAGGTACTCATTCGGTTTGCCATGCAGAACTCCAAGAAGGGATTTCTGCCGATGTCACATGGCGTGAGTCTTTCGAAGACTCAAGGTCCCTCTTCTAGAGAGGAGAGAGACCGCATGGATCAGATCCCTTATGCCTCAGCCATAGGATCGATCATGTACGCCATGCTATGTACTCGACCTGATGTCTCATATGCTTTCAGCATGACGAGCAGATACCAGTCAGATCTAGGTGAAAGTCACTGGATAGCGGTCAAGAATATTCTTAAGTACTTAAGAAGGACTAAAGAATATTTCTTGATATATGGAGGCAATGATGAGCTAGCTGTAAAGGGTTACAGTGATGCTAGCTTCCAGACCGACCAGGATGACTATAGATCGCAGTCAGGGTTCGTATTTTGCATTAATGGTGGTGCTGTCAGCTGGAAGAGTTCGAAGCAGGATACAGTAGCTGATTCTACAACAGAAGCTGAGTACATTGTTGCATCAGAGGCAGCAAAGGAGGCAGTTTGGATCCGCAAGTTCATCACTGAACTTGGGGTGGTTCCTAGCATTGCTGACCCCATTGAGCTCTATTGTGACAACATTGGAGCTATAGCACAGGCGAAGGAACCTCGCTCACACCAGCGGACCAAACACATACTACGGCGCTTCCATCTCATTCGAGAGATCATCGAGAGAGGAGATGTGAAGATTTGCAGAGTACCTACAGAGGCTAACATCGCAGATCCCTTGACCAAGGCTTTGGCACAGAGGAAGCATGATGGTCAAACTAGGTCATTTGGGCTTAGAGCCTATACTGATTGGCACTAGTGCTAGTGGGAGATTGTTAGCTAGAGCCCTCGAGCCAATCATTTGATGATTATATTATGGACTTATTGTATCATATTTTTATATTAATAAAGGCATTTGTTTGGTTATTATGCTTACTTGTATTGGTGCCAAATAAACTAAGTATAATAACGTCCTTGAGTAGAAGATTCTTACCTATATCAATCGATTGGTTGAATCGATAGTGAGATGATATAGGGAACACTACTCTAAATCATTCCTAGACAAGTATTAACATTCAGGGACAATGTTAATGCAATAAGACTAGCATGTAGGTCAACTCGATGACTTGATCTCACAAGTCATGGATATAGAGATATCAAGTTGACACATGGGTATACATTAGAGAATGTATACTGAATGACCCGCCATGAGAAAGTATCATGGATCATTATATGAGTGTCATATACTTTCTCATGTGGCTATTAGTATAACTACTAGTCCTTAGACCTGAAGTCATCATAGTTCCCTACATAAGGAGTTATGTACTTTGGTTTCGTCAAACGTCACCCGTAACTGGGGTGGACTATAAAGGCGATTACTGGGTATATAACAAATTATGCAGAGGGATGTGAGTGATGTAGATGGGATCTATCCCTCCTATATGACGGGAGAGACATCGGTATTCTTGATAGAGTGAGACCACGAAGTGCATGGCCATGCCCATATGAGTCAATATAGAATATTGAGCTCATTTGATTTAGTGAATCTACTTGGAGTTCAAGATTTAGATTGGTCAGAGGATGACACGGTCTATGCCTCACATTGACCAATCTAGATGTCTAGGATAGAAGGATACTTGTCATATATTATGAGGAGTCACAATTAGTAGTCACAAGGTGATGTTGGATCTCAACATTCTTGTAACTTGGGTAGTAATGATTTGTTGCTAGATACCGCTCATTACTTATGCTCCTAAATGGGTTTAGGGCATTGCCAATGTTACAAGAACCTATAGGGTCACACACTAAGGACAATTAGATGGAGATTAGGTTCATATGATGAATCAAGAGGATTAGATTCATTTGATGAATCAAATTGGATTAAGAGTAATCCTAATTGGGCTAACTTGAGTTGGACTCAAGTGGATTCATATATTCAATGAGTCTAATTTAGATTATGACTCATTAAATTAACTTAATTTAATGAATTATATTCATTATATTAAGTTGGCTTGAATCAAATGGCTAGATTAGATCAACCATGGAAGAGATTTGGTCAAGTTTGACTTGACTTGAGAAGAAGATTAAAAGTCAAGTTTGACTTGACTTTATGCCACCTCATTGGTGAGTTGGCATTGATGTGGACCAATGATGTTACTCCACATCATCATGGGTGCCACCTCATGGAAGTTACAAAGCCATTTTTTTTAATAGCTTCACATTAATTGCACTTAATGCAATTTTTTTGGGAGTTACACTTTGAATTGGCCGGCCACTTTTGAATGGGAATGGAATTGATTTTCCTCATTCAAGTGCATTATTCCTTCTTCTTCCTCTTGGAGCTCTCTTCCTCTCCCTCTCCTCCTCAACTTGGCCGAACCACACATAGGTGCTAGCACACCTTTTTGTGTGGTTTTCTCCACCTACGTGTTCGTGTGGATACTTCTAGAGGAGTATCTATCTTGATACTCTTGAGATCCGGCACCGTTTGGACGAGCGGGAACGCGAAGGGCTTCGCTTCAAAGGTATAACTCTTTTCATGTAGATCTAGGAGTAGATCTAAGTAGAAACTCATACTTGTAATTTTGTTTTGAAATTTTTCTTCGCACGAGATCCAGTGGCATGGGTGATTCGGGGTTTCCATGACGCGAAAAAGCGGTTTTCGCGGCCCGAAAAATCCTACAATACCCGATATAGTGTATGCTAAAAACATGTTTTGTAAACATGCACAACGGAAGACTTAATAATAAATAAACTAATTTATTACATCACACACACTAAACACATACAAGATATAATCGCGCAGACAAGATTATAAAATAAAATGAAATCGAATAATATTTATTCTAGGTGTATCTTATGGATGACTTGTAATAAGAAGGACATTAACCTTTTACGACGTTATTGAACCTTGCCTCTATTTGTGTCCACACCGAGCTCTTCAAGATAATTCCAAGAGAACAAGCTTCACCTTCGGAAGGTACTAGCCATGCGCGAATGAGAAGGATCAAGAAGAGGAAGAAGAAGAAAAAGGAAGATCTTCTTCCTTTGGGTGGCTCAAGGCAACAAGAGGAGAACCTCTTGTCATGGTCGGCTGCAAGAGAGAGGGAGAGGGAGAGAGAGGTATTGGATTTAGATTTTCAAAACCAAATCAAGCCAATAATAAATTGTGTATTAATTCTCTCTTAACCATATCAATATATAGCCCTCTTTAATGAGTTGGATTAAAAAGCCCAAATCCAACCCATTATGCCTTAACCAAAAGTTAGCCCATTAACCCCTTAGTTTGATTTATTACTAAATCAAGTTGGTTCATAGCTAAACTAAATTGGTTCATGACTAAATCAAATAGGGTCCAACTGTTTCATAAGAGATGCAGCCCATCCATGCTTCTATTTTGACAAATATTTCCATATTTATCTTATGTATGGTCCAACCAAACATTTATCTCTTGATCTAAGAATCCTATTCTCTAAGTTATTTTATGTCTTTTAGAAACCTATAGTGCATGTGACTCAATAGGTTCCTGGTTTATCTTGACTATCCATAATTATCTACTTAATTATAGAATGATTATGGGTGACACATAGCAGTACATCATGATCTCCAATTAATCGAAAAATTACAATTGATCTCAGAACTAATTATGAACCCTTCAGCAACTATAGTGATTTGTGCCTCGTTCCTTTCACTCGTCTTATACCCACTTGGTTTAGGACATGCTCTATGTGTCTGCCCCCATTATGCTGACTACGTCACACCTTTCCCAAGTAATACTTCCTCATTCTGTGGATTCAAATTACTCGTACATGTGTACAAGAGTCTCATACTCATAGCATATGATGGTTTAACCAAAGACTTTGAGTAATAATCCTACCGAGTGGCCATAGGGTATACGTCTCCTCACAAGGAGCGGTGAATCCTCTGTCGGCTATCCAAAAACCTTTAGGTACTTCGACTTATACCTAATCATCTCGAGTCTACACCTTTAAGATATGTTTGTTTAAGATGTTAAAGTATAAGTCTCCATGACCAAGATGACTTGTAAACCTAAAGTCGAAGGAAACTTGCACTCGAGCTATAGTAAGAACTTTACAAACATATCCATATATGTAGAAAACCATATGAAGTCTTACAATAAGTCACTCTAATGAACTAGTTACCATCACTAGCATCCACGCTTAACTCTTGACATCCCAATGTCTCCATCTAGTGAGAAACAACTGCTTGGCCGAATCAAGGGGTATAATATGTGCTAGTCTTTTACAAAATTGATAATGTCTGAATACACTAATTTAATGACTAGAAAAATTTTAATATGTTCATAATTGCATATATAAGGATAATCACAAGTTGTGATCCAATCATAAATTCTCTCATGCTATAAATTGTATTACAAGCATTTAGTAAATGAGTTTAAGATTTTTTAAACATATAATATGCACTCAAATAGTGAATCAATATTTATCAAATAAATAGTAAAATCATAAGACGATTGCCTTAGGACATCCTTGAAAATCTAACACTCCCACTTGGCCTAATGTCAATCGTCACGATGTCCTAACTGTAAGCATGGACATGACTCTCAAACTTGCTTTGTAGTAGAGCCTTTGTTGAAGGATCTGTTAAGTTTCTTTAAATAGGAATTTTCTCGAGTTGTATATCTTTTCTACTAATGATCTCCCTGATTAGATGATAGTGGCGAAGCACGTGTTTGAATCACTGATGAGACTTAGGTTCCTTTTCTTGTGCAATGACTCTAATGTTGTCACAGTAAACAAGTAATGCTTCAACAGTGGATGGAATCACACCAAATTCGATAATGAACTTCTTGATCCAAACTGCTTCCTTTGCTTCTTCCAAAGCTATAATGCATTCCGCCTCAGAGGTAGGATCTGCAATAGTGTCTTTATTAGAACTCTTCCAACTAACTACACCTCAATTTAATATGAATATGAATTAAGATTGGGACTTGGACTCATCCTTGTCTGTCTGGAAACTAATATCCGTATACCCACGTATGATCATATCACAATCTCCATATACCAAGAACACATTGTTCGTTCTTCTCAAGTACTTAATAATTATCTTGACAGCCGCCCAATGATTCATTTCTGGATCTGACTAGTATCTACTCGTAACACTCATAATATACTATACATCGGATCTTGTACATAACATAACATACATGATAAATCCTATTGCAGACGCATAAGGTATCTTATCCATACAAATTCTCTCATCTTTTGTGTATGGGCATATAGACTTCGAAAGGTGAATTATATACCTCATAGGTATGAAACCTTTTTTGGATTTAGACATACTAAACTGTTTTAGCATGTTGTCTATATATGTCGGTTGTGAAAAACTAAGCAACATTTTCAGTCTATCTCTATAGATCTTCATCCCTAGGATGTAAGTTGCTTCTCCCATGTCTTTCATGGAGAATGCTATGGACAACTAAATTTTAACTTACTGTAGAACTGGCATATCATTTCCTATAAGTAATAGGTTATCAACATATAATATTAGAAATATGACCACACTCTCACTAACCTATTGATACACACAAGGTTCATCTATATTTTGTGAGAAATAAAACTCTTTGATCGCCTCATCAAAATGGATATTACAACTCCTAGATGCTTACTTTAGTCCATAGATGGATCATAGAAGCTTGTATCCTTTATTCTTGTTAACAGATGTGAAACCTTCGGGCTATATCATATACATGTCCACGAATAGGTTTCCATTAAGGAAAGCTATTTTCAAATCCATTTTCCATATCTCATAATCATGATGAGTTGATATGGTCAGGAGTATCCTAATGAATTTAAGCATGGTTATAGGTGAGAAGGTTTCGTCATAGGCAATGTCTTACCTTTGACGATAGTCTTTCGTCACCAACCTTGCTTTGTAGATAATTATATTACCATCCATGTCAATTTTCTTCTTAAAAAACTCACTTTCACACTATAGGCGTAATGCCTTTAGGTGGGTCCACCAAATTCTAAACTTGGTTTTCATACATGGAATCCATTTATGACTTTATGGCTATAAACCACTTGTCCTTCTCTGAACTATTCAGAGTTTTTTTTGTAATCAATAGGTTCCTCATCCTCATTAAGTAGCACATTATTTGATTTTCTTACAAGAGATCCATATCTCTTAGGAATATTGCGTGTCCTACTTGATCTACAAGGAGGTTGTATATATTGGTTAATCCTAGGAAAATGTACCGGTTCCATTGTACAAAAATTTTTGTACAAGTGTCGAACCTTTCCTTAAATAACCTATTGTGTTATTTAGAAGTTAAATTAGGAATCGCAGACGGAACTTAACATCATTGATTCCATATTTAACTTATCTGTTCTTAATGGTTTAGATTTGAATCGCAAGCGGAACTTAACACTATTGATTCAAATTTACCTAGATTATTAATTTCATAAATATTAATTTCCAAAATTGGCTTCCAGGACAGCATGGCGAGGCACATGGCCTTCTTGGATATGGGAGCAACCACCACCGCCTAGGCAAAGCCCTTTAAGGAAAGCTAATATTTATTTCCTTAAATAACTCTAGGTTAACCGAAAAGAACAATCGAATCACAATTTCAAAAAAGAAGAAAACACAAAATCGAAAAACATATTCAATAAACTAGATCTAATTGCCTCTTGTATTTAGAATTCATACAAAGAAAATAACTAGTATGATGCGGAAGAAAACTACTAGTTATAACTTCTCTTTGTAAGCTAATGACCTCGAGATCTTCTTTTGTATTCCTCGCCTCGCCTTGGACGTCGTGTGGGCGACGATCCTCCAAGATGAACACCACCCAAAAGAGTTCTTCTTCTTCCTCTAGAATTCGGCCACCACTACCACCAAGGAGAAGAGAGCAAAGGGAAAGAGAGAAAGGAGAGGGCCGGCCACCAAGAGATCACCCAAGCAAAAGAATAAGAATTGTATCTCATGAAGCCCCCCCACCCCTTCTTTTATATTACTTGCCCAAGGCAAATAAGGAAAAACCTTTTACAAAAAAATAAAATCATCCAAGAGTTTTTCCTTTTCCCTTTTTATTTTTCCTTTTCTTTCCTCTTGATTGAATCAATCATCAATCAATGGTTGTGATCAATCCTATTTGGTTTAGGATTAAGCTTGGCCAGCCCCTTGCTTGGGCACCAAGCAAGGTGGCCGGCCACCATATTTAGGAAAGGAATAATAATTTTTTTTATATAAAATTTTACAAGATAAAAACTCTTATAAAATTTTATAAGCTCTCTTTCCTAAAGAAGGAGTTAAAAAAAGGAAAGTTTCTAAAAATTAAAACCATGTTTTAAATTTAAAAACTCTCGTAAAAATTTTCCTTTTTTAACATGATGATAGAAAATTTTAATTTTAAAACTTATCTCCTTTTTTTTCTTAAACCATGAGGATGGTTAAAAAAGGAAAGTTTTAAAACTTTTAAAACTCTCTATTAAAACATGTTGCCTAATTCAAATAAGGAAAGTTTTAAAAATTAAAATCTCTCTTTTAAAACTTATAGTTTTCTACAAAGAGAAGATTTTAAAAATTCAAAACACCCCTCCTATTTGAATTAATCTTGGCCAACCCCTACAAGCTTGGTCACCAAGCTATAGGGTCGGCCCTTATAAGAGGATGTGCCTGGCCATTACTTGGTCACCAAGCAATGGTCCGACCCCCTTCTTGGACACCAAGAAGAGCCTTACATTTGGATGGACTTGAGGCTATAATGAAGCTACGACAGGGACCTAGAGGAGAAATTGGTTTTGGCCTTCCAATGAGCTTGAGTATCCCGTGCTCGCCCTGAACACACAACTCAAGTTCATCGATAATAACTCATTCCACTAGAGAGTTATTACCGCTCTACCGCACCAATCCCAAATTACATTATAGGCTCCTTCTTATCATGAGTGTGTTAGTCTCCCTGTGTTTAAGATTACAAATGTCCACTAATTAAGTAAGTTATTGACAACTCACTTAATTAATATCTAACTCCAAGAGTAGTACCACTCAACTTTATTGTCATGTCGGACTAGGTCCACCTGCAGGGTTTAACATGGCAATCCTTATGAGCTCCTCTTGGGGACATTCTCAACCTAGATAACTAGGACACAGATTTCTTCTATAATCAACAATACACACTATAAGTAATATCATTTCCCAACTTATCGGACATATTGATTTATCAAGCTAAACCTCACCCTTTGATAAGTCAAAGAAATAAATATTAAATATATGTGCTTGTTATTATATTAGGATTAAGAGCACACACTTCCATAATAACTAAGGTCTAGTTCTTTTACTAAGTCATAAAAAGAACATACCTAAATGATCCTACTCAATACACTTAAAGTGTATCAGTGTAATTTATTAGTCAAGATAAACTAATACTTAATTACACTACGACTATTCTGATGGTTTGTTCCTTTCCATCTTAATCGCGAGCAACTGTTTATAATTTATAGAGAACCGACAACATGATCGTCTGAGTGTGAGACCACACTCTATGCTATCTACTATATAAATTAATTGAACAATTGCATTTAACAAATAAATGCAAAATTGACCAATGTGATTCTTTTATTTTAACAAATAAATGTTTACAAAAGCTAGGCTTTTAGTATACACTCTAACAATCTCCCACTTATACTAAAAGACTAAGCTGCCATATCTATTGCCTTACATCTGATTCCCATCCCCTCCACATGGTGATCAAAAACTTTCGCCGGAAGGGCCTTTGTGAAAGGATCTGCTAGGTTATCTTCTGATGTAATCTTGGTGACGACAACTTCTCCTCGCTTGACGATGTCTCATATCAGGTGGTACTTGCGCTCTATATGTTTACTTGCCTTATGAGCTCGTGGTTCCTTCGAGTTTGCAACTGCACCGCTATTATCACAATAAATTATGATGATCTTGGGCAAACCAGGAATCACATCTAAGTCCATTAGAAAGTTCCTGAGCCATACGACTTCTTTTGCTGCCTCAGAGGTTGCAACATACTCAGCTTCCATGGTTGAGTCCGAGACACATTTCTGCTTAACACTCCTTCATGCAATGGCTCCACCTCCTAGAGTAAACACATAGCCTGACGTAAACTTACTATTGTCCCTATCTGAATGAAAATCCGAATCCGTGTAACCCACAAGGAGCAAATCGTCTGCTTGGTAAACTAGCATATAATCTCTAGTTCTTCTCAGGTACTTTAATATATGCTTTACAACAGTCTAATGTCCTTGTCCAGGGTTACTCTGATATCTGCTAACCATGCCCATGGCAAAACAGATATCAGGTCTCATACACAGCATTGCATACATAAGGCTTCCTACAGCCGAAGCATAAGGAACTGCCTTCATGTCCTCAATCTCCTTTGATGTCTTCGGGGACATCTCTTTAGATAAGGCTACTCCATGTCTAAAAGGTAAGAAACCTTTCTTGGAGTTTTGCATGCTAAAACGAGCAAGGATCGTATCTATATATAAAGCTTGGGATAGGCACAACATTCTTTTCTTGCGATCCCTTATAACTTTGATCCCAAGAATGTGTGCACATTTTCCTAAGTCCTTCATATCAAATTGTTTGGACAACCATACCCTTACATCTGATAATACCTTGACATTGTTGCGAATTAACAAAATATCATCTACGTATAGTACAAGAAATACCACTATGTTTCGGTTACACTTCTTGTATACACAAGACTCATCCGGACACTGAATAAATCCATATGACTGGATTACTTCGTTAAATCGGATGTTCTAAGATCTTGAAGCTTGCTTCAATCCGTAAATGGACCGATTAAGCTTGCACACTAGATGATCTTTGCCCTTTTCAATGAATCCTTCTGGTTGCTTCATATGGATGTTTTCTTCAAGACTTCTGTTAAGGAAAGCTGTCTTGACATCCATTTGCCAAATCTCATAGTCCATATGAGCGGCAATGGATAAGAGTATCCGGATAGACTTAAGCATGGCTACTGGTGAAAAAGTCTCCTCATAATCGATTCTCTCTTTCTGAGTATACCCTTTCGCAACAAGTCTTGCTTTGAAGGTTTCTACCTTCCCATCTATCCCTCTTTTCCTTTTGTAGATCCACTTGCATCCAATGACTTTTACATCATTAGATAGTTCTACAAGCTCCCAGACCTTATTAGAATACATAGATTCTATTTCGAAATTCATTGCCTTTTGCCAAGATACTGCATCTAGTTTTTGGAGTGCTTTGTCATATGTTCGGGGATCTGGTTCATGTTTACCTGGGATCAAGTCTGAAGACTCACCCAAAAATATGAATCTCTCAGGTTGCCTTACAACCCTCCCACTACAACGAGTCACTGTCTCTGGCTGTGTATCATGTGTGACACGTGTTGCAATTTCTTGTGGTACTTCATCTTGTACTGTTGGTACTAAAGTAGACGTGTCCTCTCTAATTTCTTCTAGAACTATTTCACTCATGGGCTTATGGTTCATTACATAATCTTCTTCTAAAAATCGAGCATTGGTGCTAACAATGATCTTCTGAATTTTAGGATTATAAAACAAACCACCTTTCATTCCCTTTGGATATCCCACAAACAAACAAACTTCTGTACGTGATTCCAACTTGTCAGTATCTCCCTTCATCACATGTGCTGGACTACCCCATATCCGGATATGATTCAGACTAGGCTTACGCCCATTCCATAATTCCATGGGAGTAGAAGGAACTATTTTAGAAGGTACCATATTCAGAATGTACACTGCTATTTCTAAAGCATATCCCCAAAACGAATTTGGTAATTCTGAATAACTCATCATCGATCTAACCATTTCCATAAGAGTCCTATTCCTTCGTTCTACCACACCATTCTGCTGGGGTGTACCAGGTGCATTCAATTGGGATTGAATCCCAACTTCTGATAAGTAATTCCTAAACTCTCCAAAGAGGTATTCGCCACCACGGTCAGACCGTAGTGTCTTGATGCTTTTACCAAGACGTTTCTCCACATCAACCCTATATTCTTTGAACTTGTCAAAGCATTTAGACTTGCGGCGCATTAGGTTAATGTATCCGTATCTTGAATAATCGTCTATAAAGGAGACGAAGTATTCATAACCACCTCTTTCCTGGATAGACATAGGACCACACAAATCAGAATGAACCAGTTCTAACACATTTTTGGCTCTATACCCCTTGGCCTTAAAAGGTCTCTTGGTCATTTTACCTTCCAAGCAGGATTCTCATGTTGGAAATTTTTCCAACTCTAATGAACCCAAGAGTCCATCGGCTACAAGCCTTTGAATCCTACTTAAGTTAATATGTCCAAGCCTTAGATGCCAAAGATATGTTTAGTTCATTTCCAAAGGTTCTTTTCTCTTATTAGAGTTAGAAGATGTGTTATTTATTTCCATATTTTGCTTTGTGGGAGAAATTGGATTTAAAGTGTATAAATTGCCAACCAATGCACCAGAACAGATAATCACCTTATTTCTCTTTATAACGACATTGTTACTAAAAGAGACCGAATATCCATCCAAATACAGTTTAGAAACTGAAATTAAATTCTTTCTAAAACTGGGTACATAAAGATAATTTCTTAAAATCAAATTTCTATTCCTATCAAAAGATAAGTAGACGTCTCCCACCGCAACAGCCGCCACCTTAGTAGCATTGCCCATGTAGACAGTTATCTCTCCATCAAATAGTCGTTGGGTTTCCTGGAACCCCTACAAAGAATTGCAGACATGATCAGTGGCTCCCGTATCTACACACCAGGTGCTGGTAGATAATACTGCTAAACATGTTTCAACTACATGAGTATGAGATATACCTTTAATGTTCTGGTTCCTACGAGGACAGTCCTCTTTCCAATGTCCAGACTGCTTGCAGGTGAAGCACTTGCCCTTCGGCTTCTTCATTCCAGCTTTCTGTCCTGTACTCTGAGGTTTATTCACCTTCTTTGCTGAAAAGACCTATTTCTTCTTCTTCTTGCCTTTCGACTTAGAAGTAGAACCATTTTCAGCATAGTGAATCTGAGAACTGTGACGAAATATTTCTTCTGCTGCCTGTAGTTCTGTCAGAAGTTCCGCCAATGTATACTCTCTTTTGTTCATGTTATAGTTCAGGCAGAACTGCTCAAAACTTCTAGGTAGCATTTGGAGAATTATATCGACCTGGGTTTCTCCATCGATTTCTCCTCCAAGGACTTGTATTTCATTCAGATAAGCCATCATTTTGAGTATATGATCCCTTACGGGTGTCCCCTTAGACATGGTGGCTGTCATAAGCTTCCTCATTGCCTCTTGCCTAGCAGTCCGACTCTGGTGCCCAAAGAGTTCTTTGAGATTGTTCATTATATCATAAGCTGTTGGTAAATCTTGATGCTGATGTTGCAATACATTTGACATAGATGCCAAAATGTAACACCATGCCATCTCATCAGCTTTTACCCATTTCTTATGATACTCAATCTCCTCTGGGGTAGAGTCACCGTCAGGTGCATCAAGGCAAGCCTCAATCAGTACAAACTTATAGCATTCAGCAGTAAGAACAATGTCCAGGTTTCTTTTCCAATCAATATAGTTGGGACCAGTAAGTTTGTTCTCTTTTAGTATAATGGCTAGTGGGTTGAAAGTCATCCTAAGAATCACAAAAATAAACTTTGGTCAAGACTCTAAATTTAGAATAATATTGATTCCTCAAACAATACTATTTTAAATTAACCAACACCTCAAATCACCGTAAATATTGCATGCCACGTTAGTGTGGACGTATACAAATTCAACATTTGTACGAGGAGGGTGTGACCCATTAATTTTATTATCTTGTCATCCTAACTTTATGACAAATAAAATTAATAGTTGGTTTCACTTTGGTCACACAATACAATAGCAGTGACTCCATTGAGGAGGATACTATTGAATGCGTCTAAGTGTATACCATTACTTGATACTAAGTCCATTAAATAGGATTGTGCCCCTTCAATTGGAGAAGATCACACACTCCTAAATAATTTCCTTTAACCATCCATAAAAGGAAGTTTGATCTAATGATCCGCAACAAACCCATCCGTTGTGGAGGGAGGCACTCAGAGCTAACACGTAAGCTTATTGCATCACTTACAAACCAGTAATGGAGACCATGGGATTTATTAAAATCCCTCTCCCACTTAGTTATTTAAAAATGAGGATTTTAACCTATGCTAGCATACATCACATGCATATAAACATCACAGTAAATAAAAGCAATAAATTTGGAAATAAATTTTTCAACTATTATGGCCTTTTCCATCACTGTCTTCGGTATGCTCCAACCCTAGCTGCTGCCATCTTTAGCCACCGCCATCGGGTTGAGTTGTCGCATCCATCTTGCTTCTTATTCCGCTGCGTCTCTGGTGCTCCAAAAGTACCACGCCTTGCAAGAATCTGATCTGCAACAAAAATAGAATTTTACATATATCGATCCTATATTCCACGTGGGAATGTACATGTATTCTAGATCGAACAAAAATAAAATTCTAAAAATAATACAGCTCCTGCTGTATTTTATACATACAATCATGCACACAAATAATGCCCTTGACATGTCCAAGGGTCCAATCACACACAATATCAATAAGCCATAATAGTTGGAGCCTGCAACCAAAGAGTTAGCACATCCTACTATTTTCCTGCCTAAATTATGTATGACATGTGCATAACCTATTTGAATTCTAAAAATACACAGAGGCAAACCCTAGCTCTGATACCAATTGTTGGTTAATCCTAGGAAAATGTACCGGTTCCTCTGTACAAAATTTTTTGTACAAGTGTCGAACCTTTCCTTAAATAACCTATTGTGTTCTTTAGAAGTTAAATTAGGAATCGGAGATGGAACTTAACATCATTGATTCCATATTTAACTTATATGTTCTTAATGGTTTAGATTTGAATCACAAGCGGAACTTAACACTATTGATTCAAATCTACCTAGATTATTAATTCCATAAATATTAATTTCCAAAATTGGCTTCCAGGACTGCATGGCGAGGCACATGGCCTTCTTGGATATGGGAGCAACCACCACCGCCTAGGCAAAACCTTTTAAGGAAAGCTAATATTTATTTCCTTAAATAACTCTAGGTTAACCGAAAAGAACAATCGAATCACAAATTCGAAAAAGAAGAAAACACAAAATCGAAAAACATATTCAATAAACTAGATCTAATTGCCTCTTGTATTTAGAATTCTTACAAAGAAAATAACTAGTATGATGCGGAAGAAAACTACTAGTTATACCTTCTCTTTGTAAGCTAATGACCTCGAGATCTTCTGCCATATTCCTCGCCTCGCCTTGGACGTCATGTGGGCGACGATCCTCCAAGATGAACACCACCCAAAAGAGTTCTTCTTCTTCCTCTAGAATTCGGCCACCACCACCACCAAGGAGAAGAGAGCAAAGGGAAAGAGAGAAAGGAGAGGGCCGACCACCAAGAGATCACCCAAGCAAAAGAATAAGAATTGTATCTCATGAAGCCCCCTCACCCCTTCTTTTATATTACTTGCCCAAGGCAAATAAGGAAAAACCTTTTACAAAAAAATAAAATCATCCAAGAGTTTTTCCTTTTCCCTTTTTATTTTTCCTTTTCTTTCCTCTTGATTGAATCAATCATCAATCAATGGTTGTGATCAATCCTATTTGGTTTAGTATTAAGCTTGGCCGGCCCCTTGCTTGGGCACCAAGCAAGATGACCGACCACCATATTTAGGAAAGGAATAATAATTTTTTTTTATAAAATTTTACAAGATAAAAACTCTTATAATATTTTACAAGCTCTCTTTCCTAAAGAAGGAGTTAAAAAAGGAAAGTTTCTAAAAATTAAAACTATGTTTTAAATTTAAAAACTCTCTTAAAAATTTCCTTTTTTTAACATGATGATAGAAAATTTTAATTTTAAAACTTATCTCCCTTTTTTCTTAAACCACGAGGATGGTTAAAAAAAGGAAAGTTTTAAAACTTTAAAAACTCTCTATTAAAACATGTGGCCTAATTCAAATAAGGAAAGTTTTAAAAATTAAAATCTCTCTTTTAAAACTTATAGTTTTCTACAAAGAGAAGATTTTAAAAATTAAAAACACCCCTCCTATTTGAATTAATCTTGGACAACCCCTACAAGCTTGGTCACCAAGCTATAGGGCCGGCCCCTATAAGAGGATGTGCCCGACCATTGCTTGGTCACCAAGCAATGGTCCGGCCCCCTTCTTGGACACCAAGAAGAGCCTTACATTTGGATGGACTTGAGGCTATAATGAAGCTACGACAGGGACCTAGAGGAGAAATTGGGTTTGACCTTCCAATGAGCTTGAATATTCCGTGCTCGCCCTGAATACACAACTCAAGTTCATCGATAATAACTCATTCCACTAGAGAGTTATTACCGCACTACCGCACCAATCTCAAATTACATTATGGGCTCCTTCTTATCATGAGTGTGTTAGTCTCCTTGTGTTTAAGATTACAAATGTCCACTAATTAAGTAAGTTACTGACAACTCACTTAATTAATATCTAACTCCAAGAGTAGTACCACTCAACTTTATTGTCATGTCGGACTAGGTCCACCTGCAGGGTTTAACATGGCAATCCTTATGAGCTCCTCTTGGGGACATTCTCAACCTAGATAACTAGGACACAGATTCCTTCTATAATCAACAATACACACTATAAGTAATATCATTTCCCAACTTATAGGGCATATTGATTTATCGAGCTAAACCTCACCCTTTGATAAGTCAAAGAAATAAATATTAAATATATGTGCTTGTTATTATATTAGGATTAAGAGCACACACTTCCATAATAACTAAGGTATATTTCTTTTACTAAGTCAGTACAAAAAGAACATACCTAAATGATCCTACTCAATACACTTAAAGTGTATCAGTGTAATTTATTAGTCAAGATAAACTAATATTTAATTACACTATGACTATTCTGATGGTTTGTTCCTTTCCATCTTAATCGTGAGCACCTGTTTATAATTTATAGAGAACCGACAACATAATCTTCTGAGTGTGACACCACACTCTATGCTATCTACTATATAAATTAATTGAACAATTACATTTGACAAATAAATGTAAATATTGACCAATGTGATTCTTTTATTTCAACAAATAAATGTTTACAAAAGCTAGACTTTTAGTATACACTCTAACAGTATAATGATCAGTTGCAATTCTTGACTAAGCATCTCATTAGTGTTTATTAGAGTCTCTTAAACTTTATCAAGTTCAACTATACTCCCACTTGCTTCCTACAAGAGAAACTCTTTCTCTAGGAATGCAGCATGCCTTGAAACAAACACCTTTTATTCCAAGGGGTGATAGAATTGGTAACTCTTAGTTTCCTTAGGGTATCCAATAAATAAACACTTATCAAACTTAGTGTCCAACTTGTTTGATACAATCCTCTTCATATAAGAAGGGCATTCCCATATCTTCAAATAAGATATGAAGAGTTTCTTACTAGTTCATACCTCATGTGGAGTAGTTAAAATTGCCTTCATCGGGACTCTGTTTAGCAAGTAAATAGTTGTCATGAGTGCATAATTTTAAAAGGTTTTGGGAATATTTGTACGATTCATCATTGATCTAACTATGTCCAACAGGGTTCTGTTACACCTTTCTGATGCACCATTATGCTGTGACGTATAAGGCGGAGTCCATTGAGACAATATACCATTGTCCCTTAGATAATTTTGAAACTCTTGGCTTAAATACTCACCTCCTCGATCAGATTGAAGTATCTTAATACTTTTATCAAGTTATTTCTCTACTTCATTTTTGAATTCTTAAATTTTTTCAAAGGCTTCAAACTTATGTTTCATTAGATACACATACCCATAACGAGAGTGATCATCAATGAAAGCAATGAAGTAGCTATAACCTCCTAGTGCGTGAGTTGACATTGGTCCACATACACCAATATGTATGAATCCAAGTAACTCATCAACTCATTCACCCTTTCTAGAAATAGGTAACTTTGTTATCTTGCCTTTTAAACATGAATAGCATGTATTAAATATATCTAATTCAAATAATTTAAAAATTGTAATGTTTTACAATTCGGACATGCGTTTCTTGCTTATATGGCTAAGGTGACAATGCCATGAGTAAGAGGTTAATTAATTTTATATTTGAACACGTTTATTGCTCGTTTCGATATTGAATATGCCACTAGATATATCAAATGAGTAGATGTCATTATACACTATGTGAATTTTATTGATATACTTCGCCACTGTTTACTTCGGCAATTAGTAATTACGAAGTAATATATGATAATCAACTTCGATAATAAATTTGATGTAGTATATATCATTTTATACTTCATAGATTAAAAAATACAGGTTACACTTTTAATTTTATCTGACACTTACTTCATAATATATATTTAATGAAGTAATAAATCATAAAATTAAATTGATATATCTAAATGATGAAGTAATAAGTTTAAATCAGTTTAAATATTTTTTTTTTCTATTGAACCGATTTAGCTTTTTCCACCAATCCCATGCTAAAACCCTAAGTAATTGTTTTTTTCACCGAAAGCACTTTACCTAGCACTCCACGCTATTCAAAGACCGACCTATTTTTGATCGTCTCTGCGCTGCCTCCTCTGTTCAATATCTCTGCTCTTAGGGTTTACCTGGCTACTCCGCCGCCTCCTCCTCCTCCTCCTCCTCGGTGCCTTTTTGATCTCCTCCGTCTTCACATTCTTCTTCTATCGTCTTCTAGTCTCGTATCATGCTCTCTCTGCCATCTTCATCAATCCGAAAGAGAAGCCTTGGGAAGAGCGGGCAAGCACCTTTTCCGGCCATGGCATATCTAAGCATGGGCGAGGCACACCACCGCATGAAAAACTGCCTTTCTTGGTTCTGTGATGTCGTCTTGTCCCAAATGCCACTACCCTCCTCGCCATATCCTCAAACATCACATCCCTCCAGGCACCTATAGACGCCCTCAATGTGTTCCAGGTTCTTATGAAACTCCGACTGCTCTCTTCTTTTTTCTCTTAACTATTTTATCCTTTTTTTGCCAACTATGTTGCGATTCTTTTTTAGGATTCAAATAAGTTGGTGAACTAGGCGGAGCGGTATGCCCAGTTTGTATAAATTCTCTCCCCCTTTCTCCGATGTCTCCAAAGTCATCGACTTGGCCAATATGTCGACTCCTATGTTGCCTTTGAGAAGGTTACAAAGTACTACTCTATTTGTTCTTTCGTCTCTGGATTTTGTTGGCGATGTGAAAAATCTAGTCTTGTTGGTGTTCGTTGAGAGCTGAATGTAGTGGTTTCTCAGTGCTTTCTTAGAGGAATTTTGAAATTGGGAGACTGCGTGGGCTATGGAAGCTATGTATATTTTGGCTCTTGAAATTCAGTTGCTTGCGGAGAAGGTATGCTATTGTACCAGAAGAGGGATTTGGTATTTATTTTCTTTGTATGTTCTTCTAGAATTAATTCAAATGTGGACTTTACTTATCAATGTTGTTTACATTTTAAAGGGTGATAGAGAGCTCTCTTCCAGTGGGAAAAATATTAAGAAGTTATAGGGAGCTGGATCATTCTTGTTTGCTTTCTGAATTCAAATTAATTCTTGAAGTTGACACACTCTTGCTTATTACTCCAATACCTATGTTGACTACAACAATTTTCTTTTTATCAACCTAGTTTTATTTGAAGATAGTTTGATTTTGAGAATATTTATCTATTGTAATGCTATGCATTTTTTCCTTCAGTAATTGAATTTTCCTGATAAACATCATGAGCTAGTTAAAGTAGAAATGAAGTATATATATTCTTGGAATCACCAAGACAGTGAACAATAGATTAAAACTGAAGCTTTTTTTAGGACTAATATGTATTTCTGACACAATTGTGGAAAAATTTATCTTATAGTAATTTTTAATCCATGAATTAATATTGTATTATCCTATGAATGGTGAAGTTTTTGCAAACTGATGGTTGTTAAATACCTTGGAATCTGGAATCAACTTCTATGCTGTCTACTAATGTTTGTTCCCCTTGTTTAAGCTGCATCTCTGTTAAGTTTTACTGACACTGCTATTTATTTATCCATAGATACACCTCTATGCACATCATTGTTGCTCATTAGAAGGTTTATTTTGCTATGACTTCATTCTGACAGTTAAACCTTTTTTTTGTTGTTTTATAATGTTTTTGGACTGTCGACAGAAGTTTCTTATGCTAATTTTTCTACTTGCATGTTGTTCTTACTCATTAGGTTTAGTTTCTTTTAATTTTCAATTTCATAGTACAGATCCTTGTCTCTCTTGCTTTGTTTTATGATGCTCTTGGACTAGTAGCAACTAATTCCTCTGTTTTGCATACTAATTCATTTACTTTCACAAACTTGTAGTTTAGCATTTTCTTTCATTGACTTTTGTGAAGGGGAAGGATAAAACACCCGAGGAGAGAAGGATTGTCATTTGCATCTTTGATGATGTTGCAGAATGATGCCGGGAAGCAGCTCTTAGGTATGATTTTTCGGCAATTTATTGTTGTCATGCTTGTTTATGTACAACAACACAAGTATCCAATATTTCTATTTTCTAATTTGGCAGATATTATGATACCTACCTTCCTTTCCTTTTAGAAGCATGTAATGATGATACTGCAGATGTTAGGCAGGTGAGGAGTGATCCTTCCTCTTTCCTATCATATGTACTTGTGCTCTTGCTATCAATTCAACACATATGCGTGTAACTTCAATGGAATATGGTTGTTATTTATAAGTAATCATTTCTAGGCTGCTGTTTATGGTGTTGGTGTTTGTGCTGAATTTGGTAGTTCTGTGTTTCGGCCTTTGGTAGGAGGTAACTTTATATATAAGATGTCTTTTACATACAAGTTAATGTCTTAATGCTGCTGCTAATAACAATTTGTCCAATATTTCTTTTTGTACAGAGGCTCTCTTTAGTTTGAATAATGTGATTGGACACCCTGATGCATTGCAATCAGATAATGTAATGGCATATGATAATGTTGTTTCAGCGCTTGGAAAAATATGCCAATTTCATCGTGATGGATTGATGCAGCGAAGGTATAGTTATTGCTCATATTTCTTTGCAATTTCTTTTTGTGTGTGTTTCATGTGCTTTATGATTGTCAATTTTGCTGGTTGAAGATTTGTCAAAATATTTCAGTTTTCTTTTTTTTTATAATTGTGTTGCCCTTCTTTTTTTTTTGTCCTGGCATTTGATAATTGTAATCAGCTAAAGCATCCCAAATTATGAACTTCTTGGTTTCTAATGCATGATATTATTTTGGTTAGATAAGGACATATTATGCATTTGTTTTATTTTGGTTTTCTACGTGTTGCATCTCATCTATTTAAATCATTAGCATTTCCTAATGCCAAACAAGTAATTGATCATATTTTACTAGAATAACTGGTTTTAAACAATTGACGGTATGCATTGTGACTATGTATTTAGACATCAGTTAATAATTCTTATTATTTGGATTATAACTTATTGATGACATTTTCAATTTGATTAGGGTAATCTAAAATAAAAAGGTGGTGTTGAATGTGGATATTGTATAATGCGATACATAAAAGAGATAGTCTTGGATGAATATCCCCAATTGGAGATGAAGGTGAATTTCTTCTTTATAAAATATCTTCTTTATGAAATATTGAATCATTTTACATTGACTCTCAAACTTCGGTTTATGTTTCAGTTTGCAACATCAAAAAACAAACAGTATTACGATCAATCTCAGTATGATGAAGTCAGAAGTGAATGGAGCGAATTCGTCTACTTCTATTTAGGTGCTTAAGTATAGGCTGTGATATAAATTTTGGATTGTATTTAGAGATTTTTGGATACAAAAAATTTTGAGTTATGGTTATACGTGTCTTTTATGAATACACTTTTGGATTGTATTTGATACATATTTATCAAATTTGGGAAGTAGTTTGTATCAATTACTTCGCTACATTTGAATTTTTTGTTGTTGTAAAATATGCTCTATTACTTTTATACTATGATGAAGTAGTACGATAATAAATACTTCAACTAAGTCAAATTATGCGGAAGTAAAATAAAACATTTACTATACCAAAATTAAAAAAATGTGAAGTCATATACATATTTTACTTTGTCAAATAACGTAACTTATGAAGTAATATATCATCATTTACTTCGGTATTTTTAAAGGTCTTGATGAAGTAATAGAACTTTTTTACTTTGAAAATGGTTTGATTTTGAACCGGTTTTGAACCGGTGATAGACTTCGGTAATGTGTGGTGAAGTAAAACATTTACCCTTTTACTTCATGTGCGTCTACTTCGGTAATTAATTACCTATTACTTCGGATAATATCTGAAGTCTATTAACGATTTTCACATAGTGTTACATAAAGTTTCAGTGCCATAAAGAACACCATTCAAAGTTATATAACACCAATTGTTATTAAAAGTCAAATGGAAATCACTTTCTATTTAAGCAAGAAATAGAAACAATGTTCTTTATTAATGCAAGAATAAAATAATAATTATCTAGTTCTAAAGAAGTCCACTAGGAAGCTTTAATAAGTATGTTCCGATGGCGACTGCAACAACCTTTGCTCTATTCCCAACTCACAGACTTGATTCTCCCTTAATAAGTCTTTTGCTATTCCTTAGCCCTTGTATGTCATTACATATATGTGAGCCACACTCAATATTCAATATCCAAGTATTTGAGGAAATAACATGATAATTAACAACGGAAATGCCTGAAGAGGATGGGAATCAGATGCCTTATTCTTCTTCATGGACTCAAGAAAAAATTTATAATTTTTTCACCAGTGTGCCATCTTGCCTCAATGATGGCATGGGCTATTGTGTGCTGGTTCTACTATCTTGGCTTTTTTTTCTTCCCTTTAGCTTGATGTTTTGGCTTCCTCATAGAACCTTTCTTGGAGGAGTCTACTAACATCATAGTTTTTTATTCACCTTTAACAAAAGGCTCCACAGTCTTAAGCATTTTAACCATCTCAAGGATGGTTGATTCCAAATTCTTTACCCGATAGTTCATCAAAAATTGTGAATGACTTTTCGACAAACTATGTAGAATTAAGTCAATATTTAACTCATGATCCATCGCAAAATTGAGTAATGTTAAACGCTTTATGTAGCCATTCATCTTTAGTGCAAATTGTACTACAGATGAATCATCTTGCATCTTTGAGTAAAAGAGAAGCTTGGAGACCTTGAATCTTTTGGATCTAGCTTGCTCATCAAACAACTCACAAAGATGATAGATAATATCATAAGCATCCAAATGCTCATGCTGTTTCTGTAGTTCAGGAGTCATAGCGGCTACCATGATGCAACTTTTAAGTACATAATCATCCTTATATTTCTGATGGGTCAACAATTGATTTGCAGTTGCATCTGCATCAAGACTTGTGGGAAGAGACTCATCAAGGACATAAGTTAGCTTCTCAGTTTTGTGAATAGTTTTCAAACTTCAAAACTAGTCCAAGAAGTTTGGCCCAGTCAATTTGTTTAAGTCTAAAATAGAACGTATATTAACAGAAGTTATAATTAAATAATTAATCTAAAAATATAAAAATGACAATATATGAGAGACATGACTTTATTTTTGTAAATAATTTACATATAATAAAAGTATGCTTATTTATCAAATTCAAATATCCTTATTTTAAATTTGGGAGATGGTAGGTTTTCTCCAAGTTGGTTGATATCCACCATAGATAAGAACAACCTTGATTTTGACCAACAAGTTATTCTTAGCTATAGCGATAGGTAACAAATTTACCGATTGCATATTACTTATATGCAATTATCACATTATGCTAGCAACTAATTGACTTTTGTATAAATATCGGGTTGCTAACACATTAACAAGTATACATCAAATGGATATCACCTAACTTCACCTCTATCCACATTGATCATGACTTTGACACAATAAATCAATGCTTCAAGTTTAAAACTAACCCGTTAATCATGAGATTGCATCTTTATCGTTTAAACATATTTAATTTCAAGTTGATCTTGACGTTGGCCAACAACTCAAATAAGAACTTAAACTCTGGTTCTTACCATATTAACAGAAGGTGTTGGTTTTAATATTGTGTAAGTGATTTAGTTTCATTTATATCACACAAATATTCTATCTATATAACATTATACGCATGACATAGATAATGACATGACACATTGCACGCATGACATAGATGATGACAAGACATATTACATGCATAACATAGCATATGACTTGAACATCACATAAATTTAAATATATTATAATTCTATTTTGGAAATAAAAATATGTTATAAATTTGATTTTAATAAATCAAGAGTTATCTAATCAAATTTGGAAACTAATTTCTAAATTTAATTAACATATCTCATCTATAATCTTTCTATCAATAAAATTTTTTTAATTATTTTAAAAATAAATTTCTAAATTAATTTCCTAACAATTTAGGGAATAAATAATGAATTATTTCTTAATTTATTAAAGAATAATTTAAATCTGGATTTTTTTTGTAATTTTCTAAATCTTTCTAAATTTAGTATTTTCTAACAATTTAGAAAACTTTTAAAAATATAATAATTTAATAAATTAGAAAATTCTAGAAAAGGTCATTGATCCTATCTGAGAAGCTGGGGGGGGGGGGGGGGGGGAGAGAACTTACTGCTGATGAAGAAGAACACCCGAGAATTCCGATCCGAGAAAACCAAAGAGGATATGGAAGAATAAAGCCACTGAACACCCTCCTTGTATGAAGATCCAAGGAAGAGAAGAAGAATTCAGTGAAGAATACCGAGATCTGGAGCTTCCACAGCTTTCTGTGCACAAGAGACCAACCAATACTACTGTCAGTGACCTAAGACTGGGGTGGGAATCCCTGGTTAGGCCCTCCGACGCTCTCAAGTCAGTAATCTCTCTTAGTGTGGAAGGAAGAAGATGAACAATAACTAGAACTAGGGTTTGCAATAGATGACTATGCAATCATAGTGCGCAAAATTGACGTAAGCCATGTACTTGCAGAAAATAACTTTTAAGGAATCTTTTTCGTACCCTAGATGTACCTTCTTTGTCACCTAACACTTGCAGAAGAGTCTAGAAACATTCTTCCCGCCAAATCAATCAACCTGTTATACAATCACATAAGTTATTTATGAATATTCTCGAAACATTTATTTTTGCCCTGTCCTATCTTTTCTTAAGCATGCTACCCCGGCCGATATCGGCCTATATTTCCTTAAGTCTGTTGTCCTGACCGATATTGACTTATATTTCCTTGAACCTTTTGTCCTAGCCAATATTGTCCTATATTTTCTTAAGTGTGTTACCCCAGCCGATATTGGCCTATATTTCCTTAAGCCTGTTGCCCCGACCGATATTGGCCTATATTTCCTTAAGCATATTGTCCCGACCGATATTGACCTATATTTCCTTAAACCTGTTGTCTCGACCGATATTGGCCAATATTTTCTTAAGTGTGTTACCCCGGCCGATATTGGCCTATATTTCCTTAAGCATGTTGTCCCGATCAATATTGGCCTATATTTCCTTAAACCTATTGTCTCAGCCGATATTGACCTATATTTTCTTAAGTGTGTTACCTCGACCGATATTGGCCTATATTTCCTTAAGCCTGTTACCCCGGCCGATATTGGCTTATATTTCCTTAAGCCTGTTACCACGGCCGATATTGGCCTATATTTCCTAAAACCTATTTTCCCGGCTGATATTGACTTATATTTCCTTAAACCTGTTGTCCCGACCGATATTGGCCTATATTTTCTTAAGTGTGTTACCCTAGCCGATATTAGCCTATATTTCCTTAAACCTGTTATCCCAGCTGATATTGGCCTATATTTCCTTAAGCATGTTGTCCCGTCCGATATTGGCCTATATTTCCTTAAACCTGTTACCCCGGCCGATATTCATACTTGCTTCATTCTGCTATCTCTTTTTCCCCTTTTCACTAGGGACCTACTAAACCTAACCCATATCACTAGCCTTCCCTCCAAGTCTAGTCGAAGGAGGTGTAGCCGACTGACTAGACCTAAGTCTATTTTTGTTTCTTTGCCTATCTTTAATCGTGACTCTGCCATGGCCACTGCAGCAAGCTCGTGACCTTCTCTATAGCAGTTCTCGTGACTTCTGGTACAACAATCCCGTGAACTCGAGTATAGTGATCCCGTGAGTCTTTTAACCCTTTAAATAGGGCTGTGATCCTCCCTTCCTTCTTCACCAGCCTCAGTTCTTTTCCGCCTTGTTCGCCTCCCCTCACCGAGAGTATGGCTTTAGATCCATCTTTCTGGGGGCAATTCTTGTTGGACAAGGTGAAATCTATAGATGAAGCTGCCTAAGCTTTGGACCTAGTTAACTCTCTAGCACGAGAACTGGAGGTATTTCTGTCGGTCACCCAGTTTCAAGTACGGTCGGGGACAGCCTTGAGGAACAAAGTTCATTGAGATCTAGAACTTCAAGCCAAAGAAATGACTGCTTCACAGACTCAACAAGCTTCAGAAGTGTTCACGTTAACCAAGGAGGTTCACATAATTAGCCTGTTGGCATCATGATGGCAGCAAGGGCCAGGTCGTCTGTAGGCTAAGGTGGACGCTTTGGAAGCAGAGCTCAAAATGTTCAAGCAGGAAGTGGACTGTTCCGTGACATGTCTGAGGGGGCTTGAACAAGTTTGCACCTCCTTTGTCCATGAGGCCACTCCTTTTCCAACTTTCTCCCCGGCATAAAAGAACGCACTGGTTCTTCTAAACGGGGAGGGGGGAGGGCAATTCCGTTGGATGACAGATTTTTCATCCTACCCTCATGTTAGGCAAAATATTCTCACTTCTCTGACTTGGTCGGGTTTACCTTTAGCTAGGTTGAAGTTTTCTAAGAAGTTTGAGAGCTCATGTTTCAGTGGGCTCCCCTTCAAGTCTAGCCGAAGGAGGTGTCAGCCGACTGACTAGACATGAGTTTATGTTTAGTTGAGTTATCTAGCTTGCGCAATATTACATGCTCGATCGGGCTTTGCCTACTAAACATTTGTAGAACTTATTTGTTTTTTGTTTAACTAATGACATATTTCTTAAACCATATATAAGGCTAAATGCCCCAAATGTAATTGATATATTATACACTCAATCAACCCCTTTAACTTCGGCTGATACAGACTTATCTTTTATAGACGTATTAACTCAGCCGATATTGGCCTGTCTCTTATACGCATGTTAACCCGACCGATATTAACCTGTTTATTATAAACGTGTTATCCTGACCGCTATTAACCTGTCTATTATGAATGTGTTATCCTGACCGCTATTGACCTGTCTATTATGAACGTGTTATCCCGGTTGACATTAACTTGTCCTTTATAATTATATTAATTCAAGCAATGCTTCACGCATGACTGACCCTTATGTTATACTTTTTCCTTCTAACATGAGCTCTGTCAGACCTAATCCATCGTTCTTTGTTGCACTTAGTAAACTCCACCCCTTTTTCCAAAATTTCCTTGATTATAATTAACCTTTCAACGGTAAGAGAATGTTGGAGGCGCGTGACGAGGTGTCACCAACCCTTACATGATTCAATTTGTCACGTCCATCATAAATGCCCATTTATGGTCATATGACGCGTGTCTTTTCTCATTTTTTGTGTAACACCAGCGTCTGCGCGCTTCTATAATCAACGGTGTTTGTGGCAAAAAGGTATTCTAATCTGACGGTCATTATATGTTCCTTCAACCCTAAACCCTTCATCTTCTTGTTGACTCTGTTTTTTTTTCCTTACCTTAGCGTTTCTTCTTTGCTGCAATCTTTGATCAATCCTCGGACTCACCATCTTCCAGTGATCCTCTTTCTTAGCTCTCAGTAAGGAACCTATTGCTCCGTTAACCCTTACTTCTATCTATGGTTGAAGAAACGATTGCTCCTTGGTATACTCAAATTTCATCTTCTTTCGACAAGGATGCTCGGCTTGCTATTCGTAGGCAATATGAAATTCCTAAGGAATATGACATCATAATTCCTAAACCAGACGAGCATCCTCACCATCCTCCTGCTAACTATGTAACTTTCTTTAGGGATCAGTTGATAGGGGGTTTAAGGTTTCTCATTCCTCCTTTTCTAATCGATGTAAGCCAATACTTTGGCATTCCTCTTCAACAATTTGTGCCTAATGCCTTTCGTTATTTGTGTGGCCTATACATGTTGTTTTGTACACTTGATATTCCTCCTACTCCTCAAAATGTTTTCATGTTTTCCTATCCAAAGGTAGCAGAACCAGGTGTTTTTCTTTTCCAATCTCTGACTAAGATGGTCCTTTTTGATGACATGCCTTCTTCTCTTAAAGCCTAGGAATCTCGCTTCTTCTTTATAAAGTTTCCGGGACCTATTCCTTGGTCCCATGCTTGGAGATCTTCTTTACCTCCTTTACCTGATATCAAGGAGTTTCATCTTCACCCGTCTTTTCCCCTTTATTGTGAAAAGTTGCTATGTCGTCTCCTTTCTATTACTAAATGGCTGCGGAGCGATCTTCTGTATCTGTTTCATTTGAGCCTAGTCAGATATAAGATACATGGCTCCTTAGGTAAAATTTTGTTTCTTTTTCTATCAATTTTTACTAAGTAAAACATTTTCTACCATTTTGTGTAGGGCTGGTTTTTATGCTACTTTGATTGACGAAGAACTACGTCTAGAAGAGGCCAAACTTCATGCTATAGAGCAAGAGCTTCTTGCTGCCATTAATCGCCATCTTCAATTGAAGCTTCGGTTCCTCTGGTTGAAGCTTCTAGCTCTCAAGTGGTTCCTGAAGTTCCTGATGTTCTTCCGACAGGAACTCCTGCTGTCTCTTTGCCAATTGTTTATTCATCAGTGGTTGTTGCTTCTTCAGCAGCCACTTCCCTTCCTGTTATCGAGCTTACATCCCCTGTAAGCTCAGGAAAATCCCTTGCTGAAATTACCCCTAGCTAACGCTCGGGGCACAAACTCACTAGAGCTCCCCCTTCTAAAAGGAGACTCATTCTTCCTGTTGAGGAATTACTCTCAGAAGATCTTGCTTCTGCTACCCTTTCTTCTGCCGAGCCTACTTTGGCTGATCTCTATCCTTCCCTTATTTTTTCCTCCTCTCCTTCTTCTAGCAGTACTACCCCTGGTAGTAATTCTTTTACTTTTCCCCTATCTCTTCCAGAATCGAGGTCTTTACCTACTTCATCCTCTTCTTATTTGGTTTTTGCTCCCCTTTCTATTCCAACTTCCTCTTTTTCTTCCACTTTCTCTTCTATCCCTGTTCTTCCTATACTACTAGGAGGCTCTTTCACCACTGCTCGGGAGGAAATTCGCCCTCTCTTTAAAGAACTCACCCCTCCCGAGATAATCGATCAATTATCTCACGAGGAAACCAAGGTATGTTTGCTATTACTTATTTATTATTTATCCATGACTGCTTCATCACCCATTCTTATGTTTGTAGTGATGGATGGCCAATATGAGTCTAACTCGACTAATACACAAGTTATATTATGAGAATGAGAAGCTGAAACAACCGGAGATGTCCTCTAATATCCTCTTAGAAGAATCTAAGAAACAATATGAAGCTCAACTTGAAAGCCTTCAATCTCAATTTAAATCGGCTATGGACCTCAACACTGAATTATCTTCCAAATTAGAGAAACAGATTGTTGAGACAGACAAACTGAAGTCTGATTACGAGTCCACCTTAGCTGACAAACTCAAAGCTTTACAGTTGAAGGATAATGAAATAACTTCTTTAAAAACTTCCCTGAATACAGCTAAGATAGAGGCCTCCACAAAAGATGCTGAACTGAGGTCTTCCCAGACAGCTATGGTTGAGTACAAAGCTGGTGAAGATGATCACTTTAAGGATCGGGCCACGACCCTAATCAGATCTACTGAGTTCAATAGGCCTATTGTAAAATCTATTTTGGCAGCTTATACTGCGAGAGCTGAGGGAGCTGTTAAGCCGTTACAGGAGTAGGGCTTCCTATCTCGTGATCCTCCTCCTAACTTCTTGGATCGACGCAAGCTAATTGCCAATAGGCCTGACGATCTGTTTCCTCAACTATCTATAGAGTAACCTTTTGGCTTTAATTCTGCTTATTGTAAAGTTAACTGTGACTGGCTATGACAATTCTGATCGACAACTGGTTTATTTGTGAAAGGTTTAATCTTTTTGTTTTAATGAATTCATCTGACCACTTGTTTTGTATGCTTATTCCATGCTTTTATTATTATTATTTGTGGTTTGATGCCCCCTTCCTAAATTTATCCCCTTTTCATAACTGGCTTCTTATCCTTATCCTTATCATATTTACCACTCTATTACTATTTACACAAGGACCGATCTATTATAATCGATCGATTTACTGTAGCATCACCAATCTCGATTGATCTATTATAACATTCTTAATCTTGATCGGTCTGTTATGGCCGACCGATTTACTGTAGCATCACCAATCTTGACTGATTTACTATAGCATCATCAATCTCGATCGATCTACTATAGCATCATCAATCTCGATCGGTTTATTATAACATTCTTAATCTTGACCGGTCTATTATAATCGACCGATTTACTGTAGCATCACCAATCTCGATTGATCTATTATAACATTCTTAATCTCGACCGGTCTGTTATGACCGATCGATTTACTGTAGCATCACCAATCTCTACCGATTTACTATAACATCATCAATCTCGATCTATCTACTATAGCATCATCAATCTCGATTGATTTATTATAACATTCTTAATCTTGACCGGTCTATTATGACCGATCGATTTACTGTAGCATCACCAATCTCGACCACTTTACTATAGCATCATCAATCTCGATCGATCTACTAAACTTACCTTCCTTTCCTTGGGATTCGACCTTCTTTTTCGAATTTGATCCCCTTCTTTTTTGTACTTAAGTTTTTTCACAAATTATTATTGATCTTCGGGTTTCTTCTTTTTTCGGTTTTCCCCTATCTTTTTAAGGGTTTTTGACATAGGGCACAGAAGAAAAGCAAAGGTTTAAGACACTCTCTTCTGCTCCCCGACTATTCTTTCTTCTTCCTTTGTTCAACTTCCTCCTACTATTCCGCCATGGCCACTCCTTCCCCAGCGTGGTATCTTTCATGCGTCTCTAGCCTTATCGAGCCCGAGGAGGTGGAGTTACAAGTGAACTATGGTTTTCCTTCTTATATAGTTCACCCTACTTCTCAAAGTGGTCCGTATCTTCCTCCTCTAGGAAGTGTATCTATCTTTTGGGATCAAGCTTTACAAGGTTTCCGATTCCCTCTTCATCCCTTTTTTGTTGATGTTAGTACTTACTTTGAGATTCCTCTTAATCAGCTTACTCCTCAATCTTTTTCTATCCTTGTGGGTTTTGTTGGGGTATCTAAACTACTGGATTTTCTTTTGTCCCCTCGCCTTTTCCACTACTTCTTCATTCCCCGCCAAGTAGACATTGGTGTCTTTAAATTTCAGTCTCGTCCTAAGGCTATTTTGTTTAGTGGGATTCCTCCTCAAGAGGAGTGGCATCACAAGTTTTTCTTTATGCGTCTTCCTTCTCCCCCTCCTTTTCATACCAACTGGATATATGACCTTCCTCCAGTTCCTAGCACTGATGGCTTCCTTATTGATCCCTCAGTTTCTTCTGTCTTACCCAAGTTAAAGGGGGCTAAATTTTACTTACCGACCTTGATTATAGAAGGTCTAATGTTTCCCTTTGGAATAAGCTCTATCGAAACCCCCTTGGAGGTCTCTTTTGGTATGTTCAGACATTCTCGACTATGTTTATTAGCCATTTGTTAATTATTTTCTATAATAACGCCTAATTTTTATATTTCAGCTGATGCTCTTCTACCTGCTCTCATGTACAAGAACCCAACTATGACCAAGTCTTTTTTGAATAATCTTGGAGGAAAATTGCTACAAGATTGTGAAGCTAATTCTACTACCTCTACTCCGGGTTTATTATCTAAGGAAGAACAATCAGCAGAAGCTATTGCTTCCTTGGAAGAGGAAGAAGAACAACCTTTTGTTGCCATACACAAGAAACCCAAACTTACTGAGGAAGTTCCCTTTTATGACACTTTTGGTACTTTTGTGCAGATCCCCATTGTTTCTTCGCCTATTTCTTTTGAGAGAGGTAAAGAACCAATGCCTCCTACTCACATTGTCTCCAACCTTTCTCTTAATATGATAAGACCAGGTCTACTTATTTCTTCCTCTTCTGTTATTGTTTCAGCTACTTCTGCTTCTCAGATGGCTACTACTACTTCTGCATCTTCTCAACCCCTTTCCTTGGCCTTACCTCCTCTAACTTCTAGACCACGAGCTAAAAGAACACCTTGCAGGAGATCTTCTCCGAGTCTAGGACCATCAACTATCCGTGCCTCAACAATTGAATCCACTTTCATTGCTTTGCCATCCTCCATCCCCTCTAGCTCTTCCTCTGTTGTTCCCATTTCTATCACTCCCTCTCCTTCTCTTCCTTCTTCTTCCACCTGGCCTTCTTCACCTTCTGTCCCTCCACCTCTGTTTAGGCAAGTTATAGGTATGCCCTCTTAGATGGGACAAGCTTCAGATCCTCCTAGTTACGGTTTTCTACAGCTACAAGGCCCGTTGGCTGAGCCTTGGCTACATAGCCAAGAGCTATTAAGGGGCACCAGTATTTCAAACCGCATTGACAGTCATAGTCGTCAAGCTGTTGCCGTAAGTGTTTTTCATTATATATTGTTAACGTATTATTATTTCCCACTAACTGAAGTGTTATTTTAGTTCCTTTCCATAAGTCTTCATCTAGACCAGCTACTCATTGCTCTGGAAAGGGACAATAGCAAGTTAAAAGCTCAAGTAGAGGCACTGAAAGCCAATCTTCCTCCCTCCCACATTGAGCTTACTCAATTACGAGAGAAGATAGCTTCATAGACTCAACAAATAGAGGCTATGAAAAAGGAATTGCATCATCAGCAACAGTTATTGAAAAACAAAGAGTTTGAAAGAAAAACCCTGGAGCTACAGGTGGATCGATTAAATTCCAGCCTCCAGGTGGAAACTACTTTGAAAGACAAAGCTATTTCAGATGTTTCTCATAAGAACACTATTTTAGAAAAAGTGGAGAGACTTCACAATATCTTTCTTTCTGATCAGGGTCAAGATTCAGCATCAAAAGAGTTTTCTCTTCTACAGGAGCAAGAACAAAGAAAAGCTCAGGATGCAGAGATATCCTCACTCCAAAAGGAACTAGAACTGCTTAAATTGGAGAGAGACACTCTCAAAGATCAAAATACTAAACTACAAGCAAAATTTCAAAGTTATAAGGAGCATGAGGAAGACCGATGGGAGATAGGCGCTTAACTTATCTAAGGTCTCCGACATTTGTTAACGAATATGTTCATCGAATCATAGGGACTCTAAATCATTTTGTGACAGGGGTTATTCAGCAATTGAGGGAAGGTGGTTATTTATCTCGAGAACCCCCCTCTCTATTCATAAACTGTCGTAGACTTAACCAGGAATTACCCGAAATTTGACGAGCCATTTTGAGTAAGCATGATTATGTATTCATAAAAGACTTGTCATTAAAAGACTTGTAATTAAGTACTTGCAATATTTGTAAAAATTTGTACTTACCTATTTTTCTGACCTTCATTATCTGGCTGTTGCTTCTTGAGAATAAGTACTGTCTTGCTCAAAGTATCTTAACCGATCATATGGCTTTGAATAATAAGGCTTTTCTGTAAACACTTTGATCTCTGTTCAGGCTTGACTGTATATAAGGAATTCCAAAGACCTCAGCGCTTCCGAGGGACGTGTAATCCCGAACAACTTTATATGAAAAACTCTATAGGATTTATGTATTCTTGGTCGAGCGTACAATCCCGAGCGATTTTAAATAGAGAACTTCATATGATCGTGACTTTTGATGGGGAATATAATTTTGAAGGATTATATATATATACAGAATTCCCTTTGAACTTTGAATACTCGTCGGGAGTATAATGCCGAGTGATCTTTATAAAGAAATCCAAGTAACTTTGAATCTAGGCCAGGCATATAATCCCGAACGATTTAATATGAAGAATTTCATCAACCTTTAGTCGGGCGTATAATCTCGGTCGATTTAATATGAAGAATTTCATCAACCTTCGAGTTTTTGATCGGGCGTGTAATCCCGATTAATGTGAGTCAATAGAGTTCTGTGCACTATCCTATTTTGATCAGGTACTCAATTCTGCATGACTTTGCTAATGATAGTTTAAAGTCTTCGGTTCCTCCCCAAAAGACCTGTCCAGGTTATTTCAAGAGATTTCCCGATCGATTGTGTTCATGCTAGTTTAAAGTCTCCGGTTCCTCCCAAGAAGGCCCGTCTGGGTTACTTTAAGAGATTTCCCGATCGTTTGTGTTTATGCTAGTTTAAAGTCTCCGGTTCCTCCCAAGAAGGTTCGTCCGGGTTACTTCAAGAGATTTCCCGATCGACTATGTTCATGCTAGTTTAAAGTCTCCGATTCCTCCCAAGAAGGCTCATCCGGGTTACTTCAAGAGATTTCCCGATCGACTATGTTCATGCTAGTTTAAAGTCTCCGGTTCCTCCCAAGAAGGCCCGTCCGGGTTCCTTCAAGAGATTTCCTGATCGACTGTGTTCATGCTAGTTTAAAGTCTCCGGTTCCTCCCAAGAAGGCCCGTCCGGGTTATTTCAAGAGATTTCCCGATTGACTGCATTCATGCTAGTTTAAAGTCTCCGGTTCCTCCCAAGAAGGCCCGTCCGGGTTACTTCAAGAGATTTCCCGATCGTATGTTCATGCTACTTTAAAGTCTCCGGTTTCTCCCAAGAAGGTTCGTCCAGGTTACTTCAAGAGATTTTTCGATCGACTATGATTTGAGTGAAACTAAAAATGCTTTCACTAACCTTGTGATGGTTTAACGTCTTCGAGATTCCTTAAGGAAACCTGGGCGGTCACTCCTTAAGGCTCCCAATTGACGGATGCTTAAGAAGAACAATGTCCGGTGATCAATATGTTGTTTAAACCATGTTCTATTTCTCGGGCGATATTTGACCTGCACTGTATTCACAAAATTATATGAAGTACATAAATCGCAAGTATACTTGTCATCTTTTTGCAAAACCAGAAGGAGGGAAATTGCTTAAAGTAAACTTGATTTTTTCTTTTGGACGTGCTAAGTTTCACATGATTGGATGATTGGAGTATACTGAGGAGTCATTAGTCCGCTCGTTCAGGGATATCTATATTTCTCAAGCGATATAAGCTTGTTAAGTTCGGTAGGGTTGTAAATGACTTGCACTCCATGGGCGCCCGAGAATTCTTCATTCTGTGTCTTGGAGATAATATGAGTCTGATGCCAGTTTTTCTACCACCTTGTAGGGTCCTTCCCATTGTGGTGCTAATTTGTTAACATCCTCAGCGGGCTTCGCACACTTCCATACTAGATCCCCCACTTGAAAGAATCTAGGGATGACTCTCCTGTTATAATTTTATCTCATTCGTTGTCGATATGATATAAGACGAGTTGTAGCTTTGTCTCGAATTTCCTCTATCAGATCTAGCTCCATAAGTCGTCTACTTGCATTGTCATCATCATATAGTTATCTTCTATAGGATTCTACTCCCACCTCGATAAGAATTACAACTTCTCCTCCATAAACCAGTTGAAAAGGAGTAATCCCTGTAGCTTCTCGGGGTGTAGTACGATATGCCCAAAGAACACTGGGCAATTCATCTACCCAGCTACCTCCGACATGATCTAGTTTGGTTTTTAGACCTCTTATAATCTCTCTGTTGGTTACTTCTGCTTGACTGTTACTCTGTGGATACGCCACAGAGGTGAATGCTTGAGTAATACTGTAGCTTTTACACCAATCTAAGATTCTGTCTCCTTGAAACTGCCTTCCATTATCAGAGACTAATTTATGGGGAATACCGAATCTGCAAATAATATTTTTCCACAAGAATTTAATAACTGCATCTTCAGTAATCCGAGCAAGTGGTTCTGCTTCTACCCATTTAGAGAAATAATCTACTGCTACTAATAAAAATCTTCTCTGTGCTGTTGTCATAGGAAATGGACCAACTATATCCATGCCCCATTGATCAAAGGGGTAGGAAACAATAGAGGTTCTTAATAATTGTATAGGATGATGTGGAATATTCTGATGTTTCTGACAAGAAATGCAAGTTCTTATAAATTTGGTGGCATCTTCATGTAAGGTAGGATAGAAATATCCTGCTAGTAAAATTCTGCGGGCTAAGGATCTTCCTCCTATATGACTACCACATGAGCCCTGATGAACCTCTTGCAAGATAAATTGTATATCTTCTGTTCCAATACATTTTGTAACAACTCAATTTTCCCTATTTCGAGTTCTAAAAATCCATAAAAATATTTGGAAATACCTTTAGAATATTCTAGAGATTTTTAGAAATTTTTAGAGTATTTTTACGCAATTTTTGGAGGTCGTTTAGTATGTTTACAAAAAAAAAAGAAAGAAATTCTGACAAAAATCGTTGAAGGCGAGGCTCGAACCCATGACCTCGGGTCGAACCCGACCTAACCGGACGCAGCCGACCAGCTGAGCTACGCGGGTTTTGTTAACCCAATATGGAACGAAATGTATTTAAGCTATGGTTGAAACAGAATTACCTTAGGAAAAATGTTTCAGAAATTTGGCCGAGCCGAAGCTCGACCTGGCGACCTCCGACCCGTACAAGTTGTTAGCGGGTCGGGCTAGCCAAGTGATCGGCAATTGTTTTGTTAACTAAGTAGGGAATAAAATATATATAAGCCATAGTTGGAATCGAATTAAACCTAGGTTATAAAGGGTTAATTTCTTTCCCCGAACCCTAATTCTCTTCTTCCTCTTCGTGCGTGCACGATTTCTGCTGAACGAAGAAACCTCAGCCCTAGTTTCCTCCCTCCGACGGCCAGTGAAGGTTTCCCTCCGGTGAACCTTGTGGATCTGTGCTTCTCTTATCAAGGAGAGACCGTGAGCACAAGAGGAGACCGAGATTTCGAGCTCCACCCGGAACCCTAGCCGCCCCTTCCTCCTTCTCGGTTGTAAGTCCAAGAACGCTCGGTAAGTACTACTCACCTGCGGTAGGAGTGGTTTTCGGATTGTACCTTTCCTTGTTTTGAGTCTGCCGTGAGTTTTCCTTGATTGGATGATTGTTGTGGTGTAGATTTTATTTACATGAATAAAGATGAAACCCTTAGATAAGTGGTTTTCTTTGTTTTAGATGATTGTTGCCATTTTTGTTTTTCTACCGTGAATTGATGGTTAGGTAATTGTTGTCCATGTGTTTCTATGGGCAGACAGTGAGCACAAAGAAGAGCATGACTAGTTCGTGGGTTCTTTGTGGACACTGCAATGGATAGCAACATGTAGCACTTAGGTCTCTTTCGTTTATTTTCCTACCGTGCCACTAAACCGAAAGAAACCTTTCAGATTTTGGGTAGCAAATCAAACGTTCTGCGTACTTAGATTTTATGCTACTATTGTGTCTAGTTACACAGTTCTGTTCCAGATTCTTACCACAAATGTTTGGTCACTGATCTAAGGGTTAGGACAATTTCCTAATTTAATTAGGGGCACTTTGACCATGTATAGTTTAGAGTAACAATGCAAATTTAGTAATATGATCTTCCATCTCATGTAACAGATAAGAAAAAAAAAGTTGATGTTACACCTTCTTAGTGTTAGAGAATTCAGATTCGTTTTCCTTTGCTTTATTTGATAGCATGGTTAGTAAGCTTAAAGTTGCTTTCTTAGCTCTATTTTATAGCATGTTTAGAAAGTCCAAATTAGCTTTCTTTTGCTCTATTTTATAGCATGATTAGCAAGTTTGAATTAGCTTTCTTTTGCTCTATTTTATAGCATGATTAGCAAGTTTGAATTAGCTTTCTTTTGCTCTATTTTATAGCATGATTAGCAAGTTTGAATTAGTTTTCTTTTGCTCTATTTTATAGCATGATTAGTAAGATTAGATTAGCTTTCTTTGCTCTTATCACAGCATGTTTTAAAAGTTCAAACTAACTCTCTTTTGCTCTATTCTAGAGCATGATTAGTAAGTTCAGATGTGCTTTCTTTTCCTTTGTTTTACAGCATGTTTAGAAAGTTCAGATTTGCTTTTCTGTTGCTTTGTTTTATAACATGCTTAGAGAGAGTCTAGATTTGTTTCCCTTGTATTGTTTTTTATATAGCATGCTTAGTTAATTGTAATCCTACACTTGTTAGATATATCTACAGGATTCTAATAGGCTCCAATAAAGGATTATAAGAAGCATGAGTAAAGAAAAAGACTAAAGTCTAGTTAAAAAGAGAAAACAAGTAAACTAAAGTAAGAGGCTAGTACCTGACTTCCAAGGTTGTCGTTAAACAAATCCAGGTGACCAATTCCAAGGTCTTGGCCCTGGTAAGACCAAGGTCTTTACCTCATAGGACTAGAGGCTCGCTACCTCAGTCACTATTAGCGAGCGCGCAAAACAAAGATGGTACTAAGCTTGGGCCCAAAGAAAAGAAAAAGAAGAAGAAAGTAAAAGAGAAATTAAAAGATTAATTTCTAGTATAAGAAAAGTAAGAAGAACAAGAAGAAGAAAGTGAAAGAGAAATTAAAAGATTAATTTCTAGTATAAGGATATAAGAAAATGAAACAAGTTGATGCTTAGAATCAATAAAAGTTTAGTTCTTTAATTCTAAGCCTACAGTAGTAGTTTCATTACTTTCCTGTCAGTTAGTGAGCATGTTTAGTATTCAGTTTTATTTCTGTATACCATGAGTACATGCAGCTTTGCTTTAGCATTTCAGTTTCAGTATTATTGCATTAGTTTTATGCACTTCGAGTTTTTGTGAGATAGATTAGTACTTACTAAGCGTTTTCGCTTATAGTTTTGTTTTCTTTCCTCCTACTGCAGATAAAGGAAAAGCTAAGATATGAAAGGGAGGCGACAGGATGGTGGTGGTGATGAAGGTGTGTGATGTCTGGACTGTGGAGAGATCCATAATTAGCTGACAAAACTGTTAAGACTTTCTGTTTAATTCTTTTAGATTTCCTTAAGTGTTATTTTGAGTTGAGACTGTATTTAAGTTTATTCCGCACTTGAAAGTAGTTCACTTGTATTATTGGTGGAGTGATGTAGTTGGTTACTTTGCTAGAGTAGTTTCTTTCTTTTACTGTTGATTTATTACTGCGTGGTTGTGAATATAATGTGTTCCAGCCGCCTGTGGCTGCGTATATATTGTTTCTATTATGGATTTGGTCACCGATACAGGGGAGACTCTGTCGAAATTTTTCGGTAGGAATTCCTCTAGGCCGTGATAAATCTAAGTGTCGCCAATATTAGCATAAGTGACACTAGTAAGTAGAGTAGTAGTTAGGTAACGGTCGCCCTTAGAGAGTAGTAGTAAGAAGGGTGATCGTTGTAACACCCATAGGGTACTTAGCACGATTTTAGATATTTTTATCATGAATAAAAATAAATAGGCCTTATATGTAAAATTTCAAAAATAATAAAATAAGAGAACCAAAAAGAGAACTGTAACACCCATAGGGTACTTAGCAAGATTTTAGATATTTTTATCATGAATAAAAATAAATAGGCCTTATATGTAAAATTTCAAAAACAATAAAATAAGAGAACCAAAAAGAGATAACTAAGGTTTGAACCTTGGATCTCTTACTAGGTGCATGTATGTGTTAACCAATAGACCAAGAGTAATTATTGTTAGAAAGGAGAGGGAAATCATAGTTAAGAGTAAGAAAAGAGCTTCTTTCATTTAGAAGGAGAAGTTAGAATTGCCTTCTTTCTCTCAAAAGAAAAGAGGACTCTTGCTTCCTCTTTTCATTAAGGGAGAAGTAAAGGAAAAGAGGAGGAAAAACCCATTTTTCCTTCCTCTTCTCAATTGGAATAAAAGGAGAAATGAAGGAAAATATTCATTTTTCTCCCTTCCTCCATTCCTCCTCCTCCTCACCGTGACCAAGCTTCTTCTCCCCACCTTCATTGCCGAAACCCAAGCAAAGGAAAACTTCCCTCTAGGAAAGCTCCACAAATCAAGGTTACTTCCCTAAGGAAATCAAGCGAAAGATGTGAGTATCCCCTCACTGCAGTACAAGTAGTTGTCAATCGTTTTATATGTGGATGTTCTTGTTTTTTTTTGAAAAGGAATGTAGTTCATGCTCTTCATGATATATATATTTGTATATGATGATAGCTTAGGTTTTTATGCTTCATGTGGTAACAAAAATGATGAAAACCTCCATGTAAGTTTCGGCCAAGATGAGTTACAAGAGTTAGAGCAAAAATTTTGAAAAGGGAATATGTTATTTATGCTTCTACATGATATATGGATTTTTATATGTTGATAGCTTAGGTCTTTATGCTTCATGTGATAACGAAAATGATGGAAACCTCCATGTAAGGTTCGGCCAAGATAAGTTACAAGAGTTAGAGCAAAAATTTTGAAAAGGGAATATGTTATTTATGCTTCTACATGATATATGGATTTTTATATGTTGATAGCTTAGGTCTTTATGCTTCATGTGATAACAAAAATGATGAAAACCTCCATGTAAGTTTCGGCCAAGATGAGTTACAAGAGCTAGAGCAAAAATTTTGAAGAAGGGAATATGTTATTTATGCTTCTACATGATATATGAATTTTTATATGTTGATAGCTTAGATTCTTATGCTTCATGTGGTAACAAAAATGATGAAAAACCCTAATGTAAGCTTCGGCCAAGATGGGTTACAAGGGTTACGGCAAAATTTTTGTAAAGGAAATATGTTGTTTATGCTTCTTCATGATATATGAATTTTTATATGTTGATAGCTTAGATTGTTATGCTTCATGTGGTAACAAAAATGATGGAAACCCTAATGTGAAGGTTCGGCCAAGACATGATGTCAAGCTTAGGGTTAAAATTTGAAATCCAATCATGCTTAATTATGCTTGTTCATGAAGTATGATATCTTGTATGTGGTTAGGTTAAATCATTATGTTACATGTTGCATTAGAAAACCTAAAACCCTAAATGAAGGTCTCGGCCAAGAAGGGATGCTAAGCCTAGGGTAAAGTTTTGAAACCTAATCATGATCTTTTGGGTATGGTTAGATAAGTTGTATGCTACATGTTACTCAAATGAAACCTAGAACTTCACCTTAAGGTTCGGCCAAGAAAGTGTTGAGATGTAAAGCCATGCTTTGCAACAAACCATGCTTGTTTATGCCTATATGATATTTGGTTATTTATCTATGGGTGGCTTAGTTTCATACTTCTTATAGTGAAAAAAAGGGAAAATCCATTTGGCAAGGTTTTGGCCAAGGTGGATAATGGGGTTAGAGTGAATCTAACCAAGCATGCTTATGTTTCTCACGATGTATAGTCTTTGATATGTGATTAGTTAAGTTCTATGCTCATAATATGATATGCTATGTCATGATATGATATGTTATGCCTTAAGTTATGAGATGAATTATGTTTCATGATATGATATGCTATGCTCATGATATGATATGCTATGCTCACGATATGATATGTTATGCTCATGATATGATATGCTATGCTCATGATATGAGATGCTATGCTTATGATATGATAAGCTATGCTCATGATATGATATACTATGGTCATGATATGATATGTTATGCTTTATGTTATGAAATGCGTTATGTTGCATGATATGATATGTTATGCTCATGATATGATATACTATGCTCATGATATGATATGCTATGCTCGTGATATGATATGCCATACTTGATGATATGAAGATCACATGTTATATGTTGTGATACGAACATGTTATGTTTATGATATATGTATGAAAGGCTTATGTAAGAAGAAAAGCCTAAGAGTTGCTTCCCTTAAGTTGGGATCAAGAGCACTCTTCATGGTATGGCAAAGAGATGCTTCCCTTAAGATGGGATCAAGAGCTCTTTTCATGATATGACAAGAAATTATGACATGAATGATAAGCTATGATATGCATGATGACATGATATGTATGACATGATATTTTATTTTGTATGGCTTGTACCAAGGGTGGGCTCCATAAGCGCCCCGAGGTCGATGGTCTATGAAACGGACCTCGTAAAAAGGGATGGGCTCCTTAGTACGCCCTAGGTCGACAGACTATGAACGGACCTAGATCCCTAGTAGGTTCGGGGCTAGCTACCCTGTCCTAGGGATTGCGCGCATTATCTATGTATGTGGTACAAGCCGGGCCCTCATGATGATTATGTTATGTTCAAGTATGTATTAAGATATGTTTTAAAAGAGACATGATGCATATGTGCATTCCATGATATATGTTTTGAAAATATACATCTTGCATTTACATGCATATGTTTTATGAATTATTGGTTATGCATTATTATGAACAGGTATGAGTTATGATACATGCTTACAGGATATGATATGTTCCCATGATATGTACTCACATGCTATGCCATGCTATGTTATGGTTCTCATATGACAAACTATGTTCTATGTTATGATTCTCCATGCTATGTTATGCTATGCTATGTTTTACCTGCTATGTGGTATTACGTGCCTTATGTTTTATCAGTAGGAAAGGAGCTCATTATGCCTTTGGGCTTATAGTTTTACGTTTCCTTGTACCGCAGATAAGGGCAAGGAATGGATGAACTAAGGGGAGCAGTAGGAAGGACGATGATGATGTGTGTGGAAGTGGCATGGTGGATAGATCAAATTAAGTTTAAATTTATATTGACTAAATTGTGCATGTGAACTAAGTTTGGACCCTATGTTTATGATGATGGTTGAGCTAGTATGTTATGCTCTCATGATAGTTTGCCATGTTAGACTTATTATGATATGGTAAAAAGTTTAATAAGTTATGATTCACATGCCATGTTTAAGACAATCAAATGCATATGATAATTTTTTTTTAAGTATGTCTTCCGCTGCCATGAGTTCATATGCATTAGTATGTTAGGTGAATGTAAGTAACCCCGTCCCTCTAAGGGCAGTCAGAGTGTCCCTGGAAGGGCGGGCGTTACAGGTTGGTATCAGAGCGAGGTTTACCTTCCACTACACACACATCAAGCCTACATCCTGCCGCTCCAAGTAAAAATTTCTATGCTTAGTATGTTCTTTTTATGATGCTTATGCTTAGTTATTTTTATTTATTTTATTTATGATGCTGTAGTAGTACGCATGCTTACTTTATTCTTTTAAGTCACAGTTTTAGTTTAGGTTGCATGATGGTAGGTTAGGGACAATAACAAAACAACTTTACAATAGTTAGAAATGATGATAACCTTAAGTTAAGTCTGGTCAGAAAAGATAATAACTTACGATAGCTCTATTGTTATTAATGAATATAAGGATGGCTAGAAGGCGTAATACCAGAGCAGAGGAGACAGCACCTCCACCTGATCTGATGCATGTAGTCACCGAGCTCCAGCGTCAGGTTACGGAACAGCAGCAGATGATCACTGCTTTCCTGAATCAGCAGGGGAATCCTGTTACCCCGCCAGGACACCAGAACGTAGTATCAGTAATACCTACAGCTGTACCAGTACCACCGGCACCTGCACCACCGGTAGGCCCAGCTCTAGTGGTTCGTCAGGAGCCATATCTGATTCAGTGGCAGAGACTGAAGCCGGAAGCTTTCTCCGGTAATTGTGAACCATGGGACGCACAGGCCTGGTTCAAGACTGTGGAGAGCATAGTGGAGTTACTGGATTGGCCTGAACACGAGAAAGTCAAATGCGCATCGTTCTGCCTTATGGGCAATGTCAGAATGTGGTGGGACCGAGTCAAAGCAAAACGACAGATAAATCAGATGAGATGGACAGACTTTGAGACAGAATTTTTCGAGGAATTCTTCCATATGAGGGTGACAAACAGGCATTACGACGAATTCACCGAGTTCCGACAAGGCGATCTGTCAGTCAATGAAGCTGTCAAGAAATTCAACCGTTTGGCGTGCTTATGTCCAGAATTGGTTAGCACTGAAAGAGAAAGGGTCAGACTTATGCTGAAAATGCTCAGACCTGAGATAGCTTTGAACGTGGCCGGCGGAGTTAACAGACCGCAGACCGCCGAAGAATTAATCAGCAGTGCTCTAATCACCGAACACTATCAGAAAGCAATGAGCGATGGCAAGAGTCAAACTTAGCCGGGAGGACAGAAATCTCAGAATACCCGAACCAACTGGAAAGGTAATCAAAGTGGCAAACGGAAGCAATGGACTGACTCTAAGGGTGGACCAGGAAGCAAGCAACTCATGTTTCCTCAGTGTACCACCTGTGGAAAGAAGCATCCGGGAATATGCCGGATAGGCACAAATAGATGCTACAACTGTGGAATGGAAGGGCATATGGCTCGGAACTGTCCTACTCAGATTCAGGCACCCCCTCCACAGCATGTCCAAAACAGAGGTGTACCCCCACAGCTACACCTGATGCAAGCTGCATTAGAAGGCCCTCAGATAAGTCAAGGGAGATTGGAAGCTCCGCCAGTGGCAACGAACGCCAGGATCTTTTCTCTTACTAAGGAGGATGTGGCAAGTGCTTCTACAGTCGTCACAGGTCAGCTACCTAATTTTAGTCAATATACTAAAGTTTTATCTAGTACTAAAGGCGAACCAATAGTCGAATTTATCGGGAAGCCGAGAAACATTACATGTCACTGGGTCGAAAATATGTCCGGGCAACTCTCTACCCTGACCTTAGCACCGACATTATTCGACAATATATTGGGAAAGCAAACTAGTGACTGAAGCCTCCAAAGAATTAAGCAAGAAACCTTAGAGGGAAAGAGTGACGAATTCCGTATTTCGGACAGTGGAATATTATATCTCAGGGATCGATTATGTATTTCCGGGGATCCAGATTTGCGAAAGAAGATACTGGAAGAGGCCCATGCGACGCCCTATGTGATGCATCCGGGCTCCACTAAGATGTACCAAGATCTGAAAAAGAAATTCTGGTGGTCCGGTATGAAAAGAGATGTGGCTCAGTATGTCAGTACCTGCTTGACCTGCCAGTAGGTTAAAGCAGAACACCAGAGACCTGGAGGATTACTATAGCCAATCCAAATTCCAGAATGGAAATGGGAAGATATCTCTATGGATTTCATCTCAGGATTGCCCAAGACGACGAACGGTTACGACGCTATATGGGTAATCGTGGATAGATTGACGAAATCTGTCCACTTTCTGGCAATTAAGATGACCTACTCTATTGAGCAATTAGCTCAATTATATGTCAAAGAAATTGTTAGATTACATGGGATTCCTAAGACCATTATTTCTGACAGAGATGGTCATTTTATTTCACATTTTTGGGAATGTGTTCAGAAAGCCCTTGGCACCAAGCTATTGTTCAGTACTGCCTTCCACCCTCAGACTGACGGACAAACAGAAAGGGTAAATCAAGTACTAGAAGACATGTTACGGGCTTGCGCCTTGGATTTCAAAGGGAGTTGGTGCCGATATTTATGTTTAGCAGAATTCACCTACAATAATAGTTACCAGGCTACTATTGGAATGTCACCCTACGAGGCTCTGTACGGAAGGAAATGTAGGTCCCCTATATGTTGGTATGAAGGTGGTGAAAAGAAGGAGATGGGAGTTCAAACAGAATTCATTGACAACACCACCCGTGCTATACAGAACATCCGCCAAAGAATAGAAACAGCTCAGAGTCGACAAAAGAGTTATGTAGATAAAAGACGAAGGCCCTTAGAATTCAGTGTCGGAGATGCAGTATTCCTTAAAGTAGCTCCTATGAAAGGAGTGATGAGGTTTGGAAAGAAAGGAAAACTAAGCCCGCACTATGTAGGCCCATATCAAGTTCTGAAAAGAGTTGGCAAGGTGGCCTACGAAATAGTGCTACCTCAGGAGATGTCAGCTATCCATAATGTGTTCCATGTTTCAATGCTAAAGAAATGTATTCCGAGCACGGACCAAGTGATCGAACCACAAACTGTACAAATGCAAGAGGATCTAAGTTACGAAAATTGACCGGTTCAGATATTGGATCGAAGTATCAAGAGACTAAGGAACAAAGTAGTACCCTTGGTAAAGGTCCTGTGGCAAAATCAATGGTTCGAAGAAGCCACATGGGAACGAGAAGACGATATGAGACAAAAGCACCCGGAACTATTTTAGGTTCGAGGATGAACTTTTATGAGGTATGGGGGACTATAACACCCATAGGGTACTTAGCAAGATTTTAGATATTTTTATCATGAATAAAAATAAATAGGCCTTATATGTAAAATTTCAAAAACAATAAAATAAGAGAACCAAAAAGAGAACTGTAACACCCATAGGGTACTTAGCAAGATTTTAGACATTTTTATCATGAATAAAAATAAATAGGCCTTATATGTAAAATTTTAAAAACAATAAAATAAGAGAACCAAAAAGAGATGACCAAGGTTTGAACCTTGGATCTCTTACTAGGTACATGTATGTGTTAACCAATAGACCAAGAGTAATTATTGTTAGAAAGGAGAGGGAAATCATAGTTAAGAGTAAGAAAAGAGCTTCTTTCATTTAGAAGGAGAAGTTAGAATTGCCTTCTTTCTCTCAAAAGAAAAAAGGACTCTTGCTTCCTCTTTCCATTAAGGGAGAAGTAAAGGCAAAGAGGAGGAAAAACCCATTTTTCCTTCCTCTTCTCAATTGGAATAAAAGGAGAAATGAAGGAAAATATTCATTTTTCTCCCTTCCTCCATTCCTCCTCCTCCTCACCGTGACCAAGCTTCTTCTCCCCACCTTCATTACCGAAACCCAAGCAAAGGAAAACTTCCCTCTAGGAAAGCTCCACAAATCAAGGTTACTTCCCTAAGGAAATCAAGCAAAAGATGTGAGTATTCCCTCACTGCAGTACAAGTAGTTGTCGATCGTTTTATATATGGATGTTCTTGTTTTTTTTTTAAAAGGAAATATGTAGTTCATGCTCTTCATGATATATATATTTGTATATGATGATAGCTTAGGTTTTTATGCTTCATGTGGTAACAAAAATGATGAAAACCTCCATGTAAGTTTCGGCCAAGATGAGTTACAAGAGTTAGAGCAAAAATTTTGAAAAGGGAATATGTTATTTATGCTTCTACATGATATATGGATTTTTATATGTTGATAGCTTAGGTCTTTATGCTTCATGTGATAACGAAAATGATGGAAACCTCCATGTAAGTTTCGGCCAAGATAAGTTACAAGAGTTAGAGCAAAAATTTTGAAAAGGGAATATGTTATTTATGCTTCTACATGATATATGGATTTTTATATGTTGGTAGCTTAGGTCTTTATGCTTCATGTGATAACAAAAATGATGAAAACCTCCATGTAAGTTTCGGCCAAGATGAGTTACAAGAGCTAGAGCAAAAATTTTGAAGAAGGGAATATGTTATTTATGCTTCTACATGATATATGAATTTTTATATGTTGATAGCTTAGATTCTTATGCTTCATGTGGTAACAAAAATGATGAAAAACCCTAATGTAAGCTTCGGCCAAGATGGGTTACAAGGGTTTGGGCAAAATTTTTGTAAAGGAAATATGTTGTTTATGCTTCTTCATGATATATGAATTTTTATATGTTGATAGCTTAGATTGTTATGCTTCATGTGGTAACAAAAATGATGGAAACCCTAATGTGAAGGTTCGGCCAAGACATGATGTCAAGCTTAGGGTTAAAATTTGAAATCCAATCATGCTTAATTATGCTAGTTCATGAAGTATGATATCTTGTATGTGGTTAGGTTAAATCATTATGTTACATGTTGCATTAGAAAACCTAAAACCCTAAATGAAGGTCTCGGCCAAGAAGGGATGCTAAGCCTAGGGTAAAGTTTTGAAACCTAATCATGATCTTTTGGGTATGGTTAGATAAGTTGTATGCTACATGTTACTCAAATGAAACCTAGAACTTCACCTTAAGGTTCGGCCAAGAAAGTGTTGAGATGTAAAGCCATGCTTTGCAACAAACCATGCTTGTTTATGCCTATATGATATTTGGTTATTTATCTATGGTTGGCTTAGTTTCATACTTCTTATAGTGAAAAAAAAGGGAAAATCCATTTGGCAAGGTTTCGGCCAAGGTGGATAATGGGGTTAGAGTGAATCTAACCAAGCATGCTTATGTTTCTCACGATGTATAGTCTTTGATATGTGATTAGTTAAGTTCTATGCTCATAATATGATATGCTATGTCATGATATGATATGTTATGCCTTATGTTATGAGATGAATTATGTTTCATGATATGATATGCTATGCTCATGATATGATATGCTATGCTCATGATATGAGATTCTATGCTTATGATATGATAAGCTATGCTCATGATATGATATACTATGGTCATGATATGATATGTTATGCTTTATGTTATGAAATGCGTTATGTTGCATGATATGATATGTTATGCTCATGATATGATATGCTATGCTCATGATATGATATGCCATACTTGATGATATGAAGATCACATGTTATATGTTGTGATACGAACATGTTATGTTTATGATATATGTATGAAAGGCTTATGTAAGAAGAAAAGCCTAAGAGTTGCTTCCCTTAAGTTGGATCAAGAGCACTCTTCATGGTATGGCAAAGAGATGCTTCCCTTAAGATGGGATCAAGAGCTCTCTTCATGATATGACAAGAAATTATGACATGAATGATAAGCTATGATATGCATGATGACATGATATGTATGACATGATATTTTATTTTGTATGGCTTGTACCAAGGGTGGGCTCCATAAGCGCCCCGAGGTCGATGGTCTATGAAACGGACCTCGTAAAAAGGGATGGGCTCCTTAGTACGCCCTAGGTCGACAGACTATGAACGGACCTAGATCCCTAGTAAGTTCGGGGCTAGCTACCCTGTCCTAGGGATTGCGCGCATTATCTATGTATGTGGTACAAGCCGGGCCCTCATGATGATTATGTTATGTTCAAGTATGTATTAAGATATGTTTTAAAAGAGACATGATGCATATGTGCATTCCATGATATATGTTTTGAAAATATACATCTTGCATTTACATGCATATGTTTTATGAATTATTGGTTATGCATTATTATGAAGAGGTATGAGTTATGATACATGCTTACAGGATATGATATGTTCCCATGATATGTACTCACATGCTATGCCATGCTATGTTATGGTTCTCATATGACAAACTATGTTCTATGTTATGATTCTCCATGCTATGTTATGCTATGCTATGTTTTACCTGCTATGTGGTATTACGTGCCTTATGTTTTATGAGTAGGAAAGGAGCTCATTAAGCCTTTGGGCTTATAGTTTTACGTTTCCTTGTACTGCAGATAAGGGCAAGGAATGGATGAACTAAGGGGAGCAACAGGAAGGCGATGATGATGTGTGTGGAAGTGGCATGGTGGATAGATCAAATTAAGTTTAAATTTATATTGACTAAATTGTGCATGTGAACTAAGTTTGGACCCTATGTTTATGATGATGGTTGAGCTAGTATGTTATGCTCTCATGATAGTTTGCCATGTTAGACTTATTATGATATGGTAAAAAGTTTAATAAGTTATGATTCACATGCCATGTTTAAGACAATCAAATGCATATGATAATTTTTTTTAAGTATGTCTTCCGCTACCATGAGTTCATATGCATTAGTATGTTAGGTGAATGTAAGTAACCCCGTCCCTCTAAGGGCAGTCAGAGTGTCCCTGGAAAGCTTTTAATTCCTGGAAAGCTTTGTTACATTCATCATCCCGTTGAAATTTGTTAGCCTTCCGGAGTATCTTAAAGAAATGAAAGCTACGATCGGCGGACCTTGAAATGAATCTAGACAAGGCGGTGATCCGGCCGGTGAGTCTTTGAGCTTCCCTCATGTTGCATGGTGGCTCCATGTTTTGAAGTCCTTTGATCTTGCTTAGGTTGACCTCTATTCCCCACTCGGACACCAGATACCCCAGGAACTTTCCACCTTTTGCTCCAAACAAACATTTTCCCAGGTTCAACTTGAGCCCATATTGTCTTAATGTTCTACAAGTCTCCTCTACATCCCTGCAGAGATCAGTAGCCTGAAGAGACTTAATTAAAATATCATTAACATATACTTCCATATTTCTTCCGATCTGTTTTTGGAAGACTTTATTCATAAGCCTTTGATAAGTTGCTTTTGCATTTTTTAGTCCAAATGGCATAACATTATAACAATAAGTACCTTTAGATGTTATAAAACTTACCTTCTCTTGATCTTCCTTAGCAAGAGGAACCTGATGATAGCCTTGATAGGCGCCCAACATAGAAATATATTCGCACCCGACTGTAGAATCCACTAATTGATCGATCCGAGGTAATGGATAATAATCCTTCGGGCAGGCCTTGTTAAGATCATAGAAATCAATACATACCCGCCATTTGTTTCCTGGTTTAGAGACTAGGACAACATTGGCCAACTAACGGGGGAATTGCAGCTCCCTGATGTAGCCGGCTTCCATCAATTTATCCACTTCTTCCTTGATGATCTGATTTTGCTCAATACTAAAATTTCTTTTTCTCTGCATAACAGGCCAAGCATCTGGGAAGACATGCAAAGAATGCTCCATTACTGAAGGAGAAACGCCCGTGACTTCCTTGGTCGTCCAAGGAAAGACATCATTATTTTTCTTCAAACACTGAATCAATTCTGTTTCATAGTAGGATCAAGATTGACCGCGACATAGGTGGTGGCTTCAGGTCGACCGGTCTATATTTGGACCACTTCCTTTTCTTCATAAACCAGGACAGGTGGCTTCTCTTAAATAGCATTAACCTCCATTTTTTATATTTTTCGGGCGACACTGGCTTCAGTCCTGACGATCTCCACATAACACTTACGAGCAATCTTCTGATCACCACGTACTTCTCTGACCTGGTCATCAACAGGAAATTTAATTTTCTGACAAAAAATAGAAATGACCACCCTAAAATCATTTAAGGCCGGTCGACCCAGTATCACATTATAGGAGGAGGAGGCATCCACCACCATGAAGTAAGATCTTGTTGTTCTCATGAGGGGCTCTTCCCCTAGAGATATGGCCAATTTTATTTGGCCAAGCGGTTGTACCTCATTACCAGTGAATCTATATAAAGGAGTCACCATCTGTTGAAGTTTGCTCGGATCAATCTGCAGTTGATCAAAAGCTTTCTTGAAAATAATATTTACAGAACTACCAGTATCTATAAAGGTACGGGAAATAGTATAATTGGCTATCACAGCCTTAATGATTAACGCATCATCATGGGGTATTTCTACTCCTTCAAGGTCTTTGGGCCTAAAATTGATTTCCGACCCTGCTGCTCTCTCCATGCTGCACCCTATAGCATGGATCTCAAGTCTTCGTGCGTGTGCTTTTCTAGCCCTGTTGGAATCTCCATCAGTGGGTCCGCCCACGATCATATTAATGCTTCCTCGGGCGACATTACTCCTGTTCTCTTCTTGTCGGGCTATCATGGCTTCAGGATGAGTCTTCTCAGGCACCTGAGTTGTACCGGCTGGGTTTGGTAATACACCTTGTTAAGGTTCAGCCGGGCGATATTCTATTTTGAGCGGACTTTGCTGCCTGGGATATTTTTGTTGATAATAGTTTCACCTTTGATAACGATCCCTATTTGCTTTCTTATTTTTCAAAACAAAACAGTCTTCTGTATGATGACTGCTGGTCTTGTGATAAGTGCACCACCTTCTTGGTGCTTCTTGTGTCATCTCCATATACTGTACGGCTTGTGGACGATACTCTGTATGATGATGGGGCGGAGGGATTACTCGAGGCCCCCTCGGGGGAGGAACGAGAGCGGGAGCCTTCTCCTTAACCGGAGCAGGAGAAGAAGTAGTATCTTCTTTTCTGCGAACAGCCTGAGCTTCTTAAACATTAATGAATTCAGTAGCACGTTCAATTAATGAGTCAAAATTGCCAGGAGAATTTCTCACCAGATCTTTAAAGAAATCATTATCATTCAAGCCTTGAGAAAAAGTACTTACTAATATCTCAGTAGTGGCATTGGGGACATCGATGACTACCTGATTGAATCTCTTAATATAGGCTCTAATGGACTCTTTAGCTCCTTGTTTAATTGAGAATAAGCTCCAGGGAGTTTTATGATACCTCTTGTTGCTGGAAAAATGATGCAAGAAAACTTTCTTGAAATCCTTAAACCTTCGGATAGAATTTTCCGACAATATTTTGAACCAACGTTGAGCAGCTCCTCCAAGTGTTGTAAGGAACATCCGACACTTCACTCCATCAGAAAATTGTTGTAATAAAGCTACATTCTCAAATTTTAATAAATGATCCTTTGGATATGTGGTTCCAGTGTATTCGTTGATCTGAAGATTTTGATATCGTTTAGGAAGTGGATCATCCATTACGCCTTGAGAAAATGGAGAAATAATTCTTTCTGGTGAGCTATCACTAGCCACCATCATTTTAGCTTTGCGCTTCTCCTTGTCTGGTGTCTCGCTAGAGGATTCTTGAAATACAGGCCTTCGTCCTCCTTATTCGAAAGGAGTATGAAGAAAATCTCGAGGGCGTCTTGTTGGGGAAGAATGGCCGGAGTAATATACACGCGATCTTCCTCTTCCAACTCTCTTTCCTTCTGATGATCAGTAGTCGAGATTGCCGGATTATTAGCTACTGGCAGAGTAGCTCCAGTATGAGCTTGTTGTTGTTGTTGTAGAGCCTTTTGCACATGCATGCTAATAAGGAAACCCAGATCTTCATGACTAATAGTGAGTAGGTTTGATTTTCCAGCGTCTTCCATCTTGCAATCTCATATCCAGGTGAATTTCCCATAGATGACGCCAAATTTGAACCTGTCTGAGAAGCTTGGCAAAATGGAAAGCTGGGGGGGGAGAATTTACTGCTGATGAAGAAGAACACCTGAGAATTTCGATTCGAAAAAACCAAAGCAGATCTGGAAGAATAAAGCCACCGAACACCCTCCTTGTATGAAGATCCAAGGAAGAGAAGAAGAATTCAGTGAAGAATACCGAGATCTGGAGCTTCCTTGGCTTCCTGCGCAAGAGGCCAACCAACATACTGTCAGTGACCTAAGATGGGGGTGGGAATCCCTGGCTAAACCCTCCGATGCACAAGTCAGTGATCTCTCTTAGTGTGGAAGGAAGAAGATGAACATTAACTAGAACTAGGGTTTGCAATAGATGACTATGTGTGTGGTGAGCAAGAGCATACCTGGCCAATGGAGAGGATTCCCCTTTTTATACCACTTCATATAACCTCCGTAGTCATGAAGTGGACCCCGGTTTGTTAGAGTTTGTTATGAGATGATGTAAGCCATGTACTTGCAAAAAATAACTTTTAAGGAATCTTTTTCGTACCCCAGATGTACCTTCTTTGTTGCCTAGCAGCTGTAGAAGAGTCTAGAAACATTCTTCCCGCCAAACCAATCAACCTGTTATACAATCACATAAGTTATTTATGAATATTCTCGGAACATTTGTTTTCGCCCTGTCCTATCTTTTCTTAAGCATGCTACCCCAGCCGATATCGGCCTATATTTCCTTAAGTCTGTTGTCCTGACCGATATTGGCTTATATTTCCTTAAACCTATTGTCCCGACCGATATTGGCCTATATTTTCTTAAGTGTGTTACCCTAGCCGATATTGGCCTATATTTCCTTTACCCTGTTACCCCGACCGATATTGGCCTATATTTCCTTAAGCATGTTGTCCCGGCCGAGATTGGCCTATATTTCCTTAAACCTATTGTCTCGGCCGATATTAGCCTATATTTTCTTAAGTGTGTTACCCCGACCGATATTGGCCTATATTTCCTTAAGCATGTTGTCCCGGCCGATATTGGCATATATTTCCTTAAACTTGTTGTCTCGGCCGATATTGGCTTATATTTTCTTAAGTGTGTTACCCCGGCTGATATTGGCCTATATTTCCTTAAGCCTGTTACCCCGGCCGATATTGGCCTATATTTCCTTAAGCCTGTTACCCCGGCCGATATTGACATATATTTCCTTAAGCATGTTACCCCGGCTGATATTGATCTATATTTCCTAAAACCTATTGTCCCGGCCGATATTGGCTTATATTTCCTTAAACCTGTTGTCCCGGCCGATATTGGCCTATATTTTCTTAAGTGTGTTACCCCGTCTAATATTGGCCTATATTTCCTTAAGCCTGTTATCTCGGCCGATATTGGCCTATATTTCCTTAAGCATGTTGTCCCGGCCGATATTGACCTATACTTCCTTAAACCTGTTACCCCGGCCGATATTCATACTTACTTCATTCTGCTATCTCCTTTTCCCCTTTTCACTAGGGACCTACTAAACCTAACCCATATCAGTCATTTATATAATTTAATTCAGAATATCTCAAATCTGGATTTTTAAAGAATTACAGAATCTTTTCAAATTTAGTAATACCTAATAAATTAGGGAATTTTTTTAAAAAGGAATATTTCTTAAAATCTAGAAAATTTAAGAAATGATAATTTCTAAATTAACATAATATTTCTAAATTTAATTTTTTTAATTTTTTTTTAAAAAACTTTCCATAAGCAAAATTTTCAAACAATTTAGGAAACTTCAAAAAATGAAAAATTCTTAATAATTCCATACAAATTTCAAAAATTAATTACAACACTAATTATGAACCATAAAATAATTTTTCAACTATGTCGAAGCACGATCGGGCTCTGATACCACTGTTGGGATATGTCTGATGCGGTGTGTGCTAAAAACACGTTTCGTAAACATGCACAGTGGAAGATTTAACGAAAAATAAACTAATTAATTATGCCACACACACTACATGCATGCAAAATACAATCGTGCAAATAAGATCATAAAATAAAATGAAATTGAATAATAATTATTCCAAGTATACCTTACGGATGACTTGTAACGAGAAGGGCATCATCCTTTTGCGATGTTATTGAACCTCGCCTCTATTTGTATCCACACTGAGCTTTTCAAGATCACTTCAAGAGAACAAACTTCACCTTCAGAAGGTACTAGCCACTAGCAAAGGAGAAGGATCAAGAAGAGGAAGAAGAAGCAAAAGGAAGATCCTCTTCCTTTGGGTGGCTCACGGCAACAGGAGAAGAACCTCTTAGTGTGGTCAGCGACAAGAGAAAGGGAGAGGGAGAGAGAGGAATTGTGCTTAGATTTCTAAAACCTATTCAAGCCAATAATGAATTGTGTATTAATTCTCTCTTAACTATATCAATATATAGTCCTCTTTAATGTGTTAGATTAGAAAGTCCAAATCCAACCCGTTATGCCTTAACCAAAAATTAACCCATTAACCCCTTAGTTTGGTTCACAACTAAATCAATTTGATACATGGCTAAACTAATTGGTTCATGACTAAACCAAATAGGGTTTAACTCTTTAATAAGAGATGTGGCTCATCTATGCTTCTGTTCCTACAAATATTTCTATATTTATCTTATGTATGGTCCAACTAACCATTTATCGCTTGATCTAAGAATCCTATTCTCCAACTTGTTTTATGTCTTTTAGAGACTCATAGTACGTGTAACCCAATAGGTTCTCAATTTATCTTAGCCACCCATAATTAACTACTTAATTATGAAATGATCATGAGTGACACCTACCAGCACATCATAATCCCCAATTAACTGAAAAATTATAGTTAATTTTAAAACTAATTCTGAACCCTTCATCAGCTACAGTGAGTCGTGGCTCATTTCTTTCACTCATCTTATACCCACTTAGTTCAGGACATGATCTATGTGTCTGCCCCCACTAGGCTAATTATGTCACACCTAGCCCAAGTAATACTTCCTTGTTCTATATATTCAAATTACTCATATATGTGTACAAGAGTCTTATACTCTTAACATATGATGGTTTGGCCAAAGACTTTGAGTAATAATCCTCACAAATGGCCATAGGATATACATCTCCTCACAAGGAGTGGTGAATCCTCTGTGGACTATCCAAAAATATTTGGGTACTTCAACTTATACTTAATCATCTCGGGTCTACACCTCTAAGAGATGTTTTCTTAAGATGTTAAAGTAAAAGTTTCCATGACCAAGATGACTTGTATACCTCAAGTAGAAGAAAATTTGCACTTGAGATGCAATAAAAATTTCATACACATATCGATATATGCAGAGAACCATATGAATTCTTACAACAAATCACTCCAATAAATTAGTTACCTTAACTAGCATCCATATTTAACTCTCAACATCCCAATATCTCTAGCTAGTGAGAAACAGCTGCTTGGCTGAACCAAGAAGTATAACCCATGCTAGTCTTATAGAATTGATGATGTCTAAATGAACCAATTCGATGACTAGGGAAATTTTAATATGTTCTTAATTACACATATTGAGTTAATCACAAGTTGTGATCCAATCATAAATTCTATCATGCTATAAATTGTATTTCATACATTCTATAAATGAGTTTAAGATTATTTAAACCTATAATATGTACTCAAATAGTGAATCTATATTTATCAAATAAATAGTAAAACCATAAGATGATTGTCTTAGGACATCCCTCAAAATCTAACAACATTAAGTCATGAATGATTTAATTTTTGGCACTGATAGCTATGATTTGGGAAATCATCAGACTCAGTAATTTCAACCCCAAGAAATTCCCAAGCAACACGAGTACTTCCAAACACAGCAGCATATCCTTGACCCATCTTAGTACTACAATCAAGATTAGATGTATCATCAAAATTTTGATTATAGAAGCATGGAAGGTGTTGATCAATCTTTCCAAGAATCTCAAAGTATGTCAGAATTTCAGGATGATTTAACACTAGATAAACTTCATTAATTTCAACACATTGAACCAACTTTCTAGGAAGATTCCCAAGACTGAGAAAATCTTGCTCCCAGTCAGATGTAGATCACAACACAAGATTCTGAAGAGGTAATGGTGCAACGGGGGATCCTCGTTCTACAGATATTACAACAAATTTTTGATAATGTTGTTGATCCTTTTATTGATAATATTGATATTAGTGCACTCTTTACAACTTTTAAAGATATTGGTGTTATGGATGAAAGTGTAGGGACTTTTGTTATGGAAGCAATGCCCCACGAATTACCTCCTTTGATCACACAATTAATTGATACTAGGGAATTTGTAAGAATGAAATTGGTTGTTGATATATGTGTAGGGACTTTTGCAGTAAAAATATAGTCCTAAGAATCATCTCCTTTAGCGGAACCACCACTTGAGTCAGAGCTAGAATCATCATTTGATCCAAAAGTAATCACATCTACTTATTTAGAACTTTCAGGTACCTCTCAGCATTGCAAGGTTAGTAATTTTAGTGATATTTAGAAAATTTTATAGAGGTACCCGTAATTGATTTTGTTGGATGTGATTAATCTTTTGATGCATGCTCTATTAAAACTAATATTTTTACAGTTCTTTCTTATCTGTCTCTTGTATGGGAGGTGTGCTATTTCTTTGTGTGTGCAAATTTCACTTGGGCTAAAAATTGAAAGCTCAATCTGAACTGTCTTCGACCACCTGAAAGAAATTTCAAGAAGACTTGGTAAGAGGGTATTGAAATATCTTACCCTCCCCCCCTTCCCTGCCCCCCAAGAGCGAAATTTAGATGAATTTAATGAGGTGGTTAAGCTAATGACCTAAAATAAGTGCTTCTTGGGAGGTAACCCAAGTGCTTTCTAGTTTCCATTTAAGTTCTAGTTTCTTTTTAATAACCCAAATCCTCTACTTAATTTTTCATGCCTATCTTCCTTGTATAGGATTCAAAGATTAATAGGAGCATGGCTACTCAATGGAGAAGTTGATGACTTGGGTATTTACACACATCATTTGGTAACTTCTCTTACTTCAAACCTTCTCCATATTATATTTTTAGTTTTTATTAGGACAATGAAAAATTTAAGTCCGGGGGGATGTGTTGGGTTGTAGTTTAGTTTTTGCATATTTCTTTTTGCATAATAATTTTTTTCTAGTTGCATCATTCATCACATCACAATTGTTTGATCTTTAATGCAAAATACTAGCAAGCTTGTTCCAGATGTCATGTGGTTTATGAGTTACTTAGAGTGATAGTATGTTTACTAACCTATCTTTTCCTATCTATGTGTAACACCCCACCCTCCTCACTACTGGTCTGTGAGGGCGGAGCACTATTGGACTACTAACTTTACTTAACTATCCTTGTTCACATGTTGATAGAAATTTCTAAAACTCTCGGAGAACTCAAAACATACAATTAACTAGCAGCGGAGACTAAATGACTCATCTAATACATTCTTAATAAATGACAATCTTAATAAATTCTTATGCTAGGTCCTAAGGCTTCTATAGTCCAGGCATCACACATCCATCCGCACCTCCTTGTCGCCTTCCTTTGCTATAACTTTTCCTTTCCTTTATCTGCAGTAAGAGGAAATGCAACTATAAGAAAAATTGCTTAGTAAGCGCTATCTAACTCACAAAACTCAAATATGCATGTAACTGGAAGAAATCTAAAACTGAATGCTCAGAAATAAATACTACTCATACTCATCTAACAGCAAGGGAAACAAGGCATACTGGAATGCTAAACATATAAAGCAAATCTAAACAAACACGCTAGCATAAAAGAGAACTAAACTTGCCAGATTTTAAACTTTATGTGAAGCTTGTTTTACTTGTTTAAAAAAACTTATACTTTAATACTTCAAAATAATAATCAACTTCTCTTGGGCCCGTCAACTGTACTTGCTATGCGCGCATCCCTAACTAGACCCGAGGTAGCTAGTCCCGAATCTAGTAGGGTTTATTAGGTTATCTAAACCTAGGGATGACTATGGGAGCCCAACCCAAGGACAACTGAGAGTCCAGCATACTAGGTTATCTAAACCTAGGGACGACTATGGGAGCCCAACCCAAGGACAACTGAGAGTCCAGCACAATGCCACTAATAAAAGTAAAATACTTGTTATCTTTTAATAATTCTAATATATAATGCCTCGGTATTTTAACGAGCACCTTGTGTGCCAAAATCCCTAAAGTCTTGACTTTGGGATCTACTTAAGGCCTTGACATTTTTCTTTCTTTTCTTTATCTTTCTTATACTTGTTAATACCTCTAATAAAAGAATGCTTCTTTAAAAACTGAAATGTTTAAACAAATTCTAACTTTGAAATGCATAAAGAAAAATCTGCATACTATGCTAATCAAAATTCTGCATACTATACTAATCAAGATTCTGCATTCTATGCTATACTATTTCTGCATACTATGCAAACATAAATTCTGCACTATAATACTTAATCAACATTCTGCACTATAATATTTTTCTTTAAAAACTGCACTATAAGTTCCACCAAAAATCTGCACTACAAGTTCCACCAAAAATCTGCACTATAAATTCCACCAAAAATCTGCACTACAAGTTCCACAAAAAATCTGCACTATAAACTTAATTAAAATCTGCACTATAGGCTTAATTAAAATCTGCACTATAAGCTTACATAAAAATCTACACTATAAGCTTAATTAAAATCTGCACTATAGGCTTAATTAAAATCTGCACTATAAATTCCACCAAAAATCTGCACTATAAGCTTAATTAAAATCTGCACTACAAGCTTAATTAAAATCTGCGCTATAAGCTTACATAAAAATCTGTATTATAAGCTTAATTAAAATCTGCACTATAAGCTTAATTAAAAGTCTGCACTATAAGCTTAATTAAAATTTACACTATAAGCTTAATTAAAATCTGCAAATCTAATTAAGCTACTAGAGATCTAATTGGATCTTCCAATGATAAACCATCAAAAATCTGAAAGTAAAGTTTCCATCCTTAATTTACGTCATCAACATTTGATCATCATCTTTTCTGAATCTAATATTCCCTTAAATTTATGCATTCTCTTCCCATAAATTAATCAATATGATATCTGTGTCATGCTCACTGCATAACAAAACAATTTACTCCTTTCCAAATCTAAATGAACTAAATTTAGTTTCATGGCAGCAGCACCAATCAAACCATAAGGAATAAACTAAACCACATATTCAAATTAATTAAAACCTCTTCTCATCTTCTTTATGAAACTCACGGCATGAAATCTTCAAAATCATCAATCTTTGCGTCATGCGTCGGAAATCAAGAACACATGAATCCAAAACTACTCTACTGCAGGTGAGGAAGCACTTACCTTACTTCTTGGACTCACAACCGAACAAAAAGGGCTTCTAGGATCTTGGCCGGCTGCCGGAGACGATGCCCTAAGTCCCTTTTGTTTTCTGCCCGAGCTCCGCCATCGTACGCAGAAGAGAAGGAGAGAATGGTTTAAGTCACGGGAAAACATAACATCAACTTATCCCTTTTTATAACTTAATATTTCTGTTAACTCCTTAAAGAAAATTTTCTAACTTTTCTAAACAGATTTGTCTGTTTGCATTCTTGGTCCGTCGGATTTGCCCCTGGTCAGAGGTTGCGGGTTAGATTCCTCAGCCGAACCCTTTTTCTCCTATTTATTAATGACTACTTAAATAAATTTTGTTCCTTCGTTTAATCAGCATCGCTCGCTAGAACACTTGGTTAGCCGCGCTTTGCTAAAATTAGGGGTCACGGGTTCGATTCCTTTGTCGAACCCTTTTTATTCCAATTTATCTCTTATTCTTTAACTACTGCTTAAATAGATTTTTCTCCTTCTTTAATTTGTAATGCCTGCTGGAACAGTTGGTCAGCTGCGCGTTGCTTAAGGCTTGGCTCGTGGATTCAAATCTCGGCTGCAACCTTTTTCTTCCTATTATTTCCTGTTATCAACTTCTACTACTTAAATATATTTCATGCTTCTTTTAATCAGCAACGACTGCTTGCACACTTGGTCAGCCGGACTCGCTTAAAGCTTGGTTCGACCGGAGGTCTCGGGTTTGAATCTTTGCTTGGATATTTTTTTGTCGAAACTTCTTTCGTTTAGTAAAAATACCAAACGACCTCCAAAAATTGCATAAAAATACTCTAAAAATTTATAAAAATCTCTAGAATATTTCTAAAGTATTTCTAAATATTTTTAACCACTATTAAAACTCCAAATGAGGAAATTTGGGTCATTACAATCCCCATACCTTATAAAAAGTTCATCCTTGAACTTAGAATAATTCCGGATATTTCTGTCTCATACTGTCCTCACGCTCCTAAGTAACTTCCTCGTGCTTCTGGTTCTAAATGAATTTTACTAATGGTACTCTTTGTTCCTTAGTCTCTTAACTTCTCGGTCCTCTATCATTCATATCGCATCGTACCCATTAGTGGTCCTTGGAAAGCCTGTCATAAAGTCTATGGAGACCATAGGTGCATTAGTCACACCAAATGGCATGACTACAAATTCGTAGTGTCCATATATGGTCCTGGAAATTGTTCTGGGGGTATCACTTCGTTTCACTTCCAACTGATGGTACCCAAAGTGCAGGTCTGTTTTAGAGAACACTATTGCCCCCTTTAACTGATACACTATTGCCCCCTTTAACTGATCAAATAGATCATCTATTATGGGAAGAGGGTACTTGTCCTTAACTATTACCTTGCTCAGCGCTCTAAAATCTATGCACATCCGCATAGATCCGTCTTTCTCCTTAACGAACAACTCTGGAGCTCCCCGGGGTGAATGACTAAGGCGGATGAAACCCTTGTCAAGTAGCTCCTGAAATTGTTCTTGTAACTCTTTTAGCTCTGCTAGAAAAATTCGGTACCGAGCTTTTGAAATTGAGTTGGTGTCAGGAACCAATTCAATTTCAAACTCCACTTCTCTGTTGGGAGGTAGTTCAGGTAACTCTTCTGGAAATACTTCTGGATACTCACAGACTACCCGAACATTTTCCTACTTGGGTCTTTCTTGTTCTTCTGTGCTCAGTACTCAGTACGAACGTACGGGGGCGTTCTCTTCTTGACATCTAGTTATGCAGAGAAAAAGGCTTGATATCTTCTCTATCCTTTCTAAACATACTTATGTATATGAATATAAGAGAAACAAAACTTCTATCTTACTGAAACGCATATAAGCAATTACTCCATACTGCAAATAATAAATAAAACATAAAAGGAAAACTTAAATACTTTCTTAATTGAAGACGGCAAGGCTGGTGTTGATGTGTGATGCTGTAACGACCCAAATTTCCTCATTTTGAGCCCCAAAAATAATTCAAAAATATTTTTAAATGCTATAGAAAAATTCTAGAGATTTTTAAAAATTTTTAGAGTATTTTTATGTAATTTTTGGAGTTCGTTTGGTATTTTTACCAAGAGGAAGAAGTTTAAAAAAAAAGAAAAAAAAAAGTGTAAGCCGGGTTTTGAACCCAAGACCTCGGACTTAACCAAAGTCTTAACCAAATCCAGCCAGCGAACTGGTCTGCAACCTGTTTATGAACATATATGGGATGAAATATATATAAGCAGTATTTAGGAACGTTTAAATAAATTGGAAATAAAAAGTGCGCGACTGAGGAATCGAAGCTGCGACCTGGGATTTGGTTAAAGCTGGGTTAACCAAGTGTGCTAGCGATCGTTTGTTATTAAAGAAGGAGAAAAATTCTATTTAAGCAGTAGTTAGGAAACAAAGAATAATAGGAAATAAAATGGTTGCAACCGAGACTCGAACCCACGAACCAAGTTTTAAGCGGAACGCAGCCAACCAAGTGTTCCACAGGAGTTTTATTAATCAAGTATGGAATAAATGTATATAAGCTATAGTTGGAAACGAAAATAACCTTAAGTATAAGATTTAAATCTTTTTCCTAAAACCTAAAAATTTCTCTCAAAATTCCTCCTCTCCTCACGCGTGCGACGGCGACTTTGCTATTCGAGCGAAAACGAAGATGAACGAGCCTAGAGCTTCGTCTCCGGTGGACGGCGAGGACCTTTCCTATGAGATCTTCACACTCTCGAGACCCCTTCATCGAGGAGAAGGTGTAGACGCAAGAGATCACTGAGATCCTCACCTCTCCGAAACCCTAAGTTGTCACCTTCTCGGTTGTAAGTCCCGAAAGCAAAGGTAAGTCACTACTCACCTGCAGTAGGATAGCTCCGGATTCCTGTTCCTTTTGTTTTCGAATTTTTTGTGATGATTGTTGGTGGCGTTTGCTACTGTGAGTCCTTTTTGGAAGATGAGAAGGGGTTGTAATGGATAGTTAGTTCTAGAAGTGTTCGGAACTCAGTTTTGATCCATGGGTTGTGTCGTTTAGTTAAGTTTCAGAATTTCTTTTTTTTTCTGAGCAATTTGATTCCTTATGGTTTTCTTGTTGTGGCACGGAGCAGAGGGATTAGGGGTGATTTTGTTTGGTTTGAGGTTCTAGCTTTGGACGAGGTTTGCCTTCTCCTTTGCATCTTTTGGAACAAATGAAATTAAGGTAAGTGATGCTGGATTTATGTATTAGTTTGGCTTCGAGTTAAGTACATATGAAGTTTTATAACAGAAGTGATCGAAGCGTTTTATAGATAATGAACATGTAACAAGTCTATAGATCAAGCAAAATCTGATAGTAAATGTATGTACTATAACAAAAAAAAAAAAAGAAAACATGATATGCGGATTTTCTAGCTTTCCTTTGAGGTTTAGACTTTCCTTTGCTGTATAGAGTTTCCTTGGGCTGTGCAGTATTGATTTCTTTGTCTTGGATTTCCTTTGCTGTTTGTGGACAAGTTAATTTGAGACAATTATAGTGTTTGCACTAATAATTAATTAAAGGCAATGAGTTAGGAATCATTACTATCATTAGAAGTTGTACATGCTGAATTGGTGTTAATTCCAATCATACCTTCAACTATGTTTGTATGTTTCACCTGCTAAACCTTTGAGAGGAACCTGCTTGCTGAATATTATGGTGTAAATGTCACGAACAACCCCTTTAGAGTTTAAGTGCAGAATTTTCCATCTTGTTCTTTAGTGGTGCAGTTTGGTTCTTCATTAAGTGTAGATTTAGTTTAGCTCTTTAGCAAATGCAGATTTTCAATAAGAGTATATTTTCTAGTTATGTTTGCTATGAGTTGAGCATGACCAGTTTCTTTGCTATTAGATATGCACGAGTATATGGTTTAGTTTCTTTAGAGTGCAGATTTGAAGTTTACTAATTCCTTAACAAGCAAGAATAGCCCTTTAATTTAAAGCATGTGTTTCATTAAATCTTTTTAGAAGATTATAAGTAGTTATAAGTAAAAAAAGGACCAAGGTCTTGATAGGATCTCTAAATTTCAGATTTGAGATCAGCAGCACGCCAAATGCTTGAAGAAATGCCGAGGCATTCTATAATAAAAGAATTAGAAGATAAGAAACATTTTAGTTCTTTCCTTGCTTGTGGAAATTTCCGGTGTAGATTAAGAGGTTTCAAGTATATTTCTTTGTAGATTTGTGAGGTTCTGTTGGGTTAAAGATGTTCTTTACATGATATGATAAGTTTTGAGGAAGTCTTTAGGCACGCTTTTTGATTGTGTTTGTATAGAATTGAGGAAGTCTTGCAGTTTAGAATGAGTTAGATTAATTTGTAGCATGTTAGTTTCAGATTTCATGAAAACATTTCAGTTGTAGATTTTCAGTTTTAGTTTATATATATATCTATCCAACGAACTGCCTTTTATTTCAAGTATATATAAAGTTAGATTTATCTTTAAGCTTTTAGTTTCCCTTTGTTCTGCTAATAGGCAATGAACACAGCAATGACTTGGATTATGTATTGGATTATTAGGCTAATTGGAGGTTGATCCGGTAGTGATTTTGGTTTATTTTATGATGAAGTAGGTAGTGTAATCTCTTTAGTGCAGAAGTGTGGATGAAGGAGTGAAGATGAGCATATATAATATGTTGTTTGGTGAGTATCATGTATTAAGACTAAAAGATGATTTGAAGTGATGTAATGAATTTAGCAGGTGAGAAGTATGTGAGTGTTTTAGATATGCAAGTAGTAACTTCAGAGTAGAAGTTTAGTTTAGAAGATGAGAAAAGAGAGTTAAATGTTAGATCAATTCTGAGCATGATTTCTACTCTTTCTAGATGACCCTAAATGTTGGTACAATATTTGTTTAATGACAAACCTTTCTTCTAGATAGGGTAATGGTTAGTTCAGATAACTCTTTATCATGACTAAAGGAGCAAGATTGTAGAATGAGTAGAGTTGAAGTTTACCTCATGTTAGCTAAATTTGTGTAGTTGTGATCCATCAATTTTATGATATTTGAATGTTACTGCACTATTGAGGTTTAATGTAGTTGCTTCACCTAACTGCTTAGGAGGTTTGGAATTATGGAACAACTAGAGCTGTAGTCTTTATTTTTAAAATACAGATAGTTTATAGAAAGCATTGTAGAACAAGGCTTTAGATTTCTTTTAAATATGCATGATTGTGTGTTACCTAGTTGATTTCACTTATAGATGCATATTTAAAAATACCCTAACAGTATTTTGAGTTTAAGAAAAGTATAAGAAAGATAAAGAAAAGAAAGTAAAAGGCCAAGGCTTAAGTAGATCCCAAAGTCAAGACTTTAGGGATTTTGGCACACAAGGTGCTTATTAAAATGTCAAGGCATTATATATTAGAAGTATTAAAAGATAACAAGTATTTTACTTTTATCAGTGGCACTGTATTGGACTCTCAGTTGTCCTTGGGTTGGGCTCCCATAGTCATCCCTAGGTTCAGATAACCTAGTATATCCTACTAGATTCGGGACTAGCTACCTCGGGTCAAGTTAGGGATGCGCGCAAAGTAAGTACAGTTGTCAGGGCCCAAGAAGAAGTTGATTATTATTTTGAAGTATTATAAGTATAAGTTTTTTTTTGAACAAGTAAAATAAGTTTCACATAAGTATTAAAGAATAAGTCTTTAAGCAAGTGAAATAAGATTCAGAAGGTGTTTAGAATTCAATAAGTTTAGTTCTTTATGCTAGCATGATTGTATAGATTTACTTTACATGTTTAGCCTTTCAATATGTTTCTTTCACTAGTAGATGAGCATGAGTAGATTTCCTTTTGAGCATTCAGTTTTAGATTTCAGTATATTCTCGTGCATATCGAGATTTTGTGAGTTAGATAGCGCTTACTAAGCATTTTGCTTATAGATTGCATTTCCTCTTACTAAAAATACAGGAAAGGAAAAGATATAGAAAGGAAGGCGACAAGGAGGTGGTCGAAGGATGTGTGATGCCAGGACTATAGAAGCCTTGGGACTAGGAAGGAGTTTCCTTTAGTTTCCTTTTTCTTTTGCTATGTTAGAAGTATTTGAGACAGTATATGTTATTTTGATGTGATTAGGACATAGTAGATGAATTGTGTTCTTGTGTGATGATTTGTGGTATTGTTTTCTTTTGGTTTTGACACTTATATAACTGCGTGAGAGTTTGTTATCTGTTCCAGCCGCCTGTGGCTTTGTATATAGTGTTTGTATATCAGTTTAAGGTCACCGGTACAGGGGAGACTCTGCCGAAATTTTTCGATAGAGTTTCCATGTAGTTTTTAATCATACCGGTTAAGTAGAGTTAGTATCTAAGTAACGGTCACTCTTAGAGAGTAGTAGTAGTAAGAAGAGTGGTCGTTACAGTTGGTATCAGAGCAGGTCCCATTCTCTAGCATCACACATCAGCACCATCCTTGCCGTCTTCAAGTAAGAAAGTATTTAATTTTCTTTTATGCTTTCTTTATTATTTGCAGTATAGAGTATCTGCTTATATGTGCTTAGGAAAGAAGAAAATTCATGTTTTAATTTTCTATGTTTTGATACATATGCTTAGAAAGAATAGAGATAATTTTAGTTTTGTTTCTCTTATATTCATATATACATAAGTATGTTTAGAAAGGATAGAGAAGATATCAGGCATTATTCTTGGCATAACTAGATGTTAAGATAGAGGACAAGATAGTGGGAGTCAGAAGCCCCAGTTAAGTAATTAGAACTAGAAGGACAATGATAACAAGAAAGACCCAAGCAGGAAGACGTTCGGGTAGTCTGTGAATATCCAGAGGTATTTCTAGAAGAGCTACCTGGACTATCTCCCAACAGGGAAGTAAAGTTTGAAATTGAGTTGTTTCCTGACACCAGCCTAATTTCAAAAGCTTTGTATTGAATTTCTCTAGCAGAGCTAAGAGAGTTACAAGAACAAAATCAGGAGCTACTTGACAAGGGTTTCATCCGCCCTAGTCATTCACCCCGGGGAGCTCCAGAGTTGTTCATTAAGGAGAAAGATAGATCTATGCGGATGTGCATAGATTTTAGAGCGTTAAGCAAAGTAACGGTTAAGGACAAGTACCCTCTTCCCAGAATGGATGATCTATTTGATCAGCTAAGGAGGGCAACAGTGTTCTCTAAAATAGATCTGCGTTCTAGGAACCATTAGTTGAAAGTGAAAAGAGGTGACGCACCAAAACAGTCTCCAGGACCAGATATGGACACTGCGAATTTGTAGTCATGCCATTTGGTGTGACTAATGCACCTATGGTCTCCAGAGACCTTATAACAGGCCTTCCAACGACCACTAATGGGTATGATGCGATATGAATGATAAGGACCGAGAAGTTAAGAGACAAAGGAACAAAGAGTACCGTTAGTGAAAGTCATTTGGAATCAGAAGTACGAGGAAGTTACCTAGGAGTGTGAGGACAGTGTGAGATAGAAATATCCGGAATTATTCTAAGTTCGAGGACGAACTTTTTATAAGGTGTGGGGAATTGTAACGACCCAAATTTCCTCATTTTGAGCCCCAAAAATAATTCAAAAAATATCTACTAGGCTTTACTTGGACTCAACATAGTCAAGTACAATATCTCCCCTAACTACATGATCCCTTACAAAGTGATGCTTAACCTCTATGTGTTTAGTCCTTGAGAAGTGTATTAGATTTTTAGTTAGATTGATTGAGATTATGTTATCAATTAAAATTTTTATATTTTTATATTCTGATTGATAATCTCTTAAAGTGTGCCTCATCCATAATAGTTGAGATGCACATTCCCCTATGGCTATGTACTCTACTTCAGTAGAGGATAAGGTAATACAGTGTTGCTTTCTACCGATCAGCTTACTAGGCACTGACCTAGAAGTTGGTATCTTCCACTTGTACTTTTTCTATCTAGTTTGCACCCAGCATAGTCTGAGTCTAAGTATCCAATTAAGTCAAATGTGTTAGTACTAGGGTACCAAAATCCTACACTTAAGGTCCCCTTTGTTAGAGTGTATACTAAAATCCTACTTTTTTGTAAACATTTATTTTTGAAATAAAGAATCACATTGGTCAAATGTCTACATTTATATGCTAAGTGTAGTTGTTTAATTAATTTATATTGTAGATAACATGGTGTGTGGTGTCACACACAGAAGATCATGTTATCAGTTCCTTATAAATTATAAATAGTAGCTCACGACTAAGATGGATAGGAATAAACCATTGGAATAGTCATAGTGTAATTTGGTATTAGTTTATCTTGACTATAAAATTACACTAATACACTTTGAGTATATTGAGCAGGACCATTTGAGGTAGTTTCTTTTTATACTACTATATAAAAGAACTATAACTCTGTTATTATGGAAGTGTGTACTCTTAATCATGATATAATAAAAAGCACATATACTTAATATTTATTTCTTTAATTTATCAAAGGGTACGATTTAACTCGTTAAATCAATAGGCCCGATAAGTTGGGAAATGATATTATTTATATGGTGTGTTGTTGATTATAGAATGAAATTGTGTCCTAGTAATCTAGGTTGATGATGTCCCCTTGAGGAACTCATAAGGATTGTCATGTAAACCCTACAGGTGGATTTATTCTGACATGACGATAAGGTTGAGTGGTACTACTCTTGGAGATAGATATTAATTAAGTTAGTTGTCAGTAACTCATTTAATTAGTGGACATTCAATATATTAAACACAGGGAGACTAACACACTCATGATAAGAAGGAGCCCATATAGTAATATGGGATTGGTGCGGTAATTCAATAATAACTCTTTAGTGGTATGAGTTATTATTGATGAACTCGAGTTGGGTGTTCAGGGCGAACACGGGAAGCTCAAGTTCATTGGGAGACCACAACCAATTCCTCCTCTCGGTCCCTGTCATAGCCTCTTATTTATAAAGTCTTATACCCACCTAAACCCAACTTCTTACCCACCTTAAGGTAGTCGGCCAAGCCTAGCTTGGAGCCCAAGCTAGGGCCGGCCAAACCAAGGTTAGATGGGATCAAGTGGTGGCCGGCCCTAGCTTGGAACCCAAGCTAAGGTGGCCGGCCACAATTAAAATAAAAGGGATTTTAATTTTATAAAAATCTTTCCTTATGTCGAAGCCATGATTTAAAAAAGAGTTTTAAAATTAAATTGTTCCTTTTATAGTTTCTACAAAGGCTTAAGAGAAAGGTTTTATATCTTTCCTTATTTGTAGTCAAAAGGAAGATTTTAATTTTGGAGAAAATTTTCCTTTTTGTAATCATCCATATGTTTTAATAGAGATATTTTAATTTATAAAAGTTTCCTTTTATAACCAACCATGAAGGGAATTTAAAGAGAGAAATTTTTATTTTAAAAATTTCCAGAAACAAATTAGGAAGTTTTAATTTTATGTTTAAAACTTTTCTTATTTGGAGGACTAGTAGGGGCCGACCACAAGATGGGTTAAGAGGAAATTTTAATTAAATTTTCCTTATTAGCCATTGGCAAGGAAAATAAGGAAGTTTTAATTATGTTTAAAACTTTCCTTATTTGCCAAGACCAAGGAATATAAAAGAGAGGATAGAGGTGCCTCACCTTACAACCTAATCTATTATTCCTCTCCTCTCTTCCTTGGTGGTGGTCGGCCCTCATCCTTCCTCTCCTCCTTTTCTTCTTCTTTGGTGGCTGGCGGCTTCAATCCCTTGGAGCTTGGTTGGTGGCCGGATTTAGCTTGGATAAGAAGTAGAGAAAGGAGACTTTGTTTCTTAGCATCCCTTGGAGCTTGGTTGGTGGCCAAAGTTCTTCATCTCAAGGAGATTGTTGGCGGCCGAAACTTGCAAGGAGAAGAAGGAGGCTTGGGTGGATTCTCGTCTCAGTAGATCGTCACCCACAGGATGTCCGAGATAAGAAGAGGAATACGATAGAAGATCGTGAGGTCTATAAGCTACAAAAGGTATAACTAGTTATTAGTTTCCGCATCATAACTAGTTTATTCTTTTGTTTAGATCTTGAAATACCAAACACAAGAGGCTAATGATTCTAGGCTATCGAATTTATGTTTCAATTTTGTGTTTCTTTTGTTTTTTGATCTTATGATTCGATTGTTCTTAATGGTTAAACCTAGGGTTACTGTAAGGAGATTAAATATTGAATTTCGTTGAAAGGCTTTGTCTAGGAAGTGGTGGATGATCACATACCCAAGAAGGCTTAGTTCCTCGCCATGTTTAACCTGGAAGACGATCTCTGAAATAAATATTTAATCAAATTTGTAACATAGGTGGATTTGGATTAATAATGTTAAGCATCGTTTACGATCCAAGTCTAAACCTCTAAGAACAGATAAGTTGAATTTGGAATCAATAATGTTAAGTTTTGTTTGTGATTCTAAATTTAATTTCTAAAGAACACAATAGGTTGTTAGGAAAGATTCAGGACTTGTACAAAATTTTTGTACAGGGAACCAGTACGATATTCCATGTAGCAACTAACAATTGGTATCAGAGATAGGGTTTACCTCTGTGTGTTTGGTTTTTAGTTTAATTATGCATATGTCATACATAATTTAGGCAGGATAATTGTAGGATATGCTAACTCTGTAGTTGCAGGCTCCATCTATTATGGCTTATTGTGATTGTGTGTGATTGGACACTCGGACATGTCGAGGGCATTTTATGTGTGTGCATTATTGTATGTATTAAATACAGCAGGAGCTGTATTAGTTTTAGGATTTTACATTTTTATTTCTATCTAGATTACATGTACATTCCCTTATGGAATATAGGATCGATAAATGTAAAATTTTATTTTTGCCGCGGATTGTATCCTTGTGAGGCATGGTACTATTTGAGGACTAGAGGTGCAGCGGAATAAGAAGTAAGATAGATGCGACGACTAGACCTGAATGTGGTGGCTAAAGATAGCAGCAGCTAGGGTTAGCAGCACACGGAGGACAGTGATGGAAGAAACCATAATAGTTGAAAAATTATATTTCCATATTTATTGCTTTTATTTACTGTGATGTGTGTGATGTGTGCTTGCATGGTTAAAATTCCTCACCTTAAATAACTAAGTGGGAGAGGGATTAGTAAATAAATTCCATGGTCTCCATTACTGGTTTGTAAGTGATGTAACAAACTTACGTGTTGGCTCTGAGTGTCTCCCTTCACAACGGATGAGTTTGTTTGCGAATCACTAGATCAAACTTCCTTTATGGATGGTTATAGGAAATTATTTAGGAGCGTGTGATCTTCTCCAACTAAAGGGGCACAATCCTATTTAATGGACAAAGTATCAAGTAATGGTATACACTTAGACACATTCAATAGTATCCTCCCCAACGGAGTCACTGCTATTTTTTGCGTGACCAAAGGAAAACCAACTATTAATTTTATTTGTCATAAAGTTAGGATGACAAAATAATAAAATTAATGGGTAAAACCTCGTCTTACAAATGTTGAATTTGTATACGTCCACACTAACGTGGCATGTAAAATTCACGGTGTTTTGAGGTGTTGGTAAATTTAAATAATATTATTTGAGGAATCAATATTATTCTAAATTTAGAGTCTTGACCAAAAGTTTATTTTGTGATTCTTAGGATGACTTTCAATCCACTGGCTATTATTCTGAAAGAGAACAAACTTACTGGTCCCAACTACATATATTGGAAAAAAAAACCTGGGCATTGTCCTAACTGCTGAAGGCTATAAGTTTGTACTATTAGAGGTCTACCCTAATGTGACTAATAGTGATTCTAGTGAAGAGGAGATTGAGTATCATAAGAAATGGGTAAAGGCAGATGAGATGGCGCGGTGTTACATTTTGGCTTCAATGTCAAATGTGCTACAACATCAGCATCAGGACTTACCAACTGCTTATGACATGATGAATAATCTCAAGGAACTCTTCAGACACCAGAATCGGGTTGTTAGGCAAAAGGCAATGAGAAAATTAATGACAGCCACCATGTCAGAGGGGACACCCGTAAGGGATCATATCCTAAAGATGATGGCTTATTTGATCGAAATACAAATCCTTGGAGCTAAAATTGATGGGGAAACCCAGATCAATATTATTCTCCAAATGCTACCCAGAAGTTTTGAGCAGTTCCGCCTGAACTATAATATGAACAAAAGGGCTTATACATTGGCAGAACTTCTGACAGAACATCAGGCAACAGAAGGTATGTTTCTACTTCTAAGTTAAAAGGCAAGAAGAAGAAAAACAGGCTGGCTCAACAAAGAAGGTGAATAGATCTCTAGGTACTGGACCTAAAGCTGGAGTGAAGAAGCCAAAGGGCAAGTGTTTCATCTGCAAGCAGTCTGGACATTGGAAGGCGGGTTGTCCTCGAAGGAAAGAGAACAATAAAGGTATATCTTATTCTCTAGTAGTTGAAACATGTTTAGCGGTGTTATCTACCAGTACCTGGTGTGTAGATATAGGAGTCACTGATCATGTCTGCAATACATTGTAGGGGTTCCAAGAAACCTGACGATTATATAAAGGAGAGATAACTGTCTACATGTGCAATGCTACGAAATTGGCGGTTGTTGCAGTGGGAGACGTCTACTTATCATTCGATAGGAATAGAACTTTAGTTTTGAGAAATTATCTTTATGTACCGACTTTTAGAAAAAATTTAATTTTAGTTTCTAAACTGTTTGTGGATGGATATTCTGTTTCTTTTGATGACAAAGTAGTTATCAAGAAAAATAGAGTTATTATCTATTCTGGTGCATTACTAGGCAATTTGTATACTCTAAATCAAATTACTCCCACAAAGCAACAAATAGAAATTAATAACACATCTTCTAATTCTAATAAGAGAAAAGAACCTTTGGAAATGAACCAAACATATCTTTGGCATCTAAGGCTTGGTCATATTAACTTGAGTAGGATTCAAAGGCTTGGTCATATTAGTGTTGGAAAACTTTTCAACTTGTGAATCTTGCTTGGAAGGTAAAATGACCAAGAGACATTTTAAGGGCAAGGGGTATAGAGCCAAAGATGTGTTAGAACTAGCTCATTCTGATTTGTGTGGTCCTATGTCTATCCAGGCAAGAGGTAGTTTCAAATATTTTGTCTCTTTCATAAATGATTATTCGAGATATGGGTACATTTACTTGATGCGCCATAAGTCTGAATGCTTTGATAAGTTCAAAGAGTACAAGGATAATGTGGAGAAACATCATGGTAAAAGTATCAAGACACTACAATCTGATCGTGGTGGCGAATACCTCTTTGGAGAGTTTAGGAATTACTTATCAGTGGCCGGGATTCAATCCCAATTGTCTGCACCTGGTACACCCCAACAGAATGGTGTGGCAGAAAGAAGGAATAGAACTCTTATGGAAATGGTTAAATCGATGATGAGTTATTCAGAATTACCAGATTCATTTTGGGGATATGCTCTGGAAACAACGGTGTACATTCTGAATATGGTACCTTCTAAACCAGTACCCTTTACTCCCATAGAATTGTGGAATGGGCGTAAGCCTAATCTGAAACACATTCAGATATGGGGTAGTCCAGCACATATGCTGAAGGGAGATACTGACAAGTTGGAATCACGTACAAAAGTTTGTCTGTTTGTCGGATATCCTAAAGGAACAAAAGGTGATTTGTTTTATAATCTTAAAAATCAGAAGACCATTGTTAGCACTAATGCTCAATTTTTAGAGGAAGATTATGTAATGAACCATAAGCCCATGAGTGAAATTGTTCTAGAAGAAATGAGAGAGGACATGTCTACTTTAGTACCAATAGTGCAAGATGAAATATCACAAGAAACTACAACACGTATCACAAATGATACACAACAACAGACAACACCTCGTCATAGTGGGAGGATTGTTAGGCAACCTGAAAGATTCATATTTTTGGGAGAGTCGTCGGACTTGATCCCAGGCAAACATGAACCTGATTCCCGAACATATGATGAAGCACTCCAAGATAAAGATGCAGTATCTTGGAAAAGAGCAATGAATTCAGAAATAGAATCTATGTATTCTAACAAAGTCTAGGATCTAGTAGAACCATCAAATAGTGTAAAAGCTATTGGATGTAAATGGATCTACAAAAGGAAAAGAGGGACAGACGGGAAGGTGGAAACCTTCAAAGTAAGGCTTGTTGCGAAGGGGTATTCTCAGAAAGAGGGAATCAATTATGAGGAAACCTTTTCACCAGTAGCTATGCTTAAGTCTATCCGGATACTCTTATCTATTGCTGCTCATATGGATTATGAGGTTTGGCAAATGGATGTCAAGACAGTTTTTCTTAACGGAAGTCTTGAAGAAAACATCCATATGAAGCAACCAGAAGGGTTTATTGCAAAGGGCAAAGAGCATCTAGTATGTAAGCTCAATCGGTCTATTTATGGACTGAAGCAAGCTTCAAGGTCATGGAACATCGGGTTTAATGAAGTAATCCAGTCGTATGGATTTATTCAGTGTCCGGATGAGTCTTGTGTATACAAGAAGTGTGATGAAAACGTGGTGGTATTTCTTGTACTATATGTAGATGACATTTTGTTAGTTGGAAACAATATCAAAGTGTTGTCGGAAGTAAGGGTATGGTTGTCTAAGCAATTCGATATGAAGGACTTGGGAGAATGAGCACATATTCTTGGGATCAAAGTAATAAGGGATCTCAAGAAAAAAATGTTGTTCTTATCCCAAGCTTCATATATCGATACAATCCTAGCTCGTTTTAGTATGAAAGACTCCAAGAAAGGTTTTCTACCCTTCAGGCATGGAGTATCTTTATCTAAAGAGATGTCTCCGAAGACATCAAAAGAGATAGAAGAGATGAAGGCAGTTTCTTATGCTTCAGCAGTAGGAAGCCTAATGTATGCTATGTTGTGCACGAGACCTTATATCTGTTTTATCATGGGCATGGTTAGCAGATATTAAAGTAACCTTAGACAAGGACATTGGACTGCAGTAAAGCATATATTGAAGTACCTGAGAAGGACTAGAGATTATATGCTAGTTTACCAAGCAGATGATTTGCTCCCTGTTGGTTACACAGATTCTGACTTCCAATTAGATAGGGACAATAGTAGTCTACATCAGGCTATGTGTTTACTTTAAGAGGTGGAGCCATAGCATGGATGAGTGTTAAGCAGAAATGTGTTTCAGACTCAACCATGGAAGCTGAGTATGTGGCAGCCTCTGAGGCAGCCGAAGAAGTTGTATGGCTTAGGAACTTCCTAATGGATTTAGATGTGATTCCTGGTTTTCTCAAAATCATCACAATTTATTGTGATAATAGCGGTGCAGTAGCAAACTCAAAGGAACCACGAGCCCATAAGGTGAGTAAACACATAGAATGCAAGTACCACCTGATACGAGACATTGTAAAGCGAGGATAAGTTGTTGTCGCCAAGATTGCATCAGCAGATAACCTGGCAGATCCTTTCACGAAGTCCCTTCCAGTGAAAGCTTTTGATCGGTATGTTGAGGGGATGTGGATCAGATGTATGGCAGCATTTATGACAACATAGTCTTTTATATAAGTGGGAGATTGTTAGAGTGTATACTAAAAGCCTAGCTTTTTGTAAACATTTATTTTTGAAATAAAGAATCACATTGGTCAAATGTCTACATTTATATGCTAAGTGTAGTTGTTCAATTAATTTATATTGTAGATAACATGGTGTGTGGTGTCACACACAGAAGATCATGTTATCAATTCCTTATAAATTATAAATAGTAGATCACGACTAAGATGGATAGGAACAAACCATTGGAATAGTCGTAGTGTAATTTGGTATTAGTTTATCTTGACTATAAAATTACACCAGTACAATCTGAGTGTATTGAGCAAGACCATTTGAGATAGTTTCTTTTTATACTAACTATATAAAAGAACAATACATCTGTTATTATAGAAGTGTGTACTCTTAATCATGATATAATAACAAGCACATATACTTAATATTTATTTCATTAATTTATCAAAGGGTGCGATTTAGCTCGTTAAATCAATAGGCCCGATAAGTTGGTAAATGATTTTATTTATATGGTGTGTTGTTGATTATAGAATGAAACTATGTCCTAGTAATCTAGGTTAATGATGCCCCCTTGAGGAGCTCATAAGGATTGTCATGTAAACCCTGCAGGTGGACTTAGTCCGACATGACGATAAGGTTAAGTGGTACTACTCTTTGGAGCTAGATATTAATTAAGTGAGTTGTCAATAACTCATTTAATTAGTGGGCATTCAATATCTTAAACACAGGGAGACTAACACACACATGATAAGAAGGAGCCCATATAGTAATATGGAATTGGTACAGTAGTTCAATAATAACTCTTTAGTGGTATGAGTTATTATTGATGAACTCGAGTAGGGTGTTCGGGGCGAACATGGGAAGCTCAAGTTCATAGGGAGACTAAAACCTATTCCTCCTCTCAGTCCCTGTCGTAGCCTCTTATTTATAAAGTCTTATACCCACCTAAACCTAACTTCTTACCCACCTTAAGTTGGCCGGCCAAGCCTAGCTTGGAGCCCAAGCTAGGGCCAGCCAAACCAAGGTTAGATAGGATCAAGTGGTGGTCGACCCTAGCTTAGAACCCAAGCTAAGGTGGCCGGTGTTGGGTTTTCTGGGCCGCAAAAATAACTTTTTGCATTGCGGAAACCCCGAAATTCCCATGCCACGTATCCGTGTGAAGTTTATAAAACAAAATTTCATGTACGAGTTTCTATAACCTAGATCTGCACTAGATCTACAAAGAAAAAGAGGTTACCCTTGATGCGAAGCCCTTCGCTAAATCCCGCTCGTCCAAGGTTCGCCGGATCTCGAGAGTATCAAAGTAGATACTCCTCTATGTGTATCCACACAAGCAAGAATTGGGGAAGAAATCTTGAGTGAGCTATCACTCCAAGAAGTCTCGGCCAAAGAGGAGGAGAGGGAGAGAAGAGAAGAGAGCAATGAGGAAGATGAAAATCAATTAGCACACAAAATGCACTAATTCACATCTTTAAGTGGTCGGCCACTTAATGGCTTGTAACCCCCATGGAATATCAAGAGTCAAGGCTCGTGATTTCCCTCATGAGGAGGCACTCCACTTAAGCAACCTTGATGATGTGGCACATCACCATTAGCCACTTAATTCCAACTCACCAATGAGGTGGCAAATGGTCAAGTCAAACTTGACCCTTCATCTTCCTCTCAAGTCAAGTCAAACTTGACCACTTCTCTCCCTTGGTTGATCTAATCTAACCATTGGTTCAAGTCAATTTTAATTTAATGAATCTCTATTCATTGAATTAAATTAATTAAGTAAGTCTAAGTCCAAATTAGACTCACTTAACACATGAACCAAATTGAGTCCAACTCAATTAGCTCAATTTGGATTACTCTTAATCCAATTTGGTTCATCACATGAACCTAATCCTTTAGGTTTATCAAATGAACCTAATCTCCATCTAATTGCCCTTTGTGTGTGACCCTATAGGTTCTAATAACGTTGGCAATGCTCCTAAACCCATTTAGATGCATAAGTAATTAGCGATATCTAGAAACACATCATTACTACCCAAGTTATAAGAATGTCGAGATCCACCATCACCTTGTGACTACTAATTGTGACTCTTCACAATATATGACAAGTGTCCTTCTATTCTTGACATCTAAATTGATTAATGTGAGGCATAGACCGTGTCATCCTCTAATCAATCTAAATCTTGAATCCCAAGTAGATTCACTCAATCAAATGAGCTCAATATCTCATATTGACTCATTTGGGCATGGCCATGCACTTCGTGGTCTCACTCTATCAAGAATATCGATGTCACTCCCGTCATATAGGAGGGATAGATCCCATCTACATCACTCACATCCCTTCACATAATTTGTTACATACCCAGTAATGTAACGCCCGAAAATTCTCAAAATAATTATTAGAGATATCCTAGTATTTTTCTGGAATTTTAGGATATTTTTATGGAATTTTTAGAGTAGCGGAAGTAGCAAAAATAAAGGGAGTCGTAAAATAGCCTACGCGGGAATTGAACCCGAGACCTATTGGGTTCTATGACTTATGGTGAACCTTAGTAACCAGGTGAACCCAGCAGGGCCGTGCTGAAAGGAAAGGGAAACAATTATAATTATGTTAGAGTTGGGCGAATTAATTCCTTAATATAAATAAGGAAATAATTTAGTGAAGAGTTATTTTGATCGTAACTTTCCTTCACCCTAACCCCACCTCCGCCCACCTGTCTTTTTCCCTCCCTCTCTCGGCGCACCAAACCAAGGGTTCTAGGAACACCTCCCAGCAACACAAAGGATACGAGGACGCTCCTCTCCGCGAGAAGAACGCGTAGACGCGAGAAGATCGTCAAGGGGATCGTCTCCACCGGAAAACTAGCGACTAGATTCGTAAGAAAACTAGCGCACGAGGTAAGAAACCCCTCACCTGCGGTATAAGTAGCTATTCGTATGATTTTATGCATTAGTTTGGTCGTATGCAAATTTTAGCACATAGGGTGTGAACTAGCGTACACCAAGTGCTCGGTAGAATGTTTAGCACAGTCAAAATGCAATTTAGGCATTTTATTAGCTTAGACAAATGCCATAGAAGCATTTTTACGGCTTATATAGTCTTGCTACAGCTTTTATGGACTAGACGTCCAATGGGTGGGCTCCCAAAGTCGCCTCTAGATTCAGACAACCTAATTCTGGGTTTAGACAACCTAGTAAAAGCAAGACAAGAATTATTAGCTTATGTTCAGTATTTTACTTTCTCAGTGGCATTGTACTGATTAGATATCCATTGGGTTGGGCTCCCATAGTCGTCCCTAGGTTTAGATAACCTAGTAAACCCTACTAAATTCGGGACTTACAAACCCGGGTCTAGTCAGGGATGTGCGCATAGCAAGTACAGTTGTCGGGCCCAAACAACAGCATGATTATTATTTTAATCTACTTATGAATATAGTTTTCAAACATCACAAAATAGTTATGTGAATCAGTACAGCTTTAGTATCAGTTTAGTATTAGCTTAGCTCAGCTTTTGTATCAATTTAGTTTCAATTGATACAACATGATAGATTATGATTAGCATTTATTGCCATGATCAGTTTCGATTTCCATGTGTTGTATGCCATGCCATGTTTAGCATATTCAGTATGTTCTTTTCAAATAGCATGTTTTCAAAGCATAAATAGCATCATATGCATGTTTTTGTGAGGTAGATGGTTTCTTACTAAGCTCTCAAGCTTACAGATACTATTTTCCTTATATTGCAGATAAAGGTAAAGGGAAGATGGACTAGTGGAGGCTGGAGGTCAATGCAGTGATGAAGATGTGTGTGGATGGAACTTGGAACAAAGATCTTAGGGAGTTTAGCAAGTTTAATTATTAGAACTTTGTTATTTTAGTTTTTGCTGTTCAGTTTGCTTAAATGTTATGAATTAGTGGATTATGCACCATGACATATGTAGAATGCTAAATAATTGATGTTAGGAGGCATTTCATTTAGTTTGGAATTGATATGAGTGATTTTGGCACGAAACAGTGCTGAAATCAGGCTTCTGGTGTGAAATCAGAAACCCCAATCGATCGGCCGATCGATTGGGGCTTCTCAATCGATCAACCGATCGATCGAGAAGTTCGCACCGCGAACAGTAAGCTCCTGGATCGATCAGCCGATCGATCCGGATGCCTTCTATCGCAAACAGAAAGCCCTGGGATCGATCACTGGATCGATTGGCTAGTCTGGATCGATTAGCCGATCGATCCAGAATATTGCCCAGAGCACAGTAGCGTGCTGAATCGATCACTGGATCGATCGAACCTAAGTTCCGTATACAGTAGCCACCTGGATCGATCAATGGATCGATCCGGCCATTCCAATCGATCCGTGGATCGATTGGGAGGCCTAATATCAGCAAGAAACTCTTAGTTAAGTTCCTTGACCATTGGGGGATGTAATATATGTCATGAATAGTTTAGATTACATCCCTTAGCACATGTAGAACTCAGAAATGATAATAGTTTAGCAAAATTTTAATTAGTACACCTTCCACACTTAGATTTAATGATGGTCATGGAATAGTTAGCACAGCATAATGTGACAGTCCGGCCTTACAGCCTAGTCAGTAGAAGGCGGGTCATTACAGAGTGGTATCAGAGCAGAAAGTTCCATACTTCCTACACACACATCAGCATTGAACCTGCAGCTTCCAAGTAAGAACATCTCTCACTCTATTTATGTTTCTTGTTTTCATGTTTAGATATAACTAAAGCATGCTTGTTTATGATAGTAGTTAACATGATAACAATAGTTACTCCCTTATGATTGTGTTAGTCATGTATGTCCTCCATGTCTTTAGAAATGGCACGAGGACGCCCAGCTAGAAGGGCACCAGCTACTGAGCCCCAGCACGAGGCAGGCAGTTCAGTGCCTCCCCCAGACCTTACAGCATTAGTGGCTCAGTTACAATAGCAGATAGCTGAACAACAACAGGAGATAGCCACCTTAAAGGCTAATCAGCAGAATACCCCCACAGTCACCCCGGAACCAAACCTAGCAACGCCAGTAGTCTTAGAGGTTCCAATAGTCCAACCTACAGCACCAGTAGCTTCAGCAACATAGGCAAGAAGAGAAGCCTATCTGATCCAGTGGCAGAGAGTCAAGCCAGAGAATTTCTCAGGCACTAGTGAACCATGGGATGCTCAGGCCTGGTTCAAAACACTGGAGAGTATGATAGAGCTTCTGGACTGGCCAGAACATGAGAAGGTGAAGTGCGCCTCCTTCTGCTTGACAGGAGATGCACGTATGTGGTGGGAGAGAATTAGAGCGAAGCGCCCAGTAAACCAGATGGCATGGGCTGACTTCGAGAAGGAATTCTTTGAGGAGTTCTTTCACATGCGGGTCACGAACCGCCACTACGACGAGTTCACAGAGTTTCGCCAAGGCAACCTTTCAGTGGAGGAAGCCGTGAAGAAATTCAACAGATTGGCTCGTCTATGCCCTGAACTAGTCAGCACAGAAAAAGAACAGGTCCGGTTGATGCTTAAGATGCAGAGGCCGGAAATAGCAATGAACGTGGCTGGCGGCGTTCATAGGCCGCAAACCACCGAAGAACTAGTCAGCAGTGCTCTGACCACCGAGCACTACCAGAATAATATCAAGGAGCAGAAGCAAGTCCTCTCAGAGTCCAAAGGGCAAGGAGGCTCAGGTACTCAGAAACAACAGGGCCACAGCTCTAACTGGAAAGGGAGCTCCAACAACAAGCGCAAACCATGGAGTTACCCAAAGGGAGGACCAGCCAACAAACAGCCTAGTTATCCCAAATGTGCTACTTGTGGGAAATTTCACCCAGGAGTTTGTCGCAAGGGCACACGAGGATGCTTTGAATGTGGACAGGAAGGACATATGGCTAAGCAGTGCCCAAACAAGACTAGTCTTCCTCAACCACAGCCGATTCAGTATGGAGGCCAGCTAGCTCAGTTACATCAGATGCAGGCTGCTTTAGATGGTCCACAGATCAGCCAGGGCAGACTAGAAGCCCCTCCAGCTACGACCAATGTGTTGGTACGGGAAGCATCTGACGATCGAACCCAAGTTTTGATAATGGCAAAGGGTTCAAAGTTAAGTCTTGTTGTTATCTAACATGTTGAATGAGTGTTTCAGAAAGTCCTAACTGCGGTTAGGCAAAGGTGAAAACCCTAGGGGGTGGTAACCCTAGGTCCTAGGGGGCGGTAACCCTAGGTGGAGGAAAGTCCTAGCTGCAGTTATGCAAAGGAAAAACCCTAGGGGGTGGTAACCCTAGGTCATAGGGGGTGGTAACCCTATGCGGAAAGTCTTGGCAGGTCGATGGCTTCAGGCAAAAGTCCTAGGGGGTGGTAACCCTAGGTGGAAAGTCCTAGTGTCGCGAACTAGGTGAAAGACTGGACTAGCCGGAGAAGCGGATGTCCAGCAGAAAGTCCGGAAGCATCGAGTGATAAGCAAAAGTCCAGTCGATTTGGAGGATCGACTGGCAACAGGTAAATCTCCTGAGTGGAGTAGGTGAGGACGTGTTCCCCGTAGAGGGAACAGTAGGCATCGGGTCAACCTAGGGTTTCCGGTTGGAAATCCAAAGTCAGACTCGGACAGTCCGGAGACTGTCTATACTTCATTTATCATGTTTATTGTGCTAACTTTGTGCTGCAGGATAGTATTTGGGACTAACGTATCTTGCAGGTGCAAATGAGCAACCTAAAGCCTCGGATGAACAGTGTCTGAGGCGCCTCCATGGAGCTTGGAGGCGCCTCGGGTGCAAAAGCTGAGCTGGCTTCGAAGCACCACTGGAGGCGCCTTGAAGCAGGCAGAAGGCGCCTTGGAAGGCGCCTTGAGAGGGCTATAAGGCGCCTTGAATGGATGAAATTCGACCAGGTCAGTTTTGATCCACGCGGAAGACCAGGCAGCATGGAGGTGCCTTGAACAGCCTTCAAGGCGCCTTGAACACCCTTTATAAGGGGGTTTCAACCAGCACTTCAGGGAATCAAGTTTGAGGCTTTCCTTCTTCAACGTGCTGCTAACAAAATCATTCCGAAGCGCTGCTACAACATTCCGACGACCCGGAGCTCTGCTTTCTTCTTCTTTAAGTTGTCGGTATAACTTTATTATACTTTCTTTGTAAGAAGCTTGTAATTCTTATCGAGATTATAGTTGTTGCCCACCAGAAGCGATCAAGGATCGCGGGCCTTCGAGTAGGAGTCGATCAAGGCTCCGAACGAAGTAAAAATCCTCCTGTCTCTGTGTGCTTGTTTTGTTTTATTCCGCTGCTTAATTACTCCGATAATTCTTACGTTTCCGATAATCGAACAAAATAGCCACGAGCGCTATTCACCCCCCCTCTAGCGCGGTATCGATCTAACACAATGCGAAGATCTACTCACTGACCAGAGAGGACGTAGCAAATGCCTCGACAGTTGTTACAGGTCAGATTAGTATTTTACAGCAAAGTACAACTGTCTTATTCGATACTGGGGCAACCCTTTCTTATATATCTAGGGTATTTGCAAAGAAGTTAGCGATACCCCTAGAGGTACTCAGTAGTCAGTTTCTGACGACATTACCTTCGGGAGAAATTATGGCATCTACGCACTGGCTCAGAGCAGTGCCAGTCATTATAGTAGACAAAGAACTCTTTTGTGATCTGATAGTGCTAGACATGACTGATTACGATGTCATTTTTGGGATGGACTTCCTGATCAGATACGGTGCCTCTATAGAGTGCCGTAAACAGAAAGTCGTATTCCAACCTGAAGTAGAAGCACAGTTCGAGTTCATCGGGGAACCCAAGAGAAAAGCCAAGAAATTTCTCTCAGCTATGAAGGCACAGAGATTAATGGATTCAAGGTGTACGGGATTTTTAGCACATGTAGTTAGTATCGGTCAGGACAAGGACCAACAGCTAGCAGAGGTCCGAGTCGTATGTGACTACCCAGTAGTCTTCCCTGAAGAGTTACCAGGCTTAGAACTAGACAGGGAGATTGAATTCGAGATAGAACTCATTCCCGGTACAAATCCTATCTCCAAAGCGCCTTACCGTATGGCTCCAGCAGAACTGAAGGAACTTCATGAGCAACTACAGGAGCTGCTTGACAAAGGCTTCATACGCCCTAGTCACTCACCATGGGGAGCGCCTGTATTGTTCGTGAAGAAGAAGGACGGGAGCATGCGCCTGTGTATAGATTACCGGGCACTGAACCAAGTTACCATCAAGAACAGGTATCCTCTTCCCAGAATAGATGACCTGTTCGATCAGCTAAGGGGAGCAGCAGTGTTCTCTAAGAAAGACCTCAGATCAGGTTATCATCAGGTGAAAGTTAAAGAAGGGGATATACCCAAGAAAGCATTCAGGACTAGATACGGACACTACGAGTTCGTAGTCATGCCCTTTGGCGTGACAAATGCTCCAGCTACTTTCATGGACCTCATGAACAGGGTATTCAGAGAATACTTAGATAAGTTTGTTATCATATTCATCGATGACATCCTTATCTATTCAGGAACTCAGGAAGAACACGCCAAGCACCTGGGAATAGTATTGCAGACCCTTCAGCAGAACCAGTTGTACGCCAAGTTCTCGAAATGTGAATTTTGGTTAGATCAGGTGTCCTTCCTGGGTCATATCATCTCAAAGGATGGTATCATGGTAGACCCCAGTAAGATAGAAGCTGTGAGTAACTGGAAAAGACCTAAGAACGCCAGTGAGATCAGAAGCTTTCTGGGATTAGCAGGTTACTACAGGAAATTTGTAGAGGACTTCTCTAGGATAGCCTCCCCGCTGACAGCTCTTACCAGAAAGAACAGGAAGTTTCAGTGGACAGAGGACTGTGAGAACAGCTTCAGCGAGCTAAAGAGGAGATTGACCAGCGCACCTATTCTGACTCTACCAGAGAGTACAGATAGCTTTGATATATATAGTTATGCCTCTAAGTTGGGATTAGGAGCATTGCTGATGCAAGAAGGTAAGGTGATCGCCTATGCCTCCAGACAACTCAAGGACTATGAGAGGAATTATCCTACTCATGACCTTGAGCTTGCAGCAGTTGTGTTCGCTCTCAAAATTTGGAGACATTACTTGTATGGAGCTCAGTGAAGAGTGTATACAGATCATCAGAGTCTGAAGTACTTCTTCACTCAGAAGGATTTGAATATGCGACAGCGCAGATGGCTCGAGCTGGTTAAAGATTATGACATAGATATCCTCTACCACCCAGGAAAAGCTAATAAGGTGGCAGACGCACTTAGCAGGAAGTCTAGTGCTACCTTACTATCCTTAGCAGCCATGTCACCACCCTTGCAGAAAGAGATCACAGATTTCAATCTCGAACTCATAGTTGGACAGCTCTCTACGATGACATTAGAGTCGACTTTGCTTGGTGACATTCAGACAGCTCAGGAGCAGGATCCTGAAATTCAGAAAATCAAGCAAGGGTTAGGGGAATCAGAAAGTAGAGAATTCAGAGTGTCCGATAGCGGGGTATTATACTTTGGTGACAGATTATGCGTTCCAGATCAGGAGGAACTACGAAGAAAGATTTTAGATGAGGCTCACAAGACTCCCTATGCGATGCATCCTTGCTCCATCAAAATGTACCAGGACTTGAAGAAACATTTTTGGTGGCCTGGGATGAAGAGAGACATCGCTCGATATGTCAGCACTTGCCTAACCTGCCAGAGAGTCAAGGCAGAACACCAGAGACCAGGAGGAGTTCTGCAGCCTATTCAGATTCCAGAATGGAAGTGGGAAGACATTTCCATGGATTTCATAGTGGGACTACCCAGAACCACGAATGGTTTTGATACAATCTGGGTAATAGTCGACAGATTGACTAAATCAGCTCACTTCTTAGCCACCAGAATATCCTATTCCATGGAACAGCTAGCTCAGTTGTATCTCAAGGAGATCGTTAGACTACATGGAGTCCCACGAACCATTATCTCAGACAGGGACAGTAGGTTCACATCACACTTCTGGGAGTGTGTACAGTCAGCTTTGGGCACTAAATTAAAGTTCAGCACAGCTTTCCATCCTCAGACAGATGGACAGACGGAGCGAGTAAATCAGGTACTCGAAGATATGCTCCGAGCATGTGCCCTAGACTTCAAGGGAAGTTGGTGCAAATATCTGAGCTTAGCAAAGTTTGCATACAACAACAGCTATCAGGCCACTATCAGTATGGCACCTTACGAGGCTCTCTACGGGCGGAGGTGTAGATCTCCAATCTGCTGGTATGAGAGTGGTGAACAGAAAGAACTAGAACTTCAGACAGATCTCGTGGAAGATACTGTTAGGATCGATGATCGCGGCTAGAGAGGGGGGTGTGAATAGCTGCCCCAAATTACTCGTTTCTTTCTACAAATCAAAGTTAACGCAGCGGAAAATACAACAAAGAAACGAAAGAGAAGAAAACCAAACCTTAACACAAGAATGTAACGAGGTTCGGAGATTAGGGCTCCTACTCCTCGGCGTGTTCGTAAGGTGGACGAGTCCAGTCAATCCGTCGGTGGATGAGCCCCCGTAAAACCGGCTAATATGAACTCCTTCTGGGTGGAGAAATCTCGCCACAAAACTTGCAACAACAAGAAGGAGTACAAGAAATACAAGTAGAAAGACAAGAACAATGTACAAACACTAACTCGCCTTCTCGTCGACTGCCTATGAAGCAACAACTTCTCGGACAACAGCAGCAGCTGACCGTCGACTGGAAGCTCACACGAAGCTTACTGGGGAGAGCTCAAACAAAGCTCAGATCGCAAGCAACAGCAAGCTAGAAGAAGGAGAGCAAGAAGTGAGACTCAGCCCTGTAGCCCTCGACCTCTTTATATTACCTGTGCCTGCGAAGAACCTGCAACGAAGACAGAAGACGCAGAACCTAGCCGTTGTTACTCACAACGGCAGCTGACCGATCAGTCAAGCCCGACGGTCCGTGGAACTCGATCGGTCCGGGACCGATCAGGCCTGATCCACCTGTGACGAGAAGCCGGACAGCGACGGACCGTTGTGAGCCAACGGATAGTTCTGGACTGATCGAGCTGAAGCCTGATCGGTTGCGTCTCTGATCGGTCGTGGAGACCGATCAGACTCCCTCTGATCGGTCTCCAGACCGATCAGATGACTTACAGAACCCTTCTGTTTGTTATCTGATCGGTCACCAGACCGATCAGATACTCAGGCGTATCGCTAGATCGGTCACCAAACCGATCCAGGTTTAGAGCTCCAGCCCTAAACCCTAACTGGTCCTGAGAATGAGCTACCGAGCCCTCTCCGACTTCGTCCGGTCCAGAGAACGAGCTACCGAGCCCTCTCTGACCACAGTCCGGAGAACGAGCTACCGAGCCCTCTCCGACTTTCCGTGCCAAGTCTCCAACTTGGTCTTCTCCGTGCCAAGTCTCCATACTTGGACTTTTCCCATGCCAAGCTCCCTGCTTGGACTTTTCACCAGATGTCTGGTCAACCTTGACCCTTCTGGATTTCCATTGCCTGGCTTCACTCACCAGGACTTCCAAACTGCCTAGCTTCACTCACTAGGTCTTTCCCTTGCCTGGCTTCACTCACCAGGACTTCCCAACTGCCTGGCTTCACTCACCAAGACTTTCCGAACTGCCTAACATCCCAGTTAGGACTTCCCAGTCAAGTATCCGGTCAACCTTGACCTACTTGACTCTTCTTCATCCAACTTGATCAGACCCTGATCAGTATCTCTCCGCATGGACAACTGCACCTGCATTGTCCATGTCTACATGTCTTTCTGTATTGTCAAACATCGAAACCATGACCAAGGTTTACGCTTGGTCAACTAGGTCAACCTTGACCTACTGGAAATTGCACCAACAGATACCACAGCAGCTATACAGTAGATCCGCCAGAGGATAGAGACAGCTCAGAGCCGCCAGAAAAGCTATGCTGATACACGGCGCAGACCTTTAGAGTTTTCAGTCGGGGATTCAGTGTTCCTCAGAGTAGCTCCCATGAGGGGAGTAATGCATTTTGGGAAGAAGGGCAAACTAAGTCCCAGATATGTGGGACTATACCTTATCAGCAGAAGAGTGGGCAAGGTAGCATATGAGCTAGAGCTACCCCAGGAAATGTCAGCTGTCCATAATGTATTTCATGTCTCTATGCTGAATAAGCATATCCCAGATGCCAACCAGGTGATTGAGCCCCAGTCGGTACAAATCCGCGAAGACCTCAGTTATGATAGTCAGCCAATTCAGATAATAGACCGAGCAGTTAAGAAATTACGGAACAAGGAAGTACCATTAGTCAAAGTTATTTGGCACAGTCACACAGCAGAAGAGGCAACTTGGGAGACAGAAGCCAGTATGAGACAGAAGTACCCAGAGTTATTCTAAGTTCGGGGACGAACTTTTTATAAGGTATGGGGGATTGTAACGCCCGAAAATTCTCAAAATAATTATTAAATATATCCTAGTATTTTTCTGGAATTTTAGGATATTTTAATGGAAGTTTTAGAGTAGCGGAAGTAGCAAAAATAAAGGGAGTCGTAAAATAGCCTACGCGGGAATTGAACCCGAGACCTATTGGGTTCTATGACTTATGGTGAACCTTAGTAACCAGGTGAACCCAGCAGGGCCGTGCTGAAAGGAAAGGGAAACAATTATAATTATGTTAGAGTTGGGCAAATTAATTCCTTAATATAAATAAGGAAATAATTTAGTGAAGAGTTATTTTGATCGTAACTTTCCTTCACCCTAACCCCACCTCCGCCCACCTGTCTTTTTCCCTCCCTCTCTCGGCGCACCAAACCAAGGGTTCTAGGAACACCTCCCGGCAACACAAAGGATACGAGGACGCTCCTCTCCGCGAGAAGAACGCGTAGACGCGAGAAGATCGTCAAGGGGATCGTCTCCACCGGAAAACTAGCGACTAGATTCGTAAGAAAACTAGCGCACGAGGTAAGAAACCCCTCACCTGCAGTATAAGTAGCAATTCATATGATTTTTATGCATTAGTTTGGTCGTATGCAAATTTTAGCACATAGGGTGTGCACTAGCGTACACCAAGTGCTCGGTAGAATGTTTAGCACAGTCAAAATACAATTTAGGCATTTTATTAGCTTAGACGAATGCAATAGAAGCATTTTTACAGCTTATATTGTCTTGCTACAGCTTTTATGGACTAGACGTCCAATGAGTGGGCTCCCACAGTCGCCTCTAGGTTCAGACAACCTAGTTCTGGGTTTAGACAACCTAGTAAAAGCAAGACAAGAATTATTAGCTTATGTTCAGTATTTTACTTTCTCAGTGGCACTGTACTGGATTAGATATCCATTGGGTTGGGCTCCCATAGTCGTCCCTAGGTTTAGATAACCTAGTAAACCCTACTAAATTCGGGAGTTGCAAACCCGGATCTAGTCAGGGATGCGCGCATAGCAAGTACAGTTGCCGGGCCCAAACAGCAGCTTGATTATTATTTTAATCTACTTATGAATATAGTTTTCAAACATCACAAAATAGTTATGTGAATCAGTACAGCTTTAGTATCAGTTTAGTATTAGCTTAGCTCAGCTTTTGTATCAGTTTAGTTTCAATTGATACAACATGATAGATTATGATTAGCATTTATTGCCATGATCAGTTTCGATTTCCATGTGTTGTATGTCATGCCATGTTTATCATATTCAGTATGTTCTTTTCAAATAGCATGTTTACAAAGCATAAATAGCATCGTATACATGTTTTTGCGAGGTAGATGGTTTCTTACTAAGCTCTCAAGCTTACAGATACTATTTTCCTTATACTGCAGATAAAGGTAAAGGGAAGATGGACTAGTGGAGGCTGGAGGTCAATGCAGAGATGAAGATGTGTGTGGATGGAACTTGGAACAAAGGTCTTAGGGAGTTTAGCAAGTTTAATTATTAGAACTTTGTTATTTTAGTTTTTGCCGTTCAGTTTGCTTAAATGTTATGAATTAGTGGATTATGCACCATGACATGTGTAGAATGCTAGATAATTGATGTTAGGAGGCATTTCATTTAGTTTGGAATTGATATGAGTGATTTTGGCACGAAACAGTGCTGAAATCAGGCTTCTGGTGTGAAATCAGAAACCCCAATCGATCGACCGATCGATTGGGGCTTCTCAATCGATCAACCGATCGATCGAGAAGTTCGCACCGCGAACAGTAAGCTCCTGGATCAATCAGCCGATCGATCCGGATGCCTTCTGTCGCAAACAGAAAGCCCTGGGATCGATCACTGGATCGATCCAGAATATTGCCTGGAGCACAGTAGCGTGCTGAATCGATCACTGGATCGATCCGACCTAAGTTCTGTATACAGTAGCCACCTGGATCGATCAATGGATCGATCCGGCCATTCCAATCGATCCGTGGATCGATTGGGAGGCCTGATATCAACAAGAAACTCTTAGTTAAGTTCCTTGACCATTGGGGGATGTAATATATGTCATGAATAGTTTAGATTACAACCCTTAGCACATGTAGAACCCAGAAATGATAATAGTTTAGCAAAATTTTAATTAGTACAGCTTCCGCACTTAGATTTAATGATAGTCATGGAATAGTTAGCACAGCATAATGTGACGGTCCGGCCTTACAGCCTAGTCAGTAGAAGGCGGGTCGTTACAAGTAATCGCCTTTATAGTCCACCAGTTATGGGTGACTTTTGATGAAGCCAAAGTATGTAACTCCTTATGTAGGGAATCATGGTGACTTCAGGTCCAAGGAATAGTAGTCATACTAATAGCCACATGAGAAAGTATATGACACTCATATAACGATCCATGATACTTTCTCATGGCGGGTCATTCAGTATACATTCTCCAATGCATACCCATGTGTCAACTTGATATCTCCATATCCATGACTTGTGAGATCAAGTCATCGAGTTGACCTACATGCTAGTCTCGTCGCATTAACATTGTCCTTGAATGTTAATACTTGACTAGGAATGATTAAGAGTAGTGTTCCCTATATCATCTCACTATCGATTCAACCAATCGATTGATATAGGTAAGAACCTTCTACTCAAGGACGCTATTATACTTAGTTATTTGACACCAATACAAGTAAGTATAATAACCAAAAACAAATACCTTTATTTATATACAAGAATATGATACAACGAGTTCATACTATAAGAGTGTATACTAAAAGCCTAGCTTTTATAAACATTTATTTGTTGAAATAAAAGAATCACATTGGTCAATATCTGTATTTATTTGTTAAATGTAATTGTTCAATTAATTTATATAGTAGACAACATGGATTGTGGTGTCACACTTAGAAGATCATGTTGTCGGTTCTCTATAAATTATAAACAAGTTGCTCACGACTAAGATGGAAAGGAACAAACCATCAGAATAGTCGTAGTGTAATTAAGTATTAGTTTATCTTGACTAAAAAATTACACTGATACACTTTAAGTGTATTGAGTAGGACCATTTAGGTAAGTTCTTTTTGTACTGACTTAGTAAAAGAACTAGACCTTAGTTATTATAGAAGTGTGTGCTCTTAATCCTAATATAATAACAAGCACATATATTTAATATTTATTTCTTTGACTTATCAAAGGGTGAGGTTTAGCTCGATAAGTCAATATGCCCGATAAGTTGGGAAATGATATTACTTATAGTGTGTGTTGTTGATTATAGAAGGAATTTGTATCCTAGTTATCTAGGTTGAGAATGTCCCCAAGAGGAGCTCATAAGGATTGTCATGTTAAACCCTGCAGGTGGACTTAGTCTGACATGACAATAAAATTGAGTGGTACTACTCTTGGAGCTAGATATTAATTAAGTGAGTTGTCAGTAACTTACTTAATTAGTAGACATTCGTAATCTTAAACACAGGGAGACTAGCACACTCATAATAAGAAGGAGCCCATAATGTAATTTGGGATTGGTGCGATAGTGCGGTAATAACTCTCTAGTGGAATGAGTTATTATTGATGAACTTGAGTTGTGTGTTCGGGGCGAGCACGGGATACTCAAGCTCATTAGAAGGCCAAAACCAATTTCTCCTCTAGGTCCCTGTCGTAGCCTCATTAGAGCCTCAAGTCCATCCAAAGAAAGGCCCATCTTGGTGTCCAAGAAGGGGGCCGGTCCATTGCTTGGTGACCAAGCAATGGCCGGCCACATCTCCTCTTAAAGGGTCGGCCCTATTGCTTGGTGACCAAGCTAGTAGGGGTCGGCTATAATATTCAAACATGGAGGGTTGTTTTTGAATTTTTAAAAGCTTCTCTTTGTAGAAAACTATAAGTTTTAAAAGACAGATTTTAATTTTAAAAATTTTCCTTATTTGAATTTGGCCACATGTTTTAATAGAGAGTTTTAAAAGTTTTAAAACTTTCCTTTTTTAACTATCCTCATGGATTAAGAAAAAAAAGGAAGATAAGTTTTAAAATAAAATTTTCTATCATCATGTTAAAAAAGGAAATTTTATAAGAGAAGTTTTAAATTTTAAAACATGATTTTAATTTTTAAAACTTTCCTTTTTTTAACTCTAGGAAAGAGAGCTTGTAAAATTTTATAAGAGTTTTTTCTTCTTATAAAATTTTATAAAAAAAAATTATTTTTCCTTTCCTAAATATGGTGGCTGGCCACCTTGCTTGGTGCCCAAGCATGGGGCCGACCAAACACAATCCTAAACCAAATAGGATTGATCACAACCATTGATTTGGTGATTGATTCAATCAAGAGGAAAGAAAAGGAAAAATAAAAAGGGAAAAGGAAAAACTCTTGGATGATTTTATTTTTTGTAAAAAGTTTTTCCTTATTTGCCTTGGGAAAGTAATATAAAAGAAGGGGTGAGGGGGCTTCATGAGAGACAATTCTTATTCTCTTGCTTGGAGATCTCTTCGTGGCTGGCCCTCTCCCTTCTCCCTTTCCCTTTGCTCTCTTCTCCTTGGTGGTGGTGGTGGCCGGATTTTAGAGGAAGAGGAAGGAAGCTTTTGGGTGGTGTTCATCTTGGAGGATCGTCGCCCACACGACGTCCAAGGCGAGGCGAGGAATACGGCAGAAGATCTCGAGGTCATTATCTTACAAAGAGAAGGTATAACTAGTAGTTTTCTTCCGCATCATACTAGTTATTTTCTTTGTAAGAATTCTGAATACAAGAGGCAATTAGATCTAGTTTTTCGAATAAATTTTTCGAGTTTGTGTTTCTTCTTTTTCGAATTTGTGATTTGATTGTTCTTTTTGCTTAACCTAGAGTTATTTAAGGAAATTAAATATTAGCTTTCCTTAAAAGGCTTTAACTAGGCGGTGGTGGTTGCTCCCATATCCAAGAAGGTCATGTGCCTCACCATGCAGTCCTGGAAGCCAATTTTGGAAATTAATATTTAATGGAATTAATAACATAGGTGGTTTTGAATCAATAGTGTTAAGTTCCGCTTGCGATTCAAATCTAAACCATTAAAAACAGATAAGTTAAATTTGGAATCAATGATGTTAAGTTCCATCTGCGATTCCTAATTTAACTTCTAAATAACACAATAAGTTATTTAAGGAAAGGTTCGACACTTGTACAAAAATTTTTGTACAGTGGAACCAGTACGTTTTCCTAGGATTAACCAACACATACAACAATCATCAAATGATTGGCTCTAGGGCTCTAACTAACAATCTCCCACTAGCACTAGTGCCAATCAATGTAGGCTCTAAGGCCTAATGACCTAGTGTGACCATCATGCTTTCTCTGTGCCAAAGCCTTGGTCAAGGGATCGGCGATGTTAGCCTCTGTGGGTACTCTGCAAATCTTCACATCTCCTCTCTCGATAATCTCTCAAATGAGATGGAAGCGTCATAGTATGTGTTTGGTCCGCTGGTGTGAGCGAGGTTCCTTAGCCTGTGCTATTGCTCCATTGTTGTCACAATAGCGCTCTATGGGATCAGCTATGCTATGAACCACCACAAGCTCAGTAATGAACTTGTGGATCCAAACTACCTACTTTGCTGCTTCTGATGCAGCAATATACTTGACCTCTGTTGTAGAATCAGCTACTGTGTCCTGCTTCGAACTCTTCCAGCTCACAGCACCACCATTTATGCAAAACACAAACCCTGATTGCGATCGATAATCATCCTGATCAGTTTGGAAGCTAGCATCACTGTAATCCTTTACAGCTAGCTCGTCATCGCCTCCATATATCAAGAAATATTCTTTAGTCCTTCTCAAGTACTTAAGAATATTCTTGACTGCTATCCAGCGACTTTCACCTGGATCTGACTGGTATCTGCTCGTCATGCTCAAAGCGTATGAGACATCAGGACGAGTACATAGCATGTCGTACATGATAGATCCTATGGCTGAAGCATAAGGGATCTGATCCATGCGGTCTCTCTCCTCTCTAGAAGAGGGACCTTGAGTCTTCGAAAGACTCACACCATGTGATATCGGTAGAAATCCCTTCTTGGAGTTCTGCATGGCAAACCAAAGTAGTACCTTGTCAATGTATGTAATCTGACTTAGGCCAAGCAATCTCTTAGATCTATCTCTATAGATATGTATGCCTAGAATGCGGGATGTTTCACCTAAGTCCTTCATTGAGAAACAAGTCTCTAGCCAAGTCTTGACAGACTGCAGCAAAGGGATGTCTTTCCCAATGAGTAGTATGTCATCCACATACAATATAAGGAAGACAACTGTGTTCCCTACAACCTTCTTGTAGACACAAGGTTCATCTTCATTCTTGATGAAACCAAACTATTTGATTGTATCATCGAATCGAAGATTCCAGCTCCAAGAAGCTTGCTTTAGTCCATAAATGGACCTATGCAGCTTGCATACTCTGCCAGTATGCTGTGGATCTACAAAACCCTCAGGTTGTGTCATGTACACATCCTCGAGCAGGTTTCCATTCAGAAACGTGGTTTTGACATCCGTCTGCCAGATCTCATAATCGTGGTATGCTGCAATAGCAAGCATGATCTGAATGGATTTAAATATCGCTACTGGAGAAAAGGTTTCGTCATAGTCAATACCATGAATTTACTTGAAACCTTTAGCTACCAAGCGACTCTTATAAATAAGTTCATCCATGTCAGTCTTTCTCTTAAAGACCCACTTACACCCAATGGGTTCGACCCCTTCAGGTGGATCAACCAAAGTCCATACTTGGTTGGTGTACATGGATTCCATCTCGGATCTCATAGCCTCTAGCCATTTCTCGAAATTTGGACTCATCACAGCTTCCTGATAGGAGGTAGGCTCATCCTCAATGAGCACAACGTCATCATGGTCAGACAAGAGAAATGAATATCTCTCAGGCTGACGACGTACCCTATCAGACCTGTGAAGAGCTAGGTCTACTTGAACTGGTTGTGGTTCCTCAACTCCTTGTGGAACAACATCATCCACAACACTTTGTGGTTCCAGTTCAACTTCCATCGAGGCTTCAGTGCTATAGTCCACATCTTGAGCTTCTTCAAGATCGAATGTACTCCCACTAGTTTTTCTAGAAACAAAATCCCTTTCTAGAAATACCCCAATCTTAGCCACAACTACCTTGTGTTGACTGGGAATGTAGAAGTAATATCCCTTCGTTTCCTTGGGATATCTAATGAAATAGCACTTGTCATATTTGATTCCCAATTTGTCCGAGACTTGACGTCGAACGTAAGCCTCACAACCCCAAATCCTCATAAAAGACACCTAGGCATCTCTCCCAGTCCATATCTTATATGGTGTCTTTATTACAGCCTTAGATGGAACTCGGTTGAGAATGAAGGCTGCTGTGTCTAAAGCATAGCCCCAAAGATACATGGAAAGATCTGTGTGACTCATCATAGATCGTACCATATTTAATAAGGTACGATTCCTCCTTTCGGATACACCATTCCACTGTGGTGTTCCAGGAGGAGTGAGTTGAGATAGAATCTCACACTCAGCTAGATAGTCACAAAACTCATGGCTAAGGTATTCACCACCTCGATCTGATCGAAATATCTTAATACTCTTGCCAAGCTGGTTTTGTACTTCATTCTTGAATTCTTTGAACTTTTCAAAGGATTCTGACTTATGTGTCATTAGGTACACATAACCATATCTACTGAAGTCATCAGTAAATGTAATGAAGTACCTATAACCACCTCTAGCAGTGACATTGAAAGGGCCACATACATCACTATGTATAAGACCTAACAAGTCAGTCGCTCTCTCACTGTGTCCACTAAAGGGAGTCTTGGTCATCTTGCCTAGAAGGCATGACTCGCATATCTCATATGATTCAAAATCAAATGAGTCTAGCAATCCATCTTTATGGAGCTGGGATAAGCGTTTGTCATTTATATGACCTAAGCGGCAGTGCCAGAGATAGGTTTGGTTCATGTCATTTGACTTGAATCTCTTGGTACTTATATTATAGATAAGGTTCTTAAGGTCTAGAATATAGAGTCCGTTCATCAGAGGTGCACTACAATAGAACATATCATTTAAATAAACTGAACAACATTTGTTCTTTATTATAAATGAAAAACCTTTCTTGTCTAAACAAGAAACTGAAATTATGTTCTTAGTTAAAGCAGGCACATAACAACATTCATCTAATTCTAATACAAGTCCAGAAGGCAGAGATAGATGATAAGTTCCTACAGCAACAGCACCAACCCGTGCTCCATTGCCTACGCATAGGCCCACCTTGCCCTTCGTCAATACCCTGCTATTTCTCAGCGCCTGCGCATTAGTACAAATGTGAGAAGCACATCCGGTATCTAATACCCATGATGAAGAAATAGATAGATTGACTTCTATAACATAGATACCTGAAGTGGAAGTCTCACCTCTCTTCTTCTTAAGATTTTCCAGGTACACTTTGCAGTACCTCTTCCAATGCCCGGTCTGACTGCAGTGGAAGCAGGTAGCATCCTTGGCGACCCCTCCTTTGGGTTTCAGTGCCTTGCCTTTGCCCTTGGCTTGGTACTTTCCCTTACCTTTAGGCTTGCCCTTGCCTTTTCCCTTTTACACCATCAAAATAGAGTTGGACTAAACCTTCTTAAGGTTGAGCTTAGCAGTTCTTAACATGCTAAGCAGCTCGGGCAGTGACTTGTCAATTTCGTTCATGTTATAATTTAGAACGAATTGATTATAGCTATCTGGCAAGGATTGCAAGATCAGATCAGTGGCCAACTCTTGGCCAAGTGGGAATCCCAACCTCTGTAGGTTTTCTATGTACCCAATCATTTTGAGTACATATGAGCCTACGGGAGTCCCATCTTGCATCTTGCACTGAAATAGTGTCTTAGAGATCTCGAATCTCTCGTGCCTCGCTTGTCCTTGATATAGTTGATGAAGATGTTCAACCATATCATAAGCGCCCATCAACTTGTGTTGCTTATGAAGCTCAGAGTTCATGGTCGCGAGCATAAGACATGACACATCTAATGCATCATCTTGATGCTTCTTGTAAGCATCACGGTCAGCTCGCATGGCAGTGGCAGGAGGTGCCTCCGGAATGGGCTGCTCCATAACATACAGTTTACGTTCTTGTGTGAGAACGATTCTCAAGTTCCTGTACCAGTCCAGGAAATTTGCTCCATTGAGCTTGTCCTTCTCAAGGACGGAACGCATGGAGAAAGAGTTCATATTTGACGTCATGGTTATCTACAACAGAAAAATGTGGAAAAATAAATAAATATCATATTCTATTAATCATTTAATTAGGCCTTTTAATTAAATGATGCTCCCATTGAATTCTATAATTCAAGTGGGACAAGATCCACATCATACTACGCCTTGAGTTAGCTTTGGCTAAATCGCCCAAGACTTAGTATATCGGTAGGTAACTAATTACCAATTACATCTCTATGCAACTCTTGTTTATAGGATCAAGATCTGCATTTATATTAAAACTTGAGTTAGCTTTGGCTAATACGCCCAAGAGTTAATATAAACGAGATTTTGTCCTATCTACCAACTATTAAAAAATGCATATAGTTAAACTCGATCCAATTGAGTTAACTAGTTACTGATAGGCGGGACCAAAATTGTCCCTCCGTGCCCTACCAAGATAATATGTGTTACTCTACTTTGGCAGATTCAACAACAACATGTGATCGAGGTAGTGATAGGTATCATGGCATGGTAGGCATTACGAGTTGACGCGATTGAGATCTAATCTAATCGACGAGGTGTATCATATACGTGATTTAGATCTAATCTAATTGTTAGGGCGCATCATGTGCGCGATTTAGATCTAATCTAATCGTTAAGGCGCTAATTAATTACTATTCTAGCATGCATCACATATACACACACAAGCAATTAATTAAATATTTTGTGATTAGTCATGGCCCTACTATGATCTTCTCAAGCCAATGAGAAGATCGGATGGTCAACCTAAGGTTAACAGCTTCTCAAGCTCCTTCCTTTGACCACCTTGTGTTGCTCGCGCCCTCCACGTAACTCCGTCTTGTGTGGATCTTCCACCTCTCCAATTTGTACATTACAAAGGTGAAACTCGAGTTACATTCGAGTCTAAACTATTTACAACAAGAATATAAAATAGGAAAGGCACGATGCACAGGTCGCGTATCATATACAACACGCACATCACAGAAAATGGCTCGCATGCCATAATATGAATTACAACACAAATTTCCAATCTGATACCACTGTTAGGTTTTTCGGGCCGCAAAAATCACTTTTTACGTTGCGGAAACCCCGAAATTCCCATGCCACGGATCCGTGCGAAGTTTATAAAACAAAATTTTGTGTACGAGTTTCTCTAACCTAGATGTACACTAGATCTACAAAGAAAAAGAGGTTACCCTTCATGCAAAGCCCTTTGCTAAATCCCGCTCGTCCAAGGTTCGCCGGATCTCAAGAGTATCAAAGTAGATACTCCTCTATGTGTATCCACACAAGCAAGAGATGGAGAAGAAATCTTGAGTGTGCTAGCACTCCAAGAAGTCTCGACCAAAGAGGAGGAGAGGGAGAGAAGAGAAGAGAGCAATGAGGAAGATGAAAATCAATTAGCACACAAAATGCACTAATTCACATCTTTAAGTGGTCGGCCACTTAATGGCTTGTAACCCCCATGGAATATCAAGAGTCAAGGCTCTTGATTTCCCTCATGAGGTAGCACTTCACTTAAGCAACCTTGATGATGTGGCACATCACCATTAGCCACTTAATGCCAACTCACCAATGAGGTGGCAAATGGTCAAGTCAAACTTGACCCTTCATCTTCCTCTCAAGTCAAGTTAAACTTGACCACTTCTCTCCCTTGGTTGATCTAATCTAACCATTGGTTCAAGTCAATTTTAATTTAATAAATCTCTATTCATTGAATTAAATTAATTAAGTAAGTCTAAGTCCAAATTAGACTCACTTAACACATGAACCAAATTGAGTCCAACTCAATTAGCTCAATTTGGATTACTCTTAATCCAATTTGGTTCATTACATGAACCTAATCCTTTAGGTTCATCAAATGAACCTAATCTCCATCTAATTGCCCTTTGTGTGTGACCCTATAGGTTCTTATAACGTTGGCAATGCTCCTAAACCCATTTAGAAGCATAAGTAATGAGCAGTATCTAGCAACATATCATTACTACCCAAGTTATAAGAATGTTGAGATCCAACATCACCTTGTGACTACTAATTGTGACTCTTCACAATATATGACAAGTGCCCTTCTATCCTTGACATCTAGATTGATGAATGTGAAGCATAGACCGTGTCATCCTCTAATCAATCTAAATCTTGAATCCCAAGTAGACTCACTCAATCAAATGAGCTCAATATCTCATATTGACTCATTTGGGCATGTCCATGCACTTCATGGTATCACTCTATCAAAAATATCGATGTCACTCCTATCATATACGAGCGATAGATCCCATCTACATCACTCACATCCCTTCGCATAATTTGTTACATACCCAGTAATCGCCTTTATAGTGCACCCAGTTACGGGTGACGTTTGACGAAGCCAAAGTATGTAACTCCTTATGTAGGGAACCATGGTGACTTCAGGTCCAAGGACTAGTAGTCATACTAATAGCCACATGAGAAAGTATATGACACTCATATAACGATCCATGATACTTTCTCATGGCGGGTCATTCAGTATACATTCTCCAATGCATACCCATGTGTCAACTTGATATCTCCATATCCATGACTTGTGAGATCAAGTCATCGAGTTGACCTACATGCTAGTCTCATCGCATTAACATTGTCCCTGAATGTTAATACTTGACTAGGAATGATTAAGAGTAGTGTTCCCTATATCATTTCACTATCGATTCAACCAATCGATTGATATAGGTAAGAACCTTCTACTCAAGGTCTCTATTATACTTAGTTATTTGTCACCAATACAAGTAAGTATAATAACCAAAAACAAATGGCTTATTTATATGCAAGAATATGATACAACGAGTCCATACAACAATCATCAAATGATTGGCTCTAGGGCTCTAACTAACAGCCGACCATAATTAAAATAAAAGGGATTTTATTTTTTTTTAAATCTTTCCTTATGTGGAAGCCATGATTTAAAAAAGAGTTTTAAAATTAAATTTTTCCTTTTAGAGTTTCTACAAAGGATTAAGAGAAAGGTTTGATATCTTTCCTTATTTGTAGTCAAAAGAAATATTTTAATTTTGGAGAAAACTTTCCTTTTTGTAATCATCCACATGTTTTAATAGAGAGATTTTAATTTATAAAAGTTTACTTTTATAACCAACCATAAAGGGAATTTAAAGAGAGAAATATTTATTTTAAAAATTTCCGGAAACAAATTAGGAAGTTTTAATTTTGTGTTTAAAACTTTCCTTATTTGGAGGACTAGTAGGGGCCAACCACAAGATGGGTTAAGAGTAAATTTTAATTAAATTCTCCTTATTAGCCATTGGCAAGGAAAATAAGGAAGTTTTAATTATGTTTAAAACTTTCCTTATTTGCCAAGACCAAAGAATATAAAAGAGAGGATAGAGGTGCCTCACCTTACAACCTAATCTATTATTCCTCTCCTCTCTTCCTTGGTGGTGGTCAGCCCTCATCCTTCCTCTCCTCATTTTCTTCTTCTCTAGTGGCCTGCGACATCAATCCCTTGGTGCTTGGTTGGTGGCCGAATTTAGTTTGGAGAAGAAGTAGAGAAAGGAGGCTTTGTTTCATAGCATCCCTTGGAGCTTGGTTGGTGGTCAAAGTTCTTCATCTCAAGGAGATTGTTGGCGGCCGAAACTTGCAAGGAGAAGAAGGAGGCTTGGGTGGATTCTCATCTCGGTAGATCGTCACCCATAGGATGTCCGAGATAAGAAGAGGAATACGATAGAAGATCTTGAGGTCTATAAGTTACAAAAGGTATAACTAGTTATTAGTTTCCGCATCATAACTAGTTTATTCTTTTGTTTAGATCTTGAAATACCAAACATAAGAGGCTAATGATTCTAGGCTATCGAATTTATGTTTCGATTTTGTGTTTCTTTTATTTTTCGATCTTGTGATTCGATTGTTCTTAATGGTTAAACCTAGGGTTACTATAAGGAGATTAAATATTGAATTTCGTTGGAAGGCTATCTAGGAAGTGGTGGATGATCACATACCCAAGAAGGCCTAGTGACTCGCCATGTTTAACTTGGAAGCCGATCTCTGAAATAAATATTTAATCAAATTTGTAACATAGGTGGATTTGGATTAATAATGTTAAGCATCATTTGTGATCCAAGTCTAAACCTCTAAGAATAGATAAGTTGAATTTGGAATCAATAATGTTAAGTTCTGTTTGTGATTCCAAATTTAATTTCTAAAGAACACAATAGGTTGTTAGGAAAGATTCAGGACTTATACAAAATTTTTGTACAGGGGAACCAGAACGATATTTCGGGTAGCAACCTACACCCTTAATGTATCTAAGTATCCTTTTTATATTAGTTAAGTGTGATTATTTTAAACAAGATTGGTACCTAGCACACATACCTACTACAAATAAAATATTAGGTCAACTTGTAGTTAGGTAAAGTAGACTTCTTATTGCACTTCAATAATATTTTAAGTCTGCTAGTTTTCCATCTAAGTCAGAGTCAATTTTAATATTGGATGTCATTGAGGTATTAATATTTTTAAAATTTCTACCAAATTTCTTAATTAATTCTTTGGCATATGTTGTTTAAAAAACATAAATTTTCTCTTTTGTTTGTTTTATTTGTAATCCTAAAAAAAATGAGTTCTCTTACTAGGCTAATTTTAAATTCATTTTCCATTAATTTAATGAATTCTTTTAAAAGTTTAGTATTTGTTGAGCCAAAGATTATGTCGTCTACATAAATTTAAGCTATAAAAATTTCTTTTTCTAAGATTTTAACAAATAAGATTTGGTCTATTTGGCCTTGATTAAACCCTTTAGATATTAGGTATGTTGATAATCATTCATACAATGCCCTAGGTGCTTGTTTTAATCCATATAAAGCTTTTTTTAACCTAAGGGCATGATTTGGGTGGCCTAAATCCTCAAATCTTACAGTTAATTTTCATAAACCTCTTCTTTAATGAACCCATTGAGGAATGTAGACTTTACATCTATTTGGTATAACTTGAATCCTTTAAGTACTGCATAGGCTAGCAGCATTCTAATGGATTCAAGTCTGGCTACAGGTGCATAGATTTCGTCATAATCTAACCCTTCTACTTGGCTAAACCCTTTAGCTACTAGTTTATCCTTATTCCTTACTATTTCTCCTTTATCATCTAGCTTATTTCTAAATACCCACTTAGTATCAATTATGGATTTATTTGTGGGTTTAGACACTAGTTCCTAAACTTGTTTCTTTCAAATTGAGCTAGTTCCTCTTGCATTACAATTATCCAATCTAGGTTAGGTAGGACTTCCTCTATAGTTTTGGGATTAATTTTGAAAATTAGTGTCATTTGACTTAGATTTCTATAAGATGATCTAGTTCGAACTCCTAAGGTTGGGTCACTCAAAATTTGGTCAGGTGAGTGGTCGATTCTTACGCTAGGTGGTCTTATTTCAGGGTTAACACTTGGTTCTTGTGATTCACTTGATTTATGTATAATTTCATTATCTTCACCATCTTCTATGTTTCTTGTATTTTGAATAATGTTTTCATTGATTGAGTTAGATAAATTATTTTCTTCATAAAAAATTACATTGGTTGTTTCTTCAACTTTTAGGGTATTTTTGTTATAGACTCTATAAACCCTACTAGTTGTGGAGTACCCTAAAAAGATCCATATTGTTGATTTTGATGTAAATTTACCTAAGTAGTCTTTAGTGTTTAATATATGGACTTTACACCTAAATACCTTTAAATAATTTAAGTTAGGAATTTTATTATAATATATTTCATTGGAGAATTTATTGTAAGATTTATTAATTAATATTCTATTTTGAATGTTACATGATGTGTTTATTACTTCTGCCCAAAATTGATTACTTTGGTTATATTCATTTAGCATAGTTTTAGCAGCTTCTTGTAATGTTATATTTTTTTTATTCTACTAGACCATTTATTGGGGAGTCCTAGGACATGAAAAGTCATGATTAGATCCATTAGTTTGACAACATTCGGTAAACCTATGATTTTTGAATTCCCCCATGATCACTTCTTATTCTTTTAATTCATTTTCTATTAATTTACAAAAATTATTAAATATTTCAAAGATTTCATCCTTAGCTTTTAGAAATTTTACCTAGGTAAATCTTGAGTAATCATTAATTATAACTAAGTAATATTGATTTTTACTTAGTGACTTGGCTCCGTGTGAATCAAATAGGTCTAAGTGTAGGGGCTCAAGTATTGAGTTGGTCCGATTTAGGTTTGTTGGTTTGTAAGTTGACTTAGTTTATTTATCTTGTTGACAAGCATTACAAATTATATTTTCTAAATTTTTTAATTTAGGTAGACATCTAACTAAGTCATTTTGACTTATTTTTGAAATGAGGCTAATGTGAGTGTGATCCAATCTTCTATGCCACAATTTGGTTTCCTCTTATTGTGTCAAGAGACACTTGAGTGAGGAAGTTGGTAGGTCAATTGTATAAATATTATTTTTCCTAATTCCCTTAAGTATAATTTTAGGATTTTCAATATTTTTAATTATACATTTAAAGTGAGAAAATGTTACTAAGTAGCCAGAGTCACACAGTTAACTTATACTAAGTAAGTTAAACTTAAATTTCTCAACTAATAAAACCTTTCTAATAATGAAATTGGAACTTAGTTCGATATTACCTGTTTCGATTATCTTAAGTTATTTATTGTTGTCAAACGCAATCGACCCTAAGTTCTTGAGTTTTAGCTTGGTAACTTCAATCGGTCTCTAGTCATATGTTTGGAGCATCCACTATCCAACATCTATTGATCTAAATCATTATGTTCCTACACATAAAGTATTTGTTTTGGATCCAATTAAAATAGATTATAAGATATATTAATTAAATTCAACTCCTTATTTTCCATCTCACCTAGTTTAGGTTGTCAATCATGTTATACCTATGGGTGCTTGTGAGATGGTTTATTCAGTTTATTGATTTAATTTTAATTTAAGTTAGATTTAAGTTTATATTGATTTGATTTAAGTTTGATTTAAGTTAGGTTTAATTTTAATTTAGGTTTAATTTATTTTAAGTTTAATTTGATTTAGGTTTAATTTTATTTAGCTAATTTAACCTAAATCTATCTAACCCTTTTCTAAATTATCAATCAGGGAACCTTATGAGTTTTGTAAGATGGTTATTTCAATCTTCAATTTAGATTAAAATCTAAGGATTGATTTATATTTGAGTTAGACTAAAGTTTAACAGTTAGTCAATTAAACATTCATTTCAATAAATGACTTCTAGGCTGTGGCGAAACACTAGACTTTCTTGGATATTAGAGCAACAACCACTTCTAGATAAAGCCTTTTAAAGAAATTAAATATTTAATTTTCCTTCTGAGAATTCTTGGTTAAACTAAACAAGTTTCTATTGGCTCCCCTGGATCATAGTCTCGATAAGGTCTATCAAGGTAATGAATTTGATCCTTGGGGATCTAATATTGATCAAGTCCAACTTGATTAATCAAGTTGGATTTAGGGATCCATGCTTGTATTACTTTTCTATTTGTTCGATTAACAAGAGATAGGTATAATTTAAATTTACATTTGGCCTTATACCCAAGTTTGAATTAGTTATATACGACCCTTTGTTTCCTAAGAATTAGGTCAGGGTTCTTGGAACCCAAAGTGAACCGTTCCAACGAGTCCCTAAGTTTCTTGACTTGACTTTTCAAGTTAGAATTTTCTTCCTCAAGTTGTTGGACTTGAGTTGAAGCTCCAGCTTGAAATGATTCGATCAAGGAGCTTGGGTTAGTCACTTCCTTGAGGGCTTTGACCTCCTCTTGGAGTGACTTAACCTAAAGGTTGGAGTTAGCTAGTTTTTTAGACAAGTACGAGATCAGGTTATGAGATCTAATTAAGGAAATTCTTATAGTGGATTGGGTACCTTCTGAACCGAATACGGATTCGTGGCTTTACTTGGACTCAACTTCTGATTCTATCTCGAACTCGGATTTGACGACTTGCTCTCGGGCTGAAAGTGCGAGGAAGCTTGTGTAACACCCAAAAATTCTCAAGACTATTGTAGGAATATTCTATGATTTTTCTGGAACTATTAGATATTTTTCCAGAATTTTCCGAGTAGCGGAAGTAGCAAAAATTATTAGAAAAGTAAAATGGCTTAAGCGGGAATCGAACCCGGGACCTCTCGGGTCCGCTAAACCTTTAGTTAGCCTTAGTAACCGGTGAACCCAGCATGGCCGTGCCGAAAGGAAAGGGAATCAATTATATTTATAATTGGTTTGGCCGAATTAATTACTTAGTATAAATAGGAAAGTTAAGTTGGGGTTTGGTTTATTTTTAGAACTTGGTTCGGCAACTCCTCTCCAAAACCCTCACGCCGACGCCAACCCTCTTCCCTCTCCTTCTCTCGGCGCCACAACAAGGGAAGAACTAGGGTTCCATCCCTAGGGTCCCAAGGTCACTTTCCGGCGACGATTTCAGCACAAGGACGTTCCCCTCCGCGAGTAGAGCACGTGGACGCGAGCGAATCGTCGAGAAGTCGTCTCCACCGGAATTTCTAGCGATTAGATTTGTAAGAAATCTAGCACACAAGGTAAGAAACCCCTCACCTGCAGTATAAGTAGCTCTCGCGTGTTTTCTTTTATGCATTAGATTAGTTTTATTGAATTTTGTCAGCATATAGTGTGTATTTTAACTCTTCTCACAGATTTAGGGATTAGTGAGCATCTCTAGATGGACCGAGCACGTGTATCCTCTGTAGATAGGGGTTTAGACGCTGCTGGGTGCCTAGAGGTGGTCTCCCTAATCGAGAGGAGAGTTAGAGAGCGCCAAATGCTCGACAAAATGCCTAGCACAGCCTTATGATACAGTGGGCATTTAGTTAGATGCCATAGAACATGTTAATTAGCATGATCAGTTTTTATTTCAGCTTTTATGAGACTAGATGTCCAAATGGGTGGGCTCCCACAGTCGCCTCTAGGTTCAGACAACCTAGTTCTAGGTTCAGATAACCTAGATTCAGCAAAATAGTATTAGCTATTTCAGTATTTTACTTTTCAGTGGCACTGTACTGGATTAGATATCCATTGGGTAGGGCTTCCATAGTCGTCCCTAGGTTTAGCTAACCTAGTAAACCCTACTAGATTCGGAACTTGCAATCCCGGGTCTAGATAGGGATGCGCGCACAGCAAGTACAGTTGCCATGGCCCATCAGCAGCATGTTTAGTATTTTTACTTACTATATGTATATGGTTTTCAACCTTTAACAAATTAGTTCGTGAATTCAGTACAGTCCTAGCAGTAGCTCAGTATTAGCTTAGCTCAGTTTTTAGTATCAGCTTAGTTCTTCATTGATACCATGTGATTGATATCATGTTCAGCTTTAGATATGCCATGATTGTATGCTTATATGTCATGCCATGTTTAGTTTATTCAGTATACTTAGCATATCCTTTCAAACAGCATGATTGAAAATCATATTTGCATCATATGCATGTTTTAGTGAGGTAGATGGTTTCTTACTAAGCTTTTTAGCTTACAGATACTATTTTTCTTATACTGCAGATACAGGTAAAAGGAAAATGGACTAGCAGTGGAGGCTGGAGGTCAATGCAGATCAAGATGTGTGTGGAAGGAACTGGAATAAAGATCCTAGGGATCTAGTTTTATTTTATTATGCATTAGAACGTGTTCAGTATGCATTAGTACTTATAGCAAGCGTTATCTTATGTTTCTGTTAGTTAGTAAGAGAACAGTTTAAAACCTTGTTAGTTTTGGGTTCCATATGTTTACATGCCATGAATTAGTATTCTATGCCTTAATCATGTTTAGTATGTTAGCCATTACCTAGTAGAATGTTTCTCTTAGCTTTTATAGCGTTGTGTAATGACCTTGGCACGCATCAGTGCTGATATTAGGGGCCTGATACGAAATCATAAACCCCTGATCGGTCAGCAGACCGATCAGGGAGTCTCTGATCGGTCGGTAGACCGATCAGGGACCTGGTTTCTGCGAACAGAAGCTTTCTTTTCGTTCCCTGATCGATCTGTGGATCGATCAGGAGCGGGGTCGCGAAAAAAAAAAATGGCTCACTGATCGGTCAGCAGACCTATCAGTAAGCCACTGATCAGTCTCATTGACCAATCAGGGACCATCCGGATCGGTCGGTAGACCGATCCAGCAGCGTACAGGTTTGCAGCGTAGTTTATGGATCGGTCGGTTGAACGATCCGAAGTTTCCTACCGTGCCAGTATCAGTAGATCGGTCTGTGGATCGATCCGAAGTTTATTATCAGTTGTAAATACCTCCCCTAGCATGTGTACAACTCCTAGGTACACCTAGAATATTAAGATCAGATTTCAAAGATAATAGTTTAGCAAAATTTTAATAAATCCAGATTTTCCGCAATAGTAATTTAGCACAGCATTACGTAACGATCGGCCTCGCAGCCTAGTCAGTAGGAGGCGGGTCGTTTCAGAGTGGTATCAGAGCGAGGTTCCATACTTCCTACACACACATCAGCATTGAACCTGCAGCTTCCAAGTAAGAATACCTCTACTTTATTTATGTATCTTACTTTCTTGTTATAGCTCATGTTTATAGATATCTGATGCATGTTAGTATGTGATAGTATATAACATGATAGCAATAGTTATACAATTATAATTGTATTAGTTATGCATGTCCTGTCCTCCATGTCTTTAGAAATGGCACGAGGACGCCCAGCTAGAAGGGCACCAGCTACTGAGCCCCAGCATGAGGCAGGCAGTTCAGTGCCTCCCCCAGACCTTACAGCGTCAGTGGCTCAGTTACAGCAGCAACTAGCTGAACAGCAACAGGAGATAGCCACCCTCAGGGCTAATCAGCAGAATACCCCCACAGTCACCCCGGAACCGAACCTGACGACTCCAGAAGTCTTAGAAGTTCCACCAGTCCAGCCTACAGTACCAGTAGCCCCAGCAGCTGAGCCAAGAAAGGAAGCCTATCTGATCCAGTGGCAGCGAGTCAAGCCAGAGAACTTCTCAGGCACTAGTGAACCATGGGATGCACAAGCCTGGTTCAAAACACTGGAGAGCACGATGGAGCTTCTAGATTGGCCAGAACACGAGAAGGTGAAGTGTGACTCCTTCTGCCTGATAGGAGACGCACGCATGTGGTGGGAAAGAATCAGAACGAAGCGCCCAGTGAACCAGATGTCATGGGCTGACTTCGAGAAAGAATTCTTCGAGGAGTTCTTTCACATACGGGTTACAAACCGCCACTACGACGAGTTCACTGAGTTTCGTCAGGGCAACCTTTCAGTTGAGGAAGCCGTGAAGAAATTCAACAGGTTGGCTCGTCTATGCCCAGAGCTAGTCAGCACAGAGAAGGAACGAATCCGGTTGATGCTCAAGATGCTGAGGCCAGAGATAGCAGTGAACGTGGCTGGTGGCATACATAGGCCACAAACCACAGAGGAGTTAGTGAGCAGTGCCTTGACCACAGAGCATTACCAGAACAGCATAAAGCAGCAGAAGCAAGTCTCCTCAGAGTCCAAAGGCCAAGGAAACTCTCACACTCAAAAGCAGCAAGGCCACAGCTCTAACTGGAAAGGGAACTCCAACGGCAAGAGTAAATCAGGGAGTGACCCAAAAGGAGGACCATCTAGCAAGCGACCCAGTTATCCAAAGTGTGCCACTTGTGGGAAATTCCACCCAGGGGTTTGTCGCAAGGGCACACGAGGATGCTTTGAATGTGGACAAGAAGGGCACATGGCCAAGCAGTGCCCGAACAAGACCGGTCTTCCTCAGCCACAGCAGATTCAGTATGCAGGCCAGCCAGCTCAGTTATATCAGATGCAGGCCGCTCTAGAAGGTCCACTTATCAGCCAGGGTAGATTAGAAGCCCCTCCAGCTATGGTGAATGCGAGGATCTACTCACTCACCAGAGAGGACGTAGCTAATGCCTCGACAGTTGTCACAGGTCAGATTAGCATTTTACAGTATAGTGCTACTGTTTTATTTGATACTGGGGCAACCCATTCATATATAGCCAGGATATTCTCCAAAAAATTAGAAATACCCTCAGAGGTACTCAGTGGTCAGTTTTTGACGGCACTACCTTCAGGAGAGATCATGGCATCCACGCACGGGCAGTGCCGGTCATTATAGCAGACAGAGAGTTCTTTTGTGATCTGATAGTGCTAGAGATGACCGACTATGACGTTATCTTTGGAATGGACTTTCTGATCAGATACGGCGCTTCTATAGAGTGTCGTAAACAGAAAGTCGTATTCCAACCTGAAGCAGAAGCACAGTTCGAGTTCGTCGGAGAACCGAAGAGAAAGGCCAAGAGGTTTCTCTCAGCTATGAAGGCACAGAGATTAATGGATTCAGGGTGTACGGGATTGTTAGCACACGTAGTCAGTACCAGTCAGGATAAGGACCCACAGCTAGCAGAGGTCCGAGTCGTATGTGACTACCCAGCAGTCTTCCCTGGAGAGTTACCGGGACTAGCACCAGACAGGGAGATTGAATTTGAAATAGAGCTCATTCCCGGTACCAACCCTATTTCTAAAGCACCCTACCGCATGCCTCCAGCAGAACTGAAGGAACTTCATGAGCAATTACAGGTGCTACATGACAAAGGCTTCATACGCCCTAGTCACTCACCATGGGGAGCGCCAGTATTGTTCGTGAAGAAGAAGGACGGGAGCATGCGCCTGTGTATAGATTACAGAGCGTTGAACCAAGTTACCATCAAGAACAGGTATCATCTTCCCAGAATTGATGACCTGTTCGATCAGCTAAAGGGAGCAGCAGTGTTCTCTAAGATAGACCTCAGATCGGGTTATCATCAGGTGAAGGTTAAAGAAGGGGATATACCCAAGACAGCATTCAGGACCAGATACGGACACTATGAGTTCGTAGTCATGCCCTTCGGCGTGACAAATGCTCCAGCTACTTTCATGGACCTCATGAACAGGGTATTCAGGGAATATTTAGATAAGTTTGTTATCGTGTTCATCGACGACATCCTTATCTATTCCAGAACTCAGGAAGAACACGCAGAGCACCTGAGGACAGTATTGCAGACCCTTCAGCAGAATCAGCTGTACGCCAAGTTCACGAAATGTGAATTTTGGCTAGATCAGGTGTCCTTCCTGGGTCACATCATCTCAAAGGATGGTATCATGGTAGACCCCAGTAAGATAGAAGCTGTGAGCAACTGGAAAAGACCCAAGAACGCCAGTGAGATCAGAAGCTTTCTGGGATTAGCAGGTTACTACAGAAAGTTTGTAGAGGACTTCTCCAGGATAGCCTCCCCACTGATAGCTCTTACCAGGAAGAGCAGGAAATTTCAGTGGACAGAGGACTGTGAGAACAGCTTCAGCGAGCTAAAAAGGAGATTGACCAGTGCTCCCATTTTGGCTCTACCAGACAACACCAGCAGCTTTGACATCTATAGTGATGCCTCTAAGTTGGGACTAGGAGCAGTACTGATGCAAAACGGCAAGGTGATCGCCTATGCCTCCAGACAACTCAAGGATTATGAGAAGAATTACCCTACTCATGACCTTGAGCTTGCAGCAGTAGTGTTCGCTTTAAAAATTTGGAGACATTACTTATATGGAGCTCAGTGCAGAGTGTATACAGATCATTAAAGTCTGAAGTACTTCTTCACTCAGAAGGATCTGAACATGCGACAGCGCAGATGGCTTGAGCTGGTCAAAGACTACGAAATAGATATCCTCTACCATCCAGGGAAAGCCAATAAGGTGTCCGACGCACTTAGCAGAAAATCCAGTGCTACCTTATTATCTCTTACAGCCATGTCACCGCCCCTACAGAAGGAGATCGTAGATTTCGGTCTTGAACTTATCGTTGGACAGCTCTCTACTATGACCTTAGAGTCTACCTTGCTTGGTGATGTTCAGTCAGCTCAAGAGCAGGACCCTGAAATTCAGAAAATCAAGCAAGGGCTAGCAGAATCAGAAAGTAGAGAATTCAGAGTGTCCGATAGCGGGGTGTTGTATTTTGGTGACAGACTCTGTGTTCCAGATCAGGAGGAGCTACGGAGACAGATTTTAGATGAGGCTCACAAGACTCCCTATGCGATGCATCCAGGTTCCACCAAAATGTATCAAGACCTGAAGAACCATTTTTGGTGGCCCGGGATGAAGCGAGACATCGCCAGATATGTTAGCATCTGCCTCACCTGTCAGAGGGTCAAGGAAGAATATCAGCGACCAGGAGGAGTTCTGCAGCCTATATAGATTCCAGAATGGAAGTGGGAGGATATCTCTATGGATTTCATAGTGGGACTGCCCAGAACCACGAATGGTTTTGACGCCATCTGGGTAATAGTCGACAGGTTGACTAAATCAGCCCACTTCTTAGCTATCAAGATATCCTACTCCATGGAGAAGCTAGCTCAGTTGTATCTCCAAGAGATCGTCAGACTACATGGAGTCCCACGAACCATCATTTCAGACAGAGACAGCAGATTCACATCACACTTCTGGGAGTGTGTACAGTTAGCGTTGGGCACTAAGTTAAAGTTCAGCACAGCATTCCATCCTCAGACAGATGGTCAGACGGAGCGAGTAAATCCGGTACTCGAAGATATGCTCCGAGCGTGTGCCCTAGACTTCAAGGAAAGTTGGTGCAAATATCTGAGCTTAGCAAAATTTGCATACAACAACAGCTATCAGGCCACTATCGGCATGGCACCTTACGAGGCTCTCTATGGGCGGAGGTGTAGATCTCCAATCTGCTGGTATGAGAGTGGTGAACAGAAAGAAATAGAACTTCAGACAGATCTACTAGCAGATACCACAGCAGCTATACAGTAGATCCGCCAGAGGATAGAGACAGCTCAGAGCCGCCAGAAAAGCTATGATGATACACGGCGCAGACCCTTAGAGTTTTCAGTCGGGGATACAGTGTTCCTCAGAGTAGCTCCCATGAAGGGAGTGATACGTTTTGGGAAGAAGGGCAAGCTTAGTCCCAGATATGTGGGACCATACCTTATCAGCAGAAGAGTGGGCAAGGTAGCATATGAGCTAGAGCTACCCCAGGAAATGTCAGCTGTCCACAACGTATTTCATGTCTCTATGCTGAAGAAGCATACCCCAGATGCCACCCAGGTGATTGAGCCCCAGTCGGTACAGATCCGCGAAGACCTCAGCTACGATAGTCGGCCTATTCAGATAATAGACCGAGCAGTTAAGAAATTGCGGAACAAGGAAGTACCATTATTCAAAGTCATTTGGCACAGTCACACAGCAGAAGAGGCAACTTGGGAGACAGAAGCCAGCATGAGACATAAGTACCCAGAATTATTCTAAGTTCGAGGATGAACTTTTTATAAGGTATGGAGGATTGTAACGCCCAAAAATTCTCAAGACTATTGTAGAAATATTCTATGATTTTTATGGAATTATTAGATATTTTTCCGGAATTTTCCGAGTAGCGGAAGTAGCAAAAATTATTAGAAAAGTAAAATGGCTTAAGCGGGAATCGAACCCGGGACCTCTCGGGTCCGCTAAACCTTTAGTTAGCCTTAGTAACCGGTGAACCCAGTAGGGCCGTGCTGAAAGGAAAGAGAATCAATTATATTTATAATTGGTTTGGCCGAATTAATTACTTAGTATAAATAGGAAAGTTAAGTTGGGGTTTGGTTTATTTTTAGAACTTGGTTCGGCAACTCCTCTCCAAAACCCTCACGCCGACTCCAACCCTCTTCCCTCTCCTTCTCTCGGCGCCACAACAAGGGAAGAACTAGGGTTCCATCCCTAGGGTCCCAAGGTCACTTTCCGACGACGATTTCAGCACAAGGACGTTCCCCTCCGCGAGTAGAGCACGTGGACGCGAGCGAATCGTCGAGAAGTCGTCTCCACCGGAGTTTTTAGCGATTAGATTTGTAAGAAATCTAGCACACAAGGTAAGAAACCCCTCACCTGCAGTATAAGTAGCTCTCGCGTGTTTTCTTTTATGCATTAGATTAGTTTTATTGAATTTTGTCAGCATATAGTGTGTATTTTAACTCTTCTCATAGATTTAGGGATTAGTGAGCATCTCTAGATGGGCCGAGCACGTGTATCCTCTGTAGATAGGGGTTTAGACGCTGTTGGGTGCCTAGAGGTGGTCTCCCTGATCGAGAGGAGACTTAGAGAGCGCCAAATGCTCGACAAAATGCCTAGCACAACCTTATGATACAGTGGGCATTTAGTTAGATGCCATAGAACATGTTAATTAGCATGATCAGTTTTTATTTCAGCTTTTATGAGACTAGATGTCCAAATGGGTGGGCTCCCACAGTCACCTCTAGGTTCAGACAACCTAGTTCTAGGTTCAGATAACCTAGATTCAGCAAAATAGTATTAGCTATTTCAGCATTTTACTTTTCAGTGGCACTATACTGGATTAGATATCCATTGGGTTGGGCTCCCATAGTCGTCCCTAGGTTTAGCTAACCTAGTAAACCCTACTAGATTATGAACTTGCAATCCCGGGTCTAGTTAGGGATGCGCGCACAACAAGTACAGTTGCCAGGTCCCATCAGCATCATGTTTAGTATTTTTACTTACTATATGTATATGGTTTTCAACCTTTCACAAATTAGTTCGTGAATTCAGTACAGTCCTAGCAGTAGCTCAGTATTAGCTTAGCTCAGTTTTTAGTATCAGCTTAGTTCTTCATTGATACCATGTGATTGATATCATGTTCAGCTTTAGATATGCCATGATTGTATGCTTATATGCCATGCCATGTTTAGTTTATTCAGTATACTTAACATATCCTTTCAAACAGCATGATTTAAAATCATATTTGCATCGTATGCATGTTTTAGTGAGGTAGATGGTTTCTTACTAAGCTTTTTAGCTTACAGATACTATTTTTCTTATACTGCAGATACAGGTAAAAGGAAAATGGACTAGCAGTGGAGGCTGGAGGTCAATGCAGATCAAGATGTGTGTGGAAGGAACTGGAATAAAGATCCTAGGGATCTAGTTTTATTTTATTATGCATTAGAACGTGTTCAGTATGCATTAGTACTTATAGCAAGCGTTATCTTATGTTTCTGTTAGTTAGTAAGAGAACAGTTTAAAACCTTGTTAGTTTTGGGTTCCATATGTTTACATGCCATGAATTAGTATTCTATGCCTTAATCATGTTTAGTATGTTAGCCATTACCTAGTAGAATGTTTCTCTTAGCTTTTATAGCGTTGTGTAATGACCTTGGCACGCATCAGTGCTGATATTAGGGGCCTGATACGAAATCATAAACCCCTGATCGGTAGACCGATCAGGGACCTGGTTTCTGCGAACAGAAGCTTTCTGTTCGTTCCCTGATCGATCCGTGGATCGATCAGGAGCGGGGTCGCGAAAAAAAAAATGGCTCACTGATCGGTCAGCAGACCGATCAGTAAGCCACTGATCGGTCTCATTGACCGATCAGGGACCAACCGGATCGGTCGGCAGACCGATCCAGCAGCGTACAGGATTGCAGCGTAGTTTATGGATCGGTCGATTTAACGATCCGGAGTTTCCTACCGTGCCAGTATCAGTAGATCAGTCTGTGGATCGAACCGAAGTTTATTATCAGTTTTAAACACCTCCCCTAGCATGTAACGCCCGCCCTCCCTGCTACCCTAAGGGACGGGGCTACGATACTCTACGTATAAATTTTTCTTTTTAAAACAGCGGAAGACTTAAAATAATTTTCATAGTTTTAATAAAACTTTTCTTTTAAATTTCTTTTGAACTATACTATCACATGGCATCAAAAATCATAACATCAAATCCAGTGGAACCATAATGTCAAACCACACATGTTTAGGTATCACAAGTCATAAAATACCAATGCATAGTTCTTTAAAGAAACTTTAAGCAAGTTCTTATTGATTTGGTTGCCTAGCCACCGCCACACACATCTTCGTTGCCCCTCCTGCTGCTCCTCTAACTCATCCAGCTTTTTCCTTTATCTGTGGTACAAGGAAAGTAAGCTATGAGCACTCATGGCTCAGTAAGTTCCTTTCCTACTCACTAAAACCAACAATCAGCACATAATCAAGAATGCATCAACAAGTCATAATCTAAACTAATCATGGCATAACATAGCATTCTATTCAAGCATATCATGCATCATAATATAATCTCAACTAGTCATAGCATATCAAGCATCACCATGGCCGAAACATATACATAGTGCATTGCATAAAACATAGCTAGACATGGCATAACAACAAGTATCATGGTATATCAAAGCATGGCTGAAACATGTATATCAAAGCATCATACTATGGCCGAAACATGTACATCAAGGCATCATCATATCCTTGGCCGAAATCTATATATCAAGCATCAACAACTCAATGGCCGAAACATGTCTATAAGGTATAGCATGAACATAACGTAATCATACCTTATCATGGCATATCATAATCAAGAGCATAACATGAAACATAGCATAATCATAAGGTGTATGCAATATGATTTTGGAAAACATGTATCCGCAAAACATGTGTATGTCTCATGATCCTTTAAACCATTTTCTTTTACATATATACTTGAAAATAATATCAACATATTTAGGGCCCCGGCTTGTACCATACATACATAACATAGATGCGCGCGTCCTAAGTATATCCAAGGTAGCAAGTCTTGAATCATACTAGGAACTAGGTCAAGATCACAAAGCATGGCCTAGGGGCGTATTTAAAGAGTCCATCCCTTATTAGCCCAGATCACAAAGCAAGGCTTAGGGGTGTACTAAGGAGCCCATCCCTTATTAGCCCAGATCACAAAGCAAGGCTTGGCCTAGATCACAAAGCAAGGCCTAGGGACTGATTAGGAGTCCACCCTTGGTACAAGCCACTCACATATAAAGTAAAATACATGTCATACATATCATGTATCATAAAAGCATGCATCACTTAGGCACACATCATATCATAAAAGTATGCATCACTTAGGCATACATCATGTCATAAAAGTATGCATCACTTAGGCATACATCATATCATAAAGGTATGCATCACTTAGGCATACATCATGTCATAAAGGTATGCATCACTTAGGCATACATCATGTCATATCAATATGCATCACTTAGGCATAGATCATAAAAACATGCATGTCTTAAGCATAAAGCATATCATCAAGCATGCATGATTTAACCACATATCATATCATGAAAGCATGCATATTTTAAGCACTAAACATAGCATCAAGCATGCATAATTTAACCACATATCATAACACAAGCATGCATAATTTAAGCACAAAGCATATCATATCATAAAAGCATGCATATCATATCATAAGTCATAAATCACAAGCATACATATTAAGCATAAGGGTGTATCTTGTGATTATCCTATCATAGGAAACATGGTATCATATTTATCTTGGTTTTAAGCTTCCTAAACCCTTGTGGCCGAAACCCTTTAAAGCTCAATTTAGGTTAAACACAACATCCAAGCATGTGGCACCTAAATTATCATCATAGCATTTTCATAGGAAGCATTATAAACATGATTAACTTAGTTTCTAAGTTCCTCAAGTCCCTAATTTCATATGGCCGAAACCTTAAGGTGTGGAACAAGGTTCCATATGACATAAAAGCATGGACAACTTTAAATCATATTTATAACATTTTTACCAAGGAACAAGGTAAACACATTTGACACATTTGAATTAGTTCCTAAGTTCTTTAAGCCCTTAACATATATCATGGCCGAAATTTAACAAGTTCTCATTAGGGCTACAAACAAGAATACAAGCATGTGAACTTGGACTAACATTATGTATAAATTCATACAAGGCATCATCCAATAGTTATGGCCGAAACAAACCCTAGCATCATTTTAGGTCATAAAACAACATATAGCATTTGAACCTTGGCTTTCTACTTATCATATTTCATGTAGAGTGACATGAGCATATTTAATTTAGTTCCTAGGGTTTCTAGGGCATCTAAACCTTCATGGCCGAGACTTACAATGGTCCATTTAGGTCATGGAAAAATCATACAAGCATGTGACACAATCAATAGGTTATCATATTTTCATAAGAAGCATTTTAACACCTTTGGTTTAAATTCTAGGGCCTCTAGGTCATTTAAATCCTTTTGGCAGAAACTCATCAGTGTTTAAACTTGCTTCAAGTAACATAAAAACATATGAAGTCATACAAGTTTCATAGCATGTGTAAAGACAAACATAATGAGCATACATATGAATTGTGTCTTAGGCTTTCTAGGTTTCTTTTTCTCTTTTTCTTTTATTTTTTTCTCATGGCCGAAACCTACCATTCTTTAGCTAGGTTTTTAAGTGGCCTAAAGCATGAAAAACCTAAGTAAATTTCATGGTAAAATTTACTAAGAAACATATATATATATTTGGTTCATGAACAAACTTGGACTCTTGTGATCATACATGTCATATGTCATATAACCAATTTTTCTACACCCTAATCAAGCATGAGGGCATTAGACAAATTTCATATCTAAACATCACAGAGGTATTGAGCATATTAAAGTTTTGTTTAAGCTTTTCTAAGCTATTCATCTCATCATGGCCGAAAACCCTAAGAAAGAGTTCATGAAGTTCTAGCAATATTCAAACATACAACTCTTTTAAGATATTTGTATTCTATCACATGAGCATGTTTATTTAAATTTAAGGGTCTTCCTAACCCTAAACCCTTTCTTGGCCGAAACATATGAGTGGGTTTTCTTTTAGTTCAAATATCTTCTAAGCAAGAAAACTAATACATGATCCTTAATATTTCATAGGAAGAACCTTGTACTAGTTGGGTAAAACAATAAATTTCCCTAGCCTCTTAAAAATATTTTTGGCCGAAATTCTAGGGTTAAGTACTTCTCTGATCAAGCATCATATAGGTATAAAAACATGAAGAAGAACCCTTTTCCATGGCATAGAAAATCTATCATGTAGTGAAGACTAGTTAAACATCACTAAATTTTTGAAAGCTCTTCTTAGCCGAATTTTCTCAAACTTGTTTCTAGGTTTTAAAATCTTCATAAAATCCGAAAAACACATAAAAGCCTTGTACCACAGGTGAGGGGAAGCTTACATCCTTTTTCGCTTGTGGATCTAAGGTATGGTGAAGAAGAAGTAGCCTCTTCTTCTAGTTCCTTTCCCTTGATTCCTTTGCTAAATCCTCCTTGTATCTTAGGTTTTCTTAGGAGAAAGCCTTGGCTTGGGGCCGAAAATGGAGGAGAGGGGAACTGAGGTTTCGGTGAGGGAGAGGAGAGAATGAGAAAATGAGAGAAAATAGAATTTTCCCTTTACATATTCTCTTTTATGTTAAGGGGGAAGAGGTAGCAAACTTAGTTTTTGCTTTCCTTCTCCCTTAGCCTTTTTTTCTATTTTATTTTTATTTTTATTTATTTATTTATCCCCATCATTCATGGTGAAATAAGGGGGAATGAATCCCCTTAATGGTCTCTTTTATTTTCGGCAAGAGAAGAGAGAAAGAGGGAGAGGAAGGGAGGAAGGCAAATTGCCTTTCTCTTGTTCTTTACTTGTTTTCTTTTGGCTATCTTTTATTCTCACCTTTATCATGAGTTTCCCTCCTTTGCTATCAATATCTTCTCTCTATCCCAACTGGTTATTACCCATTAACTCTATGAAATATAATATAAGAGGTTCAAGGTTCAATCCTTGACCATTACTTCTTTTTATTTCATTTTATTTCTTTTTACTTCAACTCACTTCTTATTATTTTTCTAAGGCAAAATTCATCATTCTCATATTTATTCTTAAAAGCTTAGTGGGTGTTACATGGATGGACTTATCTAAAAAGGTCACTTGGTAACTAAAAGTTTCAAGCAAATTCATGGTATTGACTAGTGCATCGGCCACTTTGTTTGCCTTTCCTGGGTGATAAAGGATCTCACAATCATAATCTTTAACTAATTCGAGCCATCGGCGTTGCCTCATATTCAGGTCTTTCTGCGTGAAGAAATATTTCAGACTCTGATGGTCGGTATAAATCTTACACTGAGCTCCATATAGATAATGTCTCCATATTTTTAGAGCGAAGACCACGACTGCTAGTTCTAAGTCGTGAATAGGATAATTCTTCTCATGTTCTTTAAGTTGTCTAGAAGCGTAGGCAATGACTTTGCCATCTTGCATGAGTACAGCTCCAAGTCCTGTGATGGAAGCATCGCTGTACATATCGAAGCCTCTGTTGGTTTCCGGAAGAGTAAGAATCGGAGCACTGGTCAGTCTCCTTTTTAATTCTGTGAAACTCTTCTCGCAAGCTTCTGTCCATTCATACTTTGTATTTTTCTTGGTGAGGGCTGTCATAGGAGCTGCGATTTTGGAGAAATTCTCTACGAATTTCCTGTAATAACCTGCTAGTCCGAGAAAACTCCTGACTTCGCTGGCATTCTTTGGTCGGTTCCAGTTATTTACAGCTTCGATTTTACTTGGATCCACCATAACTCCATCTTTGGAGATGACATGACCTAGAAATATTACCCGGTCAAGCCAAAACTCGCATTTGGAGAATTTTGCATATAATTGTTTCTCTTGAAGGATCTGTAGTACAGTATTCAGGTGTTCGGCATGTTCTTCTGGAGTTCTCGAGTAGATAAGTATATCATCAATGAAGACGATCACAAATTTATCAAGATATGCCGTAAATACTCGATTCATCAGGTCCATAAATACTGCAGGAGCGTTGGTTACTCCGAAAGGCATAACTATGAACTCATAGTGTCCATATCGGGTTCGAAATGCTGTTTTTGGTATATCATCTGGTTTCACTTTCACTTGATGATATCCGGATCGTAGATCTATCTTTGAGAAAACAGTCGCACCCTTCAGTTGATCGAACAGATCATCGATCCGCGGGAGTGGGTACCGATTCTTGATCGTCACATTATTCAGCGCTCGGTAGTCTATACACATTCGCATAGACCCATCCTTCTTCTTTACGAATAGCACTGGAGCTCCCCATGGAGAGTGACTAGGACGAATAAGTCCCTTGCCGAGTAATTCGGATAACTGTTCCTGAAGCTCCTTTAATTCAGCCGGAGCCATACGATAAGGTGCTTTCGAGATCGGCTGAGTACCAGGAATCAATTCGATTCCGAATTCTATCTCCCTGTCAGGGGCCAACCCTGGTAGTTCATCAGGAAATACCTTTGGATAGTTGCATACTATTCTGATGTCTTCTAATTTCGGGTCTTTGACTTGATTGGTATCAACCACGTGTGCTAGAAACCCCATACATCCTTTATCTAACATCTTTTGTGCTTTAATAGATGACAATAACTTCTCCGTTCCTTTTGATTCCCCGTAAAATTCAAACTCTGGTTCATCTTCGGGTCGGAAAATCACTTTTCTTTTGCGGCACTCGATTGAAGCGCCGTACTTGCTAAGGAAATCCATACCCAAAATTATATCATAGTCCTGCATATCAAGTACTATTAGATTGCAGTAGAGTTCTCTGTTTGCAATCCGAATGAGTACTGCTTGCAGCATATAGTCTGATGGCATAATCTCTCCGGATGGTAAGGTTGTTAAGAATGTGTCCTCTAGAGTTCGGAGTGGTATGTCTAGCTTCTTCATGAAAGGAATTGAGACAAACGAGTGTGTTGCCCCGGTATCAAATAATACTGCAGCATACTGATTGTAAATAAATAGCTGACCTGTGACAACGGTAGAGGCATTCGCCACGTCTTCCTTGGTAAGAGAGTAGACTCTGGCATTGGTCATAGTGGGAGGGGCCTCCAATCTTCCTTGGCTGATTGAAGTCCCTTCTATGGCAGCTTGCATCTGGTGAAGCTGTGCGGGGGCACTCATGTTCTGGAAGTTCTGCGGAGGTGGTGCTTGAATCCGAGTAGGGCAATCTCTTATTAAATGACCTTCCTTTCCGCAATTGTAGCACTTTCTGGTGCTCAGGCGACATACTCCAGAATGCATCTTCCCACATGTGGTACACTGAGGGTACTTAGTCTGCTTATTGGCCGGACCACCTTTTGTCTTATTCCACTGTTTCCTCTTTCCACTTGAGTTTCCTTTCCAGTCAGTTCTGGTACTGTACGATTTTTGTCCTCCGGTCAGTGCTTGGTTCTTGCCCTTATTCATTGCTTCCTGATAGTGCTCGGTAATGAGGGCGCTGCCGACTAGTTCCTCTGCAGTCTGCGGTCTATTAATTCCGCCGGCTACGTTCAGAGCTATCTCGGGTCGGAGCATCTTTAACATTAACCGGACCCTTTCTTTTTCAGTTCGGACCAGTTCTGGGCAAAGTCGGGCTAGGCGGTTGAACCTCTTGACGGCTTCATTGACTGACAGGTCACCTTGCCGGAACTCAGTGAACTCGTCATAGTGCTTGTTAGTCACTCGCATATGGAAGAATTCCTCTAAGAATTCTGTCTCAAAATCTGTCCACTGCATTTGGTTGATTTGTCTTTTTGCCTTTACTCTGTCCCACCACATCCGGGCATCTCCGGTAAGACAGAACGACGCGCATTTGACCTTCTCGTGTTCAGGCCAATCCAATAATTCCATTATGTTCTCCACGGTTTTGAGCCAGGCTTGCGCATCCCATGGTTCACAGTTTCCCGAGAATGCTTCCGGCTTAAGCCTTTGCCACTGAATTAGATAGGCCTCTTGTCGGACCATCGGAGTAGGGGCTGCCGGGGGCACTGGTGCAGCTGTAGGTACAACAGGTAGTGGATTCACCGGTGGGGTGACTGGGTTGCCTTGCTGACCCATCAAGGTAGTGATCAGCTGTTGCTCTGCGATATGATGCTGGAGGTCTGCGACTACCTGTGTCAGATCTGGTGGAGTCACTGTTCCTCCGGTTCGGGCATTGCGTGTCCTAACCATGTTTATCTAAATACGGACAAACAGACTAGTGTAAGTGGTTATCGTTTTTAGCCAATCTAACCTATTGTTTTTGTTTCTATCTATTTGTTCTGGTATTATTCCTAACCTACCAATATGTAATCCTAATCTAAATTATAACTAAAAGCATAGAATAAAGCATCAAACATAAGCAAGTAAAACATTAAATTAAAGCATAAACAACATAAGGAAAAATAAGGAATATAATGACAACAACGTGACATAAAGAAATAAAGCATAAGCAATGTAGTAAAGAAATAAAGCATAGGCAATATAACAAGAAAGAAAATAAAGCATAAGCATATGACAAGAAAATCAAACATAAGAATATAACAAGCAAATTTAGCATAAACATTCTTACTTGGAGCGGTAGGTAGGAGGCTTGATGTGTGTGTAGTGAGCTGGCAATAAACTTTGGCTCTGATACCAACCTGTAACGCCCGCCCTCCCTGCTACCCTAAGGGACGGGGCTACGATACTCTACGTATAAATTTTTCTTTTTAAAACAGCGGAAGACTTAAAATAATTTTCATAGTTTTAATAAAACTTTTCTTTTAAATTTCTTTTGAACTATACTATCACATGGCATCAAAAATCATAACATCAAATCCAGTGGAACCATAATGTCAAACCACACATGTTTTGGTATCACAAGTCATAAAATACCAATGCATAGTTCTTTAAAGAAACTTTAAGCAGGTTCTTATTTATTTGGTTGCCTAGCCAACGCTACACACATCTTCGTTGCCCCTCCTGCTGCTCCTCTAACTCATCCAGCTTTTTCCTTTATCTGTGGTACAAGGAAAGTAAGCTATGAGCACTCATGGCTCAGTAAGTTCCTTTCCTACTCACTAAAACCAACAATCAGCACATAATCAAGAATGCATCAACAAGTCATAATCTAAACTAATCATGGCATAACATAGCATTCTATTCAAGCATATCATGCATCATAATATAATCTCAACTAGTCATAGCATATCAAGCATCACCATGGCCGAAACATATACATAGTGCATTGCATAAAACATAGCTAGACATGGCATAACAACAAGTATCATGGTATATCAAAGCATGGCCGAAACATGTATATCAAAGCATCATACTATGGCCGAAACATGTACATCAAGGCATCATCATATCCTTGGCCGAAATCTATATATCAAGCATCAACAACTCAATGGCCGAAACATGTCTATAAGGTATAGCATGAACATAACGTAATCATACCTTATCATGGCATATCATAATCAAGAGCATAACATGAAACATAGCATAATCATAAGGTGTATGCAATATGATTTTGGAAAACATGTATCCGAAAAACATGTGTATGTCTCATGATCCTTTAAACCATTTTCTTTTACATATATACTTGAAAATAATATCAACATATTTAGGGCCCCGGCTTGTACCATACATACATAACATAGATGCGCGCGTCCTAAGTATATCCAAGGTAGCAAGTCTTGAATCATACTAGGAACTAGGTCAAGATCACAAAGCATGGCCTAGGGGCGTATTTAAAGAGTCCATCCCTTATTAGCCCAGATCACAAAGCAAGGCTTAGCCTAGATCACACAACAAGGCTTAGGGGTGTACTAAGGAGCCCATCCCTTATTAGCCCAGATCACAAAGCAAGGCTTGGCCTAGATCACAAAGCAAGGCCTAGGGACTGATTAGGAGTCCACCCTTGGTACAAGCCACTCACATATAAAGTAAAATACATGTCATACATATCATGTATCATAAAAGTATGTATCACTTAGGCACACATCATATCATAAAAGTATGCATCACTTAGGCATACATCATGTCATAAAAGTATGCATCACTTAGGCATACATCATATCATAAAGGTATGCATCACTTAGGCATACATCATGTCATATCAATATGCATCACTTAGGCATAGATCATAAAAACATGCATGTCTTAAGCATAAAGCATATCATCAAGCATGCATGATTTAACCACATATCATATCATGAAAGCATGCATATTTTAAGCACTAAACATAGCATCAAGCATGCATAATTTAACCACATATCATAACACAAGCATGCATAATTTAAGCACAAAGCATATCATATCATAAAAGCATGCATATCATATCATAAGTCATAAATCACAAGCATACATATTAAGCATAAGGGTGTATCTTGTGATTATCCTATCATAGGAAACATGGTATCATATTTATCTTGGTTTTAAGCTTCCTAAACCCTTGTGGCCGAAACCCTTTAAAGCTCAATTTAGGTTAAACACAACATCCAAGCATGTGGCACCTAAATTATCATCATAGCATTTTCATAGGAAGCATTATAAACATGATTAACTTAGTTTCTAAGTTCCTCAAGTCCCTAATTTCATATGGCCGAAACCTTAAGGTGTGGAACAAGGTTCCATATGACATAAAAGCATGGACAACTTTAAATCATATTTATAACATTTTTACCAAGGAACAAGGTAAACACATTTGACACATTTGAATTAGTTCCTAAGTTCTTTAAGCCCTTAACATATATCATGGCCGAAATTTAACAAGTTCTCATTAGGGCTACAAACAAGCATACAAGCATGTGAACTTGGACTAACATTATGTATAAATTCATACAAGGCATCATCCAATAGTTATGGCCGAAACAAACCCTAGCATCATTTTAGGTCATAAAACAACATATAGCATTTGAACCTTGGCTTTCTACTTATCATATTTCATGTAGAGTGACATGAGCATATTTAATTTAGTTCCTAGGGTTTCTAGGGCATCTAAACCTTCATGGCCGAGACTTACAATGGTCCATTTAGGTCATGGAAAAATCATACAAGCATGTGACACAATCAATAGGTTATCATATTTTCATAAGAAGCATTTTAACACCTTTGGTTTAAATTCTAGGGCCTCTAGGTCATTTAAATCCTTTTGGCAGAAACTCATCAGTGTTTAAACTTGCTTCAAGTAACATAAAAACATATGAAGTCATACAAGTTTCATAGCATGTGTAAAGACAAACATAATGAGCATACATATGAATTGTGTCTTAGGCTTTCTAGGTTTCTTTTTCTCTTTTTCTTTTATTTTTTTTCTCATGGCCGAAACCTACCATTCTTTAGCTAGGTTTTTAAGTGGCCTAAAGCATGAAAAACCTAAGTAAATTTCATGGTAAAATTTACTAAGAAACATATATATATATTTGGTTCATGAACAAACTTGGACTCTTGTGATCATACATGTCATATGTCATATAACCAATTTTTCTACACCCTAATCAAGCATGAGGGCATTAGACAAATTTCATATCTAAACATCACAGAGGTATTGAGCATATTAAAGTTTTGTTTAAGCTTTTCTAAGCTATTCATCTCATCATGGCCGAAAACCCTAAGAAAGAGTTCATGAAGTTCTAGCAATATTCAAACATACAACTCTTTTAAGATATTTGTATTCTATCACATGAGCATATTTATTTAAATTTAAGGGTCTTCCTAACCCTAAACCCTTTCTTGGCCGAAACATATGAGTGGGTTTTCTTTTAGTTCAAATATCTTCTAAGCAAGAAAACTAATACATGATCCTTAATATTTCATAGGAAGAACCTTGTACTAGTTGGGTAAAACAATAAATTTCCCTAGCCTCTTAAAAATATTTTTGGCCGAAATTCTAGGGTTAAGTACTTCTCTGATCAAGCATCATATAGGTATAAAAACATGAAGAAGAACCCTTTTCCATGGCATAGAAAATCTATCATGTAGTGAAGACTAGTTAAACATCACTAAATTTTTGAAAGCTCTTCTTAGCCGAATTTTCTCAAACTTGTTTCTAGGTTTTAAAATCTTCATAAAATCCAAAAAACACATAAAAGCCTTGTACCACAGGTGAGGGGAAGCTTACATCCTTTTTTGCTTGTGGATCTAAGGTATGGTGAAGAAGAAGTAGCCTCTTCTTCTAGTTCCTTTCCCTTGATTCCTTTGCTAAATCCTCCTTGTATCTTAGGTTTTCTTAGGAGAAAGCCTTGGCTTGGGGCCGAAAATGGAGGAGAGGGGAACTGAGGTTTCGGTGAGGGAGAGGAGAGAATGAGAAAAATGAGAGAAAATAGAATTTTCCCTTTACATATTCTCTTTTATGTTAAGGGGGAAGAGGTAGTAAACTTAGTTTTTGCTTTCTTTCTCCCTTAGCCTTTTTTTTCTATTTTATTTTTATTTTTATTTATTTATTTATCCCCATCATTCATGGTGAAATAAGGGGGAATGAATCCCCTTAATGGTCTCTTTTATTTTCGGCAAGAGAAGAGAGAAAGAGGGAGAGGAAGGGAGGAAGGCAAATTGCCTTTTTCTTGTTCTTTACTTGTTTTCTTTTGGCTATCTTTTATTCTCACCTTTATCATGAGTTTCCCTCCTTTGCTATCAATATCTTCTCTCTATCCCAACTGGTTATTACCCATTAACTCTATGAAATATAATATAAGAGGTTCAAGGTTCAATCAGTCTTTTTATTTCATTTTATTTCTTTTTTACTTCAACTCACTTCTTATTATTTTTCTAAGGCAAAATTCATCATTCTCATATTTATTCTTAAAAGCTTAGTTTATGGATCGGTCGGTTGAACGATCCGGAGTTTCCTACCGTGCCAGTATCATTAGATCAGTCTGTGGATCGATCCGAAGTTTATTATCAGTTTTAAACACCTCCCCTAGCATGTGTACAACTCCTAGGTACACCTAGTATTAAGATCAGATTTCAAAGATAATAGTTTAGCAAAATTTTAATAAATCCAGATTTTCCGCAATAGTAATTTAGCACAGCATTACGTAACGATCGGCCTCGCAGCCTAGTCAGTAGGAGGCGGGTCGTTACAGCTTGTCTATTCAAGATCTTCATCGGAGTCTTCCGATGACGATTCATCCCACATTACTTGTAGCTCCTTCTTCTTTCATTGCTTCTTCATTTCCTTCTAATTTGGACAGTTGACCTTGATATTTCCTTTCTTGGTGCAGCCATAACAGGTGGCTTTGGACTTGGCCTTTAGACTTGGTTTGGTTGCCTTCGACTGGATCACCTTCTTGATCTCTCTTTTGGTGTATCCCTTCTTCTTCTTGTACAACTTCCGAACTAGATTCATGAGTTTGGCAGTGATTTTTTCATCTTATTTTGAGTCAGATTCATCTTCAAACTCGGGTTCCGTTCGATGCTTGGTTTTTGGTTCCCTTGTTCTGCTTGTACCTACGACCAAAGTAATACCTTTCTCAACTGGCAATGCATTAGTTTGTTTGTGAAGTTCAAATTTTGAAAATAGCTCATCTAGTCTAATTAAAGAAAAGTCCTTAGATAATTTGTAAGTATCTACCATCAATGTCCACAAGGTATTTGTAGGAAAAGCATTTAACGCATACCTTATTATATCACGATTCTCTACCTTTTGGTCGATCACATGTACTCCATTAAGCATGTCTTAAATTCGAGCATGGAGTTGACTTGCTGACTCACCATCCCACATTTTAATATGATATAACTTATTTAAAATTAAGTCCCATTTTCTTACCTTAGTGTCGAAGGTGCCTTTGTGCAACACGATCAACTTTTTCTATAATTCCTTGGTGCTATCGAAAGGGCCATCCCATTTCAACTCTTCTTTGATTGAGCCACATTGAAAGGTCTGGGTTGCCTTTACATCGACTTTAATTTTCTTACGGGTTGGTGCGTCCCATTTATCATAGGGAATGAGAGCTCCATCTTCGGTGGGTTATGTGAATCCTGTCTGGATAATTATCTATATTTCCACCTGCGTTTTGAGGTGGTACTCCATTCAACTCTTCTAGTAGCCAAAATCCTCGTCAGAGAATAGTGGTGGGTGTGCGGTATTATACCCTTCTTGGTAGGCCATCAATTAATAATCTCACATGCAAAAAAAAATATAACAAAGGTTCCAAGACTAGGTCTTGGATTAGTAGTGCGGGAGATCAAGAAATTACTCGAGTAGTATTGCACAAATTTCAAAGAAAATAATAATAAAATAAGAAATAAAAAAAATTATAATGTCAAATTTTGTCAAACATGATATTTCACCAATTCTGACTAATGGCAAAAAAATTAGAGGGGAAAGAGATGAAAGGCATAAGAATATTTTTTAAACAAAAATGATATATAATTTTCTTTTTCAAAAAAGGAACACCTTGCTTGATTGGTGGTTTCACTAATTCAGAGAGGTCTCGCTCTGATACTAATTGTATGATCGAGACGTGCTAGAGGTGTGTTGGAGGGGGGGGGGGGAGGGTGAACAACACTCATGACTTTCATGTTTATTTTTCAGAAAACACAGCGGAAATAAAGAAATAGAAAATCATAAATACACCAAGATTTACTTAGTTCGGATCCTGTGGCGACTCCTACTCTAAGGTCCACACGTGAAAGTATTTTCGTTGGGCAATCACTATAGTTCGGAAATTCAAATACAGGATGAAGTACAATTATAATGTAATTAAAGTACTATAAACAATTATACCGACGACTTTGGAGAGTTGAAGATGCGAGCTTTTGGTCATCGGAGCAGTGTTACGGTTTTGTGGACTTGTCTTTAGAGTAGCGTGCACTAGAGATATCGTTAGAGTTCAAATAGTGGTGGGTGTGCGGTGCTATAGCCTTTTTGGTAGGCCATCGATTGATAATCTTGCATACAAAAAAAGATAATAAAGGTTTCAAGACTGGGTCTTGGATTAGTAGTGCGGGAGATAAAGAAATTACTTGAGTAGTATTACACAAATTTCAAGGAAAATAATAATAAAATAATATAATAAAAAATAAAAAAATTAGAATGCCAAATTTTCTCAAACGTGAAGTTCACCAATTCTGACTAATGGCAAAAAAATGAGAATTTTTTTAAAAACATTAGAGGGAAAAAAGATGAAAGACATAAGAATATTTTTTAAACAAAAATGATATATAATTTTCTTTTTCAAAAAAGGAACCCCTTGCTTGATTGGTGGTTTCACTAATTTAGAGCAGTCTCGCTCTGATACTAATTGTATGATCGAGACGTGCTAGAGGTGAGGGGGGGGGGTGAACAGCACTCGTGACTTTCATGTTTATTTTTCAGAAAACACAGCGGAAATAAAGAAATAGAAAATCATAAATACACCAAGATTTACTTAGTTCAGATCCTGTGGTGACTCCTACTCTAAGGCCCACACGTGAAAGTACTTTCGTTGGGCAATCACTATAGTTCAAAAATTCAAATACAGAGATGAAGTACAATGATAATGTAATTAAAGTACTATGAACAATTATGCCGACGACTTTGGAGGGTTGGAGATGTGAGCTTTTGGTCATCGGAGCGGCGTTACGGCTTTGTGGATTTGTCTTTAGAGTAGCGTGCACTAGAGAGATCATTAGAGTTCAAATAGTGGTGGGTGTGCGGTGCTATAGCCTTCTTGGTAGGCCATCGATTGATAATCTCGCACACAAAAGAAAGATAACAAAGGCTCCAAGACTGGGTCTTGGATTAGTAGTGTGGGAGATAAAGAAATTACTCGAGTAGTATTGCACACATTTTAAGAATAATAATAATAAAATAATATAATAAGAAATAAAAAAATTTATAATGCCAAATTTTGTCAAACGTGATATTTCACCAATTCTGACTAATGGCAAAAAAATTAGAATTTTTTTAAAAAAATAGAGGGAAAAAAAGATAAAAGGCGTAAGAATATTTTTTAAATAAAAACGATATATAATTTTCTTTTTCAAAAAAGGAACTCCTTGCTTGATTGGTGGTTTCACTAATTCAGAGCGGTCTTGCTCTGATACTAATTGTATGATCGAGACGTGCTAGAGGTGGGGGGGGGGGGGGGAGGTGAATAACACTCGTGACTTTCATGTTCATTTTTCATAAAACACAGAATACAGAGCAAAAATAAAGAAATAGACAATCATAAACACACCAAGATTTACTTAATTCGGATCCTGTGGCGACTCCTACTCTAAGGCCCACACGTGAAAGTACTTTCGTTGGGTAATCACTATAGTTCAGAAATTCAAATACAGAGATGAAGTACAATGATAATGTAATTAAAGTACTATGAACAATTATACCGACAACTTTGGAGAGTTGGAGATGTGAGCTTTCGGTCATCGGAGCGGCGTTACAACTTTGTGGACTTGTCTTTAGAGTAGCATGCACTAGAGAGATTGTTACAGTTCATTGTCAAAGTGCTTGGTCGAGGCCTCCTTTTATAGCCAAGTTGAGCCTAATCTAGATCCACTAATTTCGAGATCAGGTTTGACTCGACGCTAATCAGTCGACCGATGAATCGGTTGACTGATCCTTCTAAATTTGACCAGCTTTCCATCCAGATACTGTCAATAGAAGTCTTCATTCGGTCGACTGATCTAGTCATTCGATTGATCGAACCTTTGATGCTCCTCAACTTATCTGGTCCGATCAACTCGGTTCAATCAGCCTGTAGTCTATTCATTATTTGATCTACTGAACCTAAGGTTCGGTCGACTGATCCCTTGTCGAACTTCACCCTGAGTTGATCTAATGTCTGGAGTTCAGTTGATTGATCTCAATGTTCGGTCGACCAAACAAGGCAAATTCTGACCCTAAAAATGTTAGTTTTCCTATAAAATAGAGTTAGAATAATATGCAAATAGTATATAAAAATTAACTTTTTGACAGGCCCTAGGCTATCTGATCCTGACTTTGAGTTTCGCTGAAACTCTAGGTCGGACCGACGCCTACTGTTCCATCATTGGGAAACACATCCTCACCTACTCCTCTTAGGAGAAATTACCTTTTGCCAGATCGGTTCTCCATACCGTTTGGACATTACTCGGCATTTGATACTTCAAGACTTTTCCACTGGACGTTTGATCCCTGACCCGTCCAGTCTTCCGCCTGGTGTCCGCGATCCTTAGGACTTCCACCTAGAATCCATGATCCTAGGATTTTGCCTGACGTCCATGACCTACCAAGACTTTACCCTGTCTCCTGGACCAGGACTTTGTTGCATAACTGTAGCTAGGACTTTCCTTTGTCTAAGATCACTTAGGACTTTCTTGCACACTTAGTTTAACTTGTTAAATCACAAGACAACTTAACTTTGAACTCTTTACCATAATCAAAACTTGGGTTTGATTGCCTGTTGCTTTCTACACCAACAGGTCATACTCAAATAATTTTTGTATCTTGCTCACTAATGAAATCATTTAAGATGATTAGATTGATTTGCTAGAGATTATGATGCACTATTTAACCACTGGAGTCTAGATTGCAAGTTTTACTCTAGGATAAGCAAAGGTTTAACTTTGGGGGTGTGATGTGCATAGATTATATAAGTTTTTAAGCAAATTTTAATACACATCTATTTGTATTTCATGAGTATAATCTATATTTATTGCACCCTCTTTCATTATTATTTCATTTTTTTATTTTTTTTATTCGGAGATCTGCTCTTTGCTTATTTTTATTAATAGAACACAAATCAAAGTAAAAATGGAGCAAAAGACACACATTAGAGCAAATATAGAGAAGACCAGAACCTGGTCGTCCCCCCTAGCATGGCCATGTGCCAACCCAAGGGCAGGTCGTGTCCCATAGGCATGCCTGTGCCGCTGCACCAGTAATGAATCAGGCTTCGACTGTGCCCTAAAGGCACGGTTGTGCCTCCACCAGCAACCAATAAGGGCAGGCCTTGTGGATTCACACTGCCTTGCCCCCCCCCCCCTCTAGAGCACAATCAAGGGCAGGTCGTGTGGTTTCACACGACTGTGCCAATTTTCCAAAGTTGATTCAAGGCTTGGTTGTGCCAAAAGGCATGACATGCCTCTCCACCTGAGGCTATTCATGCCACGGCCATGTCTCCAGGCATGGTCGTGTGATGGAGAACATGAGGGGGTTGTATGGCATAGAGTCGAGACCGTGTCATGCGAAAACAAGGATAAGTTGAATCTGGGCAAACTGTAGATTTATTTTAAAATGGCTATAACTTTATGCTCAATTAGAGTTATGGGCTATTCTTTATACTAAAATATAGCTAACTTTATGATATACAACTTTTTTTCAGGTTTAACAAGGATAAATCATGGTCAAGTCATGCTAAAAGGCATAGTCTTGCCTCCTAACCGCGGCTTTATCGGGTCCTCCGCCTAGACTGCAGATCAAACTTTAAACCATAATAACTTTCAACTCGGTTAGAGCTAGACCTCAATACAAATATCAAAATATAAATAATTTTAAGGGCTACAACTTTAGTTCAAGGTGAAATACGAGAAAACTAGGTTTAAGAGGTGAAAAACCTGGTTTATTGGACCCCTGTAATCCTAGTTAATCTGGACAGTTTGGAGGATGTATAAAAGGGTCAAGAAACTCATTCTTTGACTTATCTTTGGCTTGGGGCTCCTCTCCCATTCCTTGGGGAATGGTTTTCCCCCTTGGGGGAGTCCTAAATCTTCCATCTTCACCTATTTATCCACCTCTAGAGCAAGGATTGTAAGTAACAAGACTGGCAACTCATAGATAAGCATTCCTATCTTCTCTATCTTCTATTTTGGATTGTAAGATGCTTAATTTCCCATCTCTTATTTGTAAATTCTTTTCAATGGAGTAGATCTCTAGATCTAGGATGTAAGAAGAAACTATAATGTGATGTGATGTATGAACTATTGGATCGAAAGTATTAGAGGGGGTGAATAACGCTCATGGCTTTCACTTTCATTTCGGAAGACTTAAGAATAAAACACAGCATAAAAGTAAATAAAAACACACAAACACCAAGATTTACTTGGTTTGGAGCCTAGGGTGACTCCTACTCCAAGGTCTATGCTTGTTGAGCGTTTATTTTGGGCAATCAATATAAGTTCGCAAGAGTACAATTTTAGAGTACAACAATTAAGTACAGTAAGAAAATATACCAACAACTTTAAGAATAGGAAATTCGAGGCTTTAGGTTGTCGGTGTCTTGCTATAGCTTTATCGGGTGGTTCTTTGAGCAGTGCATGAAAGATAGATCACGTTTTTATTGTTGTCCCTTGCTGCTGCTCGAGACTTGCTTATAAAGCTCATGGAGGGCACCTCCAACACCATGGAGGGCACCCTCAACCCCTCCAAAAACACAGCATTGATAAGCCTGGACTTCTTCACGGCTTATCCTCCTGATGGTGCCTCCAACTGCATGGAGGGTGCCATCCACCTGCGTCTAGGGCCCCCTCAAGCTACATGAGGCGCCCTCTGCCCTGCTGCACGGAGGTCTTCAACCAGTGACCTGAGGCACCTCCAAGCTCCATAGAGGGTACCTCAGGACTGTTCATCCGAGGCTTTTACTTCTTTTTCACCCCCTGCAAGATGGGTTATTCCAAAACACAGCACACATCCTACTAGACCGAGTTTAGTACAACAAAATAAGTTAAGCATAAGAATTTGACAATCACTGGACTATCCAGTTTTGACTTCAGATTTCTGACAGGAAACCCTAAGTTGAACCGACGCCTACTATTCCCTCACCGGTGATCGCATCCTCACCTACTCTACTCAAGAGAGTTACCTGTTGCCAGTTGATCCTCTAGACCAACTGAACTTTTTCTCAATGCCTGAGACTCCAGGACTTTCCGTTGGATGCCCGCTCCATGACCCGCCCAGTCTTTCACCAGGTTCGCGACACCAGAACTTTCCACCTAGAGTCCTCGACTCTAGGACTTTTGCCCGAAGCCCTTGACCCATCAAGACTTTCCACCAAGGGTTACTGTTAGGACCTTCGGATGGCTAGAGAGGGGGGTGTGAATAGCCTCCTTTAAAAATCCAATCAATTTCCTCACAAGAGTTTGTTAGCACAGCGGAAATAAGTAAAATGAAAACTGATGCAAGGAAAAGAACAAACCACCACTAACAAAACGATGTACGAGGTTCGGGGATAACTTGCCCCTACTCCTCGGCGTGTCCGTAAGGTGGATGATCCCTTAATCTTTCGATAGATCACACCCCGGACAAAATCCGTCTAAGTGTTTCTCCTTCTCGGTGGAGTAACCTCTCCATAAAAGTCACAGAATAGATTTGAAAACAAAGCACAATGACTTACAGAGTTTTGTGGCTAACGGAATGAACAAATGAAACTTACAGCCACGAAGCAAAACGCATGCAAAGACAGAAGGAAGTTTTTCAGTCAAGAGTTCAACAATACAGCCTCTTGATCGACAGAGAGTTTTTCCAGAACCTTAGCAAACCTCTCTTCTTCTATCTTCTTATTCTACTTTCTCACTGTCCCGAATCACTGTCACCTGTGTCGAATCGCTGCAACCAACTCAGGCGTCGCCAATCACTCTTCCTTCTCATCTGGTTCTCTGAACTCACACCAATACCATCCATGGTCTTCACTGGTGTCTCTGAGCTCGAACCAATGAGCAAGAGTCCAACTGATCGCGGCCAGTGAACGTTGAAGCCCGAATTGCATCACTTGCAGTGAAATACAGCATAAAGGGCACTTGTTCTTATTCTTCTGATGGAGCTTTATTTGAAATTAACCAATGGCACGATACCTGTAACCTGTAACTTAAAAATCTCACAGCAGATGATTTGATCAGGTGAATCAGAAGTGAATCAGAAATATCAGAGAAGCAGCAGACAGACCGATCCATAGCTCTCTGGACCGATCAGGACTCATCCTGATCAGTCTGGGAAGAGTCTGATCGGTCTGTGGACCGATCAGCCTATGGGTGGATCGGTCCACAGATCGATCCCCCTATCGCTTTGAGTCCCAGCGTCCTTCTGATCGCTTCTTTCTGATCGGTCTGTAGACCGATCAGATAACCCACAGAGACTTTCTGTGTGGTCACTGATCGGTCACGAGACCGATCAGGTGACTCATGTATCACTGGATCGGTCTGCCGACCGATCCAGACAACCAGAGTATCACTGGATCGGTCAACAGACTGATCCAATGTCCTTGTGTTACTTTTAGAGCCTCCCAGCCCTAAACCCTAACGTCTTCCTGGTCCAGAGAACGAGCTACCAAGCCCTCTCTGACCTAGTCCGGAGAACGAGCTACCGAGCCCTCTCCGACTTTGTCCGGTTCAGAGAACGAGCTACCGAGCCCTCTCTGACTTTGTCCGGTTCAGGGAACGAGCTACTGAGCCCTCTCTGACCTAGTCCGGAGAACGAGCTGCTGAGCCCTCTCCGTGGTCCAGAGAACGAGCTACCGAGCCCTCTCTGACCTAGTCCGGAGAACGAGCTGCCGAGCCCTCTCTGACTTCGTCCGGTCCAGAGAACGAGCTACCGAGCCCTCTCTGACCTAGTCCGGAGAACGAGCTGCCGAGCCCTCTCCGACTTCGTCCGGTCCAGAGAACGAGCTACCGAGCCCTCTCTGACTTTGCGTGCCAAGTATCCGTACTTGGACTTTTCCTCTCCTCATGATCATCCTTGATCATCAATCAGTCTGAGTTTAATTAATATCTGATACAAACTTAAATCAGTGTCAACATCAAAACAACAGCCAGGTCAGACTGTATCAATAATCTTCCCCTTTTTGTTGTTTGACAACACGATTTAAGTTTAGATCAGAAATGTTCATATTTCCATATTTCCCTAATTTTAGGGGAATCAAGATCCTCCCCCTAAGACAGATACAACACCATGTAAGGATAGAGGAATCAAGGTCCTCCCCCTAAAGCCAAACTTTCATTTATCTCTAAACTTAGTTATTCTCTCCCCCCTTTGTCAAACACCGAAAAGGTGCGAATTAGGTAAGAAAACTTTAAAAAAAATACTCCCCCTTAACCCATACTGTCTTTTTCTTAATTCACCTAGAACACCCTCTAAATGTATTATAAGACAGTGATAAAGAAATAAGAGACATACAAGACATGGCATATGAACAGCATATTAAAAACCAATAAGGAATGAAACATAAAGAAAGAAAATAAATAGCATAAATAGAAGAAATCAGTAAGTATCTAGGACAGACATACATATCCAACAACCAACATCCAAAACATAGACAGTCAAAATGACATCATAGAACAATGTATATCAATCAGCCTCCTCATCATGAGGAGCATCAGCATCATCAACGGGAGGAATGGGTCCCTGAGGTGGCATGCTGCTGCTCGAGGATGGATAGCCCGGGAAATCCTGCGGAGGTGGGTATCTGGCCATCCAATCCATAATCACCTGATGTGTCGCCAGCTGCTGACTGCGTAAATCATCGTAGCGTGTTGATCAAAGCGACTCTCCAGCTCGGCAATCTGCCAGCGCAGATCAGGATCGGCCTCTCCATCGTCAGCAACAGGAGGAGCAGCAACAGGAGCAGCTGCAACCTGTCGTGGAGGTCCCCGTGGTAACTCACCTAGAGCTCTCTCATCCTTCCACCAAACATCCCCATTTTGTCCTATGATTCCAGACTTGGAAGATGCCCGCTTCCCAAGTCTGCAATCCTGTCTTACCATCTTGACTATTCTACCCTTAGAGACATCAATCTGAAGGGTCTCGAGCCAATCTGTAATTATATGCCCATAAGGCATATAAACAGTGTAGCCGCTCGGCTCACTATAGGAGATGATCGAAGAGTAGATGCTAGATATGATGTCAAAGTTGAGACGTCGACACAATCCATAAAGCATCAGGCAATGATATGGTCGGATCTCAGACAATGGTTTAGATGTGATAGGCAGAAGGCAGTTTGTGACAATTTTAAAAAGAATGTAGTCTTGAGGAGATAATCTCAAGGCTGCAAAAGTAGAAAAGTCAACATCTAGCTCATCAAGGCCACCCGGTCTAGGATGTCTGAAGAAGTACTCATAAATATCGTCAGATGAGATATCAAAGGGTGGAGGTAAAGGATCTGGTAAATCAGGAAATATCGAAAAGACATTACCGGAACACCTCCGACAATCGAGATAGTCAAAGAAGGATGAGAAACTGAAATCAAGAGTCCGCTTAGCAACTCTTGTTTTATAACCTACATCATTAGTCTGATGAAGGTTGTTATAAAACTCAGAGACCAAGTCATAGTTGATATCCCGTTCTAAGTAGACAAGTGAGTCAAGTTTGTAGTAGGCAATGATTTCAGACACAGTTGGACAAAATTCATTCATGAATTTACGATCTACAGACCTACAAGGGAGTAATTTAAAGGTTCTTTGTCTAAAGGCTTCCTCAAAATTGTGGTTCGGGAATCTCCCGGAAACAGATGGTTGAGGTCGGGAAGGAGCCGTAGACTTCGACTTCTCAGGTGACTTAGAGGTCCCCTCACCCACTGGTTTCTTTCTAAGAGTTAACAAAGTGATATAATGGGCAAGTAAGTGAGCACCGGAGCCACCCGAAACAAAAACACAGATATGGTGAGAAATGAGACCAAAATGCCAAGTTCTAGAGAAGTAAGGAGTTACCTTAGTGCCATTGAAGTTTTGGCTAGAGCTTTGGCTAGGGTTCCGGCGTGCAAAGAGAAGAGAAAAGGTGAGGTGTAGGGAAGAGTCGGCTAGGGCTTCCGCGTGAAGAGGGAAAAGAAAGGATCGGGAAGTTTTAAGGGTTTTCTGATGGGTGTACAGTTGATGAAATGATCGGATGGCTGTCCGATCAGGAGGTATCAGGAGTCTGCTGATCGGTCCATGGACCGATCCAGGAACATCCTGATCGGTCTGTAGACCGATCAGGAGACGATCAGTACTCGCTGATCGGTCCCTGGACCGATCAGGGAACTTCCTGATCGGTCGGTAGACCGATCAGAGAATGATCAGTGGCCTTGCGTACCGGATTGACCTGATCGGTCTCCGGACCGATCAGGGAACTCCCTGATCGGTCTGTAGACCGATCAGAAAGTGATCAGTAGTGGGCTCTGCGTGCCAGGCTGACCTGATCGGTCCGTAGACCGATCAGTGTTTGATACTTAGATCTCTCCAGTAATTTCAGTAACTGAAATTAGTAATTTCAGTAACTGAAATTCATAGAGATGTTCGATAGTTCGTGGAAGTTTCTCTAGGAAAACTTCCAAGTTCAGAACCTAGAATCTGGAGGATCTACAAGCATAACGATTACCTAAAAATTATGGTCTGAACTTGTTTATAGCCCTAAAGTTGCAGACATTTAGAAAACAAACAACTTAAGGCCTGAAAACTGAAATTTTTGACCTTTGTTATGTTCAGTTTCAAGTTTATCAAAATATAACCAACTTGCTATCATTCTTTCAAGGACTTGTCCTAGTATCAATCAAAATCATGAAAAGCATCGTTCAAGTGTATCAAACAGTCCATCAACCAAAGTTTCATAATTTCTAGGTAAAGGTCCAACCAAGTTTCCTTGGTTGGAATATATGAGTAAGATCTAGGAACCAAATACACATGAATTATGTAATGGTCTTCCCCATACTCAATTTATGTCTCTTCAACCTAATTATTCAAGGGATGCATGATACATTTTGAATAATTCGGCTGATCCTAGCATCTCACCCCATTTCTAGCAAACAAAAATCATTTGTTAAACCTTATAGTTTGTGTGAGATGTTCCCAAGTTGCCCAAATTAATTTCCCTATTTCTCTTGTTGTTTTAATTGTCCTTATTGATCATGATGAAGTCCTAATGGCCTATTGAGCCAAACACATTCCCAATTCTCTCCTCAAATGACTAAATTTATTTTCCGGAAGAGGTTTGGTGAAAATATCGGCTAGGTTTGACTATGACTCAACATAGGTGAGTGCAATGTCTCCCCTAGCTACGTGATCTCTAATGAAGTGGTGACACACTTCAATATGTTTGGTCCTTGAATGATGGACTAGATTTTTTGTTAGGTTTATTGTGCTGATGTTGTCACACAACACTTGCACTCCCTTATACGAAAGTCCATAAACTTCTAGAGTGTGGATCATCCACAACAATTGTGATACACTCTCTCCCATGGCAATGTATTCAGCCTCGGTCGTGGAGAGAGCAACACAATGTTACTTCCGACTTGACCAACTAACTAATGATGAACCTAAAAATTGGCAACCCCCACTAGTGCTTTTCCGATCCAATTTGCACCCAGCGTAATCGGAGTCGGTATAACCTATCAAGTCAAAAGACTCCGTGCGAGGGTACCATAGACCTACTTGAATTGTTCCCTTAAGGTATCTCAGAATTCTCTTAACTGCAATTAAATGAGATTCCTTGGCACAGACTTGATATCTAGCGCACATGCCCACAGCAAAAAGTATGTCCGGCCTACTAGCTGTGAGATATAGAAGACTACTAATCATGCTTCTATATTGCGTTAGATCAACTGGTTTTCCACTCTCATCATTGTCAAAGCGAGTGTTTGTCGCCATTGGAGTGGATACTTCCTTAGAGTCACTCATTTTGAATTTCTTGAGCATCTCTTGAGTATATTTTGTTTGATGGACATAAATGCCATCTCGAGTTTGTTTGATTTCAAGTCCAAGGAAGAATGTCAATTCTCCCACCAGACTCATTTCAAACTCACTTTCCATGTGAGTGATAAATTCATTCAAATAATCCTTGTTATTTGAGCCACAAATTATGTCATCGACATACACCTGGGCTACAAATATGTTTTCACCATCTCTACGCAGAAATAGTGTTGGGTCTATTTGACCTCTCACAAAACCCTTTTCTAATAGGTAAGTTGACAACCTTTCGTACCAAACTCGAGGTGCTTGTTTAAGCCCATAAAGAGCTTTCTTGAGCTTGTACACGTGGTTTGGAGCTTCGGTATTCACAAACCCCGGTGGTTGTTCAACATAGACCTCTTCTTTAATGAAACCATTTAAGAAGGCTAATTTGACGTCCATTTGATAGAGTTTGAAGCCTCTATGTGAAGCTAAAGCTAGCATTAAGCGGATGGATTCTAATCGAGCCACGGGAGCATAAGTCTCATCATAATCGAGGCCTTCGACTTGACTATAGCCCTTGGCTACAAGTCTTGCCTTGTTTCTTACTACTTCTCCCTTTTGGTTTAACTTATTTTTGAAGATCCATTTGGTTCCAATAATGGTGGTCTTCTTAGGTCTAGGAACTAAGCCCCACACTTGGCTCCTTTTAAATTGACCTAACTCATCTTGCATAGCTATGATCCAATCAGGATCGTGCAATGCCTTATCAACTAATTTTGGTTCGATTTCTGAGATCAAGGCGACCTCATTAGACTCATTTCTAAAGAATGACCTAGTCCTAACCCCTTGTTGAATGTCTCCCCTAATCTGGTCTTGGGGATGACTAGAGGCTATCCTAGATTGCCTTGGTATTGGCGGTGCCTCATGAATGGTCTCACTAGACACAGGCAATGGCTCAGTATCAGGTAAAGAATCAAACTGAGTCCTCTCTTGCCTTTTCTCATCATCATCGGAGTCAACTTCGACTCTTTCTATGTTTTGATCATTTAAACTTAGATTTCTAAGTTCAAATTGAATTTCTCCTACATCCTTTGATTGATCATTCGATTTAGGGATTTCTTCAAATGCTACATCCGAGGACTCTTCAATCAACTTAGTCCTAATGTTGTAGACTCGATAGGCTTTGCTGGTTAGAGAGTACCCGACTAGTATCCCTTCATCAGCCTTAGCTGTGAACTTTCCAAGATGATCCTTGGTGTTCAAGATAAACACCTTACAACCAAACACCCTAAGATGTTTAATTGTAGGGGGTTTTCCAAACCAAAGTGCATGGGGAGTCTTTCCTAAAAACCTATGTATCAAGACTCGGTTTTGCACATAGCAAGTGGTATTTACCGCTTCAGCCCATAAGTAACTCGGTAATGAGTACTCATTGAGCATGCTTCGTGCAGCCTCTTGCAAGACTAGGTTCTTTCTTTCCACAACCCCATTTTGTTGTGTGGTCCTTAGAGTAGAGAACTCATGCCTATATCCTTTTTCTTGACAAAATTCTAAAAATCTATGGTTTTGAAATTCTCCACCATGATCACTTCTAATTGTTTTAATTGTTGTCGATTTTTCATTTTCAGTTCTTCTACAAAAAGAAACAAAAACATCTATGGTTTGATCCTTATTTTTCAAAAAGAAGGTCCATGTATATCTAGTAAAATCATCAATGATCACTAAACAGTATCTACTCCCATTCAATGAAATAACATTACTGCAATCAAACAAATCCATAAGCAGTAGATGTACTTACAGCGCTTTTACCTTTATGAGTCGCTTTTGTTTGCTTACCCTTTTGACATGCATCACATAATTTTGTCTTTTGATACTTGATGCTTGGTAAGTCTCGCACTAATCCTTTGTTGGCCAGCTTTCGAATATTCTTCATGTTTAGGTGGGCCAATCTTCTATGCCGCAACCATGATTCTTCTTCTTTTGACATGAAACACTTAGCAGAGGCATTAGTAGCACTTTTAAAGGATACTTGGTAAATGTTATCTACCCTTGTGCCTACTAGTACCGTGTCAAGTGTGTCAATGTATTTGACCAGACATTGACTTGAATGAAACTCAATTGTGTAACCCGTATCACACAATTGGCTGACACTTAGGAGATTAAAGGTCATCCCCTTGACTAGAAGGATATTTTTTATTTGGAGACATTCGGATATTTGAATATCTCCAACTCCTATAACCTTAAGACTACCATTATTACCAAAGGACACATTACCTCTATTTTTGTTTTGAAGGGTAGTAAAGAGTGACTTGTCCCCGGTCATGTGCTTGGAGCATCCACTATCAACAAACCAAGTTGATAGATGCTCCCCCTTGACAAATGCCTACAAGACACGAAAGATAGATGTTTTAGGTACCCAAATCTTGGGACCTAATGCATGTACAATGAAAGACCTAGGAACCCATGCCTTGGTCACACCCTTCCTAGTCTCATGAACCCTAGAAGCATGTGATCTATGAAATTGGGTTCTAGACACTAAGGAAATGAAACTATACTCCTTAGGTTGGTATCCTAATCCAGCCTTGTTGTAGACCACCCTTTGGGTATTTAGAATCATATCTAAGGTCTTAGAGCTAGTTGAGAATTTCTCAAGCATTTTCTTGAGTTTCTCAACTTCACTCTTTAGGGCATTATTTTCATCCTCAAGAAGCTCTTGGTGAAGGTCATCAACCTCATCTTCCCTAAGAGTCTTCAAGTGTTCTACTTCTTTTTTTAATAATTTGATTTCAGTTTTTGATTTCTTAAGTAGTGTAGATAAATGAGCAATAGTCTTATAGTATTTTTCTAAATGTGGAGAAGTTACCTCTTCATCATCCGAAGATGATGAAGCCGTGGTTGATGTATCACTTCCGGAGTCCAATTCCTCCCTTGCCATGAGCGCTAATTGACGAGTGCTTTTCTCCTTCTCTTCCTCCGATGAGCTTGAGGAGGATTCATCCCAAGAAGCTTTGAGAGCTTTCTTCTTCTTGGCCCTTTCTTCCTTCTTCTTGAGTTTCGGACACTCGCTCCGATAGTGTCCTTTCTTGCTACACTCATAACAAGTAACGTTAGTCTTATCAATATTTTGATCAATAGACTTACCTTTCCCTTTGTATCTTCGGCTCCTTCTCATGATTCTTCTCACAAAGTTGGCCATCTCGCTTGATGATGATTCACCTTCATCATCGGACTCGGAGGAGGATGAGGATGTAGGAATTTCTTTCTCCTTCTTCTTTTCTTTCTTCCTCCTTCCATCCTTGCTCTTTTCTCCTGCAACTAAAGAAATACCTTTCTCTTTTTGACCCTTGTTAGCAAATTCATGAAGTTCCATTTCACAAAAGAATTCATCTAACTTAACAATTGAAAGATCCTTGGAGACCTTGTAGGCATCTACCATAGATGACCACAAGGCATTCCTCGGAAAAGCTTTGAGAGCGTACCTTACAAGATCGCGATTTTCTACGTGTTCATCCACGGAATGAAGACCATTGATGATCTCCTTGAACCTTCCGTGTAGTTCACTTACTGTTTCGTTCTCTTTCATGGTGAGATTTTGTAGTTGGTTTAGGAACAAGTCTCTCTTGGCGATCCGAGAGTCTCGAGTTCCTTCTTGGAGCTCGATGAGCTTGTTCCACAAATCCTTTGCACTCACGAATGGACCTACCTTGACAAGCTGATCTTTGGCTATTCCACATTGTAGTGTGACCACCGCCTTGGCATCGGCTTGTCCTTTGCGAGTTTGCTCGGCGGACCACCTCGACGACTCTAGTTCCTTACCTTCTTCATCCTTCGGAGGTGTGAAACCTTCCTTGACCGAGAACCACATGGAGATGTCGGTCTTGAGATAATACTCCATACGACTCTTCCAATATTGGAAATCCGCTCCATCGAAGTAGGGTGGGCGATTGGTACTAAAACCTTCCTTCATAGCCATCTTTTTACTCATTAGGGTGTTAATCCGAATGAAGAGCGTCTTGCTCTGATACCACTTGTTAGGACCTTCGGATGGCTAGAGAGGGGGGTGTGAATAGCCTCCTTTAAAAATCCAATCAATTTCCTCACAAGAGTTTGTTAGCACAGCGGAAATAAGTAAAATGAAAACTGATGCAAGGAAAAGAACAAACCACCACTAACAAAACGATGTACGAGGTTCGGGGATAACTTGCCCCTACTCCTCGGCGTGTTCGTAAGGTGGATGATCCCTTAATCTTTCGATAGATCACACCCCGGACAAAATCCGTCTAAGTGTTTCTCCTTCTCGGTGGAGTAACCTCTCCATAAAAGTCACAGAATAGATTTGAAAACAAAGCACAATGACTTACAGAGTTTTGTGGCTAACGGAATGAACAAATGAAACTTACAGCCACGAAGCAAAACGCATGCAAAGACAGAAGGAAGTTTTTTAGTCAAGAGTTCAACAATACAGCCTCTTGATCGACAGAGAGTTTTTCCAGAACCTTAGCAAACCTCTCTTCTTCCTTCTTCTTATTATGCTTTCTCACTGTCCCGAATCACTATCACCTGTGTCGAATCGTTGCAACCAACTCAGGCGTCACCAATCACTCTTCCTTCTCATCTGGTTCTCTGAACTTACACCAATACCATCCATGGTCTTCACTGGTGTCTCTGAGCTCGAACCAATGAGCAAAAGTCCAACTGATCGCGGCTAGTGAACGTTGAAGCCCGAATTGCATCACTTGCAGTGAAATACATCATAAAGGGCACTTGTTCTTATTCTTCTGATGGAGCTTTATTTGAAATTAACCAATGGCATGATACCTGCAACCTGTAACTTAAAAATCTCACAGCAGATGATTTGATCAGGTGAATCAGAAGTGAATCAGAAATATCAGAGAAGCAGCAGAAACAAACGACAAGTTGTGGATCGGTCAACAGACCAATCCATAGCTCTCTGGACCGATCAGGACTCATCCTGATCGGTCTGGGAAGAGTCTGATCGGTCTGTGGACCGATCAGCCTATGGGTGGATCGGTCCACAGATCGATCCCCCTATCGCTTTGAGTCCCAGCGTCCTTCTGATCGCTTCTTTCTGATCGGTCTGTAGACCGATCAGATAACCCATAGAGACTTTCTGTGTGGTCACTGATCAGTCATGAGACCGATCAGGTGACTCATGTATCACTGGATCGGTCTGCCGACCGATCCAGACAACCAGAGTATCACTGGATCGGTCAACAGACCGATCCAATGTCCTTGTGTTAGTTTTAGAGCCTCCCAGCCCTAAACCCTAACGTCTTCCTGGTCCAGAGAACGAGCTACCAAGCCCTCTCTGACCTAGTCCGGAGAACGAGCTGTCGAGCCCTCTCCGACTTTGTCCGGTTCAGAGAACGAGCTACCGAGCCCTCTCCGACTTTGTCCGATTCAGGGAACAAGCTACCGAGCCCTCTCTGACCTAGTCCGGAGAACGAGCTGCCGAGCCCTCTCCGACTTCGTCCGGTCCAGAGAACGAGCTACCGAGCCCTCTCTGACTTAGTCCGGAGAACGAGCTGCCGAGCCCTCTCCGACTTCGTCCGGTCCAGAGAACGAGCTACCGAGCCCTCTCTGACTTAGTCCGGAGAACGAGCTGCCGAGCCCTCTCCGACTTCGTCCGGTCCAGAGAACGAGCTACCGAGCCCTCTCTGACTTTGCGTGCCAAGTATCCGTACTTGGACTTTTCCTCTCCTCATGATCATCCTTGATCATCAATCAGTCTGAGTTTAATTAATATCTTATACAAACTTAAATCAGTGTCAACATCAAAACAACAGCCAGGTCAGACTGTATCAACAGTTACCACCCCCTAGGACCTAGGATTACCTCCCCCTAAGGGTTTCCTCCTGCTTAACCGCAACTAGGACTTTTTTCTAAGTACACTTAGGACTTTCCTGCAAGCTCATTCAAACCTATTAGATCAAACATAACCTTAACTTTGAACCCTTTTCCATCATCAAAACTTAGGTTTGATCATCGGATGCTTCCCACACCAACATGAACTATGTATTTAAATTATTTTTTATTCAATGAAGTGTTTATGTCATGTTTTATGTGTGTTTAATGAAATATGTGAATCATGTAAACATGTAGATATGTATTGATTGTTCACCCCGTAGAGGGGATACTCTATATTGTATGATCTAAGGGCCCTAGTGATAAGGGTATCCCTTTAACCGAACATCTAGGGTATTGCCTTGAAAGGGAGGATGATTTTCCACAAGGAAGCAACTAATTAGGCTTAATGGGTTATCTCTCATCCTATGTGAATAAGTGTCTTATGTAATCTAGCGATTGTATGACTAGAGGCCCTAGTAACATGAGTATCCCTTTAACTGGATTTGTTAGGTTACCTCTTCTACTTAGTGGCATCATATACCAATAGGGGTAGCACTCTGATATGACCGTTATGGGCTAGTGTCAGTATTTAGTTAGCTTTCTACACATGCATAAAGATGGAGGTAATGAGATAAACAATGCATAGAGACATTAATTAACATCATAATGAAATCAAAATCCTAAAATCATTCTCCCAACCAACTTCACCGTCACTCACTTACGGTCCCCCCTCTCTCTCTACACTTCACACACACTCTCTCTTCTTTTCCTCTTTCTCTCTCTTAACCTTGGCTCACTAGCATTCAACCAGTTTTCAATCATCTAGATAACTTATTTTATGACATCTCTAGTACTTAATTGACAATCCTTGTGGATTCGACAATCTTTTATATTACTAATGACGTTTCCATGTATTTACAGATTTATAACAGATCTTGGTCTTGAAAAGACAAGATCTAATTAATAATCATTTTGTTCATTTTATATTATGTTAACTCTATGTTATAGGGTATTTTTAATAACACTTTGATGCAATGAAAAAGTTGAAAACCTTGGGTTCCAGGCACCCAGATTGCTTCCAGGTGCCTAGAGGTTTGAGCGTCCGGAGTTGTTCCAGGCGCCCAGAATGGCCCGAACCCGATAAGCACCAGATGAGGTGACACACTTTGGTTGGTTGGCACATGTCAAGGTCCAGGCGCTCGAAGGGGGTCCGAGCGCCTAGAGGGGGTCTTGGTACCCAAAGGGGGTATCGATGCTCGGAGGTGCATAAAACTTTGTGGATGAAGTTTTGACAAGGTGCGGCCACGTCAGTAGTCCAGACACTCAGAATAGCCTAGAAAAGCAGCTTCGACCAGCAGCTTCAAATCATCAATTGCTATGACTTTCATACTCATGCGCTGCTCCGAAAAGATCTCGAGGATATCTAAAAGCTACTTCGACAACCATCGATCAAATTTCCATTCTTCTATTGTTGGTATAATTTAATTACTACATTGTACTTAATTTTGTGATTATAGTGATTGCCCAATGAAAGCACTCAGCAAGTGTGAACCTTGAAGTAGGAGTCATCGAAGGCTCTGAACTAAGTAAAAGAAACTTGAGTTATTTATTATTTTATTTTCTACTACGTATTCTTATGATTTCTAAAAAAGCGATGAACGCTATTCACCCCCCTCCCCACCCCTCCCCTCTAGCATCTTTACGATCCTATAGTTAGGACACTCAAGCAAGCTAGAAGGGGGTAATTAGCTCAAATTGCTTCTTTAATGATGAGTTGTAGCAGAAAAACTCGAAGTAATGCTAACACCCAGATTTACTTGGTATCCACCTCAATGAGGTGACTAATCCAACAATCCACTCAGAGTACACTCTCCACTATGAAAATACTCCTTCTCAGAAATACTCCAGAGGTGGAGAAACCTTGTACAAGCTCACATACAAGAAATACAATGTAAACAAAAAGAAAATACACAATACAAATGCAAACCTTGCTTGCTTTCTTGTAGCTTGTAAATGCCTCTTGATTGGTTGGAAACTGCAGCAACTCTTGCTTTCTAAAGCTCAAGGATCGGCGATGACAAGTGGAGAAGAAGAGTTACATTTGAATCTTCACAAATGCCTTTATACCTCACGATCTAAGGTTTTCAATCGATTGACCTTACCCCCAATTGATTACCATGTGAGATCTAAGTGCATCCAGTTGTCCAAACCTCGCAACAACTCTTTTCTTCACCTCCCAATTGATCACCTAATCAATTAAGCTCCTCTTGATCGATCACCCAATAGATCATGCTCTCACGAGGAAGCTATTGTACTTCGCGACAAGAACTCACCCACAGTCAATCGATCCAGAAACTCTCTATTTGTTGTGAGCTTTTCCTAATATGATTAGGTTGAGGGTGAATCAATCACCTAATCGATTCACTATGCTTATGTGCGTCGTGAAAAAAATGTGCTCAAACGATCCAATGATTGATTGTTGCAACTCTCAATAAATCAGTGGATCAATTGAGAACACCTCTACATCGTGGAGAAGTGTGGTCAATCGATCCACTGATTGATTGGCACAACACTCAATTGATCACTTAAACAATTGCCCAATCTTAACCCTAACTTGCTTAACCCAAGTCTAGGGTTCCCTTGCCTAACCTCCGGTCAACTGTGACCTATTGAAACTTCTCCACCAAGTGTTCAGTCAACCTTTTGTTCTACTTGGACTTTGCCAACTTTCTCTAGGACTTTCGATCATCAAATGCGGCCCTCCTTGATCCACTTGAATTTTCCTCTTACCCAACCACAATTAGTGCTTTCCTTTGCCAACGTGTGATCCTCCTTGATCCACTTGGACTTGCTTTCCTGAATACAGTTAGGAATTTCCTTGCCAACGTACGGTCCTCTTTGACCCACTTAGGCTTTCCTTTACTTAACTGTAGTTAGAACTTTTCTTGCCAACGTGTGGTCCTCCCTGCCCGACTTGGACTTTTCCTTTTCCTAACTCTCGAGTTAGGACTTGCATTGTCAAACCTCTAGTTAGGACTTTACCGGTCCTCCAATCCTTGACTTATTTGACCTTTCTCACATATTGTCCAACAATATATTGTCCAAACATGTTGTATAAACATATTGTCCAAACATCAAAACTCAAGCTCAAATCCATTTCAGCTTATTCAAACTGGTCAACCTTAACATGAGGAATGATTGTACCAACATTCTCTCAATAATTTCTCACTTTTTGATATTTGACAATATGTTTAAGTTAGGCTAACTCATATTAGCCCAGCTCTAACTTCATCTCATGCTTGAAGAATGAATGTGGATTTCTTACTTAAACCCCACATTTTATCCCCCTTTGACACATATAAAAAACTCTTCTTCTTAAGAGTTAATTTTGTCAAAGGAACGCAATGAATGTCCTATGTCTTTCATTTTATCCTATGCTCACCCATGAGTATATATAGTATGCTCACCCTAGAGCACCCATACAACTATAATGAAGATTTATAATATTCTATTGTTTCCAATGTTCATCCTTGAGCACTCATAACAATGAAGGTTCTCAAACTTTCATTGTTTCCTTGTCCAAAAAATATAAATCATGCCTTTTAAGGAGAAACTCTCCCTCAACGCATACCCCAAACTTCTGTTATTACACCAAAAATGACTTAGAATTCCTAAATCTTTAGGATACGTAAAATTTAAAGTTTTGAAGTTTAAAATTCTACATTGAAGCTAAATCTCTTCATAAACTCCAAGTTAGTATTCTTTAACTATTTCGTTCTTATTTTCATCAAGAAAACTTCCCTTAAATACTTATAAATATAAGTCAGAGGGTTAGGGATGGTTAACTCGATTAAACTTAACTTAATGTACTGAAATCATATCATTTAAATCAAAATTAGACTTCCTAATCGAATAGTTTTAGCTATCAATCGATTTAGGCACCTCTTAATCAATTGAAGTTGAGGTTCAATTAATTATAGACATCATCAATTGATCGTCTAATCTATTCCACAAACATTGGTGCTCATGAAAATATCCTTAATCGATTATCTAATTGATTAAGGTATGGGCCAATGGATCGCTTGATCAATTCCGTGAGCCTTTGTGCTCACGGAAAATGGCTTGTAATTGATTCACCAATCAATTCACAACTGTGAATTGATTACTTGATCGATTGACATTTTAAAAATTTTCTTATTTTGATTTTTGACCAAAATTCAGAAATCTCTAAATAATTCTACGATTATCGAAAAATCATAAAATTTTACATAGATATTATTTATATCATATACTATTAGGGAAAAATAATGTTCTTTAAAAATAACCCTCATTTTTAAAGATTGATATAAAATTGGAAACTATTGAAAAACTTCAATGTTTCACTCAACTTTGTGTCCAACTAATCAATGATGACTCTTATCTAAAGATAGACTTCACTAAGATTTTTCAAAGTGATTTTGAAATGATTTTCAAAACATAATTTCTAACCATGCTCCCTGGGGTAAATGCACATGATATGTACACTAGCTTTTTCAATTATTGAACTTCATATAATATATTGTTTAGATGAAACTAAAACTTAAAAAGATGCACTAAATCAACACCTTGACTTTTGTTCATCCTCCTAACATCTCACTTGTATCTAGTGTGTCTCAAAAATACATACAAGTCAAGTCTATGATTCTTGTGAGATGTATAATAGGTTTTCTCCTAAAACTAAGGGATCATGTATATTTAACTAGCCATTTAAACTTTGATCATCCAACCTACGATGTCAATTGATGTCATTGTCCTTAATTACAAGGAATTTTAAAATAATGCATAAAAATGATTATGGCATACATCAAATGCATGTTTTTCAAAAGAAAACTATCATGAATAATAATGTATATATGACATAACATATGACATTTTTCATAAATATATATGAATGCTAAATATGATGTCATGGCATATGATGAGCATATAATCATGGAAATTTTAGCATAAAGGAAATACCTAGATTATTTATCTAAGTATCACTAACTAAATGCTAAATTTAAAAATAAGCCTTAGTTGCCCTATCTCCCAAAGAAATTGTCAAAATCCTAACTTGACATTTCTTTGACTTCTAACCTCATTATGCCAATTTAATTAGATTCAAATCTTCAAATTTTAGCACATTTTACTCTTCCAAAGTGTAGACATTAATCCTTCATTCTCAAGGTATAGCAATACCTTAAAAATCTCCTAAAGTGTCAACTTCAATAAGGTTGGGTTAACTACCCTTCCAATTAGAGTTAACACTCTCTAAACTTATTTAGGGTGTAGAGAGCACACTCTTAGGAATCCAAAATCTATTGGTGCTCTTTGAGTGCTCTAGGTACTCATAAGAGATAACTTCCCTTAATACCTTCCTAATGACCTTCTTAGGCTTCTTAGAACCCTTGCTCACACTAGACTCCTCACAGTCAACTCTAGGAATAATGTCCCCTGTGACCTTTTTAGTGACTTTCTTAGGCTTCCTAGAAGTCTTAGTTACACTAGTCTTTTCAAGGTTACCTCTAGAGATAACTTTCCTTGTTAGTTTGACTTGACTCTTAAACCTAAGATTAATTCCATAGCTATATGGAACTCTATGGTATGAGGGCACATTCTCTTTGGCTTTTGGTTTGTAACCCAAACATCTCTTGCCATTGAATGAGTTTTCCCTATCTACCCTTCAATCTTGTTCATCTGACCCCTCAAAGATATTTTCCATTCTTTTATGGATCTTTTCTAATTTATCACGTTTTGACCTCAAGACTTGATTTTCTCTCCTTAAATCCTTATATTTGGATTTTTCTTGATCTCCTTGGGCATTTTTATTTTTAGTCATATACCTAAAATCTTTAGAATTCTTACCTAAATTGTTATCTATCTTCCTAACCATAGATGAGGTAGTCCTAGCATGAAATGATTTATAATTAACCTTAGGTTTTTCGTGCTTTCTATTTTCATGATAAATAGCATTAAAATGATAAATTTTAGATCTAGCATGCTCTTTATCATGACACAAAGAGACACCATTAACTAATGATACCTTAGTGTTATTCTTGGCAGACTTGAGCTTCCAATACTCTTCTTAGTCGGATATCTTCTCCTTGGACATTGATTTTGGTAATGTCCCTTTTGATTGCAAGAAAAGCATACAATGTGTTCCTTGTCTTTACATACCACGGGCCAACCTCCTTTAACTTCTCCTTGCCTTTGGATGCCACTTGACTCTTCATCTTGGTCAACTTTGGATACTTACTCTTATAGTGCCCATTTTCCCTACACTAAAAGTAAATGATATGATTTTTATTTTTGTAAATTGAAATTGTTATACCTGCTTTTCTTGCAGGGTTGAGATATGATTCTTCTTCATTTTACTCGGAAGTAGAGGCTTCTTCTCACTCTAGTGTCAAAGATTGACGCTCCCCCTCAATTTTTGAGGTGGATGCCTCTTCAATAGCCTCCTCAGACGTTGAGCATCTCTCAACTTCCGAATCCTCATGTAAATGATACAAAAAGTTTCTCTCTTTGCATTTTGCTTCACTTTGCCCCGAGGTTGGATCTTTTTGAAGTTTTGTCAATTTACTCCAAAGCTCCTTAGCATCTTGAAATTCTCCAAATTTCCATAATATAGTACTTGGCAATAGATTTATCAATAATTTGATTACTTTTTCATTTTCCTCGCACCTCTTGACATGCTCCTCGTTCCATTTCTTCTTCTTGAGGAACTTTCCCTTTGAATCTATCGAAGCTTTAAAATCCTCCATTAAAGCAAATCATTACTCTATCTCCATTATGAGAAAATTTTTAACCTTTGATTTCCGATGGTCGAAGCTTCCAGTGTCGAATGGTGGAGGTGCTTGGATATCATATCCGAAACCATCTCTAAACTCCATCTTTGAACTTGAACTCCTTGACGATGAATCTTTGACTTTGAAATTAGGGCTTCAAACTTTAATGTCTTCTTCTTCCTCTAGCGTGTTGCTCTCTCGGTGATTAGTCTAATGAAGAGTGACCTCGCTCTGATATCACTTGTTAGGACACTTCGATGAGTTAGGGGGTGATTAGCTCCAATCGCTTCTTCAATGATGAGTTGCAATGGAAAAAACTCAAAACAATGCTAACACCTAGATTTACTTGGTATCCACCTCAATAAGGTAACTAATCTAATGATCCACATAGAGTACACTCTCCACTATAAAAATACTCCTTCTTAGAAATACTCCAAAGGTGGAGAAACCTTGTACAAGCTCACATAAAAGAAATACAATGCAAACAAAAAGGAAATACACAATACAAATAAAAATCTTATTTAATTTCTTATAGCTTGTAAACGCCTCTTGATCAATTGGAAAATACAGCAACACTTGTCTTCCAAGGCTCAAGGATCAGTGGTGAAGAGTGGAGAAGAAGAGTTGCATTTGAATCTTCACAAATGCCTTTATACCTCATGATCTAGGGTTTCCAATTGATTAGCCTTACCCCCAATCAATTGTCACGTGAGATCCAAGCATATCTAGCCATCTAAATCTCGTAATGGATCTTTTCTTCACCTCTTAATCGATCACCTGATCGATTAAGCTCCTCTTGATTGATCACCCAATCAATCATGTTCTCATGAGGAAGCTATTGTGCTTCATGACAAGAATGTGCCCAATCAATTACCTAATCAATTGGCGCAGTTCAATAGATCAACCGATTGATCCAAAGCTCTATGTTTGTCGTAAGCTTTTCCTAATCGATTACCTAATCAATTGGGTTCAGGGTGAATCGATCACCTAATTGATTCACCACATTTCTATGAGTTGTGAATAAAATGTACCCAATTGATCCACTGATCGATTTGCACAACTCTCAATCGGTTAGTGGATCGATTGAGAATGCCTCTACGTCACGGAGAAGTGCGGTCAATCAATCCACTAACCGATTGGTACAACACTCAATTGATCACTTGATTGATTGCCCAACCCTAACTTACTTAAACCAAGTCTAAAGTTCACTTGCCTAAGCTCCGGTCAATCATGACCTATTGGGACTTCTCCACCAAGTGTTCAGTTAACCTTTTGACCCATTTGGACATTACCAACTTCCTGTTGGACTTTCGATCACCAAGTGCGATCCTCCTTGATCCACTTAGATTTTTCTCTTATCCAACTATAGTTAGGACTTTCATTTACCAACATGCTATCCTCCTTGATCCACTTGGGCTTGCTTCTCTAACCGTAGTTAGGACTTTCCTTACCAACGTGCGGTTCTCCTTGACCCACTTGGACTTTCCTTTGCTTAATCGTAGGTAGGACTTTTCTTGCCAACTTACGGTCCTCCTTGACCCACTTGGACTTTTTATTTGTCTAACCCTGGAGTTAGGACTTGCCTTGCCTAACCTCTAGTTAGGACTTTACCAATCAAGTAACGGTCCTCCTTGACCTACTTGACCTTTCTTACATATTATCCAAACATGTTATCCATAATATATTGTCCAAATATCGAAACTCAAGCTCAAATCCCTTCGAACTTAGTCAAACTGGTCAACCTTAATTAGAGAATGATTACACCAACAATCTCCCAATAGCTGTTGGGGTTCTTGAGCATCGCCCTTGCATTGCACTATTGCATGGCCTGACACACCCTTATCAAGTCCAATTTATAAGTCTAGAGTACTAATTTATGTGTATTCATACATTATATTACACATGCAATGTGTGTACGTGATAGTATATAATTAAAAATTTAGACCCTTTAATAACTAATTTTGATGAAGCCCAAAATTAAATTACATTAATGTCCTTTTTTTCTTTTTTACACTGAAAATAATTTTAATTCTTATTAGTAATTTTCTTTGGTTATTTTTTATATAAAAATATGCATTGTCATGGTTATCTTTATTACCACATCTTAGGATTAGCAACACCGCAAGTGGAAAAGCTTCTATAAATATTTTAGGTCGACAATATTAAAAAGCATACCTTTCTCAGCCTTTGGCTAAGATCAAGTGTAGTATCTGTTCTTATCATTTTAATATCTGATATAAAAAATTAAAATAATTTTTTATGAGGGAGAGCCCATTATAGTAACTTGCTATTAGAGTTCTCAAGAGTTGCCCTTGAGTTGCACTACTGCATGAGTCTGGTATACCCTTACCAAATCTAATTTATGGGTTTGGATACTAATTTATGCATATTCATGTATTATATTACACATGCAAAGCATGTGTGCGATGGTTAGTATATATCTATACACCATCTTGATATGTTGCGTATCATTTGTTGCGTGATGGTGCACAGTTAAGACATGGCACCTATTACGTCAAGTTTTTTTTCCTCTCTCCTATGTCTGCAACCTCTCTTCTCTTTCCTCCCTTATCTCTCGATTACATGCATGCAATGTAAAAACTCTCTTTTATCCCTTCTCTCTCTTTTGCATGCATGCAATAAAAAAAACCAACTGAATTTTGAAAATCAGCAATATTGTGTTGTTTATTTTTGAAAACCAAACACAATGTTGCTAATTGTTTATGGGTTGTTGATTTTCAAAAACTAGTAATAATGTGTTGCTAGTGTTTGAAAATCAACAACACATTGTTGCTAGTGTTGTAGATTTTTGAAAATCAACAACACATTATTGTTGAATTTTGAAAACCATCAATATATTGTTGTTGGTTTTTGAAAATCAGCAACACATTGTTGTTGATTTTCAAAAACCAGCAACATTAAATTTTAGACACGTAACAACTACGAAATCATAGCTGCCATAACTATAAGTTATCACCTATTAAAGTTGAACTTGTAGTTGTAACAACTATGATTTCATAGATGCTATAATGTATATGCTGAGTAAATTTTGAGAGGTCATAACTTTTGACTCAAATTTAATTATGGGATATACAATATATCAAATTGAAGATCTCTGAATGAATTTATATTTGATATATTACGCGTTCTATGGTTCAATTCTAGTAAAAAATTATGGACTCTCAAAGTTTAAGTCGACAATAAAGTTGTTGTTGGTTTTGAAAAATCAGCAACACAAAGACTAACAACAACATTGTTGCTGACTTGAACTTTGAGAGGTCATACCTTTTATTGAAATTGGATCATGAAACACATAATATATCAAATCAAAGATATCTGAATGAGTTTTGATTTGATATATTATGTGTTCTGTGATTTAATCACAATCAAAAGTTATGGTCTTTTGAAAATTAACAACAACATTGTGTTACTGCTTTATGAAAATTAGCTTTTCAATTTGAAGGTGTTGCTGATTTTCAGAAATCAGTAACATGGTGTTGCTAATTTCTGAAAATCAGTAGCACGGGAAATCTTTTGAACCACTTTTTTTACCATGTTGCTAATTTCAGAAATTAACAACATCGTGTTGTTGATTTTTGAAAATCAGCAACTCCTTCGAAAAGTTGATTTCTGGAAATTAGCAATACAATGTTGTTGCTAATTTTCAAAAGATCATAACTTTTGAATAAGATTAAATCACAAGATGCATAATATAACAAATCAAAACTCATTCAAAGATCTTTGAGTTGATATATTTTACATCTCGTGATTCAATCTTAGTTAAAAGTTATGGTGTCTCATAAACAACGTTGTTGCTAGTCTTCGTGTTGCTGATTTTTTGAAATCAACAACAACGTTATTGCTGACTTAAATTTTGAGAGCTCATAACTTTTGATTGGAATTGAACTATATGATGCACAACATATCAAATCGAAGTTCGATCAGAGATCTTTGATTTTATATATTGTGAGTTCCATGGTTAAATCTGAGGAAAAAATTATGACATCTCAAAATTTACTCACACATTGTAGCAATTAAGAAACTATAGCTGCTATTACTATGAGTTCAACTTTAATAGGTGATAACTTATAGTTGTAGTAGCTACGATTTCATAATTGTTACAACGTGTTGCTGATCTTCAAAACAATGTATTGCTAACTTAAAATTTGAGAGACTATAATGTCTCTGAATGAGTTTCGATTTAATATATTGTGTGTCTTATGATTTAATCTCAGTCAAAAGTAATGATTTTTCAAAAATCAACAACATTATGTTGTTGATATTCGATAATCAACAAGACAATGTTGCTGATTTTTAAAGGTGTTGCTGATTTCTGAACCACTTTTTTTTACTGTGTTGCTCATTTTTAGAAATCAGCTTTTCAAAGGTGTTGCTAATTTCCAAAAACCAACAACACATTATTGTTGGTGTTGCTGATTTTCGAAAACCAACAATGTATTGTTGCCGGTGTTGCTGATTTTTCACAAATCACTAGTAATGTGTTGCTAATTTTCGAAAATCAACAACACGGTATTGCTAATTTTTCAGCAACACAATATTTTTGATTTTTCAGTAACAGAATATTGTTGATTTTTCAACAACACAATATTGCTAATTTCTAAAACACAATGTTGCTGATTTCTGAAACACAATGTTGCTTGTTTTCGAAAATTAACAACACAACAACAATGTTTTACTACTTTTAGAAATCAACAATAATATGTTGTTGGTTTTTGAAAATTAGCAACATCAGCAATAATGTGTTGTTGTTTTCAAACACCAACAACAAAATCAACAACATTGTATTACTGGTTTTTGAAAACTAGTAATATTGTATTATTGATTTTCAAAATTCAACTGATTTTTTATTGCATGTATACAAAAGAGAGAACGAAGGAAAGAGAGTTTTTTTATTGCATGCACGTAGAGGAGAGGAAAAAAATTAAAAAATCCTGACATGATAGGTGTCATATCTCAATCGTGCGCAGTCGCACAACAAATGATACGCAACATATCAGGATTATATATATATATATATATATATAAAGGCATACATGCATACTGACCACTTCATTTGACGAAGCTGAGAGCTACACGATGAACATGATGTCAAAGAATAAGTGGAACTCGTGCAATGAAATTTACCGCAGGGTGTGTGTTTGGTCATGGTCTGCATTTATAGATCACAAAACATGTGGGGAAAAAAAGACAAAAATAATAATTAATAACATTAGCTTACTTGTGATGGGTACTGGAATGAAGGAGAAACATGTACCTCAGATCTGTTTTATATATATATTCAAGAAATGTTTGGTGTTTGGTGTGTTTCATTGAAACAAAATAGGCCTGAGGAGGTTCATGAGTTGGTAGGTTAAAGGTAGCTGCTAAAACACACCCTTTGTTTTTTTCAAAATAAATAAATAATAAATAAAATGTGCACCTCGTTCAATATTAAATGTGTTTTAATTATATTTTACCATATTTGGTAAAAGATGAAATCCCTCGTATACTAAACTAAATATTTTTTTCAAATATTGATTGTCCCTACTATTCATCAAATATTTCACTCCTTAAAAATTTAAAATCTTACAATCAAATATCCCCTCCAACCAATATTTATGGATCATGCCTACCAAATATCTTAAATTTTATAATCAAATATTTATGGATTCCATTGTCATTTTATTAATTTACATTTAATTTTATATTTAAATAAAATTAATTATACTAATTTCATAAATATTTATTTACTAAATATTTTTTACATAATATATTTACTTAATTTAAAAAATTTAAAAAACACACGACAACTGCTGCCGTCCACAACTGCTAGAGCAGCTTTTTTTCATTAAAATCCATGGTGGGAAAAAAATCACCGGGCATATAATCCATTATTATGTCCATAGGGGATATTTGATTTAAAGGGATATTTAAAGAAGTATTCTTTCTAAATACTCTTTATTATGAATATCCTCGTGATTACCCCATATTATTAGGAGAGAATAAATTAATATGATGATATAAAGATGAATATTCATCCCAGCATCTCCGACAAGAGAATAAATCAATATGTGCCACGATGTGAGAAGATGTATCCACATCTTTTACACGAATTCAACCGTTACTTGAATTGAATTGGGTAAATATTCCGATCAACTACGTCATGCCCAGGACTGTTTGAATTATATTTGCGAAACAAGGTGGTGCATATAATTGATTCCATGATCGAGGAGAGAGACTAAGGAAAAAGACTGACGGACTCCCTTCCATGCTTCCTTCAATGCATTAAATGTCAAAGAAAAGTCATCTACCTTTCGCCGGTTGATGAAGGGGCATCCATCAAAGGGATCTAAAAGTCAACATTCATTTGTAAAATGTACTAGAGCGAGAAAACGACTTTTGAAGTAGCCAGGTGTTCTCACTTGGATCATACGTTGACTAAAAATCTCATACAATGCATGCGGGAGGGAGGATGTTCAATAGCATGGAATTTCTGTACCTACCTTTTTCTTTTTCTCATGAACCTTTTGAAAAAGTGAAATATATACTTTCAAAGGAAGTAAAAGTCTTGGTGTTTTTGAGAGTGATATAGCAAGATACGAATTCTCTTAAGTTTTAGTTGGATGATATTTTCACAAACTCGGAGATGCTTATATTCTTAAAATATATTCATCCTTTCTAAAAATATTTTGAGGTTACGATGAATATCTATTTTTTTAAAATATAAAAGTAGATCATGATATTACGATCATCATTAAGCACATGAGTCAATTATTTGATCCAGTGTAATTTAGGATTTGGATTTACACCCCCTACGAGGGAGCGCATGAGAGGGAATCTCTATCCATATATATGTTCACAACTTCAATACTTATGATTGTTAGGACACGTGCAAGTTAGAGAGGGTAAATAGTTTTGATCGCTTATCGTCATTGCTTTGTGCTCGTTGTTGAATGCACAGTGAAAACCTTGCTTCAAACTCGACTCCACATGCACAATACCTTAGTTTCCACCTCCTTGAGGTAACTAACCCAAGGGTCCACACTGATGATCTTCTTCCACTATTAACTCTCTCATTCTCGAAAATTTTTCGAAGGCAGAGAAATCTCTATAAACTCATTCATACAAGAACTCAACAAGAAATAATTAGGTAAACACAAATACAATCGAAAATAACTTTACAATCAAAATCGTGCTTGCTAGATTTCTTGTTACTCAGAAATGTCACTTGTTGGTTTAGAAATATCTCTTGTTGACTCGGAAATACACCAGCACTTCGCTTCAGAGTTTCTAAGAACCAACAACTTTAAATCTCCTCAAAACCTCCTTTTCAAGTCCTAGGTCAAGGTTGACCAGTTTGACTAAGCTTGAGTTGTCTCAAGCTTGAGTCTTGATGTTTGAGTTTTGATATTTGACAATATATGAAAATTACAAGTGCAATTGTCCGTATGAGGAGATTGTTGGTGCAATTCCCCATTGGTCAAAGATTGACCAGTTTTATGTGAAAAAAGTCAAGTACGTCAAGATTGACCGGATAATTGACTAAAAAGTCCTAACTGGATGTTAGGCAAGGGAAAGTCCAACAGGAAGGTTGGCAGAAGAAGAAAATCTAAGTGAGTCACTGTTGACTGGACACTTGGTGTAGAAAGTCCTGGTGAGTGAAACCAGATAGATGGAAAGTCCTAGTGAGTGGAGCAAGGCAGATGAAAAATCTTGGTGAGTGAATCTATATATATATATATATATGTTCACAACTTCAATAGTTATGATTGTTAGGACATGTGTAAGTTAGAGAGGGTAAATAGTTTTGATCGCTTATCGTCATTGCTTTGTGCTCATCGTTGAATCCACAGTGAAAACCTTGCTTCAAACTCAACTCCACATGCACAATACCTTAGTTTCCACCTCCTTGAGGTAACTAACCTAAGGGTCTACACTAATGAGCTTCTTCCACTATAAACTCTCTCATTCTCAAAACTTTTTCGGAGGCAGAGAAGCCTCTATAAATTCATTCTTACAAGAACTCAACAAGAAACATGAAGGTAAACACAAATACAATCAAAAACAACTTTACAATCAAAATCGTGCTTGCTAGATTTCTTGTTACTCAGAAATGTCTCTTGTTGGTTAAGAAATATCTCTTGTTGTGTCACGCCCCGAGGGAGTCCCTGTCCGAAGAAATTTCGGCAGCACCTCCCCTGTACGGGTGACAATCTGAAACATTTATACAAAGCCCTCCGGGCCACATATACCTCGGCCAACACCGCCGGAACAATAACAGAAATAAAAATATAACACAAAGTCATCCACACAGTTTATATCATCAACCCACTTGGCTGGAACAAAAATCCAAAACACAACAAAAAAACGATAGAAAACCAAACTACACGACATGCTAGCCGGCTAGGCTTACACCACACCACAAAACACCACTCCGGAAACAAAATCGGAACACAAAGCTAAGTACACAAATACATATACCAAAAATAACAATAAACAAAGGCAGAGACAGGTCTTCTGATGTGACGTGGAGACCGGCAAGCAGGATACTCCAAGCGACTCCATAAATAACCTGGTACCTGAAAAAGATAGTGTCCACGGGGTGAGTTCAACAACTCAGCAGATACCTAGTTGACATGTATAGTAAACTATAACAAATAGTAATAACTAATGGAGTACAGTCTCATGAACAAAAGAAGGTAATGCATAATAGAAAAGGTTGAAGAGTACTGTACTCACCAGGGCCACCTATCAAAATAATCAGGCCGTCAGACCGGAAGTGTCATAAATCCTGTATGCATGTCAAACATATGCATCCATCCAAATGCAGCATATAAGTGCAGCAATCACAAGCAGTAAATGCATAAATGCGTATGATGCCAATGATGTGTCCTGGTTACCCCTGATGTCAGTCAGTCATCTCACACACAATGGTGAGACCGAGTGGGTAGGGTTGTGACAACCGTGCACTCTACCATCACTACACCTGATGAGTGACTGAGTGGACGGGATGCTGTCGGAGTACTCTTGTCCTCAGACCCCAAATCATAAATGGGGGAGCTCAATGCTCTCATCTCCCGGTACACGATGACGGGGAGGTATCTCTGCCGGCTACCACGTTGAGTCACCTGACCAACGGAGCCAAATAGAGTCCACCGTCTGTCGGCTACCACGCTGCTACACTAAATGCCAGCGGAGCCAAACAGAGCGGAACTATCTGCCGGCTACCACGCTGAGTCACCTGACCAACGCAGCCAAACAGCAGAACCGCCACACACCTGCCTGATATACCACTAATCCATGAGTGGTGGTGTGTGCAGTACATGTAACTGGCAATGTGCTCAACCATAGTGGAGCCGACAATCGCGCAGCATGCAATCATGATGCATGACACTAAGCATAGCAATAAACTTATCAGCATAACCATATCCATATATATAAAATGAGTACCGTAATATCGATGGTCAAATATGAAGATCTAAAGTACACAGGTCAGATAGGATATAAAAAACCTTGGTCCTGAACTTAACAAGCATGGTATGTCACTACCTCTCTGAGCATATATATATATATATATATATATATATATATATATATATATATATATATATATATATATATATATATAATCATGTGGGTACTAGCATAAAATGCATATCAGGTGAGCAAACAAGCATGTAACAGGTATCCGGTAGTGACGTACCGAAACAAGGACGAATATAATTATTACTAAAGGCTATAACCTACTAGACATATCAACAGACATATAAAAAGGATAAGTCAAGGTACCCGCCTTTATACGTAGTCTGTATCGCAATAAATCTCCTATCGAGACGTTTGTCTCTAAACAAAGTCCTGCAAACACATAACGCATGGTACAACTAGGTCAAATATGAACTAGTGAGCTAAATATATCATGAACCAAATAGTTAACTTAACCCTAATCTGATTAGGAATCCATTCTCGTTAGTCCAATTAAATTTAACTCAATCCAGGAACCCTTATCATCCTACAAACTCACCAAATTTGTCGTAGCTAATGGTGGCTCACGACTGAAAGGGTTTCACCATCGAAAGTTGATCTACTGCTGCCCACTCTTTTCCTACTAACATAATAATTCTGAATCAACTAATCCAATCTATAATTTTCAAAAAAAATGAAATGAAATTCTACACACTTCTTACCCCAATCCACATCCGTGATTTGTGCTGGAACACGGGGAACGAATTGCTGCTAGAAACAAAGAGTTGTAGGAAAGAGTGACTGTCGGATCCAAGAACAACCCCACAGCAAGTCTTACTTCACGTTACGATCACACTTCCAGCGCCACAGCAAGTCCTGTTGGAATTCTTCCTCAATATCGGTTCAAGACGAGATCATAAATCAAAATATCTAATTCCAGAAACTAATTATGTACCTTACCTTCAAGAATCGCTGCTAGGGCACGGAAGGAAGGTGGCAGTTGTGCTGCCAAATCACAGTAGAGGGCTAAGGCATGACCTCCGCGATAGAGGGGCTCTGCAGCTCCGGCGATAGCCGACGACGTCGTCAATCGGAGAAGAATCAGAGATCGGTAGAGGGGAGAGGCGCAGGATCGAGTCTGATGGCCGGTGCTAGGGCACAGGAGAGGCGAGAGGAAAGCTAGGCACGGTAGGAGAGGTCAATGCCGAGTTGGCTAGGGCACGACGTGATCTCTGCGCGTCGGCGTTCCTGATCTCAGTGGCGGAGAGGGCTCGGCTGCCGGCGTTAGGGCAGAGGGGAGGAGAATCGTCGTCTGCGTCGGCAAGAGGAAGAGGAGAGGTGGCTCTCGTCACCGGCAGTAGAGGGGGACTGCAGAGAGGACCGGCGGCGGTTAGGGCACGCGGCTTCGGGTTCAGTAGTGAGGGAGAGGGAAGCGGCGTGGGAGAGGAGAAGAAGAAAATAAAAGAAAAGTAAATAAAAGAAAAGGAAATGATTTAAAGAAAATAAACATTTCCTCTTTAAAATAGGGTAGCCCAAACAGGCCTTCCCGGGGCCCTGTTTTTATCCCCGTAAACTCATTCATACGAGCTCCGAAAAATTCCCAAAAAAAATTCTAAAAATTCCAGAAAATTCCCTTATTATTATTCGCCAATTTCGGTATTTTATATTCTCCCCCACAAATAAAAATTTGGTCCCCAAATTTCATTATCTACCATCAGTAAATACTAACCACAGGTAAAGAGTATAAATGTTGAACGGTAAATTAAATCACATACCTCATGTGAAAAGATGAGGGTATCGAGCTCAGATCGTATCCTTGAGCTCCCAGGTAGCCTTCTCGTTCGAATGATGTTGTCATTCGACTTTAACCAGCCAGTTAGTCTTGTTCCGCAGCTGACGCTCTTTCCGGTCCAGAATCCGTACCAGAATCTCCTCAAAAGTGACATCAGGCTGAACTGGAACTAAGATATCCGTCAGCACATGTGTCAGGTCGGGTACGTATCTCCTCAACATAGATACGTGGAATACGTCGCGAACACCTGCCAAAGCTGGTGGTAGCGCCAAACGATAAGCTACCACTCCAACCCTTTTCAAGATCTGGAAAGGTCCAATGTATCGCGGAGCTAGCTTACCTCTGAGGCCAAATCTCTTCACCCCTTTTGTGGGTGAAACTCGCAGAAATACATGGTCGCCTGCAGAGAACTCTAAGAGTCTCCGACTCCGGTCTGCATAACTCTTCTGGCGGTCCTGCGCCTCTGACATCCTCCGTCTGATAGTACGAACCAACTCTGTCTCAAGCTGAGCTCTATGAGGTCCCAATAACTGGGCCTCCCCAACCTCATCCCAGAGGGTGGTTGTCCGACAAGGCCTACCATACAATGCTTCAAACGGTGCCATCTGGATAGCCAAATGCAAACCGTTGTTGTAAGCGAACTCTCTACTAATGGCAAATGGTCCTCCCAACTGCCTCCAAAATCCAATACACAAGACCTCAGCAAGTCCTCTAGAGTCTAAATGGTCCACTCTAACTGTCCATCTGTCTGCGGATGGAAAGTTGTACCGAAACAGAGCTGAGTGCCCAAGGCCTGCCGCAAAATCTGCCAGAAATGAGACGTGAACCGAGGGTCTCTATCCGAAATAATACTCAATGGGCCACCACGCTTTCGCTGCGCAACTCTGATGATTTCTCGGCAATACTGCTCTGCCAATCGATCCAAGAAACAAATCTTCCGGATCATTAAGAGATACGCGGATTTGGTTAATCAATCAACGATTACCCAAATCGCGTCATGGCCTCGTCGTGTCCTAGGCAAATCCACTTTAAAGTGCATGGTAATGTGTTCCCATCTCCACTCAGGAATAGGAATCCGCTGAAATAATCTGGCAGGTATCTGGTGCTCAGCCTTTGCCTGCTGACAAACAAGACATCTAGCTACAAAATCCGCGATGTCTTCCTTCATGTCGTTCCACCAATAGAAACACCTCAAATCTTGGTACATACGGGTACCGCCTGGGTGGACAGCAAATCATGAGCGATGAGCCTCCGGAAGTAACTCCTATAAGACCGGATGAGACTGAAGTACGCATAATCTGCCTCGGAAGTGTATAACACCCTCCTCGTCTCGTGTGAACTCGGTCTGCTACCCGGAAGTTATCTGGCTGCAATTAAACTGCCAATACTGATCAGCAGCCTAGGGCTCTAGGATCATCGTCCTGATCGACGACTGAGCAACCATGGTAAGAAGAATACTCTGCTCTGTCCGTCCCTGCTCTTCCAGGCCCAATTCGGAGAATCCCTGAATCAAGTACATAACCACAACTCGGTGGCAAGCCAAAGTCCCTCTAGACTTCCGGCTAAGTGCATCGGTAACCACATTAGCTTTTCCCCATGTGATAGCTAATGGTACAATCGTAATCCTTCAAAAATTCCATCCATCTCCTCAGTCGGAGATTAAGTTCCTTTCTAAATGAACAGATATTTGAGACTCTTATGGTCAGTGAGAATCTCAAATGTCACACCGTATAGATAATGTTGCCAAATTTTCAAGGCAAAAATAATGGCGGTCATCTACCAATCATGTACTGGGTAGTTCTCATGCTCCTTCAACAAACGAGAAGTAAGAGACTACCCTGTCGTGCTGAAGCAAAACAGCGCTCAAACCCTGTAGAGATGCGTCGGTATAGAGCACGAATCTGTCCTTTCCAGAAGGTAAAACCAAATCGGAGCCGACACTAGTCTCCGCTTCAGCTCCTGGAAGCTGGTCTCGTAGTCCTCGAACCACGTGAACTTCATGCCTTTCCTGGTCAGGCATGTCATTGGCATAACAACGTGTGAAAAGCCCCCAACGAATCCTCTGTAATATCGAGCCAGACCAAGGAAGTTGCGAGTCTCCTGTATAGACTACGACTACTCCTAACGACAACAAACTCTATCTCCTGTGAAACCACGGTATACTCCTACTGGTGACCGTGTGTCCCAAAACATCTCACAAAAGACAATCAAAATACGCACTACTGATCTTCACATATAGATGTTCTCGTCGAAACATCTCTAGAACTATGCGAAAATGGTGTACGTGACTCACCTCAGATCCGAAATAGGTCACAACATCGTCAACAAAGACAATGGAAACCGATCCAAACATCCTAGAAATATCAGAATCATCGAGTCCCTGAAAACATCTAAGGCACTGTAAGCCTATATGGTAAAACCAAGAACTCATAATGTCCGTACTACAGACATTCCTAATCATAAGATCCCCGATAATAAGTCTGAGATCTAATCACCAACAGTATATAAATCATCCAAAGAATAAATCCTCCAGTGTGAGAGCAACGCTCCATCACACGAAATACCACATATGTGGGATCAACGCTCTACCACAAGAAATCATCCATATATGGGAGCAACACTCCACTATAAATAATCCGTAATATGTATCTGCAATAAATATGGGAGCAAAGCTCCGCTACAAGTAATTCGCAATATGTGGGAGCAACGCTCCCCCACAACAATCCAAAATATGTGGGAGCTACGCTCTACCACAAATAATACCTAAGTGACCAAGGTAAATAACTATTTTGCTAGTGACTGCACGAGATCACTCTACCACAGGTCGCTGTGGGCAGTCAAGGGTATAACAACCTAGTAAGCAAATCAAATTCATCGTCAACTCTATCAACATCCTAGTGGGTCATCTACCAATAGGAGAATTAGTTGACAGGTAACACAACAAATGATATAATATAGGTACTCCACATAAGTAGAATCATCATGATGCTACCAACAATACACCTGGCACACGTGCGCACACAACATAGGTATGCTCGACATAATCCTCCTATTATTGTACACCAATCATATACACAACTAAGGTATAAACCATCATGATACCTCCAACAATACATACCGAACCCGTGTGCATATAACAACGTAGGTATAATCGACAATACACCTCAAACAACACTCACATGACATATATACACATATGCCAAGAGTATAATCAACATATACTTCCAATAAGACATACTATACCCAGGTGCACTCACAAATCACACATAATCAACAAGATATTTCAGATACCACACCAAACACATATGTATATATCACAACACCGATGTAGTCGACAAGATACTTCCAATATGACACTCAAACACATACCTCTAACCACTCGGGTATAATCTACTAGAAACCCACAATAATCATCATCTGGACAAATATACACTCACTACATGCAATTTAACCGTCTATCATAGAACTCCTACCACACATAACAATCATATGTACACGCAACAAAGATAGACATAATCAGCATATTTGACCCAATCAACCTGGCATTCTGAAACTGTAGGGTCACCTTCTAAGTTATCCAACTAGGTACATACAGTCAAAAATTAAAGTCCACATGAAATATGATACATCAATTCACTATAGACTGACCCAAATCGACAATGGTATACTGTCAATTCAGTCTTTTCCACATCAGTACAAAACATGTACTCAAATGTGCCCTAGATACCAAACTAAGCACAAATAACCCAAAGATTCGAACCTCTAAAATAGAGCATAACTGTCCTCTACTGATCAAACCAACAAAACTAAATCAGTCATCTACTAACTAATCAAGAATACCTTAATCCTCTACAAGCAACTAAGGTATATCAATATATAACTACCAAAATCAACAAGTGTAAATCAGACTCCTACTGACCGATCTAACAAGAGTAAACCAATATTTACTGATGAAATTAACTAAGATAACATGGTATACTACTAGCTAGGTCAACATAAATAGGTAGATACTATCCACTACACAGCTAATAATAACAGAGGCTGGTATGTGCCTCGATCTTCTAACCAACTAATCGTAACAGAAGCTAAAACTACTGGGGGTATGACATGTAAAATCACCAAAGCCTATAATCCTTAATCTCTATTAAGGTCCACCATAATCAGTGATTTACCTAACACATAAAATATATGCTATATCAACTCGTCAAGTACTAATAAAGAATGCTAATACATGTCATAAATTGTAATGGTCAACGGTGCATATACTAACAAAAAGGTAGGATAACAGTATATCAACATACCTCCTATAGCTTGGAGATGTCCTGCTGCTGCCAGATCCCAAAACCCGAAAAGTCACATCAAGAAGACCAAAACACCAAATCCGAAACACAGAAAAAATAAGACACGTAAGCCGAGCTCTGATACCCAATAAATTGGTATCAGATAAATCTCAAAAATCCAAAACACATAGCAAGTATCGTATACTCGCTCTGATACCACTAAATTGTCACGTCCCGAGGGAGTCCCTGTCCGAAGAAATTTCGGCAGCACCTCCCCTGTACGGGTAACAATCTGAAACATTTATACAAAGCCCTCCGGGCCACATATACCTCAGCCAACACAGCCGGAACAATAACAGAAATAAAAATATAACACAAAGTCATCCACGCAATTTATATCATCAGCCCACTCGGCTGGAACAAAAATCCAAAACACAACAGAAAAATGATAGAAAACCAAACTACACGACATGCTAGCCAGCTAGGCTTACACCACACCACAAAACACCACTCCGGACACAAAATCGGAAAACAAAGCTAAGTACACAAATACATATACCAAAAATAACAATAAACAAAGGCAGAGACTGGTCTTCTGATGTGGCGTGGGGACCGACAAGCAAGATACTCCAAGCGACTCCATAAACAACCTGGTACCTGAAAAAGATAGTGTCCATGGGGTGAGTTCAACAACTCAGCAGATACCTAGTTGACATGTATAGTAAACTATAACAAATAGTAATAACTAATGGAGTACAGTCTCATGAACAAAAGAAGGTAATGCATAATAGAAAAGGTTAAAGAGTATTGTACTCACCAGGGCCACCTATCAGAATAATCAGGTCGTCAGACCGGAAGTGTCATAAATCCTGTATCCATGTCAAACATATGCATCCATCCAAATGCAGCATATAAGTGCAGCAATCACAAGCAGTAAATGTATAAATGCGTATGATGCCAATGATGCATCCTGGTCACCCCTGATGTCAGTCAGTCATCTCACACACAATGGTGAGACCGAGTGGGTAGGGTTGTGACAACCGTGCACTCTACCATCACTACACCTGATGAGTGACTGAGTGGACGGGATGCTGTCAGAGTACTCTTGTCCTCTGACCCCAAATCATAAATGGGGGAGCTCAATGCTCTCATCTCCCGGTACACGATGACGGGGAGGTATCTCTGTCGGCTACCACGTTGAGTCACCTGACCAACGGAGCCAAATAGAGTCCACCGTCTGTCGGCTACCACGCTGCTACACTAAATGCCAGCGGAGCCAAACAGAGCGGAACTGTCTGCCGGCTACCACGCTGAGTCACCTGACCAACGGAGCCAAACAGCAGAACCTCGACACACCTGCCTGATATACCACTAATCTATGAGTGGTGGTGGGTGCAGTACATGTAACTGGCGATGTGCTCAACCATAGTGGAGTCGACAATCGCGTAGCATGCAATCATGATGCATGACACTAAGCATATCAATAAACTAATCAGCATAACCATATCCATATATATATAATGAGTACCGTAATATCGATGGTCAAAGACGAAGATCTAAAGTACACAGGTCAGATAGGAGATAAAAAACCTAGGTCTTGAACATAACAAGCATGGTATGTCACTACCTCTCTGAGCATATATATATATATATATATATATATATATAATCATGTGGGTACTAGCATAAAATGCATATCAGGTGAGCAAACAAGCATGTAACAGGTATCCGGTAGTGACGTACCGAAACAAGGACGAACATAATTATTACTAAAGGCTATAACCTACTAGACACATCAACAGACATATAAAAAGGATAAGTCAAGGTACCCGCCTTTATACGTAGTCTGTATCGCAATAAATCTCCTATCGAGACGTTTGTCTCCAAACAAAGTCCTGCAAACACATAACGCATGGTACAACTAGGTCAAATATGAATTAGTAAGCTAAATATATCATGAACCAAATAGTTAACTTAACCCTAATCTGATTAGGAATCCATTCTCGTTAGTCCAATTAAATTTAACTCAATCCAGGAACCCTTATCATCCTACAAACTCACCAAATTTGTCGTAGCTAATGGTGGCTCACGACTGAAAGGGTTTAACCATCGAAAGTTGATCTACTGCTGCCCACTCTTTTCCTGCTAACATAATAATTCTGAATCAACTAATCCAATCTATCATTTTCAAAAAAAATGAAATGAAATTCTACACACTTCTTACCCCAATCCACAGCCGTGATTTGTGCTGGAACACGGGGAACTAATTGCTGCTAGAAACAAAGAGTTACTGGAAAGAGTGACTACTAGATCAAAGAACAACCCCACAACAAGTCTTACTTCACATTACGATCACACTTCCAGCGCCACAGCAAGTCCTGTTGGAATTCTTCCTCAATATCGGTTCAAGACGAGATCATAAATCAAAATATCTAATTCCAGAAACTATTTATGTACCTTACCTTCAAGAATCGCTGCTAGGGCACGAAAGGAAGGTGGAAGTTGTGCTGCCAAATCACAGCAGAGGGATAGGGCATGACCTCCGCGATAGAGGGGCTCTGCAGCTCCGGCGATAGCCGACGACGTCGTCAATCAGAGAAGAACCGGAGATCGGTAGAGGGGAGAGGCGCAGGATCGAGTCTGATGGCCGGTGCTAGGGCACAGGAGAGGCGAGAGGAAAGCTAGGCACGGTAGGAGAGGTCAGTGCCTAGTTGGCTAGGGCACGACGTGATCTCTGCGCGTCAGCGTTCCTGATCTCAGTGGCGGAGAGGGCTCGGCTGTCGGCGTTAGGGCAGAGGGGAGGAGAATCGTCATCTGCGTCGGCAAGAGGAAGAGGAGAGGTGGCTCTCGTCACCGGCAACAGAGGGGGACTGCGGAGAGGACCGGCGGCGGTTAAGGCACGCGGCTTCGGGTTCGGCAGTGAGGGAGAGGGAAGCGGCGTGGGAGAGGAGAAAAAGAAAATAAAAGAATAGTAAATAAAAGAAAAGGAAATGATTTAAAGAAAATAAACATTTCCTCTTTAAAATAGGGTAGCCCAAACAGGCCTTCCCGGGGCCCTGTTTTTATCCTCGTAAACTCGTTCATACGAGCTCCGAAAATTTCCCAAAAAAATTTCTAAAAATTTCGGAAAATTCCCTTATTATTATTCGCCATTTTTCCGGTAGTTTACAGTTGACTCAGAAATACACCAGCACTTCGCTTCAGAGTCTCTAAGAACCAACAACTCTAAATCTCCACAAAACCCCCTTTTCTAGGGTTTCTTTTGTTGGTGCAATTTTCCTAGGTCGAGGTTGACCAGTTTGACTAAGCTTGAGTTGGCTCAAGTTTGAGTCTTGATGTTTTAGTTTTGATTTTTGATAATATATGAAGATTGCAGGTGTAATTGTCCGTATGAGGAGATTGTTGGTGTAATCCCCCATTGGTCAAAAATTGACCAATTTTATGTGAACAAAAGTCAAGTAGGTCAAGATTGATCAGATAATTGACTAAAAAGTCCTAACTGGATATTAGGCATGGGAAAGTCCAACAGGAAGGTTAGGAGAAGAAAAAAATCTAAGTGGATCACTGTTGACCAGACACTTGGTGTAGAAAGTCCTGGTGAATGAAGTCAGACAGATGAAAAGTCCTACTGAGTGAAGCTAGGCAGATGGAAAATCTTGGTGCGTGAATCCCTATCCATATATATGTTCACAACTTCAATATTTATTATTGTTAGGACACGTGCAAGTTAGAGAGGGTAAATAGTTTTGAGAGCTTATCATCATTGCTTTGTGCTCGTCGTTGAATGCACAGTGAAAACCTTGCTTCAAAATTGACTCCACATGCACAATACCTTAGTTTCCACCTCCTTGAGGTAACTAACCCAGGGGTCCACACTAATGATCTTCTTCCACTATAAACTCTCTCATTCTCAAAAAATTTTCAGAGAGAGAGAAGCCTCTATATACTCATTCTTACAATAACTCAACAAGAAATAAGAAGGTAAACACAAATACAATCGAAAACAACTTTACAATCAAAATCGTGCTTGCTAGATTTCTTGTTACTCGAAAATGTCTCTTGTTGGTTTAGAAATGTCTCTTGTTGACTCGGAAATACACCAGCACTTTGCTTCAGAGTCTCTAAGAACCAACAACTTTAAATGTCCACAAACCCCCTTTTATAGGGTTGCTTTTGTTGGTGCAATTTTCCTAGGTCAACCAGTTTGACTAAGCTTGAGTTGGCTCAAACTTGAGTCTTGATGTTTGAGTTTTGATGTTTGACAATATGTGAAGATTGCAGGTGTAATTGTCCGTATGGGGAGATTGTTGGTGCAATTACCCATTGGTCAAAGATTGACCAGTTTTGTGTGAAGAAAAGTCAAGTAGGTCAAGATTGATCAGATAATTGACTAGAAAGTCCTAACTGGATGTTAGGTAAGAGAAAGTCCAAAAGGAAGGTTGGCAAAAGAAGAAAATCTAAGTGGGTCACTGTTGACCGGACACTTAGTGTAGAAAGTCTTGGTGAGTGAAGCTAGACAGATGGAAATTCTTAGTGAGTGAATCTAGGCAAATGGAAAATCTTGGTGAGTGAAGCCAAGTGAAAGCCCTAGTGAGTGAAGTTAGGAAGAAGGAAAGTCCTGGTGAGTGAAGTTAGACAGAAGAAAAGTCCTTGTGAGTGAAGTTAGGCAGAAGGAAAGTTCTAGTGAGTGAAGCCAGATATGTGGAGGTCCGGGTGGGTCAAGGTTGACCGGACATCTGGTGTTAGGAAGTCTAAGTGGGTCAAGGTTGACCAGATACTTGGCATAAGATGGTAAGTCCAAGTGGGTCAAGGTTGATTCGATATTTGGCACAAGGAGAAAAGTCCAAGGGGGTTAAAGGATTGACTGGACACTTTGTGAAGAAGTCCTAGCAGGTCAAGATTGTCCATAAACTAGGCAATGAGGAGTCTCAACAAGTCAAGGTTAATTGGATGTTGAGTAAAGAATCCTAGACTTCAGTTTGGGAAGTTAGGGTTTGGTAATCGACTAAGGTAATCGATTACTATAGCTTAAGTGACTAAGGTAATCGCTTAAACTTGGATTCGCGAGAAAGGTCCTTTAATTGATTGTTGTAATAGATTAGGACACCATAATCGATTTCCCTAATCGCTTACGATGACTTTTGATTCGAACAGAATGGTTCTGTTCAAAGCTTAAGTGATCATGCTGATCGCTTAATCTATTTCTCGTGATTGAACAAACTGTTACTGAATCGATCTGGCTAATCAATTAAACAATGCCTAATCGACTATGATAGTCAATTAAGGTTGAAAATATAGTCGTTTATACAGGTTGTTGATGTGGTAATTGATTACGGGATTCTTAATCGATTAAGGCGCAAAGGGCAACCCTAGAAAAGGGTTTTTCAAGCTTGATTATCTGGAGTGCTCACACGGTTCTCTTCAACACTCTCATCATCAAGCTCACCAATTCTTGAATCTTCTTGGAGTAAAGTGTTGTTGCACTTCCAAGGTCAAGAGGTGTTCCCAAACAAGAAGAAAAAGATAGCTAGGGTTTCATTTGTGTAAATCTTGTAGGATTTTCTTTGTATTTGCTTCTTTTTTCCTCTTGTTGCATTGAGAGTCTTGTACAAGGTTTCTCCACCTTCGGAATGTTTCCGAAAGGAGTGTATTCTTAGTGGATGTGTGAGTGAGGGCCAAATCTTTGGATTAGTCACCTCTTCTTGAGGTGGATACCAAATAAATCCTACTTTTAGCATTGGGGAGTTTTTGCGTCGAATTTTATCTACTGCAACATCATCATCGACGAAACTCAAGGAGCTATTCACTCCCCCCTCTAGCTCCGAATGTCCCAACAAGTGGTATCAGAGAGAGGTCGTTCTTCACCTAAATTATTGTCGAAAGGGTAACAAGCTAGAGGAAGGAGAAGTTGAAGCACCAATTTCATCAAGTCAAAGATTTCAAAAGCTCAACTTCAAATGGATTTCCGAGATGGACTCGAATATGACACAAGGATGCCTCCACCATTCACATCCATGAGCTTCGATTCTTGAAAATCAAGAATCGAAAACTTCTTAATGATGGAGATAGAGCAATGGTTTGATCTAATGGAAGGTTTTTAAGCTCCAACAAATGATTAAAGCAAGCTCATCAAGAAGAGCAAATAGAGCGAGGAACAAGTCAAAAGAAGCGAGACCAAAGATAAAGTGATCAAATTGTTGGTCAATTTATTGTCAAGCAATATCTTGACCGAGATAGGAGAATTTGAGGATGTCAAGAAGCTTTGGAGAAAATTGGTAAAGATTCATGAAGTTCACTCCACTATATCAAATCAAGAGGAATCTAAAGAGGGAAGCTCATTGGATCAAGAGGAAGAAGAAGAGGTGTCCAAAGCTGAGAGATGCTCAACATCAGAAGAAGAAGATCAAAAAGCTTCATCCTCAATGGAGTGCAATGAAAAAGGAAAACAGGGAGCATACTCTTTGTTTCATGTGCAAGAGGATGAAAATGAAGAGGCCTCCACCTCTAAAAAAAAAAGGTAGATCCGCTACCTTAGCGGCCCCCTAGTGCCGGCTCGACGGATATGGAGGGAGGTTCATGCAGGTACACAGGCCATAGGCGCATGGTGGGGTAAACCCCAGGTCGTCAGTTCCTGAGAATCAACCCCTGGCCATTATGCCAGAGATACCATACGCCCACCATCTGCGCTACGCCCTGGGGGCAAGAGGCCTCCACCTCTAGGATTGAGAAGGAGTGTCATTCATTGACACCAAAACAAGAAGAAGCTTCTACTTTCAAGTCAAATGGAGGATCAAGTGCCACCCCTACAAACAAAAGTATAACAATTTCAAGTTAAAATAATAAAAATTATATTATTTCCTTTGAGTGTAGGGAGAAAGGGCATTACAAAAGTAAGTGTCCTAAGCTGACTAAGGAAAAAGGTCAACTGGCACCAAAGACTAAGGAGAAGCTGAAGAAGGTTGGTTTCGTAGTGCGCAAAGGCAAGGAGCATATTGTGTGCTTCTCTTGCATACAAAATAAACATTACCGGAGCTAATGTCCAAAGGGGAAGAATCTGGCCAAAGTCAAAGGAGGAAGCTCGAGTCAAGGGGGAGCTTCTAGGGGAAAACTCAAGGTATCATTTATTGAACCAATTCCTTTGACTCATGATAAAAAGCATGCTAGATCTAGTTTATATCACTTTAATGTTATTTATCATGAAAATAGAAAGCATGATAGAATTAAAGAGAAATATGGAGCATATCATGCTAAGACAACTCAACCTAAGGCTAGAAAGGTAAATAACAACTTAGGCAATAACTTTAAGAACTTTAGATAAATGCCTAAAAATAAAAATGCTCATGGGAATCAAGAAAAATCCGAATCTATGGACTTATGAAAAGAAAATCAAGTCTTGAGGTCAAGACTTGATAAATTGAAAAAGACCCTAAAAAGAATGGAAAATACCTTTAAGGGGTAAAAAGAGCAAAGCCTAGGTTTAGAAAGACAGGAGTCATCCAATGGGTATAGAGGTTTGGGATACAAAACTAAGGCTAAGAAGGATGTGATCTCGTATCATAGAGTTCCATATAGTTATGGAACCAACCCTAGGTCTAGAGGTCAAGTTAAGGCTACAAGGGAGGTCATCCCTAGAATTAACCTTAAAAAGACCAATGTGACTAATGTTGGAACCCCAAGGTTGTTTTGGTGTGATCAACAAGTTAAGTTAGGTCCTGTGTGTTTTAACCTTGTGTCTAAGTGTGCAGGAGCTTAGGAGCACAGGTACTCGAGTGGAAGACGCAACTAGCGAGAAGGATGGCACACGATGCGTTCGAGGGACGAGGTGCTGCGGAAGAGTACCCCGGTGGACAAGAAGGAAGCGTGTGGTGGTTCCGAGGGACGAAAGTTGGAGCAGAAGTTGCTTGGGGAGCAAGAGACACAGCTAGCGAGAAGGTTGGCACGGGGTGCGACTGAGGGACGAAGACTACGGATGAGTACGCTGGTGGACGAGAAGGAATCACGTGGCGATTCCGAGGGAAGAGAAGCCGGAGCGGAAGGCTGCTTGAGAAGACCGGAAGTTGGGTTAGGGTGAGCCCTTTTCCGGATGGCAGAGATCACCCAAGCGAGCAGATCCGGAGTAGAAGACCCGGATTGAGACGAACCGAACCAGAACAGTGGTCCCGGATGGAAATGTCAACACAGGTTGACTTTACTGGTTCGGGGCACCGGGAATAGTCCGAAGCGCCCGGACCAGCCCGGGGCACCCGGAACCCCTCCGGGCGCGCGGACCAGCCCGGGGCGCCCGGAACCCCTCCAGGCGCCCGAACCAGCATGTTTTGACCAGAACGCGTCTAATGCGTTCTGAATGTTGGGGGATAAAGTTTTATCCCCCCAGGGTGCCCGAAACCCTTCCAGGCGCCCTGACCAAGGCTATAAATATAGTCTTGGTCCAGATGCTTTTAAAACGAACTCATTACTTGTAATTCCTACGCTTGTGTGCTTTAGAGTTAAGCTTCTATTTCTATGCTTCAACGTTGTAAGAGGATTCTCCGCTTGAAGGAGTATTCTAGTGCACTTAGCCTTCCTTGGATTAACAACCACATCGGTTGTAACCAAGTAAATCTTGTGCCTCATCTTTTTAATGTTTTATTTATCTGCTTTGTTGATTTTACAAGTGTTACCTTAATGAGTTCGAGGAAGGGTTGTTCGTTTGTTTTGATTTTTGCAGGATATCCAATAACCCCCCTTCCAGCCGGCCCAACGGTCCTACAACTAAGACTTCTAAGAAGTCTAAAAAAGTCACAAGGGAAGTTATCCCTAGAGTTGACCTAGAAGAGTCTAGCATGACCAAGGTTTCTAAGAAGCATAGGAAGGCCATTAGAAAGGTATCAACGGAAGTTATCTCTAGTGAATACCTAGAACACCCAAGGAGCACCAATCGATTTTGAGTTCCTAGGAGTATATTCTCTACTCCCTAGATGGGTTTAGAGAGTGTCAACTCTAATTAGAAGGGTAGTTAACCTAACCTTGGTGAAGTTGGCACTTGGAGTGCAATTTTAAGGTAGTTGTACTCCTTAAAAATGAGAAGGATTAAAGTATTTACTCTTTAAAAGAGTAAATTGTGCCAAATTTTGAGGAATTGGATTTAATTTAAATTGACACAAATAGGAAAGAGTCAAAGAAATACCAAGTTAGAATTTTAACATTTTCTTGGAAGAAAAAGGGGCAAATCTAGGACTTATTTTTAATTTAGCAAATAATTAGAGATACTTAGATAGATAATCTAGGTATATTTATTTATGCTAAATTGCTATGGTTGGTTGCTCATCATATACCATGATATCATATTTTGCATTCATTCTTGTATGAAAAATATAAAAATACCATGTCATATCATGTATACATCATGTAGCTAAAAGAGTTTTTCTTTTGAAAAATATCTATTTTGATGTATGCCATGAAACATCATACATTATTCTAATTCCTTGTAATTAAGGATAATGGCATTTAACAACAAGTGATATCTTAGGTGGATGATTAAATTTTAAAATACCTAGTTAGATATTCATGAACCCTTAGATTAGGGAAAATAAATATCTACATCTCACAAATACCATAAGTTGACTTGTATGTATTTTAGTATACAGTAGATACAAGTGAGATGTTAGGAGGATGAAGAAGACTTAAGATGTTGATTTAGTGCATCTTTTGAATTTCGGTTTCATCAAAACACATAATTATATGTTATCCAATCATGGGAAAAGTAAATGTACAAATCATGTGTATTTAACCCAAAGATCATAGTTGGAAATTTAGTTTTAAAAAATTATTTCAAAATACTTTTGGAAAACCTTGGTGAAGACTATTTGTTAATAGTAATCACAATTGTAAAGTTAGATACAAACTTGGAATAAACATTAAAGTTTTCAAGAGTTTCTAATTTTGTGTCAATCTTTGAAAAGAGTATGTATTTTCTTAGAAAACTATTTTTTTCCTGATAGAGTATGCCTTAAATAATGTCTATAAGATTTTCATGATTATTAAAATATTGTAAAATTTTTAGGGTATTTCTTAAATTCGAACAGGATTATATTTCAGAAATTAGAAATGGTAATTGATTAGCACAATAGATTACCCATCTGAATCGATTAAGGTAATCAATTAGGGTGAGTTCCCGTGAGCATAATAGCTCACAGAATCGATTTAAGTAATCTATTAAAGGTCTTAATCGATTACAACAACTGATTAACACTTGGGAATCGATTGAATCCTAACTTCAGTTGATTACGGCTGGTCTTAAGCGATTAAGAGCCTTGTTTAAGCGCTTAAGTCCTTGATTTCTGCTTAAATAAGTTTATTAAAGTTGAATAAGTCATGTTTAGTCGTGTTAACCATCCTTAACCCTATAAAACTCAACTTTGAACATTTTAGGATAGTTTTCATGATGAAAACAGGAAGGAATGGTTAAGAAGGACTAAGTTGGAGTTAGAGTTGAGGTTAACATTCAATATTGATTCTTGAACCTCATAACTTCATATTTTGGGTTTTCTAAGGATTTAGAAACTCCAAGTCATTGTTGGTGCAATGATAGAAATTTAGACATATTTTGAGGGGGAGCTACTCCTTAAAGACATGAAAAATGTTGGTGAGGTTAGCATTAATGGTCTAACTCAGGTTTTGATGAATGACAAAGTAGATTAAGTTAGGTTTGTTGTGATCTAACACTTTGACTGAGTGTGCAGGAGAAATCTATCTAGGTCAACTGGCTGACCAGATAGCTGGTGTGAAGTCCAGATAGGTCGACGGACTGACCGGATATCTGGCACGAAGCCCAGCTATATCGACGGGATGACCAGATAGCTAGAACGAAGCCCAGCTAGGTCGACGGGCTGACCGGATAGTTGGCACGAAGTTCAGCTAGGTTAACGGGATGACCAGATAGCTGGCACGAAGTTCAGACAGGTCGACGAGCTGACCGGATGTCTGACAGGTAAGTTAAGGTAAGTCACTGGAGGGGAGTAACTTGGTGAGGGCGTGTTCCCCGTTTGAGGGAACAATAGGTGTAGATCCAACTTAGAACCATTTCAGGAATCTAAGTTTAGATCATGACTAGATTCTGGTCTCGGTGAGATAGAATCTAATTACTACCCTTTTTATAATAATTGTGCTAACACTTAGTTTTGCAGGGTAGTATAATTTGTATTTGCCTCAGACTAACATTTTCTTGTAGGAAATTGATGTGCAAGAAAATGGTGGTTCGGGCGCCCGGAAGGGATCCGGTCGCTTGGAGTGCAAAAACTTATCTCGTCGTCATGTGGAGCACACTGATTGGCTGGGCCAACGTCATGGTCTAGGCGCCCGGGAAGGGATCCGGGTGCTTGAAGCACTCTTATAAAAGGAGCCTTCCTCCAGAGCTACGTACAACAACTTTTGCTACGACTGCTCTATTGTGCTCTGCTCCTGCGAAGCTGCGAGGCTTCTCCGACCAACCTGCAACTCATTTCCTTTTTCTTGTTGTCGGTATTAGTTTAATAACTCCTGTACTTATTTTATAATCATTTTTGCGAATTATTAGTAATTGCCCAACGAAAGCACTCGACGAGTGCGGGCCTTGGAGTAGGAGTCGACGAAGGCTCCAAACCAAGTAAAATTAGTTGTGTTAGCATTACCCTTACTTTCCTTATTTCCATTGCGTACTCGAATTGATTTTCAAAATCTTAAAAATTGCTATTCAACCACCCTCTAGCGAACTCTATGATCCAACAAGTGGTATCAGAGCAGGTACTGCTCTGAATTGGTGCAACCACCAATCGAGCAAGAGGGGTTCTTTTTAAAATTCATTGTCATCTATTCACTGTTGGTTAGTATTAGCAAAATATTACATTTACCAAAATTTGAAATAATATTTTTTATTAATATTTTATTATATTTTTTGAAATTAGTGAAGTACTATATTTTTCTCCAGTACTGCTAATCCAAGACCAAGTCTTGGCACCTCCTTTAAGTTTTCTATCATCAGTGCTTAATGGCTCAAGTCGAAGGACAAAGCATTCATGAACCACCTCCATATGAGATGTACAAGAGACATGAATTCAATCTGTGGAGGATGCAGATGGAAACTTTTATCCTCATGAACGACTTCGATGGTGGCATGGCACTGAGAAGATCAACACAAACATCGGAAGCAAACCAAAAGGTAATAAAGTTAGTTTCAGATTTATTACCTAACAAAGTTACTTGCAGGATAGGAAAGGTCAAGGATACCCACGAGTTTTGGACCTGCCTGACCAACCTTCATGAGGAGCCATTAGAGTTAGACGATCATGTCAAAATCGAATCCAGACTTGAGTCCAATCCAACGAAAGAGCCTACCAAATTAAGGGATACGCTTAAGGTTAGTATAATTTATAAAAACACCCATATCAGTAGTAGCTTAGACCATCTACATGCTGTAGGACCGTTAGATTCGATAGAGGGGGGGTGAATATCGATTCGAAAAATAAGAGTATAAGCGCAGCGGAAAAGTAAAATATACACAGTTGTTTTACTTCGTTCGGAGCCTGTGATGACTCCTACTCGAAGGCCCGTGGTCCTTGACCACTTTCGTTGGGCAATCACTAGCAATTCGAAATAATGATTACAAAAGAACCGTACAGTGAATGCTAATGAAAACTAAAAACAAAATACCGACAAGAAGGGAAAAGAATGGAGCGTAGTGTCGGAGCTTTGTTGGCGTCGCACTGAACGTTGAGCAGCAAGACCAGCAGTAGAAGAATTCTCAGCTTAATTGATTGATTCTGAAGCTCCTGCCTGGGGCTTCTTTTATATGCTGTTCCAGGCGCCTGGATCCCTTCCGGGCGCCTGGAATGTGACGTAACTGCACAAACCATGATGCTCCACGTGGCGACGACTCGGCTAGATAGAATTTGCCTTCCGGGCGCCCGGATCCCTTCCGGGCGCCCGGATCCCCTCCGGGCGCCCGGACCACCTTGTTCCAGAAAACTCCTTTTTCCTGCAAAACAAAGTTAGTCCGAGGCAAATGTATACCCTGTAACACAGATTGTCAGCACAGTTAAAGTTCAACAGATAAATGAAAAGAGTATGACTTAGATTCCGTCTTTCCGAGACCGGAATCTAGTCACGATCTCGACTTAGATATCCGAAATGGATCTAAGCCGGATCGACGCCTAATGTTCCCTTCCCGGGAACGCGTCCTCATAGTCACTCCCCTCCAGTGACTTACCTCACTTACCTGCCAGACGTCCGGTCAGCCCGTCGACCCGTCTGGACTTCTCGCCAAGCGTCCGGTCAGCCCGTCGACCCGCTTGGACTTCTCGCCAGCTATCCGGTCAGCCCGTCGACCTGTCTGGACTTCTCCTGCACACTCGATCAAAGTGTCAGACAACAACAAGACTAACTTAACCTATTTGTCATTCATCAAAACCTAGGTTAAATCGTTAGTGCTAGCCGCACCAACAATCTCCCCCTTTTTGATGGAATGACAACCTGGTTAAGTTAGTGAAAGCATATGCAAGAAACAACATGCATTTGTGTGGTTTTAAAGTTAGTTTGTGTTTTCAAATTGGTTTAGCTAACTTAACCACCTAACCCTCCTCCCCCTTTGGCATTCATCAAAAAAAATGAACAAAGGTAAATAATCATAGTGAAGAGTTACTGTAACAGGTAATCAAATTTTGAAAGATATCTAAGTTTGGTTCAAAATTTGAAAGATAAAAGTGCAATTTTTTAACACCAAGTAAAAAAATAGTCAAGTTGACTTGGGGGAGACAAGTTGAGTTTTGAAAAGTTAATCAAGTTTAACTCTTAAGCGTGTGAAAATTTTCAAAAATAGGTTTTTCAAATTTACTTTTTATGTTTAAGTAACATCTAATTTTCAAAAAGGTAAGTTTTTTCAACTTTGATTTTTCAAACCAAAAAAATTTTTTTTGTCAAAAATTAATTTTTAAGGCTAATTTGATAAAAGCTAAATTTTGAAATAGTTAACTTTTCAAATCAGGTTTGAAAATCAGGTGGGATTAAACTTTCACATTTTTCAAATACATAGTTAAATTCAATGTTCAAACATATGTTAGGTTTTAAAAGGCATTTTTCAAACACACAAAATTTGAGTTAATTCTCCCCCTGAACTTGATATTTAACTTTAACCAGCTGTCTAACCAATTAGGTACTAACTAGCTATCAGAAGATAGTAGTTTTCACATGGTTAGTCAGATTAAGTTGATTACAAGCAGTCAGTTTTTTTGACTTGACTGATTAACTTTAATCTGATTAATATCTGAGTTGTATTTAACGTCCAGACTTATGTTGATGCACTGAAATAAGCATCTTAAGTCCAGACAGTTGGCCTATGCATCTCACCCCTTTCTATGTTTGTCAAACACACGCAAGGTAAACCTAGGGTGTTGGTGAGATGCTCAAAAACTAGTCCTATGGGTACATGCTTTCTAAGGATTCAAAACTAGTCTAAGGCAAAAACTGTTTTTAAAAATCTAAAAATGGAAAGTTTGAAAACAAATAAATTTGACTTATAATTTGGTAAAATCATTTTTGAAAGATCCTAGTCTATTAAGCACATCCCTAATTTTCGTCGTAAGTTGCTAAATTCACTTTCAGGGAGAGGTTTTGTAAAAATGTCAGCTAAATTTGATTTGGACTCAATGTACTTGAGTTCAATATCGCCTTTAGTAACATGATCCCTGATGAAGTGGTGTCTAATTTCAATATGTTTGATTCTTGAATGATGCACAGGATTCTTGGTTAAGTTAATTGAACTTATATTGTCAATTAATACTTTTACATTTGTGATATTTAAGTTGAAATCTTTTAGAGTATGCATCATCTATGATATTTGTGCAACACATTCGCCTATAGCTATGTATTCTGACTCAGTTGTAGACAGAGCAACACAATGTTGCTTTCTACTAAACCAGCTAACAAGTGATGCACCTAATAATTGGCATCCACCACTTGTGCTTTTGCGATCTAATTTGTATCGAGCATAATCTGAGTCAGAATACCCTATTAGTTCAAAATTATTTGTCCTAGGATACCAGATTCCTACATTTGTTGTTCCTTTAAGATATCTAAAAATTCTTTTAACCTGTGTCAAATGGGATTCCTTAGCACAAGTTTGGTATCTAGCACACATACTAACTGCAAATAACAGTTAAGTACAGTAGGCTACCTATTGCACTTCTATAATATTTTAAATCAATTGGTTTTCCATTTGGGTCACTATCTAAGATTGTGTTTACAGCCATCGGTGTTTTTATTTCTTTTGTATTTTCCATTCCGAATGTTTTAAGTAATTCTTTGGTGTATTTATGTTGAGAAATATAGTTTCCTTCATTTGTCTGTTTGATTTGTAATCCTAAGAAATAGGTTAGTTTTCCCACTAAGCTCATTTCAAATTCTTTTTCCATTAGATTAATAAATTCTTCTAAAAATTCTGAATTTGTTGAGCCAAATATTATGTCATCCACGTATATTTGTGCAATAAATATGTTTGTATTTAATGATTTAACAAACAAGGTTGGGTCAATTTGACCTTGTTTGAATCCTTTAGATGTTAGGTAAGATGTTAGCCTTTCATACCACGCCCTGGGTGCTTGTTTAAGTCCATATAGGGCTTTCTTTAATTTAAAAACATAATCAGGGTATTCTAAGCTTTCAAATCCAGGAGGCTGACGTACATAAACTTCTTCTTTGATTAGTCCATTAAGAAAGGCAGACTTAACATCCATTTGGTATAGTTTAAATCCCTTATGGGCTGCATAACTTAGTAACATTCTAATGGATTCTAATCTGGCTACTGGGGCATATGTTTCGTCATAGTCAAGTCCTTCAACTTGACTAAATCCTTTGGCAACCAGCCTAGCCTTATTTCTAGTAATTTCCCCAATTTCACTTAGTTTGTTTCTGAATACCCATTTTGTTTCTATTATTTTCTTATTCTTAGGTGGTGGGACTAGGTCCCAGACCTCATTATGCTCAAATTGGGCTAGTTCTTCTTGCATAGATATAATCCAATCTGGGTCTAGTAGGGATTCATCCACAGTTTTAGGTTCAATTTTTGAAATTAATGAAATTTGACTTAGGTTTCTAAAAGATGATCTGGTTTGAACTCTTAAGTCTGGGTCACCAATTATTTGATCAGTTGGATGATTTGGGTTTACCCTTATTGTTTTAGGAGGTTGATTCTCTTGATGTTGTTCCTCTTCTTCATGACTTAGTGTTTGGTTGATTTCTGGAACAAACTCCGGTGGTTGTGTAGGTTCTATGTCTTGTTTAGTTTCTTTAAATTTTACATTAGTAGTTTCTTCAATTTTTAAGGTAACCTTATTATAAATTCTGTAGCCTCTACTATTTAGGGAATATCCTACAAAAATTCCATTTTCAATTTTAGAGGTGAATTTTCCTAAGTGTTCTCTTGTATTTAAGATAAAAACTGGGCACCCAAATACCTTAAAATATTTTATGTTTGGTTGTTTATTATAAAACATTTCGAAGAAAGTTTTGTTATGAGTTTTATTTATTGTTGTTCTGTTCTGTACATAGCAGGCTGTACTAACGGCTTCTGCCCAAAAGTATTTAGGTAGGTTATACTCATTTAACATTGTTCTAGAAGCTTCAAGTAAGGTTCTATTTTTTCTTTCTACAATTCCATTTTGTTGGGGGGTTTTAGGGCATGAGAACTCATGATGGTAACCGTTTTCTAGACAAAAACTGTTAAAGTTGTGATTTTTAAATTCTCCCCCATTGTCACTCCTAATTCTTTTAATTTTAATATCTTTTTCGTTTTCAATCTGTTTGCAAATATTTATAAGAATTTCAAAAGTTTCATCTTTATGTTTTAAGAATTTTACCCAAGTAAACCTAGAGTAATCGTCTATAATTACTAAACAATATAAGTTTCCATTAATGGATTTGACTCCATGGGAGTCAAAAAGATCTAAATGTAGAAGTTCTAAGATTGAGTTAGTTTGTGGTTGATTTGTTTGTTTGTGGGTTGATTTAGTTTGTTTTCCTTGTTGACAAGCATTACATATAGTTGAATCTAAGTTAGGTAACTTCGGTAAGCCTTTTACAAGTCCATTTAGTTTACTTATATTTCTAAAGTTGGTGTGAGACATTCTCCTATGCCATAACCAAGTTTCTTCTTTTTGTGTTAAATAGCACTTAATGGAAGAAATGGTTAAGTTGATGACATAGATGTTGTCTTTTCTAAAACCTTTTAGGCTTATGGTAGGATTATCTAGATGTTTGATTGAGCATTCTGTAGATAGAAACTTGACCTTATACCTAGCATCACACAATTGACTTATACTTAGAAGATTATATTTAAAGTTTTCAACAAGTAAAACATTTGTAATTATAAAGTCTAATTTTAATTCAATATTACCTATACCAATTACCTTGAGTTTGTCGTTGTTTCCAAAGGCAACTGTTCCTAGGCTTTTGTAAGTGAGTTGAGTGAACTTGGTGTGATCTCCAGTCATATGTTTGGAGTAACCACTGTCCAAAATCCACTTGGTTTCCTACAGTAATTAGGATTAAAGTTAGTCTTTTGAGCATGCAATAATTTAAGTTTAAAATTAAGATTTTTAAAATAATTTTTAAGTTTAAGATTAAAATTTTGAAAATAATTTTTAAGTTTAAAATTAAGATTTTGAAAATAATTTTTAAGTTTAAAATTAAAATTTTGAAAATAATTTTTAAAATTAAAATTAAAATTAAAATTTTGAAAATAATTTTTAAGTTTAAAATTAAAATTTTGAAAATAATTTTTAAGTTTAAAATTAAAATTTTGAAAATAATTTTTAAGTTTAAAATTAAAATTTTGAAAATAATTTTTAAGTTTAAAATTAAAATTTTGAAATTAATTTTTAAGTTTAAAATTAAAATTTTGAAATTAATTTTTAAGTTTAAAATTAAAATTTTGAAATTAATTTTTAAGTTTAAAATTAAAATTTTGAAATTAATTTTTAAGTTTAAAATAAAATTTTGAAAATAATTTTTAAAATTAAAATTTTGAAAATAATTTTTAAATTTAAAATTAAAATTTTGAAAATAATTTTTAAGTTTAAAATAAAATTTTGAAAATAGTTTTTAAGTTTAAAATTAAGATTTTGAAAATAATTTTTAAGTTTAAAATTAAAATTTTGAAAATAATTTTTGAGTTTAAAATTAAAATTTTGAAAATAAATTTTTAAGTTTAAAATAAAAATTTTGAAATTAAATTTTTAAGTTTAAAATAAAAATTTTGAAAATAAATTTTAAGTTTAAAATTAAAATTAAAATTTTGAAATTAATTTTTAAGTTTAAAATTAATATTTTGAAAATAATTTTTAAGTTTAAGATTAAAATTTTGAAATTAATTTTTTAAGTTTAAAATTAAAATTTTGAAAATAATTTTTAAGTTTAAAATTAATTTAAGTTTAAAATTTTAAAATTAATTTTTAAGCCTTATTCATCTCACCCGATCTATATTATCAATCAGGGAATCCTATGATTTTGTGAGATGAAATTGGTTTGATTACAGAGTTTTGGTTTAACTTGTGTTAGATTCAGACTTAGCTTTGGTTTCCACAAATAGGCATTCTTCGGATAAACTTCTAAGCTTGGTGAGTCACAAGGACATCATTAGAAGTAACCAACCTTTCGAGGTTTTCCGAATAGTCCTATCCACGGAACTTAGTACTAAATCTTGGTCTAACTGGTTAGGATTCGTTTAAGGGTAGCTTCGGTCAGTTCCACTTGGCCAAATGCACCAGATCGAAATCATATCTTTCTAGACATGCGATGCCCAAGTTTCCCTAACGTACTATCATCCAAAAATTTCACCAATACCATGATTCAAGTTAAACTTGGTCTCTAATTCTAATTGCCCTGCCGGGTTTGTTAGTTTTGGGTTACCCTGTCGGGTAAGTTAGTTTTGGAGGTGCCAGCTATTCTGGAGCCTCCCCCTGAATTATTGGCCATTAATTTAAGTTTTGATTTTAGGCTTGTGTTGATTCTTTTTATAGTTATAGTTAACTTGGTGATAATTTTGTTGTTTTTTAAACTGTTTAGATTTTGAATTTGATTTAGGTTTGTATTTTGGATTTTGGTTTGGTTTATTTAATTTTATATAATGTATTTTTTCTTTAGGTATATAATATTGATTAAGTCCTACTTGCGTGGTTAGACACGCTTTCGGAACCCAAGCTAGATTGGTTGACTTGTATTGGGTTATTAATGATTTGAAGGTTTTATTTGAATTCGACTTATATCCTAGTCCGGTTTTATTATAATATGTTTTTTGATTATTTAGGATTAAGTCTAAATTTTTTGATCTTGTTGTGAATTTTTCTAACATCTCCTTTAAATTGTTTATTTCATTTTTTAATGATAGATTCTCCTCCTCAAGTGTTAGATCTTGAGTTGGATTTGAATTTTTTAATTGTTCCTTGAGGTTTTGATTTTCCTCAAGAAGTAATTTGTTTTCATTTTCTACTTTGGTTAATTTACTATTTAAACAAGAAATGATTCTAAAAAACTTTTTGTTTAAATTAAAATATACCTCATTCGAGCCTTCGGAAACGAGTACGGACTCGTGGCTTGTTTCGGGTTCAGACCCGTCTTCATCTTCCGACTCATTTTCAATTTCGGCTTCGCGGGCCATCAATGCGAGGTGGCTCTGATGTTTCTGCTCTTCTTCCTCTGATTCGTCCGAGGAGTCGTCCCACGTTGCTTTGAGTGCTTTCCTTTTTGTTGGCTTTGGTTTGTTGAACTTTAGTTTTGGGCATTCGTTCTTGTAATGTCCCTTTTTGTTGCAGCCGTAGCAAGTCACGTTCTTTTGTTCTGAGGGAGAGCTGATCTTTTGAAGATCCTTTTTGCTGAAGCTCCTCTTTCTCCTGGTGAATATTTTTCTTACCAAGTTCACCAGGTGTTCTTCGTTTTCGGAGTCTTGGTCAGATTCTTCTTCAAATTCAGACTTGCTTTTCTTTTCTTTGGAGGACCCATCAAATAGAGCTATACCTTTCTCGGCTCCAGCATTAGTTTGTTCGTGTAATTCTAATTCACAGAAAAGCTCATCTAATTTTAAGTTAGAAAGATCCTTAGAAATTTTGTAGGCATCCACTATTGATGCCCACAAACTATTACGTGGAAAGGCGTTTAATGTGTACCTTATTAAGTCTCTGTTCTCCATCTGGTGGTCTATCGCATGGAGCCCGTTGAGGATGTCCTTGATCCTCGCGTGTAGTTGATTCGCCGTTTCACCTTCCTGCATTTTTATATTAAAAATTTTATTTAAGAGAAGGTCTCGTTTTGTTACCTTGGCGTCGCTCGTTCCCTCGTGCAGCTCGATCAACTTGTCCCATAGCTCTTTAGCGTTTTTGTGTGGACCGACTCTGTTCAGTTCTTCTCTTGTCAATCCGCATTGTAGAGTGTTGATCGCCTTATTTTCTGTTGATGCTTTTTTTTGAGATCTGCTGTCCAGTCTTCAGGATCCACTAGATTCCCGGCGTTGTCCACTGGAATTTTGTAGGGTCTCGTGATGCTCATCCACTGGTCGAAGTCTGTTTTGAGGTAGACCTCCATGCGCTTCTTCCAGTAAGGGAAGTCGTCCCCGTTGAAGAGTGGAGGTCGCACTGTGCTAAATCCTTCTTGTTGGGACATTCTGTGCACAGGTAAATAACCAAAAAAAACCCAAGACTTGGTCTTGGATTAGTAGTGCGGGAAGAGAAAAATAGAAAGGAATCTAAATTCGTGTTGCACTAATTTAAATTGATTAGAGAAATATTAAGTTAACGAAACAACAGTTTTAAAGTTAATTTAAAAAAAAATTCACCCCCTGTCTGATTGGTGGTTGCACCAAATCAGAGCGGAACTTGGCTCTGATACCACTTGTAGGACCGTTAGATTCGATAGAGGGGGGTGAATATCGATTCGAAAAACAAGAGTATAAGCGCAGCGGAAAAGTAAAATAGACACAGTTGTTTTACTTCGTTCGGAGCCTGTGACAACTCCTACTCGAAGGCTCGTGGTCCTTGACCACTTTCGTTGGGCAATCACTAGCAATTCGAAATAATGATTACAAAAGAACCGTACAGTGAATGCTAATGAAAACTAAAAACAAAATACCGACAAGAAGGGAAAAGAATGGAGCGTAGTGTCGGAGCTTTGTTGGCGTCGCACTGAACGTTGAGCAGCAAGACTAGCAGTAGAAGAATTCTCAGCTTAATTGATTGATTCTGAAGCTCCTGTTTGGGGCTTCTTTTATATGCTGTTCCAGGCGCCTGGATCCCTTCCGGGCGCCTGGAATGTGACGTAGCTGCACAAACCATGATGCTCCACGTGGTGACGACTCGGCTGGATAGAATTTGCCTTCCGGGCGCCCGGACCACCTTGTTCCAGAAAACTCCTTTTTCCTGCAAAACAAAGTTAGTCTGAGGCAAATGTATACCCTGTAACACAGATTGTCAGCACAGTTAAAGTTCAACAGATAAATAAAAAGAGTATGACTTAGATTCCGTCTTTCCGAGACCGGAATCTAGTCACGATCTCGACTTAGATATCCGAAATAGATCTAAGCCGAATCGACGCCTAATGTTCCCTTCCCGGGAACGCGTCCTCACAGTCACTCCCCTCCAGTGACTTACCTCACTTACCTGCCAGACGTCCGGTCAGCCCGTCGACCCGTCTGGACTTCTCGCCAAGCGTCCGGTCAGCCCGTCGACCCGTCTGGACTTCTCGCCAAGCGTCCGGTCAGCCCGTCGACCCGCTTGGACTTCTCGCCAGCTATCCGGTCAGCCCGTCGACCTAGCTGGACTTCTCGCCAAGCGTCCGGTCAGCCCGTCGACCCGCTTGGACTTCTCGCCAGCTATCCGGTCAGCCCGTCGACCTAGCTGGACTTCTCCTGCACACTCGATCAAAGTGTCAGACAACAACAAGACTAACTTAACCTATTTGTCATTCATCAAAACCTAGGTTAAATCGTTAGTGCTAGCCGCACCAACACATGCTAATCTACATAATTATGAAATTATCCCTAGTATGCTGCATGACTATCTAGATTTTGATCAGTCAATCAAGACTTTGATCAAATTGACATCAACCGTGACTTGGTCAAACAAAACATTGACCAAATCAATTCAGACACATTAATAAATTCAGAAATAATTAATCCAAATATTAAGATAAATTTAAATTTAAAACTTAAAAATGAGAAAATAGATTTAGATAAAATCAAAAAATACCTTAATAAAGTATTTAATAATCTAGACAATATCAATCTAGAAAATTATATCCAAAACCAAGATAATTTAATTAACAGAAGATTAAATTTTAAAGATAAGAATAATCTAATAAATTCAACTAATAATATAAACTTAAAAGACAAAGAAAATATAAGGATAAATTCAAACATTTCAATAAAACCAAAACTGAATTTAATAAATTCAAAATTAAACATTAAAGAAAATTCAAAATTAAATATTAAAGAAAATTTAAAATTAACAGTTAATAAAAAATTAAGAGATAAACCTTTAAAGAAATATAATTCAAATAGTTTAATCAATTCAAATTTAAAACCCAATAAAAACTTAAACACTAAAAATCTTAATTTAATAAAATTAAAATTAAAAGAAAATTTAAAGATTAATTACACTCCTTTAAAGAAGAAAATTTTGACTAATTTAATTAATTTTAAATTAAAATTTTAAATTTAAATTACAAAGGAAAATCAATAATTTAGGGGGAGACTCCAAACTAGTTGACACCTCTAAAATAACCTACCCGGTAGGGTAATTATGATTAGCTTAAAAAGGGACAAAGTTTAACTTGACTTACGGTATGGTGAAGTTTTGGATGATAGTAGGTTAGGAAAGCTCTGTTTATGCATGTCTAGGAAGATATGACTTCGACCTGGTGCATTTGGCTGAGTGGAACTAACTGAAACTATCTCTTACGAATCCTAACTAGTTAGACTAAACTTTTGTACTAAGTTCAGTGGATGAGATCATTTGAAAAACCTCGAAGGTATGGTTACTCTAATGATGTCCAGGTAACTCACTATAGCCTAGAAGTTTATCCAAAAACGAACTCGAGATATTCAAATTTGAATATTTCTCACGTTAAATACAATGGAGGACTGAACTAGTATATTAGAATACACAAGGGCCAAATTATAAAAAATTTTATAAATTATATACAACAAAATTTTTTGATAAATCTAGTAGGTAGGAACTTATTTTGAGTTCCAAAATCATATTTAACTTGATTAAAATTAATTTTTATACAAGCTTTAATTTTAATTCGCTTTAATTTTAAATATCATTTACAAAATTAATTAGTCCATTTACCTACTATTAATGTTTTCCATTTAATTTTTTTATGTGATAATGAAGTATATTTTCTATTAGAATAATTTTTTTTTGGAATTGTTTGATGATTAAATAATTTGTTATGAATTCTTGTTTATAAAATAGAATAATAAATTTAAAATTATTTTGGAAATTAATTTTAAAATTTTTTATTTTTCTGGAGATTATCGTCATATTTTGAATGTTGAGAAAAATTAGTAAGATTTTTGAGTTAAAAATCTATTTTTAATCATTTAAATTTAAAAATAATTATTTCTATTTAAAAATAAGTATTCTGGTCAAAATAAAAATAATTTTGTCATGAATATTTTTTTCCTGATCCTACTCTTTCTATTTGACCATAACAAAAAAAAATTAGTAATTTTTGAAACTTAAAACTAATTTTCAAATTATTTTTGACAAAACTAGTATTTTAGTCTCCAAAATTCAAATATTTGATAAATAAAACTCTAAAAATTATTCTAACTTGTTTATTAATTCATTCAACATTAGAATATTTTTTTCTATATTTTCACTAATTATCCCTATTTTTTTTATATCAAAGGGGGAGAGGGGATAAGTTAAAGAGCAGGTAATTGCATAGTTTTTGTAAAATTATGATTGCTCTTATTTCAAATGTGTTACTTGTAATAAATTATAAATTTTAATTTTATTTTCTATTATTTATTTTTTCTAACTTAACTGGGTTGATACACATCAAAAATGAAGAGATTGTAAGTATTCCAGGTTAATTTTAATATGGTCAACCAAGCCAAGTTAGGACCTGTTGTGTTTGATCCTTGTGTCTAAGTGTACAGGAACTTAGGAACACAAGAAGTTGAGCAGAAGATGCAGCGGACAAAAAAGATGGCATGGGAAGCGAGTCGACAAGCTCAGTGCGTCAAAGGGATGAGAAACTGTGGAAGAGTACATTGGCAGACAAGAAGAACATGTGCGGTGTATCCAAAGGACGAGAAGATGGAGAGGAAGTCTACTCAAGGAGAAGGTTGAAGTTGGGTTCAGGTGAGCTCAACTTTGGATGGCTGGAAAATCACCAGAGCAACCATAGAAGAAAAGCCAGACGAGTCAGCATGAAGTTGACTCATCCAAGCGACTGGACCAAGTCCAGGCACCCGGACTAGTCCGGGGGCCCAAACAGCCTTGGCACAAGCCAAGCCCCCTTTTCAGTCATTATAGTGTAGATCACTTTTGGGTTCATGTCAACAATGGTCCAGGTGCCTGAACTGATCCAAGCATCCAGGAGTGGATAAAATTTTATCCCCACGTCATTGCTTAGCCATTACATAGTGGATAAACTAGCACGCTGGAGGTGGCCGAATCCCCATCAAGGCACCCGAAGATGGCATGTCATCAAAATGGCTATTTCGATCAGTGGACTATAAATAGAACCCTGATCCTCTTAATTTGATAATAACTTCTGTATTCATTTCCTATTATCTTTCTGAGCTATCAAAGAGTATAAGAGGTTTCTCCGCCTTTAACAAAGGAGATTTTTCTAATGCTTTCATCTGCTTTGGATTAACAACCACCTAGGTTGTTACCCAGTAAAATCGTAGCCTTCTAACTTATTTGTTTTTAAGTTGTATCTATGTTAGTATTTTGTTTAAATTAATATTGCATCCTTGCTCTGTTCAAATAATAAGAGATATTTGCTTAACTCTAATTACAGACTATTCACCTGGAGCTTCACGAAGCTCCGGATGGAAAAAGGAGAAATAGTAGTCCAACTACATGAGAAGATCAAGAAGTTTATCACCGGACTCATGAACCTCAGAGAAACGGTAACGAATTAGGATTTGCAAAGGTATGTTTTAAATACTTTTCCAATAACACCTGAATGGGCGTCTATAGTGGACTCCTATTACACCTCCAAGGACCTCAAGATGAGTAATTTAGAGAGTTTATTTTCTATTTTTGAATTACATGAGTCAAGATGTACAAGTCTAAGAAAAGAAAAAAAGTCAAGTCAAAACCTAGCACTCAAAGCTAACCAGAAAGACGAACCAAATTCTGGCACATTACTCAATGAAGATGAAGCAGCTTTTATGGTAAGGAAGTTTTCAAAGTTCTTTAAATCTATTAACTTCGATAAGAGATAGGCCAACAAGATTCTATGAACAAAGAAGAAAATTAGATACTATAATGGCCAAGAAGAAGGGCACATCAAAGATAATTGCCCGAAACTCAAAAGAAAAAAGAAAAAGGGCTTAGACAATCGAAGCATAAGAACCTGAAAGCTACGTGGGATGAAACGACATCAGAATCCAAAGTTGAAGTGTATGCCGGACTTGCACTAATGGCAAGTCACCAAGAAGAAGAAGAAGATGAAACCTTGTCTGAGATGAACATCGATGAAGGGGAGCTTCGAATTATGAGTCTGACACGGTAAGCGAATTACGACTCTTACCTCCTGATCATCTTTATGATGTAGTGAAAATGCTATCAAAATCCTTATGCAAACTACGAACTAAATATCTGAATCTGAAAAAAAAAAAAAAAAGCATTGAGTTAAAAATAAACTTAGTCAATGCATGTTCATTAGAATATTTTTATAAAATTCAAATGGAAAATTCAAAATTAAAAGAACAAATAGATTTATTGAAAAACGATTATGTATGCTCAAATTCTTTACCAATTTCAAAATGTAGAAATACTAGAGAGCTAAATTGGTATATTAAAAATCATAGGGGGCAAATTATAAAAATTACTAGAAATTATATTTTAAGAAAAGTATAGATAAATAGAGTAGCTAGAAATTTGTTTTCAGTTCCTAAATCTATTCTAAACTATTAATTTTATTAGCATACTTAAATAATTTTATTTAATTTTAACATTGTTAGTAAAATCAATTATTTCATAAATCCTCTATTCATGTTTTCCGTTGAAATTTTTTTATGATGCGCAAATGGATTATCTGATATCCTAAATATTTCAAAATTTGCTGTGTTATATTATTTGCTAAAATTCTTATTTTCAAAAGTTAATTTTATTGATTAAAAGTGCTTTGAAAAGTGATTTTTTAAAAAATTTAAATTTTCTATGATAATAAATTATGTCTTCTATTAAAACAAAATGTTTCAAGATTTTTCTACAAATATATAATTTTTATGAATTTTTGATAGAAAAATATAATTTAAAATTTAAAATTTTTTTGAGATAAATTTTGAAAAGCCTTGATTTTTTTTAGAGAATTAATTGTTGTATTAAAAATATGTAGGAAAAATAGGCAAATTTTTAGGACTTGAAAATTATTTTTAAAAATTTAGTTTTGAAAATAACTCTATGTGCTCAAAAATATTTATTATGACTAAAATTAAAATATTCGTACTTTAAATTTTTATCATGCTTTTAAATCATTATGATTGTAATTGACAAAAATTTTAAGGATTTTTTGACATTTTAAAATAATTTTTAAATTATTTTTTCAAAATAATTGGATTAATCGATTAAAAATTATTTATTTAAAAATTAATTTCAGTAAAAAGTTAAATTTATGAAAATTCTATTTCAAACCCTTAGAAAAATTATCAATGATTTTTTTTACTTTCCCTATTTTTTTATGTGATCAAAATGGGAGAAAAATATGGATTAAGTTAAGAGAGAGGTATATAATTTAATATTTTTTAATTAAATTGATTGCAATTTTTTCTTGTAATAATTGCAAAGTTATTTGATTAAATTGTTTATTTTTTGTTTTAATCCTAATTTAACTTGGATTAATGCACATTAAAAAGGGGGAGATTATAAGTACCCTAGGTGAGTTTTGATATGATCAACCGAGTTAAGTTAGGTTCTATGATTTTGGTACATTGTGTCTAAGTGTGCATGACTTAGGAATATAAGAAGTCGAGTGAAAGACGCAACGAACGAGAAGAAGGACATGGGAAGTGAGTCGACGGGCTTGATGCATCCGAGGGACGAGAAGCTACTGAAGAGTACACCTGTGGATGAAAAGGACACAGGTGATGCTTCTGAGAAGCCAGGGAGGAAGATTGCTCGAGGAGAAGACCGATTCAAGTGAACTCAACTCTAGATGGCTGGAGAATCACCCAAGGTCACCAAGCGCCTAGACTTGCTCCAGGCGCCTAGAAGGTAACCGCCACATTAGTGAGCTGTTACTAAGAGGATCAATGTTGGAGTCCACATCAGCAGACTCCAAGCGCCTAGATCAGGTCCAGACACTTGAGAACTGATAAATCATCAATGAATTGTCATTGCAAAGTGGATCGAGTCGACCATGTTCAAGCGCCTACACCAGGTCTAAGCGCCTGGAATGCACCATGTCAGCAAATGGTTAGTTATGACTAGTGGGTTATAAATAGAGCCCTAGTCTTCGATGCTACAATACATAACTGTACTTTTGTTCATGTTTTCACTTCTATAAGAGGTTACTTCACCTCCGATGCTTTACTCAAAAAAGGAGTCTTTAGTAATGCATTTACGTAGTTCTTGGACTAGCAACTATCTAGTTGCAAATCAAGTAATCTCTAGTCTCTTACTCTATTTTTATGTGTTTTGTTTCTAATTAAGTGTGTTTCCTTGCTAAGCTCTATAGCAAGAGAAAGATAAGTGTAACTTGCAGGGCTATTCATCCCCCCCCCCCCCTTCTCTCTAGCCGGCCTACTAGGACTAACAACAAGTATAGTAATTGTAGCACAAAGTAAATACCTAGATTTTCCATTTAAGTGTCATCAACCAATCTCTATGCCAAAATCCATGATTTGACATAGGTGGCCTTGTCTACCTTGAATGTGCCAAAATCCTAACTCAACACATTTTTTACTTCTATTTATGTTGCCAATTTAATTAATCTCAATAACCCAAATTTTATTGACACATTTTAAACTCTTTAAGAGTAAAAATCAACTTCCCATTTTTAAGATGTCGTAATACCTTGAAAATGCCCTAAAATGCCAATTTCACCATGATTGGGGTAACTATCCTTCCAATTAAGGTTGACACACCCTATCTATTAGGACACTCCGGGGAGCTAGAGGAGGGTGATTAGCTCCAATCGCTTCTTTGATGATTTTTTACAATAGAAAACACTCGAAGCAATACTAACACCCAGATTTACTTGGTATCCACTTCAATGAGGTGACTAATCCAAGGATCCACACAGAGTACTCTCTCCACTATGAAAATACTTCTTCTCGAAGATACTCTGGAGGTGGAGAAACCTCGTACAAGGTCACAAACAAGAAATATAATGCAAATAATAAGGATATACACAATACAAATGAAAACCTTATTTACTTTCTTGTAGCTTGTAAATGTCTCTTGATCGGTTGGAAAGTGTGGCAACATTTGTCTTCCAAAACTCAATGATTAGCTGTGAAGAGTGGAGTAGAAGAGATGTTTAAATCTCGCCAAAGTCTTTATATCTCATAATCTAGGGCTCCTAATCGATAGGCATTACCCCCAATCGATTGCCACTTTAAATCTCAGCAAATCCAGCCATCAAACCTCGCAACAATCTTCTCTCAATCGATTAGCTAATCGATTAAGCGCTTCTTGATCAATCACCTAATCGATCAAGAATGCCTCTGTGCTCTCGTAATAAGCCTCATAATCAATTGGGCGCCTTCCCAATCGATTCACCACTTTCGCAAGGAGTTCATAAAAAAATTCACCTCAATTGATTACCCAATCAATTGAGGATACTCTAGATCAATTTCTCAATTAATCTAGAAGTCCACTGTTCTCAAAAAAATTGCCTCAATTGATTAGCTTTCGGCTGAATCAATTAGCTGATCAATTCACCACACCTCTTTGTGACAGCACTCCCAATCGATTCACTGATCAATTGAACTTATGTCAATTGATTACCCAATCGATTGCTCTAACCCTAACTTAATCTGAGTCTAGTGTTCTCTTTCCTAATATTTTGGTCAACTGCGACCTGTTGGGACTTCCCCACCAAATGTCCAGTCAACCTTTTGACCCACTTGGACTTAGTCAACTTCATGTTAGACTTCTGATCACCAAGTGTAATCCTCCTTAACCAATTTAGATTTTTCTCTTTATTAACCACAGTTAGTACTTAACCTTGCCAACATATAGTCCCCCTGACCCACTTGATTGGAGCTCCCCTTGATTTACTATTAGAATATTATTAACTAATGGTACCTTTGGTTTGCTGTTAGAAGCTCCCCCTTGATTTGAGCTTCCTCCTTTGTTCTTACTTGAAAACCTCTTCTTTGGGTATTGATTTTAATAATACCTTTTTGATTTCACAAGAAACACACTATGTGCTTCTTGCCCTTTCATATCGAGGTTCCGACTTCCTTGGATTTCTCCCTCAACTTGGGTGCCACTTGAACCTCATTCTTGACCAATTTTGAAAACTTGATCTTATAGTGTGCATTCTCCCTACACTCAAAACATATAATATGTTTTTTTTTGTTGATTGAAATTGATATACCTGTATGACTTGTGCTCCCTTGACGTGTAGAAGTGGAACACGATTCTTCTTCATTGATTCTGTATGCTTCTTCTCATTCTAGTGCCAATGACTCACACTCTCTATCAATCCTTAAGGGGGATACTTCTTCAATTTCCTCCTTCGATCTTGAACGCCTCTCAACCTCTGAATCCTCGTGTTCTTGAAATAAAGAGTTTCTCTCTTTGAATTTTTCTTTACTTTACATTGAGGTTGGATCGTCATGGAGCTTGGCTAACTTACTCCAAAACTCATTTGCATGCTTATAATTACCTATCTTACACAATATATCATTAGAAATCAAATTAATCAAAATGTTAGTTATCTTGTCATTTGTCTCAGATTTTTGGAGTTGCTCCTTAGTCCACTTCTTCTTCTTGGGAGTTTTCCTTTGCTATTTATTTAGGCTTCTGTAAGTACCTTGTGGTAGTTTTGATGTGGTCAACCAAGTTAAGTTAGGTCTTGTTTGTATTTGATGCCTTGTGTCTAAGTGTACAGGAACTTAGGAGCACAAGAAGTAAAGCAGAAGATGCAGCGGATGAGAACGATGGCATGGGAAAGGAGCCAACAGACTCGGTGTATCCGAGAGATGAGAATTTATGGAAGAGTACACCGATGGATGAGAAGGACACGTGAGGCACTTGCGAGGGACGAGAAGTCAGAGAGAAAGTCTGCTCGAGGAGAAGGCTAGAAGATGGGTTTGGATGACTCTAATTTTGGATGGCCAAAATCACCCACACACAGCTGCTGGAGGAAGGTGCCTTCAATCTCCTTAAAGGTGCCTTCAAGATCTCATGGAAGGTACCTTCAAGCACCTTGTGTTAGTACCCCCAATGTAGTTTTGATGTGATCAACCAAGTCAGGTTAGGTCCTGTTGGGTTTTAACCCCTTTGTCTAAGTGTGCAGCAACTTAGGAGCATAGGAAGTTGAACGAAAGATGCCGCTAGCAAGAAGGGCGGCTGTGGAAGAGTACGCGGGCAGATGAGAAGGAGGCGCGCGGTGTTTTCGAGGGATGAGAAGCCGGAGCGGAAGATTACTCGAAGGCCGAAAAATGGGTTCGGGTGAGCCCTATTCCGGATGGATGAAATCACCCAAACAAGCGGAGCCAAAGTTGGAGCGGAAGACCCGGACACAAGTGATGTGCGTAGATTTTATATACTTGTTTAGCATATTTTGACGCACATTCTTATGTTTTATACATGCTTTATCTATGCACTTTCATGTTCCTTGCTTTTCTTTTAGCATAAATACTTTTCTTTGTTTGGAGATCTTCTCTTGTGCATTTTATACTTTCAGGAGTCAAATTTGAAGAAGAATTGATGTCCATGGTTGATTCTATAACCAAACGAAGGAAAAATGACTTTGGCAATGAGTGCCACATGGCCTTGCAAAGGGGAATGGCCCTGGATGTGTGGTCATGACAGGGTCGTGTAGCATCAACAGCAAGGGAGAGTGCTTTGGCCGTGTAAGGTTACACAACCATGCCACCTTTTCCAGCCAGCCAGTACACGGCCGTGCAGCCTTTCCAGAGTCGAAAAATGGCTTGGTCGTGTGTGCCACATGGGCGTGCAACACTTCCATAGATAAGAAATGGCTAGGCCATGTGGTTTCACACAGCCGTGCAGGCAGGCAGAAGTGGAACATGGCATGGCCGTGTGAGGATCACATGGCCGAGTGACCTTGGTCGAGAGGAAGAATGCCTTGGCCGTGTGGATCTCACACTACCGTGTCCTGGGTCGTGCAGCGCCCAAATGTCCTCCTCTATATATAGAGCCTCCTCCTCTTTGAAAGGGGAGGGCTCTCCCTTTGGGGAGATCTTTTCTTGGGGGAGTCTCCAGCGTTCGGAAGGTGATTTCTATCCAAGATTCGACTCCAAGAGCGGAGGATTGGTTCTGAAGATCACTCGTTGTATTGAGATAAGCATTCCTTTCTATTTTCTTGATTTGGATTGAGATGTCTTTAACCTTCTTGTCTTTGATTCTTTCCTCACCTTCTATGGAGTAGATCTTTTGTTCTAGGAAGGAGGGAGTACTTGTGATGTAACTTGATGTAAGATTCATGGATTTGCCATCTTCTTGATTCAAGGATATTGTTATGTTTTGTATCAATCAATCTTGTATGGATTGTTGTGTTTTGGGCCTAATTACCATTCTTGATTGGTTGTTTGTATTTCTTGTGGAATCTTGTTGAGGAATTTGCTAAATTATATGACCAAGGGGCGTCGTGATAGGGTTGCCCCGCTAATGGACATTTTAGGGGATCACCTTTAGGGGTAAAGCAAGAACCTACAAAGAAGTAGGACGGATTAATTTGCTTAACTCTATATCTTAATGTGAATTGATTAGTGATGTGTCTTATGTCGTATGATCGAGGTGCATCATGGCAGGGTTGCCCCGCTAACGGACTTCATAGGGATCATAACTCTTTGATTACTAAAGGTTTAGATGTGAGTCCTTGGCCGGCGTTTTCTGCAGAAGATAACTGGTGACTTCTTATGAAAATATTACAATTGAGGACAAGAATTGGTAGATTGCATTACATCGATGAATATCACAAAGAAACCAAAACTCCTAGAACCTTTATAAAACTGAATTTCTGCATTTAAACCTTACTTCTAATCTTTAGTTGTAAATGATATTTTAATCGTTTGTTTAGCTAATTCGCTTTTGAGACATCATTAGTGATTATAACCAGTCCCTGTGGATTCGATATTCTTTTATTACTGACAATGTAACCATACACTTGTGGTGACGTAATAAGTTTTTGGCGCCGTTGCCGGAGACTGCGCTTATAACATTAGAGATTATCAATTGAGTTAGACTAAACTTTTCTTTTCTTTTCTTACATATGATTTGTAACTAGTTTTCTAATTTTGTTTTGTATTCCTTCATTGCATTCGTTATTTGTTTTCATTCATTCATTGCATTGTTCTTTAATTCTTTTTGTAAACCAAATTCTTTCTATTCTTTTCTTTTCTTTGAATCAAATTCGTTAGTCTTGTTCTTGTATGCAAAGATTTAACTTTGCAGTAGATCTACTTCCTCTCAATCCCGAGATTGATAGAACATTCCATAGAAGGAAAATCTTGCAAAGACTTTAAGAAGTATAGGAGCAACTCAAATATGGCATTCAAATCATTGAAAGATTATGGAGCTCCAAAGTCTGCCCTTGAATTAGGGCCAATTGTTCATCCAAACATTCAAGCGAAAAATTTCAAGCTCAAACCATCCTTTATCTCAAAAATTTAGCAGTACCAGCTTGGGGGATTAAAGATAGAGAATCCTTATTCACATCTCATGGAATTCCACATATATTACAATACATTGAAATATGAGGAGGTTTCGTTTGATGTTATTTGATTATTGGTTTTTCCCTTCAGTCTTAAGGATGCTGCAAAGAGTGGTTTAATACTTTACTACCTTAGAGTATCAGAACCTGGAATGAGTTAGAGTAGAAATTTATGGACAAATATTTTTCACCACAGAAGACCATACACTTGAGAAATCAAATTTTGAATTTTAAGCAACTTGAAGGGGAGGAATTACATCAAGCCTGGGAGAGATATTTATCACTTTTGCACTCGTGTTCACATCATGGCATTGAGAAATGGTTAATAGTACATTTATTCTATATTGGACTCTCTTTCAAAAATAAGAGTCAATTAGATTTAGCATCTGGGGGATCTTTCATGAAGAAAAGCTTAGATAAAGCATATGAGATAATTTGTAGGATAACATCAAATATTAATGATTGGTCAGGACAAGATTTAATGGCTTCCTCGCTTAGTGCATGTGAAAAATAAAGGAAAAGAAGAATGTGAAAATAAGCTCGAGGGAGGCATCACTTTGAATCAAGAAAATTTCTAAAATTTATTTCCCTAGTGTGGTGAATCTCTATCGAAAATGTTTGGCAAAGGGATAACTTCAAATGAATCTTTTGAAAAGGCAGATTTTCTGAATATTTGCAAAGAGGTTTATGAGGAGAATCTAGAAGAAGAATATCCAAAATAGGAAATAAGATTGTTAGAGGAAGACTTAACTTTACCGGAAATTACACCCCCACACCTTGAATTAAAGCCATTGCCATCTAACCTCAAATATGCATTCCTTGGACCAAATTCCACCTTTCCAGTTATAATTAATGTAAATTTAACTGAGCCAAAAACACAAAGACTGCTTAAAGAATTAAGATTGTATAGAAAAGTCATTGGGTACACCATTGATGATATTGTAAGATTCCGCAAATTTAAATAATAAATGTTATTGGACGAAAAATCGTATTGGATTTTTCTGGAATTTTTAGAAATTTTTCGGGATTTAAACGGGCTCCGTATGATCCGTTTTGAGAGTAGGGATTCCGGGTACAGAGGAGGGCTGTTTGGGATACCCATTTAAATGGGAGTTGATTAAGGATTAAACTTAGGGTTTAAATAAATTAAACCTAAGTTTTATTTTATTTTATTTCCCTTTTCCCTTTATTTTCCCCGATCCCTTTTTCTTCCCCGCCGAGACCTTCTTTCCCCGATCTCCTCCCCCGGCTCTCTCGCGCGACCTCTTCTTCCCCGACGCCGACGACCTCCTCGTGCTATCGCCCCCTCCTTCCTCTCCCTCTCGAGGTGTGGATCCCTTCTCCTCTATTGAGCCTTTTAGCGAGTTTTCCGGTTGTTCTCTGCTCCTAGCGTCTCTACCGCGGCCAGTTTAATCGCGCCGGCGTCGTGTAGCCACCGAGCCTCCCTTCTCCTCCACCGATTGATCGAGTCCATCCAGCCACTCAATCTTCCCTCTCCGAGTCATGGACGCCGAGTGCTCGTTGGGAATGGGCATCCAAGACCCCTATTCTATCGTGCCCTAGATCGCCTTTGCACAGATACTCTCAGTCAAGAAGGGGGAAACCAACCTCTAGCTGGGATCTTGCTTTACCTCACGCACGAGCTGGGCCTCTGATCGCCGGAATACCTAGTTCCAGCCATTCCCTAGCTTGACAAGGAGGTTCTGGTCACCAGAAGCTGTGGCGATCTCTATGGCGAGGAGGGTTGTTGTTCGAGTTCACCACTGGATAGATCACCAATGTCGGCAGAGGACAGTAGCTCTTGTTCTTCACAGTGCATTTGGAGGGGAAGTTGCTACGAATCTGGATTTGGGCTCCAACAGTGATTTTCTTCAGCAACAAATCATGTTCTGGGGCATCTGGATTGAGGTAGGGTTCTGTTGAGGTGAGATTAGTGCTGTGAATTAGGGTTTCAGCAAATCCTTTGATATATGATTGGAGTTTTGAATTGTTTCTTGGAAGGATAGGTGTGCGCGCGCTCTTGGGGCTTATGGACAGGGAGTCATATGGTTGAGTGCTGTTGAATTCCTACTAAACCTCAGGGTAAGAGGTATGAATGGATTTGAGTTTAGTTTCATAAGAGTTGATCTTGTATTTATTATGGGTTATTGTAGGTTAATATCATTTGATGTTATGGGTGATTGGATTTGATTAGCATATATTGATTGTAGAAGATAATCATGATTAAATTGATTAACTCATGAGTAGGATTGAAGTGATGTGGATTTAGTTAAACCTAATTGGATTAAGAAATTAGGTTAATTAGTTCGATTAGAGTTTTCCCCTAATTAGATTGGGAAATTTATTTAGCTATTTGCTACCTATGTAATTAGCTAAATATATTATGTGATCGCAGGATTTTGATTCGAGGCAAGTGTTTCGATGTGAGATTGGTCTATCTGACACGATCGACAAATGAAGGCGGGTATTTCTTCCTTGGCCTCTTTATAGTTTCTTTGAAACTTAGTGCATGGTTATTATTGGATGAATTAAGTTACTTTACCCTATATCGTGTTCAGTTGTTGTTTTTCCTGCTTGTTTCTTTTGCTTGAGCTTAGAGATGATCTATTTAATTCATATACAGTCTCCACTCTTGATATCTACTCTGTTGTGATTACACGTGTAGAGTATGACTTGTAGGGATTGTCGGGTTGTTGATATTCCCATGCTGATTGGGTATATGATGTGGACTGTACATAGATGGGTATGTGTTATAGGAGTCATCTAGTTGACCGTGCATTTACATGTGGTGTGTACATACGTATTTGTCATGTACCTTTGGAGGAGTTGTGTTGATTGTATGTTTAGAGTATATACATGTTTGTTGTACTATTAGTGGAGGATACATGTTGATTGTACTTATCTTTTGTGTACATGTGTCTGGTGGGATTATTGGAGTTTTGGTTGATTATACATGTGTAGTGGGTACATATGTTCGGTGGGATACGTGGAGGTATCATGTCGATTATACTCATGTTGGAGGTATTTATGAGGGTTGGGGTTGTTGCATGGATGATGATTATATATATATATCATGTTCATCATTCATTGCATCTGATGACCATTGTCTCCCTTGTGGTGAGAGAGTCATCAGTTGGTTTGGTTTAGCGTCGCACACTCGGCCACTCATGGGTAGTGGTAGCTAGAGTAGTTGCCGCTCGTCCTGTCGTGCCACCCGGTCACGAGGTTTAGTGAGATCCGGCGTTGTGAGCAGTCAGGGACCCTGATGCTATTTAGCTATATAGCTATTAGCGGACTGTCCACCTCGACCACTATATAGTGGGCTGGAGGGTAGTACAGTCGTCACAGACCCAAGCCTCTCGGCCATACAGGGGTCGTGGTGTTCGGAGAGGTGGCGGGGGTGACCATGGAGCATGCATGCACTTTTGCATATGATGCACGGTGCATCTGGGGGTTATATTTGCATACATGCCTACTAGATACTAGTTGCATGTGTTTGTGGTATGTTGCATTTGTTTGCGATATGATTGTTGCATATGGTTGTCATGCTGCATACATGTCATTTATTTTACATGTATATGCAGTCGTACTTATATTGCACAGGTGTCACGGGTATATCTGTTGCGGATCCAGTGAGTTACTGATCTTTGTACCTTGCGTCGATTCCAGATTGGGTATGTATCTGTCATTGTGTTAGTTGTGGTTTGTACAGTTTATATGTCAGGTGATTATGTCAGATATGTTTAGTTGCATTGATTATGATAGTATGATCATGTTCTTTATTCCCTATTGAGACTGTATACTTGTGATCTCCATGTTTTGTTTATGGACCATGCACTATCTTGTCTATTACCCGCTGAGTTACCTATACTCACCACCGCATGTATATCTTTATGTTTTCAGGTAGATGGTTGGAGTGTCGCTCGGAGTATCCTGTCTGCCGGGTCCTACGTCACATCCGACGATCGTTTCGGGTTTTGGTATATCTTTATTTGTATTCGATATGTGTGGTATTTGGTTGTTGTTGTATTTGTTGTTATGGTTGTTGTATAAAGCCTAGCCGGCTAGCAGTGTGTTGGTTGCGTTGTATTGGGCTTTCCGTTTTCGTTTTTCCGCTGTGTTGGTTTGTTTTGTACAGCCGTGTGGGCTGTTTTATATATAACTGCGTGGTTGTGATTGTTTCATTCCAGCCGTGTGGGCTGTTATTATAACTGCGTGGTTGTGTATATAAATATTCCAGCCGCATGTGGCTGATGTATATCTTGTTTGTAGTGATGCTTCATATTGTCACCGGTACAGGGGAGATGCTGTCGGATTTTTGTCTGACAGGGACTCCTTTGGGGGCGTGACAGATATTAAAGGAATTAATCCTTCTCTCTGCATGCATAGAATCTTACTTGAGGAAGGATATAAAAGTTCAATTGAACATCAAAGAAGGTTGAACCCAAATTTGAAAGAGGTGATAAATAAAGATGTACTTAAACTTCTGGATGCCAAATTCATTTATCCTATTTCAGATAGTGAATGGGTGAGTCCAGTGTATGTAGTCCCGAAGAAAGGAGGAATGACTATGGTCAGAAATAAAAATAATAAATTAGTTCCAACATGAACAGTTACGGGGTGGCGAATGTGTATTGACTATAGAAAACTGAATAAAGAAACTAGGAAGTATCATTTTCCTTTACCATTCATTGATGAGATGCTTGAAAAACTTGTAAAGCATTCATACTTTTGTTATTTGGATGGTTATTCAGGTTTTTTCCAAATTCCAATTCACCCTCAAGATCAAGAGAAGACTACATTTACATGTCCTTTTGGAACTTTTTCTTATCGTCGTATGTCATTTGGACTTTGTAACGCTCCAGCTACTTTTCAAGGTGTATGATGGTAATTTTTTATGATTTAATAGAGAAAATCATGGAGGTTTTTATGGATGACTTCTCAGTTTATGGGAATGATTTCAATACTGTTGGTGCGGGAAGCATCCGACGATCAAACCCGAGTTTTGATAATGGCAAAGGATTCAAAGTTAAGGGGTTTTGTGATCTGACAGCTTTGTTGAGTGTTTCAGGAAAGTCCTAACTGCGGTTAGGCAGGTGAAAACCCTAGGGGGTGGTAACCCTAGGTCGTAGGGGGTGGTAACCTTAGGTGGAGAAAAGTCCTAGCTGCGGTTAGGCAAAGGGAAAACCCTAGGGGGCGGTAACCCTAGGTCATAGGGGGTGGTAACCATATGCGGAAAGTCTTGGCAGGTCGGTGGCTTCAGGCAAAAGTCCTAGGGGGTGGTAACCCTAGGTGGAAAGTCCTGGTGTCGCGAACCAGGTGAAAGACTGGACTAGCCGGGAAGCGGATGTCCAGCAGAAAGTCCGGAAGCGTCGAGTGCTGAGCAAAAGTCCAGTCGATCTGGAGGATCGCACTGGCAACAGGTAAATCTCCTGAGTGGAGTAGGTGAGGACGCGTTCCCCGTAGAGGGAACAGTAGGCGTCGAGTCGACCTAGGGTTTCCGGTTGGAAACCCGAAGTCAGGCTCGGATAGTCCGGAGACTATCATTATCACTTCTATTATGCTTTATGTGCTAACTTTGTGCTGCAGGGTATATTTGGGATTAATGTATCTTGTAGGGACCAAAGTGCAAAGATTAAACTCGGATGAACAGTGTCCGAGGCGCCTCCATGGAGCTTGGAGGCGCCTCGGGTGCGAACCAGGAAAAGCCAGCGCAGAAGGTTGGAGGCGCCTTAGATGAAGTTCAAGGCGCCTTGGGTCGAAGGTTGAAGGCGCCTTAGGTAGGCTGAAGGCGCCTTGAACTGGATGAAGTTCGACCAAGTCTGTGCTGATCTCCGCGGGTGACTCGGCCTGTTTAAGGCGCCTTGAAGGGCTTCAAGGCGCCTTGAACACCCTTTATATGGGGTCTCGAGCAGCAGCACCAGAAAAATGAACTCCAAGCAATCCTTATGCTACAAGCTGCTCTAGAAACGCCCAGAAGTGCTGTTGTAAGTCCCCGACAACCCGGAGCTTCAGATTCTGCTACTTTATTGTTGTCGGTATAATTTGTTTTAGTTCTTTCAATTGTAACATCTTATTGTACATTTTACGAGCTTATAGTTGTTGCCCACGGAAAGCGATCAAGGATCGCGGGCCTTCGAGTTGGAGTCGCCTTAGGCTCCGAACGAAGTAACTCCTTCGTGTCTGTGTCTCTTTACTTAATTTCCGCTGCTTTAACTCTTACGTTTTACGATTCCGATAATCGAACGATTTTAGCCACGAGCGCTATTCACCCCCCCTCTAGCGCGTCTCGATCCAACAATTGGTATCAGAGCGGGGTCGTTTTGAATTGGTGCAACCACCTTTCAAAACAAATTTTTCACAGTTTTTTTTATTTTCGGAGTCGAATTAGAATTTAGCCTTATAGCTATATTCTAATTTTTGTTTCCCTCGAATCGACTTAAGCTACCTGCACCCTCCAGTGTGGTCTTACCAAGGAAGAACTCAACAGAGTTGGCCCGTTCTCCTCTGCAAAGGAGCTCTGGGAAAAGCTCATCGAACTCCATGAAGGCACTAACGACACCAAGGTAAGTAAAAGAGATCTTTTGCTTAATAAATTATATAATCTAAAAATACAGGAAGGCGAAACGGCGAGTTCTCTTCACGGAATTGGCCAAAAGATAGAAAATCGGGACGTAATAAGGTATGCCCTAAACTCGTTTCCAAGGAATACATTGTGGGCATCAATGGTAGATGCCTACAAAGTTTCCAAGGATTTATCTTCTTTAAAACTAGATGAACTTTTTAGTGAATTTGAACTTCATGAGCAGACTAATGCACAGCCAACCGAGAAAGGTATTACGTTGGTTGCAGGTACAAGCCGAACCCGGGAACCGAGACCACGACGGAGAACCGAACCAGCATCAGAAGCTGAACCAGATTCTGACGATGAAGAAGGTGACATTACAACCGAGCTGGTAAACCTCGTGAAGAAGCTCTACAAGACGAAAGGATTCCACAAAAGAGATCTAAAGAAGGCAGTAAAATCAACGGAAGGCCCACAAAATACAAAGATGAAGTTTGAAGTTACATGCTACGGGTGTAACCAAAAAGGGCACATCAAATCCAACTGCCCTAACCTGAAGGAGGTCAAAAAGCAAAGAAGGAAAAAGGTCCTTAAGGCAACATGGGACGAATCTTCATCGGAGGACGACGACGACGAGCTCGAACAAACGAGTCTACTCGCATTAATGGCCCGGGACCAAGTCGTTGAATATGGATGCGAGAGCGAGTCTGAGGCAGAGTTCGAGCAAAGCCACGGATCCGTATCCATTTCCGAAGGACCAGACCCCGCTGTAAGTATCTCCCGGTTGAACATTTTAGTTAGCTACTTATTGCGGAAATTAACTAAGTCAAACCTGAAAGTTAAGTCACTTCTAAAGGAAGTAAGTGTCCTTAAAGAAGTGGCTGACACCAAACCCTCACCTGACCAGAGTCAGACTGAATTTCCAACTCAAGTTCAAAAACTTGAGGAAGAAAATTCAACTCTAACAAATCAGGTTAAAGATTTAGAAAATACCTTAGAACGGTTTACTTTGGGCTCCAAGAATTTGGACTTGATTCTTGGGACACAAAGAGCCGTCTATAACAGAACTGGGCTGGGATACAAAAGTAAATATAGATCTTATTTATCATTAATAAACAAACAAAGTATTAAATCAGTCCAAGCATGGGTCTCCAAGTCTAACTTGGTCAATCAAGTTGGACTTGGCCAATACTGGGTTCCGAAGGATCAAATATACTACCTCGATAGACTATATCGAGGCCATGATCCAGGGGGAGCAAAAAGAAAAACAATCCTAAAAATTTAAAATTCTGAATTCAAAATTAAAATTCAAAATTCGAAATTGAAATTAAAATTAAATTCAAAATTTAAAATTAAATTCAAAATTCAAAATTAAATTATAAATTCAAAATTAAAATTAAAATTCAAAATTCGAAATTGAAATTAAAATTAAATTCAAAATTTAAAATTAAATTCAAAATTCAAAATTAAATTATAAATTCAAAATTAAAATTAAAATTCAAAATTCGAAATTGAAATTAAAACTAAATTCAAAATTTAAAATTAAATTCAAAATTTAAAATTAAATTCAAAATTCAAAATTAAATTATAAATTCAAAGTTAAAATCAAAATTCAAAATTCAAAATTGAAATTAAAATTAACTTCAAATTAAATTCAAGACTTGAAATTAAAACTCAAAATAAAGATGGAGGATCCAGACTCGCTGGCACCCCCAACTAAACTACCCGGCAGGGTAACTGAACCTAATCTACCCGAAGTGGGTAAAACAAGAGTAGATTACTCGGCAGGGTAATTAAGGTTAGATTAAAAGGCAAGGATTAACTTGACCCACAGTACTAGTGAAGTTTTTGGATGATAGTACGTTAGGGAAACTTGGGCATCGCATGTCTAGGAAGATATGGCTTCGACCTGGTGCATTTGGCCAAGTGGAACTGACCGAAGCTACCCTTAAATGGATCCTAACTAGTTAGACCAAGGTTTAGTACTAAGCTCAATGGGTAGGACTATTTGGAAAACCTCGAAGGCATGGTTACTTTAATGAGTTCCTTGTGACTCACCATAGCCCAGAAGTTTATCCAAAGAATGCTTACTTGTTGAACTCAAAGCTAAACCTGAATCTAACACAAAGTTAAACCTTACCCCAAAATTCAACCATAATTCATCTCACAACAATTATAGGGTTCCCTGATTGACAATTTAGATCGAGTGAGATGACTAAGGAATTAAAAATTCAAATTCAAAATTAAATTCGTAATTAATATCATGTTTTTTAATGAAATCAATTTAAAATTTATTTGAAAAATCTTTCAAAATCATTTTTAAAATCGTTTCAAAATTATTTTAAAACTCTTTTAAAACTTAATTTCAAAATCATTTTCAAAATCTTTTCAAAATTATTTTAAAAAATCTTTTAAACTAAATTTCAAAATCATTTTCAAAATTAATTTCAAAATTATTTAAAAATCTTTTAAAATTATTTCAAAAATCTTTTCAAAATCATTTCAAAATCATTTTCAAAATATTTTCAAAATTATTTAAAAATATTTTCAAAATTAATTTTCAAAATCAATTTCAAAATTATTTAAAAATCTTTTCAAAATCAAAATTATTTAACAATCATTTTCAAAATATTTTCAAAATTATTTAAAAATCTTTTCAAAATCAAAATTATTTAACAATCATTTTCAAAACCTTTTCAAAATTATTTAAAAATATTTTCAAAATTATTTAAAAATCTTTTCAAAATTAATTTCAAAATTATTAAAAATCTTTTCAAAATTAATTTCAAAATTATTTAAAAATCTTTTCAAAATCATTTCAAAATCTTTAAAACTTAATTTCAAAATTCTTTTAAAATTTATTTGAAAAATCTTTTTAAAAATCGTTTCAAAATCTTTTAAAATTTATTTGTAAAATTCTTTTTAAAATCATTTCAAAAATCTTTTCAAAATCATTTCAAAATCTTTTAAAATTATTTCAAAAATCATTTCAAAATCATTTCAAATTCTTTTAAAATTTATTTGAAAAATCTTTTTAAAAATCATTTCAAAATCTTTTAAAATTTATTTGTAAATTCTTTTAAAATTTATTTGAAAAATCTTTTTAAAAATCATTTCAAAATCTTTTAAAATTTATTTGTAAATTCTTTTAAAATTTATTTTAAAAATCATTTCAAAATCTTTTAAAATTTATTTGTAAAATTCTTTTAAAATTATTTCAAAATCATTTTAAAATCTATTTCAAAAATCTTTCAAAATCATTTCAAAATCATTTTAAAATTATTTCAAAATCTTTTAAAAATCTATTTCAAAATTATTTCAAAGTCTTTTAAAAATCTATTTCAAAAATCTATTTCAAAAATCTTTCAAAATTATTTCAAAATCAATTTAAAATATTTCAATATTAATTTAAAATCTTTCAAAATCAATTTAAAATCTTTTCAAAATTATTTTAAAAATCTTTTAAAAATCATTTTAAAAATCTTTCAAAATCATTTCAAAAATCTTTCAAAATCATTTTAAAATCATTTTAAAAATCTTTTCAAAATTCTTTTAAAATCTTTTCAAAATCATTTTAAAATCTTTTAAAATATTTGAAAAATCATTTCAAAATCATTTTAAAATTATTCAAAATCTTTTAAAAATTTATTTCAAAAATCTTTTAAAAATCTTTCAAAATCATTTCAAAAATCTTTTAAAATCATTTTAAAAATCTTTTCAAAATTCTTTTAAAATATTTTCAAAATTATTTTAAAATCTTTTAAAATATTTGAAAAATCATTTCAAAATCATTTCAAAATTATTCAAAATCTTTTAAAAATTTATTTCAAAAATCTTTTAAAAATCATTTCAAAATCATTTTAAACTTAATTTCAAAAAATCTTTGAAAAATCATTTCAAAATCATTTTAAAATTATTTCAAAATCTTTGAAAAATCATTCCAAAATCATTTAAACTTTTTCAAAATATTAATCAATTAATTTCAGAATATTATTCAATTAATTTCAAAATATTAAAAGGGTTTAAAAATCTTTTCTTCTCAAATCATATTATTACTGCAAATGTTAACTCCAATTAATTTTCACTATAGTCTTCAAGTTTAATATTTACTAATTTGAAATTCAAACTTATATTTTCAATAATCTTAATTGACAAAGTTTATTTTATCTGACACTTACTCATAAGCCAAACATGCCTGAAAACCTAGAATGGGTGAGATGGAAATTTCAACAAAATATAAAAGACCCATTATATTTTTGGACTCTAGGACTCATTATAGGGATTCATGTTTGCATTAGTTAAGGGGGAGTGAACGGAGTCAAACTAATTATCAAGTTTCTATTGAAGAGCTTTTCAAATTTAATTAAATATCTTTTGAAAAAACTTTTCAAATAGAAATATTTAGATTTAGCATGCTTGTAATTTAGGGCTTTGATACCTAATCAAATCAAATTTAAAATTTAATTAACTTGACTCATACTTGGACTTAACGACAAACTGAATTTAACTTAACTAAACATTTAGCTACTCCCTCTTTGCTAACAAAAGACTTTAAACTAAATATCTTTCAAACTTGAGAATGTTTTTAAGCTAAAATACTTAAAACTTTAGCTACATTTTCTAACTTTTACATCTTTTCAAAATCACCCTTGAAGACTCCTTCAAAAGTCAAGTTTGCAAAAGGCTTAGCTAAGTGATTTCTATAACAATGAAAATTAAAAGCTAAGTCAATGTTTCAAAAGAAAAATTCTTATTTTTTAATTTTTATTTCACTTAGCAAAAAGTTAAACAATGAAAATTAATTATAACAAAGCTAAGTGTTATAAAAGCTATTTCAAATTTTTCTAAGTATTACTAGTGTTTAAAAATTTCAGATTTTTTAAAAAAGGTGATAAATTTTCAAATCTTGTCTACTCTTATCCCTCTTTAAAAAGTTAAGCATCAAACTAACTTGCTCTTCTGAAAAATTCAGACTTCTTTCACACTGGTATATTTTGATATATGGCAAAGGGGGAGAGTAGGAAAATTCAAAAGTAGGAAAATTCAAAAAACAAAAAGGAGGGCTTTTATTAAGGGGGAGTTTAGTATTACAAAGTTAAAAGTTTCCAGCTTAACTGTGCTTGCATTTAAAGTTTACTTACTTAAGCTTGGTTAAAACTTAATGCATCTATTTGTTATCGCATGTTTTTTTTCTTAACTTTGAATTTCTTGTTGCCATAATCAAAAAGGGGGAGATTGTTGGTGCGGGAAGCATCCGACGATCAAACCCGAGTTTTGATAATGGCAAAGGATTCAAAATTAAGGGGTTTTGTGATCTGACAGCTTTGTTGAGTGTTTCAGGAAAGTCCTAACTGCGATTAGGCAGGTGAAACCCTAGGGGGTGGTAACCCTAGGTGGAGAAAAGTCCTAGCTGCGGTTAGGCAAAGGGAAAACCCTAGGGGACGGTAACCCTAGGTCATAGGGGGTGGTAACCCTATGCGGAAAGTCTTGGCAGGTCGGTGGCTTCAGGTAAAAGTCCTAGGGGGTGGTAACCCTAGGTGGAAAGTCCTGGTGTCACGAACCAGGTGAAAGACTGGACTAGCCGGGAAGCGGATGTCCAGCAGAAAGTCCGGAAGCGTCGAGTGCTGAGCAAAAGTCCAGTCGATCTGGAGGATCGCACTGGCAACAGGTAAATCTCCTGAGTGGAGTAGGTGAGGACGCGTTCCCCGTAGAGGGAACAGTAGGCGTCGAGTCGACCTAGGGTTTCCGGTTGAAAACCCGAAGTCAGGCTCGGATAGTCCGGAGACTATCATTATCACTTCTATTATGCTTTATGTGCTAACTTTGTGCTGCAGGGTATATTTGGGATTAATGTATCTTGCAGGGACCAAAGTACAAAGATTAAACTCGGATGAACAGTGTCCGAGGCGCCTCCATGGAGCTTGGAGGCGCCTCGGGTGCGAACCAGGAAAAGCCAGCGCAGAAGGTTGGAGGCGCCTTAGATGAAGTTCAAGGCGCCTTGGGTCGAAGGTTGAAGGCACCTTGGGTAGGCTGAAGGCGCCTTGAACTGGATGAAGTTCGACCAAGTCTGTGCTGATCTCCGCGGGTGACTCGGCCTGTTTAAGGCACCTTGAAGGGCTTCAAGGCGCCTTGAACACCCTTTATAAGGGGTCTCGAGCAGCAGCACCAGAAAAATGAACTCCAAGCAATCCTTACGCTACAAGCTGCTCTAGAAATGCCCAGAAGTGCTGTTGCAAGTCCCCGACAACCCGGAGCTTCAGATTCTGCTACTTTATTGTTGTCGGTATAATTTGTTTTAGTTCTTTCAATTGTAACATCTTATTGTACATTTTACGAGCTTATAGTTGTTGCCCACGGAAAGCGATCAAGGATCGCGGGCCTTCGAGTAGGAGTCGCCTTAGGCTCCGAACGAAGTAACTCCTTCGTGTCTGTGTCTCTTTACTTAATTTCCGCTGCTTTAACTCTTACGTTTTACGATTCCGATAATCGAACGATTTTAGCCACGAGCGCTATTCACCCCCCCCCCCCCTCTAGCGCGTCTCGATCCAACAAATACTTGTTTACAAAATCTCTCTATAGTCCTTCAACGGTGTGAAGAGGTGAACTTAGTATTAAATTGGGAGAAATGTCACTTTATGATTAAAGGAATTATTTTGGGGCATAAGATATCTGAGCGTGGGATTGAGGTAGATCAAGCTAAAGTGGAAGTGATAGAAAAGTTACCCCCACCAATTAATGTGAAAGGAGTAAGAAGCTTTTTGGGGCATGCTGGATTCTACAGGCAGTTTATTAAAGACTTCTTAAGAATTCCTAAGCCACTTACAAATTTGTTGAATAAAGATGTTGAATTTTGTTTTGATGATAATTGTATTGAGGCTTTCAAAAAAAATTAAAAGTGCCCATATCTCAGTCCCAGTAATCCAAGCACTAGATTAGGAGCTTCCATTTGAAATTATGTGTGACGCTAGTGATTTTGCAGTAGGAGCAGTTCTAGGGTAAAGAAAGAACAAGATTCTACATGCAATTCACTATGCGAGTAAGACACTTGATGCAACTCAAGTAAATTACTCTACCACAGAAAAGGAATTCCTAGCAGTAATTTTTGCAATTGATAAGTTCAGATCCTATCTAGTTAGTTCAAAGGTGATAGTATACACTGATCATGCAGCCGTCCGATATTTACTGGATAAGAAGGATGCTAAACCAAGACTTATCAAATGGATTTTACTTCTTCAAGAATTTAACTTGGAGATTAGAGATTAAAAAAAGGGGTAGAAAATGTAGTGGTAGATAATTTATCTAGAGTATAGCAGGATGAAGAAAAAAATATAGAGGACGATATGCCTATTAATGATATTTTTCCAAATGAACACCTATTAGCATTAACTTGTGTCAAAATACCTTGGTATGTAGACTTTCTAAACTATTTAGCAAGTGGAGTTCTTCCCCCAAATTTCTCTAGACAACAAAGAAAAAAATTTCTTTCAGATGTTAAAAATTATATTTGGGATGAGCCACTTCTTTACAAGAAATGTAGCGATGTGATCTATAGAAGGTGTGTACCAGAGGATGAGGTTAAGGATATTCTATTTCATTGTCATTCTTCATCATATGGAGGGCATTTGGGATGCTTAAAGACTTCTGCAAAAATTCTACAAGCTAGTTTCTTTTGGTCTTCTCTATTCAAGGATACCAGAGAATTCATGCAGTCCTGTGATCAATGCCAAAGGACTGGAAATATTTCTAAAAAGAATGAAATGCCACTAAACTACATTCTAGAAGTTGAATTATTTGATGTATGGGGGATAGATTACATGGGACCATTTCCTCTTTCCTATGGGAAAAGGTTTATTCTGGTGGCAGTAGATTATGTATCAAAATGGGTGGAAGTTATTGCTTCTCCTACAAGTGATGCAAAGACAGTAATCAAATTGTTTAAGAAGACAATCTTTCCGCGGTTTAGCGTACCTAAGGCAATCATTAGTGATGGAGGGTCACATTTTATAGAAAACCAATTTAAAAACTTACTCAAGCAATATAGAGTGAATCATAGAGTAGCAACACCTTACCATCCACAAACCAATGGGCAAGTTGAGATATCAAACCGTGAAATCAAAGCTATACTAGAGAAAACAGTCTCCACTTCACGAAAAGATTGGTCATTGAAGCTAGATGATGTTTTATGGGATTATCGTATTGCTTACAAGACTCCTATTGGCATGTCTCCATTCGGTTAGTCTATGGAAAACCATGTCACCTTCAAGTTGAATTGGAACATAAAGTTTATTGGGCAATCACGAAACTTAATATGGATCTCAAGCTAGCAGGAGAAAAAAGAAAACTTCAGTTAAATGAGCTTGATGAGTTAAGAATGGATGCCTATGAACATGCTCGGTCTTATAAGGAAAGAATGAAGAAGTGGCATGATCAACATATTTCACGAAGGGATCTTAAAGAAGGAGATTTAGTCCTACTATTCAATTCAAGGTTAAAACTTTTTCCAAGAAAGCTTAAGTCACGATGGTCAGACCCATTCGAAGCTAAGAAAGTGTATCCTTTTGGAGCAGTAGATATTGGAAATAAAGAGTCGGGAATTATTAAGGTGGATGGGCAGCGTCTTAAGAGATATGTGCATGGTACGAGCTTAGAAGAGAAACAAAAATTGTACTTCTCTGAACCTCGCCCTCCAGATCAAGGAGAACGGCCGAACTAAAGACCTTAAACAAGCGCTTCTTGGGAGGCAACCCAAGGGTTCCTTTAGTGTTTTTCAGTTGTAATTTTTCATTTCATTAGTTAGTACTTTTAAATTTGTTGTTACTTTTGTTTTTAGGTTGAAATTTTGCTGGCCATGACTTCTTCATGGGCATGGAAGCGTTGGAGAAGTTGGGAAGGAGTAAGATCGTCTAAGATTGAGCAAAACAGAGCTTGGTCGTGTGTCATACACGACCATGTGTGACTTGCAGAGGAGGATGCATGGGCCGTGTCTATAAGACATGGCCGTGTAAGGGTTCCCGAGAAGAAAAATTGTCCGGTCGTGTACCAAGCACAGCCGTGTGATGATTCCAGAGGAAGAGATGCGCTCGGCCCTGTCCTACACACGGCCATGTAAAAATCCAGAGGAGGAATCTGCACTGCCCGTGCCATGCAGCTTGGCCATGCAAGACTACCCAAAGAGGAAAAGGATGAAGTCGTATCTCACACACGACCGTGTGAACAAAACCGAGAGGAAGATTGTTGTGAACGTGCAAATAAGCACGGCTGAGTAGGTATACCCGAAGAGGAGAATGTGTGGCCCGTGTAATTTTACACGACTGTGTGAAGAGTGAAGCATAGACCAACCCAATTCTAAAAAGAGCTAGGGCACGGGGTGTGTGGCTCATACGGTTGTGCCCGCTGCACACCTTCTTCCCCCTCTCCTTCCTTTCTCATTTCCTTTTCCTTAGGGTTTCAAACTACTTCTTCTAACTTCTTTCTCTCATTCTTCTTTCAAAGGTTCAATATTTTTAATCTCTACCATGTCAAATGTGATCAAGGAGATTCCACCAACAAGAAAAGGGAAGGAAAAGATGCTTGCCACGAAAGAAAGAAACTCTTGTTTCAAAGGTATTTCTAATAACTTTGGTATTATTTTTTCTAGCAATAAACAACAACTTAGATATTCTTCTTTATGTAAATGTTCTCTCTTGAGTACCAAATTTTTGGATAATACAACTTTGGATACATTAGGGTTTAGGGATGATATAACTTGGTTATTTGGAAGAATAGGTTGGGGTGGCTTGATGAATATGAAATGCCCTACTTACCCTAGAATTGTTTTTGAAATTTTAAGTTCTATTATAGTTGGCAATGTTCAAGGTGGGGGGAAACTAAAATTTTGCCTATTAAATGAAGATTATGAATGGGCATTAAGTGATTTTAATACTTGTTATGATTTGCCAAAGAATGATGTATGTACGATTTTACCTGAATTTGAAAATTCACACTTTTGGCAACAAATTTCTGAACAATCACATTTTAACCCTCACAATTCTAGAGCTCCTCACATTATTAATCTCATTTTCAAATATGTTTATTTAGTCATGAAAAACACTATATTTAGGATAAAGGACAAAGAAGGATTAGTAAGACTTATGGATTTGTATTTTCTATGGGCAATGGTTGAAAATGTTGTAATTAATTCTGGTTATTTCTTTCTTAAACATTTAGTAAAATTGAGAAAATCAGACTCTACTACACCTATTGTTTTAGGAGGGTTGTTAACCCAAATAGCTTTAGTGTTGGGGTGTGATCTAGATGAATTGGAGATGATTAATAATTCTTGTAGATTAGACTTGAATTCATGTTTAGCAATAAAGATGATAAGTCATGAAGAACATGGATATAGTCTTCTTATTAAGAACAATTTCTCTCTAAGATTGCCCAATCATGATCTCACTACCATTCGTGTTAAGGAAAATTGGCATTTAATATTAGCGATTTAGCAATCTAATCCATTGTCAACTTTAGTTTCAAAAAATGTTCCTTCGGTTAGTCATGAAGTCCATAATTTTAATTTTCAAGAACTTCATTCTGTTTTGGACAATATTCATAATGACTTAGACTCGACTGTTTGAATATCATAATTTTTTTAGAGATGAAGTAAAATGGTTTATTAATGATTTTCCTTTTCCCCTTCCTAAGTTTCCTGAACTTCCACCTCTACCACCATTTTGATTTCATTAGGACGATGAAAAGTTTAAGTCGGGAGGGGGGGTTTGTAATCTGAAAATTTTTGTTTTTTGCGCTTTCAGTTTTAGTTTTTGCATGTGTTTTATTTTGCTTGGATTATTTTTGATAGTCATTTGACTGTCTTTTAAAAAGTTTTGTGTCATCCCTATTAAAGAAAACATCAATCCTCACTTTTATGCTTACTTGTTCAAAAGTAAAATTATTAGCACGTTCTTTATCTTGATTCATGATATTGTAAATGATGCTAGTATGTTTATCTTGAGTAGCATGTTGTGAGCTAAGTATCATATAGAAATAAGTTTGAGTTTTCTCTTAACCTTAAGGATCTTACCTTCACTTCACTTTACTTGAACTTGAATAGTTGATATCATTGAAATAGTCATGATTCATCCTATTTGTTTAGTACTTAGTTTCCATGGTAATTTCTCAAACTTCATTTTTGTTACTGGATGGGGCTCGAATCTTGAAAGCTCATTTGGAAAAATCAAAATATCTCATCTTTTGTGCCTATGAACTTATTGTTTAAGTGTTGCACAATGCAATCACTTAGTGAAAAAAAAGGGTGCATGATGATGAAAAAAAAAGAAGAAAAAAAAGTGTTGAAAAAAAAGGATATAAAAAACAGTTGTCGTGAGTGGAAACTAGCAAGTCACCCCTTTGAGACCAAGTTAGGTTAATGGAGAAATGACTTCTATGGTTCTCCTTATATCGAGCACGCCTTTGAGACCCTGGGTTGATTGAGAAATATGAACCAAGTGTGTGGCAGGTAAGTTCCTATCACCAGAAACATTAGGAACTCGATTGGATGACTACTTGATTAGGACAAAGATTGAAACTTGAAGGGTTTTAAGTTACTTATTTGCACCGTGCACAGGAGACTTATGCTTAAGCCATACTTGGTTTGTTTCTATGATCATGCTTATTAATGAAACTTTTAGATAAAGTTAGGAAAGTGCATTAAGGATTATGATACATTATTGAATACATGAATCTTGATTGTAGCATTTTGCTTAAGGACAAGCAAAATTCTAAGTCTGGGGGTGTGATGTGCGTAGATTTTAAATACTTGTTTAGCATGTTTTGACTCACATTCTTATGTTTTATACATGCTTTATCTATGCACTTTCATGTTCCTTGCTTTGCTTTTAACATAAATACTTTTCTTTGCTCGGAGATCTGCTCTTGTGCATTTTATGCTTTCAGGAGTAGAATTTGGAGAAGAATTGATATCCATGGCTAATTCTATAACCAAACGGAGGAAAAATGACTTTGACAATGAGTGTCACACGGCCTTGCAAAGGGGAATGGCCCTGGCCATGTGGTTATGATAGGGTCGTGTAGCATCAACAGCAAGGAAGAGTGCCTTGGACGAGTGAGGTTACAGGGTCGTGCTACCTTTTCCAGCCAGCTAGTACACGACTGTGTAGGATTACACGGCCTTGCAGCCTTTCCAGAGTTGAAAAATGGCATGGTTGTGTGTGCCACATGACTATGCAATACTTCCAGAGACAAGAATTGGCCAGGCCGTGTGGTTTCACATGGTCGTGCAGGCAGGCAGAAGTGGAACATGGCACGCCCGTGTGAGGATCACACAGTCGTGTGACCTTGGCTGAGAGGAGGAATGCCTTGGTCGTGTGGATCTCACACGGTCATGTCCTGGGTCGTGTGGCACCCAAATTGTTGGTTGCTACTCGGAAAACCTAGAGGTTCCACTGTACAACAATTTTGTACAAAGGTCTGAACCTTTTCCTAGCTACCATGTGTTCTTTTAAATTAAATTTTGGATCGCCTGCGGAACTTAACACGTTTGATCTAAAACTTAATTTATTTGTTCTTTTAGGTTTTGACTTAGATCTCCTACGGAACTTAACACGTTTGATCCAAATCACCTAAGTTATTAATTCCATTAAATATTAATTTCCAAAATTTGTTCCCAGTACTGACGTGGCGAGGCACATGGCCTTCTTGGATATGGGAGCAACCACCACCGACTAGACAAAACCTTTTAAGGAAAGCTAATATTTAATTTCCTAAAATAACTTTAGGTCAACCGAAAAAAACAATCATATCACAAGGAAAAGAAAAACAAAAGAACACTATATCGAAAAAAAATTCAAAACACTAGAATCGTATGCCTCTTGTATTTAGTATTATTTCCAAAAATAACTAGTAGATGCGGAAAGAAAAATTACTAGTTATACCTTTTAGAAAGACCTCTTGATCTTCTACCGTATTCCTCTTCTAACCTCGGACGTTGTGTGGGCAACGATCTTCCGAGATGAGAACCACCTAGCACTTCTTCTTCCTTACAAGTTTCGGCCATCAAAACTTCTCCTAGGATGAAGAGGTTCGGCCACCACCACCATGCTCCAAGGGATGCTAGAAAAGAGGCTTCTTTTCTCTCCTTCTTCTCCTTCTTAGTTCCGGCCACCAAAGCTATCTCCACCATGAGAAAATTTCGGCCACACAAAGGAGAGGAGAGGAAAGAAAGGGCCGGTCACACCCAAGGAAGAAAAGAGGGAGAAAAATAATAGAGTTGTTCACCCATGAAGGCACCTCTACCCCCTCTTTTATAATCCTTGGTCTTGGCAAATAAGGAAATTTAAATAAAAACTTCCTTAATTCTTTTGCCATGAAAAGGAAAATTTATTTAATTAAAAATAATTTTTCTCTTCTCAATTTACAATGTCCGGCCATTATACAAATCTCCAAGCAAATAAAATTTTAAACACAAATTAAAACTTCCTTATTTGCTTCCGGAAATTTATAAAAATTTTCCAATAATTTTATCCCTTCATGATTGGTTAATAAAAAGAAATTTTATAAATTAAATCTTTCTTTTAAACATGTGGATAAAAAGAAAGTTATCTCTAAAATTAAAATGTCTTTCAATCTACAAATAATGAAAGATATCAAATCTTTTCTTAATCTTTTGTAGAAACTTATAAAAGAGATTATTTAATTTTTAAACTCTCTTTTAAATAATGAACATGTTTAAAAAGTAAAGTTTTCTTAAAATTTAAAATCCACCTTTTAATCAATAAATAAGGAAAGATTTTAAATTTTTAAACTCTCTTTTAAACATGTGGATGATTTACAAATAAGAAAAGTTTTTAATAAAAATTAAAACCATCCTTTTAATCTACAAATAAGGAAAGAGATTAATCTCTTCTCTTAATCTTTTGTAGAAAGCTATAAAAGGAAATTTTAATTTTTAAACTCTCTTTTAAATCATGATATCCACATAAGAAATAATTTTAATAAAAAAACCCTTTTAATATTCTAGTGGTCGGCCACCTAAGCTTGGGACCCAAGTTTTGGCCGACCACCTACATGGCTCATCCACTTGGTCTTGGCCGGCCCTAGCTTGGGTTCCAAGCTAGCTTGGCTGGCCCCATTGGATGGGTAAGAAGGTGGGTATGCGGTGGGTATAAATCTCTATATATTAGAGGCTACGATAGGGACCGAGAGGAGGAATTGGTTTTGGTCTCCTGATAAAATTAAGCATCCCGTGTTCGCCCCGAACACACAACTTAATTTTATCAATAATAATTCATTCCACTAAAGAACTATTATTGAACTACCGCACCAATCCCAAATTACATTTTGGGCTCTTTCTTATTATGAGTGTGTTAGTCTCCCTGTGTTTAAGATAACAAATGTCCACTAATTAAGTAAGTTACTGATAACTCACTTAATTAATATCTAGCTCCAAGAGTAGTACCACTCAACTTCATCGTCATGTCGGACTAAGTCCACCTGCAGGGTTTAACATGACAATCCTTATGAGCTCCTCTTGGGGACATTCTCAACCTAGATTACTAGGACACAGTTTCCTTCTATAATCAACAACACACACTATAAGTGATATCATTTCCCAACTTATCGGGCTTATTGATTCATCGAACTAAATCTCACCCATTGATAAATTAAAGAAATAAATATCAAATATATGTGCTTGTTATTATATTAGGATTAAGAGCACATACTTCCATAATAACTGAGGTCTTTGTTCCTTTATAAAGTCAGTATAAAAGAAACGACCTCTAATGGTCCTACTCAATACACTCTTAGTGTACTAATGTAATTATATAGTTAAGATAAACTAACACCTAATTACACTACGACCTTCCAATGGTTTGTTCCTTTCCATCATGGTCGTGAGCTACTGTTTATAATTTATAAAGTACTGATAACATGATCTTCTGTGTGTGACACCACACACCATGTTATCTACAATATAAATTAATTGAGCAACTACATTTATCATAAATGTAGACATTTGACCAATGTGATTCTTATTTCTAGATAAATGTTTATACCAAAAGCTAGGCTTTTAGTATACACTCTAACAATCTCCCACTTATACTAAAAGACTAAGCTGCCATATCTGCTGCCATACATCTGATTCTCATCCCTTCAACATGCCCATCAAAAGCTCTTGCCTTAAGGACCTTAGTGAAAGGATCTATAGGTCATCACCTGATGTAATCTAGGCGGCAACAACAACTTCCTCTGTACCGATTTTGTCGGTGGTACTTGCGCTCTATTGTGTTTACTTGCCTTATAGACTTATGGTTTCTTCGAGTTTGCTACTGCACCAACATTATTACAATAAATTATAATAATCTTTGGACAAACCAGAAATCATATCTAAGTCTATCTTGAGGTTATTGAGTCATTCAGCTTTTATGGCTACCTCAGAGGCTTGCCATATACTAAGCTTCTATGGTGGAGTCCAGAAAAACACCTATGCTTATCACTCTTCCATAGTTATGACTTTACCTCCTAAAGTAAACACAAAACCCCGAGGTTGACTTATTATTGTCCCTATCCGATTGGAAGTCAAAATCCGTGCAACCCACAAGGACTAAATTAACTGCCTTGTAAGCTAGCATAAAATCTCTAGTGCTTCTAAGGTACTACAATATATGCTTTACTACAGTCCACTGTCCTTGTCCAGGGTTACTTTGATATCTGCTAACTATGCCCTTGGCAAAATAGATTTCTGATCTCGTGCATAGCATACATTAGGCTTCCAACAGCCGTAGCATAAAGAACTGCCTTTATTTCCTTTATCTCCTTTGATGTCTACAGAGACATATCTTTAGATAAAGTTACTCCATCCTTAAAAGGTAAGAAACCTTTCTTGGAGTTTTGTATGCTTAAAACGAGCAAGGATTTTTCCGATGTATGAAGCTTGGGATAAGTAAAATATTCTTTTCTTGCGATCCCTTATTACTTTGATCTCAAGAATATATGTTTTCTCCTAAGTCCTTTATATCGAATTGTTTGGACAACCATACCCTTACTTCTGACAACATTTTGATATTGTTTCCAACTACCAAAAATGTTATCTAACTATAGTACAAGAAATACCACCACGTTTCCATCACATCTTTTGTATACACAAGACTTATCCGGTTACTAAATCCAAAGATCTGGATTATTTTGATAAACCGGATGTTCCAAGACCTTGAAGCTTTGCCTCAGTCCATAGACTGATTGAGCTTGCACACAAGATGCTCTTAGCCCTTTGCAATGAACCCTTCTGGCTGCTTTATATGGATGCTTTCTTCAAGACTTCCATTAAGGAATACTATCTTGACATCCACTTGCCAAATAGATAAAAGAATCCGGATAGACTTAAGCATGGCTACCAGTGAAAAAGTTTCCTTTTTCATCAAGCCTTACTTTGAAAGTTTCTACCTTCCTGTCTATCCCTCTTTTCCTAATATAGACCTTTTTACACCCAAAGGCTTTTACACCATTTGGTGGTTCTACAAGCTTCCAGGTTTTATTAGAATACATATATTCTAATTCTTTTATTCATAACTCTTTGCCAAGATGCTGCATCTTTATCTTAGAGTGCTTCGTCATATGTCCGGAGATCAAGTTCATGTCCTCCAGGGATCGAGTCCAAAAACTCTCCCAAAACATGAATCTTTTTAGGTTGCCAAACAACCCTCCCACTACGACGAGGCACTATCTGCAATTGTGTATCATTTGTGATACGTGATGCAGTTTTCTTGTGGTATCTCATCTTGTACAGTTGGTACTAGATTAGACATGTCTTTTATTATTTCCTTAAGAACAAATTTTCTTATGGGCACATGATTTATTACATAGTCCTTTTCTAAAAATCGATCATTGATGCTAATAATGACCTTCTGATTTTTAAGACTATAAACCTACTTTCATTTCTCTAGGATAACCCACAAACAAGTGAATTCCTGTCCAACTTATCATTGTCTCTCTTCAGCATATGTGCTGGATTACCTGAATCCGAATATGCTTCAAAATAGGCTTACGCTTATTCAGCAATTCTATATGAGTAGAGAGTTATGACTTTGGAAGGTACTATGTTCACTTCTGTTTCCAGAGCATATCCTTAAAATGAATTTGGTAATTCATCATCAATCTCCTTATTTCTATAAGAGTCTTATACCTTCTTTCTACTACACCATTCTGAAGGGGTGTACCAGGTGCAGTTAGTTGGGATTGGATCCCTACTTCTGATAAGTGACTCCTAAATTCTCCCAAGAGGTACTTGCCACTACGATCTTACCATAGTGACTTTTACTTTAACATTTCTCCGCATCAGTCTTGTACTCTTTGAACTAATCAAAGTACTTAGTCTTGCGGTACATTAAGTAAATTTATTTGTATCTTGAATAGTTGTCGAAATATTCAATACTACCTCTTGTCTGGATAGTCATAGGATCACACAAATCAGAATGAACCAATTCCAATATATCTTTGACTCCATACCCCTTAGACTTAAAAGCTTCTTGGTTATTTTTCCTTCCAAGTAAGACTCGTAGGTTGGAAAGATTTCCACTACTAATGAACCCAAAAGTTCATCAGCTACCAATGAATCCTACTCAAGTTAATATAACCTAGCCTTAGAAGCCAAAGATATAATTGGTTCATTTTCGAAGGTTACTTTCTCTTAAAGTTAGAAGATGTGTTACTAATTTCCATTTGTTGCATCGTGAGAGTTATTGGATTTATAAATTGCCAACCAACGTACCAGAACAGATAACTTCCCTCTTTTTCTTAATAACAACTTTGTTATTAAAAGAGGCAGAATATCAAGTTCTTTGAATAGTTTAGAAACTGAAAACTAGTTCTTTCTAAACTTGGTGCGTAAAGACAATTACTCAAAAATCCATGTTTTATTCTTATCAAAAGATAAACATCTCCCACTGTAACAGCTACCATTTTTACAGTAGTGCCCATGTAGACGGTGTTTTAATTTAGTTCCGGGTTTCCTGGAACCCTGCAATGATTAATGACATCTGTATCTACACTCGTAGATAACACCACTAAACATGTTTCAACTAATGAATTAAATACACCTATATTGTTCTTAGTTCTAAGAAGACAGTCTACCTTAATGTCCAAGTCCTATTTCCAATCATTACAATTGGGATTACTAAGTCTTTCTTATAGTATGACTACTAGGGGATTGACAAACATTTTAAATCCTAAGAATCACAAAAATACTTGGTCAAGATCAACTCCTTAAAAATCCCCATGAATTTTGTATGCCACGATAGTGTGGACGTATACAAAATCGAAGAGGAGATTTTATTCATTAATTTTATTATCTCGTCAACTTTACTTTATGATGAATAAAATTAATAGTTGATCTGTCTTTGATCAAATATTTGGTCAAAAACCTTTGAATTTAAAAAAATATTGATTCCTCAAACAATATTATTTAAATTCACCAACACCTCAAACACCGTGAATTTTGTATGCCACGTTAATGTGGACGTATACAAATTCAACATTTGTAAAAGGAGGGTTTTAACCCATTAATTTTATTATCTTGTCAACCTAACTTTTTGACAAATAAAATTAATAGTTGGTATCATTTGGTCACACAAATAATAGCAGTGACTCCGATGGGGAGGATACTATTAGATGTGTCTAAGTGTATACCATTACTTGACACTAAGCCCATTAATAAGATTATGCCCCTTCCGTTGGGGAAGATCACACGCTCTTAATTAACTTCCTATAGTCATCCAAAAATGGAAGTCTGTTCTAGTGATCCACAAACAAGCTCATCCGTTATGGAGGAAGGCACTCAGAGCCAACGCGCAAACTTGTTTGCATCACTTACAAACCAGTAATGGAGACCATGGGATTTACTTAAAAATCCCTCTCCCACTTAGTTATTTATAAATGAGGAATTTTAACTATACTAGCCTACTAAATATGTAAACTAACATGCACACACAGCACAATATAAAAGCAATAAATAGAAAATCTAATTTTCAACTATTATGGCTTTTATCTCTTGTTGTCCTCCGTGTGTTGTCATCCCAAGCTGCTGCCATATTTGGCCACTGCCACCGGGTCTAGCTGTCGCATCCATCTTGCTCCTTGTTCCGCTGCGCCTCTGGTCCTCTAAAAAGTTCCACGCCTTGCAAGATTCGATCCGCGACATAAATAGAATTTTACATTTTTCGATCCTATATTCCTCGAAGGAATGTACATGTAAACTAGATCAAAAAATAAAACTAAATACAGCTCCTGCTGTATTTTATAATACAATCATGCACACACAATAAATGCCCTTGACATGTCCAAGGGTCCAATCACACACATAATTACTATAAGCCATAATAGTTGGATCCTGCATCCACAAAGTTAGCACATCCTACTATTATCCTACCTAAATTATGTATAACATGTGCATAATTAAACTAATACCAAATACATAGAGGCAAAACCCTAGCTCTGATACCAATTTTTGGTTGCTACTCGGAAAACCTAGAGGTTCCACTGTACAACAATTTTGTACAAAGGTCTGAACCTTTTCCTAGCTACCATGTGTTCTTTTAAATTAAATTTTGGATCGCCTGCGGAACTTAACACGTTTGATCTAAAACTTAATTTATTTGTTCTTTTAGGTTTTGACTTGGATCTCCTGCGGAACTTAATACGTTTGATCCAAATCACCTAAGTTATTAATTCCATTAAATATTAATTTCCAAAATTTGTTCCCAGTACTGACATGGCGAGGCACATGGCCTTCTTGGATATGGGAGCAACCACCACCGACTAGACAAAACCTTTTAAGGAAAGCTAATATTTAATTTCCTAAAATAACTTTAGGTCAACCGAAAAGAACAATCAAATCACAAGGAAAAGAAAAACAAAATAACACTATATCGAAAACAAATTCAAAACACTAGAATCGTATGCCTCTTGTATTTAGTATTATTTCCAAAAATAACTAGTATGATGCGGAAAGAAAAATTACTATTTATACCTTTTAGAAAGACTTCTTGATCTTCTACCGTATTCCTCTTCTAACCTCGGACGTTGTGTGGGCAACGATCTTCTGAGATGAGAACCACCTAGCACCTTCTTCTTCCTTACAAGTTTCGACCATCAAAACATCTCCTAGGATGAAGAGGTTCGGCCACCACCACCATGCTCCAAGGGATGCTAGAAAAGAGGCTTCTTTTCTCTCCTTCTTCTCCTTCTTAGTTCCGGCCACCAAAGCTATCTCCACCATGAGAAAATTTCGGCCACACAAAGGAGAGGAGAGGAAAGAAAGGGCCGGCCACACCCAAGGAAGAAAAGAGGGAGAAAAATAATAGAGTTGTTCACCCATGAAGGCACCTCTACCCCCTCTTTTATAATCCTTGGTCTTGGCAAATAAGGAAATTTAAATAAAAACTTCCTTAATTCTTTTTCCATGAAAAGGAAAATTTATTTAATTAAAAATAATTTTTCTCTTCTCAATTTACAATTGCCGGCCATTATACAAATCTCCAAGCAAATAAAATTTTAAACACAAATTAAAACTTCCTTATTTGCTTCCGGAAATTTATAAAAATTTTCCAATAATTTTATCCCTTCATGATTGGTTAATAAAAAGAAATTTTATAAATTAAATCTTTCTTTTAAACATGTGGATAAAAATAAAATTAAAACCTCTTTCAATCTACAAATAAGGAAAGATATCAAATCTTTTCTTAATCTTTTGTAGAAACTTATAAAAGAGATTATTTAATTTTTAAACTCTCTTTTAAATAATGAACATGTTTAAAAAGTAAAGTTTTCTTAAAATTTAAAATCCACCTTTTAATCAATAAATAAGGAAAGATTTTAAATTTTTAAACTCTCTTTTAAACATGTGGATGATTTACAAATAAGAAAAGTTTTTAATAAAAATTAAAACCATCCTTTTAATCTACAAATAAGGAAAGAGATTAATCTCTTCTCTTAATCTTTTGTAGAAAGCTATAAAAGGAAATTTTAATTTTTAAACTCTCTTTTAAATCATGATATCCACATAAGAAATAATTTTAATAAAAAAAACCTTTTAATATTCTAGTGGTCGGCCACCTAAGCTTGGGACCCAAGTTTTGGCCGGCCACCTACATGGCTCATCCACTTGGTCTTGGCCGGCCCTAGCTTGGGTTCCAAGCTAGCTTGGCTGGCCCCATTGGATGGGTAAGAAGGTGGGTATGCGGTGGGTATAAATCTCTATATATTAGAGGCTACGATAGGGACCGAGAGGAGGAATTGGTTTTGGTCTCCTGATAAAATTAAGCATCCCGTGTTCGCCCCGAACACACAACTTAATTTTATCAATAATAATTCATTCCACTAAAGAACTATTATTGAACTACCGCGCCAATCCTAAATTACATTTTGGGCTCCTTCTTATTATGAGTGTGTTAGTCTCCCTGTGTTTAAGATAACAAATGTCCACTAATTAAGTAAGTTACTGACAACTCACTTAATTAATATCTAGCTCCAAGAGTAGTACCACTCAACTTCATCGTCATGTCAGACTAAGTCCACCTGCAGGGTTTAACATGACAATCCTTATGAGCTCCTCTTGGGGGCATTCTCAACCTAGATTACTAGGACACAGTTTCCTTCTATAATCAACAACACACACTATAAGTGATATCATTTCCCAACTTATCGGGCTTATTGATTCATCGAACTAAATCTCACCCATTGATAAATTAAAGAAATAAATATCAAATATATGTGCTTGTTATTATATTAGGATTAAGAGCACATACTTCCATAATAACTGAGGTCTTTGTTCCTTTATAAAGTCAGTATAAAAGAAACGACCTATAATGGTCCTACTCAATACACTCTTAGTGTACTAATGTAATTATATAGTTAAGATAAACTAACACCTAATTACACTACGACCTTCCAATGGTTTGTTCCTTTCCATCATGGTCGTGAGCTACTGTTTATAATTTATAAGGTACTGATAACATGATCTTCTGTGTGTGACACCACACACCATGTTATCTACAATATAAATTAATTGAGCAACTACATTTATCATAAATGTAGACATTTGACCAATGTGATTCTTATTTCTAGATAAATGTTTATACCAAAAGCTAGGCTTTTAGTATACACTCTAACACAAATGTCCTCCTCTATATATAGAGCCTCCTTCTCTTTGAAAGGGGAGGGTTCTCCCTTTGGGGAGATCTGTTCTTGGGTGAGTCTCCAGCATTCGGAAGGCGATATCTGCCCAAGATTCGACTCCAAGAGATGAGGATTGGTTCCGAAGATCACTCGTCGTATTGAGATAAGCATTCCTTTCTATTTTCTTGATTTGGATTGGGATGTCTTTAACCTTCTTGTCTTCGATTCTTTCCTCACCTTCTATGGAGTAGATCTTTTGTTCTAGGATGGAGGGAGCACTTGTGATGTAACTTGATGTAAGATTCATGGATTTGTCATCTTCTTGATTCAAGGATATTATTATGTTTTGTATCAATCAATCTTATATGGATTATTGTGTTTTGGGCCTAATTACCATTCTTGATTGGTTGTTTGTATTTCTTGTGGAATCTTGTTGAGGAATTCGCTAAATTGTATGACCGAGGGGCTTCGTGACAGGGTTGCCCCGCTAACGAACATTTTAGGGGATCACCTTTAGGGGTAAAGCAAGAACCTGCAAAGAAGTAGGACAGATTGATTTGCTTAACTCTATATCTTAATGTGAATTTATTAGTGATGTGTCTCTATGTCGTATGATTGAGGGTGTCGTGACAAGGCTGCCCCGCTAACGGACTTCATAGGGATCATAACTCTTTGATTACTAAAGGTTTAGATGTGAGTCCTTAGCCGATGTTTTCTGCATAAGATAACTGGTGACTTCTTACGAAAACATTACAATTGAGGAGAAGAATTGGTAGATTCAATTACATCGATGAATATCACAAAGAAACCAAAACTCCTAGAACCTTTATAAAACTGAATTTCTGCATTTAACCCTTACTTCTAATCTTTAGTTGTAAATGATCTTTTAATCGTTTGTTTAGCTAATTCGCTTTTGAGACATCATTAGTGATTATAACCAGTCCATGTGGATTAGAAATTCTTTTATTACTGACGACGTAACCGTACACTTACGGTGACGTAACACCAAGCGAGCGGACCCGGAACAAGAACCCGGACCAAATAGTTAACATAACGTTAACTTAGGTCCTGGCACCTGGACTGAGTCTAGGCACCCGAATGATCCAGGCGCCCAGACTGAGTCCAGGCGCCCAGACCAAGAGTTTTATCTGGATCACATCAAACACGATCCGTTGTGATGGGGATAAAGTTTTATCCCCCTGGAGGCATCTGGAACCCTTCCAGGCACCTCGACCAGGGCTATAAATACAGCCCTAGTCCAAATGTTTCAAAAGTTCTTGGAGCTCTATGAAAAACTAAAAGAAGTCGAATCCAACTCCTCAATAGACACTCAGTCATTGACAGAAGAATCTGAGACTAAGGAATCTACCGGAACAACACTCATAGCCGAATATCTACTAGAAGATAACGAAAGTACCTCAAAAATGAGCATCGATGAAGGGGGAGACACTACAGAAGAAAGCAACAATGAAGGGGGAGCGTCTATCGACGAATATATGGTAAGTCAATTAAGTAAACTTTCTTCAAAGCAATTATTTAAAATTGTACAATTGCTAAGTAAATCATTATATAAAAAGAGAGCAAAGTATGTAAAATCAAAGAAAGAATATGCATGCTTAAACGAAGAATTTTAAAAATTAATAGATGAAATAAAGATAAAATAGAAATGTTAGAAAAGGAAAACTCACATTCAAATTTTTCGCATGCTCCAGAAATAAATTACAAACATTATCGAAGGTTTAACTGGTATTTTAAGGGCAAAATTAGGAAAATATCACAAAAATATATTCCTATTAAATTTTTTATTTATCCTGTAGGAAGGAACCTATTTTGGATTCCAAAATCATATTTAGATTAATTATTTTTTTAGCTTTCAGACAAAAAGTTAAATATTTAATTTCTTTAAAAGACTTTGTCTAGAAAGTGGTTGTTGCTCCAGTATCCAAGAAGGCCTAGTGCCTCGCCACAGCCTGGAAGTTAATTATTGAAATAAGTATTTAATTGACTAACTGGTAAGTAATTAGTTGTTATAAAAATACTTTAAATTGTTTGTTAAAAATTTGGTTAGAAATTCATTAGATATTAATTTTTCTGAGAATGATAACTTTATCACTTATCTGAAAAAAAAAATTAATGTGGAAAAGACCTTATTTTTTTTGCTTAACGATAATTTCAACTTTATATGAAAATTTTTTTATCTGCCTTGTATAGGTTAAATATTTTTTAAAACTTCATTGATAAATCCAGATTTTTCGAAGCTTAAACTTTAAGATTTTTTTTTTAGAATTTTTCCTTAGACTTTAAGTTTAGATCTTCCAAAGTCATTTTACAAGTACTCTATTTAATGTGATCAAAGGAGAAGGAAAGATTAAGTGTAGGGGGAGGGTAATTTAATTTATTTTTACACATTATTGAGTTGTAAATTTATTACCTTGTTATTTGATATGGGTTATGATAGGTCGGCCTGTCGAATGAAGGAGTCAAGACCGAGAAAGATAGGAGAGGTATATAGTCGAGTGAATATATAAGATAATAAACGACCAAAAAAAGGCTTTTTTATACGCGCTCGATCAGGCAACACCCGACTGAGCGTAAAGGTACTTAGCCTTATAGAAGCTTTTAGTATATTACCGGTCGAGTGAAGGCCAAGCAAGCACCAATGTACCTTCGCACGCTCAGTCAAGCAAAGCCCAACCAAGCGTAAAGGTACTTAGCCTTATAGAATATTTTAGTATATTACCGACCGAGTGAGCACTAATGTACCTTCACACGCTTGGTCAAGCAAAGCCCGATCGAGCCTAAACGTACTTAGCCTTATAGAAGCTTTTAGCATATTACCGAATGAGTGAAGGTTGAGTGAGCATCAATGTACCTTCACACACTCGGTCAGTCAAAGCCCGACCGAGCGTAAAGGTACGTAGCCTTATAGAAGCTTTTAGTAAATTATCAGCCGAGCGAAGGCTAAGTGAGCACCAATGTGCCTTCGTGTGCTTGGTCAGGCAAAGCTCAACCGAGTGTAAAGGTACTTAGGCTTATAGAAGCTTTTAGTATGTTACCAGCTGAGTGAAGGTTGAGTGAGCACCAATGTACCTTCGTGCCCTCGGTCAGGGAAAATCCGACCGAGCGTAAAGGTACTTAGCCTTATAGAAGCTTTAAGTGTATTACCGGCCGAGTGAAGGCCGAGTGAGCACCAATGTACCTTCGCTCGCTCGGTTAGGCAAAGCCCGAACGAGCGTAAAGGCACTTAGCCTTATAGAGGCTTTTAGTATGTTACCAGCCGAGTGAAGGCCGAGGGAGCACCAATGTACCTTCGCATGCTTGGTCAAGCAAAGCCTGACCGGGCGTAAAGGTACTTAGCCTTATAGAAGGTTTTAGTATATTACCAGCTGAGTGAAGGCTGAGTAAGCACTAATGTGCCTTTGGTCGCTCGGACAAGCAAAGCCCGACCGAGCGTAAAGGTACTTAGCCTTATATATAGTTTCTACTGGCCGAGTGAAGGCCGAGATGACACCAATGTGCCTACAAGAGCTCGACTGGATAAAGTCTGATCGAGCGTAAGGGCACTTAGCCTTATATATAGTTTTTAGTATATTACTGGCCGAGTGAAGGTTGAGCAAGCACCAATATGCTTACACGCACTCGGTCAGGCAAAACCCGACCAAGCGTAGGGGTACTTAGCCTTATATATAGTTTTCAATATATTACCGGCCGAGTGAAGGCCGAGCGAGTGTCAACGTGTGAATATACACTCAGTCAGACAAGGTCTGTCCAAGCATAAGGGCACTTAACCTTATATATAGTTTTTAGTACATTCTCGACCAAGTGAAGGCCAAGCGAGCAACTATGTACTTACACGTGTTTGGTGAAGTAAAGTCTAACCGAGCATAAAGGCATTTAGTCTTATAGAAGCTTTTAGTATATTATCGACTAATTGAAGATCAAGCAAGCACCAGTGTATGTATATATGCTCAGTCAGGCAGAGCCCGACCAAGCGTAGGGGCATTCAGCCTTATAAAGCTCATAGATATTCTCGATCAAAACATGCTTAGTAGAAGGTATTCTCAAGGTATTCTCAATATATACACGACCGACTTGAACGATCGGTCGAGACATGCTTAACAGAAGTATATAAGTATGACAGCCTAGTAAATTTAGCGGGAAATATCTTCTAGAAGCTTCTTCTATTATGAAACACATTTCTTCTTAACACTCCTCCATGCTATGGCTCCACCTCCCAAAGTAAACGCATACCCCGATGTTGATTCACTGTTGTCCCTATCTAATTGAAAATCTGAATCCGTGTAACCTACAGGGAGCAAATCATTTGCTTGGTAAACCAGCATATAATCTCTAGCCCTTTTTCGGTACTTTAATATATGCTATACGGTAGTCCAATGTCCCGGCCCTGGGTTACTTTGATATTTGCTAATCATGTCCATGGAAAAATAGATATTTGGTCTCGTACATAGCATCGCACACATTAGTCTTCCTACAGTCAAAGCATAAGGAACTACCTTCATCTCCTCTATCTCCTTTGATATTTTAGGGTACATCTCTTTAGATAAAGGTACTCCATGTAGAAAAGGTAGAAAACCTTTCTTGAAGTCTTGCATGCTAAAATGAGCTAGGATAGTATCGATGTATGAAGCTTGGGATAAGCACAACATCCTTTTCTTACAATCCCTTATTACTTTGATCCCAAGAATATGTCCACATTCTCCCAAGTCCTTTATATCAAACTGCTTGGACAACCATACCCTTACATCTGACAACACTTCGACATTGTTGCCAATGAGTAAAATGCCATCTACGTATAGTATAAGAAATACCATCACATTTCAGTCACTTTTCTTGTATGCACAAGAATCATCCGGACACTGAATGAATCCATAAGACTGAATCACTTTATCAAACTGAATGTTCCAAGATCTTGAAGCTTGCTTCATCATATGTCCAGGGATCAACTTCATGTTCATCAGGGATCAAGTCCGAAGACTCTCCCAAAAACATAAATCTATCAGGTTGTCTAATAACCCTCCCACTACGACGCGGCACTACCTGTAATTGTGCATCATTTGTGACACGTGTTGTAGTTACTTGTGGTATCGCATCTTGTATCGTTGGTACTAAAGTAGAAGTGTCCTCTCTTATTTCCTCAAGAATAATTTTACTCATGGGCTTGTGGTTCATTACATAGTTCTCTTCTAAAAATTGGGCATTGATGCTAACAATGACCTTCTGATCTTTAGGACTATAAAACAAACCACCTTTCATTCCTCTAGGATATCCCACGAACAAGCAAACTTATGTATGTGATTCTAACTTATCAGCGTCTCCATTCAGCACATGTGTTGGACTACCCCAAATCTGAATGTGTTTCAAACTAGGCTTACGACCATTCCACAATTCTGTGGGAGTAGAGGGTACTGACTTAGAAGGTATCAAGTTCAGAATGTACACCGTCGTTTCCAGAGCATATCCCCAAAACGAATTTAGTAATTCTGAATAACTCATCATTGATCTAACCATTTCCATAAGAGTCATATTCCTTCGTTCCGCCACACCATTCTGTTGGGGTGTACCAGGTGTAGACAATTAGGATTGAATCCCGACATCTAATAAGTAACTCCTAAACTCTCCTAAGAGGTACTCTCCACCACGATCAGACTATAGTGTCTTGATATTTTTACCATGATGTTTCTCTACATCAGCCTTATACTCTTTGAACTTATCAAAGCACTCAGACTTGCGGCACATCAAGTAAATATACCCATATCTCGAATAGTCATCTATAAAAGAGATAAAATATTCAAAACCACCTCTTGCCTGGATAATCATAAGCCCACACAAATCAAAATGAACCAATTCCAACACTTCTTTGGCTCTATATCCCTTTTCCTTAAAAGGCCTCTTGGTCATTTTTCCTTCCAAGCAAGACTCGCAGGTCGGAAAGTTTTCCACTACCAATGAACCCAAAGGTCTATCGGCTATTAACCTTTGAATCCTACTCAAGTTAATATGACCCAACCTTAGATGCCAAAGATATTTTGGTTTATTTCTGAAGGTTGCTTTCTCTTATTATAATTAGAAGATGTGTTATTAATTTTCATTTATTGCATCGTGAGAGTTATTGGATTAAGAGTATACAAATTGCCAACCAACGCACCAAAATAGATAACCACCCTATTTTTCTTGACAACCACATTATCATCAAAAGAAATAGAATATCCATCCATAACTAATTTAGAAACTGAAATCAAGTTCTTTCTAAAACATGGTACGTAAAGACAATTTTTCAAAATCAAAGTTTTATTCCTATCAAAAGATAAATAAACATCTCCCATTACAACAGCCATCACTCTCGTAGCATTGTCCATGTAGACGGTGATCTCCCCTTTATGTAGGCATTTGGTTTCCTGGAACCCCTGCAATGAATTGCAGACATGATCAGTGGCTCCCGTATCTACACACTAGGTACCGGCAGATAACACCGCTAAACATATTTCAACAACAAATGAATAAGATATACCTTTATTGTTCTCCCTTCTGCGAGGGCAGTCCACCTTCCAATGTCCAGACTGCTTACATGTGAAGCACTTGTCTTTCGGCTTCTTCACACTTGACTGCAGCCCAGTCCCTAGAGGTCGAATCACTTTCTTTGCCGAACCAACTTGTTTCTTCTTCTTCTTTCTGCCTTTCGGCTTAGAGACAGAAATGTTTTCAGCAATGTGATCTTGAGAACTTTGACAAAATAACCCTTCTGTCGCTTGGAGTTCTATCACAAGTTTCGCCAATGAATAAACTCTTTTGTTCATGTTGTAATTCAGGCAGAACTGCTCAAAACTTTTGGGCAACATTTGGAGAATGATATCGACCTGGGTTTCCCCTTTGATTTCAGCTCCAAGGACTTCCATCACATTTAAATGAGTCATCATCTTGAGGATATGATCCCTCACGGGTGTCCCCTCAATCATGGTGGTCGTCATTAAGTTTCTCGTGGCCTCCTACCTGGCAGCCCGATTCAGGTGTCCGAAGAGTTCCTTGAGATTGAGCATCGTGTCATAGGCAGTGGGTAGGGTCTGATGCTAATGTTGCAGCACATTTGACATAGAAGCCAAAATGTAACACCGCGTCATGTCATCTGCCTTGACCCATTTCCTAGGACAAACCTCAAGAAGTACGAACTTGTATTCTTCAGCAGTTAAGACAATGTCCAAGTTTTATTTCCAATCAATATAATTTGGACCAGTAAGTTTATTTTCTTTTAAAATAATAGCAAGAGAATTGAAAGCCATTTTGAAATCCTGAGAATCACAAAATAAAATATTTGGTCAAAACTTTAGAATTTAAAATAATATTGATTCCTCAAACAATATAATTTAAATTCACCAACACCTCAAAACACCATGAATTTTGTATACCACGATAGTGTGGATGTATACTAATTCAAATATTTGTAAGAGGAGGTTTTATCCATTAATTTTATTATCTTGTCAACCTAACTTTATGACAAATAAAATTAATAGTTGATTCATCTTCGGTCACACAAATAATAGCAATGACTCCGATGGGGAGGATACTATTAAATGTGCCTAAGTATATACCATTACTTGATAGTTTATCCATTAATTAGGATTGTACCCCTTCAGATGGAGAAGATCACACAAACCTAAATAGTTTCCAATAATCATCCATAGAGGAAGTTTGATCTAGTGATCCACAAACAAACTCATCTGATATGGAGGAAGACACTTAATGACAACGCGCAAGTTTGAATGCATCACTAACAATCCAGTAATAGAGATCGTGGAATTTATTTAAATAATCTCTCTCCTACTTAGTTATTTAAATTGAGGAATTTTAGCATACACACACATCACAGCATATAAACACAGCATCACAGCACACACAAACAGCATATAAAGGCAATAAATATGAAAATAAAATTAACAACTATTATGGCCTCATCCAACACTGTCCTCCAATATGCTACCAATGGATCACTGTCCTCCAATGTACCGCCAATGGATCAAGTCATCGTGTCTATCTCGCTTCCTTCTCCACCGTGCCTTCGGTCCTCAAAATAGCACCACACATAGCAAGGATACAAGCCACAACATAAAGAAATAAAATTTACATTTATCGATCCTATATTTTGCAAAGGAATTTACATGTAATCTAGATCGAACAAAATATAAAAAAAATAATAATATGGCAATAGGCTATATTTAATTATTACAATCATGCACACACAAAACAACCTCGACATGCCCGAGGGTTCAAATCATACACAAACACACAAAGCCATAATAGTTGGATCTAGGATGCCTGCAACCTCAGAGTTAATCTATCTTGCACATCCTACTGTTATCCGGCCTAAACTTATATATGATCAGTGTATAATTTAACCAAAAACCAATCACACATAACCAGAAAACTTGCTCTGATACCACTTGAAGGCGCTGGAATTCCGTTCTATTTCAATTTCCCTGTATAAAAAATTGTACAAGAACAGAACTTTTCCTAGCAACCCGCATGTTCGATCAATCATGTGTTTGATCAATCAAGCAAGTTCTTGAATGATCAAAGCACACCTTGATCGAAGTATAAGATCGCTGGCCTCTTGTGTTGGTATTCCAAAGACGATACAAAGAAAACTCGACTAATTACACAGCGGAATTAAGAACTAGTTGTACCTTTTCTTTATAGCTAAAGACCTCTTGATCTTCTACCGTATTCCTCTCATCTTCTTGGACGTTGTGTGGGTGATGATCTACCAAGACAACTCCACCCTTCTTCTCTTTGGATTCAAATCATCGGTCACAAAAGGAGGCTCTAAAATGGGGTACCTTCTAATCTTCTTCCTATTGGTTGCTACTCGGAAAACCTAGAGGTTCCACTGTACAAAAATTTTGTACAAAGGTCTGAACCTTTTCCTAGCTACCATGTGTTCTTTTAAATTAAATTTTGGATCGCCTGCGGAACTTAACACGTTTGATCCAAAACTTAATCTATTCGTTCTTTTAGGTTTTGACTTGGGTCTCCTGCGGAACTTAACACGTTCGAAATCACCTTAAGTTATTAATTCCATTAAATATTAATTTCCATAATTGGTTCCCAGTACTGACATGGCGAGGCACATGGCCTTCTTGGATATGGGAGCAACCACCACCGACTAGACAAAACATTTTATGGAAAGCTAATATTTAATTTCCTAAAATAACTTTAGGTTAACCGAAAAGAACAATCAAATCACAAGGGAAAGAAAAACAAAAGAACACTATATCGAAAACAAATTTGAAACTCTAGAATCGTATGCCTCTTGTATTTAGTATTATTTCCAAAAATAACTAGTATGATGCGGAAACAAAAATTACTAGTTATACCTTTTAGAAAGACCTCTTGATCTTCTACCGTATTCCTCTTCTAACCTCGGACGTTGTGTGGGCAACGATCTTCCGAGATGAGAACCACCTAGCACCTTCTTCTTCCTTACAAGTTTCGGCCACCACCACCATGCTCCAAGGGATGCTAGAAAAGAGGCTTCTTTTCTCTCCTTCTTCTCCTTCTTAGATCCGGCCACCAAAGCTATCTCCACCATGAGAAGGTTTCAGCCACACAAAAGAGAGGAGAGGAAAGAAAGGGCCGGCCACACCCAAGGAGAAAAGAGAGGAAAAATAGAATAGAGTTGTTAGCCTTGAAGCCTCCTCTACCCCCTCTTTTATAATCCTTGGTCTTGGCAAATAAGGAAAATTTAATAAAAATTTCCTTAATTCTTTTGCCATTGAAAAGGAAAATTTATTTAATTAAAATAATTTTCTCTTTTCAAATTATAATGGCCGGCCACTCTTCTCCCCAAAACAATGAGAGTTTTAATTAAAACAAAAATTAAAACTTCCTAATTTGTTTCTAGAAATTTATAAAAATTTCTCCAATAATTTTAATCCCTTCATGATTGGTTAATAAAAAGAAATTTTATAAATTAAAATCTTTCTTTTAAACATGTGGATAATTTCCAAAAAGGAAAGTTATCTCTAAAAATTAAAATCTCCTTTCGATCTACAAATAAGGAAAGATATTAAATCTTTTCTTAATCTTTTGTAGAAACTAATAAAAGAGAATTTTTAATTTTTAAACTTTCTTTTAAATCATGAATATAATTAAAAGGAAAGTTTTTACCAAAATTAAAATCAACCTTTTAATCTACAAATAAGGAAAGAGATTTTAACTCTTCTCTTAATCTTTTGTAGAATCTTATAAAAGGAAGGATTTAAATTTTAAACTCTCTTTTAAATTATATTATCCACATAAGAAAATTTTAAAATTAAAATTCCTTTTTATTTTAATAGGGACGGCCACATGAATTCACCCATGAACATACCCATGGCCGACCCTAGCTTGGTCTCCAAGCTAGCTTGGCCGGCCCCTATAGGATGGGTAAGAAGGTGGGTATAGGTGGGTATAGTACTCTATAATTAAGAGGCTACGATAGGGACCGAGAGGAGGAATTGGTTTTGGTCTCCCGATAAAATTAAGCATCCCGTGCTCGCCCCGAACACACAACTTAATTTTATCAATAATAATTCATTCCACTAGAGAACTATTATTGAACTACCGCACCAATCCCAAATTACATTTTGGGCTCCTTCTTATCATGAGTGTGTTAGTCTCCCTGTGTTTAAGATAACAAATGTCCACTAATTAAGTAAGTTACTGACAACTCACTTAATTAATATCTAGCTCCAAGAGTAGTACCACTCAACTTCATCGTCATGTCGGACTAAGTCCACCTGCAGGGTTTAACATGACAATCCTTATGAGCTCCTCTTGGGGACATTCTCAACCTAGATTCTAGGACACAGTTTCCTTCTATAATCAACAACACACACTATAAGTGATATCATTTCCCAACTTATTGGGCTTATTGATTCATAGAACTAAATCTCACCCATTGATAAATTAAAGAAATAAATATCAAATATATGTGATTGTTATTATATTAGGATTAAGAGCACACACTTCCATAATAACTGAGGTCTTTGTTCTTTATAAAGTCAGTATAAAAAGAACGACCTCAAATGGTCCTACTCAATACACTCTAAGTGTACTAGTGTAATTATATAGTTAAGATAAACTAATACCTAATTACACTACGACCTTCCAATGGTTTGTTCCTTTCCATCTTGGTCGTGAGCTACTGTTTATAATTTATAAGGAACCGATAACATGATCTTCTGTATGTGACACCACACATCATGTTATCTACAATATAAATTAATTGAGCAACTACATTTATCATAAATGTAGACATTTGACCAATGTGATTCTTATTTCTAGATAAATGTTTATACCAAAAGCTAGGCTTTTAGTATACACTCTAACACTTCCTTCTCTTCTTCTTCCTCTTCTCCAATCCGTCGGCCACCAAGTAGGAGGGAGCGTCGGCCACCAAGGAGGAGGGGGTGTCGGCCACCAAGGAGGAGGGGTGCCGGCCACCAAGGATAAAGGGGGTGTCGGCCCTAGCAAAGGAGAAGGGGAGGGGTGCCGGCCCTAGGTGAGGAGGGAAGGGAGGGGCGCCGGCCACAAGGAGGAGAAGAGAGAAAATTAGATTTTAGGGGCCACCACCTACTCCTTTTTATAGGCTTGTCGTCGGTTACAAAGAAAGAAAAATAATAGAATTCTATTTAGAAAAAATCTCCCTTTCTATAACCAAGTTAAACCAAACCAAGTTAAACCAAACCAGGTTAGACTAAACCAAGTTAAACCAAATCGGGTTAAACCAAGTTAAGGATGGGTGGATATGAGGCTTTATATAAAGGCTACTACAAGGACCTAGAGGAGGAATTGGTTTAGGCCTCCTGATGGGCTTAGGCTTCCTATGTTCGGCCCGAACACCCAACCCAAATCCATCAATAATAACTCATACCACTAAAGGGTTATTATTGAACTACCGCACCAATCTCATATTACAATATGGGCTCCTTCTTATCATGAGTGCGTTAATCTCTATGTGTTTAAGATATCGTATGTCCGTTAATTAATTGAGTTACTGACAACCCAATTAATTAACATCTGATTCCAAGAGTAGTACCACTCAACTTTATTATCATGTCGGACTAAGTCCACCTACAGGATTTACATGATAATCCTTATGAGCTCCTCAAGGGGGCATCATCAACCTAAATAACTAGAACATAGATTTCTTCTATAATCAACAACACACCATATAAATAATACTATCTCCCAACTCATCGGGCTTATTGATTTAATGAATAAATCTCACCCATTGATAAGTTAAAGAAATAAATGCTAAGTATACGTGCTTGTTATTATATAGGGATTAAGAGGACGCACATCCATAATAACAGTGGTTTTGTTCTTTTATGTAGTCAGTACAAATTAAACAACCTAAAACGGTCCTGCTCAATACACACATAATGTACTAGTGTAATTTTATAGTCAAGACAGACTAATACCAAATTATACTATAATTGTTCCAATGGTTTGTCCCAATCCATCTTAGTTGTGAGCTACTATTTATAATTTATAAGGAACCGATAACATGATCTTCTGTGTGGCACCACACTGTTAGGATGTATATTAAAAGCCTAGCTTTTGTATGAACATTTATTTTGTAATAAGAATCACATTGGTCGAATGTCTGCATTTAGTTAAATGTAGTTGTCCATTTAATTTATATTGTAGATAACATAGTGTGTGGTGTCACACAGAAGATCATGTTATCATTTCCTTATAAATTATAAATAGTAGCTTACAACCAAGATGGATTGGGGCAAACCATTGGAATGGTTGTAGTGTAATTTGGTATTAGTTTATCTTGACTATAAAATTACACTAGTACACTATGTGTGTATTGAGTAGGACCATTTGAGGTTGTTCCTTTTATACTGATTGCATAAAAGAACATAACCTCTGTTATTATAGATGTGCGTACTCTTAATCCCGATATAATAACAAGCACATATACTTAGTATTTATTTCTTTAATTTATCGATGGATGAGATTTATTCGTTAAATCAATAGGTCCGATAAGTTGGGAAATAATATTATTTATATGGTGTGTTGTTAATTATAGAAGAAAATTGTGTCCTAGTTATCTAGGTTGATGATGTCCCCTTGAGGAGCTCATAAGGATTGTCATGTAAATCTTGCAGGTCGACTCAGTCCGACATGACAATGAAGTTGAGTGGTACTACTCTTGGAGCTAGATATTAATTAAGTGAGTTGTCAATAACTCGTTTAATTAATGGACATTCGATATCTTAAATACAGGGAGATTAATGCACTTATGATAAGAAGGATCTCATAATATAATATAAGATTGGTGCGGTAGTTCAATAATAACTCTTTAGTGGTATGAGTTATTATTGATGAACTTGAATTGGGTATTCGGGTCGAATATAGGAAGCTCAAGCTCATCGGGAGACCAAAACCAATTCCTCCTCTCGGTCCCTGTTGTAGCCTTTATAAAGCCTTGTATCCACAAAGTCCACTTCTTACCCAAGTAATGGGTCGGACACATCCTTGCTTGGTGCTAGGGGGTCGGCCAAGCATTAGCTTGGAGCACAAGTAGTGGTCGGCCAAGCCTTGCTTGGTGCCCAAGCAAGGGGCCGGCCATAGCATGATAGAAAAGGAGATTTTATTTAAAATTAAATTTTGGTAAAATATTTCCTTTTTTGAAGTCATCCACATGGTTTTAAAAGAGAGTTTTAAATTTTAAAATCTTTCCTTTTATAGCTATCTACAAAGGATTAAAAGAGATATTTTAATTTTGGTAAAATCTTTCCTTTTTGTAGTTATCTATAATGTTTAGAAGAGAGATTTTAATTTTGATAAGACTCTTTTTTTTTTGTAGCCATGATTTAAAAGAGAAGCTTTAATTTTATTTTTTCCTTTTTTGTAGCCATCTACAATGTTTAAAAGAGAGAGATTAATTTTAAAACTTTCCTTTTGTAGTCATCATAATAGGAAATTTAAAAGAGAGAGATTTTAATTATTATTAAAATTTCCTTTTTTGCCATGACCAAGGATTATAAAAGAGAGGTAGAGGGTGCCTTACAAGAAGGAGAAAAACCTCTCAAAAGCTCCTCTCTTTTCCTTGGTGGTCGGCACTCCTCTCTCTATTCTTTTCTTGCTTGTTCTCCTAAGGTCGGCCACTATTTTTAGCTATTCTTCTTCTCATCTTGCTTGGTGGCTGAAACCTTGCTTGGAGGGGAAGAACATAAGGGTCGGCGGTTGCTTGGAGAAGAAGGAGAAGAGAAGGAAGTTTCCTATTTTGACATTCTTTGAGTGGCCAAAACTTGTAGGCAAAGAAGAAGGTTTGGGTGGATTTCATCTTGGTAGATCGTTACCCACACGACGTCCAAGAGGAGGAGAGGAATACAGCAGAAGATCAAGAGGTCTTTTTTTACAAAGAAAGGTATAACTAGTTCTTAATTCCGCAGCGAAACTAGTTTTTCTTTGTATGGATCCTGAAATACCAACACAAGAAGCTAGCGATTTTGTGTTTCATTTTTTGTGTTTCAATTTAGTGTTTTGATCTTGTGCTTCTATTGAGTCTCTGTAGTTAAACCTAGGGTTACTGTAAGAAGTTTAAATATCTAATTTCTTTAAAAGGCTTTATCTAGGAAGTGGTGGATGATCTCATACCCAAGAAGGTTGAGTGGCTCGCCATGTTTAACCTGGAAGCCAATCCTTGAAATAGATATTTAATCAACTTTTGTAACATGGGATGAACTTGGATTAATAATGTTAAGTATCATTTGCAATCCAAGTTTTAACTACTAAAGAACACATGAGTTGAACTTGAAGTAAAAATGTTAAGTTCCGTTTCCAATTCAAGTTTAACTCATGAGGAACACATAGGTTGTTAGGAAAGTTCTGTGCTTGTACAAATTTTTTACAAATTTTTTTACAGGGAAAACAGAACGGAATTTCAAGTAGCGACTAACAATTGGTATCAAAGCGAGTTTTCTACCTCTGTGTTTGGTTTTCAGTAAAATTATGCACGGTTCTGTTGGGATTTTCGGGCCGCGAAAATCGCTTTTTCGTGTCGCGGAAACCCTGAAACCCCGCCACCGGATCCGTACGAAGAATAAAATTTCGAAAAACTATGAGTATGAGTTTCTAAACCTAGATCTACAGTAGATCTATAAAGGAGAAGGAATATACCCTTGATGCGAAGCCCTTCGCAATCCCGCTTGTCCTCGGTTCGCCAGATCTCGAAAGTGTCAAAGTAGACACTTCTCTATGTATATCCACACAAGAAAGAGATGGAGAAAAACCTCTAAGGATGTGCTAGCAACCTTAGAGATCAGTAATGGAGGAGATGAGAGGGAGAGAAGAGAAGAGCTTGAGGAAGAAGAAGGAGTGAATGAAAATGAATGAATACACCTTGTGTAACTCACACACATGTAACCCCCCAAAAAGTGGCCGGCCACTTTGCTTCTAAAACTCCCATGGAATATCAAGAGCCAAGTCTCTTGATCTCCTCCATGAGGTGGCATTTGGTCAAGTCAAACTTGACCAAATGAAGAAGCCTTGATGATGTGGCATTGGTCAAGTAAAAGTCAAGTCAAAACTTGACTCTTCATCTTCCTACTTAAGTCAAGTCAAACTTGACCACTTCTCTCCCTTGGTTGATCTAATCTAACCATTGGTTCAAGTCAATTTTAATTTAATGAATCTATATTCATTGAATTAAATTAATTCAATGAGTCTAAGTCTAAATTAGACTCATCTAATACATGAACCAAATTGAGTCTAACTCAACTAGCCTACTTTGGATTACTCTTAATCCAATTTGGTTCATTATATAAACCTAATCATTTAGGTTCATCAAATGAACCTAATCTCCATCTAATTTCCCTTTGTGTGTGACTCTATAGGTTCTTATAACGTTGGCAATGCTCCTAAACCCTTTTAGAAGCATAAGTAATGAGCTGTATCTAGCAACACATCATTACTACCCAAGTTATAAGAATGTTGAGATCCAACATCACCTTGTGACTACTAATTGTGACTCATCACAATATATGACATTGTCCTTCTATCCTAGACGTCTAGATTGATCAATGTGAGGCATAGACCATATCATCCTCTAATCAATCTAAATCTTGAACTCCAAGTAGACTCACTAAATCAAATGAGCTCAATATCTCATATTGACTCATTTGGGCATGGCCATGCACTTCGTGGTCTCACTCTATCAAGAATATCGATGTCACTCCCGTCATATAGGAGGGATAGATCCCATCTACATCACTCACATCCCTCTGCATAATTCGTTACATACCCAGTAATCGCCTTTATAGTCCACCCAGTTACGGGTGACGTTTGACGAAACCAAAGTACATAACTCCTTATGTAGGGATCCATGGTGACTTTAGGTCTAAGGACTAGTAGTCATACTAATAGCCACATGAGAAAGTATATGACACTCATATAATGATCCATGATACTTTCTCATGGCGGGTCATTCAGTATACATTCTCCAATGCATACCCATGTGTCAACTTGATATCTCTATATCCATGACTTGTGAGATCAAGTCATCGAGTTGACCTACATGCTAGTCTTATTGCATTAACATTGTCCCTGAATGTTAATGCTCTACTAGGAATGATTAAGAGTAGTGTTCCCTATATCATCTCACTATCGGCTCAACTAACCGATTGATATAGGTGAGAACCTTCTACTCAAGGACGCTATTATACTTAGTTTATTTGGCACCAATACAAGTAAGTATAATAACCAAAAAAAATGCCTTTATTTATATAAGAATATGATACAACAAGTCCATAATACAATCATCAAATGATTGGCTCTAGGGCTCTAACTAACAAGTTCATACATAAATTTAGGCAGGATAATAGTAGGATGTGTAAATAGATTAACTCCGTGGTTGCAAGCATCCTAGTTCCAACTATTATGGCCCTATTGTGTTTGTGTGTGATTGGACCCTCAGGCATATCGAGGGCATTTTATGTGTGTGCATGATTGTAATTATTAAATACAGCAGAAGCTGTATTAGTTTTAGGATTTTACATTCTATTCGATCTAGATTACATGTACATTCCCTTGTGAAATATAGGATCGATAAATGTAAAATTTTATTTTGTTGTGGCTCGTCTCCTTACTATGGTGGTGCTATGTTGAGGACCAGAGGCACAGCGAAAAAGGAAGCAAGATAGACACGACGACATGACTCGATGGTAGCGGCTAGGGTTGGTGGCACATCGAGGACAGCTATGGATGATGCCATAATAGTTGAAAAATTATTTTTCATATTTATTGCCTTTTATGCTGTCTATATATGTTGTGTGTATATGTATGTTAAAATTCCTTATTTTAAATAACTAAGTGGGAGAGAAATTATTTAAATTCCACGGTCTTCATTACTGGTTTGTAAGTGATACATTCAAACTTACGCGTTGGTTCTGAGTGCCTTCCTCCATATCGAATGAGTTTGTTTGCGGATCACTAGATCAAACTTCCTTTATGAATGATTATAGGAAATTATTTAGGTTTGTGTGATCTTCTCCATCTGAAGGGGCACAATCCTATTTAATGGACTATGTATCAAGTAATGGTATACACTTAGACGCATTTATAGTATCCTCCCCATCGGAGCCACTGCTATTATTCGTGTGACTGAAGAAAACCCAACTATTAATTTTATTTGTCATAAAGTTAGGTTGACAAGATAATAAAATTAATGGGTAAAACCCCCTCTTACAAATGTTTGAATTTGTATACGTCCACACTATCGTGGCATACAAAATTCACGGTGTTTTGAGGTGTTGGTGAATTTAAATGATATTATTTGAGGAATCAATATTATTTTAAATTCTTATGTTTTGACCAAATATTTTATGATTCTTAGGATTTCAAATGGCCTTCAATCCTCTTGCTATTATATTGAAAGAGAACAAACTTACTGAACCTAATTATGTAGATTGGAAGAGAAACTTGGACATTGTCTTAACTGCTGAAGGCTACAAGTTTGTACTTTATGAGATCTATCCAAGCTTGCCTAATAGTGATTCTAGTGAAGAGGAGATTGAGTATCATAAGAAATAGGTCAAGGCAGATGAGATGGCGCGGTGTTTCATTTTGGCTACTATGTCAAATGTACTGCAACATCAATATCAGGTCATGCCTACTGCTTATGACATGATGCGCAATCTCAAGGAACTCTTCGGACACCAGAATTGGGCTGCTAGGCAACAGACTATGAGAAACTTGATGATGACCACCATGACTGAGAGGACACCCATAAGGGATCATATCCTCAAAATGATGGCTCATTTAAATGAGATAGAAATCCTTGGGGTTGAAATCGATGGGGAAACCCAGGTCGATATCATTCTCCAAATATTGCCTAAAAGTTTTGAGCAGTTCCGCTTGAACTACAACATGAACAAAAGAGTTTATTCGTTGGCGGAACTTCTGACAGAACTTCAAGTAGCAAAAGGGTTATTTTGTCAAAGCTCTCAAATTCACATTGCTGAAAATATTTTTGCTTCTAAACCGAAAGGTAGAAAGAAGAAAAAGAAACAAGTTGGTTCAGCAAAGAAAGTGAATCAATCTCTAGGGACTTGACCGAAAGCAGGTATGAAGAAGCCGAAGGGCAAGTGCTTCACATGCAAGCAGTCTGGACATTGGAAGATGGACTATCCTCGTAGAAAGGAGAACAATAAAGGTATATCTTAATCTCTAGTAGTTGAAACATGTTTAGTGGCGTTATCTACGGTACCTGGTGTGTAGATACGGGAGCCACTGATCATGTCTACAATTCTTTGCAGGGGTTCCAGGAAACTCGACGACTACATGAAGGGGAGATTACCATCTACATAGGCAATGCTACAAAAGTGGTTGTTGTTACAGTGGGAGATGTTTATTTTCCTTTTGATAGGAATAAAAGATTGATTTTGAAAAATTGTCTTTATGTACAAAGTTTTAGAAAGAACTTAATTTCAATTTCTAAACTCTTTATGGATGGATATTCTGTTTCTTTTGATGACAAAGTAGTTGTCAAGAAAAATAAGAAATTTATCTGTTCTGGTATATTGATTGGCAATTTATATACTCTAAATCCAATAACTCTCACGATGCAACAAATGGAAATTAATAACATCTTCTAATTCTAATAAGAGAAAGCAACCTTCGGAAATGAACCAAACATATCTTTGACATCTAAGGCTAGGTCATATTAACTTAAGTAGGATTCAAATGTTAATAGCTGATGGACCTTTAGGTTCATTAGTGGTGGAAAATTTTCCAACCTGTGAATCTTGCTTGGAAGGAAAAATGACCAAGAGACCTTTTAAGGTCAAGGGGTATAGAGCAAAGATGTGTTGGAATTGATTCATTATGATTTGTGTGGACCTATGACTATCCAGGCAAGAGATGATTTTGAATATTTTGTCTCTTTTATAGATGACTATTCGAGATACGGGTACATTTACTTGATGCACCATAAGTCTGAGTGCTTTGATAAGTTCAAAGAATATAAGGCTGATGTGGAGAAACGTCATGGTAAAAGTATCAAGACACTATGGTCTGATCGTTGTGGCGATTACCTTTTAGGAGAGTTTAGGAGTTACTTATCAGAGGCTGGGATTCAATCCCAACTATCTGCACCTGGAACACCCCAATAGAATGGTGTGGCAGAATGAAGAATATGACTCTTATGGAAATGGTTAGATCAATGATGAGTTATTCAAAATTACCAAATTCATTTTGGGGATATGTTCTGGAAACAGCAATGTACATTCTAAACTTGGTACCTTCTAAGTCAGTACCCTCTACTCCCACAGAATTATGGAATGGGAGTAAACCTAGTCTGAAGCATATTCGAATTTGGGGTAGTCCAGCACATGTGCTGAAGGGAGACACTAATAAGTTGGAATCACGTACAGAAGTTCGCTTGTTTGTGGATTATCCTAAAGGAATGAAAGGCACTTTATTTTATAGTCCTAAAGATCAGAAGGTCATTGTTAGCACCAATGCCTAATTTTTAGAAGAGGACTATGTAATAAACCACAAGCCCATGAGTAAAATTGTTCTTGAAGAAATAAGAGAAGACACGTCTACCTTAGTGCCAACGGTACAAGATGAGATACCACAAGAAACTGCAACATGTGATGCACAATTACAAGCAGTGTCATGCCATAGTGGGAGGGTTGTTTGGCAACCTAATAGATTCATGTTTTTGGGAGAGTCTTCAGACTTGATCCCTGGTAAACATGAACATGATCCCTACACATATGATGAAACACTCCAAGATAAAGATGAAGCATCTTGGAAAAGTGCAATGAACTCTGAAATAGAATCTATGTATTCTAATCAAGTCTGGGAGCTTGTAGAACCACCAAATGGAGTAAAAGTCATTGGGTGTAAATGGGTCTACAAAAGAAAAAGAGGGATAGACGGGAAGGTGGAAACCTTCAAAGCAAGGTTTGTTGCAAAAGGGTATACTCAGAAAGAGGGAATCGATTATGAGGTAACTTTTTTCACCGGTAGCCATGCTTAAGTCTATCTGAATTCTTTTATCTATTGCCGCTCATATGGATTATGAGATTACAAAATAGATGTCAAGACAGCTTTCCTTAATGAAAGTCTTGAAGAAAACATCCATATGAAACAACCAGAGGGATTCATTATGAAGGGAAAAGAGCATCTTATATGTAAGCTCAATCGGTCTATTTATGGACTGAAACAAGCTTCGAGATCTTGGAACATCTAATTTAATGAAGTGATCCAGTCTTATGGATTCATTCAGTGTCCGGATGAGTCTTGTGTATACAAGAAGAGTGACGAAAATGTGGTGGTATTTCTTGTACTATATGCATATGACATTTTGCTCATTGGCAACAACATCAAAGTGTTGTCAAACGTAAGGGTATGGTTGTCCAAATAATTTGATATGAAGGACTTGGGAGAATGTGGACATATTCTTGGGATCAAAGTAATAAGGGATCGCAAGAAAAGAATGTTGTGCTTATCCCAAGCTTCATACATCGATACTATCCTAGCTCGTTTTAGCATGCATAACTTTAAGAAAGGTTTTCTACCTTTTCGGCATGGAGTACCTTTATCTAAAGAGATATGTCCTAAAACATCAAAGGAGATAGAGGACATGAAAGCAGTTCCTTATGCTTCGGTTGTAGGAAGCCTAATGTATGTAATGCTATGTACGAGACCAGATATCTGTTTTACCGTGGGCATGGTTAGCAGATATCAAAGTAATCCAGGACAAGGGCATTGGACTGCCGTAAAGCATATATTAAAGTACCTGAGAAGGATTAGAGATTATATGTAGATTTACCAGGCAGATGATTTGCTCCCTGTGGGTTACACGGATTCGGACTTCCAATCAGATAGGGACAATAGTAAGTCAACCTCAAGGTATGTGTTTACTTTGGGAGGTGGAGCCATAACATAGAGGAGTGTTAAGCAAAAATGTATTTCGGACTCCACCATAGAAGCTGAGTATGTGACAGCCTCTGAAGCAGCCAAAGAATTTGTATGGCTCAGAAACTTTTTAATGAACTTAGATGTGATTCCTGGTTTGCCCAAAATTATCACAATTTATTGTGATAATAGTGGTGCTGTAGTAAACTCGAAGGAACCACGAGCCCATAAGGCTAGTAAATACATTGAGCACAAGTACCACCTGATACGAGACATCGTAAAGCGAGGAGAAGTTGTTGTTGCCAAGATTGCATCAAAAGATAACCTGGCAGATCCTTTCACTAAGGCCCTTCCGACAAGAGCTTTTGATAGGCATGTTAAGGGGATGGGAATCAGATGTATGGCAGCATAGTCTTTTAGTATAAGTGGGAGATTGTTAGGATGTATACTAAAAGCCTAGCTTTTTGTATGAACATTTATTGAATGAACATTTATTTTGTAATAAGAATCACATTGGTCAAATGTCTGCATTTAGATAAATGCAGTTGCCCATTTAATTTATATTGTAGATAACATGGTGTGTGGTGTCACACAGAAGATCATGTTATCAGTTCCTTATAAATTATAAATAGTAGCTCACAACCAAGATAGATCGGGGTAAACCATTGGAATGGTTGTAGTATAATTTGGTATTAGTTTATCTTGACTATAAAATTACACTAGTACACTATGTGTGTATTGAGTAGGACCATTTGAGGTTGTTCCTTTTATACTGACTACATAAAAGAACATAACCTCTGTTATTATAGATGTGCATACTCTTAATCCCGATATAATAACAAGAACATATACTTAGTATTTATTTCTTTAATTTATCAAAGGGTGAGATTTATTCGTTAAATCAATAGGCCCGATAAATTGGGAAATAATATTATTTATATGGTGTGCTGTTGATTATAAAAGAAAACTGTGTCCTATTTATTAGGATGATGATGTCCCCTTGAGGAGCTCATAAGGATTGTCATATAAACCCTGCAGGTGGACTTAGTTCCAATATAACAATGAAGTTGAGTGGTACTACTCTTGGAGCTAGATGTTAATTAAGTGAGTTGTCAGTAACTCATTTAATTAATGGGCATTCGATATCTTAAACACAGGGAGATTAACACACTCATGATAAGAAGAAGTTCATAATGTAATATGGGATTGGTGCGGTAGTTCAATAATAACTCTTTAGCGGTATGAGTTATTATTGATGAACTTGAGTTGGGTGTTCGGGCTGAACACAGGAACCCTAAGCCCATCAGGAGGCATAAACCAATTCCTCCTCTAGGTCCCTGTTATAGCCTCTATATAAAGCCTCGCATCCACCCATCCATGAGTAGTTGTTGTTGGTGTTGGTTGCTACTCGGAAAGCCTAGAGGTTCCACTGTACAAAAATCTTGTACAAAGGTCTGAACCTTTTCCTAGCTACCATGTGTTCTTTTAAATTAAATTTTTGATCGCCTGCGGAACTTAACACGTTTGATCCAAAACTTAATCTATTTGTTCTTTTAGGTTTTGACTTGGATCTCCTGCGGAACTTAACACGTTCGATCCAAATCACCTAAGTTATTAATTCCATTAAATATTAATTTCCATAATTGGTTCCCAGTACTGACGTGGCGAGGCACATGACCTTCTTGGATATGGGAGCAACCACCACCGACTAGACAAAACCTTTTATAGAAAGATAATATTTAATTTCCTAAAATAATTTTAGGTTAACCAAATGGAACAATCAAATCACAAGGAAAAGAAGAAAACATAAGAACACTACATCGAAAATAAATTCGAAATACTAGAATCGTAAGCCTCTTGTATTTGGTATTATTTCCAAAAATAACTAGTATGATGCGGAAAGGAAAAATACTAGTTATACCTTTTAGAAAGACCTCTTGATCTTCTACCGTATTCCTCTTCTAACCTCGGACGTTGTGTGGGCAACGATCTTCCGAGATGAGAACCACCAAGCACCTTCTTCTTCCTTCTAGGTTTCGGCCACCAAAATTCTCCAAGAGAAGTAGAGGTCCGGCCACCACCACCAAGCTCCAAGGGATGCAAGAAATAAAACCTCCTTTCTCTCTTTCTTCTCCTAGCTAGAACCGGCCACCATCAAGAGCTCCAAGAGGGATTGCCGCCGGCCACAAGAAGAAGAGAAGAGGAAGAAGCTAGGGCCGGCCACCAAGGAGGAAAAGAGAGGAAGAATAGAATAGAGTTGTTCACAATGAAGTCTCCTCTACCCCCTCTTTTATAATCCTTGGTCTTGGCAAATAAGGAAAAATTAATAAAACCTTCCTTAATTCTTTTGCCATGAAAAAGAAAAATTAATTAATTAAAAAATTAATTTCCTTTTTCCAACTTATTTGGCCGGCCACCTACAATCCACAAATCAAGGAAAGTTTTAATTAAAACAAAAATTAAAACTTCCTAATTTGTTTCTAGAAATTTATAAAAATTTCTCCAATAATTTTATCCCTTCATGATTGGTTAATAAAAAGGAAATTTAATAAATTAAAATCTTTCTTTTAAACATGTGGATAAAAAGAAAGTTATCTCTAAAAATTAAAATCTCTTTTAATCTACAAATAAGGAAAGATATCAAATCTTTTCTTAACCTCTTGTAGAAACTTATAAAAGAGAAAATTTAATTTTTAAACTTTCTTTTAAATCATGAACATGGTTAACAAGGAAAGTTTTCTTAAAATTTAAAATCCACCTTTTAATCTACAAATAAGGAAAGATTTCAAATTTTAAACTCTCTTTTAAACATGTAGATGATTTACAAATAAGAAAAGTTTTTACCAAAAATTAAAACCATCCTCTTAAACTACAAATAAGGAAAGAGATTAATCTCTTCTCTTAATCTTTTGTAGAAAGCTATAAAAGGAAATTTTTAATTTTTAAACTCTCTTTTAAAATCATGATATCCACATAAGAAATAATTTCAATAAAAATCCTTTTTAATATTCTAGTAGCCGGCCACCTAAGCTTGGGACCCATGCTTTGGCCGGCCACCTACATGCCTCATCCACTTGGACTTGGCCGGCCCTAGCTTGGGTTCCAAGCTAGCTTGGCCGGCCCCATTGGATGGGTAAGAAGGTGGGTATGCGGTGGATATAAATCTCTATATACTAGAGGCTACGATAGGGACCGAGAGGAGGAATTGGTTTTGGTCTCCCGATGAAATTAAGCATCCCGTGTTCGCCCCGAACACACAACTTAATTTCATCAATAATAATTCATTCCACTAAAGAACTATTATTGAACTACCGCACCAATCCCAAATTACATTTTGGGCTCCTTCTTATTATGAGTGTGTTAGTCTCCCTGTGTTTAAGATAACAAATGTCCACTAATTAAGTAAGTTACTGACAACTCACTTAATTAATATCTAGCTCCAAGAGTAGTACCACTCAACTTCATCGTCATGTCGGACTAAGTCCACCTGCAGGATTTAACATGACAATCCTTATGAGCTCCTCTTGAGGACATTCTCAACCTAGATCACTAGGACACAGTTTCTTTCTATAATCAACAACACACACTATAAGTGATATCATTTCCCAACTTATCGGGCTTATTGATTCATCGAACTAAATCTCACCCATTGATAAATTAAAGAAATAAATATCAAATATATGTGCTTGTTATTATATTAGGATTAAGAGCACACACTTCCATAATAACTGAGGTCTTTGTTTCTTTATAAAGTCAGTATAAAAGAAACGACCTCTAATGGTCCTACTCAATACACTCTAAGTGTACTAGTGTAATTATATAGTTAAGATAAACTAATACATAATTACACTACGACCTTCCAATGGTTTGTTCCTTTCCATTTTAGTCGTGAGCTGCTGTTTATAATTTATAAGGAAACTGATAACATGATCTTCTGTGTGTGACACCACACACCATGTTATCTACAATATAAATTAATTGAACAACTACATTTATCATAAATATAGACATTTGACCAATGTGATTCTTATTTCTAGATAAATGTTTATACCAAAAGCTAGGCTTTTAGTATACACTCTAACAATCTCCCACTTATACTAAAAGACTAAGCTGCCATATCAGCTGCCATACATCTGATTCCCAACCCTTCAACATGGCCATCAAAAGCTCTTGTCTTAAGGACCTTAGTGAAAAGATCTATAGGTCATCACCTGATGCAATCTGGGCGGCAACAACTTCTCCTCGTTTATACGATTTCTCGTATTGGGTGGTACTTGCGCTCTATTGTGTTTACTTGCCTTATAGACTTATGGTTTCTTCGAGTTTGCTACTGCACCAACATTATTACAATAAATTGTAATAATCTTTGGACAAACCAGAAATCATATCTAAGTCTATCTTGAGGTTATTGAGTCATTCAGCTTTTATGGCTACCTCAGAGGCTTGCCATATACTAAGCTTCTATGGTGGAGTCCAGAAAAACACCTATGCTTATCACTCTTCCATAGTTATGACTTTACCTCCTAAAGTAAACACAAAACCCCGAGGTTGACTTATTATTGTCCCTATCCAATTGGAAGTCAAAATCCATGTAACCCACAAGAACCAAATTAACTGCCTTGTAAGCTAGCATATAATCTCTAATACCTCTAAGGTACTTCAATATATGCTTTACTGCAGTCCACTGTCCTTGTCTAGAGTTACTTTGATATCTGCTAACTATGCCCTTGGCAAAACAGACTTCTAATCTCGTGCATAGCATACATTAGGCTTCTGTCAGCCGAAGCATAAAGAACTGCCTTTATTTCCTTTATCTCCTTTGATGTCTACAGAGACATATCTTTAGATAAAGTTACTCTATCCTGAAAAGGTAAGAAACCTTTCTTGGAGTTTTGTATGCTTAAAACGAGCAAGGATTTTTTCGATGTATGAAGCTTGGGATAAGTAAAAAATATTCTTTTCTTGCGATCCCTTATTACTTTGATCTCAAGAATATATACATTCCTTCATATCGAATTGTTTGGACGACCATACCCTTACTTCTGACAACACTTTGATATTGTTTCCAACTACCAAAAATGTTATCTACGTATAGTACAAGAAATACCACCACGTTTCCATCACACCTTTTGTATACACAAGACTTATCCGGTTACTAAATAAATCCATAGGTCTGGATTACTTTGATAAACCGGATGTTTCAGGACCTTGAAGCTTTGCCTCAGTCCATAGACTGATTGAGCTTACACAAGATGCTCTTAGCCCTTTGCAATGAACCCTTCTCGTTGCTTTATATGGATGCTTTCTTCAAGACTTCCATTAAGGAATGCTGTCTTGACATCCTCTTGCCAAATAGATAAGAGAATCCGGATAGATTTTAGCATGACTACCAGTGAAAAAAGTTTTCTTTTTCATCAAGCCTTGCTTTGAAGGTTTCTACCTTCCTGTCTATCCTTCTTTTCCTATTATAGACCTTTTACACCCAAAGGCTTTTACACCATTTGGTGGTTCTACAAGCTTCCAGATTTTATTAGAATACATATATTCTAATTCTGTTATTCATTACTTTTTGCCAAGATGCTGCATCTTTATCTTGGAGTGCTTCATCATATGACCGGAGACCAGGTTCATGTCCTTCAGGGATCGAGTCCAAAAACTCTCCCAAAACATGAATCTTTTTAAGGTTGCTTAACAACCCTCTCACTACGACAAGGCATTTTCTGCAATTGTGTATCATTTGTGATACGTGTTGCAGTTTTTCTTGTGGTATCTCATCTTGTACAGTTGGTACTAGATTAGACATGTCTTTTATTATTTCCTTAAGAACAAATTTACTTATGAGCACGTGGTTCATTATATAGTCCTTTTCTAAAAAACAGTCATTGAGGTTAACAATGACCTTCTGATTTTTAAGACTATAAACCTACTTTTGTTTATCTAGGATAACTTACAAACAAGTGAACTCCTATCCAACTTATCATTATCTCTCATATGTGCTGGATTACCCGAATCCGAATATGCTTCAAAATAGGCTTACGCCTATTCAGCAACTCTATATGAGTAGAGAATTATGACTTTGGAAGGTACTACGTTCACTTCCGTTTCCAGAGCATATCCTTAAAACAAATTTGGTAATTTTCTGAATAACTCATCATCTATCTAATTATTCCATAAGAGTCCTATACCTTCTTTCTACCACACCATTCTGTTGGGGTGTACCAGATGCAGTTAGTTGGGATTGAAATCCAATTTCTGATAAGTGACTCCTAAATTCTCCCAAGAGGTACTTGCCACTATGATCTTACCATAGTGACTTTTACTTTAACATTTCTCCGCATCAGCCTTGTACTCTTTGAGCTAATCAAAGTACTTAGTTTTGCGGTACATTAAGTAAATTTATTTGTATCTTGAATAGTTGTCTATAAAATAGACAAAATATTCAATACTACCTCTTGTCTGGATAGTCATAGGATCACACAAATCAGAATGAACCAATTTCAACATATCTTTGACTCCATACCCCTTGAACTTAAAAGCTTCTTGGTTATTTTCCTTCCAAGTAAGATTCGCAGGTTGGAAAGATTTCCACTACCAATGAACCCAAAAGTTCATCAGCTACCAATGAATCCTACTCAAGTATAACCTAGCTTTTAGATGCCAAAGATATAATTGGTTCATTTCTGAAGGTTGCTTTCTCTTAAAATTAGAAGATGTGTTACTAATTTTCATTTGTTGCATCGTGGGAGTTATTGGATTATAAATTGTCAACCATCATACCAGAATAGATAACTTCCCTATTTTTCTTGATAACAACTTTGTTATCAAAATAGACACAATATCTATAATAGTTTAGAAACTGAAATCAGGTTCTTTCTAAACTTGGTACGAAAAGACAATTACTTAAAATCCATATTTTATTCTTATCAAAGGATAAACATCTCCCACTGCAACAGCTACCACTTTTACAGTAGTGCCCATGTGGACGGTGATTTACCTTTCATTTAGTTGTCGGGTTTCACGGAACCCTGCAATGAATTGCAGACATGATTAATGGCATCTTGTATCTACACTCCAGGTTCCGGTAGATAACACCACTAGACATGTTTCAACTAATGAATTAAATACACCTAAATTGTTCTTAGTTCTAAGAAAAGTCTACCTTAATGTCCAAGTCCTATTTCCAATCATTACAATTGGGACTACTAAGTCTTTTCTATAGTATGACTACTAGGGATTGACAAACATCCTAAGAATCACAAAATATTTGGTCAAGATCAACTCCTTAAAATCTCCATGAATTTTGTATATACAAAATCGAAGAGGAGATTTTATTCATTAATTTTATTATCTCGTCAACTTTACTTTATGACGAATAAAATTAATAGTTGATCTGTCTTTGATCAAATATTTGATCAAAACTCTTTGAATTTAAAATAACATTGATTCCTCAAACAATATTATTTAAATTCACCAACACCTCAAACACCGTGAATTTTGCATGCCACGTTAGTGTGGACGTATACAAAATTTAAACATTTGTAAGAGGAGGGTTTTACCCATTAATTATCTTGTCAATAAATCTTTATGACAAATAAAATTACCTCAAACACCGTGAATTGTGTATGCCACGTTAGTGTGGACGTATACAAAATCAAACATTTGTAAGAGGGGTTTTTAATTTTATTATCTTGTCAACCTATTTATTTGACAAATTAATAGTTGGTTTTCTTCAGTCACACAAATAATAGCAGTGACTCCGATGGGGAGGATACTATTAGACGTGCCTAAGTGTATACCATTACTTGACACTAAGTCCATTAATAAGATTATGCCCCTTCCGTTGGGGAAGATCACACGCTCTTAATTAACTTCCTATAGTCATCCAAAATTGGAAGTCCATTATAGTGATCCACAAACAAGCTCATCCGTTATGGAGGAAGGCACTCAGAGCCAACGCGCAAGCTTGTTTGCATCACTTACAAACCAGTAATGGAGACCATGGGATTTAAAAATCCCTCTCCCACTTAGTTATTTATAAACGAGGAATTTTTAACTATACTAGTCTATGTATACTAACATACACACACAACACAATATAAAAGCAATAAATAGAAAATCTAATTTTCAACTATTATGGCTTTTATCTATTGCTGTCCTCCGTGTGTCACCAACCCTAGCTGCTGCCATCTTTGGCCACTGCCACCGGGTCTAGTTGTCGCATCCATCTTGCTCCTTGTTCCGCTGCGCCTCTGGTCCTCAAAAAGTTCCACGCCTTGCAAGATTCGATTTGCGACATATATAGAATTTTACATTTTTCGATCCTATATTCCTCGAAGGAATGTACATGTATCTAGATCAAAAAATAAAATCCTAATAAAACTAAATACAGCTCCTGCTGTATTTTATAATACAATTATGCACACACAATAAAATGCCCTTGACATGTCCAAGGGTCCAATCACACACATAATAACTATAAGCCATAATAGTTGGATCCTGCATCCACAAAGTTAGCACATCCTACTATTAACCTGCCTAAATTATGTATGACATGTGCATAATTAAACTAATACCAAATACACAGAGGCAAATCCCTAGCTCTGATACCAATTGTTGGTTGCTACTCGGAAAGCCTAGAGGTTCCACTGTACAAAAATCTTGTACAAAGGTCTGAACCTTTTCCTAGCTACCATGTGTTCTTTTAAATTAAATTTTTGATCGCCTGCGGAACTTAACACGTTTGATCCAAAACTTAATCTATTTGTTCTTTTAGGTTTTGACTTGGATCTCCTGCGGAACTTAACACGTTCGATCCAAATCACCTAAGTTATTAATTCCATTAAATATTAATTTCCATAATTGGTTCCCAGTACTGACGTGGCGAGGCACATGACCTTCTTGGATATGGGAGCAACCACCACCGACTAGACAAAACCTTTTATAGAAAGATAATATTTAATTTCCTAAAATAACTTTAGGTTAACCAAAAGGAACAATCAAATCACAAGGAAAAGAAGAAAACATAAGAACACTACATCGAAAATAAATTCGAAATACTAGAATCGTAAGCCTCTTGTATTTGGTATTATTTCCAAAAATAACTAGTATGATGCGGAAAGGAAAAATACTAGTTATACCTTTTAGAAAGACCTCTTGATCTTCTACCGTATTCCTCTTCTAACCTCGGACGTTGTGTGGGCAACGATCTTCCGAGATGAGAACCACCAAGCACCTTCTTTTTCCTTCTAGGTTTCGGCCACCAAAATTCTCCAAGAGAAGTAGAGGTCCGGCCACCACCACCAAGCTCCAAGGGATGCAAGAAATAAAACCTCCTTTCTCTCTTTCTTCTCCTAGCTAGAACCGGCCACCATCAAGAGCTCCAAGAGGGATTGCCGCCGGCCACAAGAAGAAGAGAAGAGGAAGAAGCTAGGGCCGGCCACCAAGGAGGAAAAGAGAGGAAGAATAGAATAGAGTTGTTCAGAATGAAGTCTCCTCTACCCCCTCTTTTATAATCCTTGGTCTTGGCAAATAAGGAAAAATTAATAAAACCTTCCTTAATTCTTTTGCCATGAAAAAGAAAAATTAATTAATTAAAAAATTAATTTCCTTTTTCCAACTTATTTGGCCGGCCACCTCAATCCACAAATCAAGGAAAGTTTTAATTAAAACAAAATTAAAACTTCCTAATTTGTTTCTAGAAATTTATAAAAATTTCTCCAATAATTTTATCCTTCATGATTGGTTAATAAAAAGGAAATTTAATAAATTAAAATCTTTCTTTTAAACATGTGGATAAAAAGAAAGTTATCTCTAAAAATTAAAATCTCTTTTAATCTACAAATAAGGAAAGATATCAAATCTTTTCTTAACCTCTTGTAGAAACTTATAAAAGAGAAAATTTAATTTTTAAACTTTCTTTTAAATCATGAACATGGTTAACAAGGAAAGTTTTCTTAAAATTTAAAATCCACCTTTTAATCTACAAATAAGGAAAGATTTCAAATTTTAAACTCTCTTTTAAACATGTAGATGATTTACAAATAAGAAAAGTTTTACCAAAATTAAAACCATCCTCTTAAACTACAAATAAGGAAAGAGATTAATCTCTTCTCTTAATCTTTTGTAGAAAGCTATAAAAGGAAATTTTTAATTTTTAAACTCTCTTTTAAAATCATGATATCCACATAAGAAATAATTTCAATAAAAATCCTTTTTAATATTCTAGTAGCCGGCCACCTAAGCTTGGGACCCATGCTTTGGCCGGCCACCTACATGCCTCATCCACTTGGACTTGGCCGGCCCTAGCTTGGGTTCCAAGCTAGCTTGGCCGGCCCCATTGGATGGGTAAGAAGGTGGGTATGCGGTGGGTATAAATCTCTATATACTAGAGGCTACGATAGGGACCGAGAGGAGGAATTGGTTTTGGTCTCCCGATGAAATAAGCATCCCGTGTTCGCCCCAACACACAACTTAATTTCATCAATAATAATTCATTCCACTAAAGAACTATTATTGAACTACGCACCAATCCCAAATTACATTTTGGGCTCCTTCTTATTATGAGTGTGTTAGTCTCCCGTGTTTAAGATAACAAATGTCCACTAATTAAGTAAGTTCTTGACAACTCACTTAATTAATATCTAGCTCCAAGAGTAGTACCACTCAACTTCATCGTCATGTCGGACTAAGTCCACTGCGCAGGATTTAACATGACAATCCTTATGAGCTCCTCTTGAGGACATTCTCAACCTAGATCACTAGGACACTCTTTCTATAATCAACAACACACACTATAAGTGATATCATTTCCCAACTTATCGGGCTTATTGATTCATCGAACTAAATCTCACCCATTGATAAATTAAAGAAATAAATATCAAATATATGTGCTTGTTATTATATTAGGATTAAGAGCACACACTTCCATAATAACTGAGGTCTTTGTTTCTTTATAAAGTCAGTATAAAAGAAACGACCTCTAATGGTCCTACTCAATACACTCTAAGTGTACTAGTGTAATTATATAGTTAAGATAAACTAATACATAATTACACTACGACCTTCCAATGGTTTGTTCCTTTCCATTTTAGTCGTGAGCTGCTGTTTATAATTTATAAGGAAACTGATAACATGATCTTCTGTGTGTGACACCACACACCATGTTATCTACAATATAAATTAATTGAACAACTACATTTATCATAAATGTAGACATTTGACCAATGTGATTCTTATTTCTAGATAAATGTTTATACCAAAAGCTAGGCTTTTAGTATACACTCTAACAGTTGGTTTTGTTTTTCGGTGCCACCTCCTCCTTTCCTAGGGCCTGCAGCACCATCTCCTCCTCCTAGGGTCGACGCCACCTTCTTCTCCTCCTAGGGTTGGCGCCTCTTCTTCTCCTTGGTGGTCGGCGGCTTGGAAAAGAAGAAGAAGAGTAGAAGGTGCCTCATCCTAAACCTTCTCTTGGTGGCTGGAGATTTGGAAACAACGAAGGGAAGAGTGTTTGTTATCTTGGTAGATCATCACCCACATGACATCCAAGAAGAGGAGAGGAATACAGCAGAAGATCAAAAGATCTTTAGCTACAAAGGAAAGGTATAACTAGTTCTTTGATTCTGCTGCGTAATTAGTTTAGTTTTCTTTGTATCGATTTTGAATACCAACACAAGAAGCCAGCAATCTTGTACTTCGATCAAGATGTGCTTTGATCCATCAAGAACTTGCTTGATTAATCAAACACATGTCTGATCGAACATACGGATTGCTAGGAAAAGTTCTGACCTTGTACAATTTTTGTACAAGAAAATTGAAACAGAACAGAATTTCAGCGCCTTCAAGTGGTATCAGAGCGAGTTTTTTGACTCTGTGTGATTGGTTTTCAGTTAAAATTATGCACTGCTCATATATAAGTTTAGGCAGGATAATAGTAGGATATGCAAGAAAGATTAACTCTATGGTTGCAGACGTCCTAAGTCCAACTATTATGGCTTGTTGTGTTTATGTGTGATTTGAACCCTCGGGCATGTCGAGGTTGTTTTGTGTTGTGCGTGATTGTAATAATTAAGTACAACCGGTTATTGTATTATTTTTTTACATTCTGTTCGATCTAGATTACATGTAAATTCCTTTGTGGAATATAGGATCGATAAATGTAAATTTTTATTTCTTTTTGTTATGGCTTGTGTCCTTGCTATGCGTGGTGCTATTTTAAGGACCGGAGGCACGGCGAAGAAGGAAGCAAAATAGACGTGACGGCTTGACCCATTGGCGGCATATTAGAGGACAACGATGGATGGGGCCATAATAGTTGGAAATTTTATTTTCATATTTATTGCCTTTATATGCTTTTTTTTTATATGTTGTGATGTTGTTTTTATGTGTTGTGATGTGTGTGCATGTTAAAATTCCTCAATTTAAATAACTAAGTAGGAGAGGGATTATTTAAATAAATTTCACGGTCTCCATTACTGGTTTGTAAGTGATGCACTCAAACTTGCGCGTTGGCTTTATGTGCCTTCCTCCATATCGGATGAGTTTGTTTACGGATCACTAGATCAAACTTCCTCTATGGATGATTATAGGAAATTATTTGGGTATGTGTGATCTTCTCCAACTAAAGGGGTATAATCCTAATTAATGGACTAAGTATCAAGTAATGGTATATACTTATGCGCATTTAATAGTATCGTCCCCATCAGAGTCGCTGCTATTATCTGTGTGACCGAAGATGAACCAACAATTAATTTTATTCGTCATAAATTTAGGTTGACAAGATAATAAATAAATGGGTAAAACCTCCTCTTACAAATGTTTGAATTAGTATACGTCCACACTATCGTGGCTTACGAAATTCATAGTGTTTTGAGGTGTTGGTGAATTTAAATTATATTGTTTGAGGAATCAATATTATTTTAAATTCTAAAGTTTTGATCAAATATTTTGTGATTCTTAGGATTTCAAAATGGCTTTCAATCCTCTTGCTGTTATTTTAAAAGAAAACAAACTTACTGGTCCAAATTATATTGATTTGAAATGGAATTTGGGCATTGTCTTAACTGCTAAAGAATACAAGTTCATACTTCTTAAGGTATGTCCTAGCGTGCTTGATAAGGATTCTACTGAAGAGGAGATAGAGAGACATAGGAAATAGGTCAAGGCAGATGAGATGGCGCAGTGTTACATTTTGGCTTCTATGTCAAATGTGTTGCAACATCAGCATCAGGCCATACCCACTGCCTATGACATGATGCTCAATCTCAAGGAACTCTTCGGACACCACAATCGGGCTGCCAGGCAGGAGGTTATGAGAAACTTAATGATGACCACCATGACTGAGGGGGCACCCGTAAGGGATCATATCCTCAAGATGATGGCTCATTTGAATGAGATGGAAGTCCTTGGAGCTGAAATCGATGGGGAAACCCAGGTCGATATCATTTTCCAAACGTTGCCCAAGAGTTTTGAGCAGTTCTGCCTAAACTACAACATGAACAAAAGGGTTTATTCGTTGGTGGAACTTCTGACAGAACTCCAAGCGGCAGAAGGGTTATTTCGTCAAAGTTCTCAAGTTCACATTGCTGAAAACGTTTCTGCCTCTAAGCCGAAAGGCGGAAAAAAGAAGAAGAAACAAGTTGGTTCGGCAAAGAAAGTGATTCGACCTCAAGGGACTGGGTCACAGGTAGGTGTGAAGAAGCCGAAAGGCAAGTGCTTCACATGCAAGCAGTCTGGACATTGGAAGGTGGGTTGTCCTCGCAGAAAGGAGAACAATAAAGGTATATCTTATTTATTAGTTGTTGAAACATGTTTAGTGGTGTTATCTACCGGTACCTGGTGTGTAGATACGGGAGCCACTGATCATGTCTGGAATTCATTACAGGGGTTCTAGGAAACCAGACGACTACATAAAAGTGAGATCATCGTCTACATGGACAATGCTACGAGAGTGCCAGCTGTTGAAGTGGGAGATGTTTATTTATCTTTTGATAGGAATAAAACCTTGATTTTGAAAAATTGTCTTTACGTACCATGTTTTAGAAATAACTTGATTTCAGTTTATAAATTATTTATGGATGGATATTCTTTTCTTTTGATGACAAAGTAGTTGTTAAGAAAACTAGGTTGGTTATCTGTTCTGATGCATTGGTTGGCAATTTGTATACTCTTAATCCAATAACTCCCACGATGCAACAAATGGAAATTAATAACACATCTTCTAATTCTAATAACAGAAAGCAACCTTTGGAAATGAACCAAACATATCTTTGACATCTAAGGTTGGGTCATATTAACTTGAGTAGGATTCAGAGGTTAATAGCCAGTGGACCTTTGGGTTCATTGGTAGTGAAAAACTTTCCGACCTATGAGTCTTGCTTGGAAGGAAAAATGACCAAGAGGCCTTTTAAGGCAAAGGGTATAGAGCCAAAGAAGTATTAGAATTGGTTCATTCTGATTTGTGTGGGCCTATAACTATCTAGGCAAGAGGTGGTTTCGAATATTTTGTCTCTTTTATAGATGACTATTCGAGATATGGGTACATTTACTTGATGCACCGCAAGTATGAGTGCTTTAATAAGTTCAAAGAGTACAAGGATGATGTGGAGAAACGTCATGGTAAAAGTATCAAGACACTACGGTCTGATCATGGTGGCGAGTTCCTCTTAGAAGAGTTTAGGAGTTACTTATCAGAGGTCGGGATTCAATCCTAATTATCTGCACCTGGTACACCCTAATAGAATGGTGTGGCGGAACGAATGAATAGGACTCTTATGGAAATGGTTAGATCAATGATGAGTTATTCAGAATTACCAAATTTGTTTTGGGGATATGCTCTGGAAATGGTGGCGTACATTCTGAACTTGGTACCTTCTAAGTCAGTATCCTCTACTCCTATAGAATTGTGGAATAGGCGTAAGCCTAGTTTGAAATACATTCGGATTTGGGGTAGTCCAGCACATGTGCTGAAGAGAGACGCTGATAAGTTGGAATCACGTATAGAAGTTTGCTTGTTCGTGGGATATCCTAGAGGAATGAAAGGTAGTTTATTTTATAGTCCTAAAGATCAGAATGTCATTGTTAGCACCAATGCCCGATTTTTAGAAGAGAATAATGTAATGAACCACAAGCCTATGAGTAAAATTGTTCTTGAGGAAATAAGAGAAAATACTTCTACTTTAGTACTAATGGTACAAGATGAGATACCATAAATAACTGCAACACGTGTCACAAATGATGCACAATTACAGGTAGTGCCTCGTCGTAGTGGTAGGGTTGTTAGGCAACCTGATACATTCATGTTTTTGGGAGAGTCTTCAGACTTGATCCCTAGTGAACATGAAGCTGATCCCTGGACATATGATGAAGCACTCCAAGATAAAGATGCAGCATCTTGGCAAAGTGCAATGAATTCTGAAATAGAATTTATGCATTCTAATCAGGTCTGGGAGCTTGTAGAACCACCAAATGGTGTAAAAGCCATTGGATGTAAATGGTTCTACAAAAGAAAAAGAGGAACAGACGGAAAGGTGGAAACCTTTAAAGTGAGGCTTGCTGCGAAGGGGTATACTCAGAACGAGGGAATCGATTATGAGGAAACTTTTTCGTCGGTAGCCATGCTTAAGTCTATCCGGATTCTTGTATCTATTACTGCTTATATGGATTATGAGGTTTGGCAGATAGATGTCAAGACATCTTTCCTTAACGGAAGTCTTGAAGAAAACATCTATATAAAGCAACCAGAGGGATTCATTGCGAAGGGCAAAGAGCATCTTGTATGTAAGCTCAATCGATCCATTTATGGACTGAAGCAAGCTTCAAGATCTTGGAACATCTAGTTTGATGAAGTGATCCAGTCTCATGGATTCATTCAATGTCTGGATGAGTCTTGTATATACAAGAAAAGTGACGGAAACGTGATGGTATTTCTTGTACTCTACATAGATGAAATTTTGCTCATTGGCAACAATATCAAAGTATTGTCAGACGTAAGGGTATGGATGTCTAAGAAGTTTGATATGAAGGACTTGGGAGAATGTGGGCATATTCTTGGGATCAAAGTAATAAGGAATCGTAAGAAAAGGATGTTGTGCTTATCCCAAGCTTTATACATCGATATTATCCTAACTCATTTTGGCATGCAAAACTCCAAGAAAGGTCTTCTACCTTTTCGGCATGGAATACTTTTATCTAAAGAGATGTGTCCTAAGACACCAAAAGAGATAGAGGAGATGAAGGCAGTTTCTTATGCTTCGGCTGTAGGAAGCCTAATGTATGCGATGCAGTGTACGAGACCGGATATCTATTTTACCGTGGACATGGTTAGCAAATATCAAAGTAACCTAGGACCGAGACATTGGACTGTCGTAAAGCATATATTAAAGTACCTGAAAAGGACTAGAGATTATATGCTGGTTTACCAAGCGGATGATTTGCTCCCTATGGGTTACACAGATTTGGACTTCGAATCAGATAGGCACAGTAAATCAACCTCGGGGTATGTGTTTACTTTGGGAGGTGGAGCCATAGCATGGAGGAGTGTTAAGTAGACATGTGTTTCAGACTCCACCATGGAAGCTGAGTATGTGGCAGCCTCTAAGGCAGCTAAAGAAGCTGTATGACTCAGAAACTTCTTGATGGACTTAGATGTGATTCTTGGTTTGCCCAAAGTTATCATAATTTATTGTGATAACAGTAGTGCAGTAGCAAACTCGAAGGAACCACGAGCCCATAAGGCAAGTAAACGCATTGAGCGCAAGTACCACCTGATACGAGACATCGTAAAATGAGGAGAGGTTGCTGTCGCCAAAATTACATCAGCAGATAACCTATCAGATTCTTTCACTAAGGTCCTTCCAGCGAGAGTTTTTGATAGGCATGTTGAGGTGATGGGAATCAGATGTATGGCAGCATTTACGCCAGTATAGTCTTTTAGTATAGGTGGGAGATTGTTGGGATGTATACTATAAGCTTAACTTTTTGTATGAACATCTATTTTGAAATATTTTGAAATGAGAATCACTTTGGTCAAATGTTTGTATTTTATATTTATATATATGTCAATGTAGTTATCCATTTAATTTATATTGTAGATGACATGGTGTGTGGTGCCACACAGAAGATCATGTTATCGATTCCTTATAAATTATAAATAGTAGCTCACAACCAAGATGGATTGAGGTAAACTATTGGAACGGTTATAGTGTAATTTGGTATTAGTCTGTCTTGACTATAAAATTACACTAGTACACTATGTGTATATTGAGCAGGACCGTTTGAGGTTGTTTGATTTGTACTAACTACATAAAAGAACAGAACCTCTGTTATTATGGATGTGCGCCCTCTTAATCCCTATATAATAACAAGCACGTATACTTAGTATTTATTTCTTTAACTTATCAATGGGTGAGATTTATTCGTTAAATCAATAAGTCCGATGAGTTGGGAGATAGTACTATTTATATGGTGTGTTGTTGATTATAGAAAGAATCTGTGTCCTAATTATTTAGGCTGATGATGTCCCCTTTGTTGGGATGTATACTATAAGCCTAGCTTTTGTATGAACATCTGTTTTGAAATATTTTGAAATGAGAATTACCTTGGTCAAATGTTTGCATTTTATATTTATATATATGTTAATGCAATTGTTCATTTAATTTATATTGTAGATAACATGGTGTGTGGTGACACACAAAAGATCATGTTATCGGTTCCTTATAAATTATAAATAGTAGCTCACAACCAAGATGGATTGGGACAAACCATTGGAACGATTGTAGTGTAATTTGGTATTAGTCTGTCTTGACTATAAAATTACACTAGTACACTATGTGTGTATTGAGCAGGACCTTTTGAGGTTGTTTGATTTGTACTAACTACATAAAAGAACAGAACCTCTGTTATGATGGATATGCGTCCTCTTAATCCCTATATAATAACAAGCACGTATACTTAGTATTTATTTCTTTAACTTATCAATGGGTGAGATTTATTCGTTAAATCAATAGGCCCGATGAGTTTGTTAGGACCAAAAGTAGCTAGAGGGGGGGGTGAATAGCTCGTCGCGTTCGCTCGGTGCTCTTCGTTGCTTGTTTCTTCTTGGATGTGCAGCGGAAAATACAGAAACAAACACAAACACGCTAACACTAGGATTTTACTTGGTATCCACCTCACAAGAGGTGACTAATCCAAGGATCCACACCAACGCACACACCCTCCACTATGAATAACACTCCTTTATGGTAACTACCAAAGGCGGAGAAGCCCTACAACACTCTCAATACAAGAAGAAGAAAGGGAAATACAAGTTAAGCAAAAGCTTACAAGATGTGCCGTAAAAACCCTAACCCTAACTTCTTCCTCTTGCAATAGATCCGCCTCTTGACTTGGAAAGCCTCCAAGAACCTTCAAGAACTGGCGATCACGTGCTTGTAGAGAGCTGTGGAGGAGCTGGAATGAATCTGAGAAGAGCTCGTAAAGAGATACCGAAGACCACGCTCGCCTGCGGCTTTAAACCCGACGCAACGGTCGGATCCCGATCGATTCGAATGTTCCGAATCGATCGGGGAGGCTTTGGATCGATCCACGGATCGATTCAGAGCGCCTCTGTGCTCAGGAAACGCGCCTGGATCGATCCACGGATCGCGCCTGGATCGATCCACGGATCGATCCAGCGCTTATCGCGCGAAGCAGCATCGTCCCGATCGATCGGCTGATCGATCGGGACCTCTGGATCGATCCACGGATCGATCCAGCACTTGGTTTTTGCCCAAAACCAAGTTCCAAACCTCCCTAACCAACATCCGGTCAACCTTGACCTGTTGGTACATCATGCCTCGCATCTGGTCACTCCCTTGACCTGCCAGGACTCCCCACCAAGTGTCCGGTCAATCCCTTTGACCCACTTGGACTTTTACTCGTCGTGCCAAGTATCCGGTCACTCCATTGACCTACTTGGACTTCCACCAGATGTCTGGTCAACCTTGACCCATCTGGACTTCCTTCCTTGCCAAGTATCCAGTCAATCCTTTGACCTACTTGGACTTCCCAGCACCAGATGTCCGATCATCCTTGATCCATCTGGATTTTCCCTTGCCTGGCTTCACTCACCAGGGCTTTCACCTAGCTTCACTCACTAGGGTTTTCCATCTGCCTAGCTTCACTCACTAGGACTTTCTTCTGCCTGGCTTCACTCACCAGGACTTTCACCTGGCTTCACTCACCAGGGCTTTCACCTAGCTTCACTCACTAGGGTTTTCCATCTGCCTAGCTTCACTCACTAGGACTTTCTTCTGCCTGGCTTCACTCACCAGGACTTTTCTTCTGCCTGGCTTCACTCACCAGGACTTTCATTTTGCCTAACATCCCAGTTAGGACTTCCCAGTCAAGTATCCAGTCAACCTTGACCTACTTGACTCTTCTTCAATCAATATCTTATTGTCAAACATCTAAACCCAAACCAAGACTCAGCTTGGTTACCCAGGTCAACCTTGACCTGAGGGATATTACACCAACAGAGTTGAGAGATAGTACTGTTTATATGATGTGTTGTTGATTATAGAAGGAATCTGTGTCCTAAGTATTTAGGCTGATGATGTCCCCTTGAGGAGCTCATAAGGATTATCATGTAAACCCTGCAGGTGGACTTAGTCCGGCATGACAATAAAGTTGAGTGGTACTACTCTTAGAATCATATGTTAATTAATTGAGTTGTCAATAACTCAATTAATTAACAGACATACGATATCTTAAACCCAGGGAGATTAATGCACTCATGATAAAAAGGAGCTCATATTGTAATATGGGATTGGTGTGGTAGTTCAATAATAACCCTTTAGTGGTATGGTTATTATTGATGAACTTGAGTTGGGTGTTCGGGTCAAACACAGAAAGCCCAAGCCTATCAGGAGGCTTAAACAAATTCCTCCTCTAGATCCCTATTCTAGCCTCTATATAAAGCCTCGCATCCACCCATCCATGAGTACTTGCTATTGGCTTTGTTTTTCGGCGCCACCTCCTCCTTTCCTAGGGCCGGTGGGACCATCTCCTCCTCCTAGGGCTGGCGCCACCTTCTTCTCCTTGGTGGCAGGAGCCTCTTCTTCTCCTTGGTGGTCGGCAGCTTGGAAAAGAAGAAGAAGAGTAGAAGGTGCCTCATCCTAAAGCTTCTCTTGGTGGACGGAGATTTGGAAACAACGAAGGGAAGAGTGTTTGTTATCTTGGTAGATCGTCGCCCACATGACATCGAAGAAGAGGAGAGGAATACAGCAGAAGATCAAAAGGTTTTTAGCTACAAAGGAAAGGTACAACTAGTTCTTTGATTCCGCTGCGTAATTAGTTTAGTTTTCTTTGTATCAATTTTGAATACCAACACAAGAGGTTAGCGATCTTGTACTTCAATCAACATGTGCTTTGATCTGTCACTTTCTCAACGATCAACGATTTGCACACCTCAACGATCAACAGTTTCTATCACTTTCTCTTACTTGCTTGTTCTTACTTTTCTCTCGTTGTTTACTGCTTCTTAAACCCCTGTTCTCCGCTGTCACGGATCGTGGTGAATCTGCACAAAATCATCGCTGCAGCCAATCCTCTTCCTGGTCCTCTGAACTCACACCAATGAAATTACAGCCTTCACTGGTGTCTTCTGAGCTCGAATCAATCACCAAGAGTCAAGCGGATCGGAGCCAGATCTCACCAGTAGCCGTTGTTGCCTCAAATGCACCATGTGCCGCGAATCACAGCAGAAAGTTCATTTGTCGTATTCCTCTTATGAACTCAATTTGAAATTATGCTTGGAATGGTACCTGTAATCCTGCAAACTCAAAAGCTAACAGCACAGAGGGTTATATCACATAAATAAGGCAAAACAAATGCAGTGGAGGAATCGCAGAAACAACGAACAAAACAGCTTGTGTGTGGATCGGTCACCAGACCGATCCATGGACCGATCAGGACATATCCCGATCGGTCCAAAGCTTGTCGTGGGTGACCCATCTCATCTCCATATGGATCAGTCCTTCCTCTTCTCTTCGTCAGAGAGCATCTTCATCGGCTGGATCGACAATACAGCAAACCCGTTAATATCTGAATGATGGATTTTCAACCATTTTCTTGTTTCTTCTTGAATCACAAACGAATAAATTGTTAAAGAGTGATATGGAATTCCAAATATTCTAACCTCCCTTCTAAATTATAAGAACCATGAAGTTGACTTGAATGATTGTGAATGGAAGTCAAAATGACCTAGTCCGGAGAACGAGCTACCGTGCCCTCTCCGACTTCGTCAGGTCCAGAGAACGAGCTACCGAGCCCTCTCTGACCTAGTCCGGAGAACGAGCTACCGTGCCCTCTCCGACTTCGTCGGGTCCAGAGAACGAGCTACCAAGCCCTCTCTGACCTAGTCCGGAGAACGAGCTACCGAGCCCTCTCCGACTTCGTCAGGTCCAGAGAACGAGCTACCGAGCCCTCTCTGACTTCGCATGCCAAGCTTCCTTCTTGGACTTTTCAACACCAGATGTCCGATCACCCTTGATCCATCTGGATTTTCCCTTGCCTGGCTTCACTCACCAGGACTTGCACCTAGCTTCCATCACTAGGGTTTTCACCTGGCTTCACTCACCAGGATTTCCAATCTGCCTGGCTTCACTCACCAGGACTTTCAATCTGCCTGGCTTCACTCACCAGGACTTTCCAACTGCCTAACATCCCAGTTAGGACTTCCTCAATCAGGTCAACTAAGTCAACCTAGATTAGTAATTAATCTGAGTTAAATATCTGATACAAACTTAAATCAGTGTCAACAGCAAAACAACATCCAGGTCAGACTGTATCAACAATCTCCCCCTTTTTGTTGTTTGACAACACGATTTAAGTTTAGATCAGAAATGCTCATATACCCATAATTTTTAGGGAAATCAGGATCCTCCCCCTAAGACGGATATACCTTAGTTATCTTCTCCCCCTTTTTCATATTGACTCGATGAAGTCAATTCATCACTTAACTTAACTTAGTCGAATATGTGCGAATTAGGTAAGAGGATTCAAAAAGACTCAAAGTCATCCTCTCCCCTAAAATCAACCTTTCATTCATTTCTAAACTTAGTTATCTTCTCCCCCTTTGTCAAACACCGAAAAGGTGAGAATGGGGTGATAAGACTCAAAAGACTCCCCCTTAACCCATACTGTCTTGCACCTAGAGTTCCCTCTAAGTGTATAATATGACAGTAAGAAAGAGATAATATACAATCAAGTCATGGCATAGGAACAGCATATTAATATGAACTGAAGCATAAGGAAAAACGAGAAATGGACAAATGAAAAGCAAAAATATATGAGTAGCATAAGTATCCAGGTCAGACAAAGATATCCAACAAATATCATCCAACATACAGACAGGCAAAATAACACATAGAATGTATCAATCAATTTCCTCAACATGAGGAACATCATCATCCTCCGTGGGAGGCTCGTAACCCTGAGGCGGCATGCTGGAGCTCGAAGGTGGATGGCCCGAGAAATGCTGCGGAGGTGGGTAGTTGGCCATCCAGCCCAGAAGTAGCTGCTGCGTCACCAGCTGCTGACTGCGCAAGTCATCGTAGCGCAGCAGCCAGTAGCTCATCGTGTCGATCAAAGCAACTCTCCAGCTCGGCGATCTGCCAGCGCAGATCAGGATCGGCCTCTCCATCGTCAGCAGCAGGAGGAGCAGCAACAGGAGCAACCTGTCGTGGAGGTCCCCGTGGTAACTCACCTAGTGCTCTTCCATCCTTCCACCGAACATCCCCATTTTGTCCTATGATTCCAGACTTGGAAAATGCCCGCTTCCCAAGTCTGCAATCCTGTCTGACCATCTTGACTATTCTACCCTTAGAGACATCAATCTGAAGGGTCTCGAGCCAATCTGTAATTATATGCCCATAAGGCATATAAACAGTGGAGCTGCTAGGCTGAGAATAAGAGATGATCGAAGAGTAGATACTCGACATGATATCAAAGTCGAGACGCCGACGCAAACCATAAAGCATAAGACAATGATATGGTCGGATCTCAGATAATGGTTTAGATGTGATAGGTAGAAGGCAGTTCGTTACAATCTTAAAAAGAATATAGTCTTGAGGAGATAATCTCAAGGCTGCAAAAGTAGGGAAGTCAACATCTAGCTCATCTAGTCCATCCGGTCTATGGTGTCCAAAGAAATACTCATAGATGGAATCAGGTGAGACATCAAGTGGAGGAGGTAATGACTCTGGTAAATCAGGATAGATGGGAAAAAGATCTCCCGAACACATCCGACAACCTAGATACCCAAAGAATTCTCTGATGGAGAAATCGATAGTTCTTTTAGCGACTCGGGTTTTATAAACACCATCACTGTTCTGATGAAGATTATTATAGAACTCAGAAACTAGGTCAAGGTTGATGTCCCTTTCTAAGTAGACTACCGAGTCAAGTTTATAATAGGCTAGGGTTTCGGATACAGAGGGACAAAATTCATCCATGTACTTTCGATCCACAGATCGACATGGAAGTAGCTTGAATGTCCTCTGTTGAAATGCTTGCTCAAACTAGCGGTTCGGGAATCTTGAAGAAGAAGAAGGTTGAGGTCGGGAGGGTGCCTGGGACTTGGATTTCTCAGGTGACTTAGATTTAGAGGTCCCTTCACCCACTACTTTCTTTCTAAGGGTTATCAAAGTGGTAAAATGGGGCAATGAGTGAGCACCGGAGCCACCAGCACCAAAAAAAACATATATGGTGAGAAATGAAACCGAACTGCCAAAGTTTTAGAGAGGTAGAGAGTTACCTTGGTGCCATTGAACTTTTGGCTAGAGTTTCAGAGTGCTAGAGCTTCAGCTAGGGTTCGGCTAGAGGTCCGCGTGCAACAAGAAGAGAAAGAGTGAGGTGAGGGAAGGAGTCGGCTAGGGTTCTGCGTGAAAGAGGAAAAGAAGAGATCGGGAAGTTTTAATGGTTTACTGATGGGTATACAGTTGATGAAATGATCGGACGGCTGTCCGATCAGGAGAAATCCTGACCGATCAGGGAACGTCCTGATCGGTCAGGGATAGTCCTGATCGGTCGTGGAGACCGATCAGGGAAGCTCCTGATCGGTCCCCGGACCGATCAGAGGTGGATCAGTGTGCCAAGCCTCCTGATCGGTCGTGGAGACCGATCAGGGAAGCTCCTGATCGGTCCCCGGACCGATCAGAAGTCGATCAGTAACTACTGATATGTGCCAGAACCACTGATCGGTCTGCAGACCGATCAAATATCGAAGAACTCTCCTGATCGGTCGTAGAGACCGATCAGATATCATCCTGATCGGTCCCTAGACCGATCAGTGTCTGATAATCAGTGACTTTAGTCTCTGAAATTCGTATCGACAGCTCTGAAACTTGGTTCAACAACTTCCAAGTTCAGAACCTAGGATCTGAAGAGCCCACAGATTATATTCAGTGATACCAATGAATATTTCCTAATGATGAGCTCTAATGATTTTGAATTATCAAGGGCTTGAAAGTTTCAGACACTTCATAACAAATGTGTTGAATCTCAAAGTTTCAAGAGAGAAGTTTGTGTTAGTTGTTTGCTGAAACTATGATTTATAGTGAACCAAGGTAATAAATCTGACTCAGGCTATCGGTTCACGATATATCCTTCCTATGAGTAGCTACAAGTTTGTCAAAATATGTCACATTTCTTCACCAACTTGTCCTATTTTCAAACAAAATCAGGAAGGTATCAATCAAGGGTATCAATCAACACATCAACCAGGTTAGATGATTTCTAGACACAGATCCAACCAAGATTCCTTGGTTGGAATATATGAGTAAGATCTAGGAGCCAAATATACATGAATTATGTAATGGCCTTCCTCATACTCAATTTATGTCTCTTCAACCTAATTATTCAAGGGATACATGATACATTTTGAATAATTTGGTTGATCCTAGCATCTCACCCCATTTCTAGCAAACAAAAATATTTTGTTAAACCTTATAGTTTGTGTGAGATGTCCCCAAGTTGCCCAAATTAATTTTCCAATTTCTCTTGTCATTTTAATGGTCCTTATTGATCATGATGTGGTCAAAATGACTTATTGAGCCAAACACATTCCCAATTCCCTCCTTAAATGACTAAATTCATTTTCCGGAAGGGGTTTGGTGAAAATATCGGCTAAGTTTGACTTTGACTCAACATATGTGAGTGCAATGTCTCCCCTAGCTACGTGATCTCTAATGAAGTGATGACGCACTTCAATGTGTTTGGTCCTAGAATGATGGACTGGATTTTTTGTTAGGTTTATTGTGCTAATGTTGTCACACAACACTTGCACTCCTTTATATGAAAGTCCATAATCTTCTAGAGTGTGAATCACCCACAACAATTGTGACACACTCTCTCCCATGGCAATGTATTCAGCCTCGGTCGTGGAGAGAGCAACACAATGTTGCTTCCGACTTGACCAACTAATCAACGATGAACCTAAAAATTGGCAACCCCCACTAGTGCTTTTCCGATCCAATTTGCATCCAGCATAATCGGAATCGGTATAGCCTATCAAATCAAAAGACTCCGTACGAGGGTACCACAGTCCTACTCTAATTGTGCCCTTGAGATATCTTAGAATTCTCTTAACTGCAGTTAAATGAGATTCCTTGGCACAAACTTGATATCGAGCACACATGCCCACAGCAAAAAGTATGTCCGGTCGACTAGCTGTGAGATATAGAAGACTACCGATCATGCTTCTATATTGCGTTAGATCAACTGGTTTCCCACTCTCATCATTGTCAAGACGAGTGTTTGTTGCCATTGGAGTGGATACTTCCTTAGAGTCACTCATGTTGAATTTTTTGAGCATCTCTTGAGTGTATTTCGTCTGATGGACATAAATTCCATCTCGAGTTTGTTTGATTTCAAGTCCAAGGAAGAATGTCAATTCTCCTACTAGACTCATCTCAAACTCACTTTCCATGTGAGAAATAAATTCATTCAAATAGCCTTTGTTATTTGAGCCACAAATTATGTCATCGACATAAACTTGGGCTACAAAAATATTTTCACCATCTCTACGCAGAAATAGTGTTGGGTCTATTTGGCCTCTTACAAAACCCTTTTCTAGTAAATATGTTGACAACCTTTCGTACCAAGCTCGTGGTGCTTGTTTAAGCCCATAAAGTGCTTTCTTGAGCTTGTACACGTGGTTTGGAGCTTCGGTATTCACAAACCCCGGTGGTTGTTCAACATAGACTTCTTCTTTAATAAAGCCATTTAAGAAGGCAGATTTAACATCCATTTGATAGAGCTTGAAACCTCTATGTGCAGCAAAAGCTAGCATCAAACGAATGGACTCTAATCGGGCCACGGGAGAATAAGTCTCATCATAATCGAGACCTTCGACTTGACTATAGCCCTTGGCTACAAGTCTTGCCTTGTTTCTTACAACTTCTCCCTTTTGATTTAACTTATTTTTGAAGACCCATTTAGTTCCAATAATGGTGGTCTTCTTAGGTCTCGGAACTAAGTCTCATACTTGGCTCCTTTCAAATTGACCTAATTCGTCTTGCATAGCTATGATCCAATCAGGATCGTGCAATGCTTCATCAACTAGTCTTGGTTCAATCTCTGAGATTAAGGCAACCTCATTGGACTCATTTCTAAAGAATGATCTAGTCCTAACCCCTTGTTGGATGTCTCCCACAATCTGGTCTTGGGGATGACTAGAGGCTAACCTAGACTGCCTTGGTGTTGGCGGTGCCTCATGAGTGGTCTCACTCGGCACAGGCGAGGACTCAGTATCAGGCAACGGGTCTGCCTGAGTTCTTTGTTGCCCTTGCTCATCATCATCAGAGTCAATTTCGACTCTTTCCATGTTTGGATCATTCAAACCTAGCCTTCTAAGTTCGAATTGAATTTCTTCTACATTCCTTGATTGATTATCAGGGATTTCTTCGAAAGCTACATCCGAGGACTCTTCAATCAATTTAGTCCTCTCATTGTAGACTCGATAGGCTTTGCTGGTAAGAGAGTACCCGACCAGTATCCCTTGATCAGCCTTAGCCGTGAACTTCCCAAGATGATCCTTGGTGTTCAAAATAAACACCTTACAACCAAACACCCTAAGATGTTTAATTGTAGGCGGTTTCCCAAACCAAAGTTCATGGGGAGTCTTTCCTAAAAACCTATGTATTAAAACTCGATTTTGCACATAGCAAGCTGTATTTACAGCTTCAGCCCATAAGTAGCTCGGTAGTGAGTACTCATTGAGCATGCTTCGTGCAGCCTCTTGTAGGACTCGGTTCTTTCTCTCCACAACCCCATTTTGCTGTGGGGTCCTTGGAGTAGAGAACTCATGCCTATATCCCTTTTCTTGACAAAACTCTAAAAACCTATGATTTTGAAATTCTCCACCATGATCACTTCTAATGGTTTTAATTGTTGTCAATTTTTCATTTTCAGTTCTTCTACAAAAAGAAATAAAAATATCTATAGTTTGGTCCTTATGTTTCAAGAAGAAAGTCCATGTGTATCTAGTAAAATCATCAACGATTACCAAGCAATATCTACTTCCATTCAATGATATTACACTACTACAATCAAATAGGTCCATGTGCAATAAATCTAAAGCAGTAGATGTACTTACAGTGCTTTTACCTTTATGAAGAACTTTTGTTTGCTTACCCTTTTGACATGCATCACATAGTTTGGTCTTGTGGTACTTGATGCTGGGTAAGTCTCGCACTAATCCTTGGTTGGCCAACTTCCGGATGTTCTTCATGTTTACATGTAACGACCCAATTTTCCCTATTCTGAGTTTCAAACGTCCATAAAAATGTTTGAAAATACTGTTAAAATATTCTAGAGATTTTTAGGAATTTTTAGAGTATTTTTACGTAATTTTTGGAGGTCGTTTAGTATTTTTACAAAACCAAGGAAGTTTAAGCAAAAAGTGTTGGAGAAGAGGTTCGAACCCGCGACCTCAGGTCGGACCAAACCAAGCCAAACCGGCTTGACCAGCTGGGATAAGAGATTGATGTTAATCTCATATAGAATTAAATAAGGTTATAGTATAGTTGGGTTATATCCGAATACTTATAAAAGGAAATAAGTTTTGGGATTTTAAGGAAAACCGAACTTTTTCTCCCGAAAACCTAATTTCCTTCGCCCTTCTCCCTCGCGACGGCGCAAAGCTGCGGCGGAAACCTAGAGCGAGCTAGGGTTGGAGATTCCGGCGCCGGCAAGACTTGATTCCAGCCGTCCCTCATCCACGGTGGCTGTTCCCGACGGAGAGAAGCCCGAGAGCTCCGAGAACACGCCGGAAAAACTGCTACCCGAGCCCTAGAAGCCCTCCTTCCCTTCTTCTCAGTTGTAAGCGCAAGGGCAAGCAAAGGTAAGTACTACTCACCTGCGGTAGGAGTTGTTTCGGGTTCCTTTTTGATTCTCCCTTTGCTTCCGAGGCCTAGCATGAACCCTAGACCTTAGTATGTGGCGGCACAGCAAGTTTGACCTCTCCTTTATACGAGCACAGCATGTTAAGATTGAGAAATCGGGTTCTTTGTTCATTTTGAATTCGAAGCATGTTGTAGGGATTTATGGATCCTTTTAGCTTTCTGCCGTGAGACATAGAGGAAGAATAAGAATGATTAGGTTTAGTTTTTGGATAGCATGTTCTGCCATTGCTGGTTGTTTTTATACCATGCAGATTAGAGCATTTCTTGTCATCATTTTTCCTGTAAAACTTGAAAGGAACAGCTCTATATTAGTAGGTCTGGTTAGACTTCTTTTGTGTTATCTAGTGGCTTGTTTTCCTTGCTTCGGTTTTGTACAGCATTAGGAATAGCTTCGGTTCCTCTTAGCATGCATTTAGTAGACTTCCTTGTTGTACCATGTTATTTGTAGGAACTTTAGTTTCGTATGGCAGGAAGATTGTATTAAATGATAATGCAGAATTTTATTAGGTTAACAAGTGCAGAATCTTGCTAGTATACATGTATTCGGGTTTGCTGTGCATCATGTTTTAGTTTTTTCAGTAGCATTCTATGCCCTGTTTTTACAGCATGTTTAGAAGTATTAAAGTAGCATTCTTTGCCTATTTTTACAGCATGCTTAGAAGTATTAAAGTAGCATTCTTTGCCTATTTTGTATAGCATGTTTAGAAGATTAAAGTAGCATGTTTTATTCTATTTTTCAGTATGTTTAAAAGCCTTAGAGTAGTCATCCTTGCCATGTACTTACAGCAGGGTTAGCAGCCCTAAAGTATCGTTCTATACTTGTTTTTACAGCATGATTAGAATCATTTCATACTTGATTTTGTAGCATGTTTAGAAGCACGAAAATAGCATCCTTTGCCATGTTTTCATCGTATGATTCAAAGGCTTTAAATTGCTTTCTTTGGTTTAGCTTATAGCATGATCAGTAAGCTTTAAGTTACTTGTTTTATTCTATTATATAGCATGGTTAGTTGATTATACACCCATACTTGTTAAGTATATTTAAAGGACTCCCACAATCTTTAATAAAAGATAATAAGGAAGATAAAAGAATAAGAAAGATAAAAAGTAAGTCAAGCAAGAGGCTAGTACCCGACATCCAAGAGCTTGTCGTTAAACAAATCCAGGTGACCATTTCCGAGGTCTTGGCCCTGGTAGACCGAGGTCTGCTCTTTTAGGATTGGTGGCTCGCAACCCCAACCTATTAGGGAACGCGCATGAGATGGTACTAAGCCTGGGCCCAAAGTAAAGAAAAGTAAAGAAAAGTAAAGAAGTAAAGAAGTAAAGAAGTAAAGAAAGAAAGAAAGAAGAAGAAAGTAAAAGATAGAAATTAAAAGATTAATTTCTAACACAAGGATACAAGAAATGAAATAAGTTCCAAGCTTAGAATAAATAAGAATGGTTAGTTTCTTTAATTCTAAGTTTACATAGTTAGTTTCTTGTTATTCTGCTTGATACTGAGTATGATTTGTATCTAGTTCATTTTCTGTATACCATGAGCATATGCAGATAGTTTTAGTATTTCAGTTTCAGTACTTATGCATTTCATTTATGCATTTCGAGTTTTGTGAGATAGATTAGTACTTACTAAGCGTTTTCGCTTATAGATCTTGTTTTCTTTCCTCCTACTGCAGATAAAGGAAAGGCTAAGATATGAAGGGAGACGACAGGGTGGTGGTGATGATGGATGTGTGTGGTGGATGAACTATGGAGGGATCCAGAGGGGACTAGCAAGATTTATTCATTTAGAGTTTATGTCTAGTTCATTTTCCTTATTTCCATTATGAAACCATGAGTTTATGCTTGAGTTTGAAGTGCATTGTAGCTTGTTATGCTTTGTTCTGAGAGTTTTGAGTTTAATTCTTATTGCTAGTTTAGTTTTTGATTAGAATATGATTTATTAATGCGTGGTTGTGAAGAATATTGTGATCCAGCCGCATGTGGCTGTGTATATCTTTTATGTATTGTGGATTTGGTCACCGGTACAGGGGAGACTCTGCCGAATTTTTCGGTGGGAATCCCTCTGAACTGTGATAAAATCTACCTGACTCTAATTATAGAGTCAGTGCCACTAGGAGGGAAGTTATAGTTAGGTAACAATCTTCCTTAGAGAGTAGTGGTAAGAAAGGGGGGTTGTTACAGTTGGTATCAGAGCGAGGTTCCATTCTCCAGCATCACACACACATCAGCATCATCCTTGCCGTCTCCAAGTAAGAAAGTATTTAAATTCCTTTCTTATTTCTGCTTTCCTTATTTTTACTGCAGTATAGAGTACTTTCCTTTTTAGTACTAAAGTAAGATAGAAGATTTAGTTTCCCTTTTATTTATTCATATTTAAGTATGATTAGAAGGGTTAAAGTAAGATATCAAGCCTTTACCTTTCATAATTAGATGGCAAGAAGAGGACGTCCCCGTGCTACTCACACTGAGGAACCAGCTCAAGAGAACGAAGTGCCTAGAGCAACTGAGCCCAACCTTTCTGAAGTGGTTGCTCAGCTCCAGAGGCAAGTAGCAGAGCAACAGCAAGTGATTGCCAATCTGATGGCAAACCAGCAAGCAGTTCCTCCCCCTCCTCCAGTTGTCACTGCAGAGACCCCAGTGGTAACTGAGACTCCACCAGCTACTCAGGGAACCGTCACAGCACCCCAGAGACCAGAAGCTTATCTTATACAGTGGCTGAAGCTGAAACCAGAGAGCTTCTCAGGCACGACTGAGCCCTGGGATGCCCAGGCTTGGTTTAAAACACTAGAGAGCACTATGGAGCTTCTTGACTGGCCAGAAGTCGAGAAGGTCAAGTGCGCCTCTTTCTGCCTGTCTGGAGATGCTCGTATGTGGTGGGAGAGGATAAAGACCAAGAGAGCGGCTGATCAGATGAGCTGGGCTGATTTTCAGTCAGAGTTTTATGAAGAGTTCTTCCACCTGCAGATTACCAACAAGCACTACGAGGAGTTTATAGAGTTCAAGCAAGGTGACCTGTTAGTGGAGGAAGCAGCCAAGAAGTTCAACAGGCTAGCTCGTCTCTGCCCGAGCTAGTGAGTACAGAGAAGGAGCGAGTCAGGCTGATGCTCAGAATGCTGAGACCACAGATAGCACTGAATGTGAGCAGTGGAGCTCATCGACCCCAGACTGGCGAAGAATTGATCAGTAGAGCATTAATTGCTGAACATTACATGAACAACATCAAAGCACAGCGAGCACAACATAAGCCAGTGAAGACAGAGGACAAGACAGCAGGAAGCCAGAAGTCACAGTCAAGTAAACAGAACTGGAAAGGCAAAGGTAAAAGGAAGCAGTGGAACACAGGAGGTGGCCAGAAGGGAGGACCAGCAAACAAGCAGACCAAGTTCCCTCCCTGTCCCAAATGTGGGAGAACACATCCAGGAGCTTGTCTTCTGGGTAAGACTGGATGTTACTCCTGTGGTCAGGAAGGACACATGGCTAAAGAGTGTCCTAATAAATTCAAAGCACCTCAGCCACAGCCATTGCAATATGGAGGCCAGCCTGCACAGTTGCACCACATGGGAGCAGCATTAGAGGGACCCTACATCAGTCAAGGAAGGTTAGAAGCCCCACCAGTCCCAGCCTTTGATGGTGCCAGAGTATTCTCCCTCACCAAAGAAGAAGCTGCTAGTGCCTCCACGGTCAAGTAGTTATTTTCCAGCACATAGCTACTGTACTATTTGACACTGGGGCGACCCATTCTTTTGTATCGATACCTTTTGCCAGTAGTTTACAGGTGCCTACAGAAAGTATGAACTCCAAGTTCCTGACAACCCTACCTTCTGGGGAAGTCATGGAATCCAATCGGTGGCTTCGAGCTGTACTGGTTAGAATTGCAGACCGAGAGCTATATGTAAATCTAATAGTCCTCGCCATGCAGGATTTCGATATCATTTTTGGTATGGATTTCCTCAGCAAGTACAGTGCCTCAGTGGACTGCCGCAGAAAGAAAGTAATTTTTAGTCCAGAAGGTGGGCCAACTTTTGAGTTCACAGGAGTGCCAAGGAAGAAGACCCAGAAGCTCCTCTCATCCCTAGCAGCACACCAGATGTTAGCTAAAGGGTGTGCAGGTTTTCTTGCATACATAGTAAAGACAGAAGAGGAGAAGGGACTCAAGCAGGAGGAGGTCCGGGTAGTATGCGAGTATCCAGAAGTATTTCCAGAAGAGCTACCTGGACTACCTCCCAACAGAGAGGTGGAATTTGAGATTGAATTGGTTCCTGGAACCGGTCCAATTTCGAAAGCTCCGTATCGCATGTCTCCAGCAGAGCTGAAGGAGTTACAAGAGCAACTACAGGAGTTACTGGACAAAGGCTTCATTCGCCCTAGTCACTCACCTTGGGGAGCTCCTGTGTTGTTTGTCAAGAAGAAAGATGGGACAATGCGGATGTGCATAGACTACAGAGCTTTGAATCAAGTGACAATCAAGAACAAGTACCCCCTTCCCAGGATCGATGACTTATTTGATCAGTTAAGAGGAGCGACGGTGTTCTCAAAGATAGACTTGCGCTCTGGGTACCATCAGCTGAAAGTGAAAGAAAGAGATATACCCAGAACGACATTCAGAACCAGATATGGACACTACGAGTTTGTAGTTATGCCATTTGGAGTGACCAATGTACCTGCGGTCTTCATGGACCTAATGAACAGAGTGTTCAGAGAATATCTTGACAAATTTGTCATTGTATTCATCGATGACATTCTGGTCTATTCAAGGACCCCAGAGGAGCATGACACGCACTTGAGGATAGTACTGCAGACTCTTCAGCAAAAGCATGCTAAATTCTCAAAGTGCGAGTTCGGTTAAATCGGTGGCGTTTTAGGTCACATTATTTCCAAAGAAGGTATTCAAGTGGATCCAGCTAAAGTGGAAGCGGTCAACAACTGGAGTAGACCCAAGAACGTCAGAGAGATCAGAAGCTTCCTTGGTCTAGCAGGGTACTACAGGAAGTTCGTGGAGGATTTTTCCAGGATAGCTTCTCCGCTAACAGCCCTCACCAGAAAGAACAAGAGATTCGAATGGTCAGATAAATGTGAGCAGAGCTTCCAAGAGCTAAAGAAGAGACGATCAGTGCTCCCATTCGACTGCTCCACAGAGCGACAAGAGTTTCGACATCTACATGATGCTTCCAAGATGGGTTTAGGAGCTGTACTCATGCAAGAAGGAAAGGTCATGTAGGCCTGATCTTCGAAAGAGAGAAGAATATCTATTCGAGATCTCGAGTGTAAAAGTACGCAGCGGTAAACTAAATGAACACATTTGTTGGATCGAGTCCGCTAGAATTTTAATAGCGCATCGTGGCTACTTCTTCACCGATGACTTAAACATGAGACAGCGTAGGTGGCTGGAATTGGTCAAAGATTACGACTGTGAAATTCTCTACCACCCAGGCAAAGCTAACAAAGTGGCAGATGCACTCAGCAGAAAATCTAGTGCATCATTGATGTCTTTGTCATCACTAGCCCTGCCACTGCAGAAGGAGTTGTCAAATTTTGGGCTTGAAATTATCGAAGGGCAGCTCTCTACATTGACCTTAGAGTCTACACTGCTTGTGGAGATACAGAGAAAGCAAAGTGAAGATCCGGACATCCAGAAGATCAAGCAAGGGATACAGAAAGAAGACAACTCAGAGTTTAGAGTGACAGATAGCGGAATTCTTTATCAGGAGAGTCGCATTTGCGTGCCCAATAATGAGGAACCGAGAAAGAAGATCTTAGAGGAAGCTCACAGTACACCATATTCCATGCATCCTGGTTCTTCCAAGATGTACCAAGATGTGAAACAGAGGTTTTGGTGGTCAGGACTCAAAAGAGATGTAGCTAAGTATGTCAGTACCTGCTTGACATGCCAGAGAGTCAAAGCAGAACACCAGAGACCCAGCCTCTTCCAATACCAGAATGGAAATGGGAAGACATTTCCATGGACTTCATAACAGGTCTTCCAAGAACCACCAATGGATATGATGCGATATGGGTAATAGTAGACCGATTGACCAAGTCTGCTCACTTCCTAGCCATCAAGGTGTCCCACTCCATAGAGCAGTTGGCCCAGCTATATGTTAAAGAGGTAGTCAGACTTCATGGAGTTCCTAAATCTATCATTTCTGATAGAGATGGGCGCTTCACCTCACACTTTTGGGAGTGCGTTCAGAATGCACTGGGCACCAAACTCAAGTTCAGCACAGCTTTCCATCCACAGACTGATGGACAGACAGAGCGAGTGAATCAGATTTTAGAAGACATGCTCAGAGCTTGTGCGCTAGATTTCAAAGGAAGTTGGTGCAAGTATTTGTGCTTAGCTGAATTCGCTTACAACAATAGCTATCAGGCCACCATCAAGATGGCACCTTATGAAGCACTATATGGCAGGAAATGCAGATCACCCATATGCTGGCAAGAAGCAGGAGAGAGAAAGGAGATAGAAGCAGAGTTGGGCATTCAGACAGAGGTGATAGATGAGACTACTCAAGCAATCCAGAAAATCAGACAGAGAATTGAGACTGCCCAGAGCAGACAGAAGAGTTATGACGCCGTAGGCCATTGGAATTCCAAGTAGGAGATTCAGTTTTCCTCAAGGTCGCTCCTATGAAGGGAGTGATGAGATTTGGCAAGAAGGGCAAATTAAGTCCTCGCTATGTAGGACCTTACCTGATCATAGAGAGGATTGGGAAAGTAGCTTACAGGCTGGACTTACCACAAGACATGTCAGCAATACACAATGTGTTTCATGTCTCTATGCTAAAGAAGTGTCTCCATGACCCGAGCCAAGTGATTCAGCCTCAGTCAGTGCAGATCCAAGAGGATCTTAGTTATGAGAGCAGACCTACACAGATAGTGGACAGAGCAGTCAAGAGATTGAGAAATAAAGAAGTACCACTAGTGAAGGTCGTCTGGCAGAACCAGAAGCACGAGGAAATCACTTGGGAGCGGGAGGACAGTATGAGACAGAAGTATCCAGAGCTATTCTAAGTTCGAGGATGAACTTTTTATAAGGTATGGGGGATTGTAACGACCCAATTTTCCCTATTCTGAGTTTCAAACGTCCATAAAAATGTTTGAAAATACTGTTAAAATATTCTAGAGATTTTTAGGAATTTTTAGAGTATTTTTACGTAATTTTTGGAGGTCGTTTAGTATTTTTACAAAACCAAAGAAGTTTAAAAAAAAAGTGTTGGAGAAGAGGTTCGAACCCGCGACCTCAGGTCGGACCAAACCAAGCCAAACCGGCTTGACCAGCTGGGATAAGAGATTGATGTTAATCTCATATAGAATTAAATAAGGTTATAGTATAGTTGGGTTATATCCGAATACTTATAAAAGGAAATAAGTTTTGGGATTTTAAGGAAAACCGAACTTTTTCTCCCGAAAACCTAATTTCCTTCGCCCTTCTCCCTCGCGACGGCGCAAAGCTGCGGCGGAAACCTAGAGCGAGCTAGGGTTGGAGATTCCGGCGCCGGCAAGACTTGATTCCAGCCGTCCCTCATCCACGGTGGCTGTTCCCGACGGAGAGAAGCCCGAGAGCTCCGAGAACACGCCGGAAAAACTGCTACCCGAGCCCTAGAAGCCCTCCTTCCCTTCTTCTCAGTTGTAAGCGCAAGGGCAAGCAAAGGTAAGTACTACTCACCTGCGGTAGGAGTTGTTTCGGGTTCCTTTTTTGATTCTCCCTTTGCTTCCGAGGCCTAGCATGAACCCTAGACCTTAGTATGTGGCGGCACAGCAAGTTTGACCTCTCCTTTATACGAGCACAGCATGTTAAGATTGAGAAATCGGGTTCTTTGTTCATTTTGAATTCGAAGCATGTTGTAGGGATTTATGGATCCTTTTAGCTTTCTGCCGTGAGACATAGAGGAAGAATAAGAATGATTAGGTTTAGTTTTTGGATAGCATGTTCTGCCATGGCTGGTTGTTTTTATACCATGCAGATTAGAGCATTTCTTGTCATCATTTTTCCTGTAAAACTTGAAAGGAACAGCTCTATATTAGTAGGTCTGGTTAGACTTCTTTTGTGTTATCTAGTGGCTTGTTTTCCTTGCTTCGGTTTTGTACAGCATTAGGAATAGCTTCGGTTCCTCTTAGCATGCATTTAGTAGACTTCCTTGTTGTACCATGTTATTTGTAGGAACTTTAGTTTCGTATGGCAGGAAGATTGTATTAAATGATAATGCAGAATTTTATTAGGTTAACAAGTGCAGAATCTTGCTAGTATACATGTATTCGGGTTTGCTGTGCATCATGTTTTAGTTTTTCAGTAGCATTCTATGCCCTGTTTTTACAGCATGTTTAGAAGTATTAAAGTAGCATTCTTTGCCTATTTTTACAGCATGCTTAGAAGTATTAAAGTAGCATTCTTTGCCTATTTTGTATAGCATGTTTAGAAGATTAAAGTAGCATGTTTTATTCTATTTTTCAGTATGTTTAAAAGCCTTAGAGTAGTCATCCTTGCCATGTACTTACAGCAGGGTTAGCAGCCCTAAAGTATCGTTCTATACTTGTTTTTACAGCATGATTAGAATCATTTCATACTTGATTTTGTAGCATGTTTAGAAGCACGAAAATAGCATCCTTTGCCATGTTTTCATCGTATGATTCAAAGGCTTTAAATTGCTTTCTTTGGTTTAGCTTATAACATGATCAGTAAGCTTTAAGTTACTTGTTTTATTCTATTATATAGCATGGTTAGTTGATTATACACCCATACTTGTTAAGTATATTTAAAGGACTCCCACAATCTTTAATAAAAGATAATAAGGAAGATAAAAGAATAAGAAAGATAAAAAGTAAGTCAAGCAAGAGGCTAGTACCGACATCCAAGAGCTTGTCGTTAAACAAATCCAGGTGACCATTTCCGAGGTCTTGGCCCTGGTAGACCGAGGTCTGCTCTTTTAGGATTGGTGGCTCGCAACCCCAACCTATTAGGGAACGCGCATGAGATGGTACTAAGCCTGGGCCCAAAGTAAAGAAAAGTAAAGAAAAGTAAAGAAGTAAAGAAGTAAAGAAGTAAAGAAAGAAAGAAAGAAGAAGAAAGTAAAAGATAGAAATTAAAAGATTAATTTCTAACACAAGGATACAAGAAATGAAATAAGTTCCAAGCTTAGAATAAATAAGAATGGTTAGTTTCTTTAATTCTAAGTTTACATAGTTAGTTTCTTGTTATTCTGCTTGATACTGAGTATGATTTGTATCTAGTTCATTTTCTGTATACCATGAGCATATGCAGATAGTTTTAGTATTTCAGTTTCAGTACTTATGCATTTCGAGTTTTGTGAGATAGATTAGTACTTACTAAGCGTTTTCGCTTATAGATCTTGTTTTCTTTCCTCCTACTGCAGATAAAGGAAAAGCTAAGATATGAAGGGAGGCGACAGGGTGGTGGTGATGATGGATGTGTGTGGTGGCTGAACTATGGAGGGATCCAGAGGGGACTAGCAAGATTTATTCATTTAGAGTTTATGTCTAGTTCATTTTCCTTATTTCCATTATGAAACCATGAGTTTATGCTTGAGTTTGAAGTGCATTGTAGCTTGTTATGCTTTGTTCTGAGAGTTTTGAGTTTAATTCTTATTGCTAGTTTAGTTTTTGATTAGAATATGATTTATTAATGCGTGGTTGTGAAGAATATTGTGATCCAGCCGCATGTGGCTGTGTATATCTTTTATGTATTGTGGATTTGGTCACCGGTACAGGGGAGACTCTGCCGAATTTTTCGGTGGGAATCCCTCTGAACTGTGATAAAATCTACCTGACTCTAATTATAGAGTCAGTGCCACTAGGAGGGAAGTTATAGTTAGGTAACAATCTCCCTTAGAGAGTAGTGGTAAGAAAGGGGGGTTGTTACAGTTGGTATCAGAGCAGTGTTCCATTCTCCAGCATCACACACACATCAGCATCATCCTCGCCGTCTCCAAGTAAGAAAGTGTTTAAATTCCTTTCTTATTTCTGCTTTCCTTATTTTTACTGCAGTATAGAGTACTTTCCTTTTTAGTACTAAAGTAAGATAGAAGATTTAGTTTCCCTTTTATTTATTCATATTTAAGTATGATTAGAAGGGTTAAAGTAAGATATCAAGCCTTTACCTTTCATAATTAGATGGCAAGAAGAGGCGCCCCCGTGCTACTCACACGAGGAACCACTCAAGAGAACGAAGTGCCTAGAGCAACCGAGCCCAACCTTTCTGAAGTGGTTGCTCACTCCAGAGGCAAGTAGTAGAGCAGCAGCAAGTGATGGCAAACTAGCCAGCAGTTCCTCCCCCTCCTCCAGCTGTCACTGCAGAGACCCCAGTGGTAATCGAGACTCCACCAGCCACTCGTGGAACCGCCACAAAGACCCCAGACCGTTTATCTTATACAAAGGTCAAGCCGAAACCAGAGCTTCAGCACGACGAGCCCCGGGATGCCGTGCTTGGTTTAAAACACTAGAGAGCACTATGGAGCTTCTTGGCCGTAAGTCGAGAAGGTCAAGTGCGCCTCTTCCTCCTGTCTCGAGATGCTCGTATGTGGTGGGAGAGGATAAAGACCAAGAGAGCGACTGATCGGATGAGTTCAGTCAGAGTTTTATGAAGAGTTCTTCCACCTGCAGATTACCAACAAGCACTACGAGGAGTTTATAGAGTTCAAGCAAGGTGACCTGTCAGTGGAGGAAGCAACCAAGAAGTTCAACAGTTAGCTCGTCTCTGCCCGAGCTAGTGAGTACAGAGAAGGAGCGAGTCAGCCGATGCTCGAATGCCGAGACCACAGATAGCATGAATGTGAGCAGTGGAGCTCATCGACCCCAGATGGCGAAGAATTGATCAGTAGAGCATTAATTGCTGAACATTACATGAACAACATCAAAGCACAATGAGCACAACATAAGCCATGAAGACAGAGGACAAGACAACAGGAAGCCGGAAGTAAGTAAATAGAACTGGAAAGGCAAAGGTAAAAAGAAGCAGTGGAACACAGGAGGTGGCGAAGGGAGGACCAGCAAACAAGCAATCAAGTTCCCTCCTCGTCCCAAATGTGGGAGAACACATCCGTGAGCTTGTCTTCGGTAAGACTGGATGTTACTCCGTGGTCGGGAAGGACACATGGCTAAAGAGTGTCCTAATAAATTCAAAGCACCTCACCACAGCCATTGCAATATGGAGGCCACCTGCACAGCTGCACCACATGGGAGCAGCATTAGAGGGACCCTACATCAGTCAAGGAAGGTTAGAAGCCCCACCCCCTTTGATGGTGCGCAGTATTCTCCTCACCAAAGAAGAAGTCGCTAGTGCCTCCACGTAACAGTCAAGTAGTTATTTTCCAGACATAGCTACTGTACTATTTGACATTGGGCGACCCATTCTTTGTATCGATACCTTTTGCCAAAGTTTACTGCCTGTGAAAGTATGAACTCCAAGTTCCCGACAACCTACCTTCCGGGAAGTCATGGAATCCAATCGGTGGCTTCGAGCAGTACTGTTAGAATTGCAGATCGAGAGCTATATGTAAATCTAATAGTCCTCGCCATGCAGGATTTCGATATCATTTTGGTATGGATTTCCTCAGCATGGACTGCCGCAGAAAGAAAGTAATTTTAGTCCGGAAGGTGGGCCAACTTTTGAGTTCACAGGAGTGCCAAGGAAGAAGACCCAAGCTCCTCTCATCCCTAGCAGCACACCGGATGTTAGCTAAAGGGTGTGGGTTTTCTTGCATACATAGTAAAGACAGAAGAGGAGAAGGGACTCAAGCAGGAGGAGGTCCGGGTAGTATGCGAGTATCCAGAAGTATTTCCAGAAGAGCTACCTGGACTACCTCCCAACAGAGAGGTGGAATTTGAGATTGAATTGGTTCCTGGAACCGGTCCAATTTCGAAAGCTCCGTATCGCATGTCTCCAGCAGAGCTGAAGGAGTTACAAGAGCAACTACAGGAGTTACTGGACAAAGGCTTCATTCGCCCTAGTCACTCACCTTGGGGAGCTCCTGTGTTGTTTGTCAAGAAGAAAGATGGGACAATGCGGATGTGCATAGACTACAGAGCTTTGAATCAAGTGACAATCAAGAACAAGTACCCCCTTCCCAGGATCGATGACTTATTTGATCAGTTAAGAGGAGCGACGGTGTTCTCAAAGATAGACTTGCGCTCTGGGTACCATCAGCTGAAGGTGAAAGAAAGAGATATACCAGACATTCAGAACCAGATATGGACACTACGAGTTTGTAGTTATGCCATTTGGAGTGACCAATGCACCTGCGGTCTTCATGGACCTAATGAACAGAGTGTTCAGAGAATATCTTGACAAATTTGTCATTGTATTCATCGATGACATTCTGGTCTATCCAAGGACCCCAGAGGAGCATGACACGCACTTGAGGATAGTACTGCAGACTCTTCAGCAGAAGCAGCTTTATGCTAAATTCTCAAAGTGCGAGTTCTGGTTAAATCAGGTGGCGTTTTTAGGTCACATTATTTCCAAAGAAGGTATTCAAGTGGATCCAGCTAAAGTGGAAGCGGTCAACAACTGGAGTAGACCCAAGAACGTCAGAGAGATCAGAAGCTTCCTTGGTCTAGCAGGGTACTACAGGAAGTTCGTGGAGGATTTTTCCAGGATAGCTTCTCCGCTAACGTCAGGATAGCTTCTTCCGACGATGATGAAGTCGCGGTTGAAGCGTCGCTCGAATCTCCCTCACTTCCGGAGTCCGAAACCTCCCTTGCCATGAGTGCTAATTGTCGTGTGCTCTTTTCCATCTTCTCTTCTTCCTCCGATGAGCTTGATGAGGACTCATCCCAAGTGGCCTTGAGAGCCTTCTTCTTCTTGACTCTTTCCTCCTTCTTTTTGGCTCGTTCCTCCTTCTTTAATTTTGGACACTCGCTCTAAATGTGTCCTTTCTTGCTACACTCATAACATATAACATTAGATTTATCAAAATTTTGATCATTAGTTTACCTTTTCCTTTGTATCTTCGGCTTCTTCTCATAATCCTTCTTACGAAGTTCGCCATCTCACTTGATGATGATCCACTTTCATCATCGGATTCGGAGGAAGAGGTGGATGAGGAAATCTCCTTTTCCTTCTTCTTTTCCTTCTTCCTTCTTCCATCCTTGCTCTTTGGTCCTGCAAATAAAGCAATACCCTTCTCTTTTTGACCTTTGTTAGCAAGCTCATGAAGTTCCATCTCACAGAAAAATTCATCTAGTTTAACAATGGAAAGATCCTTGGATACCTTGTAGGCATCCACCATAGATGACCACAAGGCATTCCTAGGAAAAGATTTAAGAGCGTACCTTACTAGATCGCGATTCTCCACTCGTTCGTCCACAGAGTGTAGACCGTTGATGATCTCCTTGAATCTCCCATGAAGTTCACTTACCGTTTCATTGTCCTTCATGGTTAGATTTTGGAGCTGATTCAAGAATAGATCCCTCTTGGCAATCCGAGAATCTCGAGTTCCCTCTTGGAGCTCGATGAGTTTGTTCCATAGGTCTCTTGCACTCGAGAACGGACCTACCTTGACGAGTTGGTCCTTTGCGATTCCACATTGCAAGGTGACCATAGCCTTGGCATCGGCTTGTGCTTTGCGGAGTTGTTCGGTAGACCACCTTGACGAATCGAGTTCCTTACCTTCTTCATCCTTTGGTGGTGTGAAACCTTCCTTGACTGAGAACCACATGGCAATGTCGGTCTTAAGGTAATACTCCATGCGGCTCTTCCAATATTGAAAATTTGCTCCTTCGAAGTAGGGTGGTCGATTTGTGCTAAAGCCTTCCTTCATAGCCATCCTTGTTTGCTCTTTTGGGTGTTAATTCGAATCAAAGAGCCCCTTGCTCTGATACCACTTGTTAGGATCTTAGATGGCTAGAGGGGGGGTGAATAGCCCTTTAAAAAAAACTTTAACAAAGATGTCTACAAAAAACTTGTTAGCACAGCGGAAATAGGAAACTAAAACGAAAGGAAACAAACACACTAACACACAGATTTACGAGGTTCCGGGATAACTTGCCCCTACACCTCGGCGTGTCCGTAAGGTGGACGACTCCTTGATCTTCGGTAGATCGCACCCCGGTAAAATTCCGGCTAGAGATCCTCCTTCTCGGTGGAGTAACCTCTCCACAAAGTCTTAAGAAAAATATATGTTAAAGCACGAGACTTACAGAGCTCGGTGGCAAAGAAGAATGAACGAATGTTTACAACCACGCGAGGATCAGTGGAAACAGGAACTCACAGATCGTAGTTTCTCACCCGAGAGCTCAAGAACAAAGCACACCTCAACGATCAACAGTTTCTATCACTTTCTCTTACTTGCTTGTTCTTACTTTTCTCTCATTGTTTACTGCTTCTTAAACCCCTGTTCTCCGCTGTCACGGATCGTGGTGAATCTGCACAAAATCATCGCTGCAGCCAATCCTCTTCCTGGTCCTCTGAACTCACACCAATGAAATCACAGCCTTCACTGGTGTCTTCTGAGCTCGAATCAATCACCAAGAGTCAAGCGGATCGCAGCCAGATCTCACCAGTAGCCGTTGTTGCCTCAAATGCACCATGTGCCGCGAATCACAGCAGAAAGTTCATTTGTCGTATTCCTCTTATGAACTCAATTTGAAATTATGCTTGGAATGGTACCTGTAATCCTGCAAACTCAAAAGCTAACAGCACAGAGGGTTATATCACATAAATAAGGCAAAACAAATGCAGTGGAGGAATCGCAGAAACAACGAACAAACCAGCTTGTGTGTGGATCGGTCACCAGACCGATCCATGGACCGATCAGGACATATCCTGATCGGTCCACAGATTACCTGATCGGTCGTGGAGACCGATCAGGCCGCAGCTGGATCGATCTCCATGACCGATCCTTCCCTCTTCTCTTCGCAATAGCATCTTCTTTGATCGGTCTACAGACTGATCAGATTACACTCAGTGTGCTACTGAGTGTTTCCTGATCGGTCACCAGACCGATCCATGGAAACTCAGTTTTACAGCTTCACTGGATCGGTCTGCCGACCGATCCACTGTCTTATGTATCACTGGATCGGTCGGCAGACCGATCCAATGTACCATGGAATCATTCTGACCTAATTCGGTCCACAGAATGAGCTCCCGAGCCCTCTCTGACCTAGTCCGGAGAACGAGCTACCGTGCCCTCTCCGACTTCGTCAGGTCTAGAGAACGAGCTACCGAGCCCTCTCTGACCTAGTCCGGAGAACGAGCTACCGAGCCCTCTCCGACTTCGTCAGGTCCAGAGAACGAGCTACCGAGCCCTCTCTGACCTAGTCCGGAGAACGAGCTACCGAGCCCTCTCCGACTTCGTCAGGTCCAAAGAACGAGCTACCGAGCCCTCTCTGACTTCGCATGCCAAGCTTCCTTCTTGGACTTTTCAACACCAGATGTCCAATCACCCTTGATCCATCTGGATTTTCCCTTGCCTGGCTTCACTCACCAGGACTTGCACCTAGCTTCACTCACTAGGGTTTTCACCTGGCTTCACTCACCAGGATTTCCAATCTGCCTGGCTTCACTCACCAGGACTTTCAATCTGCCTGGCTTCACTCACCAGGACTTTCCAACTACCTAACATCCCAGTTAGGACTTCCTCAATCAGGTCAACCAAGTCAACCTAGATTAGTAATTAATCTGAGTTAAATATCTGATACAAACTTAAATCAGTGTCAACAGCAAAACAACATCCAGGTCAGACTGTATCAACAGGAAGTTGACCGGACTAGAATGAATGCACTGTGAAAGGGGATGAATCACCGCCGCTGCCTCCTTATCTTGCCACCTGAACCCCAGGTGGTGGAGCTGCCAGAAAGTAGTTGGAAGGTGGAGATCACACCGGAGAACCCCTTCGGCGAGGTGAAGAAGGTTGTTGTCATCGCTCACAGCTTTTGCCAAGGATGCTTGCTGTTGTTGCCGCTTGGATCTAGAAGGAGAAGGTAGAAAGTGTTGGCCAGCCGACGGCAAGGGAAGAGAAAATGCCACCGGCCGATGGTGAGGAAGAAGAAAGAAAGAAGGCACGGGGGAAGCTTCTTCGCGAACCCTAGCTGAAGACGCGAACAGAGAAGAGATATCTGTTCCCCCTCAGTATTGTGTCGTCGTGTGAAATAAGAGGAGGTTAGGTTTCTTAGTGGATCAGGTTGCGGAGTTGAGGTTTTGGGTTAAGGGAAAAGATCCTGATCCAATAAGAGAAGTGGCTTCTTTCATGGGTTGGGCTTTTAGATAAGTGGATTGTTGTAATTGGATTGGCTCTTATTTCTTGATCCAAATTGGAGATGAATTGACCTCTATCAATTGGTGAGATCTTCTTTTGCTTAGATGAGGATGATCTCTATGGACGGTCTAGATCTTTCATATTGCTTCCCTACAAATAAGATGCATATTTTTAGATAAAATACCAAAAAATATAGGAAAAATTACATCAACATTTCAAATAAATCTCAACTCGTAGAACATGATATAAATACAAAATTAACCATACGAGAGGGTAAAAATGCTAAGTATAAGAGCTAAAATAGTGTATCAAAATGCTAGTTATCAACTCTCCCACACTTATTCTTGCTCGTCTCGAGCAAGTAAACAAAATAATAAAGATAACTAAAAATGTATTCCCCTAGTAATTCTCAATCATGCTTAGAAAATAGTGAAATAAAGTCACCTAGGATTGTCTAATTCATATGACTAAAGCATTCATGGATACAATTTATATATCGATTAACAAACATGATAACTTCAATCTATAATAGATAAACTGAGAATGGTAACAAAATAACCTCACAAGGTAAGTGATAGTGGCTCTTCTCTCATATACATGCAATAGTGGAGCTCACTCAAGCTACTCATGATTAATGCACTACCATATGCTTGCTTCTCTTCTAATCTCCACCACTATCATATGCATAAGAGTGCACAATAAAATAATGAAGGCTTATTTATGTAAGAGAGACATGAATCAAACAAATGATAGTGTAAGAGAAGAAATAAGGAAGATAAAGCAAGGTAATGTGGAAGACATAGACATAATGGAATGTTATATAGATGAGTATAAGAAAACAATGCCCAAAAAGTATCTCATCCAACTTTCAAGTTAGCTTTCACAACTCCAATAAACATGTGAACAACCTCTACTCTAGCATTTCAATAAAAATCCACTCATGATATACAATAATATCTCAATGTCGCTACAATAAAGATTGTCACTCACAAAAATTCTACGACAAATGAATACAAAATATCACATGTTAAAGTTTTTCATAAATCCAATAAACATGTAGACAACATCTACTATAGCTTTTCAATAAAATACCACTCATGATAGACAATAAAATCTAAAATGTTGCTACAATAAAGATTGTCTCTTCTAAAAATTCTATCACAAAGAAATATAAAATAGCACAACATGTCAAAAGCATTTTTCTTTTTCTATTTTTTTTTATTTTGTTTCTTATGTTTCTGATTTTTTTTTTCTTTTTTGTTTTTTTCATTTCTGATTTGGTTTTTTTTCTTTTTCTTTTTTTCACTTTTTTTCCAACATGTTGTGCAATCACTATACAACATCATCAATAGCTCAAATAAAAAGATAAATAACATGGTTTACCTATGGTGATCAAGCATGGTTCACCTATGCTTTTCCTAAATTTTACTAAGCTATTTCTCTCCCCCCACACTTAAATTTTTGTCCGTCTCAGGCAAAACACTCATCATGTAACATCCAAAAATATCCACATCCCAAGAGAGTAAGAGAGTGACATGAATGGAAATAAATGAAGAGAGAAAAGAATGATATGATAAATGATATGGATTTTATTCAAGAAACATGTGATAACAAAAGGAATGAATAAACGAAAGTGAGATAGTCTTCATAAAAATCATGCAATCCTATGATAATGTGGTCTCGAAATAATTAAGCAAGTTCTAGAGTAACATTAACCACTAATGCATCACACATCAATAGGAATAATAGGCTTAAAAATCCTCACTAAGTATATCAAAAATTATCATCTCAATCTACCAATATAAAATCCATCATCAAGTTATAATCACATGCAATTCAAGAATCCAATCATGACAATAAATCATCAAATCTGACAATCAAATTTAACTAGCTTTCACAATTTCTAAGATAATAAAAAGAACGCATAGGGAATTTATTGTGAAACCCCAACTAGGCAAGATAAATACCATGCAAAAACACATAAAGCAAAGAAATATATACAAGCAAATAGAAAAGAGAAGTGAGATGGAGCCAACTCCCCTGAATTTCTGGTGGTCGAAGTCGATTCAGTTTCAACAGCTAATTTGGAAGTGGTAAGAGATGGTTCATTTAAAATATCCACTCCAAAAGCTTGATTATTGCATAGAGAGTTAAAGTTTTCTTCAAGTGGTAGAATGCATCCTTGCATAATTGACTGCAAATGAAATATCTGTAGAAATCCCTTATACTAAAAAGAAAAGGATGTATTTCCTGCACGCATGTTGTGTGAGATGTACTATAAACAATATCAATATAAATAGAGTATGAATTAAAAGATGTGTCACATTCAATACAATCAAACCTAATTACCTCTATGGAATTTTCTAAGAATTCAGAAGAAACATTGACCTTACCATTCTGATAGATACCTAGAGGCTCTAAAACAGTGAATGTGGCATCATCTTGATCAGGTAAAAGATCTGGCTCTGGATCAGGAACAATCAACAAAAGTGATTCTTGAGTTTCTCCTACACTTCCATCATCACTAAGTAAAATAACAGGCTCAACTGGCTCAAATGGTAAAATAGTCAAAGGAAGTGATTCTTGGATCTCCCCTACACTTCCATCATTATCTCCTATACCTGCAACATCAATGCTGGATCGAAAGCGGGGGGTGAATAGCACTCATGGCTTTCACTTTCGTTTCGGAAAACTTAACAAGTAAATGCAGTGGAAAAGTAAACAATACAAACACAAACACCAAGGATTTTTTACTTGGTTCGGAGCCTGGGGCGACTCCTACTCCAAGGCTCACGCTCGTTGAGCATTTACTTTGGGAAATCACTATAAATTCACAAGAGTACAATTTTAGAGTACAACAATTAAGTGCAATAAGAAAATATACCAACAACTTTAAGAATAGGAAATTCGATGCTTCAGGTTGTCAATGTCTTACTACAGCTTTATCAAGCGGTTCTTCGAGCAGTGCACGGAAGATGGATCGCGTTTTTGTTGTTATTTCTTGCTGCTGCTCGAGACTGCCTTTTATATCCTGTGGAGGGTGCCTCCAACACCATGGAGGGTGCCCTCAACCCCGCCAAAAATGCAGCATCGATAAGCCTTGATTTCTTCACGGCTTATCCTCTTGAGGGTGCCTCCAACTGCATGGAGGGTGCCCTCCCCCTGCATCCAGGGCGCCCTCAAGCTCCATGAGGGCGTCCTCTGCTGAGCGTCCAGGGTGCCCTCAAGTTCCATGAGGGTGCCCTCTTCCCTGCTAGCGGAGGTCTTTAACCAGTGACCTGAGGCGCCTCCAAGCTCCATGGAGGGCGCCTAAGGACTGTTCATCCGAGGATTTTACTTCTTTTTCACCCCCTGCAAGATGAGTTAGTCCAAAATACAAAACGCATCCTACAAGATAGAGTTTAGCACAACAAAATAAATTAAACATAAGAATTTGACAATCACCGGACTGTCTGGTTCTGACTTCGAATTTTTAATCGAAAATCCTAGGTCGAACTGACGCCTATTGTTCTCTCACCGGGGAATGCGTCATCACCTACTTCACTCAGGAAAGTTTACCTGTTGCCAGTTGATCCTTCAGGCCAACTGGACTTTTGCTCAGTTCCCGAGGCTCCAAAACTTTTTGTTGGGCGTTCGCTCCACGACTCGCCCAGTCTTTCACCTGGTTCACAACACCAGGACATTCCACCTAGAGTCCTCAACTCTAGGACTTTTTTCCTGAAGCCCTCGACCCGCCAAGACTTCCCACCTAGGGTTACCACCCCGTAAGACCTAGGGTTACCACCCCCTAGGGTTTTCCACCTGCCTAACCGCAATTAGAACTTTTGCCTAAGTACACTTAGGACTTTCCTACAATCTCATCAAACTTGTTAAATAACAAAATAACTTAACTTTAGACTCTTTGACATAATCAAAACACAGGTTCAACTGTTGGATACTTTCTGCACCAATAATTAAGACTATCTGGAATAGCAATATCATCAACAATAATAATATCATAATCAACTACAATATCATGATACAAAAAACTAGAAGAATCATGTAGAGTAGCAGAATAAAAGTCAGCAATATCACAAACTCTACAATCTATCTCCTCGGGAATTGATGCAGTAGGTTGATCTGATAGCAACTGTAACTGTGTCGATGAATGTGTTCTTTCCTGAAATTGTGTTTCTTGATGTTACAAATATTATTGTGACTGCTCCCTACAATGCTACTCAGACTGATGGTGCTAAAAGTAAGGCTGATAATGATGGAGTCACTCAGAAACCCTTGTTGTGTTCACATACCCGAATCTTGCAAATGAATTATACCTGCCCTATTGATGAGTTTGATAATACTGAGGATCAGGCTACTGATACTGGATCCTAGTTAGGAATACACTGGCAAAGGAATGAACATTTTTAGCAATCATCAGTCTAGTCTCATACTGCTGATAATTTGCGGTCATAATCTTAATAAGTTCTCTGGTTTGAGTAGATGTCTTGTTAACTAGAGCCCCTCCACTAGCTGCATCAATCATACTCCTGTCCATAGGACACAATCCCTCATAGAAGTACATAATCAGTAGTTGATCGCTTATCTGGTGCTGAGGGCAACTAGCAACAAGTCCTTTAAATCTCTCCCAATATTCTTGAAATGGTTCTCTTGTGAATTGTTGGATTCCACAAATACCCCTCCGAATAGTAACAATCCTAGAAGCAGGAAAGAACCTCGCCATAAATACTTTCTTCATCTCGATCTAGCTGGTGATAGAGTTAGATGAGAGACAATACAACAAATCTTTTGTTGAATCTGCTACTGAAAATGAAAATGCTCTAAGTCTAATATTATCTCCTGATATGCCAAGTGGGTTCCATGTAGAGCACATCATATCCAATTCTTGTAGATGTATGTTGGGATTCTCACCAGATAATCCATAAATCTTCGATAATAAACGAACAATTTTCCATAACTTGAAGTCTGCCTCTAAATCAGAATATCTGATGCAAAAGGAATCATCTAACAAGTCTGGTGCCCAAAGTTCTCTGAGAGTCTTTTCAGTGTTCTTCTCCATGTTGCTCATCAAGTCTAAGATCCTGAATATACTGAAACTCTAAAACTGCTGATAACACACAAATTTCCTAGTCTTACCTGAAACACTCATACAAATACAATCAAAAAACACAGGAAATAGACAACATAGCACACATGCATACAAGAGATGAAATAATTAAGCCCCTAACAATATTTTTGAATTTTTGCAACCACAAAAAATAGAAACAAGAAAAGAGAGAAAATAGAAAAATAATCCTAAGATTACCAAACACCGCTATTTTTCCCCGGCAACGGCGTCAATTTTTGATATCGTCGTGAAAATAATATCAAAATAATTTTAGTTCTGAACCCCCTCTAACTACACTAATGCAGTATAGAAATGACTCAGGTCATCTCCCAATGAAAGTAACGATAGAATGGTAATCTAGGATTGTATATTATTCCTATTTTTAGGGTTTTTAATATGAAAATGGGGGTTTTAGATTTCAATTCTAAAGATAACAAATGAAAAGTGAAGCAAGTAGGAAACTAATCTAATGCTGGAATGAAATCTAACTAAGTGTCAACAATTAATCCACAATGCATTGTCACTCTACGTTATGGTTTAACCATCAACACAATTAAACTAAGGAAGGAAATAGCAAAGCATAAAATGAAACCTAATCTAATAAATGAAAGACAATGCAAGTAATAAAGCTAAACCTAACCTAACTACAATTACAAAAAATAAAAGACAAAATGAAGTAAAGCATAAAATGAAACATAAAGCATGAAATGAAACGTAAGCTAATCTATCCTAATTGCATTCAAATGAAGAACTAGAACTTAAAGAAATTGGAAGAACAAGACAAGCAAGGATTAAACAAAAGAAAATGCATCAAATTGAACCTAACTAATGGTTGAAGCAATTCATCGAACACTTTGTAGGCATGAATTAAGTTGAACTAAATACGTGCAAAGTAAACATGGAAGATCAAATTTGCTACAAGTATTCAACAAGAAGCATCAACACAAGCAAATTGACACAATGAATAAACATTAACATGAATAAAACTAAGTTAACTAAACCACAATCCACACTTCAACTTCAATTCCAAGGACTACCCTTCGCCATCACACGAAAGACCTGGCTCCGGAACCCCCAAAGCCCGTGGTCAGCAGTGAAGAACCGGTGGATAGATTGCTTCAACAATAACAATGGAGATGAAAGAATCTTCCAACGAAGAACCCCTTCGTTGGAAGTTGACCGGACTAGAATGAATGCACTGTGAAAGGGGATGAATCAGCGCCACTACCTCCTTGTCCTGCCACTTGAACCTTAGGTGGTGGAGCTACCAGAAAGTAGCTGGAAGGTGGAGATCACACCAGAGAACCCCTCCGGCGAGGTGAAGAAGGTTACTGCCATTGTCATCGCTCACAGCTTCCGCCAAGGATGCTTGTTGTCATCGTTGCTTGGATCTAGAAGGAGAAGGTGGAAAGGGATGGTTGATCGGCAACAAGGGAAGAGAAGACGACGCTGGCCGGTGGTGAGGAAGAAGAAAGAAAGAAGGTGCGGGGGAAGCTTCTTCATGAGCCCTAGCCGAAGACGCGAATAGAGAAGAGATATTTGTTCCCCCTCAATACTGTGTCGTCGTGTGAAATGAGAGGAGGTTAGGTTTTTTAGTGGATCGGGTTGTGGAATTGAGGTTTTGGGTTAAGGGAAAAGATATGGATCCAATAAGAGAAGTGGCTTCTTTCATGGGTTGGGCTTTTAGATAAGTGGATTGTTGTAATTGGATTAGCTCTTATTTCTTGATCTAAATTGGAGATGAATTAACCTCTATCAATTGGTGAGATCTTCTTTTGCTTAGATGAGGATGATCTCTATGGACGGTCCAGATCTTCCAGATTGCTTCCTTACAAATAAGATGCATATTTTTAGATAAAATACCAAAAAAATATAGGAAAAATTACATCAACGTTCCAAATAAATCTCAACTCATAGAACATGATATAAATACAAAATTAAGCATACGAGAGGGTAAAAATTCTAAGTATAAGAGCCAAAATAGTGCATCAAAATGATAGTTATCAAGGCACCCTCAAGCTACGGATAAGATTTTTCAAGGGTTATAAAAAGACCCTTAGAGCTAGGAAATAGGTATCAACTCTAGTTCTCATTTCCTAGCACATTCCTGAGCTTTTGAAAAGTGTAATAGGCTTCTCCGCCTACACGAAGGAGATCGTTTAGCACTTTTCTTTGCCTTGGATTAACAACTACCTAGATTGTAACCAAGTAATTCCTTTGTGTCTTTCTTTATTTATTAGTTGCTTAAAGTCATTCATATAAGTGTGCTACTAATCTGAGTTGAAGATCAAGGGTTTTATTTTTCTATTTCAGGCAATTCACCCCCCTCTTGTCGGCCCCGCTGCGCCAACAGATACCTCATGTTGACTTGAAAATGCACCAGCACTTCGTTTCAAAGTCTACAAGAACCAACGGCTTAAATCTCCATGAAACCCCCTTTTCTAGGGTTACTTTAGGATTGAAAAGAATCTCCCAATCGATTGGTCTTACCCTCAATTGATTATCATGTCAAATCCGACCGTTCAAACCTGAGAACGACTATTTTTCGTTTAACCAATCGATTGATGAGCCACACTAATCAATTGTTGGTTTCTAATCAATTGACTCAATCGATTCCAAAATCTTCTGTTCTCTCAAGAAAGCACTACCAATCGATTAGCCCAATCAATTGACAAGACTGAATTGATTAGGTCAATCGATTTGGCAGACTTATATTTCCTTGCGAAATGTTTTCCAATTGATTACCTTAAGCCAAATCAATTGCTTCAATCAATTTTAGACTCTATTGTGTCTCGAAAAAAACTCTTAATTGATTGCTTTGGATCAATCGATTACTCTAATCAATTGCCCAACCTTAAACCCGGAATTCGAGTTTAAGGTTTACCAATTAATTGCTACCTCTCATCAATCAATTGGTAACCTTAAATTCAGCCTTTTCAAGGCTGAATTTACATCTTAACTAGTATGTTGTTGACTTCAATATACTAGGACTTCTTTTGCCAATATCCAGTCATCCATGACTTATTGGGACTTCTCATTACCTAGCATCCGGTTAACCTTTACCTTCCAAGGTTTCTTCACCAAGTGTTCAATCCTCCTTGACCAAATTGAATTTTCTCTAACCAACCTTCCCGTTAGACTTTCGGTCACCAAGTGTCCGATCAACCTTTAATCTAATTAGACTTTCCTTTTACCAACCTTCCCGTTAGACTTTCAGTCACCATGTGTCCAGTCAACCTTTGGTCCACTTAGAATTTTCTCTTGCTAATTTTACTTTGAACTTTCGATCATTAAATATTTGATCAACCTTTGACTTACTTGGATTTTATTCTTGTCAACTTTTAGTTGAAATTTCAATCACCAAGTGTCTGGTTCTCCTTGTCCTGGACTTTCTTCTTGCCAACTTCCCATTGGACTTCTTACGTCGAGTATCTGGTCCTCCTTAATCTACTTGACTTCTCTCCCACATATTATCAAATATCAAACCCCAAGCTCGAGCCAACTCGAGCTTGGTCAACTTGGTTAACTTTGACCTGAGGTCGATTGCTCCAATAGTAATACATTATAAACCAATCATAATATTATTGTTCTTGTCTGAAATCATGGTCTAGCGAGCCAACAGGAGGAAACTATTGAAGGGGAGATCTTGGACGCTCCAACAATGAAGAAAGTGCCTAGGATACCTACAACACCCAACCAGAGGTTAGGATGGGCATCAAGGTTAGACTCGGCATTACCATTCCAACGTTTAAGTCAACACTGGGGCTCCGAAAAGATCAAATTTGTAAAGTAATATAATCTAAAGTTTAAGTCAACACAGGACCTCTGAAAAGATCAATTTTATAAAGTAGTAGAAAAGTTTAGATGGCTATGTGTGCATACTTGTGCCCATGAGGGAGGGCAACTTTATATAGGACTGCAGCTGTGTCATTACGTTACTCATAAGTTTGCCCATGTCATCCTGGAGAAATGATTACATTGTTCATATCTTCTGGGAAAAATAACTATGTTATCCACGTTCTCCGGGAAAAATGGTAAAGCAAGCTACGTAGAGGTAGGCCCCAACTAAGGATAACCGAATCGAAGAGGTATGTTGTTCGAGTAGAAGAGGTATGTTGATCGAGTAGGAGTCTAGTAACTACGTTGAAGGAATATGGTGGACTGAGTCAGAGGAGTTAGGAGATCAAGTTGATGGAATCTGGAGAGTCGAGTCAGAGGAGTCGAGTGATCGAGCTGAAGGAATCGAGGGACTGAGTCGGAGGAGTTGGGTAACCGAGATGGTGGAATCTAGAGGATCGAGTCAACTAAGGTTGACTTTTAGCTCCCCTTGACTTATAATTCTATTTGACTTTTGAACAAGGACTTGATTTCTTCCTTGATCTTGCCACGTGAAGAACTCCACTATCCACCACATCTATCATAAAATTTTTAATATAGGACTAAAGACTCCCTATTCACAATAGATCCTCCTCTTTTGTTGTTCATTCAATTTCCAACATCTACTATAAAAGCAAGTATTTGGTAGCTTGTTCATGTATGTAGAAGAGGCAAAAGTAAGGCTTCATGTTCAACGTATGATACACATGCATCAATCCTATACACTTCGTGTAAATTGTCACATCCTATCCAACTTTGGTAGCTAATTTGCTGCCTAACTCTCAAAAATTATTCACTTGGTCGAATTCAAAGCTTGAATTATCTGTATCTAACGATTTAGACATATCATAGATTTTATCATTGCAACGTTAAGTTGTACTTGTGTGTATGTGTACGGCACCCCACTTAAAATGAGATCTTAGTATAGTCAAGATAAATATCTTTCTTATATGTTATCATTATTTCAAGGATTAATAGTAATTTATGATTTATTCTTTTTGTATCTCTAGGATGAATTGACAAAAACACTAGGGACGAACAAAATTATAGAACACCATCTCAACTCAAGAAAAAAAAATTATTTTTTAAAGGAATGGTCCTACCTACAGAGACTGGGGTTCACATGCCAACCATGACAAGGGCATTTGATTTATTTACACTTGAGAGGCAAGAAAATGTATACCTGTCATCATAGAAAACAAGTTAGTCCAACTTAAGATGGGTGCACGGGGGACTTTAACTATACGATGATTTGTCATACTAATAAATATCGATGGTCATTTTTTAAAAGTGATTAGACATGTTCTCTGTTCTCTTTACGAATTTTGTATGATCGATCAAATATAGACTATATGATATTATCCTTATAAGTGTGAATATTTTAGAGAGATGTGAATATGGCTTATAACAGGACCAGCCCTGAATCCCATCAAAATGGGCCAGAATTACAGAGGATTTGCACCGGTGTGGGCCCCGTCTAGTTTGGGTTCATGTGATGGAGCATTGCAAACATCCATTTGTCTACGTTATATTTATCCAAATTCGCCAGAGAATGCCAGCTCAGCACAAGCCGATGCCAGCTACCAAAATCTCGATTCCAACTTGAGGACGTCTCCCGTCCAACTGGAAGAGTCCAGCTCAGCTCACAAAGATACGCCGAGATTTACAAATAAATTACGACAAAAGTTTTTAAAAATCTATATATATATATATATATATATATTTATATCTCTATACTTATCAAGTCTTAATTTGTCTTTATAATTTGTGAAATATTTCGTATATTTTTTGAAATTATTTTGGGATTCATTGACAAGTTTCTTTAATTGAAGGGGTCAAAATAAATAGTAAAAAAGTAATATTTAATAACTCAGTCAATAATCGTGTTTGCTAAGGCGAAGGCGTCCTAGCTGGCTTCAGATGAGATTTGACCCAGTATGACAGGTGTCGCCTTGTCGCCAGCCTGTCAGCTCCCTATTTATTAGTCAAACCCCTCAAAAATGAGAAATTTATTTAAAGGTTTATTCCTCCCGCTGCAACAGAGCATCCTCTCTTCTTCCTCGAACTGGCTTACGAAATCGATCGAATTAAGCACAAAATGGTTCCTTTCGGCATCGCCCACAGGTTCTTCTTCTTTATTTAAATTTAAGTTATGCTTTTTTGAATCAATTTCGATCGTATTTTGATTATTTTATCTGAATGAGAGTAGAAACCAGAAGACTTTTCGCCCCAAAAAGAATGGCGCCTCAAGCAACAAGGTCAGAAACTCTTCGCAATCCTCTTCTGCTTCTTCTTCCCATCCAAAGTTCTTGGGTTGTTTCTGCATATCAGAGTTCTGTGAAGACGAACAGATCCTTTTGTTTCAACAGGGTGCCCGACTTAAAAGGCACATCGATGCTACTCTGGGCAGTGGCAACTTGAGAGAAGCTGTGAGATTGCCACCCGGAGTGGATTTGAATGAATGGCTCGCTGTCAACAGTGAGTTCTGAACCTCAGATCATTTATATGTTCTTCTGTCAAAATAAAACGATCAGTAACTCTCATTCTTCTTTCAGCTGATGATTTCTTCAGCCAAGTGAATGTTTTATATGGCACTCTAGATGAGTTCTGCACTCCAACTAGCTGCCCAGTAATGTCTGCCGGACCAAAGTATTCTTCTTCACATTCACTAACAATATAAGTTTCAGTCCCTTTTTTTTCTGTTTTTCTGAACATTCATTCACTGTTCTTCATAGCTATGAGTATAGATGGGCTGATGGAGTTCGAATCAAAAGGCCAATTGAGGTTTCGGCACCAAAATATGTGGATTATTTGATGGATTGGGTCGAAGCTCATTTGAATGATGAAGACATATTCCCCCAGAAACTTGGTATTCTAATGCTCTTCCGAAGTCAGTTTTCCTTTTGTGTTCACTGACTCTGGCTTCCTCAGGAGCGCCGTTCCCTCCGAACTTTCGACGAGTCGTCGAGACGATCTTCAAGCGCCTCTTTCGCATATATGCACACATATATCACTCTCACTTTCAGAAGATTGTTAGTCTCAAGGAGGAGGCTCATCTGAACACATGCTTCAAGCACTTCACACTGTTCAACAGTGTAAGCAAAGCAATGTCAGAGTTTGCACTGGATCAAGCTGGACTTGATAATGAAATCTCTTTTCGCATTGCTTTTTGCAGGAATTCCATCTTATCGAGGAGCGAGAGCTTGCGCCGCTGCGCGATCTAATCGATTCGATCCTCCAGCCATACTGAGAGGATCCAAGGCACCTGCCTAAAACTTTTCAATATTTCTTGATAGTCTTGATGTAGGCGATTTTGTATAGCAACATTGCCAGAGAGTTGTAAGACAAGTTTGGCAAAGAGTAAAATTTGATCTGTGTTTGGAAAACTCTCTGAATGCTATGAAACAGTTGTTCTTCGAAAACGAAATTACATGAGACAAAAATAATAATAATAATAATAACGTAAGAAAATAATATTACTCTTCTCCAAAAAAGCTCTTATTGTGACTTTATAATTTAAATTTATCATTAATTTTTAAGTAGTTTTTTTTAAAAATAAATAAATTCTTCTCTCAAAGTGTCAAACACGCCTAAATTAGTTCCCTTCGCTGCTCAACCGCAACGTGGCGTCGTGGGCCGTTAGAATTAGCGGGGTCGACCGTAGTTTCTTCAATTGGGAAAATAAACCCGGTCGAGCCCCTAATTTTCCGATCGGGAGCAACGACCGTTGTCCGCTTCTTTCGCTGCTTCGCGGAAGAATGAGAGCTGCGGATTCCGATCGCCGATCGCAGCGTTTGGAGAGGGGAGTGGGTGAAGACTGAAGAGGACTCGATTGGATTGCCAGTTTCTCCTCTCTGGGTGCCGCGGCGATGGCCCACGAGAGACCCTCCGCCTCCCCGGCCGCGGCCCTCTCTGCAGATGGAAACAACCTGTAAGTCCTCGCCGAACTCCAATTCCTTCCCGGATTTGTAATTGATTTTAGTGCACGCTTTTATAGAGTTGTCTCCCTTTGTCCCTGGATCCATTTAGGGTCGTGCTGTTGGGCATCAAGGGGAGAGGATTTCCCCTAACAATGTTTATAGCTATGTGGGTGCTGAAATAGAAAATTTTGGTGATGATTGCGTAGTGATTTCTCGTGAAGAGCTAATGTGATGGGGGAGAGTGTTTTTACTGAACAATTTCTTTGAGATATAAATGTTTAAGTAGTTCATGTCGTTAAGAGTTAAGACGAATAAGAAGAATCTTCTCTTTCGTGCAGGCTAGGGGCGTAGCTGTGTAATCCTATCATGAGGGTGATGTGAATATAACCGAAAAAAAAAATTCTCTACAAAAGGATACTTCTTCATTTTACCAAAGGATCTCTATTTTTGAATTTAAAAGTTAATAAATCTACCTAACTAAACACTAGGGAAAGGAGCAATACATCCTAGAAACTTCTAACAGAATGATATATCTTACCATTTTTATAATTTTCATTGCTATTTTTAAAGAAAGGTAAGAAATTATGACTATTTATTATTTCTTTTTTTTAAACAAAAAGTGTCTTTTCTCACAAATAAAAAAAGGTTTACACGGTAAAAGAAGTCTTTTTTAATAATAAATTGCAGATGTCTTGATGTAGCTACCTAACAAATTTTAATACAAGTCGAGTTGAAATACAAATAAGGTAGCATGTTTCAACGGTCTAATTTGTTTATGTTGTATATGGGTTAGATTTGAGAATCAAATGCACATTTCAAAAACAAAAGAAACAACTTTGAGGATACATTATTTATCCCATTGTTCTTGCTTGGTTTTCTTTTTTCCAACAATAAGTTTTTGAGGCAACAACAAACCAAAAACCACAAGGCATCTTATACATGGTGATTCTGATTGATCTGGATAGTAGAGGTACTGAGCCCAATGCTTCCATTCTTGGTGTTTTGTGATGCTAATACAAATTAAATTCATGAGTAGGGAGCCAATATTTCTTCATGAATGGCATTGCATCACTTGATCCTAATAGGTCTCTTAGATTTTTAGCGCGTAGATAGTGGGTCATTTCTGAGCAGTGTTTCAATTTTGATTTTGGACTCTACTTTTAATCTTGTATCTGTCAAAGTTTTTTTATTTTTTATTTAAAATTTGTTATAGGTTTCTTGACATCCTACATGAAGCTCCATTCTCTGGTCATCGAGAGCCTCGAAGCATCTTTGGTAGTGCTTTATATTGTCTCTTGTTGGCAAGTATACTTTCTCCTTTTTACTTGATTATTCTATTTAATGAGCCTATTTTGAAACAATATTACAATGAGGGAGCTGTATCTTCACAATAAACTATAGTGCTTCAGTGTTTCTTGTATATATTTGCACTATTTTGTACCCTTTTGTCATTTTTATCTTATTTTCTTTCATATATATTAGATATTCAGCATTCATCTCATTGTTTTAGGCAGGATTTGCCGTTGTAGCTGCAGCAACTCCATGGATATTTCTTGTAGTGCCAAAATCAATTCCAACACTGCTTTGTAGTTGCAACGTTCTACTTCTGATCCTTACAGGTTTTAGGTCCTCTTCTCTTTTTTATTTCCATTTCTGGTTGGTCAAATACTCCGTGTTACTTTATTTTATGTTTTTCACTACCTTTTAATTTTGTCCTTTTATGAGTTTTGTGCACAATTTTGGCATGCTTTACCATTTAGAGGCAACTTTCCTCTAGTACACATGATCCTCTTATTGTTACCTTTCTAGTTTCTACATGCACGTGGTGCACAATCATAATTTCACTATCCTCCATGCATCTTATAGACATAAGGACTGTTATTCATCTCTGTGGTAATGTTGACAACTTTTGCATTACTCTACATTTTTAGTTTGTTGGATTTGATCTTCTGTTTAATTTCTTTTTCCATATTTTTCGACCTTGCGATTTATTTTTCCTGGTTGTCTTTTAAGGTCTTCATTGTTTAAATTTTCTTTGAAATAGTTTGTTTTAACACCCGTCTTAACCATGTGATTTTGACATGCTACAGGTATGTTTCAGCAATATTGGGTTTACCAGGTTAGAAAAGTGCGCTTGCAGGTACTTTTTGCTGCTTCCAGATGCACTCTCAATCTGAATTTTCCATTCTCTCTTAAATAATTTGAAGTATCATTTTAAGAGTTCTACGAGCATCATATTAGATAAACAAGTTATTTGTATACAAAGTATTTTAGATAGTATTCTAATATTGTACATCCAAGGATCATTTTCTTGGGAAAATTCTTTTTGAGGGATCCTTGGATAACTGTTTGGCACGTATGAACACATTACAAAATGACAAACAATTGATGAAAAACTTCTGGAAGAGGCAAACACAATTATGATATGCAACACATTTATAATCTCCCTAACGATACAATGTTATTCCAAAGCAGTAAAATAAAAACTTTCATACACTGGCAGCCTTGAACTAATTATTTCAGGTTTCTACCAAGAGGTCACTTCAATTTATTTTATTGGAAGCTAATGTCAAAAACTCTATATGGGTACAAAGATAAGGTTGTCAAAATAATTGCTTTTGCCAAAAAACAAAGGGGTCATTTTGTGACCCTAGTTGGGGCTATATAAAGAATATAGAAGTTTAACCTGGTGAAATGCCACCTGTGTGAAGCAAACCTTGGGTGACAATTTATCTGATACACTGTTTATATCGACTTTGTTAATTCTTCTTATCTACTTGTTAAATATTTGTAAATCCCTGCTGTAGCGATCTGAATGAAGGTAATTCATAAAGATCTTCTTTTAAGCTATAATTTTTATTCTTGTGCCCTAACAAGTCACTGTGTAAGAAGCATCTAATAATGGTTTATGCATGTATTCAGGGTTATTATTCTTTCAGCCAAAGATTGAAGCATATTGCTCGACTTCCTTTTGCTACCATTACCTACGGTATGTCCTACCATTAATTCATCATCATTTTTTTGAATCATCTACGCCAATATAGTTTCCTTTAAGGGGATCTAATAGTGACCTAAACAAAAGAATATCTTCAGAATTTTCCTGTGATCACTGGAAGAGATGTTACTTGTCATGTAGTCATTGGGAGAGAATGTGATTACTTAAGTTGCAAAATTCTGAATTCTAAATTGGGAATTCCTTTTTTAATTTCCCTTATCCTTATATACAAAAGTATTTCCCTTGTTTCCATAAAAGTTAAAATTATCTATCTGGTTTATATACTTTTTCTACTGAATGACTTAGTTAAAGCAGGGAAACAATCTAAGTGAGCATGCTGTTTTTCCTTGTGGAATTTTGCAAGCCACTTGGTAACTATCTCTTGCTTTTGGTGGTGTAGGAAGTGCACTGATGCTACTTGTCTTAGTTTGGCAACCATATATCAAGATATTATCCATTACAGCATTGCTGAGGTATGTCACTTGATGTCCTCTGCAACTTGTATCCAATTTGTTTGGTTACATTATGTGTTCACGCTCAGGTTTCCAGTAGGTTTTTATATAGTACAATTACAAACCTATTTAATACGCACATAAATGCATATATATAATTGCAGATTCAAACATTTATTAGCATGATGTGTATCATCTTCATCTAGTGACTGTTTCTGTGTTTCTCTAATATAAATTCATAGTGCTTGTAACAAACTTGGACTTCCTATTGCTAATTGGTTGAATCCTTTTACTCTGATATTTGCAGGATAGTCGTGCTTGTCGAAGTCATTTGTGCTGGATGCTTTATGAGTGTATATGTTGGTGAGTGAATTTATTATAATCTGTTTTTATCTTACAAATGTTGATGTATTTTGATTTTTGGATGGTTTGGCATGTGTTTTGGTCACATATTTGAGGTCTATGATCAAGTAGTATAAAAGTGATTACCCACCAGGGTACAACTCATTAGTATTCTTCCTTTTTTGTCAACTTATCTGCTTAGCTATACAATTTTGCTAGTCATGGTTAAGGTTGATCATTATACTTGGTGGTTCTGCTTCCTACACAGGAGAAATCTTTTTGAGCAAAAAGGCCTAAGTTACACAGTAGTGCAAACCTAACCTATTGCTATAAGTTCCTGAGTTTTGAAACGGAACTTACTATGCTGAACCTTAAACTGGAATTGCCTTGACCTGCTGAACCAGTTGGTTTCAAATACTCTTTTGGTGGATGTCCTTCAGTATTATTAAGTTTTAACCACAATGGCTATTCTGTTGTAGTACATGGAAATAGTAAAGATGAGTTTCTATACATAGATTATGCACCAATATAGAAGTTTAACAAACTACACGACTAACATTTACAGGCTTCTGATTTTCATCCATTCTGATTCTAGGTGTTTCTGTTGGCCCATCAAGGAATTTTCCATCTAATTCTAAATTTACTTATAACCTATGCTAACCTCTAGTCATGACCACAAAATTGTTGCTGTTGTAATCCTATTTAGATTGGAAGAGGAGCATGATTACATTTGACATACTTCATAGTTTTCGTTCAGCCTTTTATGGTTTATATGTCAGAGAATCAGGGGTATCTCTCAATAATAAATTCTTTATGCTAGTATGTTTTACACAGAGGATCTTTGTTTTTGCAGGCTATATCCATCAATACAATTCTTTGGATAGCCAACCTGATATATTGAGGCCTCTTTACTCTGCATTACAACCATCAAGTTCATTGGAGGATATGAGGTTGAATTTATCTTCCTTGTTGATTTGAGCTGTTTAGCTCCTTGAAGGATACTATCTTGAGCTACTAACATTATTCAGGTTAAACAGGCGGACAAAAGCACAAGGAAAAATGTTGGATCATAATTGAATTATTGAATTATTTAATGAATGCATATTTGATATTCTATTTCACATCTCGCTTTAAGATTAGGAAATAAAGATGATATGCATTATCTCAATTTCTTTTTTTTTATTCTATTTTTTAATATTTCTTGATTTTATTTGCTTAAAGCATTCTTTTTTAACAAAAGAGCATGTGCAGTTTTCTAGCAGAGCAAGATTAACATAACTTTAGTAGATTGAATATGTGCTCCTGAATATATTTCTTCTTGCACTATCACTCATTCAATAATTTTTCTTCTAGTTACATAACTTCGTTTTAGCTATAATGTTGTATCCACTAGTTCTTGTTCTAAGCATTTCTTTCATAGTGTTGTTTGACATGTCTATCTCAGTATCAATGCATTTTGATCTTAATAGATATTATGATGGTGGCCGTCTTTCAGACCAACAAATGGCTTTACTGCAGTACCAACGGGAAAATCTTCATTATTTGAATGAAGAGGTATCTATCAAGTTAGGAAATGAACTATAATTTGATTATATGCAGTTTAAATTCCTCCTGTGATTGGCTTTCTAATTTTGTATAGACTGCCTGGTGCACATCAATATTTGTAATTTTATGAGTTGAGAGGATTTTCATCATATTTCTAGCCAGTTTTTTTTTTTTTTTTGGAAATTGTGATTCCAGTCAATGAGGTCTTAGACTTTTGGTTATAGTTCATTTACATATGCATGTTTTTAAAGGTTTATATCTAGGTTTGAAGTTTTTTAAAGGTTTATATCTAGGAAGAATGAGAACTGAGTTTTTTTTTTTTTTTGTACGTGTGTTCCTGGATCCTGGAGGAGCTTCCACTGGTGGTTTGCAAGCTAATGGAGATCAATGGATTGTGAGTTGAAGGCTGCTCGGCAGCTCTCAGATAAACCCTACTTTGTAGACGACCATACATCTCATTAACTGATGACCTCCATCTTCTTCATTAGAAATTGGCAATGCTGTTCTCACCTCCAGCTATTGTTTCAAGCGAACAACTGGAGGAGGTATCGTGATGGCAACATGAGGTGTTGCCTTCACAATACCTCCTCCAGTTGTTTGCTTAGCGGAACCCCCTGCAAAAAGAATATGGGCAACTCTGTAGTTTTGATTCATTCTGTGTTATTGGGCAGGACAAACAATAAGTTTCATCTGCCTCACTCTGCATGGAACAAAACTGCAAACTTTATATTACTATCTACTATCATTTTATACATGCTTAATTGCTCTTTCATTTTGCTAGTCATCATTGTAACATAAGGTAGAAGTAACTTAGTACATCTTTTCAAGGTTCAAATTTGTTACTTGCAGGTTCTCCGTTTACAAGAATGCGTAAGCAAATATCAAGGATCTGATGATGGAAATACTCCACAGGTTAGCTAAATATCTGCTTGATTTTCCATTTAGATTAAGCAATCCCTTTGTGACAAGCTTTAGGTTGGAATACATAAATAGTGATAATTCTTTTAAGTATGTCATCCTCTAGTTCCCTTGCAAATCAAATTCCTAGGGTCAACTTGTAGGTTAGGTCAATTCTCTTCTGAATCATGGCAGACCAGATAATGCTAATACTATTTCTTTACCTTTTCTTTTTTTCTTTTCTCAGCAGTTTGTGATTGTAAATATACATAATGATAAATATTTCTGCCTCCATATAATTACCTTCTTAGCATGCTTTGCCTCTCTGTCCATTCAGGTTGATCTTGCTCATTTGTTGGCATCTAGGAATCAAGAACTTCGAGCACTGACTGCCGAGGTACGACAAGCTGTTCTCTCTACTCATATTAGAACATCTGTATGATTGTTGTTCACTACTTTGCTATACATTGATCATTAAGAATGTCATAACCCTGTTGCTACTCAGTTAGATGGCGGCATTCTGTTGTATGATTAAATCATCTTGTATAAACCATGCAGATGAATCAAGTGCATTCTGAACTTCGCCTTGCTCGTAATTTAATTGCTGAGAGAGATGCCGAAATCCAGCACATGCGAGTAACAAACGACCAGGTTCACAAGCTCAACATGCATATTTTCTAATGCCAAAATATTAAATTTTTGCTTACAGCAGCTTACTGCAGTATATCGAAGAGAACGAGAGACTAAGAGCTATTCTAGGAGAATGGAGTACTCGAGCAGCTAAGGTCGCTTTACTAAAACCATAGTGCCTACTTTGCATTAACACCATTTTAATAGAAACTGCAACTAAATGTATCTGGCACAGCTCGAGAGAGCACTTGAAGCCGAGCACTTGTCAAATGTGGAACTGCAAAAGAACATCACAAAGCTGAGAAGCAAACCAAGCGGTCAGTGGACCGACAAGCATCAAAGTTAAATCGGCCCCTAAACATAGGCACCTACTCTGGTGTGACTCAAACTCCTCCTTCGGCCAACATTGTGCACATGTATGGAAGGCACTTCTGGAGATGTGCACATGCCAAACAAAACTTATGAGTTCTCAAACAGAGCTCATTACTAGCAATGAAGTGGTCGATTTTTTACGCCCATAGTAGACCTTAGTCGAGTGCTTGTAGATAAATATGAAGATGCAATGGCTATACATCATGGCTGTTTTGATTTTTTTTTTATACATATCTAATTGGGATGTCTGAAGTGAAGTCTTAGTATAATTTAGAGATTACGTCTCTAAAATAGTACCGGTAAAGCTGGGGGATGTCTATGTTTCGTTGGAATAATTTTGAAAATACCGCGCTTTAGAGTTTAGATGCTATCCCACGCCCCGCTCCACCATTTCGTGAGCTGCTGCAGCCGCAACCTCCTCCTGCTCGCCCGGCCCGCCCACCGCCGCCTATTTGCCGCCTCCGCCCCGGGATCCGAACCGGCCGATCTCTGGATCGCGAAGGTAGTCTCTACCATCTTCCAACGCGCCCCCACTCATGCCGCTGCCGCCGCCCGCCTCTCCCCCCTTCGGCCTGTCCTGTCCCCTTCCATCGTCTTCACGTCCCTACGTCGCCTCCCGGATTCCAGCTCTGCCCTTGGCTTCTTCTACCTTAGCCGCTCGGACCTCGCCGTCGTCCACCTTCCCCAAACTTTTACATTCCTGATCTCCTGCCTCTGCCGGTCTGGCCTACATGAGGACGCTGTGAAGTTGTTCGACGAAATGGCGAGGGACGGTCACACTGTGGATGATTCCTTCGTGGAGTTTCTAGCTAATTCCTGTTTTGAAGCTGGTAAATTGGACCTTGCCACTGCCTTCCTTGCTGCGGTTTCCAAGTACGGATATCGTTTCCAATCCTACACCTTTAACAAGTTCTTAACTTCTCTAGTTCGGAGAGACCGAGTTGGTGATGCCGTTCTTTTTCTAAGACAGAATTTAGGTTCTCAGTTTCTAGCTGTCGATACATGTAGCTTCAATATAATCATAAAGGGCCTTTGTAGAATTGGCGACTTGGATACTGCATTAGAGTTTTTCAATCAGATGCAAAGATCTTGCTGTGTGCCAGATATAGTTACTTATAACATTCTTATTGATGGACTCTGTAAAGCTGATCAGGTTGATAGAGGGCACGAGATTTTGCAGAAAATTCAATTGGATAGTGCATGTGTGCCGAACGTGGTCACATACACATCTATCATTTCTGGTTATTGCAAAATTGGCAAGATGGAAGAGGCATATGAGGTTTTCGATGATATGATCGGTGCCGGAGTTAAACCCAGCAGGGTTACATTCAATGTCCTTATCAATGGGTATGGTAAGCTGGGGAACATGCCATTGGCAATTTCTTTGTATGAGAGAATGTTAATTTGCGGTTGTCCTCCTGATGTTGTTACTTTTACTTCATTGATCAATGGGTATTGCAGAAGTGGACAGCTTGATGATGCAATGAAGATCTGGGATGAGATGAATCAAAAGGAAGTAAAGCCCAACGGATACACATTTGCTGTTGTTATACATTGTTTGTGCCGGAAGAACAAAGTTGGTGATGCGAGGAATCTTCTGAAGGTACTGAGCAGGAGGAGAGATGTCGTGCCACAAGCCTTCATTTACAACCCTGTCATCGATGGGCTTTGTAAGTCCGGCAACGTGGATGAGGCCAATTCAGTTCTACTAGAAATGGAGGAAAGGAGGTGCACTCCAGACAAATATACTTATACTATACTGATCATTGGACACTGCATGAAGGGGCGAATGTTTGAAGCTGTAGAAATTTTCCAGAAAATGGTCGATTCAGGATGTACTCCAGATAGAATAACGGTTGATTTTTTCGTACCGTGTCTTTTGAAGTCTGGATTTCCCCATGAAATCAACAAGATAAAATCTTTCATCTCTGGAAGGAGTTCAAATTTTGAGATACCAGATCTTCAGGACATTCATCTACCCATTGGTAAATGCTTGGATATTTCAGTAGCTATTTAATTAATAAGGGTATCATGATCATCACAGAGCAGGGCCTTTTAAAGGACACAATAGAGAAATCCAACCTATTGAATTGAAAGTTAAACCATTCATTGCGGTATCCCTATGACCACAAAGCTTTGCCACTGTTTTCTCAAAAAAATGAAGATTTTTGATAGAGGTGCAGGTAGGCAGCACGGTGTCACTGCCTGCCACTTTTTGTGCTTCTTTAGAAGCATTATGCAGCACATAATTTTATGTTGATGTTATTGCTGTGATCCATGAACACAATTGAGTTTCTATTAAATGGTTGATTTGAAGCTCAGTGAAGATATTAACAAGATAGAGAATACTAAACAAGATCTATTCAACATTTATTAGGCCTGATCTTGTTTCTTCATATACTAGTTATAATTGTTTAAAATAAGTGTTTAGGTGAAGTTTTGCTACTTATTCTGCCTTATGTTTAGAAATTTTGGCTGCTGGCATTTTCATTGCAAAGAAGATGTGCACTTTTCTTCTTATAAGAAACTTGTGTTTGAGAGCATCCCCTTGTGATATTATGCAAAGGAGTATTTGTTCTTGGTATTTGAAGCATCACAATTATCATTTGCTAAGAATTTTATGAACTGAGCTGTTCATCTATTCTTTTTGATAGAATTGGATTTTACTAATTTGCACTATCAGGTAACATGTTAAGGTACATCTATGGACTGAGCTGTTAATTTTTTTGATGAAGTTTCTGTAGATAGCTGTTCATATGCACATAAATATGCAGAAAAGTTTCATGTGCACAATGCAAAGTATGTGTGATATCCTGCTCTAAGATACAAATGTTTTCTGCTATAATCTGGATAAACAACACTTAATTCACACAATAATAGATGCAATATTAACTTCACTGAACATCTAGTTCTAGAATAAATTATGTTGGCTACTCCAGTAGTATTCTTCTCAGTTACAGAAAATTTCCCTTATTGTAAGATCTGTAAGAGATTTAAATGTTTGGAACTGAGCTTCATCTGTGGTGAAGGGTGAAACTGTCACCTTGGCATTCTCATACTATGTAGAATGGATAAATCACATGGACTTCACTTAACAACAACAGTGACATATATACTGGAACCTGGTTTCATGATTAATTAGGATGGGTAACATCGAGTGACCGGCCTAGCCTCACGTAAGTATTCAACCAGTCACCAAGGTAAATCGGGAAGCACATGCGACAAGCAGCCCAGAAACCCAGTATTCCTTAATTGCAAGCCCCATTTGGAGAAAAAATCCCGGCATCCCCATACTCTGTAGACTGGGATAAATCAAGTGGGTTTTACTCAACACCAACAGTAGTATATGTACTGAAACTGAGCTTCATGATTAACCAGACTGGATAATATCGAGTCTAGGATGATTGGCCCGGCCCACAGAAATTTCTCACCCCACAAGGATAAATCGGGAAGTACATGCAATGGATAATCCAGAAACCTAGCATCCCTTAGTTGCAAGTCCTATTTAGAAAAAAAGAAACTTCTATATATACACTGTAGCTGGGAATCGAAACTCTGAGCTTCATGAATGCATTATAAGTAGAGCTGCAAGCGAATCGAGCCGACTCGTAAGCTTTTCGAGCCGGTTCGAAAAATATTCGATTTGTATTCGAATTTATTGAATTTGAGCCGAACTCGAACATGTTCGAACTTTTTTTCGAATCGAACTCGAGTCCAAATTATATTGTTTGAGCCGCTCGTGAGCCTTAATATTTATTAATATGAGTTAAATATATATTAAATAAATAAATTTTGAATGTTTCGAACCTATTTTCAAACAATAATTCAAATAGTTCGCGAACATGTTCGAATATTTCGAGCCGAACTCGAACCCGAACCCTAATTCGAACTGAACTCGAACCAAACATTTTGAATTTTTTGAACTTTGAATCAAGCTCGAACTCGAATATATCTATTTCGAGCCGAATTCAAACCTTAAATTTTTCTACATATTTAGCTCAATTCAATTTGTTTAAACCCCTAATTATAAGTGCCTTTTGATCTCAACTTTGGTTTTTAATGTCTGATTTTGTTGGCAGCTGTGCTTTTTCTTGTAACTTTTGTTCTTCCTGTAGTCCTTATTTCTCCAGTACCAAGCATGAATTCTGTATTGGGCAAGTTATCCAAATAGTTTCAGCAAAAAGGAAAAAGTTGAATATTATTGCAAGTGCGTGTAGTCATATTACGCCACAGATGACAAGGTGTTCGTAAAAAGCAAAACATCATCAAACACATCAGAAACAAACAATTTGCATGATCGTAGCCGAGAACAAATGGCAGACTTGCAAGTTACAATTAGTCTATGCTGATACAATGAGATTCCTTATGCCTATAATCACTGGCAATCTGTATTTACAGAGATAAGAACTCGCATTGCGAGTTGAAGTTGTAAGTCCTGGGCTTGGGCAATCATTAGGTTCCTCAACCATGCATGCTAGAGAGCGCAAGTCCTCGTTCATACATGCGTTGGATTTCTTCCCTATATTCAGTCAACGACTCGTCGGAGAGTTCTGGGGTCAACTCCACGACATCCCCCATCTTTAGCTTCTGGCTCGGGTCAGTCACTGGCTTGTGGTTCAGTCTTGGCCTCAATTCCAAATTCACAGGGAAGCTACAAGGGGATCCTCCAGGGCTACCTTCACCACCTCGATCCATCAAGTCTGATACAGTAGTATCTGCTGGAAACTCTTGAACAGACATCTGCAACAATGGACGGTAAGTATCTGATATCTTAACTATCAGCAAACATCAATTTGGGGCACAGTGAAAGGAAGCACACCTTTTCATTTTCCAGTATTATGGCATAAATGGGTCCATCGTGGCCACACTTCTGCGAAAAGGCATAAGGGCAGTCGCCGGAATGAGAAGGGAATTGGCATGTTGGCGTGCTTAAATTTGTGTCCCCAAGTGATTCACATTCTTCCTTCTTTAGCGTTTCGCACTGCCAACTAAGAACCCATCTTGCCCATTCTACCATTTGAAGTACAAATGAGGGGTGGCTGGAGTTACCCTCCTTGTATCTCCAATGGGCTGCAATCCCATATTCAGCCTGCAAGTGCATCTCCTTAGTTCGAATCTGAACTTCCAGAGGAAGCATCCCTTCAGTCATTACAACTGTGTGCAAGGATTGATACCTGCAGGCAATGATCCATGATTACAATAACAATCTTATTAAGTAGATGATATTCATCGATGGCTCACCCATTAAATTTAGGACAGGTTATGTAGTCCTTGAATCTCCCAGTAACTTCGTGCCATAGTCTACGAACAATGCTTAGAGCCTTATGACAATCTTCCTTATTCTCAACGATTAGACGCAAGCCATTAATGTCATGGATTTGATCAATGCTTAACTTTTTCCTACAAATAAGCTTTTCTATAGTTAGTTTCACATCAAAATTGCAGTTACATCAATAACATTTTTCTAACATGCTAACATCAAACCAAAGTGAGTTCTTACTTGACCATTTTGGAGTAAACGCTATACAAGCTCTTATGCCTTCCACACAGAACATGGTAAGTAACACCTTCATCTGTTAAAGCTTTCCCTAATTCCTGGGACGCAGACGCAACCAGTGCTTCATCAGAGGATCTCATAAGCTGCAAAGACAAATCTCTGTGCTTCTCTGGATGAAGGTGTCTGAAACTCAAATTCTCTAAATGTTCCTTCCAAGTTGAGATTCCCAACCTACTGGCCAACGGAGCAAAGATCTCCAGAGTCTCCTTTGCAAACCTCTGTTGTTTAACAGCAGGCAATGCTTCCAATGTGATCATGTTATGAAGCCTATCTGCTAGCTTTATGAGAACTGCCCTCGTATCTGCCATTGCCAGAAACATTGTGTGCAAACGATCAGCTTCAATAGCTTTGCTAGCGGTATTGCTATCACGAGCAAGCTTGCTCAAGTGGCTCAGCTTAGAAACCTGCAAAATGGAAGAAATTATTTCTTCCAGAACTTGCATATATCATTGTAATTATTTGACCAACGCTACCACAGCAAGGAATGTAAGAAAGAAAATAGAATTATGGGAATGAGAAATCGTACTGAACTGCATACATAAATGTCTCAAATAAGTACATTAGACAACCCACAAGCTTAAGTAGACACTTGATATGAAACCCAGAAATGCAGCATCATCCCAGTATTCAATAACATATCATTGACACACACTTTCATGCTATCTTAATCATCTGGCACCCAAATAATCTTGGCGACAAATAACCTTATGTGTGACAAAAAAGCAACATTGGCATGACAAAAATACTTTGAGTATTCTACCTAAAAACCAAACACCAACATAACATTTCTAAGTAGGGTTGTAAACAAGCCGAGCCGAGTTTTTTGGTGTTCAAACTTGTTTGATAAGGTAACCAAACCGAGCCGAGCTTAAAACGAACCAAGCTTTTGAAATGAGTGTTCAAGCTTGGCTTGATTTATTTTTTATGAGCTTGAGTTTGTTTGAAGCTTGGCTTGAGTTTGATTCATTTAGATGTTAATATGCTCTCAATTCGAGCTTGGTTTGAGCTTGGTTCGAGCTTGGTTCGTTTAGATGTTATCAAACTCTCAATTCAAGCTTGTTTGATTGTTTGAAACTTTTAGTTATTTGATTGGTTATTAAGCTTAATAATTTAAATTTATTTATTTTATTATTTATTTAGCATATTGAAAAAAAATTTATTAATGAATATGGTCCGTGAGCATTGTTCATGAACGTTGTTCATGAACGTTAACGAGCTAAACACATATGTGTTCAAGATTGTTTGTTTAACTTAACGAGCTATTCAAGCTTGTTTGTTTAATTAATCTTATGTATATTGAACGAACATAAACAAGCTCTTCCCAAGCCGAACACCAAGCTTGTTCACGAACGCTTGGTTCATTTACAGCCCTATTTCTAAGCGTATAAAGTAGCAGTTTAGCATCAACCAAATAATTACCTTTGATAAGCATCATGAAGGTATAGAATGACAGCTATGCAGGGAAATTTTTCTAACATGATAAGTCAAGTATAATTTCTACTCAGAGAAGAACAGTTACGGAAAGAAAAGAAACAGCATCAAATTGATAAACTTCATCGTCTCTACTGCTGACAGGCATATAAAATACAGCATACCCCTTCAACCAGATCTGCTATGCCAGCTCCAAATGTATGAAAAATATGATCATAATCCATAAAGGAGTCATCCAGGGTATCATGTAAAAGCCCTGCAGCAACTACTGTAGTATTAGCTCCAATCTTCGCCAATAAAACTGCTGTCTCAACACAGTGCTTCAGGTAAGGGTCTCCACTCGCTCTCATCTATCATAAAGGGCATAATCTGGTCAATTGATGGTATATTTCAACTACACAACCATAATATGCAAAATTTACATTCACCTGACCCCTGTGAGCTCTCTCGGCTTCATAAAAGGCCTTGATGATGATCTCCTCGCAGAAAATTTTGTGTCTTGACTGAGCACCGGCAAGCAATTCCATGGCGTATGGGTCGTAGTTCGGTGAATCGATCACACTAGTATCCAAACCGAACGGCAACTCTTCAACATCGACTGTGTTTCTACTCGAGGATATGAAGTCGGGAGAAGCATAATCCAGGCAGGAACTGATCGCGTTCCGAGTAAACCCCTTAAAAGGCCTATCTTTCCCGGTTCTCCGATCGCCCCCCATCCACTCCCGAGGAGTCCTCACGAAAGGAGGGCTCTTGGACGATCCACTCCCGCTGCACGACGCCGGGCCGCGGAACACAGTCACGGGGCTAGGCTCTCGGCACTTGAACGGCGACGGCGAGTAGGTATACGAGCTCCCGAGCTCGTCGGACCTATCATGCCGAAAGGAACCGAGATCAGCGGCGTGCGAGCCGGCGGAGGCCGAAAAGATGCGGGACAGACCACCGACGATCGGTTTGTGGGAGCCCGCGGCGGCGGCGGCGGCGGCGGCGGCGGACGACGAGGGAGCAACGGAGCTGGCGCGGGGGTTGAGATCGAAGTCAGCGGAAGCGGCGATCTGGCAGGAATTGTGAGCGGTGGAGCAGACGGTGAGGGCGATCGCCGGGACGGACATGGCGAACAAAGATCAATCCTTTCCAAGGAGAGAAGGGAAGCGATAGGGATTGGGAAATTTGACGCTCCGATTTCTAATTCCGCCAACAGAAGCGAGAAGAATAATCTAGTGCGGGCGGTGGACCCACCATATTTTACTATTAATGGAATACGGATAAAGCAGCACCACAAAAATAATATTTTATAATTCATAGAATAATCTGGTCACATTTTTTTCTTATTTTCTAATGATATTTTTAAAATCCATTCGATATTTTATTGATTTAAATAAATACATAATTTTTAAAGTTTTTGATTTAGATAATTGATCCTTTCGGGAATCTGATAAGACAGGATTGTCAGAATGACATGTCTGAAATATTGACTACATCTCCATGACTCAGATGATGAGATGTCCTCTGTATTGACCAAGTCATCAAAGGTCCTCTAGTCGGCAGTATCTGTAACCAGCGATCGGGGTGCCCCGATCCCTAGTGCCCCGATCCCTAGTACCCCGATACTCGAGGCAGGTCTCACGAGTATATAAGCAGTCGAATCATGGTAGAACAACTAAATAAATACAAGACGAGTACAATGACGTACCCTGGCCCCGGGGACGTCCACGGATGGATCGGTGAGCTGGTCGCGCTGCTGCTCGAGTTGTCGCAACCCTGAAAGACAGATGAATGTGCCAGCTGAGGAGCTGGATCTGACTGCCGGGAGTCGAGTGTGACCTGGATCCGACAAACAACATGCCGGCTGAGAGACAATAGCGGCATGCCGGTCGAGAGATGACATCGGCACGCATGTCAGGATATAATATCAGCACACAGGCCGAACACACCACAGCGGCACGCAAGGTGAAACACAACGGTGTCTCGAAGGCCGGAATAACGGCACGAAGGCCTAACACCTTATCAACTCGCAAGCCGAAGTAGATAAATATTGTGGAGGCTAAGGACTCGAGCGGCGGCTGGCCGGAGGACGAAGACCGTGGATAAGGCGGCGACGACTGCCGCTGAAGGAGGCGAGGGTGGTCGCTATAGGTGGTTGTGGAAATCGCTGGAGGCGACGACGGCGGTGGTCGTCGGAGGTGGCAACGACGACGGGAAGCGTCGGCGACCGCTGGATGGGACGACTGCGGGCGCTGGAAGTTAGCGAGCGAGTCAGGGGCGCTGGAGGTGGCGACCTTAACGCCAGGGATGACGCTCGGGCTGGCTATCGGCGAGCGGGTAAGGAGATGAAGAGGGAAAGGGAGTTGTGGCTCACAGGCGATGAATTTGAAGGCCACGACTGCTACGGCGTGAAGAGGAGGTAGTGGCGTTGGCATGGGAGGATGGCGGCGGCGGTGTCGACCTGGAATGACCCAGAGGGCCATGAGCTGCCGATGTGCCGGCGGCCTTGGGCGGAGGAGGCGACGACTGTTCCAGCAAGTGGCGGTTGGACCAGAACACGAAGGCCCTGCTCCTAAACCTGACGGCGATGGAGAAACACCAACCGGCTCCTTCCTCCTGGTGGCAGCGCTGGGGTGCAGGCCGAGGGAAAGGAGGTAAAGGAGAGGAGTGGCCGGCGGCCAACGTGTTGGTCCCTTTAGAGGCCGGCAAGAGGGGAGGAGTGAATTGCCCTACAAAAAAAAAACGCAAACCTTTCTCGGATATTCAACTAATTTAAAAGAACTTGTAATCAAAATAAAGAGACTAATAAAATGCAAATCAGACACAGAGATTTACTTGGTTTGCAATCAGGGGATTGCTAATCCAAGGAAAGTAAGCGCACTATCTGATGATCTCCTTCGGGCGGAGTAGCCTCTTTACAGCGTTGACAGCACAAATAAAAAGAACAGAAATGAAAGCACAGAGGGAACTGATTACAAATGAGTTGAATGATCTGTGCAAACCAGTGCTATATTTATAGCACTGGTCGGGGAGCCCCGAAGGGTTCCGGGTGTCCTGGGGGGATAAAAGTTTATCCCCCAACGTTCAGATCGAGTCAAAACTCGATCTGGTCAATTTCTATGGTCCGGGCGCTCGGAAGGGTTCCGAGCGCCCCGGGCTGCTCTGGGCGCCCGGAATAGTTCCGGGTGCCCCAAGCCCTAAAGTCAACAGAGGTTGACTTTTTCATCTCCGATTCAGCTCGTCTCGGTCCGGGTCTTGTTCGCTCCGGCTCCACTAGCTTGGATGATCTCGACCATCCAGAATAGGGCTCACTTGAACCTAAGTTCTAGCCTTCTCCTCGAGCAGCCTTCCTTCCCGGTTTCTCGTCCCTCGAACGCCGTGCACATTCTTCTCATCCACCGGTGTACTCTTTCGCAGTCACCTAGTCCCTCGGACGCACCGAGCCCGTCGGCTCTCTCCTTGTGCCATCCTTCTCGCTAGCCGCGTCTTCCGCTTGACTTCCTGTGTTCCTAAGCTCCTGCACACTTAGACACAAGGGTTAGACAAAACAGGACCTAACTTAACTTGTTTGATCACATCAAAACACCTTGGGGTTCCAACAATCTCCCCCTTTTTGATATGAGCAACCCAAGTTAAGCTAGGGTAAACATATGCAATAGATACAGTTAATTTGCAAATAAGTCTAAAGATTTTTCAATAAAAAAAAATGTATCTCCCCCTAGACTTAACATTCTTCTCCCCCTTTGATCACATAAAAAATAAGGTTCCTTCTAACAAGTCTAAGGTAAATTCTAACTTAAAAAAAAAAAAATTAAGTGTTAACGAAAATTTTAAGTTAGAAAATTTCTAAGTTTAAAAGAAAATTTTCATAGGTGAAAAAAACTTTTTAAGTAAATTTCTAACATAATTGAATTTTTCTAAGGAAAAAAAAGCTAAGTTAGAAAATTTTCAGAAAAAAAATATAAGCATTTGAAGAAAATTTCTAAGTAATTTTTTTTTTGTAATTTTCAATAAATTAGAAATTGTTAAGTGTTGCAAAACTAAAAAAATATTTCCTAAGTTAAAAGAAAATGTGCAATGGAATAATTTTAAAAAAATTCTAAGTTTTTGAGAACATGAGTATTTTTGAAAATTTTCTCTAAAACAAATTGAATAACCCTCTTAAAGCATTAAGTAATATAAATTAATACTTTTGCAGTTAGTCAATTAAACTTTTCATTTCAATACTTGGCTTTCAGGCAGTGGCGAGGCACTAGGCCTTCTTGGTTATTGGAGCAACAACCACTTTCTAGACAAAGCCGCATAAAGAAATTAGTTATTTAATTTCCTTGCTGAAAATGCTAAGTCTAATTTTAAAAATTTTTAAGTTAAACATGTTTTCGGAACCCAATAGAGGTTTCTACCTACAGGGTTAATCAAGTATTTCCTAGGTACATAAGCTTTTGATATTTTTCTAATTTGACTTTGATGAAATCTATAATACCAGTTTAAACCTTTATAATTTCTAAAAGTAGAAATATTTGAACCATGAGACTTTTTCAATCTTTCTATTTCTTCTTTTAGTTTTTCATTTTCAATTTTCAATTTATCAAAATCCTCTATAAGACATGATTTTGCCAGAATTCTTTTTGTTTCTAAAATTTTATTTTCTAATTTGGTATTTTTATTTTCTAATTTATACATGGATTTAGTCAAAGCCTTAATACCAAAATAAAGTTGATCAGGAGGTAAGAAGCATATCTCACTTACCATATCAGACTTGAAGCCTGAATCTCCCCCTGCTTCGCTACTTTCATCTGAGGTCGCTCCCCCTTCATTGATGTTGGGTTCTGATTGACTTTGCCCTTCGTAGCTTACCATCAGTGCTATCCCAGCATATTCTTGAATCTCGGACTCAGATAAAGAAGTGTCGTACCAAGTAGCTTTTAGGTTCTTGTGCTTTTTGGGTGCCTTGACTTTGTCCTTCTTTAATTCTGGGCAGTCTTCTCTTAGGTGTCCTTCCTTTTGACACTGGTAGCAACGAACCCTTCTTCTATTTCTTGTATTCTTTTTATTCTGCATTTCTTTAAACTTATTAGATCTAAAAAACTTTTTAAAGTTTCTTACCATGTATGCTTCCTGATCCTCTTTTGAGTCTGACTCGGGTTCATCCCTTTTGGTTGCGTTTAGTGTGATCATCTGGCTTGATTCCTTTGTTGTTCCTGCACACCTGGTTTCATGTAATTCAAGAGTGGAGAACAATTCTTCTAAAGTACTTACCTCCAGGTCTTTCGAAATATAGTAGTCGTCAACGATTGATGTCCATTCTGAATTTCTGGGAAACGCGTTGAGTGCGTAGCGTATGGTGTCCCGATTTGTTACCGTTTCTCCGAGGTTCTCGAGACCAGTAATCAATTTTTTTACCTTCGTGTGTAGATTGGCTACCTTCTCACCTTTTTCCAGATGGATGTTCATCAGCTTGTTCCGGAGGATGTCTCTTCTAGCGAGCTTCACTTCGGACGTGCCTTCGTGGAGTTCTAAGAACTTCTCCCAGAGTTCTTTAGCAGATGAATAGCTTCAGATGCGGTTGACCTCTTGAGGCGGCAACACGCTCAGCAGGTGATATTCCGCACGGCTGTTTGCTACAGACTCATTCTGCTCCTTCTTTGTCCAAAGGCTCTCTTCTTTTTCTTCACCATCTTGATTCGTTGGAGCTACAAAATCATACTTCATAATAGATCCAATTTCGAAATCAGTTTTTAGGAATACCTCCATACGACGCTTCCAGCCTGCGAAGTCCCCCTCGAATTTTGGTGGAATGATGCTTGGTCTGACCATCTCGTTGCTTCGATCGGCGGTTCGTCCTCCTGAAGCGTCTTGCTCTGATACCATTTGTTGGTCCCTTTGGAGGCCGACAAGAGAGGAGGGGTGAATTGCCCTACAAAAAAAAAATACAAACCTTTCTCGGATATTCAACTAATTTAAAAGAACTTGTAATCAAAATAAAGAGACTAATAAAATGCAAATCAGACACGGAGGTTTACTTGGTTTGCAATCAGGGGATTGCTAATCCAAGGAAAGTAAACGCATTATCTGATGATCTCCTTTGGGCGGAGTAGCCTCTTTACAGCGTTGACAGCACAAATAAAAAGAACAGAAATGAAAGCACAGAGAAAACTGATTGCAAGTGAGTTGAATGATCTGTGCAAACTAGTGCTATATTTATAGCACTGATCGGGGCGCCCAGAAAGGTTCCGGGCGCCCTGGGGGGATAAAAGATTATCCCCCAACGTTCAGATCGAGTCAAAACTCGATCTGATCAATTTCTCTGGTCCGGGCACCCGGAAGGGTTCCGGGCGCCTCGGGCTGCTCCGGGCGCTCGGAATGGTTCTGGGCGCCCCGAGCCCTAAAGTCAATAAAGGTTGACTTTTTCGTCTCCGGTTCAGCTCGTCTTGGTCCGAGTCTTGTTCGCTCCGGCTCCGCTAGCTTGGGTGATCTCGGCCATCCGGAATAGGGTTCACCCGAACCCAAGTTCCGGCCTTCTCCTCGAACAGCCTTCCTTCCCGGTTTCTCGTCCTTCGAACGCTGCGCACGTTCTTCTCGTCCACCAGTGTACTCTTCCGCGGTCACCTCGTCCCTCGAACGCACCGAGCCCGTCGGCTCTCTCCTCGTGCCGTCATTCTCGCTAGCTGCGTCTTCCGCTCGACTTCCTATGTTCTAAGCTCCTGCACACTTAGATACAAGGGTTAGATAAAACATGACCTAACTTAACTTGTTTGATCACATCAAAACACTTTGGGGTTCCAACATGGCATCGGCGCCGGTGAGGAGGGAGGAAGAAGGTCCTCCTGGCGACGGACCAAAAACGCGAACCCCCCCCCCCCCCCCCCCCCCCCGAGGAGTGAACAGTGCTTCCACTTAAAACCCAAACCTAATTGATGTCAAATGTCCAAAATGCCCTTCCCTCTTATCTCTTCACCATATTACAAGCCTCCCCTTCAAGTCTAGTCGAAGGAAACGCGAGTTCGACTGACTAGACAGTTTATCGTAGAGGCTGAATCACTCTCAATATCGAAGTCAAATCGTTGAACCCCTCATATAATGGCTCACGAGCAGTCGCTATAGTAATGATGTCGCATGAGATGGTAATGGTGTCAAGCGGACCAAGTCGATAACCAGACACATGTTGGGCGAGCGCCAAAATGCCAAGTGAGTGATAAAATGATAGTAGACCGAGCAACACGCGGGATGTTGAGTAGACCGAGCAAACGAGCGATGTCGGACAGGCGACCAAGAAAGTGTCGACCAGTCGATCATAAAATGCTAGCCCGCAATCAAGTAGTACAGAGTGGGATGGTGCCAAGCGTTCGACCGTGAAGATGCCGACCGGGTGATCAGGTGGATGGAAATCGAGTGGATAGACGCGGGGCAGGCGATACTGAGCGCACAATCGCAAAGATACCGACCGGGCGGTCGGATGGATGGAAATCGGGCCCCGAAAAATGTCGATCGAATGACTGTAAAATGTGATCGGGCGATCTCGAAATGTCAACATGGTGACTGTAAAATGCCGACCTGAAGACCACCAAGATGTCGAGTGAAGCAAGCACGTGGCTAAGCGGTCGATCGGGCAAAGGATCAGGCGGCTACCAACGCGTCGACTGAGCGATGAAAAATAGTGTCGAACGGCTGTCAGGCAAGCTCTCGGGCGAACGCCGAGTGAGCGCATAGGCGAATACGGAGCGACTGATGAAGTAGCACCGGGCAGGAGTGGAGCCCGAAAATTGAGCGGAAATATAACCCGCAAAATCACATGCATACGGAAACGGAAGTCGTGAACCGAGCGGGCGCATCACCTGTGAACTAAACGAGAGTATAGCCCATGAATCGAAAGCGCACGCAAGCAAAAGTCGTTAGCCGAGTGAGTACATCGCCCATGAGATATTCTGCCCCAAAACCAGTGGAGATACTCTTGTTCACGACCATTAGAGATAGCTCGATCCCGAACGAGGAAGATAAGCTGCTCTGATATGCTCTGTGACCAATGAAGACTTCTCGACCTCGAATGGGGGAGATATGAGATTCGAGGAGCTGGTCCAAGACCAGTGAAGATCACTCGATCCGGAACGAGGGAGATAAGGAAATATGATATATTGGTCTGAGACCAATGAAGACCTCTCAACCCCGAACGGGGGAGATAGAATATCTGATATGTTGGTCCGCGACCAGTGAAGACCACTCGACCCCGAATGGGGGAGATATGAGATCTGCTGGTGACGATCGCTCGACCCCGAACGGGGGAGATAGAAGATTCGATAAGATTGATTCGTGACCAGTGAAGACCGCTCGACCCCGAATGGGGGAGATACGAGATCCGCTGGTGACGATCGCTCGGCCCCAAACGGGGGAGATAGAAGATCCGATAAGACTGGTCCGTGACTAGTGAAGACCGCTCAACCCCGAATGGGGGAGATAGGAGATCCACTGGTGACGATCACTCGACCCTGAACGGGGGAGATAGATGCTCTGATAAGCTGGTCCAAAACCAGTGATAATCACTCGACCCCGAGCGGGGGAGATAGATGCTCTGATAAGCTGGTCGGTGAAGACTCAGGTTTAAGGTCGCCGCTCGACCATCGGTGGAGACCTGAGTTTAACGTCGTCGCTCGACGGTCTTCACAGGGGTTTATAGTCGTCACTCGACTCTGGGGTTTATAGTTGCTGCTCGACTCTAGGATTAATAGTCGTCACTCGATTCTAGGATTTATAGTTGTCACTCGACTTCTAGAGCCTGTGGCTCTAATATAACTCAAACCCGGTCAATCGGCACGGGAGTCTTTACAATTGAGCTTGTGGCTCTAATATAATATAATCCCGGCCGATCGGTGCGGGAGTCTTCGCAAATATAATCCCGGTCGATCGGCGCGGGAATCTTCGCAAATATAATCCTGGTCGATCGGCGAAAGAGTCTTCAGCCGGGGAACTATGGCAAATCCTACAACTGAAAGAGAAAATATAATGAAGGAACTGACCTGCCGACCAGCAGAGAATCTGACTCAATTCCTCGACTCCCGAATACCCGTGGAGTAAGAAGAGAAGAATATGCTCGTCGAAACCCACCAAGGTCATGAGTATAACATAATTTTCTAGTATCGTCCATCTTCACGTTCCAGATTAGGTGAAGTTCCCACAGACGCCGCCAATTATGATCCTGTGGGGAATCTGAGAAGACAGGGCTGCCAAAATGACGTATCTGGAATGTTGACCGCATCTCCATGACCTGGATGGTGAGTTGTCCTCTGTGTTGACCAAGTCGTCAGAGGTCCTCTAGTCGGTAGTACCTGTAGCCAGCGACCGGGGTGCCCCGGTCCCTAGTACCCCGATACTTGAGGCAGGTCCCACGAATATATAAGCAGTCGAATCATGGTAGAACAACTAAATAAATACAAGACGAGTACAATGACGTACCCTAGCCCCAGGGGCACCCTTGGATGGATCGGTGAGCTGGTCACGCTGCTGCTCAAGTCGTCGCGACCATGAAAGACAGATGAATGCACCAGCTGAGGAGCTGGATCTAACTGTCGGGAGTCGAGCGTGACCTGGATCCGGCAAACACACATGGCGGTTGAGAGACAATAGCGGCATGCCAGCCGAGAGATGACATCGGCACGCAGACTGGGATATAATATTGGCACGCAGACCGAACACACCACAGCTGCGCGTAGGGAGAAACACAACGGTGGCTCGAAGGCCGGAATAACGACACGAAGGCCTAAGACCTTATCGACTCGTAGGCCGAAGTAGATAAATACTGTGGAGGCTACGAACTCGGGCGGCGGCTGGCCGGAGGACGAAGACCGTGGATAAGGCGGCGACGACTACCGCTGAAGGCGGCGAGGGCGGTCGCTGTAGGTGGTTGTGGCAATCGCTGGAGGCGACGACGGCGGTGGTCGCCGGAGGTGGCAACAACGATGGGAAGAGTCAGCGACCGCTGGATGGGACGGCTGCGGGCGCTGGAAGTTAGCGTGCGGGTCAGGGGCGCTGGAGGTGGCGACCTTAACGCCAGGGATGACGCTCGGGTTGGCTGTCGGCGAGTGGGTAAGGAGAGGAAGAGGGAAAGGGAGTTGTGGCTAACAGGCGATGAATGAGAAGGTCGCGACGGCTATGGCGTGAAGAGGAGGTAGTGGCGTTGGCGTGGGAGGATGGTGGCGACGGCGTCGACCTGGAGCGACCCAGAGGGCCATGAGCTACCGGTGTGCCGGCGGCCTTGGGCGGAGGAGGCGACGATTGTTCCAGCAGGTGGCGGCTGGACCAGAACAAGAAGGCCCTGTTCCTAAACCTGGCGGCGGTGGAGAAACACCAACCAGCTCCTTCCTCCTGGCGGCAACGTTGGGGTGCAGGTCGGGGGAAAGGAGGTAAAGGAGAGGAGTGGCCGGCGGTCGACGTCGGCGCCGATGAGGAGGGAGGAAGAAGGTCCTCCTGGCGGTGGACCAAAAACACGAACCCGCCCCCGGCGGGAGTGAACAGTGCTTCCACTTAAAACCCAAACCTAATTGATGTCAAATGTCCAAAATGCCCTTCCCTCTTATCTCTTCACCGTATCAGTAATGATCGCTTAACTTTCTTAATCAATTGATGAAAGGGCGCATTACAAAATTTTGGTTTAAAGATTTGGGAATGAGGGAATGGATTTATGGTTCATTCCCAAACTTTGTATTTGATTGATGGGAATAAAATCAAGATTTTGAAATAAAACCCAAAAACTTGGGTATGGATGAAACTCACCTTCTTCGTTGGGTTTTGACGGAATGAGAATGAGAATTAAGTTTTAGACGAAAATACCTTTAGTATATTTGTTCAATTTTTTTATTTCATTTCACTCTCTCTCCTTGTTCTCTCTCATAATACTTTCTCTCTCCTTATTATATATCACACTTTCTCTCTCAACATACTTTATCTCTCATCATTTTTTCTCATCACACATTCTCTACCATCTTCTCTCTGTATTCTCTGTTATCACACAATCTCTCCTCATTTTCTCTCTCTTTATTCTCTCATTTTTCTCATCATACTTTCTCTCTCATCATACTTTTTCTCTTCTCAATCTCTCCTATGCTCTCTTTCCTCATTTTCTCTAATTACACTTTCTCTTCATGTTTTCTCATCACACTTTCTCTCTTATTATTCTCTCTCATCGTATGTATCTCTCACATTCAACTTTCTCTTCTATCTATTTTTTCTCTTATTTTCCTCTAAGGTTAAAAAAGAAAATTTAGGTTAATTTCGATTGAAAATATTCAACTAACCAAATATTATTTTTAAGAATGATACTCAAACTCATACTCATTACCATTCCATAATACTATGATACTCATTCTCATTTCGATTCCTAAGAGAGAACCAAACGCTACCTTAGACGCATTTAACTTTTTAATTTTGTCGAATAAATATATTTATTTTTTATTTTATCCCTCCCAATAATAACCGTTCAAATTCCATTTTCTATAATATTGGTTTTTCAAAAACAGAACATACTCCTTTAACTTTTATAACTAAACGCTTTGTTTGGTTGTACTTATTTGGGCAACATAACAACGCCAATTGAGTGAAAGGCTAAGATACCTCTATAATTAAAAATATATATATATATAAAATGAGTTCTATACATGCGAGGAATGATAAAAATAAAAAATATTAGAGAAAAAGATTAAAATTATGATTTAATAATATAAAAATTATGAAGAATAATATAAAAATATATTTAGACTGTCAATAAATATATTAATTAAGGGATAAAAAGATTACAAAAAGATTTAATATAAAATAGGATAAATTTATTTAAATAATAATATAATGAAAGATTGTGCTCATGGCATAAAATGATGCGATTTTTTTAAAAATAATAATTAAACAGGACAAAATTACTCTCAGACAGAATAGACTAGTTTTAATAATTATAATTATTAATTACTTTTTGTACTCATAGTAACTAATAATAATGAATTAATAATTAATAATGTTTCGCCTTTTAATAAATTTTCTAACTATAACTCATAATACTAATAAAAAGCTATTATAACCGTGGTTACCATTTGCTTTTTTTACAAATAAAAAAATCTCTATTTAAAGAGAAAAAAGAAGATTAAAACTTTAATTTATCCAAAAAAAAAACCCCTTATCAAATCAGGATTTGTCCCTACAAGATCAATAATACCGTGAGTTTAAATTTCTGTTGCTGATTAAAAAAAATATTATATGTCTCGTTTTCTTGGAAAATTAATCTAATATACAAGGTGATGATTAATTTAAGATTCTATTCGCGATTAATTTTTAATCTTTTATACAGCAAACACTTAAAATATTAATTTTTTAACAAAATTAACACCAAAACTAAAGAATGACGTGGTCAACCATCCAACCAAAACTAACGCGGATTTTACAGATGATGAAATACATAGCAAGTTTAATGGAACTTCCAAATCGGACCCGATAAATTAAATATACGGTGCTTAAAAAAATGAAACTTCCAAACCAGACACTTCAAAAAGCCCCTAATCGGATGGATCAGATCCGTCCCCGACAAGATCAATAATAAATAAATAATCATATCCACTGTCCACTATATTTCTTACCAACTCGATGGCCACTCTATTCCTACTCTCCGTGGAAAAAATGTTAAAGAAATATCGCAGCATTTTCATAATTAATTTAGAAGTTGAATTTGTGCTCGCAATTCTGTCATGAATATTTTTATTTAGATTTGCCAAATGCTGTCCGTCGGTCCTATCTAATTACCAACCAGAGCCAGAAGGCTATTGCACTGTGCCACCACACGCAGTGGACAAAGATCATTGAATAACTTGTTTCTTGAAGCTTAAGCCACCAAAGCATGTGATCAAGGGAAACAAAGCAAAATTAGGGAAGATTCCGAGCTGGTGGAATGACACGATCTCTCTCCAGACTTAAATCTAAAATATTTTTTCTTTTTTTTTTTTTATTTTGTTTATATAGAGAAAAAACAATTGTTCAGGAAAGGGCGTTTATGTCATTTTATACTGTTGCCAGTTTCGTATAAACCAAACCTAGCTCTGTTCCTCCTCTTCCTGTGTCGTAGTGTTCCGATCATCATCATGTCAGACGATTGGTGGAAGTCTCTGCTGACGAGTTGCTGCGGCGGCGCCACCTCAGCGCGACCGGGGAAGCTCCGGAGCGGGACGGATTCGTGGGACGAGAGCAGCATTAGTACTACTAGCGGCGGTTTCTCGGCGGAGGACCTGTCGTTGACCCTCGCCGGCTCGAACCTGCACGCGTTCAGCATCGAGGAGCTGAGGGCCGCGACGAGGAGCTTCTCGGCGTCGAACTTCCTCGGATCCGGCGGGTTCGGGCCGGTCTACAGGGGGTTCGTGGACGGCAACATCCGGCGGGGGCTGCGCCCGCAGGAGGTCGCCGTCAAGTCGCTCGACTTGCACGGCCTGCAAGGCCACCGGGAGTGGCTGGTGAGCTAATTTATATTATTTATTTATTTATTTGTTTATTTATTTATTAAAAAAAAAGAAGAAGAAAACATCAAATCAAAACCGAATCAACCGAATTATCGTAAGCAAATCGCAGGCTGAGGTGATGATCCTGGGGCAGTTCAGACATCCGCATCTTGTGAAACTCATCGGCTATTGCTGCGAAGATGATCACAGGATGCTGGTCTACGAGTACATGCCGCGTGGAAGCTTAGAAAACCATCTTTTTAAAGGTATTTATTTCTATGTCTGTAGTTTGTCAATACTTATATATCTAATTAATTAATTAATTATTGTTGTTGTTAATTATATTATATTGCTGGCCGCAGGGCTGCTCGCTTCGTTGACATGGGAAAGAAGGTTGAAGATAGCAGTGGGGGCCGCCAAAGGCCTGGCCTTCCTGCACGATGCTGAGAAACCCGTCATCTACAGGGACATCAAAGCATCCAACATTTTAATTGACTCGGATTACACGGCGAAGCTGTCGGATTTCGGGCTGGCGAAGGATGGTCCGCAAGGCGATGAGTCTCACGTCAGCACGCGCGTGATGGGCACGCACGGCTACGCCGCGCCTGAGTACGTGTTAACTGGTAAGATTGTGGGTCGTCTTCCATTTGTCCCTTGAACGAAGGCAAATTAAATTGCGATAAATGATAAATCTCTCTCGGTATTCATCAGGCCACCTCACTGCTAAGAGCGACGTGTACAGCTTTGGCGTGGTGCTGCTGGAGCTGCTAGCCGGGAGACGCTGCGTGGATCAGAACCGGCCGAATCGACAGGTGAGTCTGGTGGATTGGGCCAAACCGTACCTCACCAGGCCTGACAAGTTAGGCCGAGTTATGGATCCGAGCCTCGATGGAGACTACTCCACCAAAGGAGCCCAGAAAGCCGCGGCGATAGCTTATCAGTGTCTCGACAATAAGCCCAAATTCAGGCCCGACATGAGAGTTGTGGTGGAGAATCCAGGAACGCGGAGCTTGATTTGGTTGATCGGACGGCCGTTCCAAATCTGTACAGATTATAGATGAGGCACATTTGATACTGTGTGAGATTGTAAAGGAATCCTTGAAATTTTGATATATGTTTTCGTTTGTGACTGTTTGAAAGTCATGCTTGAAATTCAACATTAGTAACCATAAAAAAGAACCGGTGAGATACTGTGGAACAATACAAGGCTCAGCCAATCACCAAACAGCTAAATCATAATTATCGAAAGGCATTCCAGATGGTTTGATTAAATAAAGCATTGTCGAACATGAGGAGGGCGATAACACCCACATCTGATTTCTTTTTTCATTGCATTTCTTACCAGCTTACAGTTTCACAAGTTCACAATATTGTAATGGTTTCCTTTCAAATAGTCTATTCTCTGCACTGTACAATCTCAAACTACCATCAAGATGAGTAGATTTTTCATAAAATGCAGGTGAACTGCCCCCTCGAAAGCTGAAGCAACAGCAATGGCAATTACCTCTTCCTCCTTTTAGGTTCAGCCTGCAGCAATTTAACAAAAAATATATATGTGTGTGACCTATAATTACAATCAGAGGTTTAAAAGATATCAACTATCGACAAAGACCTATTTGATCGAATCTAAATAACTTGTGGTAACAATGTTGCTTTTTATGCTCAATATTATCAGTTTCATTAGATTGAAATTGCTTCGCGACTATGTTATAGCCACTGCTATGAAATTAAAAAGGGCAATCCGCATCAAAATCTTTTAAGTTTGCTAGTTACAAAACAAGAGCAAGTTTGGAACTTTCATGAAGTGATGAGAACAATGCTTTGCAAGATAATATCAACGACATAGAGCTTAGAAAAGGTCTATTTCAACATAAAATACCAGAGGTATAATCATGAATGATCGAGACTCAAGATCTTGTAGCAATTAGTACCATAAGCATTAAGACTAGTGCTAGAGTTCTAAACTCCTAAAATAATATTAGGTTTCCATGGTAATCAGCGTACGATGATGAACCAGAAACCTCTATGTATGGTTACACATGTAAAAAAAAAGATTTAATTGATTTACTAATTAAGAGCAAATAAATACTTATTTTAAAAAAAGGGAGACCAAATAAACACTACCAACATCACCTTGGGTTCAGAGACGGGTGAAGCTGGGAATCCATTTGCAGATCTTTTTGCATCATTTTCAGTGTCACAGTCAGCGCATAGAAAGTGTTCCAACTTTTTTGCTTGTTCAATTGCCATGCCCATGCAAGGTGGATGGAACCTATTTGCATAAATGATTTATTTACCCCAGTATATAGTGCAGAACGACAGAGAAACTAAGTAGAGAATAACCCCTGGTCACTAATACAAGTGGTTAATCCCAATAACAGATGGTTAAAGAGATACAATGACTAATAGGACTTAGCTTCATCACATGCAAAAACACAGCAAAGGATGAAACCATTACTCCAGATCACATTAACTGGAAGCACATCATGGAATAAGGTAAACATAAATCTCCTGAAGGTATAAAATTCATTTAGATAGCAATCTCCATTCCAAATCAGTCAGCTTTGCTGAATTGCTGCTCATGTACGAACAAAAACATCATCCACTTTTGGCCACAGTTTTATCAATACACAAACCAAAAGCTTTGTATTAATCATTCACTTCCAAACACAAACTTATATTTATCAATTTTAATATTACAATTATCACAAACATAAATGAACTCTTGCAGTGATACGAGGTTCATAGCCAAACTGACTCTGCATTAATAAACATATAAATGTTTGCCCAAACAGGACACATTAACAGAATTTATGAATAAATGATACAGAGAAAATATTTTGCATAAAATGAAAGAAAGAGCGCCTGTGAAATGATAAAAGCTGCAGTAATATTCCTGCATTGACAGTGTCCAAGAATTTGAACCTTGGCAAGTAAATTATACAGTGACTGAAGATAACAAATAAAGCAATTAGATTTTAACATATGCAGTGGGAAACTCAGGCTCTCGAGGGGAATAACCTTGCATGAGTTGGTGGCTAAAAGACAGATCAATTGATAGGTGGGAATAACCTTACATATCTGTAGCCAACAACAACACATTCTAGCTTTCAACTAACCTTTTTTTTGTTTTGTTTTTTTGGCCCCGAGGGCTGGTTCAATTGGTAAGTGTATGGGATAATGACTGTAGTCGAAACTCAACAAGGGATTTCATCATCTCTGCGGACCCGTTCATGCACTTGTCAATTTGGGTTCCCTCTCAATGGCGTGGGATAGTCGTAAGGGGCAGCTAACGTGACGGAACCATGTTTTTTTCTCAACCAACCATTTTTAGTATTATAATAAAGTTTCCATATTATTGTTTAGAGCCTTTGAGACACGGGATTTAAGTTTCACATAGTCTACCAAGAAATTCACACCCATGCTTTGAGAAGTACCTTTATGCAAGGGATTATCATCATTTTTTTCAATAAAACAACTCTATGAACAGATATTAGAAAAGGGCAATACAGTGAGACCTTAAAGGATGCACAGTGAGCAGTAACTGGGCTAAAGTAAAGCATGCAAAAGTATGGAGGTGAAGCATCGTATTCCTCCAACATGTTGACTGATTACCATCTGACATCATTCTAGACTTCTAGAATTAGTCATGTTGATTGATATGCTCTACCAACCGACATCATTCTAGACTTCTAGTAGTAGCACAACTGTGCTAGCTACTCCACCAACTTTGAATATTGAGCAATTGCCCTGACAAGGCCTTATTATACAAAATGCCTAAATATAACAATTATTTTTTAAAAAACATTGAGCAAGGTGGCCGATTCACCTTTTTCTCCAACATTTTTTCATATTATAGTGTGTTTATCTGGTGTGAATGAAGGTAACGTGAAAAAGGAAGATATTGACAGGACTTCATTTATCCAATGTTTACTTGGATGAAATCAGGAAGGGAAAACAATTAGGAATTGATGATCCACACTACCTTTTGCTGCTGTTCAGATCTAGCAGAATGAGAAGAATTCAAAGCTTGCTATCTGATCAACGTTTGCCTACAAATCAACAATTAGTCAACAGTGCAGTTTGCAAGAAATGCAAACTAATCATATCCTCATGTTCAAGGACAAGAACCACGAGTTCCAACTACTTGCTCATCAGTCATACTTCTGTTTTGCATATGCATGCACACACGTCTACCTGAGTTTCTTCTTTTTCCCTTGCAGACTAACCTTCAAGTAACACCAATGAAGAAGTATTGCAATGTCTAATTAGAAATGAAGCTTAAGGTGATGCCTTTACTAGGATTAGCTTCAGATAAGTGATAAGGTGCAGCAAAAGCAGAAACTTAAACAAGCTCCACGAATTAAAGCTTTCCTTTTCCTTTACATCAATATTTTCTCAATTTTTTATTTTTTTTTTTTTGCATTTGATATATTTCTTAAATTTTCACTTCGTTTCTCAAACTTTCTATCAGTCTTGCATGGGGTAAAAATGGAAATTCATGTTTTGGTTAATTAACTGTCATTTCTTTTACTGACTTTTTTTTTTAATGTTTTCTTCAGTTTTCAGGCTTTGTCTACATCTTTTTGCGGAAACCATCTATGAATCATCATGGGTAACAAGAACCAGAGATTTTGCTTTTCCATTTTTATTATTTTATAAAGAGCAGTCATATGTGAGCAATTTGCAGAAGCAGGGGCTATGCTGGATCAATTGCCTGATTGTTACCCTATCAAACTATCAGTATCACTTCTTTGAAGAATGCTTGCACAGCCAAACCTAGTCTCAATCCAACAAAATATAGGAGCTTCTTTCAAGTGATTTCTCCACTTCCAAATCTGAGCTTCCATCGATTAGCAAAACAGCCAAGTTAGGCAAAGAAAGAAGAGTAGCTGAAATCACTTACCAATCCTTGCATCCGTCACACTGGACCATCAGATCATCCGGGTTGTAAGGCATCTCACACTTGCAGTACCTGACATGAACAATACAACCTCAATAGATAAAAGTACAAACACAAGAAAGGCACCCAAAGAAGGCAAAGCGTACACTGCTACGCGATCAGGCGTGAAGGCCCCAGTGGCAGCCTTGTACTCGAAGCGGCAGAAGTAATCCTCAGCGCCCACATTCTCCAACTTGGTGTAGTTTTTGAAGGTGTGGACAACACACTTGCCCTCGATGGTGTGCGCACTCTGCACGTCATAGTGGTCAGAGAGGAACAGCTCCTTGGCGCCATGGAACTGCCGGCGGCCACCCATGGACTCCTCGGGTCGGTAGTACCACCGAACCTTCACCCTCACGTTATTACGGTGATCGGCCTCGATCTTCTCCACTCTCGCCACGTACGGCGGCTTGTCCGACTCCGATGGCCGCATCAACACGCAGTTGCCGACTACAATACAACCCCCACGCTTCCAGAACAAATTAGCAGCTAAAAAAATGAAAGAGTAACAGATCAAAAAGCACACCGATTGCACAGAAAACAAGACTGTACCTTCGACGACCTTGTTGGTGCCCCTGATGGTGTAGGAATCGAGGTCCTTCTTGCCTGGCTTTGTCTTGGCCATCAGCTGAAAGGGGAGCGGAACCGAGCGAGTGAAGTCTCCAATGAGTCCTCGTGTTGGGGCTAATCGCTTGCGCAGGCGGTGGTGGCGAGAGCGTGGATCAAAGAGGAAGGTGAAAGGACGTGAAATGGAGGTCTCATGGAAACCCTAGAGAAAAAGAGAGAGAGAGAGAGAGAGAGAGAGGGGGGGGGGGGGGGGGGGGCAAAGAAATGTCTCGTCGGGCTCTCAGGGAATTTTTTTTTTTTATTTCAGATATTGTATATGGATCTTCAATACTAGTATCGAGTGGACAACTCTCAATGGGATTCGAATTTTGATAAAATTAAAGTAAATACATTTTTTTATGTATTATTTATTATTTTAAAAAGTTAGTAATCGTCCGTAATTTATTTTTTTCATATTGACCCTAGGACGGATTGACGGGGATGCTAGGGGCGAGCCTATTCATCTTTGCCACAATGAGTGGACAACTCTCAAATCGATCGTTACATAAATACGAGAAGTCCAAATGGATTCTCATGTTTCCGTTTGAGATCGTTGATAGATGAGTCATCAATGAGTTATTTTCTAAATTGATAAAGTCATCGAATCTTCAAGGAAGAGGAGGAAGGGAGCAAAATCAACTAGAGTGTCTGAAAGCCTGAGAGACAAAAAAAAAAGAGATTAGAATAAGGGCAAAGGGTGTTTTAGCTTAGTTATTTCGATGTTCAAATCAATTTCGGGAGGGGGAGGAGGAGAGAGAGGGAGAAGAACAGTGAATGAGGAGGTATAGTGATTATCTGTGTGTGTTTTCATACCTAGTCTGTATAAGCGAATTTCCTATTATAACACTGCTGGTGAAAGAATAATGTCTCTCTCCTCATTAATTTAGCATTATATCATAATAGGAAAAATGTCAAGTGTCGTTGGCTTGTTAGGTCGGTGGAGACAAGCCAAGTGGCATTGGCCTGTCGGATAGACAAGACTGAGATAAAGGAATTGAGTGAGTCAAGTTTCCGATGTTAGGCAGACGGAACTGAAGAGGGGGGGTGGGGAGCTGAGCCACAGGAGTCGGGTAGACCGAACTATTAGGGATATAATCAAAGTCTTACATTAGAAAGATATAGAAAAGATCACGGGTTTAAAAAGATATAAGATATCTCCATTGGCATGACGTCTTTAGGGTAGAATCCAAAAATAAATCCATGAGGATTTAGGTCAAAATTGGACAATATCATCTTATTGTGGAGATATGTGAATTCATTTTAGACATAACAATGGTATCAAAGTCATGATCTAGACCAGATGCTATGTGGGGTAGCCTTGAACGAAATTGAGGGGAGACCCAGAGCAAGTCAAGGTGGCCAGATGCTTTGTGAGGAAACCCATAGCAAGTCAGGGGTGACAAGATGGTTGTGGGGATATCCGAAGTAGGTCGAGGCTACCGGATGCTTGCGGGAGGCACACAGTAGGTCAAGAGTGATTGGATACTTGTGAGAAGACCTGAAATAGGTCAAGAGTGACCAGATGCTTACGGAGAGGCCCGAAGCAGGTCAAGGTGATCGAATACTTGAGGGGAGGTTCGGAGCAGGTCAGGATAATCGGATGCTTGCGAGGAATGCTCGTAGTAGGTTAAGATAACTGGATACTTGTGGGGAGACCCGAAGCAGGTCAGGGTAATTGGATGCTTGTGAGGAGGCCTGGATCAGGTCAAAGTGACTAGTTGCTTGCGGGGAAGGCATGGAGCAAGTCAAGAGTGATCAGATGCTCTCGGGGAGGACCAAACCATCAGAGTAATGGTGGTCCTTCTTTTTAGGAGAGGATTATTAGTGTAGGATTGGAAAGACGTTAGAGGGGAGAGGAAGAGGAGGGGGGCGGGGGAGTGAATAGCGATCGTCGAAAATCGAGAGCGAATCGAAGCACGCACTAGAAGAAAAGAAAATAATGTTAACAAATCAAGTTTTACTTGGTTCGGAGCCTTTGATGACTCCTACTCCAAAGCCCGCACTTGTTAAGTGCTTTTGTTGGGCAATCCACTATCAGTTTGTAAATGTATTACAGGAATTGGTTACAAGCCTAGGTTGAGAATGACCCCAAGAGGAGCTCATAAGGATTGTCATGTTAAACCCTGCAGGTGGACTTAGTCCGACATGACGATAACGTTGAGTGGTACTACTCTTGGACTAAGATATTAATTAAGTGAGTTGTCAGTAACTCATTTAATTAGTGGACATTCATTATCTTAAACACAGGGAGACTAACACACTCATAATAAGAAGGAGCCCAAAACGTAATTTAGGATTGGTGTGGTAGTTCAATAATAATTCTTTAGTGGAATGAATTATTATTGATGAAATTAAGTTGTGTTCGGGGCGAACACGGGAAGCTTAATTTCATCGGGATATCAAAACCAATTCCTCCTCTCGGTCCCTATCGTAGCCTCTTGTATATAGAGATTTATACCCACCACATACCCACTGCTTACCCATCCCAAGGGGGCCGGTCAAGCTAGGGTCGGCTAAGACCAAGTGGTTGAACCAAGTTGGTGGCCGGCCAATGCTTGGAGTTCAAGCATGATGTGGGCGGCCACATCACATTAAAAGGGATTTTATTTATAAATTTTTCTTATGTGGATTCTATGATTTTAAAAGAGAGTTTAAAATTTAAATCTTTCCTTTTATAGCTTTCTACAAAAGATTAAATTAAGATTAAGATTTGAAATCTTTCCTTATTTATAGATTGAAAGGTAGATTTTAATTTTGAGAAAACTTTCCTTTTTTAACCATGTTCATGATTTAAAAGAGAGTTTAAAAATTAAATATTCTCTTTTATAAGTTTCAACAAAAGATTAAGAAAAGATTTGATATCTTTCCTTATTTGTAGATTGAAAGGAGTTTTTAATTTTTAGAGATAACTTTCCTTTTTGGAAATCATCCACATGTTTAAAAGAAAGATTTTAATTTATAAAATTTTCTTTTACAAACCACCATGAAGGGAAAAATTATTGGATAATTATTTTTTAAATTTCCGGAAACAAATTAGGAAGTTTTAATTCTTGTGAATTAAAACTTTCCTTGATGGAGAATTTTAAGTGGCTGGCCATATGATTTAAGAAAAGGTTTTTTAATTTTAATTAATTAAATTTTCCTTTTCATGACAAAGGAATTAAGGAAGTTTTTATTTAAATTTCCTTATTTGCCAAGAGGGGGGTAGAGGTACCTTCATGTAAGCGAACTCTATTCTATTTTCTCCTCTCTTTTTCTCCTTGGGTGTGGTCGGCCCCTCCTCTTTCTCTCTTCCCCTTCTTGTGGCCGAAACCTCTTCATTGGTGGAGTTGCTTTGGTGGCCGGATCAAGCAAGGAGAAGAAGGAGAGAAAGGAAGCCTTGTTTCTAACATCCCTTGGAGCATTGGTGGTGGTCGAACCTCTTCATCTTTGGAGGAGCTCTTGGTGGCCGAAACCTAGAAGGAAGAAGAAGGAGTTTTGGTGGTTCTCATCTCGGTAGATCGTTGCCCACACAACGTCCGGGATAAAAAGAGGAATACGGTAGAAGATCAAGAGGTCGTTGCATACAAAGGAAGGTATAATTAGTAATTAATTTCCGCATCATACTAGTTATTTTTCTTTGTATGAATTCCAAACACAAGAGACATTAGATCTAGTTTTTCGAATTAGTTTTTTGAGTTTGTGTTTTCTTTGTTTTCGAATTTGTGATTCGATTGTTCTTTTTGGTTAACCTAGAGTTATTTAAGGAAAATAAATATTAGCTTTCCTTAAAAGGCTTTGTCTAGGTGGTGGTGGTTGCTCCCATATCCAAGAAGGTCAAGTGCCTCACCATGCAGTCCTAGAAGCCAATTTTGGAAATTAATATTTAATGAAATTAATAGCATAGGTGGATTTGAATCAATAGTGTTAAATTCAGCTGCGATTCAAATCTAAACCATTAAGAACAGATAAGTTAAATTTGGAATCAATGATGTTAAGTTCCGTCTGCGATTCCTAATTTAACTTCTAAAGAACACAATAGGTTATTTAAGGAAAGGTTTGACACTTGTACAAAATTTTTGTACAGTGGAACCGGTACGATTTTCCTAGGACTAACCAACAACAAGAACTGAAAAGAATAATGTTACCAACACAGAAAGGAAATTTGAAGGACTCTTCGTTCTTCGAACTTCAGAGCAACCTTTTGGTGTCGTCGGAGCTTTTTCAGAGTTGCACGCAAGAGAAAAAATTATAGCAGTTGTTATTATGAAGCTCCTGGTCGAAGGCCTTTAAATAGGTCCATTCTGGGCACCTGGAACCCCTTCGGGTGCTTAGACCACGTGATTCAGCCAATCGACGCACTCCACATCAGCTTATGGATGAATTTTACGGTCCGAGTACCTGGACCGACTCCGAGCGCCCGGATCACCAAGCACCCGCCCAGGCAAGACCCGATCTGGGCGCTCGGACCCCTTTTTCAGCTCTTGCTTTTTCTACAAAAAATGGTTAGTCCTAGGCAACAAAAATAGGTTCATCCTGCAAAATAGAGTCAGTACAACTCAGTAGATAGGAGTAGTAATTAGATCCTATCTTCTTGAGACCAAGATCTAGTCAAGATCTTAACTTAGGTTTTCTCAAATGGACTTAACTTGGAATGACACTTGCAGTTCCCTCAACGGGGAATACATTCTCACTAGATCTCTCCTCCAATTGTTTACCTTCACTTACCAACTGTAGTCACTTGACTTTTCTTTGACCCACCAGATCTTCTCTCCAATTGTCAGGTCCGCAGACCCAACTGGATTTCGGCCGATTATCAGGTCCCAGGGACCCAACCAGACTTCCCATCAGATATCGGGCCCCATGAACCTATTTAAACTTTCCACTAGCTATCAGGTCCCACAAACCTAACTAGATTTCTGCCTAATATCAGGTCCTTCAGACAAGTCTGTTGGTGCAAGTTGCACCAGAATCAAGCCTGAGTTTTGATGTTGTCAAAGGTTCAAGTTAAGTCTTATTGTGATCTAACAAGTTGACTGAGTGTGCAGGTTGTTTACTCAACCGGGAAAGACCTAGCTGGAGGCTAGGCAGGAGAAATCTTAGTAGATCATGAAACTCAGCCGCAAGTCCAAGTGGGTCAAGGGGACCCGACGCTTGGCGAAGTGATCGAGAGGTCTGGAGGACCGAAGATCAAGAGAAAAATCCAAGCGAGCCGATCAAGGCTGAGTGAAAAGTCTAAACTAGATCTGGAGGATCAAAGTTTGGCAGGTAGGTTGAGGTAAACAAAATGAAGGAGCGACAGTGAAGTCGGGTTCCCGAAGGGAACAACCTTAGGTCGCTGATCCAACTGAAGAAACCGGGAAGGTTTCAAAATTGAGATCAAGACAGTTCTACTGTCTTTCATATTACTCTTGCATTATAATATTATTGTTCTAACATCTGTTCTGCAGGAGATTTTTGCTTAACACTATTTTGCAGGTCCGACTGGATCGGTCAACCGAACCACTGTATCGGTCGACCGAACAAGGAAAAATCAGTGCAGTATTCGGACCAGATCAGAACAGAGTCCAAGTCCGATCAAATACTGATCGGTCGACCGAACCTTATGATCGGTCGATCGAACCCAGATGACTCAGCACAGACAACAACGATCAGAGCAGAAGGAAAGCACACTGATCGGTCGATCGAACCCATGGATCGATCAACCGAACTAATCAGCATCAAAGGTGCATTAACTGTTGATCTCGACAAATCATGATGAACAGGGAAGGAACCTGTTTGGTCGACCGAAAAATGGGATCGGTCGACCGAACCCTTAAAGAGCATTGATTGCCGGAGATCGAGCCAGTGCCAGACTCTAGCCAGAAAGGAGGGGAGCGTGTTCAATCGACCGAACAGGAGGATCGGTCGACCGAACGTCCAGTACACCTATAAAAGGAGACTCAAAGTCTGCGGCTATACAACTCTTTCTGATCGACTCAAGCTCTGTTCTGCAAGCAAACCGTGCTACAAGCCTTCATCAGCTCAGCAAGCCACACTATCCGGAAGTGCCGACCAAAGCTTCAACTACATTTACTTGTCGGTATATTTTTATATAAGCTTGCATTGTAATTCACTTAAGCAAGATAGTAGGGTTGTTACTATCTTGCTCATTTGTACGATCTGCTTCTTTCTGAGGATCTCGGAAAGAAGAGCTATAGTGATTTGTCCATCAATGCGATCAAGGATCACGGGCCTTCGAGTAGGAGTCGAGCTAGGCTCCGAACGAAGTAAACGAACTTGTCCCTTTATATTTTCCGCTGCTTACTCGAATTGTTTTGAAATACGAAAGAAAAGTTTTTAAAAGAGCGCGATATTCACCCCCCCCCTCCTCTATCGCTCGCATCCGATCTATCACAGTCAACTCCTGCACACTTGGTAGAAAGGTTAGACAAATAACACATCTAACTTTAACCTATTTGTCATACACCAAAACTATATTATTAGTGCAACCTGCACCAACAATCTCCCCTTTTTTGATGTAATGACAACTTGAGTTAAAATTAGAAAAAAATGCAATAAAGCAAGCATTAAGCATGAAATGTTTAAAGTGAGTTTATTTTTCTAACTTAACCTACTATCCTCCCCCTTTGGCATACATTAAAAAATAATATGTGAAGCATAAATAATAAAGGTTTAACAAAAAGTACTTTGCAAACTTAGTTTTTTAAACAAGGTTTCAAACAATGATGTCAAATACTTTAAATAATTTTGAAATTGAGTGTTTGAAAACCAATTATTTTGAAAAATTTTGCATGTAATGTTTTTAAAAAGAACTTTATAAAGGTAAAGACTCAGGTTCAATTTAGGAAGGATTAAATGTTTCAAAAATAATTTATACAATAGTATTCAAATGATATTATATACTGATTTTGTAAAAAAAAATGATTGGGAAATAAATTACCAAGAAAAATATTTTAAAATGTTTAACTTTTTCAAAAAAATATTTTACAAAGATAATTTTTATGAGAATTTTGCATGTAATTTTTCAAACATTTCAAAAGTAATATTTTCAAGGCAACTTTAAAAAAAGTTTTTAAAACAATTTTTAAAATAAATTTTGAAATACGGTTTTGAAAATAAACTTTTCAGATGATGAAAGTATTTTTAAAACATTTTTCAAGGTATTTTTTCAACTATATTCTTTGAAAACTTTAAACACAAGATAGTAAACAGAGATTTAAGTAATTTTTAAGATATCAATTAAAAATATAGCACAAAGACTTTTGAAAAGATGAGACGTTTAAAAAATAGTTTTCAAATGTCCTCCCCATTAAGTTAACATTTCCTTTAATTTAACACTCCCCTTTGATTTCTACTAGGGGTTGGGTAAGTTAAATTTCAAGGCCTTAGCTTATCATCTTCTGATTATTTTTGTTAGATATAAGAAGTTTTACCTGAGTGTTTAGGGGAATTAATGTTAGTAATACTTATATTCAGCAAATATATTATTTACATAAGTATTTCTCCATACTTATTATAGTTAATCATCAATCAATTATTCTTAAAATAATTAACCTTGGATTAAATTAATTAGGTTAAAATTAAGTTTCAAGTTAAATGCAATGATTTGTTAATAACTCAGTAATAATTAATCATTATCACAAGTTTATTGATTAACTTAACTTAATTCAATTCAATAATTTAATACTTATTTGATTAAAATTGTAACAATCCAAATTTTCTCATTACAAGTCTTAATAGTGCTTTAAAAAATAATTAGAAATGCTTTAGAAATATTTTAGAGATTTTTAGAAATTTTTAGAGTATTTTTATGCAATTTTTGGAGTTCATTTGGTATTTTTACCAAAAGAAAGAAGTTTCAAAAAAATAAAGAGTTTCAGCTGAGGTTTGAACCCGCGACCTCCGACCCGGTCCAAGACTTAAGCGATCCGTGATAGCCAAGCGTTCAATGTAACAACCCCCCTTTCTTACCACTACTCTCTAAGGGAGATTGTTACCTAACTATAACTTCCCTCCTAGTGGCACTGACTCTATAATTAGAGTCAGGTAGATTTTATCACAGTTCAGAGGACAAAGTCTCCCCTGTACCGGTGACCAAATCCACAATACATAAAAGATATACACAGCCACATGCGGCTGGATCACAATATTCTTCACAACCACGCATTAATAAATCATATTCTAATCAAAAACTAAACTAGCAATAAGAATTAAACTCAAAACTCTCAGAACAAAGCATAACAAGCTACAATGCACTTCAAACTCAAGCATAAACTCATGGTTTCATAATGGAAATAAGGAAAATGAACTAGACATAAACTCTAAATGAATAAGTCTTGCTAGTCCCCTCTGGATCCCTCCATAGTTCAGCCACCACACACATCCATCATCACCACCACCCTATCGCCTCCCTTCATATCTTAGCTTTTCCTTTATCTGCAGTAGGAGGAAAGAAAACAAGATCTATAAGCGAAAACGCTTAGTAAGTACTAATCTATCTCACAAAACTCGAAATGCATAAATGAAATGCATAAGTACTGAAACTGAAATACTAAAACTATCTGCATATGCTCATGGTATACAGAAAATGAACTAGATACAAATCATACTCAGTATCAAGCAGAATAACAAGAAACTAACTATGTAAACTTAGAATTAAAGAAACTAACCATTCTTATTTATTCTAAGCATGTAACTTGTTTCATTTCTTATATCCTTGTGTTAGAAATTAACCTTTTAATTCCTATCTTTTACTCACTTCTTCTTTCTTTCTTTCTTAACTTTTCTTTCTTTACTTCTTTACTTTTCTTTACTTTGGTTTTCTTTTCTTGGGCCCAGGCTTAGTACCATCTCATGCGCGTTCCCTAATAGGTTGGGGTTGCGAGCCACCAATCCTAAAAGAGCAGACCTCGGTCTACCAGGGCCAAGACCTCGGAAATGGTCACCTGGATTTGTTTAACGACAAGCTCTTGGATGTCGGGTACTAGCCTCTTGCTTGACTTACTTGTTATCTTTCTTATTATCTTTTATTAAAGATTGTGGGAGTCCCTTAAATATACTTAACAAGTATGGGTGTATAATCAACTAACCATGCCATATAACAGAATAAAACAAGTAACTTAAAGCTTACTGATCATGCTATAAGCTAAACTAAAGAAAGCAATTTAAAGCCTTTGAATCATACGGTGAAAACATGGCAAAGGATGCTATTTTAGTGCTTCTAAACATGCTGTAAAATCAAGTATGGAATGATTCTAATCATGCTATAAATAAAGCAAAAGAAAGCTAATTCAAACTTGCTAATCATGCTACAAAATAGAGCAAAAAGGAAGCTAATTTTGGACTTCCTAAACATGCTGTAAAATAGGGCAAAAATGCTACTTTAGGGATTCTAATCATGTTATAAAACATAGACAAAGAATACTACTTTAGGGCTTCTTAAGCATGCTGTAAAATAGACAAAGGATGCTACCTTTAAGGCCTTTAAACATGCTATACAAAATAAGGTAACATACTACTTTAAACTTCTTAAACATGCTATAAACGAAGCGTAAAGGAAACTAATTTGATCTTGCCTTGATGCATACCAGAAGCAATACTTGAAGCATTTACCAGAAGGAATAGATTGCTATTAAAATAAAACATATGTCATGCTTAAAGAATTCTGCACTTAATGAACAACAAACAATAGTGCTAAATGTATTGTTCCCTTCTAACTATCTACTGCAATTACCAAAAACAGACCCAATCCGTAAGCTCCAGATGGCTTGGTTCATGCCCGCAGAAATGCAAATGGCATGGGGCTGTTCTAAGCTCCAAATGAAGCTGTTCATATCCCTATTTTTGCAAAATTTCAAGTTGAACTTGCTGCCCATTTGAGGTACACAGCAGCTACATCAAACCAACACCGCCCAATCTAAGCATCATGCTCACAAACAAAGAGAAGCAACCAAATCTCGGAACCACTCTAGGGTTTCCAACGACCTCCAGAAAACAGGGAACAAAACCGAAACAAGCCACTCATGGCAGCAAAGGATATGCAGGTTAATCCGAATAAAAAAGGAAACTAAACCCTAAATCAAACCTGTCCTTCATGCCTAAACTGAACTAACTCTTCTCTTCTTCCTTTAGGGTTCACGACAGCAAACCGAAAACTAAACTTCTTCACGGCAAAATTCAAGAAAACAAGGAAACAAAACCGAAAGATCGGAGCAACTCCTACCACAGGTGAGTAGTACTTACCCTTGATTGCTTGGACTTACAACCGAGAGGGAGGGATGGCTAGGGTTCGGCGAGAAGCTCACGGTCTTAGAGTTCTCCTTGTGTCCGCGCGTCTTCCTTGCCGAGGGGAGCTCGGATCTGTGAAGAACCCGTGGAGAAGGGTGCTCGTCGGCCGCCGGAGTGAAGCCCTAAGTTCGGCTTCGTCTTCGCACCAAGTAGCGCCGACGCCGTCGCACGCGAGAACGAGAGGAAGAAAGGATTTCGGGAGAAAAAGAAGAATAAAAATAAATCCCATTTCACTTAACCTTTTATAGCTAGGTCTAATTTTGGGTTCCCATTATACTATACCTTAAACCTATTTCTCCTCATACTTGGTTAACAAAGCGTGCGCAGCCCAGTTGGTTTGCTGTGTCCGGTTGGGTTTGGTTCGGCCGGAGGTCACGGGTTCGAGCTTCGGTTTTGACAAATTTTTGTCAAAATTTCTTTCTTTTTGTAAACATACTAAACGACCTCCAAAAATTACGTAAAAATACTCTAAAAATTTCTAAAAATCTCTAGAATATTTTAAAAGCATTTCCGAATATTTTTATGGACTTTTAGGACTTAAATAGGGAAAATTGGGTCGTTACATTCAACAGGTGTTTCGTAAACATATAAAAGCCAGAAATAATTTAAGCTGTGGTGGTTAACAGAATACATAGTTATAAAGAGAGAACTTAGGTTTTACCCGTGACCGAAAACCTCTTCCCCATCTCTTTCTCGTGTGCGACGGCAGCTCGGGCGGAAACGAAGGAAGCTAGGGTTTTTTTTTTTTGTCTCTGGCAGCCGGCGAGGGGCTAAATCCGAGAGTTCTTCACCTCCTCACGATCCTTTCATCGAGGAGAGTTCGTGGGCACGAGGAAGAGTCAAAGTTCAAGCTATCCGAAACCCTAGTAGGCCTTTTCGTTCGGTTGTGGGTTCAGGAGCAAGGTAAGTGCTCTCACCTGCAGTAAGAGTAGTTCTGAGATTGTTTTTTTTTTCTTTTCCTTGCTGTTGCAAAGGTTAGGGTAGCTATGGAACCCTAGTTTTCAGTTTTATAGCTTTGGTATTTCGGCTTAAATCTTGTTGTGTGACTCAAGCCTGAGATTTTAGGCCTTTATGTGCAATTCGGATCTTTCTTTTATGCTGTGAAAGGACACGAGTAGTTTTCCTTTGAGTTTGCTGTGCAATCCAGTCATTCTTGGCTATTAGGCAATGAACAGAGATAGTATAAATTGGTTGTTTAAGCATGTAGGTTTGGTCTTGTAGATTAATGCAGAATGGATATGCTTTGATCTCCTTGCCGTGGCATTGAGTATGAAGAATTGACATTTTTTTTTTGTTAGTTCTCAGTAGCAAATCTTCCACTAGTTATATTGTGTATAACGGCTAGATACATATGATGAGCATACTGTGTTTTTTTAAGCCTTAGCCTTAGTTTTAGTTTCTTTTTACAGTATGGAATTCAACATTCTGCAGTTTAGTTTGTTTTTGTGTTGAATTATTGAGCAAGAATAGGCCCTTTCGAAGCTACCGTGCGGGTTAGATTTGGATCAAGAAAGGGATACTGATAGCTTCTTTAGCTTGCTGTGAAATTTCTTTTAGTTTGTGTTATAGAAAGGTGCATGAACAGTCCCTTTGGAGCTGCTATACAGTTTAGCTTACTGTTTAATTGCCGAGGCAATCTTTTATTAGAAGTATACAAAAGTAACAAGTATTTTATTTGAAAGGCTAGTACCCGACTTCCGAGGTTGTCGTTAAACAAATCCAGGTGACCGTTTCCGAGGTCTCGACCCTGGTAAGACCGAGGTCTTTACCCTCATAGGACTGGTGGCTCGCTACCTCAGTTTCTATTAGGGAGCGCGCAATGGTACTACGCCTGGACCCAAGAAAGAATTGATTATTATTTTGAAGTATAAAGCTATTATTATATGAACCTCTAAAAGCAAGTTTTATAGAAGTTAAAGTTTCTACAAGTTCAGTTCTTTTTGGTGCTATGAGGTGGCACGTACAACCCTTAATCTAAGTACATAGTGTTAGTTTTCTTTGCTATTTAATAAACATGATCAACCCTGTTTAATAGCATTGCAAATTTAGTTTCTTCGTTATTTTATAAGCATGAGCAACTTTATATGTTTTTGCATTCAGTTTTGTTATATGTATATGCACATCGAGTTTTTGTGAGTTAGATAGCGCTTACTAAGCAATTTTGCTTATAGTTGCATTTTCCTCTTACTGCAGATAAAGGAAAGGAAAAACTATAGCAAAGGAAGGCGATAAGGAGGTGCGAATGGATGTGTGATGCCTGGACTATAGAAGCCTTGGGACTCAGTTTAGAAATTTATTAAGATTGCTTTGTATTTAGACTATTAAAATTGTTTATTCATGTTGATGATTTTATTATCAGAGTGACTTTATGTTTAAAACTTTCCCTTTAAATTGCCATGCACATTGGTTTATTTTTCTGAATTATATCATTGTTTCATGCTTGTGTAGATTGACATGTATTTAGTGGTGAACATATATTTGAGTAGTATGTGTAGATTAGTTATTTATGTTTTCCGCTGCCACTAATTACATGTTTAGAGAGTTTCATGTATTGATATTTATATGTGAACAACTCTAATTAAGTATAGTTAGTAGACCAGTAGCGCTCCATCCTCACAAACTAGTAGGGAGTAGGGTGGGGTGTTACAAGTTGGTATCAGAGCAGTTCCTATTCTCCAGCATCACACATCAGCACTAAACTTGCCGTCTTCAAGTAAGAAAGTATTTAAAAATTCTTTTATTTAGTATGCTTTTCCTTATTATTGGTAGTATAGAGAAATCCTAGAAATATTTGCTTATAAGTGCAAAAGTGAGATAAAAGTTCTTGTTTGGTTCTTCTATGTTTTTATATATATGTCTAGGAAGAATAGAGACGATTTCAATTTTTCTCTTTCTACATAACCAGATGTCAAGAAGAGGACGCCCCCGTACCGCTCGTACTGAGGACCCAGCACAGGAGAACGAAGAGCCCAGAACAACTGAACCAAATCTCTCTGAAGTTATTGCTCAACTCCAGAGACAAGTGGCAAAGCAGCAACAAGTGATCGTTGTAGGATAGAAAAGAATTTAGATATCTCCACAATAGCATGATATTGTCCACTTTGGGCCTAGACCCTCATGGCTTTGCTCTTGGGCTCTCCCCAAAAGGCCTCATGCCAATGGAGATATCTTTTCTCTTATAAACCCATGATCTTTCCCATGTGTTTCCAATATGGGACTATGTTTGCAACCTTGCAACCCCAACAATCCCCCCCTCAAACAAAGGACCATAGGCTTCCCACGTCCGATCCTCGACCCACCAGGTCTTCCTGCCCCTCGGTCCACCCGACCTACTAGGACTTCCTTGCCTAGTCGCAACTAGGACTTCCTGCCTGGTGTCTGGTCCTCTTGATCCGAACATAGGAGCCCCCATTTTCTTTGTTCGAGGTTAATATTGTACCCACATGGCTCAATCAGACCATAGCTCTTGTGCACAGTCGGTGGTTAAACCTTCTGGCAGTCCGTGCTCTGATACCACTTGTAGGACCGTTAGATTCGATAGAGGGGGGGGGGTGAATATCGATTAGAAATTTTAGAGTATAAACGCAGCGGAAAAGTAAAATAGACACAATGGTTTTACTTCGTTCGGAGCCTGTGACGACTCCTACTCGAAGGCCCGTGGTCCTTGACCACTTTCGTTGGGCAATCACTAGCAATTCGAAATGATGATTACAAAAGAACCGTACAGAGAATGCTAATGAAAACTGACAACAAATACCGACAAAAAGGAAAAAGAACTGAGCGTAGTGTCGGAGCTTTGTTGGCGTCGCACTGAACGTCGAGCAGCAAGACCAGCAGTAGAAGAGTTCTCAGCTTAATTGATTTTTTGTGAAGCTCCTGCCTGGGGCTTCTTTTATATGCTGTTCCGGGCGCCTGGATTCCTTCCGGGCGCCTGGAATGTGACGTAGCTGCACAAACCATGATGCTCCACGTGGCGATGACTCGGCTGGATAGAATTCACCTTCCGGGCGCCCGGATCCCTTCCGGGCGCCTGGACCTCCGGGCGCCCGGACCACCTTGTTCCAGAAAACTCCCTTTTCCTGCAAAACAAAGTTAGTCCGAGACAAATGTATATCCTGTAAAACAGATTGTCAGCACAGTTAAAGTTCAACACATAATTAAAAAAAGTATGACTTAGATTCCGTCTTTCCGAGACCGGAATCTAGTCACGATCTCGACTTAGACATCCGAAATGGATCTAAGCCGGATCGACGCCTAATGTCCCCTTCCCGGGAACGCGTCCTCACAGTCACTCCCCTCCAGTGACTTACCTTACTCACCTGTCAGACGTCCGGTCAGCCCGTCGACCCGTCTGGACTTCTCGCCAAGCATCCGGTCAGCCCGTCGACCCGCTTTGACTTCTCGCCAAGCGTCCGGTCAGCCCGTCGACCCGCTTGGACTTCTCGCCAGCTATCCGGTCAGCCCGTCGACCTAGCTTGGACTTCTCGCCAGCTATCCGGTCAGCCCGTCGACCTAGCTGGACTTCGTGCCAGACATCCGGTCAGCCCGTCGACCTGTCTGCACACTTGATCAAAGTGTCAGACAACAACAAAACTAACTTAACCTATTTGTCATTCATCAAAACCTGGGTTAGACCGTTAGTGCTACCCGAACCAACAATCTCCCCCTTTTTGATGGAATGACAACCTGGTTAAGTTAGTGAAAAATATATGCAAGAAACAACATGGACCGTTAGATTCGATAGAGGGGGGGGTGAATATCGATTAGAAATATTAGAGTATAAACGCAGCGGAAAAGTAAAATAGACACAATGGTTTTACTTCGTTCGGAGCCTGTGACGACTCCTACTCGAAGGCCCGTGGTCCTTGACCACTTTCGTTGGGCAATCACTAGCAATTCGAAATGATGATTACAAAAGAACCGTACAGAGAATGCTAATGAAAACTGACAACAAATACCGACAAAAAGGGAAAAGAACGGAGCGTAGTGTCGGAGCTTTGTTGGCGTCGCACTGAACGTCGAGCAGCAAGACCAGCAGTAGAAGAGTTCTCAGCTTAATTGATTTTTTGTGAAGCTCCTGCCTGGGGCTTCTTTTATATGCTGTTCCGGGCGCCTGGATTCCTTCCGGGTGCCTGGAATGTGACGTAGCTGCACAAACCATGATGCTCCACGTGGCGACGACTCGGCTGGATAGAATTCGCCTTCCGGGCGCCCGGATCCCTTCCGGGCGCCCGGATCCCTTCCGGGCGCCTGGACCTCCGGGCGCCCGGATCCCCTCCGGGCGCCCGGACCACCTTGTTCCAGAAAACTCCCTTTTCCTGCAAAACAAAGTTAGTCCGAGGCAAATGTATATCCTGTAAAACAGATTGTCAGCACAGTTAAAGTTCAACACATAATTAAAAAGAGTATGACTTAGATTCCGTCTTTCCGAGATCGGAATCTAGTCACGATCTCGACTTAGACATCCGAAATGGATCTAAGCCGGATCCACGCCTAATGTCCCCTTCCCGGGAACGCGTCCTCACAGTCACTCCCCTCCAGTGACTTACCTTACTCACCTGCTAGACGTCCGGTCAGCCCGTCGACCCGCTTGGACTTCTCGCCAAGCGTCCGGTCAGCCCGTCGACCCGCTTGGACTTCTCGCCAGCTATCCGGTCAGCCCGTCGACCTAGCTTGGACTTCTCGCCAGCTATCCGGTCAGCCCGTCGTCCTAGCTGGACTTCGTGCCAGACATCCGGTCAGCCCGTCGACCTGTCTGGACTTTTCCTGCACACTTGATCAAAGTGTCAGACAACAACAAAACTAACTTAACATATTTGTCATTCATCAAAACCTGGGTTAGACTGTTAGTGCTACCCGCACCAACAATCTCCCCCTTTTTGATGGAATGACAACCTGGTTAAGTTAGTGAAAAACATATGCAAGAAACAACATGCATTTTTGTGGTTTTAAAGTTAGTTTGTATTTTTTAATTTGATTTAGCTAACTTAACCACCTAACCCTCCCCCTTTGGCATTCATCAAAAATAAGCAAGGGTAAACAATCATAGTGAAGAGTTACTGTAAAAGGTAATCAAATTTTGAAACATATCTAAGTTTGGTTCAAAAGATAAGAGTACAATTTTTAACACCAAGTTAAAAAAAATAGTCAAGTTGACTCGGGGGAGACAAGTTGAATTTTAAAAAGTATAAATTTAAAGTTAATCAAGTTTAACTTTTCAAGCGTGTAGAAATTTTCAAAACAGGTTTTTCAAATTTACTTTTTATGTTTAAGTAGTATTTACTTTTCAAAAAGGTAAATTTTCAACTTTGATTTTTCAAAACAAAGTAAAAATTAAACAAGTAAGAATAATTTTTCAAGAAGTAAAATTTTTGCCAAAATAAATTTTTAAGGCTAATTTGATAAAGGTTAAATTTGGAAATAGTTGACTTTTCAGATCAAGTTTGAAAATTGGGTGCGATTAAACTTTCACATTTTTCAAATACTTAGTTAAATTTAACTTTTGTAAATCAATGTTCAAACATAGGTTAGGTTTTAAAAGGCAGTTTTCAAACACACAAAATTTGAGTTAATTCTCCCCCTGAACTTGATACTTAACTTTAACCAGCTGTCTAACCAATTAGGTACTAACCAACTATCAGAAGATAGTAGCTTTCACTTGGTTAGTCAGATTAAGGTGATTGTAAACAGTCAGTGTATGACTTGACTGATGATCTTAATCTGATTACTGTCTGATTTGTATTTAACATCCAGACTTATGCTGATGCACTGAAATAAGCATCTTAAGTCCAGACAGTTGGCCTATGCATCTCACCCCTTTCTATGTTTGTCAAACACAAGCAAGGTAAACCTAAGGTGTTGGTGAGATGCTCAAAAACTAGACCTATGGGTACATGCTTTCTAAGGATTCAAAACTAGTGTAGGGTCAAAGCTGTTTTTGAAAATCTAAAAATGGAAAGTTTTGAAAACATACAGTTTTAACTTATAAGTTAAAAAACATTACTTTAAAAATAGTTGTTTTTAAAAAAATCCTAGTCTATTAGGCACATCCCTAATTTTCGTCATAAGTTGCTAAATTCACTTTCAGGGAGTGGTTTTGTAAAAATGTCAGCTAAATTTGATTTGGACTCAATGTACTTGAGTTCAATATCACCTTTAGTAACATGATCCCTGATGAAGTGGTGTCTAATTTCAATATGTTTGGTTCTTGAATGATGCACAGGATTCTTGGTTAAGTTAATTGAACTTATATTGTCAATTAATACTTTTACATTCGTGATATCTAAGTTGAAATCTTTTAGAGTATGCATCATCCATAATAATTGTGCAACACATTCGCCTATAGCTATGTATTCTGACTCAGTTGTAGATAGAGCAACACAATGTTGCTTTCTACTAAACCAGCTAACAAGTGATGAACCTAATAATTGGCATCCACCACTTGTGCTTTTGCGGTCTAATTTGCATCCAGCATAATCTGAGTCAGAATATCCTATTAGTTCAAAATTATTTGTCCTAGGATACCAGATTCCTACATTTGTTGTTCCTTTAAGATATCTAAAAATTCTTTTAACTTGTGTCAAATGGGATTCCTTAGCACAAGTTTGGTATCTAGCACACATACTAACTGCAAATAAAATAGCTTGCAGTTAAGTACAGTAGGCTACCTATTGCACTTCTATAGTATTTTAAATCAATTGGTTTTCCATTTGGGTCACTGCCTAAGATTGTGTTTACTGCCATAGGTGTTTTTATTTCTTTTGTATTTTCCATTCCGAATTTTTTAAGTAGTTCTTTGGTGTATTTATGTTGATAAATATAATTTCCTTCATTTGTTTGTTTGATTTGTAATCCTAAGAAATAGGTTAATTTTCCCACTAAGCTCATTTCAAATTCTTTTTCCATTAGATTAATAAATTCTTCTAAAAATTCTGAATTTGTTGAGCCAAATATTATATCATCTACGTATATTTGTGCAATAAATATGTCTGTATTTAATGATTTAACAAACAAGGTTGGGTCAATTTGACCTTGTTTGAATCCTTTAGATGTTAAGTAAGATGTTAGCCTCTCATACCATGCTCTGGGAGCTTGTTTAAGTCCATATAGTGCTTTCTTTAATTTAAAAACATAATCAGGGTGTTCTAGACTTTCAAACCCCGGAGGTTGACCTACATAAACTTCTTCTTTAATTAGTCCATTGAGAAAGGCAGACTTAACGTCCATTTGGTATAGTTTGAATCCCTTATGGGTTGCATAACCTAGTAACATTCTAATGGATTCTAATCTGGCTACTGGGGCATATGTTTCATCATAGTCAAGTCCTTCAACTTGACTAAATCCTTTGGCAACCAGCCTAGCCTTATTTCTAGTAATTTCTCCAGTTTCACTTAGCTTGTTTCTGAATACCCATTTTGTTTCTATTATTTTCTTATTCTTAGTTGGTGGAACTAGGTCCCAGACATCATTACGCTCAAATTGGGCTAGTTCTTCTTGCATAGCTATGATCCAATCTGGGTCTAGTAGGGATTCATCCACAGTTTTGGGTTCAATTTTTGAAATTAATGAAATTTGACTTAGGTTTCTAAAGGATGATCTGGTTTGAACTCTTAAGTCTGGGTCACCAATTATTTGATCAATTGGATGACTTGGGTTAACCCTTATTGTTCTAGGAGGTTGATTCTCCTGATGTTGTTCCTCTTCTTCATGACTTAGAGTTTGGTTGGTTTCTGGAACAAACTCAGGTGTTTGTGTAGATCTTATGTCTTGCTTAGTTTCTTCAAACTTTACATTAGTAGTTTCTTCAATTTTTAAGGTAACCTTATTGTAAATTCTGTAGCCTCTACTATTTGGGGAATACCCTACAAAAGTTCCATTTTCAATTTTAGAGGTGAATTTTCCTAAGTGTTCTCTTGTATTTAAGATGAAAACTGGGCACCCAAATACCTTAAAATATTTTATATTTGGTTGTTTATTATAAAACAATTCAAAGAACATTTTGTTATGAGTTTTATTTATTGTTGTTCTGTTTTGTACGTAGCAGGCTGTACTAACGGCTTCTGCCCAAAAGTATTTAGGTAGGTTATACTCATTTAACATTGTTCTAGAAGCTTCAAGTAAGGTTCTATTTTTTCTTTCTACAATTCCATTTTGTTGGGGGGTTTTAGGGCATGAGAACTCATGATGGTAACCGTTTTCTAGACAAAAACTGTTAAAGTGGTGATTTTTAAATTCTCCCCCGTTGTCACTCCTAATTCTTTTAATTTTAATGTCTTTTTCGTTTTCAATCTGTTTGCCAAAATTTGAAAAACTTTCAAAAGTTTCATCTTTATGTTTTAAGAATTTGACCCAAGTAAACCTAGAATAATCGTCTATAATTACTAAGCAATATAAGTTTCCATTTATAGATTTGACTCCATGGGAGTCAAACAGGTCTAAATGTAGACGTTCTAAGATTGAGTTAGTTTGTGGTTGATTTGTTTGTTTGTGGGTTGATTTAGTTGTTTGCCTTGTTGACAAGCATTACATATGGTTGAATCTAAGTTAGGTAGCTTTGGTAAGCCCTTTACAAGTCCATTTAGTTTACTTATATTTCTAAAGTTGGTATGAGACATCCTCCTATGCCATAACCAAGTTTCTTCTTTTTGTGTTAAATAACACTTAATAGAAGAAATGGTTAGGTTGATAGCATAGATGTTGTCTCTTCTAAAACCTTTTAAGCTTATGGTAGGATTATCTAGATGTTTGATTAAACATTCTGTAGATAGAAATTTGACCTTATACCTAGTGTCACACAATTGACTTATACTTAGAAGATTATATTTAAAATTTTTAACAAGTAAAACATTTGTAATTATAAAGTCTAATTTTAATTCAATATTACCTATACCAATTACCTTGAGTTTGTCGTTGTTTCCAAAGGCAACTGTTCCTAGGCTTTTGTAAGTGAGTTGAGTGAACTTGGTGTGATCTCCAGTCATATGTTTGGAGCAACCACTGTCCAAAATCCACTTGGTTTCCTACAGTAAGTAGGATTTAAAGTTAGCTTTTTGAGCATGCATTATTTAAGTGTAAGTTTAAAATTTTGAAATTAAGTTAAAATTCAAATTTTGAAATTAATTTTTAAGTTTAAAATTGAAATTAATTATTAAGTTAAAATTAAAAATTTTGAAATTAATTTGTAAGTTTAAAATTAAAATTTTGAAATTAATTTTTAAGTAAAAAATTAGAAATTTTGAAATTAATTTTTAAGTTTAAAATTGAAATTAATTATTAAGTTAAAATTAAAAATTTTGAAGTTAATTTTTTAAGTTTAAAATTAAAATTTTGAAATTAATTTAAGTTAAAAATTAAAAATTTTGAAATTAATTTTTAAGTTTAAAAAATTTTGAAATTAATTTTTAAGTTTAAAATTAAAATTTTGAAATTAATTTTTAGGTTTAAAATTAAAATTTTGAAATTAATTTTTAAGTTTAAAATTAAAAATTTGAAATTAATTTTTAAGTTTAAAAAATTTTGAAATTAATTTTTAAGTTAAAAATTAAAAATTTTGAAATTAATTTTTAAGTTTAGAAAATTTGAAATTAATTTTTAAGTTTAAAATTTAAAATTTTGAAATTAATTTTTAAGTTTAAAATTTGAAATTAAGTTTAAAACTTGAAATTAATTTTTAAGTTTAAAATTTAAAATTTTGAAATTAATTTTTAAGTTAAAATTAAAAATTAATTTTTAGGTTTAAAATTAAAAATTTTGACTTTAAAATTTAAGCCTTATTCATCTCACCCGATCTATATTATCAATCAGGGAACCCTATGATTTTGTGAGATGAAATTGGTTTGATTACAGAGTTTTGGTTTAACTTGTGTTAGATTCAGACTTAGCTTTGGTTTCCACAAATAGGCATTCTTCGGATAAACTTCTAAGCTTGGTGAGTCACAAGGACATCATTAGAAGTAACCAATTTTTCGAGGTTTTCCGAATAGTCCTATCCACGGAACTTAGTACTAAATCTTGGTCTAACTGGTTAGGATTCGTTTAAGGGTAGCTTCGGTCAGTTCCACTTGGCCAAATGCACCAGATCGAAGCCATATCTTTCTAGACATGCGATGCCCAAGTTTCCCTAACGTACTATCATCCAAAAACTTCTCCAGTACCGTGATTCAAGTTAAACTTGGCCTCAAATTCTAATTACCCTGCCGGGTTAGTTAGTTTTGGGTTACCCTGTCGGGTAAGTTAGTTTTGGAGGTGCCAGCTATTCTGGAGCCTCCCCCTGAATTATTTACATTTTGGTTTTAGGTTTGTGTCGATTCTTTTTATAGTTATGGTTAACTTGGTGATAATTTTGTTGGTTTTGAAACTGTTTAGATTTTGAATTTAATTTAGGTTTGTATTTTGATTTTATATAATGTATTTTTTCTTTAGGTATATAATATTGATTAAGTCCTACTTGCGTGGTCAGACACGCTTTCGGAACCCAGGCTAGATTGGTTGATTTGTATTGGGTTATTAATGATTTGAATGTTTTATTTGAATTCGACTTATATCCTAGTCCGGTTTTATTATAACATGCTTTTTGATTATTTAGGATTAAATCTAAATTTTTTGATCTTGTTGTAAATTTTTCTAGCATTTCTTTTAAATTTTTAACATCATTTTTTAATGATAGATTTTCCTCCTCAAGTGTTAGATCTTGAGTTGGATTCGAATTTTTTAATTGTTCCTTGAGGTTTTGATTTTCCTCAAGAAGTGATTTGTTTTCATTTTCTACTTTAGTTAATTTACTATTTAAACAGGAGATGATTCTAAAAAATTTTTTGTTTAAATTAAAATATACCTCATTCGAGCCTTCGGAAACGAGTATGGACTCGTGGCTTGTTTCGGGTTCAAACCCGTCTTCATCTTCCGACTCGTCTTCTGTTTCGGCTTCGCGGGCCATCAGTGCGAGGTGGCTCTGATGTTTCTGTTCTTCTTCTTCTGATTCGTCCGAGGAGTCGTCCCATGTTGCTTTCAGTGCTTTCTTTTTGGTTGGCTTTGGTTTATCGAACTTCAGTTTTGGGCATTCGTTCTTGTAGTGTCCCTTTTTATTGCAGCCGTAGCAAGTCACGTTCTTTTGTTCTGAGGGAGAGCTGATCTTTTGAGGGTCCTTTTTGCTGAAGCTCCTTTTTCTCCTAGTGAACATTTTTCTTACCAAGTTCACCAGGTGTTCTTCGTCTTCTGAGTCTTGGCCAGATTCTTCTTCAACTTCAGGCTTGCTTTTCTTTTCTTTGGAGGAACCTGCAAATAGAGCTATACCTTTCTCGGCTCCAGCATTAGTTTGTTCGTGTAATTCTAATTCACAGAAAAGCTCATCTAATTTTAAGTTAGAAAGATTCTTAGAAATTTTGTAGGCATCCACTATTGATGCCCACAAACTATTACGTGGAAAGGCGTTTAATGCGTACCTTATTAAATCTCTGTTCTCCATCTGGTGGCCTATTGCATGAAGCCCATTGAGGATGTCCTTGATCCTCGCGTGTAGTTGATTCGCTGTTTCTCCTTCCTGCATTTTTATATTAAAAATTTTATTTAAAAGCAGGTCTCGTTTTGTTACCTTAGCGTCGCTCGTTCCCTCGTGCAGTTCGATCAACTTGTCCCATAGCTCTTTAGCGTTTTTGTGTGGACCGACTCTGTTCAGTTCTTCTCTTGTCAATCCGCACTGTAGAGTGTTGATCGCTTTATTTTCTGTTGATGCTTTTTTCTTCAGATCTGCTGTCCAGTCTTCAGGATCCACTAGATTCCCGGCGTTGTCCACTGGAATTTTGTAGGGTTTCGTAATGCTCATCCACTGGTCGAAGTCTGTTTTGAGGTAGACCTCCATGCGCTTCTTCCAGTACGGGAAGTCGTCCCCGTTGAAGAGTGGAGGTCGCACTGTGCTAAATCCTTCTTGTTGAGACATTCTGTGCACAAGTAAATAACCGGAAAAAAAATATCCCAAGACTTGGTCTTGGATTAGTAGTGCGGGAAGAGAAAAATAGTAGAAAAATCTAGATTGATGTTGCAAAAAAAATGATAAACAAGTTTTGAGTGTAAAACTGAAAACCAAAAAAAAAATCACCCCCAGTCTGATTGGTGGTTGCACCAAATCAGAGCGGTAACCGCTCTGATACCACTTGTAGGATCGAAAAGAATTTAGATATCTCCACAATAGCATGATATTGTCCACTTTGGGCCTAGACCCTCATGGCTTTGCTCTTGGGCTCTCCCCAAAAGGCTTCATGCCAATGGAGATATCTTTTCTCTTATAAACTCATGATCTTTCCCATGTGTTTCCAATATGGGACTATGTTTGCAACCTTGCAACCCCAACAATCGTCAATCTGATGGCTAATCAGCAGCCAGTCCCTCCCACTCCTCCAACTATCAATGTGAAGACTCCAGTGATGACTGAGGTTCCACCAGCTGCCCTGTAAGTCGCCACAGCACCTAGAAGACAAGAAGCATACCTGATACAGTGGCTTAAGCTGAAGCCAGAAAGTTTCTCAGGCATGACTGAGCCCTGGGATGCTCAGGCTTGGTTTAAGACACTGGAGAGCACCATGGAGCTTCTTGACTAGTCAGAAGTCGAGAAGGTCAAGTGTGCCTCTTTCTGCCTGTAACGACCCAATTTTCCTCACTAGGAGTTTAAAAAGTTCTTAAAAATATTTAGAAATGCTATAGGAATATTCTAGAGATTTTTTAGAAATTTTTAGAGTATTTTTATGTAATTTTTGGAGATCGTTTAGTATTTTTACTAAACGAAAGAAGTTGCAAAAAAAAAAAAGAGAATGTCCAAGCCGAGATTCGAACCATGGATCTTGGGTTAAGCCAAGCCTTAAATGAATCCGGTTAGCCAACTGTTCCACGGCTGTTTTGTTATAATATAAGGGAATTAAATATAGTTAAGCGGTCTTAAGAAACGAAATAAAGTTTCCGTTTAAAAAGGAGCCGAGGGCGTCTCGAACCCGAGACCTTCGGGAATTCGCCTTTCCAGTGGACCAAGCGCGCACGCTGATGTTTCGTGAAAGAGTAAGGCACGAAATATTCTTAAGCCATAACAGAATACCCTAGGTTATAAAAGGATAAGTTAAGAGAGGGATTAGTTATTTTCTTTTCCCTCAAAATTCCTCCTCTCGCACGCGGCGACGGCGTCGGCGTCGGCTCCTGCTTGGGAGAAATCGCAGCCGAAGCTAGGGCTTCGATCCGGCAGTCGACCAAGGTTCTCCGAGGGGTTCCTCCATCTCCATAAGCTCTTCTCGACGAGGAGGAGTCGGGAGCACGAAGAAGAGTCGGGATTTCGAGCTCGCCGAAAGCCCTAGAAGCCTCCTTCTCGGTTGTAAGTCCAAGAAACCCAAGGTAAGTTGCTACTCACCTGTGGTAAGAGTAGTTCCGATTTTGTTTTGGTGTTTCCCTGTTTGTTCGAGTTTTGCCGTGAAGTTTTTGGGTTTTGTTTGCTGCCGTGAGGTTAAAGGAAGAAAGAAAAAGATTAGTTAAGTTTAAGCAAGTGAGTTGATCCCTTCAAGCTTTGAAATTGGTACTGCAACTTTTAAGTTAGATTTTTCTATGGTGACCTTGATGAGCATGCTCTGTTCGTGTAGAGTTTCATAATTTCGTATCTTTGCATTCTTGAATTTGAAGCATGAAAGACAGATTTGAATTTAGGTTTTAGTTTCCTGTTTGATTCTGGAACAGGTTGTACAAGATGGTTCCTAGGGCTTTAGTATCCTTCTTTGCTTTCGGAATGTGCTTTACAGAACCTGCTAATAGTTTCAGATTTGAATGCTCCTTTTTAGTTCTGTTGTAGCAAGCTTAAAGAAGATTTGATTGTTCCTTAGTGTCCTGTTGTAGCATCCCTAAAGGGGATTCGATTGTTTCTTTTAAATTTTCAGCTGTGCTAAATTTTCAGTTTGTAGTTTAGCAAGCCAGATTTCAGTTTGTACCTTGGTTGTTTCAATTGCTATGATCTGAATCCTAGTCATCAGATTGTGCTTAGGCTTGCTTCCATCCGAACCCTAGCTTTTAGTTGGTGATTAGTTTTTATAGCTTCAGTTTCTAAGTTTCTTATTTCCAGTTCAGCAGGTTATAATCTCTCTTTATTCTAGCATGTTGTTAGACTTTCCCTATTTGTTATTAGTTAAGCATGTGTAGTTTCCTTACTACTAGAATAGCATGAGTAGTATTGAATTATAATGTTTTCCTTGCTTTGGATTTTCTGTACAGCATTAAAACGGCTAGAAGTTTAAGAGTAGTTAGTGTGCTTTGTTTTCTTTGCTTTCGGATTACACTGTACAGCTTTGGAATAGCTAGAGATTATTGAGTAGCATGCATTCTTTGCTCTCTTTCTTTTATCTCTGTTGTAGCAAGATTTAAGGTTTTAATTCCAACAAGTTTTAGATGTAGTTTAAGCTTGTATGATATGCAGATTTTCTAGTTTTCATTGGCTATTTTTAACAAGCATGAACAGCCATGTATTCTAGTGGAAAAATAAGAGTTCTATTAAATTCTTTTAGAAGTACTAACAAGTATAAGACAGATAAAGAAAAGAAAGAAAAAGGCCAAGGCTTTAAGTAGATCCCGAAGTCAAGACTTTAGGGATTTTGGCACACAAGGTGCTAAAGAAAGTGCCGAGGCATTATATATTAGAAGTATTAAAAGATAACAAGTATTTTACTTTTATCAGTGGCACTGTACTGGACTCTCAGATGTCCTTGGGTTAGGCTCCTATAGTCGTCCCTAGGTTTAGATAACCTAGTGTGCAGGACTCTCAGTAGTCTTTGGGTTGGGCTCCCATAGTCGTCCCTAGGTTTAGATAACCTAGTAAACCCTACTAGATTCAGGACCAGCTATCTCGGGTCTAGTTAGGGATGCGCGCATAGCAAGTACAGTTGCCGGGCCCAAGAAGAAAGTTGATTATTATTTTGAAGTATTATAAGTATAAGTTTTTGGACAAACAAAATAAGTTTCACATAAGAATAAAAGTATAAAAGAATAAGTTTAGAACAAATGAATTAAGTTTCACTTTATTTTAGAATCAGCAAGTTTAGTTCCCTTTTATGCTAGCATGTTATTTAGATTAGCTTACTGTTCTTTGCTATTAGAAGAGCATGAGTAGCTTTACATGTTTAACACTTCAGTATGGTTGTTTATTTACTAGTAGATGAGCATGAGTAGTTTTCCCTTTGAGCATTCAGTTTTAGTTTTCAGTATATTCACATGCATATCGAGATTTTGTGAGTTAGATAGCGCTTACTAAGCATTTTGCTTATAGATTACATTTCCTCTTACTGCAGATAAAGGAAGGCGACAAGGTGGCGCAGATGATGTGTGATGCCAGGACTATGGAAGTCTTGGGACTAAAAAGGAGTTCCTTTAGTCTTCTTTCCCTATTTTTTAGTTTCCGCATTTTAGTCATTGTAAACATTTGAGTTGTATTTTAAGTTCATGTCATTTGAGATTATTCTATTTTAGATTGCATGTAGGATGAGTTCAGTTTAGTAAGTAGATATTTGTGTGTTTGATACTTATTTAACTGCGTGGGTGATTGATAAATGTTCCAGCCGCCTGTGGCTGATGTATACTATGTTTGTATCTCATTTTAAGGTCACTGGTACAGGGAAGATTCTGTCGAAATTTTTCGGTAGAGACTCCTCGTGGTTTCAATCATACCGATTAAGTAGAGTTAGTAGTTAAGTAATGGGCATCCTTAGAGTGTAGTAGTAGTAGTAAGAAGGGTGGTCGTTACACTGCATATCTGGAGATGTTCGTATGCGGTGGGAGAGAGTTAAGAGCAAGAGAGCAGTCAATCAGATGAGCTGGGCTGACTTCGAGACAGAGTTTCACGAAGAATTCTTTCGCCAACGGATCACCAATAAACACTATGAGGAGTTTATAGAATTCAGACAAGGTGACCTGCCAGTAGAAGAAGCAGTAAAGAGATTCAACAGACTAGCTCGTCTCTGCCCAGAGCTAGTAAGTACAGAGAAAGAACGAGTCAGACTGATGCTCCGGATGCCGAGGCCAGAAATAGCACTTAACGTGAGTAGTGGAACTCACCGACCACATACTGGCGAAGAGCTGGTCAGCAGAGCATTAGTCGCTGAGCATTATCTGAACAACATCAAGGCACAACAAATGCAATTCAAGCCAGTCAAGATGGAGGACAAGACAGCAGGGAGTCAGAAACCTCAGGCAAATAAGCATCACTGGAAGGGCAAGGATAACAAGAGGAAACAGTGGAATACAGGAGGAAGCCAAAAGGGAGGTTCTACAGACAAACATGCCAAGTTCCTTCCCTGTCCTAAATGTGGGGGAGTACATCTAGGAGCCTGTCTTTTGGGTATGACTGGATGTTATTCGTGTGATCAAGAAGGACACCTGGCTAAGGCATGTCCTAACAAGCTCAAAGCACCTTAGCAACAAGCAGCACAATACGGGAGCAAGCCTCAGTTACACTACATGCCTGCGACTCTGGACGGACCTCAGCTCAGTCAAGGAAGATTGGAAGCTCCACCAGTTTTAGCCAGTGCAAGAGTATTCTCCCTCACCAAAGAGGAGGCTGCTAGTGCCTCTACGGTCGTAACAGGTCAAGTAGTTATTTTTCAGCATTTAGCCACTGCACTATTTGATACTGGGGCGGCCCATTCTTTTATATCAGCACTCTTTGCCAAAGAATTTTAGATGCCTACAGAGAGCATGAACTCTAAATTTTTAACAACCCTACCTTCTGGGGAAGTCATGGAGTCCAACCAGTGGCTTCGGGCTGTACCAGTCAGAAATTCAGACCGAGAGTTATATGTTGATCTAGTAGTCCTTGCGATGCAAGACTTCGATGTCATTCTGGGTATGGATTTCCTCAGCAAGTACAGTGCTTCGGTGGACTGCCACAGAAGGAAAGTGATTTTCAGCCCAGAAGGTGAACCATCCTTTGAGTTCACAGGAATGTCGAAGAGGAAGACCCAGAAGTTCCTTTCTTCCCTCACAGCTCACCAGATGTTAGCTAAGGGATGTACTGGTTTTCTTGCACACATTGTGAATGCAGAAGAACAAGAAAGACCCAAGCAGGAGGATGTTCGGGTAGTCTGTGAGTATCCAGAGGTATTTCCAGAAGAGCTACCTGGACTACCTCCCAACAGAGAAGTGGAGTTTGAAATTGAGTTGGTTCCTGGTACCGGTCCAATTTCAAAAGCTCCGTACCGAATATCTCCAGCAGAACTGAAAGAGCTACAAGAACAACTCCAAGAGCTGCTTGACAAAGGCTTCATCCGTCCCAGTCATTTACCATGGGGAGCTCCGGTATTGTTCGTCAAGAAGAAAGATGGATCTATGCGAATGTGCATAGATTATAGAGCGCTGAACAAAGTAACAATTAAGAACAAGTACCCTCTTCCCAGAATAGATGATCTATTTGATCAGTTAAAGGGGGCAACAGTGTTCTCTAAGATAGATCTGCGCTCTGGGTACCATCAGTTAAAAGTGAAAGAAAGTGATATACCCAAAACAGCTTTTAGGACCAGATATGGACACTACGAGTTTGTAGTCATGCCTTTTGGAGTGACTAATGCACCTGTGGTCTTCATGGACTTAATGAACAGAGTGTTCAGAGAATACCTTGACAAGTTTGTCATCGTGTTCATCGACGACATTCTGATCTATTCAAGAACCCCAGAGGAGCATGACACGCACTTGAGAATAGTACTGAGGACCCTTCAGCAAAAGCAGCTTTATGCTAAATTCTCAAAGTGCGAGTTCTGGTTAGAGCAGGTGACGTTTCTAGGTCACATCATTTCTAAAGAAGGTATCCAGATGGATCCAGCTAAAATATAAGCGGTCAACAACTGGAGTAGACCCAAGAATGCTAGGGAGATCAGAAGTTTCCTTGGTTTAGCTGGGTAGTACAGGAAATTCGTGGAGGACTTTTCCAGGATAGCTTCTCCACTAACGGCCTTAACCAGGAAGAACAAGAAGTTTGAATGGTTAGACAAATGTGAGCAAAGTTTCCAGGCATTGAAGAAGAGATTGACCAGTGCTCCTATTCTGACTGTTCCAGAGAGTGACAAGAGTTTTGACATCTATAGTGATGCTTCTAAGATGGGCCTCGGAGCTGTTCTCATGCAAGAAGGGAAGGTTATAGCTTATGCTTCCAGACAACTCAAAGACTATGAGAAGAACTACCCCACTCATGATCTTGAGCTGGCAGCTGTGGTCTTTGCACTAAAACTCTGGCGACATTATTTGTATGGAGTCTAGTGCAGAATCTTCACCGACCATCGGAGTTTGAAGTATTTCTTTACTCAGAAAGACTTAAACATGAGACAGCACAGGTGGCTAGAGTTGGTTAAAGATTATGACTGTGAAATCCTCTACCACCCAGGTAAAGCTAACAAAGTGACGGATGTACTAAGTCAAAAGTCTAGTGCAACTCTGATGCACTTGTCATCATTAGCACTGCCACTACAGAAGCAACTGTTAAATTTTGGAGTCGAAATTGTTTATGGGCAACTCTCTGCATTGACCTTAGAGTCAACCTTGCTTGAGGATATACAGAGAAAGCAAAGTGAAGATCCAGATATCCAGAAGATCAAACGAGGGATACAAAAAGAAGAAAATTCAGAGTTTCGAGTATCAGACAGTGGAATCCTTTATCAGGGGAGTCGTCTTTGTGTCCCCAATGATGAGGAATTAAGAAGGAAGATTCTGGAAGAAGCTCATAGCACACCATACTCCATGCATCCTGGTTCCACCAAGATGTATCAAGATTTGAAGCAGAGATTATGGTGGTCTGGACTCAAAAGAGATGTTGCAAAATATGTCAGTACCTGCCTGACATACCAGAGGGTCAAAGCAGAGCACCAGAGACCCGGATGAGTCCTACAGCCTCTTCCAATACCAGAGTGGAAGTGGGAAGAAATTGTAGGACCGTTGCGGCTGGCTAGAAGGGGGGATTGGATAGCCTGTAAAATCAAAAATAAAACAACCCTTCTCGAACTCTTAAACTAACACTTGCATAAAATTAACTTAAACAAGAAAAAGCAAGAAAAGGAAGAGGCACTGGATTTGACTTGGTTACAACCGGGGTGGTTGTTAATCCAAGAAAGATGATCGTATTATCAATCTCCTTCAGGCGGAGAAGCCTCTTACACCAGTGAAAGCACAAAAGACAGAAGCTAAACTAGAACAGAAGTGCACAAGTGTTTGGAATATAAATTTCTGAGTTGATTCAAAGCTTCTGGACCAAGGCTATATTTATAGCCTTGGTCGGGGCGCCTGGAAGGGTTCCGGGCGCCCTGGGGGGGATAAATTTTATCCCCCAACGTTCAGATCGAGTCAAAGCTCGATCTGGTCAAAAACTGACTTCCGGGCACCCTGGCCCTGTCCGGGCGCCCCGGGCTGGTCCGGGCACCCCGGACAGTTCCGGGCGCCCCGGATGCTGAGTCAACTCTGGTTGACTTTCGTCCGGGTCCTCTGCTCCGGATCCGCTGGATTGGGTGATCTCTGCTATCCGGAATAGGGCTCACCCGAACCCAAGTTCCGGTCTTCTCGAGCGGCCTTCCCTCCGGCTTCTCGTCCCTCGGAATCGCTGCGTGTTTCCTTCTCGTCCGCCAGCGTACTCATCCGCAGTCTTCGTCCCTCGGACGCACTGCGTGCCGTCCTTCTCGCTAGCTGTGTCTCTTGCTCCCCGAGCAATCTTCCGCTCTGACTTTCGTCCCTCGAAACCACCGCACGCTTCCTTCTCGTCCGCCGGTGTACTCTTCCGAAGAATCTCGTCCCTCGGACTGCCGTCCTTCTCGCTAGCCACGTCTTCCGCTCGACTACCTGTGCTCCTAAGCTCCTGCACACTTAGACACAAGGTTAGAAATACACAGGACCTAACTTAACTTGTTGATCACACCAAAACGACCTTGGGATTCCAACAGAAATATCCATGGACTTCATAACATGCCTTCCAAGAACTACTAATGGATATGATGCGATATGGGTGATAGTGGATAGATTGACCAAGTCTGCCCATTTTCTAGCCATCAAGGTGTCCCACTCTATAGAGCAGTTGGCACAGCTATATGTTAAGGAAGTGATCATACTTCATGGAGTTCTGAAGTCGATTGTTTCCGATAGGGATGGGCACTTCACCTCTCATTTTTGGGAGTGTGTTCAAAATGCATTAGGCACCAAACTCAAGTTCAGCACAACCTTCCATCCCCAGACTGATGGATAAACAGAACGAGTAAATCAGATTTTAGAAGACATGCTCAGGGCTTGTGCATTAAATTTTAAAGGTAGTTGGTGCAAGTATCTGTACTTAGCTGAATTCACCTACAACAATAGCTACCAGGCTACTATCAAGATGGCACCGTATGAAGCACTGTATGGTCGAAAGTGTAGATCACCTATATGCTGGTTGGAGGCTGGAGAAAGAAAAGAGATGGAATCAGAACTGGGCAGGCAAACCGAGATGATAGATGAGACCACTCAGGCTATCCAGAAGATCAGACAGAGAATTGAGACTGCCTAGAGCAGACAGAAGAGTTATGCTGACACACGCCGTAGGCCACTTGAATTTCAAGTAGGGGATTCAGTCTTTCTCAAAGTTGCTCCAATGAAGGGAGTGATGAGATTTGGCAAAAAGGGCAAGTTAAGTCCCCGCTATGTAGGACCCTATCTGATCACAGAGAGGATTGGGAAAGTAGCTTACAAGCTGGACTTACCTCAAGACATGTCAGCAATACATAATGTATTTCATGTCTCCATGCTAAAGAAGTGTCTCCACAACCCTAGCCAAGTGATTTAGCCTCAGTCAGTGCAGATCCAGGAGGATCTTAGCTATGAGAGCAGACCTACACAGATAGTGGATAGAGAAGTTAAGAGACTAAGGAACAAAGAAGTACCACTAGTGAATGTCATCTGGTAGAATCAGAAGCATGAGGAAGTCACTTGGGAGCGTAAGGACAACATGAGACAGAAATATCCAGAATTATTCTAAGTTCGAAGATGAACTTTTTATAAGGTATGGGGAATTGTAACAACCTAAATTTCCTCATTACAAGTCTTAATAGTGCTTTAAAAAAATAATTAGAAATGCTTTAGAAATATTCTAGAGATTTTTAGAGTATTTTTATGCAATTTTTGGAGTTCATTTGGTATTTTTACCAAAAGAAAGAAATTTCAAAAAAAATAAAGAGGTTCAGCTGAGGTTCGAACCCGCGACCTCCGACCCGGTCCAAGACTTAAGTGATCCGCGATAGCCAAGCGTTCAACAGGTGTTTCGTAAACAAATAAAAGCCAGAAATAATTTAAGCTGTGGTGGTTAACGGAATACCTAGTTATAAAGAGAGAACTTAGGTTTTACCCGTGACCGAAAACCTCTTCCCCATCTCTTTCTCGTGTGCGACGGCAACTCGGGCGGAAACGAAGGAAGCTAGGGTTTTTTTTTTTGTCTCCGGCGGCCGACGAGGGGCTAAATCCGAGAGTTCTTCACCTCCTCACGATCCTTTTGTCGAGGAGAGTTCGTGGGCAAGAGGAAGAGTCGAAGTTCAAGCTATCCGAAACCCTAGTAGGCCTTTTCATTCGGTTGTGGGTTCAGGAGCAAGGTAAGTGCTCTCACCTGCAGTAAGAGTAGTTCTGAGATTGTTTTTTTTTTTCTTTTCCTTGCTGTTGCAAAGGTTAGGGTAGCCATGGAACCCTAGTTTTCAGTTTTATAGCTTTGGCATTTCGGCTTAAATCTTGTTGTGTGACTCAAGCCTGAGATTTTAGGCCTTATGTGCAATTCGAATCTTTCTTTTATGCTGTGAAAGGACACGAGTAGTTTTCCTTTGAGTTTGTTGTGTAATCCGGTCATTCTTGGCTATTAGGCAATGAACATGAGATAGTATAAATTGGTTGTTTAAGCATGTAGGTTTGGTCTTGTAGATTAATGCAGAATGGATATGCTTTGATCTCCTTGTCGTGGCATTGAGTATGAAGAATTGACATTTTTTTTAGTTCTCAGTAGCAAATCTTCCACTAGTTATATTGTGTATAACAACTAGATACATATGATGAGCATACTGTGTTTTTTTTAAGCCTTAGCCTTAGTTTTAGTTTCTTTTTACAGTATAGAATTCAACATTCTGCAGTTTTGTTTGTTTTTGTGTGGAATTATTGAGCAAGAATAGGCCCTTTCGAAGCTACTGTGCTGGTTAGATTTGGGTCAAGAAAGGGATACTGATAGCTTCTTTAGCTTGCTGTGAAATTTCTTTTAGTTTGTGTTATAGAAAGGTGCATGAAGAGTCCCTTTGGAGATGCTATACAGTTTAGCTTACTGTTTAATTACCGAGGCAATCTTTTATTAGAAGTATACAAAAGTAACAAGTATTTTATTTGAAAGGCTAGTACTCGACTTCCGAGGTTGTCGTTAAACAAATACAGGTGACCGTTTCTGAGGTCTCGGCCCTGGTAAGACCGAGGTCTTTACCCTCATAGGACTGGTGGCTCGCTACCTCAGTTTCTATTAGGGAGCGCGCAATGGTACTACGCCTGGGCCCAAGAAAGAATTGATTATTATTTTGAAGTATAAAGCTATTATTATATGAACCTCTAAAAGCAAGTTTTATAGAAGTTAAAGTTTCTACAAGTTCAGTTCTTTTTGGTGCTATGAGGTGGCACGTACATCCCTTAATCTAAGTACATAGTGTTAGTTTTCTTTGCTATTTAATAAACATGATCAACCCTGTTTAATAGCATTGCAAATTTAGTTTCTTCGTTATTTTATAAGCATGAGCAGCTTTATATGTTTTTGCATTCAGTTTTGTTATATGCATATGCACATCGAGTTTTTGTAAGTTAGATAGCGCTTACTAAGCATTTTTGCTTATAGTTGCATTTTCCTCTTACTGCAGATAAAGGAAAGGAAAAGCTATAGCAAAGGAAGGTGACACGGAGGTGCGGATGGATGTGTGATGCCTGGACTATAGAAGCCTTGGGACTCAGTTTAGAAATTTATTAAGATTACTTTGTATTTAGACTATTGAAATTGTTTATTCATGTTGATGATTTTATTATCAGAGTGACTTTATGTTTAGAACTTTCCCTTTAAATTGCCATGCACATTTGTTTATTTTTCTGAATTGTATCATTGTTGCATGCTTGTGTAGATCGACATGTATTTAGTGGTGAACATATATTTGAGTAGTATGTGTAGATTAGTTATTTATGTTTAGAGAGTTTCATGTATTGATATTTATATATGAACAACTCTAATTAAGTATAGTTAGTAGACCAGTAGCGCTTCATCCTCACAGACTAGTAGAGAGTAGGGTGGGGTGTTACAAAAACAACTTAAATTTCATATTAATTGATTAATGAAAGCACTAGTTATAATTTAATATTTTTTATTTACTTCATCTTTAAGTTATGATTAGATTTAACTTAATTAACTTAGGATTAACTAAGTTTAAAGTCAATATTAATTCTGAGTTAAATTTATTAAAGTTATTAAACAAAATTAAGTAAAGTTAAGGTTCAATTTGAGTCAATCTTTAATTAAGATAAATTATGATTTAACTAAAGTAAAATTAAGATTTTGATTAATGTTGAAATTAAGGTTGATTAAGTTAAATAAAGGTTAAGTTTAATTAACTTTTTAATGTACAGTCGAGTTTGATTTAAGTGAATTAGAGTAAAGTTTGGTTTTAATTAAGGTACAAATCAAGTTGATTTAAATCTTTAGTCAAATTAAGTTTTCAATTAATTTTGAACTAAGTTCTTAATTAAAGTTAGTTTAAAGTTAAGCTTCTAAGTTTTTTTTAAAATATTTTTTAAAAGATTAATTTAAAAGATTTTTAAAATGATTTTAAAAATATTTTTTAACATAATTTTTAAAATAATTTTTAAAATAATTTTTAAATTATTTTTTAACATAATTTTTAAAAGGATTTTTAAAATGTTTTTTAAAGGATTTTTAAAATAATTTTTTTAAAAATATTTTTTTTAGGATTTTAAAAATAAATTTTAAAAGATTTTTAAAATAATTCTTAAAAAAACTTATAAAGGTTTTAAAAATAATTTTTAAAAGAATTTTTAAAATAATTTCTTAAAGGATTTTTCAATTAACTTTTAAAAGGATTTTTAAAATAATTAAAATAATTTTTAGAAAGATTTTAAAAATAATGTTTAAAACAAATTTTTAAAAGAATTTTTAAAAAAATTAATAGATTTTTAAAAGAATTTTAAAAATATTTTTAAAGGAATTTTAAATGGATTTTTAAAATAATTTATATGTAATATGTTAATTAACATATGTTTAATTTAATTTTGATTTTAGGATTTAATTAAATTAATATTTGTATTTATTTTATTTTAATTTGATTTAATTTTAATTTAATCCTTATTTATCTCACTCAGACTAAGTTTTAAGACAAAATGATCCTATGATGAGTTAAGTTAAATTACAGGGTTTGGTTTAACTTGTGTTAGATTTAAGTTTTAGCTTTGGGTTCAACAAACATGCATTCTTTGGATAAACTTCTAAGCTGTGGTGAGTCACCTAGGCTTCATTAGAGTAACCATGCCTTTAAAATTTTTCAAATAGTTATATCCACTGAACTTAATAACAAAACATTGGTCTAACCAGTTAGGATTGGTAAGGGGTAGCTTCAGCTAGTTTGACTAAGTCAAATGCACTAGGTCGAAGTCATATCTTCCTAGACATGCATACACAAAGCTTCCCTAACCTACTATCATCCAAATCATCTCCGGTACTATTTATCATGTTAAACTTTTTTCCCTTGGAGATTTAATCCTAATTACCTTGCCTGGTAACCTATTATTTTGAAGGTGTCAATTAATTTGGAGTCTCCCCTTGAATTATTGAACTTTTAGTTTTAGGTTTTATGTGAATTTGGTTTGGTTCTACTTGTTTGGTTAGACAAGTTTTAGGAACCCTTTCTTTAATTTATTAAGTTTAATTTAAGTAAGTTTTAGTTAAGGTTGAATTTAGGTTTTTAATTTTGAATTAATTAAATTGGTTAAATTGTCCTTAAGGAGTATACTTAATATTTAAATTTTCTTTTAATTTTATTAAGTAAATTGGATTATCTTTTTAATGCTTAAGTTTTTATTAGTTTTTAATTTTAAATTGGTTAAATTGTTTGAATCATATTTCTTTAAAGGTTTATCTTTAATGTTTAACTTTTTATTAATTATTAATTTTGAATTTGCTAAATTTGATTTTGATTTTATCCTTATATTTTCTTTATCTTTTAAATTTATATTATTAGTTGAATTTATTAGATTAGTTTTATCTATATTCTTATCTTTAAGATTTAATTTTTTATTAATTAAATTATCTTAGTTTTGGATAGAATTTTCTAGATTAATATTATCTAGATTGTCAAATATTTTATTAAGGTATTTATTGATTTTATCTAAATCTATTCTCTAATTTTTAAATTTTAAATTCAAATTTATTTTAATGTTTGAATTAATTATTTCTGATTTTTTATTTAATTTTAAATTTCCTGAATTAATTAATTTATTTGAACTGATTTGGTCAATGTTCTGTCTGACCAAGTCAAGGTTGATGCCGATTTAATTAAAGTCTTGATTGACTTGATCAGAATCTAAATTATTTTGTAGTTCTAAATTTGAATAATATAAATCTAGATTATCATGCACTATACATGGGATAATTTCATATTTATCTAAATTATTATGCAGATGATTTAAACTACTACTAAGAAGCAATTTCCAAGACTTTATCTTAGGATAAGTAGTGTGGGAGATAAAGAAATAAGGGAGTTTCACCATTTTCAAAAATAATAATAATAAAACAAAAAGAATATTATGACAAATTTTGTCAAATGGGTTATTTCACAAATTCTAACTAATAATGAAAAAATAAAAGTAAATTTTAAAAAAAAATTGGAGGAAAAAAATGAAAGGTGTAAAAATAATTTTTAATCAAAAATGATATATAATTTTTTCTTTTTAAAAAGGAACCCCTTTGCCTGATTGGTGGTTGCACCAATTCAGAGCGGTACCTGCTCTGATACCACTTGTAGGATTGGAAAGATGCTAGAGGGGGGGGGGGGTGAATAGTGATCATCAAAAATTGAGAGTGAATCGAAGTACTCAACGGAAGAAAAGAAAACAATGCTAACTGTTGGATCGAGATGCGCTAGAGGGGGGGTGAATAGCGCTCGCGGCTATTTCGTTCGTTTCGGAATCGTAAAAGCAGTCGAGTAAATAAACGCAGCGGAATAAAAACAAACACACAAACACAAGGGATTTACTTCGTTCGGAGCCTGTAGCGACCCCTACTCGAAGGCCTGCGATCCTTGATCGCTTTCCGTGGGCAACAACTATAAGCATGAAATCATTACAAATTAAGTACAATTATAAACTAAATTAAACTTTATACCGACAACAATAAAGTTGAAACTGAAGCTCCGGGTCGTCGGGATGTCGTTGCAGCACTTCGGGATCGTTTTGTTGGAAGTACGTTGAAGAAGAGAAGCTTTTAATTTGTTTATCCAAGGTGCTGCTCGAAACCCCCTTTTAAACATTGCTCAAGGTGCCTTAAAGCCCATCCAAGGCGCCTTAAACTAGCCGAGTCAACCGCGTGGATCACATCGAGCCAGGTCGCACCTTATCTGCTTCAAGGCGCCTTATGCCTCATTCAAGGCGCCTCTAGAGTGCTTCGCAGCCAGCTCCCCGCTTTGCACCCGAGGCGCCTCCAAGCCCCATGGAGGCGCCTCGGACACTGTTCATCCGAGGTGTACTTTGTGTTTTTGGTACCAGCAAACATGTTAGTCCCAAAATACCTACAACACAAAGTTAGTACACAATAATAGTATGAATATGAAAGTTTGACAGTCTCCGGACTGTCCGGGTCTGACTTCGGATTTCCGACCGGAAACCCTAGGTCGACCCGACGCCTACTCCCCTCAGGAGAACGTGTCCTCACCTACTCCCCTCAGGAGAGATTACCTGATGCCAGTCCGGTCCTCCAGACCGACTGGACTTTCCGCCTAGGGTTACCACCCCCTAGGGTTTTTCTCCACCTAGGGTTACCACCCCCTAGGACCTAAGGTTACCCCCCCTTAGGATTTTCCTCCACCTAGGGTTACCATCCCCTAGGACCTAAGGTTGCCACCCCTTAGGGTTTTCTGCCACCTAGGGTTACCACCCCCTACGACCTAAGGTTGCCGCCCCTTAGGGTTTTCCGCCACTTAGGGTTACCACCCCCTAGGACCTAAGATTACCCCCCCCCCCCTTAGGATTTTTCCTTCACCTAGGGTTACCACCCGTTAGGACCTAAGGTTACCCCCTCTTAGGTTTTCACCTTGCCTAACCGCAGCTAGGACTTTTGCCTAAGCATCACTTAAGACTTTCCTATAAGCTCCCTGAACCTTGTTAGATAACACCACAGCTTAACTTTGAACCCTTTGCCATAATCAAAACTCAGGTTCGATTATTTGGTGCTCACTGCACCAACACTAACAAACCAAGTTTTACTTGGTTCGGAGCCTTCAACGACTCCTACTCAAGGGTTGCACAGCCTTTCGGTGTCGTCGAAGCTTTTTCAGAGTTGCACGCAAGAGAGAAAATTGTAGTAGTTGTTGTTATAAAGCTCCTGGTCGAAGGCCTTTAAATAGGTCCAATCCAGACGCCTGGAACCCCTCTAGGCTCCTGGACCTCGTGGCTCAGCCAATCGATGCGCTCCACATCATCTTGTGGATGAATTTTGCGGTCTGGGTGCCTGGACCAACTCTAGGTGCCCGGATCGCCAGGGCGCCCCAGGCACCCACTCGGGCTAGACTAGTCCGGGCGCCCGGACTCTGGGTGCCCGGATCCCCTTTTTCAGCTCCTTCTTTTCCTGCAAAAAAAAGGGTTAGTCCTAGGCAACAAAAATAGGTTCATCCTGCAAAACAGAGTTAGTACAACTTAGCAGATAGGAGTAGTAATTAAATCCTGTCTCCTCGAGACCAGGATCTAGTCAAGATCTCAACTTAGGTTTTTCCAAATGGACCTAAGTTGGATCGACGCCTACAGTTCCCTCAACGGGGAGCGCACCCTCATTGGATCTCTCCTCTAGTTGCTTACCTTCACTTACCAACTGCAGTCACTTAACTTGCCTTTGACCACCAAGTCTTCTCACCAGTTGTCTCCGCAGACCCAACTGAACTTCGGCCGATTGTCAGGTCCCGCAGGCCTAAACGAACTTCCCACCAGATATCGGGCCCTGTGGATCTATCTGGACTTCCCACCAGCTATCAGGCCCCGTGGATCTAGCTGGATTTCAGCTTAATGTCAGGTCATTCAGACCAGTTAACTCCTGCACACTTAATAGAAAGGTTAGACAAACAACACATCTAACTTTAACCTATTTATCATACATCAAAACCAGATTATCAGTGCAACCTGCACCAACAATTAGGAATACAATCAAAGTCCTATATTAGAAAGATATGGAAAAGATCATGTATTTAAAAGGATATAAAATATTTCCATTGGCATGAGGCCTTTTAGGTAGAACCCAAAAATAAAACCATGTGGGCTTAGTCTCAAAGTGGACAATATTATATCATTGTAGAGATATGTGCATTCCTTTTGGTCACAACACGAACTGAATGAATTGGGGGGAGCTAAGCCATGGAGTCGGGTAGATCAAACTAAAGGAATCGAGGGGAGTTGAGCTACAAGAGCCGAGTGAGTAAGGGGTTGATAACTCCCATTTTGTCACATAATTTTAGTCCTTAATTTTCATATTTTAATTCTCTCATATGAATAATTATTTATTCTTATCATGTTTCTTGAGTTGGATTTATATTATAGGCTTTGTTATAATTCTTCTTATTTTTATGAATTTTTACTTATAATTGTGCAATTTTATCTAGTAGGGATTGAACTCAAATTAGACCAAATTGAATCTAAAGGCTTGAGTCAAGGAGAAGTTCAATATAGAGAAATCTGAGCCATTGGATCAATTTGAAGCAAATTAATCAAAGGACTCAGATCTGATTAATTATGGTCGTTCATCAAGATTTGGTCGACTCTGGTCAATCTGTGTAGATAAAGGATGATCCGAGCCACCCATCTTGATCCAACTCCGATGCTCCATCATCTTCATTAGTGCATCGTGACTTGGAGACGGAGCAAGGATGCACACAAAGCAAATAATTTTCAGATCACTGATAGCCTCCACCGTCGGCCACGAGAGCTTGATCTTTCTGATCCACAGAGGTCTAGGGCTTCTCATACCTCATCCATCTTCATTTTTACATTATTGGAAGCTCCGACCAGCCATCATTTTCCCTATCCTCTTTTCAGTGCAGAACAGAGGATTGTTGATCTTCTTCCTTTCTTCAGATCCGATCCAGCATGAGCTTGGAGGTGCCCTAGCTCAGGTTGTAAGAAGCTTTAGATCCTTAGATTCATTCATGTGAATTGTAAATCTCCTTTCGTATGATGAATTGTTGGTTTAATTCCTTATGCATTTGATCTTAGTAGTTTGATTAGTAGTTTTGCATTTAAGAGTTCTTAATGTTCTTGTTAATGTTTGATTTCTATTTTGCAATAGCTTAGGATAATGTAGATGTCTTATTCCTTTCCAATGCAATGAGTGATTTGTTTCCGTAGTTAGTTTTCTTTATCTTATATTCGTTGCAAGTAGATTTGATTAAACTAGGTTTAATTAATTGCTTTGTGTTCTCTAGTTCATTGCAATCATAGTTTAGATTAGATAGGTTGTTTTTCATTATTCACTTATAACATTTACAACTCAAACTCAAAACCCATGTTTGAATAAAATTAATCCTGAGATTTATCATGCACTAGCTACATTTGTTGGGAGACAATCTGGGCTACTTCGTATGCTATATTAGTGTAGTGAGGGTTTTGGTACTTTATTATTTGATAATCATTTCATGACAAAATTGGGTTTATCAAATTGGCGTCGTTGCTGGTAGGGGTGCAAACGAATCAAACCGGTTCGCGAGTTTTTCGAGTTGGCTAAAAAAATATTTGATTCATATTCGAAATTATCGAATTCAAGCCGAACTCAAACATGTTCAAATATTTTTTTTAGCCGAATTCGAACCTATACTATTTTGTTCGATTGTTGACAAGTTGCTCACGAGACAAAGTCGAATTGAATTCTAATTATTTTTACACAATTTTAACTTAAATATATTTAAATTAAGGTTCTGATAATTCAAACTGAATTCAAATTTAAGGCATTTCAAATTATAGTTCGAATATGCTTGAATCAAGGTTCGAACAATTCAAATCGAACTCGAGCTCGAATTTTATTTCGAATCCAGCTCGAGCCAAAACTATTTGTATTTCGAGCTTCGAACATCATAGATATTTTCGAGCTCGAACTCAAATATCATTATTTTTATATTATTCGGCTCGATTTGATTCTTTTATACCCCTAGTTGTTGAGGAGTTGTAGCAGTGTTTGATAATCTTAGGATTGTTTGCCTATTTAAAAAAAAATGTTTGAGTGCCTTGATTCTTTTATGCCTTATATATCCATGTGTTTTATCATGTTTATTTCCTATGTCTTTTGATCTTATTTGCTAGTGTTTAAGACCAGGAACTTTCTTGTGTGAATAACATGGATGCCTATTTCAACACTATGGGAGCATAATGGAGAGCCAATTAGATGAGATCACTTTTCTCCTCAAATAGTATGTCAGGAACCAATCTCAACAATTCAATTCAACCATGCAAACAATGAACATATGTAAGCCTCAGTATTATCAGCACGATCCTCAGTACCACCAGCCACAACAATAGGACATGTATGATTCATTTTTGGACACATATAATACTAATTGGAGGTGTTATTCGGATTTTAGATATGGGAAACACAATAATATATTTTTGAGCAACCTTAGTACTACCAACTTCCACAACACGACATGATGATCTAGTTCCCAATGCATATATGCCCGATTAGAGAGATCATCTATATTATATGTATGGGGGAACACAACAACTAAATGCTTAGACCTTACCAGCATACAAAAGTTCATTTGGATTTCAGGACGACCTAGTGCCTACTTGGTCTCAGCCATTTCAGCAGGTCGAGTCAATGTCTCGGGTACATTCAAGAGCTCTAACAAAGAAACCCTTGGGCAAGGATTTGAAGAGATCATGTGAGAATTAACTTTACATATGCAACAATAAGTCACTCTTGACCTTCAGTTCCAATAGCAAAATGATGCAAGGATATAAGATTTGCAGATACAATTAGATTAGATTGCATCATCCATCAACCATTTACAAGCACAAGACTTAAGTGAGGAGATGGATTGTAGAGTTTGTGACAGGCCTGACTCTGATTCCACTGCTCTACAAGACTCTTCTATTGGTTGTAGATAATTCTAATTCTGATGATATTGTTGTTGCAAATTCTTGATGTAAAATTTTGGCTAACACTACTGATGTTATAGGAATTGATATTGTTGATGGTGAGAGAGTAGGGACTTGCATGGTCCCAAGAATCACCTCTTTTAGTTGCACCATTACCTAAACCAGATGTTGATGAGGAGAGTGTAGGGCATTGTGCTATGAAGGTAAGTGTAAGTACCCCGTGGTAGTTTTGATGTGATCAACCAAGTCAGAGTTAGGTCCTATTATCTTTTGATGTCTTGTGTCTAAGTGTGCAGCAACTTAGGAGCACAGGAAGTCTAGTGAAAGATGTAGCTAGCAAGAAGGACGACACGAGAGAGAGTAGATGGGCTCGGTGTATCCGAGGGATGAGGCGCTACGGAAGAGTACGTTGGCAGACGAGAAGGAGGCGCGCTGTATTTCTGAGGGACGAGAAGTCGGAGCGAAAGGTTGCTCGAAAAGGTTGAAAAATGGGTTCAGGTGAGCCCTACTCTGGATGGCCGAAATCACCTAAGCGAGCAGAGCCAAAGTGGAAGACCCGGATGAAAAGTCAACCTGAAGTTGACTATAGTCCAGGCACCCTGAGCTATTTCGAACGCTTGAATCGGCTTGGTCCAGCTGGGGTGCCTTGGTGAGGCACCCCTGTGCAAAGGCGATCTGAGCGCTCGGAACCCTTCCTTATGCCCAGACCAGAGATTTTATCCAGATCTGTTGCGATGCGATCCGTTGCAATGTGAATGAAGTTTTATCCATGCCCAGGCGCCCGGAACCCTTCCTGGCATCTGGATCAGGACTATAAATACCGCCCTGATCCCAGTAGTTCAAAGTAACACTTGTAAACGATCTTCTTTCTATTTAGTTTTGTAATCGAGTGCTTTAACTTTTGTAAGAGGCTTCTCCGCTAGAAGGAGATTTGATAGTGAGCTTTCAACGTCTTGACTAACAATTCCCTGATTGCAAACCAAGTAAAAGATCTGTCTCTTCTTTCTCTTTTTAATTTGTTTCTTTTTATACAAGTGTTTTAATCAAGCTATAAGATTGAGAAAGGAGTTTTAGGTTTTTATTGTGCAGGGAAATTCACTCTCCTCTTGTCGGTCGCAAGGGATCATCAAGTGGTATTAGAGCCCAACCCCTTCAGAAGGATTAACCGCCGATCGAAGCACAGAAAACGATGGTCGGACCGAGCATCTACCCACAAAGTTCAAGGGGGAGTTCGCGAACTGGAAAAAGAAGATGGAGGTATTCTTCAAAATGGATTTTGAATTATTAATTATTATGAAGTATGATTTTGTAGCACCAAAGGATAAAAAAAGAATATCAGTGGACGAAAAGAAGCAAGTCAACTTCGTGGCAAACGACAAGGCAGAATTCTATCCGCTAAGCATTTTACCGCCACAAGAAGTCAACCATATTGGAACCTACGAGTCAGCCAAAGATCTTTGAAAAAATTCATGGAAATCCATGAAAGAACCTCAGAGGCAAAACTCGCTAGACGGGATCTGCTCCAAAACCATATCAGCAACCTCGGATTAGAAAGGTTAGAAAAAGGCGAAATCGTCGCACACCTCCACTCAAGGATCAAAGAACTCATTATCAGACTCATAAATCTTGGAGAAAAGGTAACCAACCAAGATTCGCTAAGGTACGTGCTTAACACATTTCCTAGGACTCCTGAATCGACAACCCTAGTAGATGCATATTTCATCTCTAGAGACTTAGAGGTAAGCAATTTAGAAGAATTGCTCTCTACTTTTGAAATTCATGAGTCAAGATATGTAGATTTAAAGGAGTCAAAGTACAACATTGTCTTAAAGGCAAAAATGGATGAACCAGAATCTGAAACTTCTCTTAATGATAACGAAACGACATTCATGGTAAGGAAGTTCAATTTTTTTTAAAAAACTAATAAGTTTAATCAAGTGCAGGTCAAAAGAAGAAAAAAAATAAGGTGCTATCATTGCAATGAAGAAGGGCACGTTAAACACAACTGCCCAAATTGAAGAACAAGGATAAGGATAAGGAAAAAGGCAAAAGAGTGACCCAAAAGAAACACAAGAATCTAAAAGTGACATGGGATGAAACATCGTCATCAGATTCGGATGTCGTAGCCTATGCCGAACTTCGATTGATGGCAAGTCACCAAGAAGACGATGGAGCAAGTCCATTGGAGATGGACATCGAGAGCATCGATGAAGGGGGAGCAACGTCAAAAGAAAGCAGCTCTACATGGGGAGAATCAGAGATAAGATAAGTCAGGTACGGTCTCTACCTCTTGACCAGTTATTTAAATTTATTAAAATTTTATCAAAAAATTCTTGTCAATTAGAAAATGATAATAACAAATTATTAAAAGAAAATAATGAGTTAAAAGAAACTTTAGTAACATCTTGTCGATTAGAAGATTTCGACAAACTAAAAATTGAAAATGAAAAATTAAAAGTAGAAATAGAGAATCAAAAGAATTCTGCATGTTCGAATATTGCTATTTCAAATTTCAAAAAGTATCAAGGATTAAATTGGCAATTTAGATATCACAAGGGCTAAATTAGAAAATTATCAAGAAAATATGTTCATAGAAAATTCTTGATTAATCAAGTTGGTAGAAACCTATATTGGGTTCAAAAATCATGCTTAAATTAAATTTTTATTCATGTCGTATTTTTAAATTAATTTAATTTTTTTATTTACTTAGAATTATCTAAATTGTTTCATATAATTTCTGTTGGAAATTAATTTCTTCTTTAATTTTTTCGAGAAAGAGAATTTCATCACTTATCGGTAGGAAAATTTTCAAATTTTTTTGACCATTAAATTATTTTTTTATAATTATTTTTTAACAAAAACTATATTTTTCAATTTAAAAATAATTCACAGAGTAATTTTTGCAAACTTTATTTTTCTGTGAAAATTTATCATGTTCCCTGTTCAAGAAAATATTTTCAAAAATTTTTTAACCGTTATTGTATTTTATATGAATTATTTATCCAAATGCTACCTTTTAATATTAAAAATTCTTAAAAATTTATTTTTTCTGCATAGCTACTTGCTATAATATATACTCAGAAAATTTTTCAAGATTTTTCGAGCTTAAGACTATTTTTAAGAAATGTTTTACGAAAATATGTCTTTATGTAGAAAAGAATTTATTACTGCTTAGAGTAATTTCAATTTTTAGTGAAAATTTTATTTCTTCTTTGACTATGTTTGTTTAACAATTATAAAAAATTTCAATATTTTTTCATGATTAAAAATATTTTTCAAATGATTTTTTTTAAAAAATGGTGTATAAATTGTGAAAATCTAGATTTTCTAAATTTAATGGTTTATTTTTTTAGATGATTGTCACTGTATTTTTATCCCTTAGATTCTATTTTTAATTTACTTCAAGTTATTTTTATACCATCCCCTATTTTTAATGTGATTAAAGGGGGAAAATTAACGGTTAAGTCTAAGGGGAGGGTATATTTTAATTTTTACACATTTTTTTAATTGTAAAATTTATACTTGTTACCTTATTTGTTTTTGTGTTACCCTAACTTAACTTAGGTTGCTCATATCATAAATGGAGAGATTGTAAGTACCCTGTGGTAGTTTTGATGTGATCAACCAAGTCAGAGTTAGGTGCTGCTATCTTTTGATGTCTTGCGTCTAAGTATGTAGGAACTTAGGAGCACAAGAAGTCGAGACAAGACGCAGCTAGCGAGAAGGATGACACAGGAGAGAGTCGACGGGCTCAGTGTGTCTGAGGGATGAGGTGCTGCGGAAGAGTACGCTGGCGGACGAGAAGGAGGCGGACGACATTTCAAAGGGACGATAAGCCGGAGTTGAAGGTTGCTTGAGAAGGCTAAAAAATAGGTTCGGTTGAGCCCTATTTCAGATGCCCGAAATCACCTAAGCGAGCGGAGCTGGAGCAAAAGACCCAGACAAAAAGTCAACCCAAAGTTGATTGTGGTCTAAGCGCTCAAACCGGCTTGGTCCAGCCGGGGCGCCTTGGTGAGGCTCCCCTGTGTGAAGGCGGTCCTAGCGCCCGAACCCCTTCTAGGCTCTCAGACCAAAGATTTTATTCAGATTCATCGCGGTGCGATCCGTTGTGACGTGGATAAAGTTTTATCTACGCCCAAACACCTGGAACCCTTCCAGGCGCCCGGATTAGGGCTATAATACAACCTTGATCCTAGTAGTTCAGAACAACACTTGTAAACGATCTTCTTTCTATTTAGTCTTGTAATCGAGTACTTTAACTGTTGTAAGAGACTTCTCCGCCAGAAGGAGATTTGACAGTGAACTTTCAATGTCTTGGACTAGCAATCCCTTGATTGCAAACTAAGTAAAAGATTTACCTCTTCTTTCTCTTTTTAATTAGTTTCTTTTTATACAAGTGTTTTAATCAATCTATAAGATCAAGAAAGGTGTTTTGGGTTTTTATTGTACAGGGCAATTCACCCCCCTCTTGTCGGCCGCAAGGGACAAACAGTAATTGAAGGATCGAAAAGAATTTAGATATCTCCACAATGGTATGATATTTTCCACTTTGGCCCTAAGCCCTCATCGTTTTGCTCTTGGACTCTACCCAAAAGGTCTCATACCAATGGAGATATCTTTTTCTTATAAACTCATGATCTTTCCCATGTGTTTTCAATGTGGGACTATGTTTGCAACCTTGCAACCCCAACAATTCTTAAACAAAGGACCACAGGCTTCCCAAGTCCAGTCCTCGACCCACCAGGTCTTCTTGCCCCTCAGTCCACCCGACCTACTAGGACTTCCTTTCCTAGCCGCAAGTAGGACTTCCTGACTGATGTCTGGTCCTCTTGATTTGGACACGAGAACCCCCACTTCCTTTGTTCGAGATCAATATTTTACTCACATGGCTCAATTAGACCATAGCTCTTGTGCACAGTCGGCGGTTAGACCTTCTGGCAGTCCGGGCTTTGATACCAATTGAAGGATCGAAAAGAATTTAGATATCTCTACAATGGTATGATATTGCCCACTTTGGGCCTAAGCCCTCATGGTTTTGCTCTTAGGCTCTACCCAAAAGGCCTCATACCAATGGAGATATCTTTTTATTATAAATTCATGATCTTTACCAATGGAGATATCTTTTTCAATGTGGGACTATATTTGCAACCTTGCAACCCCAACAGTAATGACCCAAGAATCACTTCCTTTGGTTATACCAACACCTGAGCCAGAATCAGAACAATAAGAGGAAGTCACATCTACTCTTCTAGTACCTCCAAGTACATTAGAGCACTACAAGTTTAGTATTTCTTTTGATTTAAAAAAAAATCCATGGAGGTTCCTATAATTGATTTTATTAGATGTGATTTATTTTTTGATACATGCTCTATAGAGATTGATTCTCTATTTTGATACATGCAAGAGGTGCACTCTTTTCTTGGCCTTGTAGGTCCGGTAAAAATCAAGCTTCCGAAGTGGGTGCTCTAATTGAACTGCCTACGACTTCCAGGAAGAACTTTCAAAGAGCATAGGGTGAAAGGAGCAGTCATGACTTTATCGTATAACATTCCACTTTTGGAGTGGATTTTGCACCTTAACCAACTCCAACCACGAAGGACCATTCCATTACCGGCATAGATTCTGCTTCTAAATCTTCTACAACTGCCTAGAATAAAGGGGATTCGTTCTTTGTTTTTCTTTTCACTTCATATGTTTCTTTATTTTTACACTTTGCTTTCATAGTTTATTTTATACTTTGCATTTTGTTTGATTCATATTTCTTTTGATTTTGAATAAATATCTCCCTATGCATTCCTTTATAATGCCTTGAGAATCATAAAAGCTAATTAAATTTGACCATTGAGTATTGGATATTTTTACAAGAGTCTCTTACTTGCGTTTGGTCATGTGTGTGGTGATGGATTTTATCTTGATTGATTGAGTGTGATAAAAAAAATTGCCTAGTGAGGACCACTTTTATGCCTATTATTGATATTTTCTTTTGTGTGATGACACTCATGACAATTGATACTCTAAAACTTACTTTGCTTATTTTTGAAACCATAGTAATGCATGCATGAATATGATGAAGGATATTTCTTTTTCCATTCATTGATTTCTTTTTCTTTCAAATTCTAGTTGAATAACTCACCTAATAATTTATCTCTTGTCATCCTTGCTTTGCCTTAATTTCATTGAAAGTTTTGGATTGAATTGTTGATGAGTTACATTGTTCGAGATGGACAAAAGTCTAAGTGTGAGGGAAGGAGTGGTTAATTGCAAGTCTATGGAGTTGCCTTATTTTGGTTGATTTTGATTTTTGGGGTTTCTTTCAATAGGAGTGTCCCAATGATTGGATTCTCGGTTAGTTTGTGATAACATCTTAAAAAAAAAAATTGAAGCAAGAGGAATCTGTTCAGAAATTGGAAGAGTAACAGAATTGAAGCTGGAAATTTTGTTCAGTGCTTTGATCTTGTCAATTTCCATGGAAGAATTGGAGTTTTGCATGTTGTTGTGTGCTTATTAGTGGATTGGAGATTGCCAAAGTTTTAAGAGTTCCAGGAATTCTTTTTCAACCTAGCCATTAGGTGTCAATTTCTTGTTGGAGCTTACTGATCACTAAAGAATTATAGTAAGGACTCTTGAGTACTCATTGCTGGTTGGTGTTTTACCCTCTCTAATGCCTCAATGTTTCACAACCTGCGCCCTTAGAAAGAGAGAACTAAGTTGTTGAGAAGCTGAATTGGATTTTAAATTGTGGTGTGCCAAGTTTTCATTGCATTTTTCTGATCAGTGAGATTTCAAGTGAAACTCTTGATCTCTTATTGTCATTCCCCAAGTTCCTTGTGAATCAACATTTGTAAAATCCAGGAATCTCATTTCTAAAACTGAAGTCGCAGCAGTAGCAGCATCCATTCTAAAGTTAAACCAAATGCAGGGGCTAATCTAGTTGCTGATGGTTCTCGTAAAACCTAAGCCGCATGAATTCTAGACAATCAAAGTAAGAGTTCGAATAGGAAAAACAAGAACATATGAGCATGGATCTTCGTTTCATCGAGAACACAACATAAAGAAATAAATACTATAATAACAAAGAACCTGAATGCAGCGGAATTGTCATGGTTTTTCGTGCAGAGCTCGTCGATCCAACAATCCCGCGGAAGAAGAAGGAGGAGAAGAAGGTTGGCCTTCCGGAGGAGTTAGGGTTGACGGCGTCGGATTCTCTTCGTCAATGGGGAACGAAGAGACGTCTCAAGATTACCCTAATCCTCTGGGGACCAACCCATTATATAGTGCACATCTATTATCAACCCATCGATGATAATAGATGTGAGACTATAAATCCATATATACTAAACATCTATTATCAGCAAATAGATGATAATAGATACGGGACTATAGGTTCTACACATATGAGATCCACATCCAATTACCCGAAACCCATTAGACATAAGTTAGATCACTTTAAAGGTTTTGGATTGTATTCACGTGTGCAACTTACAAATAAGCTCACCAAATAGGGATAATTATATCCAACAATCTCCCACTTGGGCTATATGGGAGTTGTATGTGAAATACAAGGAAAACTTTAGTTGATATCAAACTTTATTGGTATAAAATACCCCTGTAAACAATCTGGTCCATTAATTTTATTGGTATAGGGCTAAAGAGGTCATAGCTACTGTATATGATCGTAACAAGCCCCAACAATAATCACAATACCAATATCATTAATGACATAGATCAAGATGTGGATGTGTAGAGTGGAAATTACATGAAATGTGATCAATACATGCCAATTTCCAACTGGTCCTAAGATGACCTCAAAAGAGGTCAGATCATATTTGCAAAATACTTTATGCTAAACTGCAATAGCAAATCATGATCCAAACTGCATGATTCCAAAAGGAATCTATATCATATTTATAAACACCAAATGCTAAACAACAGTAGTAAATATGATATCATAATCAGAGTGTCAAACAAACATATAAATTCCCATTAATGTTTTGAACTTTAAGTACGTACAATAATCAAAACAAAATGTTTGTCTCTATTATTAAATGTAGAGCAATAAAAATAAATACAGACTCCCACTAGATGAGTTCTTCCATAAGAAGGACTCCCATATCCACAACATGCGCATGAAACACCTTACGCACCAAGCCTTTGGTGAGTGGATCGGCCAACATGTAACCTGTTCTGATGTGCTCTACCATAATCTGACAACTCTGAACTCTTTCTTTAACCGCTAGAAACTTGATGTTGATATGTTTAGACTTCAACGAACTGCGGTTGTTCTTGGCATAAAGTTCTGCGGCTTTATTATCACAGTAGATCCTCAGTGGTCTGTCAATGCCATCAACGATCTGTAATACTGTGATGAAGTTCCTGTTAGAGTGTATACTGAAAGCCTAAGCTTTTGTAAACATTTATTATGAATAAAGAATCACATTTGGTCAAATTATCTACATTTGTTTGTAGTTGTTCAATTAATTTATATTGTAAATAACATAGTATGTAGTGTCACATACAGAAGATAATGCTATCAGTACCTTATAAATTATAAACAGTAGCTCACGACCAAAATGGAAAGGAACAAACCATTGGAAGGTCGTAGTGTAATTAAGAATTAGTTTATCTTAACTAAATAATTACACTAGTACACTAAGAGTGTATTGAGTAGGACCATTAGAGGTTGTTTCTTTTATACTGACTTTATAAAGAAACAAAGACCTCATTTATTATGGAAGTGTATGCTCTTAATCCTAATATAATAACAAGCACATATATTTGATATTTATTTCTTTAATTTATCAATGGGTGAGATTTAGTTCGATAAATCAATAAGCCCGATAAGTTGGGAAATGATATCACTTATAGTGTGTATTGTTGATTATAGAAGGAAATTGTGTCCTAGTAATCTAGGTTGATAATGTCCCCAAGATGAGCTCATAAGGATTGTCATGTTAAACCCTGCAGGTGGACTCAGTCCGACATGATGATAAGGTTGAGTGATACTATTCTTGGATTAAGATACTAATTAAATGAGTTGTCAGTAACTCACTTAATTAGTGGACATTCGACATCTTAAACACAGGGAGACTAACACACTCATAATAAGAAGGAGCCCAAAAATGTAATTTGGGATTGGTGCGGTAGTTCAATAATAGTTCTCTAGTGGAATGAATTATTATTGATTAAATTAAGTTGTGTGTTCGGGGCGAACACGGGATGCTTAATTTTATCGGGAGACCAAAACCAATTCCTCCTCTCGGTCCCTATCGTAGCCTCTTATTTATAGAGTACTATACCCACCTATACCCACCTTCGTACCCATGATGTAGGGGCCGGCCAAGCTAGCTTGTGGTTCAAGCTAAGGTCGGCCAAGCCTTGGTTCATGGGTGGCCGGCCCTAGCTTAGGTGGCCGGCCCCCATTAAATTTAAAAGAATTTTAATTTTAAATTTTTCTTATGTAAAAGATATAATTTAATTGGAGAGATTAAAAATTAAAATATCTCTTTTTAAAAGGATCTACAAAAGATTAAAGAAAGTGATTAGATCTCTTTCCTTATTTGTAGATTGGAAAGATATTTTATTTTTTCTCTTTGTAAATTATTCACATGTTGAAAAATTAAAATTATAGAAATTTCTTTTTATCAACCATGAAGGGATTTTAAAGGAAAATTTTATTTTTAAAATTTCCGAAGACAAATAAGGAATTTTTAATTGTTGATTAAAAATTGTCTTGTTTGATCTCCATGAGGTGGCCGGCCATTACAAGGTTAATTGGGAAATTTTATTTTATTTTTCTCAATTAATTCATGTCAAGGAAAGTTAAGGAAATTTTATTATAATTAAATTTCCTTATTTGCCAAAGCTAAGGAATATAAAAGAGGGGGTTGGGGTGCCTTCATGACACAACTTTTATTATTCTTCTCCCTCTCTTCTTCCTTGGTGTGGCCGACCCCTTCAAGTTCTCTCTTCTCCTTGTTGTGGCCGAACCTTCTCTTCCTCTAGGAGATCAAGTGGTGGCCGGATTCAAGCTTGGAGAAGAAGGAGAGAAAGCTTTATCCCTTGGAGCATTAGTGGTGTTTTCTCTTCATCCTTGGAGGAGCTATTGACTTGGCCGAACCTTGCAAGGTGGAGAAGAAGGTGTATTGGTGGTTTTTCATCTTGGAAGATCGTTGCCCACACAACGTCCGAGGTTAGAAGAGGAATACGGTAGAAGATCAAGAGGTCTTTTTAAAAGGTATAACTAGTAGTTTTTTCCTTTCCGCATCATACTAGTTATTTTTGGAAATAATACCAAATACAAGAGACATGCGATTCTAGTATTTCGACTTTATTTTCGATGTTGTGTTCTTTCGTTTTTCTTTTTCCTTGTGATTTGATTGTTCTTTTCGGTTGACCTAAAGTTATTTAAAGAAATTAAATATTAGCTTTCCTTAAAAGGCTTTGTCTAGTCGGTGGTGGTTACTCCCATATCCAAGAAGGCCATGTGCCTCGCCACGTCAGAACTGGAAGCCAATTTTAGAAATTAATATTTAATAGAATTAATAACCTAGGTGATTTGGATCGAAAGTGTTAAGTTCCGCAGGAGATCCAAGTCTAAACCTAAAAGAACAAGTAGATTAAACTTTGGATCAAACGTGTAAAGTTCCGCAGGCGATCCAAGTTTAATTTAAAAGAACACATGGTAGCTAGGAAAAGATTCAGACCTTTGTACAAAATTTTTGTACAGTGGAACCATTAGGTTTTTCGAGTAGCAACGAACAGTTCTGCAGCCAAATCCCGTGATTAGACGCTTTATAGCATGCTATCAACTCTGCCTCCATAGTAGAAGTGGCTGTTAGCGTCTGTTTGACGCTCTTCCAAGATATAGCCCCTCCAGCAAGCAAAAAAATATAGCCTGAAGTAGATCTTTTGCTATGCAAGCATCCAGCAAAACCGGAGTCTAAATATCCAATCACCTCCAGATGATCTGATCTCCGATACGTGAGCATATGCCCTTTAGTTCTTTACAAATACCGCATCATTCTCTTTACTGCTTTCCAGTGTGACGATCCTGGGTTACTAACAAATCTGCCTAACATCCCCACTATAAATGCTATATCTGGTCGAGTACAAACTTGTGCATCCATGAGACTTCCCACTGCTGATGCATATGGGAATTGCTCCATCTCCTTTATTTCAAGTTCAAGCCGTGGACACTGCTGCAAGCTGAACTTGTCACCTCTTGACACAAGTGTGTCACCGGGTGTACAATTCTGCATACCATACCTTATAAGCACCTTTTCAATATAGGCCTGTTGTGAAAGTCCAAGAATACCTCTTGAACGGTCACAATAGATCTGTATGCCTAAAACAAAGGATGCTTCACCAAGATCTTTCATTTCAAAATTACCAGATAGAAATGACTTGGTTTGATGCAGCATTTTTTACCTTATTATTGCTCGCAAGCAATATATCGTCCACATACAAAACAAGTATAACAAACTTGCTCCCACTGAACTTGACATATATGCACTGATCAACAGGGTTCTCTTTAAATCCAAATGAGGTAACCACTTGATCAAATTTCCGGTACTACTAACGAGATGCCTATTTTAAACCATAAATGAATTTCTTTAATCTACATACTAGATGCTTTGAGTCGTTAGACTCAAAGTTCTCTGGTTGCACCATATATATAGACTCCTCTATGTCTCCATTAAGGAATGCAGTCTTTACATCCATTTGATATAGCTCCAAATCATAATGAGCTACAAGTGCCATGATTACCCTAAGGGAGTCTTTCGTCAACACAGGTGAGAAAGTCTCCTTGTAATCAATGTCTTCTTTCTGAGTGAATCCCTTGGCAACAAGATGAGCCTTATACTTTTCGACATTACCCCTTGAATCCCACTTGGTTTTAAATATCCATTTACAACCAACGGGCTTCTTTCCTTCAGGCAATTCGACAAGTTCCTAAACGTCATTATCCGTCATAGACTTCAACTCTTCTTGCATGGCGTTAATCCACCTTTCAAGATCAGAGCATTATTTGACTTCTTGGAGAGATGTAGGATCACCTTCCAACCCTATGTCAAAGTCATGCTCTTGGAGATAAACATAATCACGAGAATTCGTGCTTCTCCGTTCTCTTGTGGATCACCTTAAAGGCACTTGTATTTGAGGTGGTTGAGGTACTTGCTCATCAATATGAGGCAATACTTCAATTTCAGTGGCAGGTTCCTCCAATTGCATTGGAGATGTCATGGGAATATCTTGGTTCACTACGCTTACTGGATGTGTGATACCCATAATGTGCGGTATGGTAATCATACCGCTACTGATCGCACTAGTAGTAACCATAGGAGAATTGTCATCGCATTCCTCAAAAGATATTTCCCTGATTTTATCACTCCCACTGTCCTCAATGAACTTGGCATTTCCCGTTTCGAAGAAGGATCTATTAGAGGGATCATAAAATTTATATCCTCTTGACTTTTCAGAGTATCCTATAAAATTACAGTTAACCGTTCTTGAGTCCAGTTTCCTTTCATTAGGCTTGTAAGGCCTAGCTTCAGCTGGACAACCCCAGACGTGTAAGTGCCTAATGCTAGACTTCTTACCCGTCCACATCTCGAATGAGGTTTTAGTTACTGCTTTCCTAGGTACTCTATTGAGTAGGTAAACTGCAGTCTTGAGTGCTTCACCCCACAAGGACTCTGGTAGAGAAGTGAAAGTCATCATACTTCTTACCATGTCTTTTAGGGTTCGATTGCGATGCTCAGCTACACCATTCTGACTGAGTGTACCAGGCATGGTATATTGAGGCACAATTCCACACTCAGCAAGGTAATTCGCAAAAAGTCCCGGACGTTATTCACCTAATCCATCATATCGACCGTAATATTCATCTCCACGGTCGGATCAGACAACTTTAATTTTCTTACCTAGTTGAAGTTCAACTTCGGCTTTGAAAATTTTGAACATGTCCAAAGATTGCGATTTCTCATGAATAAGGTACAGATAGCCAAATCTAGAATAGTCATCTATGAACCTAATAAAATATATGTGTCCATTCCAAGATGCCTTAGGGAATGGTCCATAAATATCCGTATGTATTAGCTCCAAAACATCACTCCAATGGCTAACCCCCTTATTCCTTTTGTTAGTGGTCTTCCCCTTGATACAATCTATGCAGACATCAAAGTCTGACATATCAAGAGAATCGAGAATTCCATGTGACATTAACCTTTCTAGACGTTGTTTGGATATATGTCCTAAACGCCTATGCCACAACATGGAAGAATTCTCGTTAGTCAATTTACGTTTTGTACCTATACTATGCATTATCATGTTGTCAACTGTAGGAGTAAAGGTGTTTAATTTATAAAGCTTATCAACCAAGGAACCATTGCCAACCAACACTGAATTAAAGAAAATACTGAAAATTCCATTTCTAAATGAACAAGAATAACCTGATTTGTCCAAACAAGAAATTGAAATTAAATTCCGTCAAAAAGACGGTACAATAAATGTATTTTCTAAATCCAGAAAGACATTGGTTCCTAAACAAAGCCTAAAAACACCAATCGACTCAACTTTAGCCTTCTTTCCATTTCCTGTATAGATGTATCTTTCACCATCAAGCGGAAGTCGGCTCCTGAGACAACCCTGCATAGTAACACTTATATGAGTAGTAGCGCCGGTATCTATCCACCAAGTGTCAGTGGCTACAATAGCTAGATTGACTTCTGAACTAACAAAGTTGAGAAGTTTACCTTTCTTTACACGCCAGTTGGCGTACTTGGGGCAGTCTTTCTTCATATGACCTTTTTTCTTGCAAAAGAAACAAGTGGATTCCTTATTCTGCTTCTTGTGCTCCTTATGGCCATTGCCTCTAGAATCTGCAGTTTGTTTTCCTTTTCCTTTGTTGTTGATCCTCTTTCGTTTCTTGCTTGTACTTTGAGAACCAGATGCTAAGTGAGCACTCTCAGATATCTCAATCTTTAGTCTCCCCTCCTCTTGCACGCATTGAGCAATAAGCTCATTCAATGTCCACTTTTCCTTTTGAGTATTATACGATATCTTAAAAGGAGTGAACCGTGCAGGCAAAGACATCAAGACGAAATGCACTAACATACCCTCAGACATATCGAGTTTTAGTGCTTTCAGACTTGTCGCTATATTGGACATCTCCATAATGTACTCCCTTATGTTTCCTTTACCATTATACCGCATGGTTACCAACTTCGTAAGAAGTGTGGTAGTCTCGACCTTTTCATTTAAGGTGAATTGGTCTGCTAATTGGTCCAGGAAACTCTTAGCATCTTCTCCCTCTGTTATTGAGCCCTTCATTAGTGCTGGTATGGAAAGCTTCATGATACTCAGACACATGCAATTTGATTTCTCCCATAGCTGAAATTCAGCCCTCTGCTCTATAGTGCTAGCACTGGTCAGAGGTGCAGGACGATCACTCCTTAATGCATAGTCTAAGTCTATGCAGCCTAAGACTACGATTACGTATTCTTTCCATTCAGCAAAATTCGAGCCAGTTAGTGTTGAGATGTTATTAATGCTGGCAGTTACAGATTGCACTGAAATTAAAGAGAGAAATTTATTTAAGCTCACGATTTTACTAAAGCCAAGAACATATTAAGTAATATAAAATTATGCAAATAAAATAAAATTTTAAATGCATATAAATGGGCTCTTTATGAGATACCAAGTACAACATAATGTGCCTTCCTTTGGGCCGACACATTATTTGTTAGCGATACTCTCTAATATAACTCAAACTTTAATTGGCCACACAATGTGTCTTCCTTTGGGCCGACCCATTGTGAACATAATATGATACTTTATATGAGTTATATTTTGGTCCATAGCTTACAACTACCTTAATCGGCCACATAATATGTCTTCCTTTGGGGCGACATATTTTGTGCATGATCTGAACAAAATAATATTTTGTTCTATAGTTGTAAGCTACTTATGCATATATCTAGCATAAAAGTAACCTTCCTTTGGGCCGATTACTTTTAGCATAGATATACGTCTACCAACACAAAATGCACTAAACCTACCTAAGGTGTCTTCCTTTGGGCCGACACATTAGTTCAATTTAGTAGCACGTTGTGTAGATAGACCTAAGAAAATACTAGGAACTTAATTCGAACAGAAATTATTTAATCAACCTTAATAATATAAAATTAGGTTTATTAATCGATTGATACCTTATGGTAGTCGATTGGTAGATCCAATCGATTATCCCAATCGATTCGAAAACATACTATATGCAACTACGTGATTATGCATAGAACTCTTCTTTTCAGAAGCTAAAGCTTTGAGTTCTATAATTAAATAGTATTATTTACTACTATTTAATCCTTTAATTATTCGTTCATTATTTATTTATTTATTTATTTTACTTTCCAAATGTCGTTTCAATTAAATTAAGTTTTTTTCTTCTTTTCTTGAAACAGTAAGTATACTGTTTCAGAAAAAAAAACATTAAAAAAAACTTAATTAATTAAAAATTATAATCTTAGTCGATTAAAAAAAATAATTTTAATCGATTGATAATTGATATAGTCGCAACTTTAAAGCTGAAAATTATTTAAGAAAAATTCTTAATCAATTTCTATCAATTCTGTTCGATGATTTAGACTTGGTAATATATTGGTCGACCAAACTAATCTATTAAACCATTACTACATGGAAGATCAAGTCTTTTCCTAGATTTTCTATACAAAAGATTTCGACGATCAAATAATTGTATTATATTAGGAAAACTTAATCTAGCATACAAACAATAAATCGACCAAAAATTCAAACTTTATACCCAATGAAAACGATGAAACAAAAACCTGGCTCTGATACCAATTGATGGTTCTCGTAAAACCTAAGCCGCATGAATTCTAGACAATCAAAGTAAGAATTCGAATAGGAAAAACAAGAACATATGAGCATGGATCTTCGTTTCATCGAGAACACGACATAAGGAAATAAATACTATAATTACAAAGAACTTGAATGCAGCGGAATTGTCATGGTTCTTCGTGCAGAGCTCGTCGATCCAACAATCCTGCGGAAGAAGAAGGAGGAAAAGAAGGTTGGCCTTCTGGAGGAGTTAGGGTTAACAGCGCCGGATTCTCTTCGTCAATGGGGAACGAAGAGACGTCTCAAGATTACCCTAATCCTCTGGGGACCAACCCATTATATAGTGCACATTTATTATCAGCCAATCGATGATAATAGATGTGGGACTATAAATCCATATATACTAAACATCTATTATCAGCAAATAGATGATAATAGATGCGGGACTATAGGTTCTACACATATGAGATCCAAATCCAATTACCCAAAACCCATTAGACATAAGTTAGATCACTTTAAAGGGTTCGGATCGTATTCACGTGTGCAACTTACAAATAAGCCCACCAAATAGGGATAATTATATCCAACAGTTGCTAGATTGCTTTAGGAGACAAGTAGCTGCTAATAGCTGTGGGAATTCTGAAATTGACAAAGGGAGTGTGATTCCTAAAAATGCCTAACTAGATTGCAGTGCAGAATTGTCGAGTTTCTATCTCCACACACGATTGTTGAACTGATTTAGATACAAATCTGATTCAAGAAGATTTTAAAAGGATAGATGTCATAGCTAACCTGTTGTTAGTTGTATTGAGGAATCTGAAGTCATATATAAAGAGAAATGAACATGTGAGCAGCATTCCTGAAGCTTGGGTCTGATTTATGAATGTTGAAGAAGTATGTATTAAGTTGAACATGCTGTTTGCCAACCGTATTGCAGTTGTGTTCTAATGATAATTTCAGAAGAAGTACCTGCCCTGTTGTGGTCAATTGGTGTTATTTCTGATCTTGTCAAAATTTCTGGAATTCTGAAACTCGAGTAACAGATGAAGAAATTCTTTTTGAGGCTCCATACCAGCAACAACTTTGAAGCAAGCTTCTGCTAATCCAGTACTGAATGATACTGCTACTCAAGCTGGAATTATATCAACTCTCAATTGCCGAAATTTAATCCTGGAAGTTCATACATGTTTCTGATTTCTGCAATTGACAACAAAGATACTGCAGAATTTGCAAGTGATGTGCAATTGTGTGCCAAGCTCTTCTTGCAATTCTCTAATCTATGGAAGGTTCAAGCAAAATCGGGTGTATGTAATATGAATACACTCTCAAGCTAGATAGGGAAATGATTGTCACCTGAGGAGAACAGAAAGAAAATAAAAGTACATGTAAGCACAGAATCTGATTTCTGGAACTAAAGCTTATTGCTGAAGCTGCTGATTTGAGGAGCTGTGTGAACTGCTGAACCAAATTGTTGTCTTTATGACTTTAAAGAAAAACAAGAAAATATGAGTTTAAAGAAAGGAGTGGTTGAATGTTAACCAACTGCTGAATTGCTGGAACTTGGCAAGATTTTCAGACACTGTTTTAACAGAGAACAAGAACACAATAGTTCAGTGCAAATCCTCATTCAGCAGAAATCTAAATTTGATTTACTATCATTACAGTGCTAAATGGTACATTCTTTTAAGCTGAATTCCGTCTGATGGAATCTAAAGCCATCTTGAAATCTTAATTCTGAAACTCTCCAGAAAAGTTAATAAATCTGTTTCTATGTTTCTAAATGCAAGAGTTCTTAAACTTAAATCAAAATCTGGAATCTGAAATACTGAAACCTGAGGTAGATCAAGTGTGGGGGAGGCAGGGAACATGGATTCTATCCTTAGTAGGTTTCAGGCAATTGTTACCTGAAAAAAAAAAGAAAGAGGAAAGACTGAAAAGTTCTTGGAATCTGATTTCCAGAAAGTTGCTGAGTTGGGTTTACTGAATTGATATTAAATTGCTGTTAAGGAGATCTAAGCTGGGAAATAGCTGCATTTAATTCTTCATTCTCGTATAAGGAATGATTTTCATGTTGCAACAATTTGTTAGAAAGAAATAATGCTAATATCAGAACAAGAACTGGTGGTGTTTTAGCAGAGAAGAAGTCTGCAGAGCCTACAGAGCAGTCCATGAAACTTATGATCAACTTGTACTGTTGCGTGCCAAGGTTTATGGGGATCTTTGATCAAAGTCGACCTTAAAATAGGTTCTTATCATCACAGTACCAAATGGTATTACGTCTCACATAAGAAACTCCATGATCCAACCCTTAACTCTTCTTGAACTGTCAATTCTGGAACTAACTTTTGGAGTAACAAAAGTGTGGAAGTGGGTTTCATTTCTGAGATTCTCTTGGAATGGATTAAGAATTTGTTTTCTGAGTTTGAGAAATGCAGAAATTCTTTAAGAATTGAACTCCTTTGAATCTCTAATTGCCTTATCCAAAATTCTGAAACCCTTGGCAGCTTCAATGATCTGACCTCTTGCTGAATTAAAATCACTAAATCAGATTTCTTTACTTCTTAAATTCAGGAAGAGAAGAAAGCAAAAGGGCTGTGACCGGAAGTGACAGAATTTGAATGAGGGGCATAGTGAGAAATTGTATGACAAATGGAGTTTGAAACTGAACTCCAGAATTTTTTAAGCTGATTTTGAATTTACAAAGTGCAGGGCTTGATGTAATCTTGGAATCTTCGCAGCTGCTATTGGTGGAATTGCTGAATTAGAATAAGCTGCTAGATTACTGGATTTTGTGGTCACTAGTAAAAGAAACCAGTGAAGCAGAATCTGATTTCCTGAAATCTGAAGTGCAGGAATTCTCTGAAATGAATCTGAAGTCTAAAACTATGAAACTTTTGGCAGCTGAAATCCATGGAATCCTTGCTGAATTGATTCTGAATTGTTGAAATGCAGAAATCATTGTTGCACCTTTCAATGTTTCAATAGAAATCCGTGAAACTAAGTTCATGGTTAGTGCAATGCTTGTTCTTAGAGAATATAATCAGCAGAATGACATTGAAATGGAAGTATAGCAGTGAGGTTTTGGGCTGTATTGCAAATCAGAAAAACATTAGCTGCACATGAATTCTGAAATTGATGAAAGAAAGGGGAAAAAAATAGAATCAGAAATCAGCTAAATTTCTGAATTCTTTTTGGCATTATTGCCTAACGACAAAGATAGATCCCAGCTTGAAGATCTCCTAAAAATTCAGAACCTGGACAACACAACAGCCCTTTTGCAAGTTGTGTGGTTAAAACAGTGGCACAATGAGGAGTATCAAGTAGAGAGGATAACGTGCCAAGATTCTTGGGAGGTTATCCAATTGAAGAAGAGTTTGACTTAATCTCTTGTTTTGGCATCAACAAATGGTGTTCTTCATTTCCCTTGATAAATTCTTTCATACATCTCAAATTTGGTAACTCATCTGGTTTATTCTTCTACTACTCTCATTTATTCATTAATTCTTTTCCTTTTTGCTTGCTTCACTTAGTTCTTTGTTACTCCATTTCAATTCTTAATAAATCCTTTTGATTCATGCATGCTATGCATTTACAATGGTAGAGAAGAGAAAATGAGCAAGCTTATGGTAGTGAAGTGTTGTGAGTAGCCTTTTAGTGAAACTCCATTTTTGCACAGGTTTTTAAAAGAGCTAGAGATGAAATATTACCTTGTGAGGCTCTTTTCATGGCTAGTCTACTAAAGTAATTTGATATCTGACTAGTGTAAGTTTGGATTCATAAATGTTTTGATCCTTGTAAATTTGATGGTCCTAGGTAATTACCTTTTACTATCTTCAACGTATTTTTAAGAAATTGTTTGAGAGATATTTTAGCATTTTTTATTTTGTTGCTTGCTCGAGACGTGCAAGAATAAGTTTTGAGGAATTGATAACTACCATTTTGTCACATAATTTTAGTCCTTAATTTTTTATGTTTTAATCCTCTCATATGGTTAATTGTTGATTCTTATCATGTTTACTGAGTTGGATTCATATTATGGCTTTGTTATAATTCTTCCTATTTTTATGGATTTCTACTTATAATTGTGTACTTTTATGTTGTAGGGATTGAACTCAAGTTGGACCAAATTGAACGTAAAGGCTTGAGTCAAGGAGAAGTCAAATCTGGAGAAATTTGAGTCCTTGGATCAAATCTAAAGCAAATTAATCAAAGGACTCAGATCTAATTAATTCTGGTCGTTCATCAAGATCCGGTTATTTTGATCAATCTGTCATGAGTAAGGTCATTTTTGATCGAGGTGAGAGTGACTGGGTGGTTAGGAAATTTGAGCTTTATTGTTTCTGGGCTATATTGAATGAAGTCGATTTTGATTCAGGGTTTCACTTTCTTCAAACCCTAGCAAGATCTAGCAAGGCTTCTTCGGGTGCAATTGTTTTTGGCGGATTAATTACACATATTGTTGAACACTTAAGAGTGCAAACATTTTGGTTTTGATATTATACATGGCAACTCTAAGCTTGATTTTGACACATATTTAGAAATGAATATGATTTGGTGAGAAAAGAATGGATTTGGTTTCATTAGGAAAAATCAATTTCCACTTATCTTACCTAACCTGACCATACCACAGTTCGAAACCTCGCCAAGGACTTAGCACCCGAGCATGCCCCACACCTAGGGTTCTATCTGAACCCTCCTCCTCTAGATACTCTGATTTGGCTAGACATCCTAAGTCGGCTAGACATTCTGTAACGCCCCACCTTCTACTAACTAAACTAAGTTGTAATGCCGGGGTTACATTATGCTAAACTAAACTATAAAGTGCGGAAAGCTGTACTAAACAAAATCTCACTCTGCTAATGACCATTAAAATCTGTAACTTATGTTTAAATTACCCTTTCATTGTTGTACATATACGAAGGAATGGAATCTAAACTCTCCATATGGTCCAGGGACTGAAAACAGAGCTCTCTAGCCAAAATCAGGCTTTCCCAATCGATTGGAGCATCTCAATCGATCCACGGATCGATCCAACGTGCTACTGTGCACGGAACTCCCATCTGGATCGATCAGCTGATCGATTCAGACTGACCAATCGATCCAGTGATCGATTCAACAGCTCTCTGTTCGCGGAAATTAAATTCCCGATCGATCGACTGATCGATCCATGGCCGATCGATCAGCTGATCGATTCATCAGCTTTCTGTACGCGGCAGATCACTTCCCAATCGATCGGCTGATCGATTGGGGACCCTCCAATCGATCAGCTGATCGATTGGAGCTCTGATTTCTGTTGCATTTCAGTAATTTCGTGTACAACACGAATGTATCAACCAACCAACATTGGAATACTGCTAAGCATGTCATGATTCATAATCTACTGACTAACATCAAGGTAGCTAAGAGTCTAGGTATAACATTTTAACATTCTAAAGGGTGCGGAAGATAAAATATAAAGAGTTCTAATCCTTTAAACTCGCTAGCCTCCAAGGGTCTTTATTCCAAGTTCCTTCTCACACACATCTGATCGCATTGCCCTCCAGCCTCCGCTAATCCATCTTCCCTTTACCTTTATCTGCAGCATAAGGAAAATGAATCTATAAGCTTGGGAGCTTAGTAAGAAACCATCTACCTCACAAAACATGCATTCGAAGAAATCATGCTTTCAAAGGATGCTTTTTGAAATACATGCTGATGATCATGCTGAACATGCTAAAACATGGCATATTGACATACAAGTCATGGCAATCAAAGACTGAACATAAAGCTATTTGTTATATCAATAAGAAACTAAACTGAAGCTAAGCTGTATTCACATATCTGGTTTGTGACGTTTGAAAACTATTTTCATAAATAGATAAACATAATAATCATACTGCTGATGGGCCCGACAACTGTACTTACTATGCGCGCATCCCTAACTAGACCCGAGGTAGCTAGTCCTGAATCCAGTAGGGTTTACTAGGTTATCTAAACCTAGGGACGACTATGGGAGCCCAACCCAAGGACAACTGAGAGTCCAGTACTGTGCCACTGATAAAAGTAAAATACTGTTCATAGACTGATTTATCTTATCTTGCTCTTACTAGGTTATCTGAACCTAGAGCTAGGTTGTCTGAACCTAGAGGCGACTATGGGAGCCCACCCATTGGATCGTAGTCCTATATAAACTGAAGCAAGACTAAGTATGCTATTTAAAAATGCTCCTATGGCATTTAACTGATCTATTAAAATGCCCACTGCGGCATATAACTATACTAGTCATTTTATCGAGCACTTGGTGTGCTCTAACTCTGCATATGGCTGAACTAAGAATATAGAAACATATGATTAGCTACTTATACTGCAGGTGAGGGGTTACTTACATCCTGCGCTAAGTTTTCTTACAATCCGATCGCTATGTTTCCGGAGAAGAAGATCTCTTCGGCGATCTTCTTACGTCTACGCGTTCTTCTCGCGGAGAGGAGCGTCCTCGTAACGGAGACATCGCCGGAAGGTGCTCCTACGACCCTAGGGTGGAACCCTAGGTTTTCCTTGGGCTTGGTGTGCCGAGAAGGTGCGGGAGAAGAGAGAGGCGGCGTGTGAGGGTGAGGGTGGGGGAAGTTGTCGATCAGAATAGTAAATCCCCACTTAATTTTCCTATTTATATTAAATGGTTAATGCGGCCCAACTAAATCTTAAATATAATTTCTCTCCTCTTCTTTCAGCACACCCCTGCGGGCCCTTGGTTACTAAAGTCATCTATAAATCGTAGAGTCTAATAGGTCTCGGGTTCAATTCCTGCTTAGGCTATTTTACCTTTTTATTTAATTTTGCTACTTCTGCTACTCCAAAAATTCCATAAAAATATTCTAAAATTCCAGAAAAATAATAGAATATTTCTAAAATTTATTTTGAAAATTCTCGGGTGTTACACATTCATTCGCTTATGGTGATATGAGTCACTATATATTTGATTTTTCAGATTTCCACGCTTCTATGAAGACTCTTCATGAAGAGCATGCTACCCACCAACACATGTTGGAGGGACTTGTTTCCTTGAATCAAGAACAATTCCAAGAAATGTGGGATTATTTTGGGAGGACAGAGGAGTTCCAAGTTTATGTTACTGATTTTGTGGAAAATCAGTACAGTAGTGGTCGAGATAGGAGGAGTTTAGACCTTCCATGGACTTGACGAGACAACAGGTTTTTACTCTTTTTCAATACCATGAGCATATTGGTACCCTACCTCATCTACCTATATTTCCTCCTAGTTCTCATCCTCCTTCTCCACCTCCTAATCATCCATTTCCACCTAATTGATCTTAGTTTCATTAAGGACAATGAAATGTCGAAGTCTGGGAGGTTGTACATATGTACATATTTTTTTATTGCATGTTTTATTTGCTTCAGTCTTGTCTGGTAGTTTACTTTGTTTGATTTAGTTTGTTTCGAATTTTTTCTTGTTTCATATGTGGCATGTCATTTACATCAGCCATCACATTAATGTTGTTTACCCTTAATGTAAAAATGCTAGCATGTTGGTTCTAGACTTCATGTTGTTGTGATTTATAGTGCTAATATGTTTGGTGATCTATCTTTTTCTATCCATAGTAGCATGAAGTGAGCAATTTTTTCCTAAATGAGTGCTGGCCTTATTTTAGGATCTCTTTACATTTTGCCTAATTTTAATTGTAAATAACTCTAAACATTGTCATAATTTATATTGCCGGACTATTACTTGTACTTCTAAGGTGACCTCTCAATTATATTTTGGTTACTGGACAAACTCGGATAATACCAACTCATTTGGAAAAACTAATATCTCTATGTTTGTTATAGTGCTACATCTTATAAGCACCCTATGTTTGTTATAGTGTTACTTCTTGCAAGCACCAAAAATTCATATTCAAGCATAAGGGATAAAAAATAATTGTTGTGAGTGGAAACTAACAAGTTACCTTTTTTGAGACCAAATTAAGTTACTGGGGAAACAAATATAATATTTCTCTTGATTTTGAGCAATCCTTTGAGACCTTGTGTAGTTTGAAAGGGATGAACTATGCATGTGGCAAGAAAGTGTTTATCGCTAGAGGCATAAGGAACACGGTTAGATGAGGACTTGACTAGGCTTGGAGATTGACATTTGAAAAGTTAAGGTCATTCATTGTACTGAGCACGAAGAACTATTTCTTAGGCCTTACTCAAATAATTTTTGTATCATACTCACCAATGAAACTATATGATAGGATTAGATTAACTCACTAGGGATTATGATGCATTATTTCACCACAAGAGTTTAGATTGCAGGTTTTTGCTTGAGGACAAACAAAGATTTAAGTAATTCCCTCAGGGTCTTGTAAGTAGTAGGCTCCTAAGCTTAATTTACAAATAACCCGATAGGGTTATCCCCATTGAGGATCCAGTTTGTTGACATCTCATACATGCTTAACCTTTTTCTAGACCAAGTCGTCGACTTGAAAAGTGTGGGGATGACTCTTTTGTTGTAAGTTTGCTCATCCTCTGTCAGTATGCCATGAGCCAAGTGGTTGCCTTTTCTCTAGTTTATTTTATTAGATCCAGCTCAAGGAGTCTCCTGATGGGATTGTCTTGGTTATGAGAGCTTTGCCGAGTGGACTCCTTGCTAACTTCGACTGGGACAACAACCTCTCGGCTATAGACAAGATGGAAGGGAGTTAATCCGGTTCTTGTTGAGCCCCATGGTTGTTTTGATGTGATCAACCAAGTTGGGTTAGGTCCTGCTTGTTATTTGATCCTTGTGTCTAAGTGTGCAGGAGCTTAGGAGCGCAGGAAGTTGAGCAGAAGACGCAGCTAGCAAGAAGGACGGCACGAGAAGGGAGCCGACGGGCTCGGTGCGTCCGAAGGACGAGAAAGCTGCAGAAGAGTACATCGGTGGACGAGAAGAACGTGTGCGGCGTTCGAGGGACGATAAGCCGAGTCGGAAGCCTGCTCGAGGAGAAGGCCGAAAATTGGATTCGAGTGAGCCCTATTTAGGTTGGCCGCAATCACCCATGCATTCGGAGCCTCGGAAGAAGAAAACAAGTCAAGAGGAGCTGGAAAAGCTAGCTGGAGGTGCCTTCAATGAAGTGTTGAAGGCGCCTACGTTGACTGCAGGCTTGGAGGCGCCTTCATTGCCTTGAATGTTAGTTAAAGCCCTAGAGCCAATCATTTCATGATTGTATTATGGACTTGTTGTATCATATTCTTATATAAATAAAGGCATTTGGTTTTTGGTTATTATACTTACTTGTATTGGTGCCAAATAAACTAAGTATAATGGCGTCCTTGAGTAGAAGGTTCTCACCTATATCAATCGGTTAGTTGAACCGATAGTGAGATGATATAGGGAACACTACTCTTAATCATTCCTAGTCGAGTATTAACATTCAGGGACAATGTTAATGCAATAAGACTAGCATGTAGGTCAACTCGATGACTTGATCTCACAAGTCATGGATATAGAGATATCAAGTTGACACATGGGTATGCATTGGAGAATGTATACTGAATGACCCGCCATGAGAAAGTATCATGGATCGTTATATGAGTGTCATATACTTTCTCATGTGACTATTAGTATGACTACTAGTCCTTAGACCTGAAGTCACCATGGTTCCCTACATAAGGAGTTATGTACTTTGGTTTCGTCAAACGTCACCCGTAACTGGGTGGACTATAAAGGCGATTACTGGGTATGTAACGAGTTATGCAGAGGGATGTGAGTGATGTAGATGGGATCTATCCCTCCTATATGACGGGAGCGACATCGATATTCTTGATAGAGTGAGACCACGAAGTGCATGGCCATGCCCAAATGAGTCAATATGAGATATTGAGCTCATTTGATTTAGTGAGTCTACTTGGAGTTCAAGATTTAGATTGGTCAGAGAATGACACGGTCTATGCCTCACATTGATCAATCTAGATGTCTAGGATAGAAAGACACTTGTCATATATTGTGAGGAGTCACAATTAGTAGTCACAAGGTGATGTTGGATCTCGACATTCTTGTAACTTGGGTAGTAATGATGTGTTGCTAGATACCGCTCATTACTTATGCTCCTAAATGGGTTTAGGGGCATTGCCAACGTTATAAGAACCTATCGGGTCACACACTAAGGACAATTAGATAGAGATTAGGTTCATATGATGAACCAAGAGAATTAGATTCATTTGATGAATTAAATTGGATTAAGAGTAATCCTAATTGGACTAATTGAGTTGGACTCAAGTTGATTCATGTGTTCAATGAGTCTAATTTAGATTATGACTCATTGAATCAATTTAATTAAATGAATTAGATTCATTATATTAAATTGGCTTGAATTAAATGGTTGGATTAGATCAACCATGAGAGAGATTAAGTCAAGTTTGACTTGACTTGAGAGGAAGAGAAAGAGTCAAGTTTGACTTGACTTTACGCCACATCATTTGTGACTTGGCATTAAGTGGCCAATGATGAGGTGTCACATCATCATGTTTAGCACATGTGTGTGCCACCTCATGGAGGTTACAAACTCTTTAATGGCCACACTTAATGCAAAATGGGGGTTACACATTTGTGAAAGTGGCCGGCCACTTTTGTGAAGGGAATGAATTCATTTTTCATTCAAGTGTCATTTACATCTTCTTCTTCCTCATGTCCTCTCTCTTCTTGCTCTTCCTCTCCTCTCTTGGCCGAACACCATCTAGGTGCTAGCACACCTATTGTTTGGTCTTCTCCACCTAATTAGTTCGTGTGGATACTTCTAGAGAGTTGTCTACTTTGACAACTTGAGATCCGGCATCTCCTTGGACGAGCGGGATACGAAAAGGGCACGCATCGAAGGTATAAAGGGTTTCCTCTTTGTAAATCTAGTGTAGATCTAGATTAGAAACTCGTACTCGTATTTTTGTTTTATTTCTACTTCGCACGGATCCGGTGGCTTGGGGCTTCGGGGTTTCCGCGAAGCGAAAAAGTGATTTTCGCGACCCGAAAAACCCAACATTGAAGGCCCCCTCAACCCTGTCCAGGGCGCCTTCAAGGCCATTGAAGGCGCCTTCAACCCAGTCTAGATGACTGTTGCGAGTTCGGATAGAGTTTTATCCGTTGACTCGGCTGGAGGCGCCCTCAACCTCGTTGGAGGCGCCCTCAAGACTCGAGATAAGTTTTCCAAGAGCTATATAAAGGCCATTGAAGCTAGGAAATTATTCATTCAACTAAGTATTCAATTCCTAGAAACTTGTAAGAGCTTTTAGTGTGTAAAAGACTTCTCCGCCTTCAGAGAAGGAGACTTTCTTAGTGCGCCTGTTCAACCGCCTTGGATTAACAACCTTCTTGGTTGTAACCAAGTTACATCGCTGAGTTCCTTTCTCTCTTCTATTAGTTGATTTTGTTTTTATTATTGTCGCACTATTTTAGAGTTGAAAGTTTTGAGAAGGGTATTTTTATTTGACAGGCAATTCACCCCCCCCCCCCCTCTTGTCGGCCCGGCTGCACCAACAAGTGGTATCAGAGCCAGACCGCCTCAAAAGGACTGACCGCCGACTAAAGCACAAAGATCAAGACGATGGCCGGAACAAGCATTCATCCCCCGAAATTCGACGGAGACTTCATGACATGGAAACACCGAATGGAGGTATTCTTTAAGACTGAATTTGATATACTTCTAATCATGAAATATGGCTTTTCAGCCTCCAAAGACAAGGAAGAATACAACTGGACGAAGAAGGAGCAAGTCGATTTCGTGGCCAACAGAAAGGATGAGTTCTATCTGCTTAGCGTTCTGCCGCCCCAGGAGGTAAGTCGGATCGGAAGCTACGACTCTGCCAAAGACCTCTGGGAAAAATTCCTAGAGCTCCACGAAGGCACCTCAGAAGCAAACATAGCAAGGCGCGACATCCTCCGGACTCAACTGACAAATCTCCGGATGAACAACGGCGAAAAGGTAGCGCAACTCCAAGCAAAGATAAAGGAGCTGATAACTCAACTGACAAATCTCGGAGAATCAGTAATGAACCAAGATTCTATTCGGTATGCGCTCAACGCCTTTCCAAGAACTCCAGAGTGGGTGTTCTTAGTAGATGCTTATTACATCTCTAAGGAATTTGAGGTAAGTACTTTAGAAAATTTATTTTCTACTTTCGAACTTCACGAGTCTCGAATTACAGAGCCGAAATAAATAAAAAAGACAAACCTCAACGTTGCCCTACAAGCCGAGATGGACGATCCCGACTCCGAAGCGTCGATCGATGAAACTGAAGCAGCACTATTGGTAAGGAAGTTAAATAAATTTATTAAAACTAACAAATTTAGATAGCAGTCGAGGAAACATCAACGCAACAAAAGGACAGTCCGATGCTACAACTGTAACAAGGAAGGACACATCAAGGATGACTGCCCAAAGGTGAAGAAAAAGAACAACGAAAAGGTAAAGTACAAAAGACCGACGTCCTCGAAGCGCAAGAGTCTAAAGGTTACATGGGATGAATCGTCATCCTCGGAATCAGAAGTCGAAGCATTCTCAAGAGTAGCACTGATGGCCAACCATCAAATCTTTGAAGAAACCAGCTCGGAGATGAGCATAAATGAAGGGGGAGGATCATTAGAAGAAGAAAGTTGTGATGAAGGGGGAGCATCAGAAATAGAGGTAAGTCAGGTACGTAAACTAACTCCCAAGCAGTCTTTTCAATTCATCAAAGTACTCACTAAAGATTTAGTTAAATTAGAAAAGGAAAATAGTGAGTTAAAGTTAAATTTAGTAAAAGCATGTCCTCTAGAAATATATGATAATTTAAAGTTAGAAAATGAAAAATTAAAAATTGAAATTGGAAAATTGAAAAATAATCATGCATGCTTAAATAAATTTCCAAAATCAAAACTTAGAGTTTATGGAAAATTAAATCGGTATATTAGAAAATATCAGGGACAACTTAGAGAAGTTCCCAAAAGTTATATACCCCCTAAGTTGTTAATTAATCCAGCAGAAAGGAACCTATACCGGGTTCCAAAATCCTTTTTAGATTAATTCTTTTTAAAAAATTAGCGCTTTCATGAGAAAAATTAAACAGTTAATTTCTTTTGAGGCTTTGTCTAAGGAAGTGGTTGTTGCTCCAATAACCAAGAAGGCCTAGTGCCTCGCCGCGACTTGGAAGCCAAAATATTGAAATAAAATGTTTAATTAACTTTCTGGTAAAAGCATTAAAATTAAATAATGCTTTAAAAACATTTTTTAAATGTTTCAAAAATATTTTCATACTTGGAATTTTTTCATAGAATTTTTTCATTTATAAAAACTCTCAAAAAAAATTTCGCCAAAGATAAAAAATGTCTCTGAAATTAGAAATTTTTTTACTCAGAAAATTCTTAAAGATTATTTTTTGTTTGACTTAGAATTTTTTTTTCTTCTTAATCATAAAAATTTCTCAAAAATAAACCTTAAAACAATTTCTCAAAAATAATTTTTGCAAAATTCTCTAAACTAAGAAATTTTTTTGAATTTTTTTTACTTAATAATTACCCCATTTTTTTTTATATGATCAAAGGGGGAGAGATAGGACAAGTTTAGGGGGAGTTTTAGGGAGTTAATATTTTTTTAACATTTTTTATTGTTGCAAATTCTATTATTGCAATCTTTATGCTTAAACTGTTAGTTTAGTAATTTCTTTAAATTACTATTTGTCTATTTTTTTCCCTAACTTGAACTTGGATTGATGCACATCAAAAAGGGGGAGATTGTTGAATCCCGTGGTTGTTTTGATGTGATCAACCTAGTTGGGTTAGGTCCTGCTTATTATTTGATCTCTGTGTCTAAGTGTGCAGGAGCTTAGGAGCGTAGGAAGTCGAGCGGAAGACGCAGCTAGCGAGAAGGACGACAAGGGAAGGGAGTCGACGGGCTCGGTGCGTCCGAAGGACGAGAAAGCTACGGAAGAGTACACCGGTGGACGAGAAGAATGTGCGCGGCGTTCGAGGGACAAGAAGCCGAGTCGGAAGCCTGCTCGAGGAGAAGGTCGTAATTGGATTCGGGTGAGCCCTATTTCGGTTGGTCGCAATCACCCATGCATTCGGAGCCTCGGAAGAAGAAAACAAGTCAAAAGGAGCTGGAAGCTGGAGTCACCTTCAACGAAGTGCTGAAGGCGCCTGCGTTGACTGCAGGCTTGGAGGCGCCTTCATTGCCTTGAAGGTGCCCTCAACCTTGTCCAAGGTGCCTTCAAGGCCATTGAAGGCGCCTTCAACCCAGTCTAGATGACTGTTGCGAGTTCGGATAGAGTTTTATCCGTTGACTCGGTTGGAGGCGCCCTCAACCTCGTTGGAGGCGCCCTCAAGGCTCGAGATAAGTTTTCCAAGAGCTATATAAAGGCCCCTGGATCTAGGAAATTATTTATTCAACTAAGTATTCAATACTAGCAACTTGTAAGAGCTTTTAGTGTGTAAAAGGCTTCTCTGTCTTCAGAGAAGGAGACTTTCTTAATGCGCTTGTTCACCCGCCTTGGATTAACAACCTTCTTGGTTGTAACCAAGTCACATCGTTGAGTTCCTTTCTTTCTTCTGTTAGTTGATTTTGTTTTTATTATTGTTGCACTATTTTAGAGTTGAAAGTTTTGAGGAGGGTATTTTTATTTGACAGGCAATTTACCCCTCTCCTCTTGCCGGCCCCGCTGCACCAACAGTTCTCTACTAGGGGTGATTCGATAAGACCAAGGGGCTGCTTGGCAATTCTTCCATCCAGCTGCCTTTGATGTGGTCAAGCTTGATTTTGAGCCCACGGACTATCTCTTGATTGTCAACTTAGTCTTGCTCGTTGCTCTGAGGGTAGGCGACTGAAGTGAATGCTTGTTGGATGTCGAAACTCTCATATCATTCTTTGAGTTTGCTGTCCTGAAATTGTCAACTATTATCAAAGACAAGCTTATAAGGCAGGCCATACCGGTAGAGGACATTCTTCCATAGGAATTTGATGATGGCATCTCCTATTATCCGGGCTACGGCTTCAACCACCATCCACTTGGAGAAGTAATCGACCGCCATCAGGAGAAAATTTTTCTAGTTGGGCTCGGTCAGGAAGGGGCCGATTATATCTATCCTCCACTGCTTAGATGGGGTAGGAAACAATTGAAGTCTTCAAGAGTTTAGTGGGGCAATGGGAGATATGACGATGCTTCTAACAATGGACGCAAGTGGCAATGAAATGAGTAGTGTTTACCTACAAAATAGGCCAAAAGTAGCCGACCAATAGAACTTTCCGAGCAAGCATTAGACTCCCCACATGATTGCCGCATCAACCTTGATAAATCTCTTGCATAACATAATCAATATCCTCTAGGCCAAGACATTTGAGCAAAGGGCGAGATTACTCCCGCTTATATAAGTTGTCCCCTATCAAAGTGAAGTGTGTAACTCTCCTATTGAGTAGCCGAGCCTGCTCAGGATTGACGGACAAAGTCTATTGCCAGAGAAAGGAAATAAGAGGGATCCTCCAATCAACACGTTCCTTCCGGCTCAACGGTTGATCAATCTGAGCAATCAACAAAGTTTAAGTGGCCAACTCATCTACGGTCCATATGGCTAACGAGCTAGCCATTTTGGCCAATTCGTCTGCCCTTTAATTCTCGGCTCGAAGAATCTTCTAAAGACTAACTTCTTGGAAATTAGCTTTGAGTCTTTCAAAAGTTTAAATGTTGTGTCTCAGTCCGTCATTGTTTATTTCAAAACTATCTTTCAACTGTTGGATTGTTAATTGTGTTGGTGTGGGAAGCATCCGACGATCGAACCTGAGTTTTGATTATATCAAAGTGTAACACCCACGAAATTATAAGATAGGTATATGAGTATTATTTTTCCTTAGAGCATAGAAATGAAAAGAATAAGAGAAAAGGAAAAATAAAAACAAAAATATAGAATAAGAAGAGGTGAGGTCAAGGATTGAACCTTGAGCCTCCCACAAATGATGGAGATAAATTGATGCATGATAACCACTAGGATAAGGAGTAATATTTGGATGGAAAGGGATGAAAAATTTTATTAAAGGTGAGGAGGAAATAAAAGAAAACTAAGCAACAGAGCAAGAGAAAACCAAGTGGCTTACCTTCTTTTCCTCTTGGTTAAGAAAAGGAGCAAGCAAAAGAGGAATTGCTTACTTCCCTCCCTCTCTCAATTTTCGTGGGAATTAAAAGAATGATGGAGAAGAAGAGTTGAGGGAATGAATGAAGACATGTTTCATTTAACAAAGGAATAAATAGATTTGGGAGAAGAAAAACAAGAGAGTAAGTCCTTTTCTTTCTTCCTCCTTCTTCCTTCTTCATTCCTCACCGAACCAAGAACTTTATCCTCTCCTCATCCCAATAGCTAAGTTAAGTTCTTCTCCAAGAAAACTAATTTCCATGAAGAAGCCTTCAAGTCCTAGCCCTTCCAAGCAAAAGAAACAAAAGGAGGTACAAGAAGAAGAAGCTTTCTCCTTCCTTGGCACCTAGAATACTTTTCTCTCTAAGGAAAACCACAAGCGAAAGGATGTAAGTTTCCCTCACCTGTGGTACAATAGTTTTTGTGTGTTCTATGAAGATTCGGTTACATAAAAATCTATGCAAACCTCATGAAGAATTTCGGCCAAGATAAGACCAAAGGAAGGACCTAGGGAATGTAAAGATCTAAATTTCGACATGCTTGATATGTTTCTTGTGACATGTATTTTATAGTAGGGATTTATTTTATGTTTCTATGCTAGAATGTTTAGTTAGAACTTAGATTCATGATCCTAGACTTTCGGCCAAGCATGAACAAAAGAATTAGGTAAGCTTAAGCCTTAAACTAAAACATGCTCCTTTGTTCTTATGATAGGTGCCCTATGATAATGGTATTGTTAACATTTTCTCCTACTTTTATGTTGATTAGAACTTCATTTTCATGCTCATGAATATCCGGCCATGGTAGAACTAAGGGCCTAGGAGAGCTTTAACTTAAAACTAAGCATGTCATGATCTCCCTAAGATAAGATATGAAGCTATTATGATATGCCCATGATTGTATGTTGATTTGAACTATATTTCATGTCTATGAAGGTTCGGCCATGTTTAGATTTGAGGCCTAAGGGAGTTTAAAACAAGTCTCAGATGCTCATGACCTTCTTGATGAAATGATATGAAACTAACTTAATGTTCTTAGGCTTGTTTGTTGCATGGAAAATTTGGTTACATGCTCTATAACTTTCGGCCACACAAGGTTTTAAGACCTAGGAAACTTAGAACCTAACTCAACTATGCTCATGTTGTTCCTTGAAATATTTGCTATGAAAGTTGTTTAAGGTTCTCATGTTTTTAGGACACTTGAACCCTAGCTTTAAGTCCTACAAGTTTCGGCCATGTCATGTTTAAGGGCCTAGGAAACTTAAAACCTAACTCAACTATGCTCATGTTGTTCCTTGAAATATTTGCTATGAAAGTTGTTTAAGGTTCTCATGCTTTTATGATACTTGAACCCTAGCTTTAAGCCCTACAAGTTTCGGCCATATCATGTTTAAGGGCCTAGGAAACTTAGAACCTAACTCAACTATGCTCATGTTGTTCCTTGAAATATTTGCTATGAAAGTTGTTTAAGGTTCTCATGCTTTTATGATACTTGAACCCTAGCTTTAAGCCCTACAAGTTTCGGCCATATCATGTTTAAGGGCCTAGGAAACTTAGAACCTAACTCAACTATGCTCATGTTGTTCCTTGAAATATTTGCTATGAAAGTTGTTTAAGGTTCTCATGCTTTTAGGACACTTGAACCCTAGCTTTAAGTTCTACAAGTTTCGGCCATGTCATGTTTAAGGGCCTAGGAAACTTAAAACCTAACTCAACTATGCTCATGTTGTTGCTTGAAATATTTGCTATGAAAGTTGTTTAAGGTTCTCATGCTTTTATGATACTTGAACCCTAGCTTTAAGCCCTACAAGTTTCGGCCATATCATGTTTAAGGGCCTAGGAAACTTAGGACCTAACTCAACTATGCTCATGTTGTTCCTTGAAATATTTGCTATGAAAGTTGTTTAAGGTTCTCATGCTTTTAGGACACTTGAACCCTAGCTTTAAGTCCTACAAGTTTCGGCCATGTCATGTTTAAGGGCCTAGGAAACTTAAAACCTAACTCAACTATGCTCATGTTGTTCCTTGAAATAATTGCTATGAAAGTTGTTTAGGGTTCACAAGCTTGAATGATAATTTTTAACCCAATGTATGCTTGATAAGTTTCGGCCATGATAAGTTGTAAGTTTAAGAAACCTAGAACTCTACCTAAACTTGCTCATGGTGTCTTCTTATGGTATAAGAAATGATACTTATTTAGGGTTCACATGTTGGTATGGAGTTTTTATCTAAAACCTAATCTATATGTTTCGGCCACTATAAGACATTAGGGTTAGAAATCTAATTATGTTTGCCATGTATCTTATACGCCATGTTTATGAGATTGCTATGCTTCTATATTTAATTATGCACACTTATGATCTATACATGATGGAAACCCATATGTTATGTTGCATGTTAGTTATGATGAGCTGTGTGCCCAATTTATGCATGATATATATGATGAGCCGTGTGCCCAAGATTTCATGCTATTTATGATGAGCTGTGTGCCCAAACTATGCATGTATTTATGATGTGTTGTGTGCCCAAATTTTACATACCATTATGATGAGTTGTGTGCCCAAAATTCTATATGGTATGATATGATAAGAAATACGATGCGCAAGAAATGATAAGAACCATGATATGTATGACATGCTACTTTACTTTATATGGCTTGTACCAAGGGTGGGCTCCATAAACGCCCCGGGGTCGATGGACTAAGAAACGGACCTCCTTAGGGATGGGCTCCTAAGTGCCCCTAGGTCGATGGACTAAGAAACGGGCCTAGTTATGTATGTCTTGTAGGGTTCAAGACTTGCTACCTTGGACCTACATGGGACGCACGCATTTATGTATGTGGTACAAGCCGGGGCCCTAATCATGTTATGAATATGTTTAAGTATACAAGTAATAAGTTTTCAAAGGACATGTTGCATATGTTATTGCATGAATCATGTTTTTGAAAGTCATCTTGCATAACACATTATGATTATGTTACAATACACCATGATGCCTATGATTATGTTATGTTATGTTAGGATGAACCTTATGATTATGTTAGGATATGTTATGATCATGATTATGTTATGTTAGGATGCACATTATGACTTTATTAGAATATGCCATGATACCATATGATTATGTTATGATATGATGCTTCTATACATGATATGATGAGTTGTCTTTATGCTTTATGCCTTGAAGCTTTATTTATGCTACACGATTTTTGTGAGTAGGAAAGGATCTTACTGAGCCTTGAGTGCTCACAGCTTACTTTCCTTGTACTACAGATAAGGGCAAAGAATGGATGTACTAAGGGAGTAGCAGGAGGGGGCAAGGAGGACGTGTGTAGTAGTGACTCGGCTAAAGAGAAAGACCTGCTTCTAGTTAATAAGAATTTTGTTCATGTTGTTCTTTTATGACTCTATGACACTTCATCATGCTCTTTAGTATTATGGTTTAAATTTATGCTAAGCATGTTATGTGACCCATATGATAGGTAGTTAGTGATAATGTTTTGAAAGGTAAAGTAAAAGTTTAAAGAAAAAAATATATATACTATAGATAAGACTTCCGCTGTTTTAAAGAAGAAATGATAAGTAACCCCCGTCAGTTTAAGCAGGAAGGGGCAGGGCGTTACACAAAGGATCCAAAGTTAAGTTGTCTTGTGATCTAACAAGGTTGATTGAGCTTGCAGGAAAGTCCTAAATTGTCTTAGGCAAAAGTCCTAGTGGATTCTAGGCAGGTGGAAAATCCTAGGGGGTGGTAACCCTAGGTCCTAGGGGGTGGTAACCCTAGGCGGAAAGTCTTGGCGAGTCAAGCGCTTCGGGCAAAATCCTGGAGTCGGGGACTTTAGGTTGAAATCCTGGTATCGCGAACCTGGTGGAAGTCTGGACGGGTCATGGGTTCGAGAAACTTGAAGTCAAAGCCAGACAATCTGGTGACTGTCAAATACTTGTATTTATCTTATATTATTGTGCTAACTTGCTTTTGCAGGATATACTTTGTTTGTGGACTAATATGCCTTGTAGGAATGAAGTTGCCCAAGGGAATGCTCGGATGAATAGTGTCCGAGGGGCCTCCGGGCTGTTGGATCCGCCTCGGGTGCCTTGGTCAAAAGCCTCGCGCAGCAAGGCGCGAAGGCGCCTTCCAAGGAAATGGAAGGCGCCTTGAACGCTGGATGGAGGGCGCCCTCCATGAGGCGCCTTTGGGTGGATAAGAAGCGGAAGTTATCGATGCTACGATTTCAGGATAAGTATCCTTACTGAAGGTGCCTCCTATGGATGCTAGAGGTGCCCTCAATGGGCTACTTAAGGCAGTCTCGAGAAGAGGCTATAATAGACTTGATTTTGACAATCTTTCTACTGCTGCACAAAGGACGATCCGACAAAGTCGTAACTCGAGTCCGACAACCGGAAGCTTTAAATTCTCTTTTCTTATTTGTTGGTATACTTTTATTTATTGCATTTAAAGTGTACTTTGATTTGTAAATTTCCGAAGCTATAGTGAATGTCCATCGAAAGCACTCTTACGTGCAGATCTTGGAGTAGGAGCCGCCACAGGCTCCGAACCAAGTAAAATCTTGGTGTTTGTATTTGATGTTTACTATTCCGTTGCGTATCCTTGATCGATTCTTTTAAAACGAATGAATTAGCCATGAATACTATTCCCCCCCCCCCCCCCCCTCTAGCGCTTTTTGATCCTACAAATTGAGAATTTGAGTGGATAATAACTCGGGAAGCACAAACTCAGTTTGTTGCTTGAAGGCCCGCAAGCAAAGCTTCATTGTAGAGGTTAGAAAATTCAACCAAATAGATAACTATAGCACATCCTCTCAAAGTGAGATTAGTAATATTCCAATAGCACTAGCCTACCAAAAGACTGATCCATCCATAAAAATTTTTCATGTGCTTTCTGACTCTTGACCTAAAACTTCAGTTAAGAAGTACACTAGGACTTAAGTTTTGATAGTCGTTCGGGGCTGATATTGGATATTATACTCACTTAGTTCCGTGGTCCATTTTATTAGTCTTCCCGATGCCTCTAGATTAGTTAACACTTACCCCAATGTACTATTGGTGAGGATAATGACTAGATGAGACAGGAAGTAGGGCCTCAAGATGAGTCCTAAGGCTAATTACTCTAATGTGGTGTATCTGCTCTCAACATCCTTCAATAAATGGCTTGAAAAATAAATATAATGTGTGTATTATCCTCTTGTCATAAGAGGACCGAGTCGATTGCTCTCTCGGCTATGGACAGGTACACCCACAACATCTCTCCAGCTAATGGTTTGGAAAGAAGCAATAAGCAAGCCAGGTACTCCTTGAGATAAGTAAAAGCTCAGTCACAATTCTTGTCCCACTCAAATTAAAAGCTTTGCCAAGCACCTTGAAGAGTGGAAGACTCTGATAGGCCAATTGGGAGATGAACCATGAGAGGGCCATGATCCAACCGACTAGCCTTTGTGTTTCTTTGAGATTTTGGGGAGGTGACACATTTTGCAGCGCTTAAATCTTCTCTAGATTAGCTTCACACTACAACAAATATGACTTTCCACAGCGCATCATCAATGACGCATAGTAAGAGCATGTCATTAATAATAGTTTTTACGGTACAGCCAATTAAGTGCGCTTTGACTAGTATTATATTTTTACAAACAACAGCGTGTAAAAATAATACGTTGTCAAATATACTTTTGACAACATGCAATGTGCACAGTTAAAATTAGATATTAACAACGTGCTTTTGTGCTCCATTAAATTAAATATTAACAGCATGATTTTACACGCAGTTAAAAGTGTCTTTAAAAATAAACTTTTAATAGCATGCAAAAGTGCATTGTTAAAAGACTTTATTTTTATTGGGGCCATGCCCAAAATTCTCACTCACATCAACTTTTTTTTAAGTAGGAATCATGCCCAAAATTTCCTCGCCGCATTGTTATCCCTTTGCCTCCTTCTTCAAATAACAAATCGATCACAAATCAACCCGGTGGTGAGGCGATCAACTCTGGCAAATTGAGATGTTAATAGTTTTCAAAATTTAGAGATTTTCAAAGTGAACATTAAATTCTCATATCTCTCATTACGGTGAATGTCAAATATTAAAAATAAATATTTATTAATGAAATAAATTATGAAATCTTAATTTTAATTATATCAGTTTTCATTTTTTCCCTTTTTTATTTTCTTTAATTTTTTACCCTTGAAAAAATCACTCACGTCAAAGCCTACATTATCAATCTTAATTTTTTTCCCCATTCGTAATTTTTTCCCCCAAACCTAAACATTTCACGCACGCCTCTTTCTCTTTTCACTGCCAAAACCACATTCTCCTCTTCCCCTCTTCACCGCCTCTTCCTCTCTTCATCTCATGATCATATTTTGCATACTTCATCCTTTTTTATTATTTTTTACTTTTCCTGTTCAGAGATAAGCTCTTTGTATTTTTTCACTGACAAGTGAAACTTGAGCGAATTTGGAGCATAAGAGCATTGGAATGTAGATTTGAAGAAAGGGGCATGCTCTAGTCGTGTTTCATGACGCTGGTGTGTTCTTCTAGCCAAAGATAAATAATGAACGGAGTGAAAATGAGGCTTTCAACACTCGACATGAGCTAGTCGTGCCCCCTAGCACAACCATGCCCCATCTAGCCGTAGTAGAAATCAACACGGCTAGATCATGCCCCTAGCAAGGCCATGCCTCTCCAATCTGAATCTTACATGCCCTAGCTATTCTCCTAGCACGACATTGCTTTCCTCCGCTAGACATGGCCAAGTTGTGCCCCATGACATGGCCAAGCCATGCCCCATGGCACAGCTGTGTCTGCCCCTAACCTAGTTAATGAGTGCGACATGGCTAGGATGTGCCCCCAGGTACGGCCTTAGCGCAACAACTTCACCTCGACAATTGAGTTGTTTCCAACTGTTTTTGTTGGTTCGAAGGGCTATAAAAACCCCAAGAAGGCTCCTAACACAGGAGACAAATTTTCCGTGTCACAGGGAACCCTAGAGCCATCATTCCAAGCAATTGTCAAAGTGATATGTCTACCTTTGGAGCTTAGGGATTCATCTGAAGACACCGGCATCAATTGACTAAGCTTCCTCTTCTCTCTTCTTTCAGTTTGAGTTGTCGATGCTTAATTTCATATCTTTCAGTTGTATCTCCATCTCCATGGAGTAGTTCTCTAAATTTTAGGACAAGGAAGCAACCCGATGTAATTATTAACATGTTTTTATAAGTTTATTTATCTTTTCTCTATTGCATGATGTGTTTGTTTCATGATCCGACTTTATTGTACATACACGTTTGTGGCACTAATCATATACCTTCATATATCACAGGACTCAAGGAAGGACCAAAAGGTGAATCCAAATCTCCGACCCATAACGACCGAGACATGAGGAGTTGGTCATGAAAATACTCCAAAATCTCCTAAGGGCATTATTGGCTATTACATAACTTAATTGGTTTGCCTTGACTCAATGTCACGAAGTAGGGGATGGCACCTAGGGACCGTGTGACATCGTGACAAATGCCTCCCTAAGAAAACGGTCATTTTAGTAAGATCGCCTTGAAAGTAAACATTGAGTTTGGGCAAGTACATTGGTATAATTTTAAAAAGTCTATATCAAAATTTTGAGATAACCACCTGCATGTGATCAAATATTGAGATAGGATAGTAAATATAACGTAGAATGTAAATGATCATTGTGGTGAAACCAAAGTCTTAAGATCGTTCCCCTAAATCTAGATTTCTTCCTTGACTTCTTGCTTGCTCTTGACTCATTTTTCTCTCTCTCGAACTCGTACAAATTGTCATTATCTAGATAACCTATTTTGTTAATTCAATCAATACTCAATTTTACAATAATTGTGGCATCAATATCTATTTTTACTTGACGATAACTGTGCACTTGCAATTTGCACATATCACACTGCCAAAATCACATTCACCGCCAAAACCTTTGTTCCCTCTCAATAGCAGGTGAGACATTAGAATCCTTCCTCTCCTTAGCGGCTGAGCCCGTCATTCTAACTTGGCGCTCTTATTGCACACCACCTCTTTGTTGCCTTTGCACTCGAGCTCTACCTAGGGTTCAATCCGCAGCGATCTCAACAACTCGCCAAATATCCTCTGTACTACATAGTATGTTGTTTCTCTATTTTTAATCAGATGTTTAGGTTTTTGGGTGGCAAATCAATTTATTTTATTATAATTACTAGTATCTATAATTGTTATACATTTTTTACAAAAAATTATTTGTTTTTGTGTTTTCCCAATCATTTATGTTTGGCATTTCCAACCGTGCATTGTATGTTGTTATAGATTTTCAAATACACTGGTTATCTTGTGTCATAGGATATCGTTGTTTAGGTTATACAACAACAAATCAATTGCTTTTCTTATTAGTACTTTGTTGTCGTTATAGGGTTTTACGCATTGTGTTTTCAACCAAGTTTTTGCTTGGCATTTCCTATTTTTGATGAAAAGATTCTGGAAACAATTTTTGTATGTTTGAAGAAGGTTATATATTTTAATTTTTCCTAATGATGTTTAACATATATTGTTCCTAGTTGTCTTTCATGGAAATTATTGTTGATTTTAGATTTGCTTAACTGATATTTAGTATGTAGGATTCGTTTATTTTCAACAATGTATCATGTCATGTTGTTTATGGGGAAAATGAGAAAAATGGTAGTATACTTATAAAGCAAAAGATGAAAAACATGGGAAAAGAGATGAGAAAAATTAAATAGCTAAGACGCTATCGAGAAAAATTGAATAGCATGTCTTTATATAACATTTAATACAAGGCCCAACATAAAAATCATGATATAAACACTTCATTGCATAGAAAAATATCTAAATACATAGTTCATACATCACAACACATCATCACTACTTTCTACATCCTAGATCTGGAGATCTACTCCATTGCAAGGGAATTTACAACCAAGAGATGATAAGTAAAGCAAATCGTGACTCAATACAAGAAGATATAGAGAAGAGAATGCTTATCCTTGATACGTAGCGTCCTTGGAGGCTCTCCTTTGCTCCAGAGGAGGACGGATTGGCGAAGATGAAAGATCTACGACCTCCCTAAAGGGGAGAACCCTTCCCCAAACAATGGGGAAGAGCCCCAAGCCAAAGATAAGTGAAAAGGGGAGAAAACCCCCTTTTATAAAGCAGGGCATGGGCACCGCATGACCCGTGACACAACAGTGTGGATTCGCACGACCTTATACATCTTGCTTTCGGCCAAGGTGACACGACCGTGTAGATTCACACGATCATGTTATGCTTTTAGCATCGGATGACCTACACGACCGTGTGGCTCACACGACCTAGCTATACTTGCTCTCTGGAAAATGTCGCACTGCCGTGTGACTCACATTTGGCACGGCCTTGCCTTTCTTTGCCTCTGGATTGTTGGCACGACCGTGTGCTGCCTGACCACGAGGAGATTGGCACGGCTGTGTGGATCACACGGTCGTGGCATGATTTATTTCAAGATGGTCACACAACCGTGTGGCCTACAGTGCCCAAACTTGATTTCTTCTAGAGTTGCTCCCGTGTGCGTTTTTACTCCATTTTCACTCCAATATGCATCCTGTCAATCAAAATATACAAAGAGTAGATCTCCAAACAAAATGTAATAAAAGTATGACATTATAATAAAAAGGATGCAATAAACATACATTATATGCATGAAGTACAAGTAGATGCGCGTCAAAGTATGCATAAAAGTGTATCTAATCTACGCACATCAGCATGACGACAGGTAAGAAAGTTTTGTCATAGTCAATGTCTTGCCTTTGATGATAGCCTTTCACCACCAACCTTGCCTTGTAGGTAATAATATTACCATCCATGTCGATTTTTTTCTTGAAAATTCATTTGCACCCTATAGGCGTAATGCCTTCAGGTGGGTCCACCAAGTTCTAAACTTGGTTTTCATACATGGAATCCATTTCTGATTTCATGGCTGTAAGCAACTTGTCTTTTTCTGAACTATTCAGAGCTTCTTCATAATCAGTAGGTTCTTCATCCTCAATGAGTAATACATCATTCGATTCTCTTACAAGAGATCCATATCTTTCAAGAACATTGCATGTCCTACCTGATCTATGAGGAGGTTGTATCATAATCGGTTGTGGTTCTTAACTAGACATCTCATTAGTGTTTATTATGTTGATACAGTCTGACCTGGATGTTGTTTTGCTGTTGACACTGATTTAAGTTTGTATCAGATATTTAACTCAGATTAATTACTAATCTAGGTTGACTTGGTTGACCTGATTCGGGAAAAAGTCCAAGTATGGAGACTTGGCACTGGAGAAGTCCAAGCAGGGAGCTTGGCATGAGTGGAAAGTCCTAACTGGGATGTTAGGCAGTTGGAAAGTCCTGGTGAGTGAAACCAGGTGAAAACCCTGGTGAGTGAAACCAGGTGAAAACCCTAGTGAGTGAAGCTAGGTGCAAGTCCTGGTGAGTGAAGCCAGGCAAGGAAAAATCCAGATGGATCAAGGGTGATCGGACATCTGGTGTTGAAAAGTCCAAGAAGGAAGCTTGGCATGCGAAGTCAGAGAGGGCTCGGTAGCTCGTTCTCTAGGACCAGATGAAGTCGGAGAGAGCTAGGGAGCTCGCTCGGACTAGGTCGAGAGGGCTCGACCCGGATCGAAGAAGTCGGATCGGTCGGCACCGATCCGGAAACTTGACACCGATCGGCCCGGACCGATCCGAAATTTTATACCTGATCGGTCCGCCGACCGATCAGGAATTGATCGATGGCTATCGAACGCCATCGATCGGTCCGCACCGATCGAAATCGATCGCAGCTCATCAGATTTTACCGACGGTCGCGGACCGATCGAAATCAATCGCAGCTCATCGAGATTTCATTGATCGGCCGAGACCGATCGAGGCTTTAAGCACGACAGCGACATCTGATCGGTCCGGGACCGATCAGATTAGTGCCTGATCGGTCCGCAGACCGATCAGAAGCTGCGCACCTTCGGAAAGAGCGGCGCCTGATCGGTCTGGGGACCGATCAGATTAGTTCCTGATCGGTCCGCAGACCGATCAGCGATGATCCAGAAAGCGTGGTTCGGTCTGCAGACCGACCCACGGTATTGTTCGCTTTGCATGCACTTTTTCTGATTGCCGTATTTGTATTCACCTATCTGTTTTTAACCATTCGCTGTGAGTCTTTCTAGCTTGCAGGTTGCAGGTCACATTCTCATGTCTGGATTCAAATTAAGCTTCATTAAGAGAAGGAGACAAGTACCCTTTTCACTGTAATTTGCTGCAACAAATACATTTGGGGCATCAACGTTCACTGGCGAAATCCGATTACGATTGGGCTGCTCAGTTTGACTTCTTCCCATTGGTTGGTATCCAGAGACGCCAGTGATTTCCATTGGCATGTGTTCAGAGAATCAGAAGAGGAGGAGAGGTGATTGGCTACGCCTGGCTGGCAGCAGCGATTCTGCAGACGGCGGTGATTCGAGCCAGTGAAGCAGAGAGACATAAGAAGGAAGAAGAGGAGTTCAGAAAAAAAGTATTCTGAATTCTCTGTCTTTAGTGATCAAGTCTTCGAGAGAGCAAGTTGGTGAAGCTGTGAGCTCCTTGCTGAGAAGGTTGATTGTGCGCTCTCTGCTCTGTTCTCTTCTCCGCGTGGCTGTAAGCTCATCTTAATATCTTTCTCAGCCACTGTAAGTCTTGTGCTTAAATCTATAATCATTTGAGACTTTGTTGAGAGGTTGCTCCACCGAGAAGGAGACATCTTTAGCCGGATCTTGTCCGGGGTGTGATCTACCGAAAGATCAAGGAGTCGTCCTCCTTACGGACACGCCGAGGAGTAGGGGCAAGTTATCCCCGAACCTCGTATATCCTTGTGTTTGCTGTGTGTTTGTTTTCTTTCTTTTTAGTTTTTCTACTTTCGCTGTGCTGTGCTAACAAAGTTCTTGAAGAAATTTCTGTTTAGTGTTTTTCAAAGAGGCTATTCACCCCCCTCTAGCCATCTAAGATCCCAACATATTAGAGTCTCTTAAACTTCATCAAGTTCAACCATACTCTCACTTGCTTCCTATAATAGAAATTCTTTCTCTATGAAGGTAACATGCCTTGAAACAAATACTTTTTGTTCCAAGGGGTGATAGAATTGGTAACCCTTAATTTATTTAGGGTATCCAATAAATAAACAGTTATCATAATTGGCATCCATCTTGTCTGATATAGTCCTCTTCACATAAGCAGGATATCCCTATATCTTCAAATAAGATATGAGGGGTTTCTTACTAGCCCATACCTCATATAGAGTAGTTGAGATTGCCTTCGTCAGGACTATGTTTAGCAAGTAAACAGTTGCCATGAGTGCATAGCCCCAAAAGTTCTTAGGAAAATATGCACGATCCATCATTGATCTAACCATGTCTAACAAGGTTCAATTACGTCTTTCCGATACACCATTATGTTGTGGCGTATAAGGCGGAGTCCATTGAGACAATATACCATTGCGCCTTAGATAATCTAGAAATTCTTGGCTTAAATATTTACCACCTTGATCGGATCGAAGTATCTTAATATTTTTACCAAGTTGTTTCTCCACTTCACTTCTGAATTCTCTAAACTTTTCAAAGGCTTCAAACTTGTATTTCATTAGATACATGTACCCATAATGAGAGTGATCATCAATGAAAGTAATGAAGTAGCTATAACCTCCTAATACATGAGTTGTCATTGGTCCACATACATCGGTATGTACGAGCCCAAGTAACTCATCAACTCGTTCACCCTTTCGAGAAAAAGATAACTCTGTTATCTTGCCTTTTAAATATGAATCACATGTATCAAATGTATCTAATTTAAATGATTCGAGAACTACAATCTTTTGTAATTCGGACATGTGTTTCTTGCTTATATGGCCAAGGCGACAATGCCACGAGTAAGAGGTTAATTGATTATCTATTCGGGCACATTTATTGCTCTTTTCGATATTGAGTACATCACTAAATATATCTAACACGTAGATCCCATTGCATAATGCTCCAGTGTCATAAAGAACATCATTTAAGGTTATATAACAACAATTATTACTAAAAGTTAAATGAAATCCTTTTTTATTTAAGCAAAAAATAGAAACAATGTTCTTCATTAATGCTGGAACAAAATAACAATTATCTAATTATAAGACAAGTCCACTAAGAAGCTTTAACAAGTATGTTCCGATGGCGACTGTATCAACCTTTGTTTCATTCCCAACTCGTAGACTTGTTTCTCCCTTAACGAGTCTTCTGCTATTTCTTAGCCCCTATATATCATTACATATATGTAAGTCACGCCCAATATCCAATATCTAAGTATCTAAGAAAATATCATGACAATCAATAATGAAAATATCTAAAGAGGATGGGGCATCGGATGCCTTATTCTTCTTCACGGACTCAAGATAGATCTTGCATTTTCTTCGTCAGTATCCCATCTTGCCACAATGATGGCATGAGCCCTTTTGTGTCAGTTCTACTATCTTAGCCTTTTTCTTCTTCCCTTTAGCCTGATGTTTTGGCTTGCTCTTAGAACCTTTCTTGGAGAAGTCTACTAATATCACAGTTTTCTGTTCACCCTTAACAGAATGCTCCATAGTCTTGAGCATATTTATCATCTTGGGGATGGTCGATTCCAAATTGTTCATTCGATAGTTCATCACAAATTGTGAATGATTTTTCGATAAACTATGTACAATTAAGTCAATACTTAACCCATGATCCATCCCAAAATCAAGTGATGCTAAACGCTCTATGTAGCTATTTATCTTTAATACGTATTGTACTATAGGCAAACCCTCCTGCATCTTTGAGCAAAAGAGAAGCTTGGAGACCTCGAACCTTTCGGATCTAGATTGCTCATCAAATAACTCACGAAGATGATAGACAATATCATAAGCATCCAAAAACTCATGTCGTTTCTATAATTCAGGAGTCATAGCGGCTAGCATCTAGCAAGTACAAAATCATCCTTATGTTTCTGAAGGGCCAACAGTTGGTCCGTAATTGTATAAGCATCAAGATTGGTGGGAAGAGGTTGATCAAGGACATAAGCTAGTTTCTCAGCTTTGAGAACAATTCTTAAATTTTGAAACCAGTCCAAGAAATTCAGCCTAGTCAATTTGTTCGGGTCTAAAATCGAACGCAGATTAACAAAAGTCATAATTAAATGATTAACCTAGAAATATAAAAACGAGTATGTATTAGAGACATGATTTTATTTATGTAAACAATTTACATAAAATCTCGCTTATTTATCAAATTCAATTATCCTTATTTTGAATTCAAAAGATGGTAGGTTTTCTCCAAGTTGGTTGATATATACCATAGATAAGAATAACCTTGACTTTGGCCAACAAGTCATTGTTAACTATAGCGGTAGATAACATATTTACCGATTGCATATCACTTATATGCAACTATCACATTATGCTAACAACTAATTGATCTTCGCATAAACATTGGGTTGTTAACACAATAACAAGTATACATCAAATGCACATCACCCAACTTCACGTCTATCCACATTGATCATGACTTTGGCACAACAAATCAACACTTCAAGTTTAAAACCAACCCGTTGATCATGAGATTGCATCTCTATGGTTTGAACATGTTTAATTTCAAGTTGAGCTTGACTTTGGCTAACAACTCAAAAAAGAACTTAAACTCTGGTTCTTACCATATTAACGGAAGGTGTAGGTTTTAATATTGAGTAAGGGATTTAGGTTTCATCTATATCATGTAAATTACATACATGGAATAAATGATGGCATGACATGTCGCACGTATAGCATAAATGATGACATGATACATCACACGCATGATATAGGATGACACATCATACATATGGTAAGATCTAATCACATCACATGCATGGCAAAATCTAATCATGTCATAATTAATACATCTACATGACATACAATATGGTATGTGTTGGGTGATCGGTGACCGGCTTGAAGGGGGGTTGGATAGACGATGCCCCCAAATCGTTCGCTTCCTACGTTGTTAGCTTGCGCAGCGGAATAATACAAAAATAAGCAAGCTAAACAAAATATAAGACAAGAAATGCAAACCAAGCTACACGATCATTTACGTGGTTCGGAGATAACTTGCTCCTACTCCACGGCGTGTCCGTAAGGTGGACGATCCCTCAATCCGTCGGTGGATTAATCCCCGGAAACTCCGGCTAGCACAATCCTCCTTGTCGATGGAGAAACCTCGCCACAACTCGATTAAGAGCACTTGGATTGCTAGGGCACTAGTTAACTACTAATTAGAGGTTACCCACCACTAATTTCGTCAACTCTAACCAAGCTCCCAAGCTTTGGTTATATAGGCCGCGGGTTGAAAACCCCGCCTACTAGTCGACTGCCAAAACATACAGTCGACTGTCCTCAGTAGAAATTCGACCGTTACATCCCAACGGCTCGATTCCATACGAACAGAGACATTCTGTTCGCTGCCAGTCGACTGCCCCAGTCGACTGCTAAAACATGCAGTCGACTGCTACAGTACTGCTAGAGTACTGCTACAGTAAAATCCTAAAATTAGGATTTTACTTCGAGTACAATCTCTTATGCACTCGTACCATCACCCTTATGACTCATTTGACACTTCATTTACAGCTTTGACCTTTTGCCTTCAAGCCTACTTCCTTTGGCTCTCGTCCCTCGGATGCATTCAAGCCCGCGGCTCGTCCCCAATGCCATCCTTCGCGTATGCCTCGAAGTCGCTTCCCTCGGCCCTTGTCCTCGCTGCCTTGCCCACGGTCCCTCGGATGCTCCATCCTTCACCGGACCCGAAGCCATCAACCTGAGTCACATGTGTATCCTGCAAACCTGCACAACTCAAATACACATATCAAATACAAGGGTGAACCTAACTTAAACTCTTTGCCCAAACACCAAAACACATGGTCACACGGACCATTGGGATTACTCCAACAATCTCCCCCTTTTTAGTGTTTGGCAATACGTTTAAGTTAGGGAAAACAAATAGCAAAACAATATTCTAAAAACAATTGGACTTACGTTGCCAAGGCTACACACTTGGACTTACACCACCGAATGGACTTACGTTGCCAAGGCTACACACTTGGACTTACACTGCCGAATGGACTTACGATGCCAAGGCTACACACTTGGACTTACAACGCCGAATGGACTTACGATGCCAAGACTACACACTTGGACTTACACTGCCGAATGGACTTACGTTGTCAAGGCTACACACTTGGACTTACACTGCCGAATGGACTTACGATGCCAAGGCTACACACTTGGACTTACAACGCCGAATGGACTTACGATGCCAAGGCTACACACTTGGACTTACACTGCCAAATGAAAAAAAAAACAATGCAACATGCATTTGAACCTATCCCAAGGCTCCCCCTACACCTATGCTCCCCAATGAGCTAGGATTTTCACAACAGGCTTTTTAAGAACCTATCCCAAGGCTCCCATACGCAAAGGCACTTTCAGGTTTTCCCAACTAAACCTTACTTCTCCCCCTTTGCCTAACATCCAAAAAGTCCTCCAACAATATCCCAATTGTTGAAAACTTGTCATTCCAATTGACCCTAAACTCGTGTGTTTATCCCCCATGGATTTCATACACTTGTATGAGTTGACTTGGTCAAAATTCAGTGCTGAAGATAATTTCAGACTAGTATCAGTCGACTGCAAGAAGTACCAGTCGACTGGTCACCACTAGCTGAGCGAACAGAATAATGTTCGCTGCCAGTCGACTGCAACTTTTAGCAGTCGACTGGTGCAGTCGACTGCAACTTTTAGCAATCGACTGGCACAGTTTTTCAACCTTTTTCAGCATTTCTGACCCAATTTCATAAATGCACCAATAATTTCACAGACCTTCAAAAATCCTCAAATTTTGTGGAGAGGTCTGTTTTACCCATGTCTACTTGGAAAAAATACATTCAAAAATATATCTATCACCAATCCCAAGATTGACACAAAACTCAAAACTAGCTAAATAGTTTAATTTAACCTTGACCTAAAGTCCTAGTTTTGGCTTCCTCTTGATGTATTTGCCCATACTAACTCACAATGCATCTCTAGCATTGGTTTATATGGCATCTATACATCCAAAATTAATTATCATGCTATATGACCCCAATGTCATATTTCTAAGCATGAAACAAAACTAAATTGTGCAAAAACCCTAGGTTTGAGACTCAAGTCCGTCTCCAAACCACTTGGCACATCCCATGACCCCTCTAGACTCCCAAGTACAACCCACCTGAGATCCATTGGCCATGGATCCCAATTTGACTCTTAGAACTCCCCCTAGAGCCCTTAACCTTAGCCACCTCCCTAGGTGACTCATCCACAATGACTAGGCCACATTGGTTCACCTCCGGTGACACTTGGCCTACAAACCTAACTTTCTTAACCTTGGACACTTTGTCCTTGGTTAATTTATCCTTACCTTTAAATGACTTTCCCTTGCCATTTATTGGTTTCTCCTTGCCATAGTCATATGTCGCCCTAGCATAAGACTTTCCCTTAGCATTGGAGCCACTAGATCGGTATCTCAAACCCGATCTATCATTGTTGGGTCTTTGGCTACCCAACACCATACCTAAACCCTTAGATCCAACATTGAATCTTTCTAGGGTTTTCTCCAATTTATCAAGCTTTGCCTTCAAAGCTTGATTTTCCCTCTCTAAGTTCCTAAACCTAGAGTCAACATGTCCATCATGGACATTCTTAGACCTACCCTTTCTAGGCATGTGTCTCCCCTTCTTGGGATTAATGCCTTGGGTCTCCTTAGGTCTACTATTTCTTTGTTTATCATGCATTGGTCTTCTAGGGTTTTGATCTACAATTACCCTACTCCTATCATGATATTTGAAACTAAAATTTTGCATGGGCATATAATGATTAACATTATTTTTCCTAACATGCATGGGAACATAAGAATTTGAATTTGAATTACACTTCAAATTAGGGTATACCTCCCTTACCCTTGAAGCTCCCCCTTGACTTGAGCTCCTCTTCTTCTTCTCCCACTTCTTTAGATGCTCCAACTTCTTGAACTCTCCCTTCCTTGAGCATCTTGTGTGGTAGTGTCCAAGTTCTCCACACGTGAAGCATCTAATGTGCTTCTTCTCCTTCTTCTTCCTACAACTCAAATTAGATTCTAAAGAGATTGAATTGAATTTAGGAGATACCTCTTTCTTACCCATAGGACATCTACTCTTGTAGTGTCCCTTCTCATTGCACCCGAAACAAATGATGTGATCTGTTGACTTTGCTTCGGTGGAGGTGCTCACTAGGTTGACTTCTTCCAAGATTTCTTCTTCTTCTTCTTCACTTGTCTTGGATTCTTCTTCAACCTTTGAGGATGTAGATGCTATATCTTCCTCATCCACACTTGTGGATGACCTTTCTTCATCCTTTTCCTCAAATGTGACCAAATTTACTTCCTCTTCTTCTTTTGATGTTGAATTGGTCTCTACATCCGATTGGTCCTTCTTCTCCTCTTGGACCACTTCATCACTTTCTTCGAATTTTTCTTCTTCTTCTTGTGTAGGAAAAAATTTCTCCCATGGTAATTTCTTTACTTTGCTCCACAATTCATGGGCGTTCTCATATTTACCTACACCACTTATCACATTAGGAGGCAATAAATCAATTAAAATTGCTATTACCTTTGAGTTTGCCTCCGATCGTGAGGTTTGCTCCTTCGTCCAATGTCGTGTTCGGAGCTTCTTTCCTTTCTTGTCCTTTGGGACTTTAATGGCTCCTTTACCACCATCATGGTGTCCCAATCCGTGTTGAAGAAGATCTCCGTCTTCATCATCCAATAGGTGATGTCCCCAAGACTTCCTCCTTCAAACTTTGGAGGTTCAATCAAGCCGGTCATCTTTTGCCTCCTTGGCGGTTAGTCCAATAGAGAGCGTCCTTGCTCTGATACCACTTGTTGGGTGATCGGTGACCGGCTTGAAGGAGGGTTGGATAGACGGCGCCCCCAAATCGTTCGCTTCCTACGTTGTTAGCTTGCACAGCGGAATAATTCAAAAATAAACAAGCTAAACAAAATACAAGACAAGAAATGCAAACCAAGCTACACGATCATTTACGTGGTTCAGAGATAACTTGCTCCTACTCCACGGCGTATCCGTAAGGTGGACGATCCTTCAATCCGTCGGTGGATTAATCCCCAGAAACTCCGGCTAGCACAATCCTCCTTGTCGGTAGAGAAACCTCACCACAACTCGATCAAGAGCACTTGGATTGCTAGGGCACTAGTTGACTACTAATTAGAGGTTACCCACCACTAATTTCGTCAACTCTAACCAAGCTCCCAAGCTTTGTTTATATAGGCCACGGGTTGAAAACCCCGCCTACCAGTCGACTGCCCTCAGTGGAAATTCGACCGTTACATCCCAACGGCTCGATTTCATACGAACAGAGACATTCTATTCGCTGTCAGTCGACTGCCCCAGTCGACTGCACCAGTCGACTGCTAAAACATGCAATCGACTACTACAGTGGCGCTACAGTACTGCTACAGTAAAACCCTAAAGGTAGGATTTTACTCCGAGTACAATCTCTCATGCACTCGTACCATCACCCTTATGACTCATTTGACACTTCATTTGTAGCTTTGACCTTTTGCCTTCAAGCCTACTTCCTTGGCTCTCGTCCCTCGGATGCATTCAAGCCCGCGGCTCGTCCCCAATGCCATCCTTCGCGTATGCCTCGAAGTCGCTTCCCTCGGCCCTTGTCCTCGCTGCCTTGCCCACGGTCCCTCGGATGCTCCATCCTTCACCGGACCCGAAGCCATCAACCTGAGTCACATGTGTATCCTGCAAACCTGCACAACTCAAATACACATATCAAATACAAGGGTGAACCTAACTTAAACTCTTTGCCCAAACACCAAAACACATGGTCACACGGACCATTGGGATTACTCCAACAGTATGTTCATGACATAAATTTACATATGTTATAATTCTATTTTGGAAATAAAAATATGTTATAAATCTGATTTTAATAAATCAAGATTTATCTAATCAAATTAGAAAACCAATTTCTAAATTTAATTAACATATCTAGAATTTTTCTATCAATCAAGAATTTTTAATTATTTTACAAATAAATTTCTAAATTAATTTTCTAACCATTTAAGAAATAAATAATTAATATTTCTTAATTTATTATAGAATAATTCAAATATAGATTTTTTATGATTTTTTAAAACTTTCAAATTTGATATTTCCTCACAATTTAGGAAACTTTCCAAAAATAGAATATTTTTAGAAATCCAAAAAATTTAGAAAATATTAATTCTATAATTTAATTTAGAATATCTCAAATCTGGATTTTTTTATGATTTTAAAATTTTTCTAAATTTGATATTTCCTAACAATTTAGGAAACTTTTCAAAAATAAAATATTTCTTAAAATTCTAGAAATGATAATTTCTAAATTAACAGAATATTTCTAAATTTAATTTTCTGAAATTATATTAGAAACTTTCCAAAAAATAGAATTTCCTAATAATTTAGAAAACTTTCCAAAAATAAAAAAAAATCTTAGGGTGCGTTTGGTACGCACGTTTTCCATTTTCATTTTTTGGAAAATACGCGTTTTCTAGAAAACAAAAAATGACTTTTTGTCATTTTCTATTTTTCTAGAAAACGTTAGCTATTTTTTTAGAAAACAAGCACGAAAAACACAAACCAAACACCATTTTCCAGAAAACACGCGTTTTCCAGAAAATAAAATGAAAAACACGCGTACCAAACGCACTCTTAATAATTCCAGAAAAATTTTAAAATTAATTACAACACAAATTACGAACTGCAAAACAATTTTACGATCATGTCGAAGCACAATCAGACTCTAATACCACTGTTGGGATATGCCTGATGCGGTGTGTGTTAAAACATGTTTCGTAAACATGCGCAGCAGAAAATAAATTATTATAATAGTTCCTAAAGTATTACATCACACGCACCACACACATACAAGGATGCAACATGCCAAACATGATCGCATAATTTAATTTTTACAGAAAGTAAATTTACGCTAGGTGTACCTTACGGATGACATGTAATGAAAAGGGCATCAACCATAGCAACGTTGTCGAACCTCGCCTCTATTTGTATCCACGCTAAACTTCTCAAGATAACTCCTTGAGTACAAGCCTCTCCTTCGGAAGTTACTAGCCACAAGCGAAGAAGAGGGATCAAGAGGAAGAGGAAGAGGAAGAGAAGCACATAAGGAAGAGATTTCTTCCTTGTGATGGTCACGACAACAAGGGGAAGAGCTTCCCCTTGTCGGCGGTGGCAAAGAGAGAGGGGAGAGGGAGAGGAGAAGAGAACTTGGGTTAAGATTTTTCAAAAATCTTACAAATCAATTAATGATCTCATGTGTATAATTTTCTCTCAACTATATCAATATATAGCCCTCATTAATGAATTGGATTAGAAAGCCCAAATCTAACCCATTATCCCTTAACAAAAAATTAGTCCATTAACCCCTTGGTTTGGTTCACAACTAAACCAAGTTAGTTCATGACTAATTTATGATTAAATCAAATATAGTTCAACTCTTCCATAAGAGATGTGGCTCATCGGCGCTTCCATTCCAACAAATATTTTCATATTTGTCTTATGTACGGTCTAACCAAACATTTATCTCTTGATCTAAGAATCCTATTCTTTAACTTATTTTACGTCTTTTAGAAACTTGTTATTGCGTGTGACTCAATAGATTCCCAGTTTATCTTTATCGTTCAAATTAACTACTTAATTATAGAATGATCATGAGTGACACCTAGTAGTACATCATGATCTCCAATTAGTCAGAAAATCATAGTTGATCTTAGAATTAATTCTAAACCCTTCAGCAACTACAGTAAGTCATGCCTCGTTCCTTTCACTCGTCTTACACTCACTTGATTCAAGACATGGTCTATGTGTCTTATCCCCACTAGGCTAACTACATCACACTTAGCCCAAGTAATACTTTCTCGTTCTACGGATTTAAATTACTCATACATGTGTACAAGAGTCTAGTACTCTTAACATATGATGCTTTAGCCAAAGACTTTGAGTAATAATCCTAATGAGTGGACATAGGGTATACGTCTCCTTGCAAGGAGCAGTGAATCCTCTATGGGTTATCCAAACACCGTTGGGCACTTCAACTTATACTCAATCATCCCGGGTCCACACCTCAATGAGATGCTTGCTTAAGATGTCAAAGTATAGGTCTCCATGATCAAGATGACTTGTATACCTCAAGTCGAAGGAAACTTACACTCGTACTACAGTAAGAACTTCACAGACATATCTATATATACGTAGAGAACCATATAAAGTCTTACAGCGAATCACTCCAATGAATTAGTTATCATAACCAGCATCCACGTTTAACTTTCGACATCCCAATATCTCCATCGAGTGAGAAAATAACTGTTTGGCCGAACCAAGGAGTATAACCCATGCTAGTTTTACAGAATTGATGGTGTCCGAATACATCAATTCGACAACTAGAAAAATTTCAATATATTCATAATTGCACATGTAGAGATAATCACTAGTTGCAATCCAATCACAAATTCTCTCATGCTATAAATTATATTACGGGCATTCAGTAAATGAGTTTAAGGCAACCAAACATATAATATGCACTCAAATAGTGAATCTATACTTATCAAATAAATAGAAAAAATTGTAAGGAAATTGCTTTAGGACATCGCTCAAATTCTGACACTCTAATGCTCAAATCAGTCTCCGATGAGAGAAAGGGAGAAGATGAAGAACAATGAAAGAGGAAGTGCAACGGTTATGTATGCATGTTTTCATACTTGGCCTATAGGAGTGGGCTCTCTTTTATAACACCGTTAGAGAAGGAACAGTGTCTCTTTCCTCATTAATTGGGAGTCATATTATAATAGGAAAAATGTCACATCGTATCGCTTTCATATCATACGATCATGCTGCCCACGTTCTGTATTTATAGAAGATCTTGTGGAGTCACACTATGGCGACCATATTGCCCCCACATGTTTTGACAACCCACGCGCTATCTGACGTGCTATGCCAGCCCATGTGCTAAGGCAACCCATAAAATACTGAGATAGTTGGGCCAAAGGGCATGGCTTGTTAGGCAAAGGAGTATTAGATCGAGAGGTCTGAGTGGGTAGAAGCGAACCGAGTGTCATTGGTTTGTCAAGTTGGTGGAGACTAGCCGAGTGATGTTGGTATGTCGAATTGGTAGAATTGAGTTGAAGAAGTTGAGTAAGTCAAGTTCCCGATGTCGGGTAGACCGAACTAAAGGAATCAGAGTGGAGCTGAGCCATAGGAGTCAAAGTAAACCGAACTGAAAGAATGGGGAGTGCCTCTGTTTGACCTTTGACTAGCTAGCAGTGCCAAACCTCGCCACGTTTAAGCCTCCGTTAACCTCTGTATCATCTGACATGGTAACCAATGTCATCAATGATTCAAACTATGTAGAGAAAATATCTAATTTGAGATTTAAACTTTCGTTACATAAGAATCATCTTGCTTCTTACTATCACATGTTGGACCTCGGAGAAAAATTATTATTTATTTATTTTGATAGTTTAGATATCTAACTCTTCAAATAAATTAATCCTGAAGATAATCAATTTGACTGTATAAAAATTTTTGATTAGTCATTAAAATAAATTTAAAAAGTATAAATGAATCTTAGCGGACAATCCATCCCTGAATAGGATGGGGAGAAGTTACCCGTGTAGGGTGGGGAGAAGTTATTAATAGGAAAATTACTAACGTGGTTATCAGGCAACATCATCCACGCGTCGCTACCACAAATTTTCCATATCAACGTCTAAGTTCATGGCATTGTATTCAAGAGGAGGAATTTTAATTCAGCTGAAACGGAGGTAATCGACATTAGCAAGTTCCAAACAAATGCAGGAAGCCTTTAAATAGGAGAAGGCTGGCACTAACTTTTTCCCGTTTCTCATTAAATATAGATTTAACTAGGAGAAGGCTGGCGCTAAATCTAAACAAATGCAGCATCCATTCTTGGAATTAATTGACTTACCAAAAAAAAATCTTAGAAATAATTTTGCCAATTTTTCTTTTAGATTTTTCTAATTGAAAGTGATTTCACAGTAAAATTCACTATGCATTTCAAAGTCTGGATACAATCAGGTTGTTGTTAATGAGCCACAAATAAATAAATTATCAATTGGCCTCTACACCTTTTTTTTAATCAACACTTTGAGGGTCTGACATAAGTTGGAGGCAGCGAGGGGCAGTGTTCGTTCATATTTGCATAAGGGTTAAGGGTGTTGTATTCAGGCAGCTCCATTCTGTACTCCCCTAGTATCTGGCAGAAAGGAAGCTTTTCTTCCTGCGAATTGCACCAGCTTGGTAATCGTGTCTGGTTGTTCTCAAATATGTTAAGCATGTAAGCATCGCGAATCTGCCAAATTGAGAGCAATATACAATAAGGGCATAGTGAAGAAAGAGCTAAGCTGATACATAGAGATCAAGTGACATCTGGTGGAGCCAAGAATCTAATCATCATGGATGAACTTTGCACTTACAGTGAATTCAGTGACTTGTATGGAGTTGGCAAGTGGGCCAAATATTCCAGCCTCCTTGTACATTTCCAGAACAAAAGCAACGCAAGTTGTAGATTTTCCATCACTATAAACCCAATCGTCTTGTTCGGGCATGGTAAGCAACTGATCAAAGGTCATTCCACGCCTTTCAGTCTCAATGATAATCTCATGCAAATCCAATCCCTGATAAGCAAAACCAGGTTAGCTACCCGAAGGAGATTAATATTTCTGTTTCTATTTTAATAGTAGAAGGCTCAACCCAATTAAAATATTCATTGTTAGCCAAAAATCAGATGAAGGGTAGCAGAGAGGAAAATCAAAAGAACAGCAAATAAGATGGTATTAAAAGGTTCCCAGCATAATATTAGACATGCCAACCAAGGGTCTATAGCATTCGCGAAGGCAGAAACTTACAACTGCATTTCAATTTCAGCCATTTTTTTGTAACCAGTTTCCAAAACTATGGTAAGAGTGTAAGACTACCTAAACTTCACACCAAAGTCGTTTGAGTGGTGGAAAGCTACCAAGTCATCTTAAAATTAAGCAACTGACCACAGTAATTAAGATTAAAACTAAAGCTAGACTACAATGGAGACAAATGTTTGTTTTATAGTCATCATCTGAAAAAAAAAACCCAGAAAATTAGTATAAATTTTCACTTATTAAATCAATGAACTCCACGTAAATCACTAATATAAGTGAAAAACTTTATCAATTATCATACTGCTACCGTACATCCTAGATCGACCTAGGGAGTAACATTTTGTGTGTAACCATATGAGCATTTTTTTTTAAAAAAAAAGGAAAAGATAGTTGTTTGAACTATTTACCCACCCAAACATATTCCTAGCACTTGGTGTGCAACTACATGATTTTCTTGGGAAGTTACTTGTGGTCAAGAGCAAAGTATTTCCATTCCTAATGTTGTATTAAGTATTATCTTAAAAAGATTAATCTTAAAGTAAACTTAATGAACTCAATGGACTCACATAATTGCAATGGGATTTGGAAAACAAAAACAAGATTGTGCTAACTCATCTTCTACGAGACTTGGAAATTCCATGTATGATAGCAAGACAAATACTCTTGGTTTCATAAAGCTAAACAGCAATTGTACAAACAATATATTTAGTTCCAGAATCTTCTCCACCATGTTGACCAAGTCCATGCATGTATATTATTCAGATCCCGAGGTGAATCCACAGCAGATGTGAGCATGTCAGCCCTACCTAGAAACCTTGCATGGTTCATTAATTCATTTAGGGATTCCTATGTTTTCATTCATACACTTGTGAAGTGTGTAAAGTAGACTAGATTGTTGGAAGCCCAAAAGTAGATCGACTTAGCTAGAAGTACAGGTTTTTTTTTAAAATTATAAACACCAGCAAAAGTAAAACACGAACTCCAGCTTCAATATCATGTCAAGTTATATATTTTATATCATTAACAGTTCTCAACTATCTGAGCAGCAGCAGAAGCAAGAGGGAATCACAATTTAAATAATATCTGAGATTTAGCATGTAACTCCTTAATTTAACCAACTTGCATAAAAAATCATTTTAATAAGAGCAAACAGTCAAAAAAAAAAACATTTACTATATATACTTGCATATTTGCATAGGCAAGAAAACTTAGAGGCAGATATTTCCATTTTGACTTCTTACTCAAGATAGTTACTACCTAGCTAGCGTTCCTCAGAAAACAAAGATCTAAACTTAAAACTACAAATATTTCACTGATCTGGTTCAAGTACCTCAGTTCCAAGTCGTTTGTTGAGGGCTTCATTCCACATATTAGCAGCATAGGCAGGTTGCAACCTAGCCCACATGGACATAACAGACATTACCTGGAAAACAGACCATTGAAGAAAATATTTAGATGACCAAGGAAGACCCTAAATAACGCATATTTGCATTTTAAAAAAAAAAAGCTAAATAGGAAGATATAGTCTGTACAGGGTGGTATACATGGTACATAACAGCCCTGATAAATACTGGTAATCAGACCAAGTTATACCTGTCCACCAATTCAATAGATAACATTGTTTTAGTTTCCCTCTTTTTTCGTCTTTTCCACTCCTCTCTCTCTCTCTCTCTGTGTCTATTACCAGTCAAGCTCTCTGGCTGTCCTTTGCCAATCAGTTCATTTTTTTTTCTCTCCTAACAGAAACCAACACATATCAACTGTTGTTAAGTCAATCAGTAGCTTTCCAGTAAGCAATCAGTCTTGAGCATGGACCATTACTTGAAACCATGGCTCACATTGGAGAATCTTGAAGGCTTAATAGTAAACCCACAATTACATTTGCAACAAGGGAGAGTGGTAGCCACCAATTCTTTATTTAACTCCAGATGGAGGTAGATGAGAGTGAGAAGCTTTACAAAATCCTTAACTCCTAAACTCACATCTGATTTTGTTTCATAATACCTAGACCATTCTAAACTATCATAGGGCTCTACATGCCTTCACTAAATTTCCAACACAAGTCCCATGCATCAAGTATGAGAATAGTTCTCAAATGTTATCTAGAAATTTGTTATATATGATTTATGTTGAAGTAGAAAAACTAAAAGAGCATTTGATCCGAGCATCAAACATCTGTCCAAGATGCAGAGGTAATGAGGAAGAGGATACAACATACAAAGCTACAACACTAAAGAAAACTTAATCTGAGTCAATTAACTGTTTGTATTTAGTAAACCCATAGGTACATAGTACATTCCAAAAGAACTAAACTTCCTTATGTCAAAGTTCAAACTCTTACATATCCACATAATAAGTGTAGTATGACAAATACTTCAAGAGATAGAATCAAAATTAATTGGGACAACAAAATTGGTTAGTGAGATTGGAACCATTCATCAAAGTGATTGTTTTCAGAAAGAAATAAAAAATCATATAGAATACAAGGAATAATATGAATCAAGAGTTCACAAAATAAAATCTGAATAACGAAAAGTTCAATGTAATGTTTGATGTTTCTTTAGTATATGAACATTTAAAAGAAAAGATTGTGTTACAGTAAGGGAAAATGCAGAAGCTAAGATATATATGTTAAACTGTAAAGAAACAAATTTAACGGGTATCTAGAATCTAATAAACAAAAAAAATGAAAGAAGTGTGAAGAATTAATAGATAACATTAGCAATAACAAAAGTATCCAAATTTGTAATTTGATTAAGCTTTATTATGCTCATACCAAATTAGCATCGAGGGGAGGCGGATAATTATCAGATATGGTATCAATCCAGCTAAATATCATGTTGTGATACCCATAGGGTTTTCCAGACATGCTATGAGCATAAGCCCATGCTTCTGTTTCATTGAATTTTGCACGCAAGTCAGGATGCAAAGGAAGCAGGGCTATTTGAGGGTTAGAATCATCCTTCAGTGCCAAGTCCCACCACTCATCCCATGGAATCACCACAATAATCTCCTCTCCCTGTCAGGACACTCTAGTCAGTTAGAAACCTGGAGAGAATGATTTCATCATTCGGACTTTAATATAACAATAAAGCACAACAGTAATGATTCTAAACTTAAAGTTGGATTTTTAAAATCTCTCAAATACCTTCTCATTCTCGTGTCCAGATTCTCCAACCCATAGATTGCCCATGTCATCCTTTAAGCAAACTGCCGTATGCCCAGCAAATGCACCAGTCACCCATTTTTCTAAAGTCTCAAAACCACCCCAGCGACCACGTATCTTTGATACTGCTAGGAAATCACCCGAATGAATATCCTCTACTCTAACTGTAGCCTGATGAGGTTGAGAACGTTTCTCAAAGGTGGCATCCATATGCTTCTCCAAGAATGCTAAATTAGCGTTCTGACCCCAGCCAGTGTTGGAAAAGAGAGGTAAAATATCAACCAAAGATAGCAAAGTCCCAAGCATTCCCGAGGACATGAGAAATACAGATATGCCATGTTGTTTAACCTGAAGAACATTATAAGATATTAATCATAACTACTCTCAGGAAAGAAGAAAAGTTATCAAAATTTACATATTCCATTTCCGCTGGCTCTTCCCATGACTTTATCACTAGCGTGTGTTCTCGAGCTGAGAAATAATAATCCCACGTTATCCTGTATGGTGTTGCAAATACATAGAGATCCATACATGTCCAGCTATGTGCCGCATCAGTCTGCAAAAGAAAAGAAGAATTAACATCAACTTGAACCATTACTCCAAATGATAATCATCAAAGTAACCTGAAGCAGACAAGACAAAAAAGTAAAATAACTGAGGCGTGTTACATTGCAAAGTTGTTAGAGGATTAACATATATGTTTGCAGTGCAACATCATTCAATTTGAATACAATCAATAGTTTGTACCATTAGCACATAAAGAAAGCAGGACACAAAACTGGAGAACATATCAATGTAATACTCTCTCACGCGAAAACACAAAATGAAACTAACCAGCGACATAATTCAAGTTATCTAAATTTTAGAAAAACAGAATTTGCCTTGATATGGAGGATCGCGCTACCGTTTGCGCTTTGACTGTAACCGTCTTCACCGAGCTCGACGAATTCAAGTCGCGCCTCGTTCTCGAAAAAGCAGGCGCCCTTCCAGCCGACGGCCGCGGCATCGGGGACGACGGACCCGACATAGGAAGGTAGGAGATCGACGGCGCTGTGTAGGTTATTCATAACCGGCCAGGAGATCTGGCGGGGGAGAATCGGGAGCACGTCGTTGACGCGAAAGGGAACCTTGAAGGCGATCGCAGGCGAGCCGCCCAACCCGAAAGATAACGTCAACCCTACCCATAGGAGCGGCCAAAGCGGCGACGGAAGGGAAGAGGCGACCGCCACCATGGCACGGAAGGGTTCCGCTTCCGATTCCGATTCCGATTCGTCTCCTCCTCCTCCGTGGTGGTGACCCTCGGTACGGGCGCAGATATGTTCGATGTTTTCAATAGGCGACAAAAAGATTGAAGACCGTCCGATCAGTAAATGAATTAACGGGGCAGCTCCAGCTGCCGTTGAGAATTTAGATAGGATAAATCAAAATAATTATGAGAAATGAATAAAGAATCAATTAAAAAGCTGCATAAATTTACTAGGCGGAGGGTTTGTGGTAAAATATTTATATACAAAATAAATAAAAAAGAGAAAAAAAAAAAATTTAGACAGTCAATGGTGCTGACTTAGCACGAGTTTGTGTTCCTCTTCTCCCCTGTCACGACGTGTCTTCGTCGTCGCTGCTCGAATCCGACCTGACGTTTCGCGACAAGAAATTCGGCGGCAAGTGGGGAAACCGCGCCACCGGTTTCTTGTCTCTCGCCGACGACCTCCCCGCCGAAGCTTCTGCGGACGGTCTGTTTTTCTTCTGCAGGTTCCGCGCGATGTCGACGCAGGCCTTGTCCACCATGTTCAGGAAGTCTCTCACGGTGACGAACAGCCGCAACGGGTGGGCTCCGTTCTTCCTGGAGGTTCCAGGGTGGTAGTATTCCGTAACACCCCTCACCAGCTCCATCACCCGCCCATGCTCTTCTCTCGTCCCTCGCAGCTCCTCCTCGGCCGCCTCGACGAATGCCCGCATCTCCCTCGTGAATCCGTCGCCGCCGCATGAGTCCAGGAATTGCTTGATCTCAGCCAAACGGGCGCCTAGAGAGGCGCAGGTCCCGACGAGGGAGTCGGGGTCGATGCCGGCGGCCTTCTTGACGCTGGCGAACTCATCACTGATCCCCCCGACGACAGGAAGGCCCAACTTGATGTACTCTTTCTCCCTCTCCTCCCTCGTGCCGGCGCCACCCCGGCTGGTCGTGCGGTCCAGGGTGGTCGGGCCGTGGCTATGGTTGCGGGTCACCACTAGGCGCTTGCCCTCTGACCGGACGACCTCCTCCACTACGAAGTGCAGCAGCGTCGTGCTCCCGTCAGTGCTCTTCACGTCGGAGAGCTTGCAGAGGGCGGAGAGGTTGAAGGCCTGGGCATTGCCGCGGGCCGTGCCGGCGTTCATTAAATTGCCGGCCTTGAGGACGGCTTCCAGTAGCTTGAGCAAAAGGCCGCGCATCTTGAGCTCCTTGCAAGCCTCCTCCATCGTCTGGAGAGACTGTCGAAGCTGCGCCACCTCGTGCTCGTAGTTGACCCGGAAGAGCATGGCATCGAAGCGGGCGAAGGGGGAGGAGGGCACGGCGCGGAAGATGTGGAATAGGAAGGACTCCGCCTCGGCTAGCATGGCGGGGTTTCCGTCGTAGCTTCGGACCAAGGCCGCCTCCTCCTCGGTGGGGGCAACCTTGGTGAGGCGCTCGAGGACATCCGCAGGTAGGCCGCGGCCATCGACGAGGGCTTCGAGGATTTCGCTGCGGCCGAAGGGCAGGGAGCGGAGGACGATGGCGATGTTCTGCGACCTGCGCTGATCGAGCAGGGAGATCGCGGCGGTCGGCATGCTGGGGCCCGCATCGCCGGAAGCAGCGCCAGCTCTACCTCCGGCGGCGGAGGATTTCCTGGCCATTGTGCCAAACAGGACTTCCAATATGTCCTCATCGAATCTGAAACAGAGTGAAAAAAAAAAACTCAGTTAATTCCATAATCAGCTCTAAACACCAGAGCAATGCTGTTGTTAATAAGATCAAGAAATCAGGTTTGAAATTGAATCGTTGACTTGTATGAACATATTGACTTAGTCGATCCTGTTGATTTGACCACGTTGTCAGTTTAATTCTCAATCTAGTAAATGCATCGGATACCTACTTGTTCACTAATACTAAGTCTTAGGAAGATCAGGAACTAGTTCTTCCGTCTATGCACGAAACTGAGAGAGGATAGCAACAATCAATGCAAGTTAAGCAAATTGAAAACTTCAAACTTGGAAAGGATACACAGGCAAAGGACAAGCAAACATGGATTTGTCTACGGAAAATACGGTGAAGTGATAATTATCAGAAGAAGCCATGCAATTGGTCATGATTTGGTGGATTGTACCTAAAGTGAAGTCTCCTAGTCAAGGTTGAAGGTTTTGTTGCCCAATGTTGGCATTTCAGCAAACAGGTGAGATTCATGATTCACTGTGGTGTTTGCAGTTTACCTGAATGAGCCGTCGGTGATATTGTCCCAAACCATCGAGTGCTGGGCGTTCGCCGGGTTCACCTTGTCCCAGTGAAGCGGCTTCAGCTTCTTCGTCGAGCCATCCTCTGGGACAGCGGCGGCCGGTGACACCGGCAGCACGGGCGGTGGCCTCGCGGATCGGCTGCTGGCCGTACGGGCGCCGCCAGTTGGTGGGGCCGGTGGAGGCAAAGAAGGTCGTGATGGAGCTGCTGGCGGGGTTTTCCGAGGAGGAGGAGGAGGAGGAGGAGGTGGTGGAGGAGGAGGCCGTTCCGGAATTGATTTCGCGACTGTTGGGGAAGGAGGTGATGCAGGGACCGCGCTCGATTTCGTCGTCGTCGGAGGCGGCGTGGATGCAGAGGCCGCGCTTGACGTAATCGTCGGTGGTGGGAGAGGAAGGGACGGAGGCGTCGCTGGCGATAAGACCGAGGACCCCGAATTCAATCTTCTCGGCGTTCGAGTTACTGATGCCTGGTGGGAAACAGCCACATGCTTCGCGCTCCGAGTGGATGTGGCTGCGGCGGCGGCGGCGGCTGAATACGAGAACTGAGACGGCGCGCTCCGCACCGAAGAAATGGACTGCGACGAACTTATGCTGCCAGCGGGAAGCAACGGCCTTTCTTGTATCCTCCGCCGGTTTGCCGGGGGAGATAGTGACCCATCAACACCAGCTCCACCATCGGCTTCTCCAGCCGAGCCGGAGGCATCCAACTGGTTCCGGCAGAAGGGGCACCTCTCCTCCCTGAAATCGCGCCAGTAGATGGCGTCCAGCCCATTCTCGTCAACAACATCGAGGCTCGAAGCGGGCTGAAGCTTGGGCCTCGAACTAGCGCGTTCGGGGAGGGCGACATCCGCGACTCTGACCTGGAAGCGCCGAGCGAGGAAGAATAAGGTCAAAAAGAGAAGAGCGCAAAGGGCGAAGCTGCTAGCTGCGGTGACGGCGACGGCGACGGCGACCCTCACTTTGGATCTGCAGGATTGGGGAGGTGCAGAATTCGAAGCCGGGGCCAGCGCCGGCTCTGGCGAAGGAGGAAGTAGAGGAGGCCGGATTTGGGAGGAGGGGGTGGGGAGGGAGGGGAACTGGACTTGGATGTTCGTCTGCGACTGGGCGGCGGAGATCGCAGCGGAGGTGAGGAAGATCAGGAGGAGGGAGAAGAGGAGGGAAGGGATGAGCTTCGCAGCCATGTATCAAAAAAAAGCAAGGAAAGAATCAGAGGGAGAACGAGAAAGGGAGGTACTTAAATGGGAAAACGTTGACAACGCGGTTTGAAAAGACGGCGTCAACGAGCGTAAAGCGAGCGAGAAGAAATGCGCTGAGACAGTTTTGACTCGTGCGAAATCCAAAACTTCTCGGCCAAAATTAAATGAAATTTTGCACCGTTTCACCATTAAAATAATTAGCATTAAAAGTGTGTATATATATATATATATATATATAAATAAAAACAATATTCTATTATAATAACTTTTAATTAAAATTGCTAATCTACCTATATTAATGTTATAGAATATTTATATGATATGCTGTTTTTATTAATAATTATAAATATATTAAATTGAATAATTAAAATTATAAGTCCTTCATATGCACAATAAAAAATTATATCTATTTTTAACATCATCAAATTTTATAAAAAGCATGCCACCGACTTTATGTGCTTGATTCATGTTCACATCCTTCACGGTAATTGTCAATCGAAGAAGTATAAGAAGTATCATTGTCGGCGATATCGGGTTCACAAACCTCTCTGGATTAAACACCTTCGGTCTCTCCTACATATCCCGATCCCTACTGATAGCCAATGCATTCACGTAGATAGTCATCCTAGGAGGAATTTAGTACTTGTCGCTTAAAGGATCGATGGCCAGTGGTAGCACAAGGTTAAGGTAGCTATGAGTGGCTTTTGTGTTCTAGAGACGATGGTCACGGTCGAGTCGCAACGATAGGGGCTGAGTCGACTTTGCTTGTGCCAGGGAGAGCAACAACAACAAAACTCGACGAGAAGAGTAGTGAACACGGTGTGGTGGTGTTGAGGGAGAAAGGTAGCAACGTGGGGCAAAGGACAATTGCTACAACGATGGTCGTATAAATATCACGTGTCGTTAGGGAGAAGGGAAGGCTTAGGGCTGTAAACGAGCCGAGCTGAGCTGATCTTTAGGGTGTTCAAGCTTGTTTGAGAAGGTAATTGAACTGAGCTGAGCTTAAAATGTTTATTTTTTAGGAGTTTAAGCTTGTTTAAACCTTGGGTTGAGCTTGGTTCATTTAGATGTTATCGAGCTCTCAATTCAAGATTGGCTTGAGCTTGATTCGAGCTTGGTTCGTTTAGATGTTATCAAGCTCTCAATTCAAGCTTATTTATTGTTTGAAACTTTTAATTATTTGACTGATTATTGAGTTTAATAATTCAAACTTATTTGTTTATTTTTATTTTATTTTATTATTTATTTAACATATTAATAAGAGTTTTATTAATAAATATGATTCACGAACATTAACGAACTGAGCACATACGTGTTCAAACTTGTTTGTTTAGTTTAATGAGTTGTTCAAACTTGTTTATTTAATTGATCTTGTATATATTAAATGAACATAAACAAGTTCTTACCAAGTTGAACACCAAGTTTATTTACGAACACTTGTTCATTTACAGCCCTAGGGAGGTTGCAGTCGTGCTCGTTGAGTCACAGTTGGACACCTACGAGGAGGGCCAAGGAAGTCAACTTCGGCGTCAACGTCGATTACTCGCGTGATAGACCATGAGCAGTGCATTGTGGCATCACGTGCAAGGAGGTGAAGCGGCCATGACGAGGAAAATTTAGGTTAATTGAAAACATGAGACTAAAACAAAATTTTAATGTTTTTTTTTAAATATGTGAGGTTGGAGCCCACCCTAGCCCAAATGTTGCTCCGCCCCTGTCTGCATGGGTATTTGTTCTAATAAGTCTTATGATTAATTCTCAACGAATATAAAATACCTCATTAGATGTTTGATCTTCCCCATATAAAGAGACGTTGTGCTAGGATAAAATGTCTCCTATAATTTATCTTTCTATAATTTATCATAGGGTCGATGATATTAAATTACTTGGGATGAATGATATCATCTTTACTTACTTTATCCCATGCTCATATAATATTTAGATATTTGAATATAATGCAAATAAAATTCTAAACATTATTAGAATTTCCACGGGCTCCTTTGTACATCTATTTATAAGCACTTTCGAATGTAGTCATACTCTTTGTGATTCTCAATTATGACATGACATATATCCATATTCTACACTTGTAAAATAAATGGCATGAGTTTTAATATGGTGGTTGCGGCCTCAGGGTGTAGCATAGATAATAGGTGTATGATATTTCTGGTGTAATAATTAGGGATCGATTCTCAGGAATTGACGACCTGGCGGGGTTTATCCTACTATACGTCTGATGTTTGTGTATCTACATGTACTTTCCTCCATATCCATAAGACTGATACTAGGGGGACCGTTAATATAACGAATCTATATTTTTTTTTTGAATATGATGGTCACGTAAATTACAATGACTATCTATCTTTAAATAGTCAATCCTTTGTTAAAAATCGTTCCTTCGCACCCAACCAATGTGAAGAAGCATTTCAAATTGTCTTATAAAGTAGTTGTACTAGGCCTCTAGGCTGGAGGAAAGTATAAGCTTGCATTTATATCTATGTATAAATTCAAACCCTAAACCCTTAATAGATTTGTAATTTGCATCATATATATTTTTAAAACTTTCATTTGACTAAAATTATTTTATTGTAATAGTTTAAATCAAAATTACTTTATATATAAAAGTTTATTTATTTAGTTTAATAAGTTATTTAAGTTTATTTATTTAATTGATTTAAGTATTAAATGAATATAAATAAAATTTTTATTAAATTGAATACCAAATTTTACTGTGTGATTCGTTTACTCCATTACTTAATGGCTCTTTTGTAAAATAAACTAATAAAAAAGACATTGTATGTAAATTCTACATAATGCATTCTGTTAGAAAAATTCGGACTGTTAGTGAGAAACCAAGTGAGATTTTTTTTTTAAATTTCATTTCATAACAATTACCTATTAATGAAGGATAATTAATTAATTAAGATGCCAAAGCCTTTATATAATTGATAATTACATTAATAACATAATATATAGAATGATCATTATATATATATATATACCAGTATCCAGGGCATTCAAGGTTGATTTGGGATCGTGAGGTAAATAGACTTTGTAAAGAAAAAAAGTATTTAGGGTTTAGAGTTTAAGGTTTAGAACACTTATAGTATTTTTTTTATTCTTCTAGCTAAACACACTTAACATACTTAACATTTTCCCTTAGACAATACAATTTTATTTTTCAGCATTTGCAAAATTTGAAATGTGAATGGCCTGAGATCTTCTATTATTTTCAGAGAATAACAAAATTTGATAGGTGTCTAAATATATATAATTATGATTAATTATGAAAAATCATGATTATACCTTAAAAAACAGTAAAGAACTTATTGAACATAAAATAATATTGAATAATCACATTAAAAACAACATAATATTAAACAAAAATATTAAATAATTAAACATTGAACATTATTGAGATTCAATAAGGTTTGAAAATAAGCATGGAGATCAATGAATATTTTTTAACTCAAAAATTAATTAATTATATATATATATATATATATATATATATATATATATATATATATATATATAATATTTTTTTAAAAAGTATTATATCCTATGAGCATCTAAAATTTTTTATTTTTAATACTATAACCCAAAAGAAAAGCTTAAACCCTAAAGAGAAAATCTTATTAACTTAAACTCATTATAACTCAACCCTTAAATCGTAAACTCTAAATACATATAATATACTTCGTGAGCATCTAAAATTTATAATTTTGAAAATCATAATTCAAAAAAGAAGTCTGAACTTTAAAGTAAAAAATTTTACTCATTATAACACAACTCCTAAATTTTAAAATCTTAAATGCTATATATATATATATATATATCACATTAATATTCCCATAAATACATTATTATACTCCGTAGATACTTAAATCTTTTCCGTTAAAATTTTTTTTTTAACTAAATACCATAACCCAATTAGAAAATCTGAATCTTAGAGATAAAATCTTAAAAAAATTTACCTGAACACTAGTGATAAAATCTTACAATTTTTTACCTTGAACACCATAACCAAATTAAAAAATCTAAACCTTAAGGGTACATCTAAATTATTTCCATTTTTAATTAGATGATAGTCTTCAAATTTTAAAATTTTAAAATTTTACCTTTAGAATTTAAACTTCCCAATTAATTTATAATGTTCGGTTAAAAAAAAATAAAAACCATTTAGGTATTTAAGGGGTTTAATATTACATTTATAGGATATAATAATTATTTAGAATTTATATTTAAGAAAATATTAATTTTTAAAAAATTTTAAAAAAATGCGCTGATATCCTAGGCACAGTCACGCACTGGGTAACGCTCAGGTTATCCGTTTCGTGACAAGGTGAACGGTGAGAAATAAGGTTGGTCCTGAAGCATGCAAAGTCCATGACGAAAGCTTCATGATTTGACAATAATTAAGCCGTTTGGCCCAATTAGGCTGACCCGATTTATGCAGGAAAGGTCAACTGATCTTGCTGTTCCCCTCGATCTACACTTCAACCGTATAGATTAGAGGGTGTGATGGAAACCCTTTCACAAAGATGTCCACAAGTATCATACATATCAAATTCAATGTTGAGACATCGCATCTGCCGACTCAGCATATTTCTAAAACAAATTTTTTATTCGCCTTCTGGCCCTGGGACAAGAGGGAAATGCAAGAGAAAATACCAAGTTTGTGGTTGACTGAGGGTGTGATCTTAAAGTCAATTTCAGACGCGTCGTCTAAGCCTGGGCTCCAAGTTCCAAAAGCAGGGTGTGGTTGACATCGTTTGATCCCGGACCAATAAATTGAATGGGGCCTGAAAAGTTGAATTAACGAAAACGATATTTAGCTGGAGGGAAAAAAATGGAACCAACAAACAGAATAGGAATAGGAATAGGAATAGATTTGAGGGATCAGACCAGGGCTGATGTATCTGTTCTTGATAGCCCACTCATCTCGCAGGGCTGCAAACTTGCCAAAAGGGGCACCTGAATAATAATTATTAGGATCAGAAACTAAACCACATAAATGTTACAAAAGAAGAAAGAGATTTACCATCGAGTTCGACCATGGCCTTCTTGATCACTGGCTTGAACTTACCTGGAGGCAATTCGTATCTTATAAGAAACAAATAGCAACTAAATAAAAGTTTAAGCTGGAAATACATTAGCAGTCTTTCAGTTTCACTTGACAAGTCAAAGCTACAGGTTTATATATATTTTTCACTTGACAATTGTGCAACAGTTCTGTGTATATGTTTTGCTCCTGATCTCAAGCTGTTCATTTATGGGGAAAAAAAACTGCCTAGCAAACCAAACAATTCACAAGGCTTAGCAAATAGAAGTACAGGAGAAAAATCATGCGGATATTTTGAATGGCAAGAAAAATAAGCAAAAATAGCATACCATGTCTTCTCTCTACATCCATCAATGAAGTCAATGCAGTTCCACCAACGGTCCATTCATCAACAGGAGCATTTAAATTACCAACCTGGAAGTGTGGAGCCAAAAAAGAAGAGAGAATTAGTTACTAAAACCTAGAAAAACATTTTATACTATTTCTTGGTAAACTTTAATGAAAACATTGTTTAACAATATAGACTGGGCTAATTATTCTCAAACTAATACAAGCATCAGCCTAACTATCATTCAAGCAGGACTTTTACATGGTTATCTTTGCCATAACTTCACTCAAGCTGGTAGGACAACTGTGACAAACAAACTATGTTTGGCCCTGGTAACACGAATAATCACAAATCATATGGCAAAAGGTAACTCGCTCACCCCAAGTGCCCCATAGCGAGATGAAGAGAATAAATCATGGTAACCGAGCGACATCTTTAGGTGGAAGGGATTTTATTCCCCAAGAAATTGTTCCTGAGGATTCGATCTCTGCTCTCATCTAGCAATCTACCATCAAGTACCAACTCGGCTATGCCCATGGGGCGATATAAACCCCTTTGTGCATCAAGCATTAGGTCACTTAATTATGATTTAATTCCTTAATGTCAATATTGTTGTGTTGTTATTAATCTTGTATTAGCCCACTAATCCTTCAAGTAGCTCAAGCCAAAGCAACTTAGGAGGTTCTTCCCCATAATGGAACATATCAAATGAAGTCAATAGAAAAGAAAAGGTAAGAAACCATTGATTCACCATTTTTTCTTATTGAACTAGAATTACAAAAATGACTTTTACCAAAGATTTCTCGTAGATTGTTTACCAAATCAAACAATGTTCTAAGAATCATAGCATGCATGACTAATACAAATCATAAACGGATACATATGACTCAGAAATTGATGTGGCATGCACAAGCAAATGCAGTGATAATTATACTGACAAATTTGATGCATAAAATGTAGCAATTACTAGCAGTGCAATATCGATTCATAACAGAAAGTGATGAAGATAACAAACTGAGGAAATGAGCCCTGTCTTTCCAGAATGTAACAGGGCTCCTGCAGCATAACCCAATGCATAGCAATAGTTGGCATCAAAATTTGTCGGCAAGCCACATCTTCCTTCATATCTGCAAATGTAGAACTCCTAACTGAAACAATAGAGTATAAGGAAAACCAAAACACCCTAGTAAGGTTGGCACAAAATAAAATTAAGAACTTTAAAATGTGTGAATGAAGGGTTAAAAAACCAAAAGGAAGCCTATGCTAGAGAGTACTCCATAATGAAATCAAAATAAAAAATCTTGAACTCTATAGAGAATCTAATGTATTTCTTGATGTAAATATCGCCAATGATTCTACAATGATGCCTAAAAAACCTTAGCATAAAATCAAGCCTCACCTGAAGTGGTCAATCAACATGGGAAAAAATACAAAGACACTGGAAAGCCAGTGCAGACCAATTGAAGTAATATGGCTATTCTTACCCAAAAAAGTGGGACTGTCCTTTAAAATTTCTAGCATATTTATCCTCCAATTTTCTTTTCTGCAACTCAGTTTCAACCATGGAGATAAGCATTTTCTCAGTTTCAATTTTGGCAACCTGTACAAGAACATAAATAAACCATAAACAAAATGACTAGCCAGTCATTTCAAAAATATCAATAACACTGAAACCTACATGGCATGATCATTAAATAGTTAGCATCACCTGTACATTTCCATGCGGATCTCTTTCCAACAAGAGTTGCTCTTGGATTTGCTGGGGCAGAAATTCAAAGAGAATTTTCGATTGTTGTTGAAGTTTATTTTTCCACAACCCCTCAGCATCAACTACATCATGAGCTAGGATTTCATTTAGTTCAGCAATAAGTTGTTGAACCTGAAAGGAAAGAACAGAAATATCAATACAACAGTTTATATCTGGACCACAAATGAATACCAACAGATTCCTTGTTTACTGATTTATATCAAACATGCAAAAAGAGGAAAAATAAGGAATAATTCATGCCTCAGGAATAAAATCAATCAATCCTTCAGGAATAAGTATGACACCATAATTGTAGCCAAGTTCTGCCCGCTTGCAGATAATATCAGTAATGTAATCTGTAACATTCTTAAGTGTTTGTTTCTTAGCAGCCACCTGTAAAATAAAGACTGTGAAGTCAGAGGAAATAATGAATAATTGACACACAGTGATGAAGAAAATTACACTGTACATCAAAAGTATTGAGTTATTAATTACAAATTACTCATTCTATTCTGTTTCTCTCATTGTATGCCTTTTTCTGTTAATCAAGTTTACATTTTGCTCAAGTTTCTCAACCCATGGGTATTTCAAATGGATACTCAGTGAAAGCATAAGCAATGAACACCGTACAGACATGCATTCCCAGGCTCATCAATGGAACATAAATATTTAGGCAAGTTTAATTTAATTCAACAGCAATAAATGCCCTCAGAATAAAAACTCCCACAAAAACACCCTATGGGTTACTTTCAACTTAAATCCTAAGGAAGCACTAAAGAGATCACTTTCCTCAACCCCCCAAAAAATGCAGACAGCCTTCATTCATCTTTGATCATGGAGAACATCATTAAATAACTTACAAGTTAATGAACCACATGGTAGCTTGTAGCAAGATAATGACTACATCAGAAAAGATACATTTTGGATTACCAAATAGCTATGTAGCACGGATACTCCGAATTTTTATTTTTTTTTTGCAGTATCGGACATGGATACGGATATGGTACGCATATCGAATACGGCCAAAAATGTGTTGTGGACTTTTTTGAGGTTTAACCAGGCAGATGCATTTTGGATATGGCTAGGATACGTTTTTCCAGATACATCTGGCCAAAATTGCAAATATTTAAAATTTTTAGGGTTAATTGAAAAAACTTGAAATTTTCTAGGACTAATTGAAAAATAATTATTAAAAATAAATTGGGTTGTGGGCTTTTAAACCCTAAACCCTATTCTTTTTCTGTTCGCCTCTCATCCTACTCGCCTTTCATCGCCTCTTTAACGTCGCCAGCCAATCGTTGCTACCCCACCTACCGCCGCTCGCCATGTAGGCCCTAAATTATTGTTTCTGATTTATGCTCCACTCCTCTAAAGTGCTTAAACCCTAATCATTTTGTTAAAAATATTTGATTTAGAAATTTGAATATAAGCTCTAATCTTTCAGTCTCCTTTTTCTTCTTTTTGGCTTTTAATTTTTTTGATAAATAGTATCTAAAAGTCTCGGTTTGATCATCTTTCATGATCTTACATGCCACTGTGCCAGTTGCCTCTCTCTCTCTCTCTCTCTCTCTCTCTCTCTCTCTCTCTATATATATATATATATATATACTAGTCATATTGTATCTTATATTTTCAAAATTTGTCGTATCACCGTATCCATATCGTATTCGATACGATACCCGTACCCATATCCATGCAACATAGGCAAATAGATACTTTAACAAAATATTTAAAATTAGATAAGAGAATCACCTCTTCACCAATGATGGCAATGTTAGGATGTGTTTGCAACGCACATTCTAGTGTTATATGAGAAGCAGCACGACCCATCAACCGCACAACTGTAACAGCAGGAGTCATCATAAGTGCAAAAACTAGATATAAATGAATAAGGAAAGAAAAAAAATTATTTGTAATGATTATTTAAATCAGACGAGATTTAGAATAGATTTATACATTCTTGGTTAATAATATTGAGAGACATTGTGGATATAACATGACTAGAACAATATCATATGATAAAAATAGCCAAATAAGTAAATATGGACATTTAAAAAATGATAATTCCAGTTAGCCTCATTGACTATTTCTGGGGTGACCGGCCCGGCCCCACGGAAGCTTTCCACCTGTCACCAAGGTAAATCGGGAAGCGCACGCGGCGGCCAGCCCAGAAGCCCAACATCCTTTGGTTATGCCCCCCCCCCCCCAATTTAGAGGACAATTTTTTGCAAAAATGCCGTAGCTGGGGTTCGAACCGCGGGTGCCTGGGTGACAACTTAGATGTCCTACCGCGGCACCATGACCCCGGGGACGAATATGGACATTTAAGAACTATAAATTGATGGTTCCACATGACCCGATCGTACAATATATACCATCAACAAAAGATTTGGTAATTATTTTTGACAGTTTTATGATGCAAGAATGGTCTGAGTTTGTACGAGAAGGAAATTTAACCTCATCTCTTTAGTGGGTTTAGGTTGCTTTGCAAAACTATTTTTAACAACTAACCAATCTATTCTACAATTAAGAAATTGAGCAAGTTCTTTTGATATCCACAAAGAGCTTTCGGCCAAATATTGAAGCAACTATTTCAGATCAAGCTGTGGAATGTAGCAATTTGAGAGCTTACAATGGTAATATTTGCCAGTAGAGCGTGCATCTATCATTACGTTTCCAATCATTTCAGAGTAGATCTGCAAAGCCAGAAATAATAAAGAGTACCAAGAAAACCATGCAATATCTGACGCTTAGCATTTAGAGAGAGAGAGAGACCCAAGAAATAGATTAACTGGTGAAAATTTTCATGTGAAAATAATTTCTGTTGTCTTATACACTTGCAGGAAGGCACAGGTTACGTGAACACAACTAAGTAAAGAATATTGTGAAAGGAGACACATTGAGAAACACATAAACACTACATAAGATTTCCTATTGTCTTGCAATGATATGAACTATGAAGGTTTGAATGAATTTGTCAAAGTCTCTACATAAGATTTCTGTGCATGTTAAATATTCTATATGATACAGATATTTAAAGCTGCATACTCAATAGATTCTAAATAATTTTGCATGTCGTATCACTCAGCCTTTATGATCCTTAGATGCAGACTGTACCAAACAAGCATAACTCAATAGTGAAGAAGAAACCTTGCATGCAGTATCAAATCCAAAACTTGCAGGAACCTCCTTGGATTTAAGATCTCCGTCAATTGTTTTGGGGCATCCAATAACCCGAGTTTTCATTTTCTTTTGCCTAATCAAATGTGAAGTTCAAGAATAATACTTGGTTAGTAATCATCAAAACGAGTGCAATATTGGTTTAGTGAATTCTATCTCATAGTTCAACCTAAAATTTTCAGCGAGCAGGCATGCATTAGTATTGGAGTCATCTCCACCAATAACAACAAGTCCATCCAAATCAAGCTTTGTGACAGTATCTTCAGCTTGCTTAAACTGATGGCCAAGTATATGAATGCGAGTCAGAATAAAAGGCAATACACAAATTTTTTTATAGTGAGTAGATATAGCTTTAATAAAAAAAAAACACTCATTTTTGATAAGCTAGAAAAGGACGAGTGAAATGCCTGCTCTGGAGTTTCAATCTTGTCCCTTCCACTACAGATCATGTCAAATCCACCCTATTCAGAAGAAAATATAAGACATAACCACATTTTTTTTCCAACTAGGAAAGGACAATCGATAACTTCAATATGTAGAAGGGTAAGGAGGAATGTATTTCAAACTCAACAACAGTAGTTTTTCAATAAGCAGACCACAAATCACATCAGTTAGATATTGTTGTGAAACTAATCATAAGTGTTCTGGTTTGGGGACTATTTTTAGAGCTTAATCCACCAAATTTTAACTGCCTTTATCGTGGAAAGACTTGTATAATAATGACAAGAATCCAGGATAACTTTGAAGTGATTTTTTCTTAGTGATGGAGTAATAAATACCTGATTTCTGTAAGGATAAACAAAATTATGAGTCAGCTCCACATACTTGCACTTCATAATACCTGCTGGACCTCCTTTAAATCCATACAGGATGCTGCCCTTCACCTTTTCCTGTAAGTAATCTAACAGAAGGAGGGAAAAAGATAGTAACAGATCACTTGGATATGAGGAGGAAAACAGAAGAAGAACGAATTATAGAACAAGAACAATCAAGATCAAACAGCTTGATACGCAAAAGGAATAGTGTCTCACCGAAAATCCCAGATATGACATTGTGTCCACCTGGAGCCTGGCCACCAGACAAGACAACCCCAATCTTCAGGCTGGCAGGCAAATCTGAACGACCTGAGCCAGCCGGCACCAGTTTTGCCGACGGCTGACCAAACAAATTGGGAAAAAGCTTCGCGATCTCGTCTATCATACGCCAACATCATCGACAGCGTCACAGGCGTGAGTGAGATAAGTAAAAAAAAAAAAGACATAATTGATAAAGCAAAATTTTCAAGTGAACATCCATCTATCTACCAGATCAACGACGGCGTCGCACAATACTCAAATAGATAAGGGGAATTACAGAGAGTGACCTGGGTTTCCGGCGGCGGAGCTACGAGGGCCGTCGAGGAGCTCGAAAGGGGCCTTGAGAATGGAAGGGAGCGGGAGGGAATGATTGAGGCGGCTGGTCTGCACCTCGCTGTAGACAGAGGCAAGGCGGCCAGGAGACGGAACCTTTACGGTGTCGCCGTTGGCTAGGAGGGACTTCGCCGTCGCCATGGGGAGATCGAGGGGGAGCCAAAAGTGTTCCAGTCGCACCGAAACCGAAGGATTTAAATAAAAAAAATATACATTTATACAAATAAATCAGGAAAATACGGTGGCTCTTGACATGACATTTCTGCATCAGCAAAAGTTCAAACGCCGTAAATTTTGCATTCGTGGATTTCAAACTCTCGCTGGTTGCTCAACCTCTTGCCACCGCACCGTGAAACTTTGGCATTTTACTAAATCGCCTGAGGAAAAGTATTATCCATAACTTTCATAATTCCAAAAATACCTCCCACATTCCCATTATACCCCACCCTTTTCAGGTAATTATTTCGTAGGTTGGCTTGTGTGTGGTCTCTAAATTTTTTTTTTAACCCGTTCAAAAATTCACTCATGTCTATTGTTATCGAATTATGATATGTCAATATGAATATATTAAGGAGACGCTCAGAACTATATTAATTTTAATTTAAAGTGATAAGTTTCTTTAGTCGATCAATTAGATAAAATTAACTAATAGATCTAAAAAATTTCGAATTATTCTAAACTAAAATAAGTATACTTTTATAAATCTTCTTAATATATTCATACCTTCAAATCTAAATTTAATAGTATAAATTAAGAACAATAAATTTTTAAACTTACAAATACTTAGAAAAAATTTATCACAAATTTATTATAAGACTTAAGATAATGATACTTATCAACACCATCAATAGATTCGTAGGACTCATCTAATTTAAAATTTTTAAAATTGTATAAATTTATCAACTAATTTCAAATGACAAATAGAATTCTAAATCATTTCAAATTGAAACTGATGTACTTGTTACCTCTTTGATTTGAATTTGAGAGTATAAATAAAAAAAATTGCAAAAACTTTCTTTACCTTAGAACGAAAGAGTCAGTAATAATTAAAGCTCAATGTGAAAAAAAAATATGGTATCATTATATTAGCAACCCTTAAGCTATCAACTACCATTGAAAGGGAGGTAAAGCGGAGAAGTCCAAGTAGTAAGTGCCTAGATGGGGTCTACAGAGTTTGTTGAGTTTTAACCCCTAACCACTACATGTTTGTTGTAAAGAAATTTGTACGAAACAAAAAAAAAAAACTTACAGTACCCTTTGGAGAACAAATCAAAGATCGGATGAAGAACTTGCTTTAGCCATCATCGAGAAGATTACAACGAAGAACCTTCAAGATTTTCCACAAACCAAATTCCTTCTAGTGCTCTTGGACGAACCAACCTTTTGATTTGTTTTTATTTCTCCTTTATCTAATTGTCTTGGACGCTTATATAGAGATAGAAGAAGCCCTACCTTCTTAATGGAGGAAGGTGAGTGGGTGGGGTCTCTTTCCCTACCTCCTTAATGGATAAAGGTGAGTGGGCAAGTAACACCCACTCATGTGCACCCGCCCAATATTTTTCACTCGTCCAAGTCAATTCATAAAGGTTATCTATTCACAAAGACTATATAAGAATATTCAATTCATATTTCAGGAAAAATGATTCATGTGACAGCAAACACACTGAGTAATCATTGCTAAGAAAATTATTACACTTAACTTAGCTGCTCTATCAAACGAATTAGAGACATCAATAACTTGCCTTTACCTTGGATTAAATCATTTACATCAACATGAACATCTTTAATCCCTTATAATGACTATTATATCGAGAGCATGTTTAACATCTCCAATCAATACAATTATTCACAATCACATTTTATGTACTCAATAAAAAAATATAATTGGTCGACCAGTGAATAAATGCAAAGATGTAAAGTTAGTATTTATTTATTCTAATCAATCATTTGCCTAGTTATATTTTATAGACTGAATCATCCATAGCCAATAAGATATTTGATAAAGTAGCAGTCACTGATTAGAACTTCAAGTAGATAGTTAAATAACCACTTAGGGTAAAACTGAGATTAACTTATAATCTCAAGGGTCTCACATAGTAGAAAAACATGGATTTATTCTTCTACTATCCTTATTATCATTGTAGCACATGTGGTATAAATCATATGTTATGATATTTTTCTCTTTACCAATAAAGAGTGCATGTTTTTCTAAAAATTTAACATTGTATAAATTTTAATCTAGATATACCTAACGTCTAATTCTGAATTCAACTTATGAATTCTAATTTGACCTTTAGCAGGTTCAATAAATGGTGGATTCATTTACTCCAATCATTATTAATACATAAATAATCTTACCTTGATACATCTATCAAGGCAACCTCAACTTATGAGTATGTATTTATTTACAACTACATAAGTTATCTCATAAGTAATGGTTTTATATCTATTTATACTTAACAATTAAGATAATTATCCATGTGAGTGGAGCAATCTCAACCTACCAACATACTTATCGAGACTTTTATCCAAAAAAATATAACAACATATATACTAAATAGATCATGATATTTTACAATATGTTATATTTTATGAAGTCTCAAAGATTTCACATATCCTTGAAAGGACTCTTAGTCAATGACTTAGTAAAAAAAATTACAAGTATAGCATGTGTAGGAATATACTCAAAAAATATGTTTTTTTTTTCTTTTCAACAATATATCTTTTAAAATTTTACTTAATTTCTATGTGCTTATCGTTATTGTGATATTTGAGATCCTTAGAAAAAGATATAACAGCTTGACTGTTATAGTACACTGTAACAGGACTCTCACTATCCTCAACAATTTTCAGATGTTTCAGAAACCTTCTTTACCAGACTACTTCTTGCATAGCCATTGAATAAGCTACATACTCAACTTCCATTGTTGATAACATTACATAGATATGAATTTTCTGTCATCAAGATCCCTTGCCCAATCTGCATCTATGTAGCCCTTCAGGCTTATATTTGATCCTTAGAAATAAAGATAATAATCTGCTATCCTTTTGAGAAATATGAATATCCTAGTTTTCTAGCGTCTCGATCCTAGGTTTGACTGAAAATGATTAACTAAGCCAACATCATAGCTTATATCAGGATAAGTATACAACATAGTGTACATTAAACTACCAATGTCACTAGCTTATGATTTTTTCTTCATTTCTGTTATTTCTTGAAGAGTCTTGGGATATATAACAATACCTCTCGTAGGTGTTTGTTATCTTATATGTTGAAGTGTTGTAGCATCTTAGTGATATAAGATATCTAATGATTTTTACTCCAAAGATGTACTCAGCTTCTTCTATATTTATTATGTTAAATTATGTTATGACCAAAAGAATTTAGATATCTCCACAATGGTATAATATTATCCACTTTGAGCCTAAGTCCTCATGGTTTTATTTTTGGGCTATACCCAAAAGGTCTCATACCAATGGAGATATCTTTCCCTTATGAGTTCATAATCATTTCCATGTATTTTTAATGTGGGACTTTGTTTGCAATCATTGCAAGTCAACAATTCCCCCTCAAATGAAGGGCCACACCCTCAAGTCTATCCGCATGATGTCATCTGATCGTTGACCCACCAAGACTTTCTTGCCCCTCTGTCCTGTTGATACAGTCTGACCTGGCTGTTGTTTTGATGTTGACACTGATTTAAGTTTGTATCAGATATTAATTAAACTCAGATTGATTACTGATCAAGGTTGATCAGGTGGAAGGGAAAAGTCCAAGTATGGAAACTTGGCACGCGAAGTCAGAGAGGGCTCGGTAGCTCGTTCTCTGGACCGGACGAAGTCGGAGAGGGCTCGGTAGCTCGTTCTCTGGACTAGGTCAGAGAGGGCTCGGTAGCTCGTTCTCTGGACCGGACGAAGTCGGAGAGGGCTCGGTAGCTCGTTCTCCGGACTAGGTCAGAGAGGGCTCGGTAGCTCGTTCTCTAGACCAGGAAGGCTTTAGGGTTTAGGGCTAGGAAGTTCTAAACCTACATAGGCATTGGATCGGTCTGTTGACCGATACAGTGATACTATGGTTATCTGATCGGTCACCAGACCGATCAGTAACCAATCAGTAACTCTCTGTGAACTCACCGAGAATTACTGATCGGTCTGTAGATCGATCAGGAGGCAACGGAGTTCGAGAGAAAGGATAGGGGGATCGGTCTGTGGACCGATCCACCTATAGCCTGATCGGTCCACAGACCGATCAGAGCCCTCCTGGACCGATCAGGCTATAGCCTGATCGGTCAAAAAGGTTGTGGATCGGTCTGCTGACCGATCCACAATAATGTCTGTAGTTTCTGCTGTTTCTCTGTAACTTCTGATTCGTCTGATTTAACCATCTGCTGTGAGCTTTTTAAATCTGTAGGTTGCAAGTATCATGCCAATGCTTAAATTCAAATCAAGCTCCATCAGAAGAATAAGACAAAGTGTTCTTTCTACTGTGTTTCGCTGTAAATGGTGCAATTGGAGCATCAACGTTTACTGACTGCGATCAGCTGGCAATCAGCTTGACTCCTGCTTATTGGTTCGAGCTCAGAGACACCTGTGAAGACCATGGATTCTATTGGTGTGAGTTCAGAGAACCAGATGAGGAGGAAGAGTGATTGGCGATGCCTTAGCTTGCAGCAGCGATTCGGTGCAGGTTGACAGCGATTCGGTACAGGCTGAACGCAGTGGAAAAGCAGAGGCATAAGAAGAAGGATGAAGAGATGTTCGAAAAAAAAAGGAAAAACTCTCTGTCGATCAAGCGAGTGTGCTAAGCTTTGAGCTCTTGGCTGAGAAGCTGCTTCCTTCTTGCGCTCTGCTTTCACTGTCGTCTTCGCGTGGCTGTGAGCATATTTTTCATTCTCTTTAGCCACTGATCATTGTAAGTCCTGTGCTTTATTTACATATTTTCTGAGACTTTGTGGAGAGGTTACTCCACCAAGAAGGAGGAAATCTTTAGCCGGAATCTATCCGGGGTGTGATCTATCGAAAGATCAAGGGATCGTCCACCTTACGGACACGCCGAGGAGTAGGGGCAAACTATCCCCGAACCTCGTACATACTGGTGTTAGTGGTGTTTGTCTCTCTTTTTTGTATTATATTTTCGTTTGCATATTTCCGCTGCGCTAACGACTTGTAGGAAGAAATTCTTTAAGCTTTTAGAGGAGGCTATTCACACCCCCCCTCTTTAGCCATCCGAAGATCCTAACAAGTGGTATCAGAGCAAGGTTCTCTTCATCCGGATTAACACCCTAAAGTGCAAGAAGATGGCTATAAAGGAAGGGTTTAGCACCAATCGTCCACCCTACTTCGACAGAACGGAATTTCAATATTGGAAGAGCCGCATGGAATATTATCTCAAGACTGACATCTCAATGTGGTTCTCCGTCAAGGAAGGGTTTACACCTCCGAAGGACGAAGAAGGTAAGGAACTAGACTCATCAAGGTAGTCCGCCGAGCAAACTCGCAAAGGACAAGCCGATGCCAAGGTAGTGGTCACTCTACAATGTGGGATAGCCAAGGATCAACTCGTCAAGGTAGGTCCATTCATGAGCGCAAAAGACTTGTGGAACAAGTTCATCAAGCTCCAAGAAGGAACTCGAGACTCTCGGATCGCCAAGAGAGATTTATTCTTAAATCAATTACAAAACCTCACCATGAAGGAGAACGAGACGGTAAGTGAATTACACGGAAGGTTCAAAGAAATTATCAATGGTCTTCATTCCGTAGATGAACGTGTAGAGAATCACGATCTTATAAGGTATGCTCTCAAAGCCTTTCCGAGGAATGCCTTGTGGTCATCTATGGTAGATGCCTACAAGGTCTCCAAGGACCTTTCAATTGTTAAATTAGATGATTTTTTTTGTGAAAATGGAACTCCATGAATTTGCTAACAAGGGTCAAAAAGAGAAAGGTATTGCCTTAGTTGCAGGAGAAAAGAGCAAAGATGGAAGAAGGAAGAAAGAAAAGAAGAAGGAAAAAGAGATTCCTTCATCCTCATCCTCCTCCGAGTCCAATGATGAAGGTGGATCATCATCAAGCGAGATGACCAACTTTGTAAGGAGAATCTTGAGAAGGAGTCGGAGATACAAAGGGAAAGGTAAATCTATCGATCAAAATGTTGATAAAACTAATGTCACTTGTTTTGAGTGTAGCAAGAAAGGATACTATCGGGGCGAGTGTCCAAAACTCAAGAAGAAAGAGGAAAGGGCCAAGAAAAAGAAAGCTCTCAAAGCTACTTGGGATGAATCCTCCTCAAGCTCATCGGAGGAAGAGAAGAAGGAGAAAAGCACACGTCAATTAGCGTTTATGGCAAGGGAGGAATCGGATTCTGGGAGTGATGGTGACACGAGTGATACCTCAGCCGCGAGTTCATCATCTTCAGATGATGAAGAGGTAACTTCTCCTCATTTAGAAAAATGTTATAAAACCATTGCACATTTATCTACTTTGCTTAAGAAATCAAAAACTCAAATTAAATCATTAAAAGATGAAGTAGAGCACTTGAGGGCCCTTAGGGAAGATGAGGTTGATGACCTACATCAAGAGGCCCTTGAGGATGAAAACAAAGCCTTAAAGGGTGAAGTTGAGAAACTCAAGAAAATGCTTGAAAAATTCTCAACTAGCTCTAAGACCTTAGATATGATTCTAAATGCCCAAAGGGCGGTCTACAATAAGGCTGGGTTAGGATATCAACCTAAGGAGTCTAGTTTCATTTCTCTAGTGTCTAGAACCCAATTTCATAGATCACATGCTTCTAGGGTTCATGAGACTAGGAAGGTTGTGACCAAGGCATGGGTTCCTAGGTCGCTCATTGTAGATGCATTAGGTCCCAAGATTTGGGTACCTAAAACGTCTATCTTTCGTGTCTTGTAGGCATTGGTTAAGGGGGAGCATCTATCAACTTGGTTCGTTGATAGTGGATGCTCCAAGCACATGACCGGGGACAAGTCACTCTTTACTACCCTTCAAAACAAAAATAGAGGTAATGTGTCGTTTGGTAATAATGGTAGCCTTAAAGTTATAGGAGTTGGAGACATTCATATATCCGAATGTCTCCAAATCAAGAATGCCCTTCTAGTCAAGGGGATGACCTTTAATCTCCTAAGTGTCAGCCAATTGTGTGATACAGGTTACACAATTGAGTTTCATTCAAGTCAATGTCTGGTCAAACACATTGATACACTTGACACGATACTAGTAGGCACAAGGGTAGATAACATTTATCAAGTATCTTTTAAAAGTGTTACTAATGCCTCTACTAAGTGTTTCATGTCAAAAGAAGAAGAATCATGGCTTTGGCATAGGAGGTTGGCCCATGTGAACATGAAGAATATTCGAAAGCTGGCCAACAAAGGATTAGTGTGAGGCCTACCATGCATCAAGTACCAAAAGACAAAATTATGTGATGCATGTCAAAAGGGTAAGCAAACAAAAGCGTCTCATAAAGGTAAAAGCGCTGTAAGTATATCTACTGCTTTAGATTTATTGCATATGGATTTATTTGATTGCAGTAATGTCATTTCATTGAATGGAAGTAGATACTGCTTAGTGATCATTGATGATTTTACTAGATATACATGGACTTTCTTTTTGAAAAATAAGGATCAAACCATATATATTTTTGTTTCTTTTTGTAGAACTGAAAATGAAAAATCAACAACAATTAAAACAATTAGAAGTGATCATGGTGGAGAATTTCAAAACCATAGATTTTTAGAATTTTGTCAAGAAAAAGGATATAGGCATGAGGTCTCTACTCCAAGGACCCCACAGTAAAATGGGGTTGTGGAGAGAAAGAACCGAGTCTTGCAAGAGGTTGCACGAAGCATGCTCAATGAGTACTCACTACCGAGCTACCTATGGGCTGAAGCTGTAAATACAGCTTGCTATGTGCAAAACCGAGTCTTGATACATAGATTTTTAGGAAAGACTCCCCATGAACTTTGGTTTGGGAAACCCCCTACAATTAAACATCTTAGGGTGTTTGGTTGTAAGGTGTTTATCTTGAACACCAAAGATCATCTTGGAAAGTTCACGGCTAAGGCTGATAAAGGGATACTGGTCGGGTACTCTCTCATCAGCAAAGCCTATCGAGTCTACAACAATAGGACTAAATTGATTGAAGAATCCTCGATGTAGCATTTGAAGAAATCCCTAAATCAAATGATCAATCGAGGGATGTAGGAGAAACTCAATTTGAATTTAGAAGTCTAAGTTTGAATGATCAAAACATAGAAAGAGTCGAAGTTGACTCCGATGATGATGAGCAAAGGCAACAAAGGGCTCAGGCTGATCTCTTGCCTGATACTGAGTCCTTGCCTGTGCCTAGTGAGACCACTCATGAGACACCGCCAACACCAAGACAATCTAGGATAGCGTCTAGTCATCCCCAAGACCAGATTGTTGGAGACATCCAACAAGGGGTTAGGACTAGATCATTCTTTAGAAATGAGTCTAATGAGGTCACCTTGATCTCAGAAATCGAACCAAAATTAGTTGGTGAGGCATTGCACGATCCTGACTGGATCATAGCTATGCAAGATGAGTTAGGTCAATTTGAAAGGAGCCAAGTGTGGGACTTAGTTCCTAGACCTAAGAAGACCACCATTATTGGAACCAAATGGGTCTTCAAAAATAAGTTAAACCAAAAGGGAGAAGTCGTAAGAAACAAGGCAAGACTTGTAGCCAAGGGCTATAGTCAAGTCGAAGGCCTCGATTATGATGAGACTTATGCTCCCGTGGCCCGATTAGAGTCCATTCGTTTAATGCTAGCTTTTGCTGCACATAGAGGCTTCAAGCTCTATCAAATGGACGTTAAATCGACCTTCTTAAACGGTTTCATTAAAGAAGAGGTCTTTGTTGAATAACCACCGGGGTTTGTGAATACCGAAGCTCCAAACCACGTGTACAAGCTCAAGAAAGCTCTTTATGGGCTTAAACAAGCACCTCGAGCTTGGTACGAAAGGTTGTCAACTTACTTACTAGAAAAGGGTTTTGTAAGAGGTCAAATAGATCCAACACTATTTTTGCGTAGAGATGGTGAAAACATATTTGTAGCCCAGGTGTATGTCGATGACATAATTTGTGGCTCAAATAACAAGGGCTATTTGAATGAATTTATCACTCACATGGAAAGTGAGTTTGAGATGAGTATGGTGGGAGAATTGACATTCTTCCTTGGACTTGAAATCAAATAAACTCGAGATGACATTTATGTCCATCAGATAAAATACACTCAAGAGATGTTCAAGAAATTCAAAATGAGTGACTCTAAGGAAGTATCAACTCCAACGGCGACAAACACTCACCTTGACAATGATAAGAATGGAAAACCAGTTGATCTAACGCAATATAGAAGCATGATCGGTAGTCTTCTATATCTCATAGCTAGTCGACCGGACATACTTTTTGCTGTGGGCATGTGCGCTAGATACCAAGTATGTGCTAAGGAATCTCATTTAATTGCAGTTAAGAGAATCCTGAGATACCTTAAGGGCACAATTAGAGTAGGTCTCTGGTACCCTCGTATTGAGTCTTTTGATTTGATAGGTTATACCGACTCCGATTATGCTGGGTGCAAATTGGATCGGAAAAGCACTAGTGGGGGTTGCCAATTTTTAGGTTCATCATTGGTTAGTTGGTCAAGTCGGAAGCAACATTGCGTTGCTCTCTCCACGACCGAGGCTGAATACATTGCCATGGGAGAGAGTGTATCACAATTGTTGTGGATGATCCACACCCTAGAAGATTATGGGCTTTCGTATAAGGGAGTGCAAGTGTTATGTGACAACATCAGCACAATAAATCTAACGAAAAATCCAGTCCATCATTCAAGGACTAAACACATTGAAGCGCGTCATCACTTCATTAGAGATCATGTAGCTAGGGGAGACATTGCGCTCACATATGTTGAGTCAAAATCAAACCTAGCCGATATTTTCACCAAACCCCTTCCGGAAAATGAATTTAGTCATTTAAGGAGAGAATTAGGAATGTGTTTGGCTCAATAGGCCATTAGGACTTCATCATGATCAATAAGGACAATTAAAACGACAAGAGAAATTGGGAAATTGATTTGGGCAACTTGGGGACATCTCACACAAACTATAAAGTTTAACAAATTATTTTTGTTTGCTAGAAATGGGGTGAGATGCTAGGATCAGCCAAATTATTCAAAATGTATCATGCATCCCTTGAATAATTAGGTTGAAGAGACATAAATCGAGTATGGGGAAGACCATTACATAATTCATGTGTATTTGGTTCCTAGATCTTACTCATATATTCTAACCAAGGAAACTTGGTTGGACCTTTACCTAGAAATTATCTAACTTTGGTTGATGTGTTGATTGATACCTTTGATCGATACCTTTCATGATTTTGATTGAAAATAGGACAAGTTGTTGAAGTAATGATAGCAATTTGGATATATTTTAACAAACTCGAAACTGATCATAGCAAGGATGTGTTTTGAACCAGGTAATAAATAGCCTGAGTCTTGATTAATACCTTGGTTCACTATAGATCATAGTTTCAGAAGTTTTTCTGGTTTTGAAACCTTAAAGTTCAAAACGTCTGAACTCTGTGCGTTTGGAGTTGGTCTGAGTTTTTTAATGTTTGGAACCTTCCGGTTCTGAACAATTTCAGACCGAAAGAGCTCATCTTTCAGAAATATTTATGTTTGTAGATTCTTCAGGTTCTAGGTTCTGAATTTGGAAGTTTCTGAACTTCTTGAGTTTTGAATCTTCAGAATTTTCGATAGAAAACTTCTACGAATTTCAGTTACTGAATGAAGAATCTTCAATTTGTCAGACACTGATCGGTCTACAGCCCGATCAGGAGAGGCTGGATCGGTCTGTCGACCGATCCAGAACTCTCTGTTTGTTTACTGATCGGTCCAGGAACCGATCAGGAGGTTCCCTGATCGGTCCACCGACTGATCAGGGTATTCCCTGACCGATCAGGTGGTTCCCTGATCGGTCAGGATCTCTCCTGATCGGACAGCCGTCCGATCATATCAACACCTGGATCGATCACCCATCCCTCTTAACTCTTCTCGATCCTTTCTCTTCCCATTGCACGCCGAAGCCCTAGCCGACACCCTCCTACGCCTCAACTCTTCTCTCCTTTATCTGAAAGATACATATATGGCACCAAGGTAACTCCATTCTCCCCGAGCTCTACTCATTTTGGCACTTCATTTTCATTTCTCACCGTATCTTTGTAATTTGGCTTGGTTCTCGGTTGTTGATGGCTTTTGTGCTCACCTATTTGTCCCGTTCGTGTCACATTTTTAACCTTTAGGAAGAAACAAGTTAGTGAGGGAACCTCTAAGTCGTCAACTGAGAAATCTAAATCTAAGGCTCCCTCCCGACTTCAACCATCCGTTTCTGTAAGATTTCCAAACCATCACTTTGAACAAGCTTTTCAACAAAGAACCTTCAAATTGCTTCCTTGTAGGTCCGTGGATCAAAAATTCATGGATGAATTTTGTCCATCTGTGTCGGAAATACTTGCCTATTACAAACTTGATTCTCTAGTCTATTTAGAACGGGACATCAATTACGACTTAATATCTGAGTTTTATAATAATCTTCATCAAACTAATGATGTTAATTATAGAACTAGAGTTGTTAAGCAAACTATTGATTTCCCTTTCTCGGCCTTCTTTGATTATCTAGCTTGTCGGAGGTGTTCAGGAAATTTCTTTTCCATATATCCTGATTTACCAGACCCCTTACCTTCTCCCTTTGATGTCTCATCTAACTCCATTTATGAGTATTTCTTCGGACATCCTAGACCGGGTGGACAAGATGAATTAGATGTTGATTTTCCTACCTTTGAAGCCCTGAGACTATCTGCCTCAGATTACATTCTCTTTAAGATTGTTACAAATTACCTTCTGCCAATCACATCTAAACCCTTGTCAGAGATCCGACCATATCACTGCCTGATGCTTTATGGATTGCGTCGCCGTCTTGATTTTGACATCATGTCGAGCATTTATTCGTCTATTATCTCCTATAGTGAGCCTAACAGCTTCACCGTTTATATGTCTTATGAGCATATAATTACGGATTGGCTCGAGACCCTACAGATTGATGTATCCAAGGGAAGGATAGTCAAGATGGTGAGGCAGGACTGCAGACTTGGAAAACGTGCATTTTCCAAGTCTGGCATCATAGGAAAGTATGGGGCGGTTCGTTGGAAGGACGGGAGAGCACTGGGTGAGTTACCACGGGCACCTCCACGACAGGTTGATGCTGCTCCTGTTGCTGCTATGGAGAGGCAGATCCTGATCTGCGCTGGCAGATCGCTGAGCTGGAGAGCCGCATCGATCAACACGATGAGCTGCTGGCTGCTGAGCTCCATGGGCTGCGTGTTGACCAGCGTTACGATGATCTACGCAGTCAGCATTTGGCGACACAGCAGGTGCTTCTGGGATGGATGGCCAGCTACCCACCTCCGCAGTATTACTCGTGCTATCCACCCTCGAGCAGCAACATGTCGCCTCAGGGACTCATTCCTCCAGCTGATGATGATGATGCTCCTCATATTGAGGATGTTGATTGATACACCTTGTTTTATGTTGGTCATTTTGATTGCCTATGTTTCGGATACTGTTTGATAGATACATGTGTCTGACCTAGATATTAGCTGTTTTCATATATTTATGCTACTCGTTTTTCTATTACTTGCTTCTCTTTATGTTTCATTTCTTATTGGCTATTTATACGCTTTTCATATGTCATATCTTGATTGTCTCTTATTTACTGTCCGATAATACACTTAGAGGGAATTCTATGTGGATTAAGAAAGAGACAGTATGGGTTAAGGGGGAGTCCTTTAAGTCTTATTACCTAATTCGCACCTTTTCGGTGTTTGACAAAGGGAGAGAAGATGACTAAGTTTAGAGATGAATGAAGTTTTGATATTAGGGGAGAGGATAACCTTGAGGATTATTGACTTCCTTACATAGTGTTGTATCCGCCTTAGGGGGAGGATCTTGATTCCCCTAAAATTATGGAAATATGAGCATTTCTGATCTAAACTTAAATCGTGTTGTCAAACAATAAAAAGGGGAGATTGTTGATACAGTCTGACCTGACTGTTGTTTTGATGTTGACACTGATTTAAGTTTGTATCAGATATTAATTAAACTCAGATTGATTACTGATCAAGGTTGATCAGGTGGAAGGGAAAAGTCCAAGTATGGAAACTTGGCACGCGAAGTCGGAGAGGGCTCGGTAGCTCGTTCTCTGGACTAGGTCAGAGAGGGCTTGGTAGCTCGTTCTCTGGACCGGACGAAGTCGGAGAGGGCTCGGTAGCTCGTTCTCCGGACTAGGTCAGAGAGGGCTCGGTAGCTCGTTCTCTAGACCAGGAAGGCTTTAGGGTTTAGGGCTGGGAAGCTCTAAACCTACATAGGCATTGGATCAGTCTGTTGACCGATCCAGTGATACTATGGTTATCTGATCGGTCATCAGACCGATCAGTAACCAATCAGTAACTCTCTGTGAACTCACCGAGAATTACTGATCGGTCTATAGATCGATCAGGAGGCAACGGAGTTCGGGAGAAAGGATAGGGGGATCGGTCTGTGGACCGATCCACCTATAGCCCGATCAGGCTATAGCCTGATCGGTCAAAAAGGCTGTGGATCGGTCTGCTGACCGATCCACAATAATGTCTGTAGTTTCTGCTGTTTCTCTGCAACTTCTGATTCGTCTGATTTAACCATCTGCTATGAGCTTTTTAAATCTGCAGGTTGCAGGTATCATGCCAATGCTTAAATTCAAATCAAGTTCCATCAGAAGAATAAGACAAAAGTGTTCTTTCTATTGTGTTTCGCTGCAAATGGTGCAATTGGAGCATCAACGTTTACTGGCTGCGATCTGGCTGCAATCTGGCTGCGATCAGCTGGCAATCAGCTTAACTCCTGCTTATTGGTTCGAGCTCAGAGACACCTGTGAAGACCGTGGGTTCTATTGGTGTGAGTTCATAGAACCAGATGAGGAGGAAGAGTGATTGGCGATGCCTTAGCTTGCAGCAGCGATTCGGTGCAGGTTGACAGTGATTCGGTACAGGCTGAACGCAGTGGAAAAGCAGAGGCATAAGAAGAAGGATGAAGAGATGTTCGAAAAAAAAGGGAAAAACTCTCTGTCGATCAAGCGAGTGTGCTAAGCTTTGAGCTCTTGGCTGAGAAGCTGTTTCCTTCTTGCGCTCTGCTTTCACTGTCGTCTTCGCGTCGCTGTGAGCATATTCTTCATTCTCTTTAGCCACTGATCATTGTAAGTCTTGTGCTTTATTTACATATCTTCTGAGACTTTGTGGAGAGGTTACTCCACCGAGAAGGAGGAAATCTTTAGCCGGAATCTATCCAGGGTGTGATCTATCGAAAGATCAAGGGATCGTCCACCTTACGGACACGCCGAGGAGTAGGGGCAAGCTATCCCCGAACCTCGTACATACTGGTGTTAGTGGTGTTTGTCTCTCTTTCTTGTATTATATTTTCGTTTGCATATTTCCGTTGCGCTAACGACTTGTAGGAAGAAATTCTTTAAGCTTTTAGAGGAGGCTATTCACACCCCTCCTCTCTAGCCATCCGAAGATCCTAACATGTCCAACTGACCTACGAGGACTTCCTTGCCCCTCGGTCCACCCGACCTACTAGGACTTCCTTACCTCTCGGTCCACCCAACCTATTAGGACTTCCTTGCCTAGCTACAACTAGGACTTCTTTGCCTAGTGTATGGTCATCTTGATTCAGACATGGGAGCCCCGCCTTCCTTCGTTAGAGGTCAATATTCACCCACATGGGTCGATTGGATTATAACTCTTGTGTATAGTCGACGGTTAATCCTTCTAGTAGTCTAAGCTCTAATATCAATTAAAGGATCAAAAACATGATAAAAGGGAGGGGGGTGAATATCGCTCATTAAAAATATTTTCGTTTATTAAAGTAAGAAGCGAAATAGAATAGTAAAAGCAATACAAGTGATTCAATTGGCTACTTGGTTCGGAGCCTATGTCAACTCCTACTCCAAGACCCGTGATCCTTGATCGACCATTAGGTAATCCACTAAAAATCCCCTTTCCAAAACCTTCGTAGAAGAGGTAATTCATACAATAGAGTTTATAAAGTATTATGCAAGCTAAAGTAAATATATCGAAAATGAAATATATGATGAAGAGTGTCGGAGCTTTTCGGCATCGTAGCTTGCGCAGGAGTGTAGATAAGTAGTAGCATGAACAGGGAGGAAGAAGAACAGAAGTTTTACTAAGTTGTTAAAATTTTCTTCATTGAAGAGCGATGAATAGACAGTGCTATAACCTTCTTGATGGGAACTTGTCATTCTTGCTAAAAGAAAAATAACCAAAGAATATTTCCAAGACCTTTGTTTTGGGATTAGCAGTGGGAGATAAAGTAGAAAAGAGAATGTAACAACAAAATTTAAAAAAAAAAAAAGAAAAGAGAAAGATTTTTAAAATACTCAAAAACTGTTAAGTTAATTCAAAGTTACCTGTTCTAATACCAATTGTTAAGAATAAAAGAATTTAGATATCTTCACAATAGTATAATATTGTCCACTTTGGGTCTAAGCCCTCGTAGTTTTATTTTTGAGTTCTAACAAAAAAGTCTCATACCAATGGAGATATATTTTCCTTATAAGTTTATGATCTTTCCATGTGTTTTCAATGCGAAACTTTATTTGCAACCATTACAACCTAACAAATTGTGATGAAAGTCATAATTTGACTTCTATCACAAACTTTATGTCACTTTCAGTTATTAACATATCATCAACATATAATGATAAGATGAAAAACTTTCCTTTTTCCTTTCTTAGGTAAATTTAATGATTCTCATTGATCATTTCGAAATCATAAGACAAAATGATGTCATTAAAACTTATGTTTTATTCATTATTTTGACGCTTACTTTAGCTTATATATAGACTTTTTAAGTCTACATACTCTATTCTCTTGGCCTTTAATAATGTAGCCTTCTAGCTATGTCATATAGATTTTATTGTCAAGATTACTATTATGGAAAGCCTTTTTTACATTCATCTAATATAATTCCATATCAAAATATGCTACTATTTCTAGGATGACATGTATTGACACAAACTTCATAACAGGAGAGAATGTCTCTTCAAAAATAATACCCTCCATTTGGGCATATCCTTTTACAACTAGTCGAGCTTTGTATCGATTAATGGGTTTATCTACTTTCCTTTTAATTTTGAGAATCCACTTATTCATAATAGCCCTTTTTCCAGAGGAAGATCGACTAAATCTTAAACTTGATTCTTTTTCATAGGCTTCATTTCCTCATCCATTGCAACTTTTCATTTTTCTCTAACTAAGCATCTCGATGATGTTGGTGCGCGCGGAGATCGGCAAGAGTGGGGTGAATTGCTTGAAAAATAAAGACAAACCCTTTCTCAATCTTTAGAATTGATTAGTTATGCATAAATAATTAAAATAAACAGCAATATAAAAGGAAAGAGACTACAGAATTTACTTGGTTATAACCTAGTTGGTTGTTAATCCAAGGCAGATGAAAAACTCCAAAAAAAAATATCTTTCTTTGAAGGCAGAGTTGTTCCCCTGCCGTGATCGAACGAGAGAAGCCTCTTACACTTTTTGAAAGCTCAAAAAAATACTTGGAATGAATTACAAAAGTTGTTATTGAAGTTTTGTTCAATTCCTAGTACCAAGGGGCTTTTTATAACCTTATGGGATCAAGTGGTCATTGGTTTTCATCGCTTGGAAGCACCTCCAAAGAGGTCCAGGGCGCCTCCAAGAGGATAGAGTTTATCCTCTATCCATTGGAATTTTATCCTATCCAACGGATGTTTAATGGCTACTGGAAGCGCCTCCAACTAGCTTAAGGGCGTCTTCCATGAAGGCGCGAGGACGCCTTCCATCGTCCTTAAGGGTGCCTTCCATTAGTTAGCTTGACCAATTAACCTTCAAGAAAGGTTAACTCTTCCTAATTCTTCCTTTTTGGGTGATTCCCCGACCTTCTAGAGTTGAGCTCATCTAAACCCAACTCTGACCTTTCTCGAGCATACTTCTTCCCTGACTTCTCATCCCTCGAATGCTCCGGTTGTGTTCTTCTTGTCTACCACTGTACTCTTCCGCAGCCTCTTCGTCCCTCGGATGCACTGAATCCGTCGACTTGCTTCCTGTGCCATCTTTCTCATCTGCTATGTCTCTCACTTGACTTCTTGTATTCTTAAGCTCCTGCACACTTAAATATAAGATATCAAATACATAGGACCTAACTTGACTTGGTTAACCATATTAAAACCAATCCAGGGTACTTACAATCTTTTCCTTTTTAATGTGCATCAACCCAAGTTAAGTTAGGGTTAAACAACTAATAAAATTAAATTTTGTAATTTAGTACAAAGTAAGTTTGCATTTAAGTACATAAAAAAATTTACAATAGTGCTTAAGTTAATTTCTCCCATAACTTAATCTAACTTAATCTTATCTCTCCCCTTTGATCACATCAAAATTTGAGAAAAAAATAAGAAAAAAAATAGTTACACAATGTTTAAAATGTTTTCTAGAGGATCATGAACAGATTTAACAGTAATCTAACATTTTTTAGGCATAATTTTCACAAATATTCTAATTTTACTAATTAATTCTCTGTTTTGACAAACTTATTTCTCTATTTCAAAAAAATCTTGAAAATTTTTGTCAAAGTCAAACAGATGCAATTAGATCAATAAAAAAAATTCACAAAAAAATATTTTTTATTTTAACAAAAATAAACCATTTTATTACATAACCCTATTTTTAGAAAAATAAATATTAAAAGTTGATTTTGATCTAGAAAAATCTTGATAATTTTTCTAAGTATGTAATACGGAATAAACATCTGCAAAAAAAATTAAAATTTTCAAAATTAGGTCTTTAAGAATTTTTAATATTAAAAATTAATTTTTTTCATAACTAATTCATAGAAAATTCGTGATTAATCAAAAAATTTCAAAAAAAATTCTAACTGATAATCAATCTACTATTATATCATTATTCAAAATTTGAACATAAAACTCTAATAGAAGAATTAGAAAAAAAATGCTTTGCTAAGTTAAGAAATTCTATACTAATAAATCATTAAAAAAATGAAGATTCAGTTCAAATATGTTTTTGGAACTCAATAAAGGTTCATTCCTATTGGATTTATCAGGAATTTTGGTGGAACATAATTTCTAGAAAATTTTCTAATTTGGCCCCTATGGTTCTTAATATATCAACCAAGCCCTTTGTATTTTCTAAATTTTGAATTTTGAGAAACGTTTGTATTTAAGAATGCATAGTCATTTCTCAATTTTTCTAGTTGATCTTTTATTTTTTTATTTTCCACCTTTAGATTAACAAATATTTCTAATGGACATGTTTTTGCTAAAATTAATTTTAACCTTGTATTCTCTTTCTCTAACTTATACATATTTATAGATAACATTTCAATAAACTCAAATAACTCTTTAGGAGATCGGGAACACATCTTATTTATTATGATGATTTTGTTCTTTAATGCTCCCCTTCATCACTGCTTTCTTCCAAAGACTCTCTCTCTTCATCGATGCACATTTTTTAGGTACTTTCCCTTCCCTCTGAAGGTTCGCCACTAGTGCTAGTTCGGCATAGACTTCAATCTCAGACTCAGAAGATGACGATTTATCCCATGTAGCTTTTAAGTTTTTCTGCTTTATTCGTCTTGGCCCTTTTTCTTTTTCTCTCTTTCTTCTTTAGTTCAGGGCAGTCATCCTTGATGTGCCCTTTTTCCTGGTAGTTGTAGCATCATACATTCTTTTTTACTTTGAAGGTGTTTCTTTGTGTTAGTCAGAGCCCTAGAGCCAATCATTTGATGATTGTATGGACTCATGTATATCATATTCTTGTATATATATTTAAGGCATTTGGTTTTTGGTTATTATGCTTATTTGTATTAGTGCCAGATAAAATAAGTATAGTAACGTCCTTGAGTAGAAGGTTCTTACCTATATCAATCGATTGGTTGAATCGATAGTGAGATGATATAGGGAACACTACTCTAAATCATTCCTAGTCGAATATTAACATTCAGGGATGATGTTAATACAATAAGACTAGCATGTAGGTCAGCTCGATGACTTGATCTCACAAGTCATGGATATAGAGATATCAAGCTGACACATGGGTATGCATTAGAGAATGTATACTGAATGACCCGCCATGAGAAAGTATCATGGATCGTTATATGAGTGTCATATACTTTCTCATGTGGCTATTAGTATGACTATTAGTCCTTTGACCTGAAGTCACCATGGATCCCTACATAAGGAGTTATGTACTTTGGTTTCGTCAAACGTCACCCGTAACAGGGTGGACTATAAAGGCGATTACTGGGTATGTAACAAATTATGCAGAGGGATGTGAGTGATGTAGATGGGATCTATCCCTCCCATATGACAGGAGCGACATCAATATTCTTGATAGAGTTAGACCACGAAGTGCATGGCCATGCCCAAATGAGTCAACATTAGATGTTGAACTCATTTGATCGAGTGAGTCTACTTGGAGTTCAAGATTTAGATTGATTAGAGGATGACACGGTCTATGCCTCACATTGATCAATCTAGATGTCTAGGATAGAAGGACAATGTCACATATTGTGAGGAGTCACAATTAGTAGTCACAAGGTGATGTTGGATCTCAACATTTCTTGTAACTTGGGTAGCAATGATGTATTGCTAGATGCCACTCATTGCTTATGTTTCTAAAGGAGTTTAGAAACATTGCCAACGTTACAAGAACCTATTGGGTCACACACAAAGAACAAGTGGATGGAGATTAGGTTCATATGATGAACCAATTGGATTAGGTTCATATGATGCACCAAAGATTGGATTCAAATTAGACTTATTGAGTTAGACTCAATTAGATTCAATTGTTGAATGAGTCTAATTTAAATTTGATTCATTGAGTCAATTTATATTAATGAATTGAGATTCATTAAATTGAAATTGACTTGAATCAAAGGTTGGATTTAACTCAACAAGGAAGAAATTGGTCAATTTTGACTCGACCAAATGGAAGTTGAAACATCAAGTTTGACTTGATGTATTGCCACATCATAAGGATGACTCATCCTTGCCACATCACCTCCACCTCATGAGGCATGCCACCTCATGGGGGTTACACCCTCCCCTTTGGTTTTAATGTGGCCGGCCACATTAATGAGGGGGTTACATTGTGTGGCCGACCACACATTAGTGAGGTGGGGGTTTTGATTTTGTGGTAATTGTGTGTGCATTCATTCCATCTTCTCCCTTGGTCTTTTCCTCATGGTTTTTGCTGCTGTTGCCGTGACTTCCATGGTGAGGAGAAGGTGATTGAGTGAATCCAAGAGCAAAGGAAGAGTGAAGGTCACAAAGGAAGGATACTACTAGTGAGTGTATAAGATTTCTTTTGTACGTTCTTATTTTCTTCCTTTCCAATCCCATTCGAGAGCTCTAGAAAGTGCTAGCACACTTGGGGCTCTCTTCTCCATCCTTTGAGTGTGAGAGACACTCCTTGTTCGTGTGGATATCATTAGAGGAGTGTCTACGTTGACACTCTCGAGATCCGGCGTACCGTTGGACGAGCGGGATTTGCGAGGGCACGCTTCAAGGGTAAAATTCTCAACACATAGATCTAGGAGTAGATCTAAAGGTTTTCAAACTCGTACTCATATTTATCGTTCGGTTTTCCTTGCACGGATCCGTTGGCCTTGGGTGATTCGGGGTTTCCGCGACGCGAAAAGTGATTTTCGCGGCCCGAAAAACCTAACAGTGGTATCAGAGCCACGTGCAAGGCGAATACGAGTTTGTTTTTGGTTTTATGAAAACTAAAGTTTCTGTAATTTTCTGTAAAATTATGATTTTTATAGTTTTTATGGGTAATTTTTCCGTAGAAGCGAAGCACAAGTGTCTCGGCACTTGTAGGCTTCAGCTACCGGAAAGATTTTTCCAAAACGGTTTCGTTTTGCCCCAAATCCATTTGGGACAGCGGGCTTGGGTGCCATTAGATCACAAAGGAGCAACTCACGATGGTTAGATCGTGGGTAGGGGTACTGCCCCTAACCCCGCAAGGGGATTTGCACCCGAAATCGCTAAAAACGAACCCGCCGGGAAGATTTTTCCGAAACGGCAATGTCTCGACCCAAATCGTTTTGGGACAGCGGGTTTAGGCGCTGTTGGATCGCAAAGGAACCCTCGCGATGGTTAGATCGCGGGTAGGGGCACTGCCCCTGGCCCCGCAAGGAGAAACCGCTAAACGGGACCGCCGGGAAATTTTACTCGTAAAAATTGTAAAAAATTAATTTTAAAATTATAGAAAATTATGAAAATATATAATTTTGAATTATATATTAATTTTGTGATAGTCATGGCCCAAAAACCCAATATGATTGGATTGTGTTGTAATTCATAATACGGCCTGCGTGCCGTTATGTGTTTGCGAGTGTTGTATTATATTCGCGACCTGCGCGTCGTGCCTTCTCTTATATTCTTGTTGTAAATTAGATTTAGACTCGAATGTAACTCGAGTTTCAAATTGTAATGTACAAATTGGAGTGGTGGAGGGTCCACACGAGACGGAGTTCCGAGGCGGGCACGAGCAACACAAGGTAGTCAAAGGGAGGAGCTTGGAGAAGTTGTTGACCCTAGGTTGACCAATCGATCTTCTCATTGGCTTGAGAAGATCGTAGTAGGGCCATGACTAAATCACAAATAGATTAATTAATTGCTTGTGTATGTGATGCATATTTAATAAGTAGTTAATTAATTAGTGCCTTACGATTAGATTAGATCTAAGTCGTGCACATGATGCACCCTTGCGATTAGATTAGATCTAAGTCGTGCACAAGATGCATCCTTTTCGATTAGATTAGATCTCAATCGACTCAACTCTAATGCCTAACCGTGCCGTGTTACCTATCACTACCTCGATCACATGTATTGTTGAATCTGCCAAAGCAGAGCAATACATATTATCTTGGTAGAGTACGGAGGGACAATCTTGGTCCCGCCTATCAACGCATGGGTGAATACAAACTCAATTAGATTGAGTATTCCTAGTTACTCGGTTGGATCGAGTCAACTATAGGCATTCTTCCAATAGTTGGAAAGGTAGGACAAAATCACGTTTATATTAACTCTCGGGCGTATTAGCCAAAGCTAACTCGAGTTTTAATAAAAATATGGATCTTGATCCTATAAACAAGAGTTGCATAGAGATGTAATTGGTAATCGTTACCTACCGATCATACTAAGCCTTGGGCGTATTAGCCAAAGCTAACTCAAGGGTTAGTATGATGTGGATCTTGTCCCACAAGAATTATAGAATTCAGTGGGAGCATCATTTAATTAAAGGCATAATTAAATGATTTTAAAATATGATATTTATTTCTGTAAATTTTCTGTTGTAGATAACCATGACGTCGAATACGAACATTTTCTCCCTGCGATCTGTCCTTAAGAAGGACAAGCTCAACGGAGCAAATTTCCTGGACTGGTACAGGAATCTGAGAATTGTTCTCACTCAGGAACGTAAGCATGCGTTGAGCAGCCCATTCCGAGGCTCCTCCACCGCCACTGGTGACCGGATGCTTACAAGAAGCATCAAGATGACGCATTAGATGTGTCTGTTTAATGCTCGCAACCATGAACTCGAGCTTGAAGCAACATGAGTTGATGGGTGCTACGATATGGTTGCACATCTTCGCCAACTATATCAAGGACAAGCGAGCCTTTGGAAGAGGAACTTCACAGGATACGGAAGATCTTAAGAAGAAGAGAAATAAGGTTTCTACTTGGTATAAATGTTATAGAAGTCAACCTCTCTATTTCTTCGTGGGTATTAGATCTGGGATGTGCTTGCACATTTGTACTAATGTGCACCGAGAAATAGCGAGCATTGACAAAGGCGAGATAGACCTACGAGTAGGCAATGGAGCAGGAGTTGCTTGTTGTTGTAGGGACTTATTTTCTATCTCGCCCTCCGGGCTTATACTAGAGTTAGACGATTGTTGTTATGTGCCTGCATTGACTAAGAACATTATATCAGTTTCTTGTTTGGACAAGAAAGGATTCTCGTTTATAATAAAGAACAAATGTTGTTCTGTCTATTTAAACGATATGTTCTATTGTAGTGCACCTCTGATGAACGGACTCTATATTCTAGACCTTGAGAGCTCTATCTATAATGTTAGTACCAAGAGGTTCAAATCGAACGATATGAACCACACCTATCTCTGGCACTGTCGCTTAGGTCATATAAATGATAAGCGCTTATCCCAGCTCCATAAGGATGGTTTGCTGGACTCATTTGATTTTGAATCATATGAGATATGCGAGTCATGCTTACGAGGCAAGATGACCAAGATTCCCTTTAGTGGGCACAGCGAGAGAGCGACTGATTTGTTAGGACTCATACATAGTGATGTATGTGACCCTTTCAATGTCGCTGCTAGAGGTGGTTATAGATACTTCATCACATTTACTGATGACTTCAGTAGATATGGTTATGTGTACTTGATGACACATAAGTCCGAATCCTTTGAAAAGTTCAAAGAATTTAAGAATGAAGTACAGAACCAGCTTGGCAAGAGTATTAAAATACTTCGATCAGATCGAGGTGGTGAATACTTAAGCCATGAGTTTCGTGACTATTTAGCTGAGTGTGGGATTATATCCCAACTCACTCCTCCTGGAACACCACAGTGGAATGGTGTATCCGAAAGGAGGAATCGTACCCTATTAGATATGGTACGATCTATGATGAGTCACACTGATCTTCCGACATACCTTTGGGGCTATGCTCTAGACACGGCAGTTTTTATACTCAACCGAGTTCCATCCAAGGCCGTGATAAAAATACCATATAGGATATGGACTGGGAGAGATGCCCAGGTGTCTTTCATGAGGATTTGGGGTTGTGAGGCTTACGTTCGACGTCAAGTCTCAGACAAATTAGGACCCAAATCTGACAAGTGCTATTTCATCGGATATCCCAAGGAAACTAAGGGATATTACTTCTACATTCCTAGTCAGCACAAGGTAGTTGTGGCAAAGACTGGGGTCTTTCTAGAAAGGGACTTTGTTTCTAGAAAGACTAGTGGGAGCACGTTCGATCTTGAAGAAGTTCAAGATGCGAATACTAGCACTGAAGCCTCGATGGAAATTGAACTGGAACCACAAAGTGTTGTGGATGATGTTGTTCCACAAAGAGTTGAGGAACAACAACCAGTTCAAGTAGACATACCTCTTCGCAGGTCTGATAGGGTACGTCGTCAGCCTGAGAGATACTCATTTCTCTTGTCTGACCATGATAACGTTATGCTCATAGAGGATGAGCCTACCACCTATCAGGAAGCTGTGATGAGACCAGATTCTGAGAAATTGCTAGAAGCCATGAGATCCGAGATGGAATCCATGTACACCAACTAAGTATGGACTTTGGTTGATCCACCTGAAGGGGTAAAACCCATTGGGTGCAAGTGGGTCTTTAAGAGAAAGACTGACATGGATGGACTTATCTATAAGGGTCGCTTGGTAGCTAAAGGTTGCAAGCAGATTCATGGTATTGACTATGATGAAACCTTTTCTCCAGTGGCGATGTTTAAGTCCATTCGGATCATACTTGCTATTGCAGCCTACCATGACTATGAGATATGGCAGATGGATGTCAAAACCGCGTTTCTGAATGGAAATCTACTCGAGGATGTGTACATGACACAACCTGAGGGTTTTGTAGATCCACAGCATACTAGTAGAGTATGCAAGCTGCATAGATCCATTTATGGACTAAAGCAAGCTTCTCGGAGCTGGAATCTTCGATTCGATAATGCAATCAAACAGTTTGGTTTCATCAAGAACGAAGATGAGCCTTGTGTCTACAAGAAGGTTGTAGGGGACATAGTTGTCTTCCTCATATTGTATGTGGATGACATACTGTTCATTGGGAAGGACATCCCTATGCTTCAGTCTGTCAAGACCTGGCTAGGGAGTTGCTTCTCAATGAAGGACTTAGGTGAGACATCCCGCATTCTAGGGATTCAGATCTATAGAGATAGATCTAAGAGATTGCTTGGCCTAAGTCAAAGTACATACATTGACAAGGTACTCCTTGGTTGCACAACTCCAAGAAGGGATTTCTGCCGATGTCACATGGCGTGAGTCTTTCGAAGACTCAAAGTCCCTCTTCTAGAGAGGAGAGAGACCGCATGGATCAGATCCCTTATGCCTCAGCCATAGGATCGATCATGTACGCCATGCTATGTACTCGACCAGATGTCTCGTATGCTTTGAGCATGACGAGCACATACCAGTCAGATCCAGGTGAAAGTCACTGGATAACGGTCAAGAATATTCTTAAGTACTTAAGAAGGACTAAAGAATATTTCTTGATATATGGAGGCAATGATGAGCTAACTGTAAAGGGTTACAGTGATGCTAGCTTCCAGACCGATCAGGATGATTAAAGATCACAGTCGAGGTTCGTGTTTTACTTGAATGGTAGTGCTATGAGCTGGCAGTGTTCACAGCAGTTCTACAACGTTTCCATCTCATTCGAGAGATTATCGATAGAGGAGATGTGAAGATTTGCAGAGTACCTACAGAGGCTAACATCGCAGATCCCTTGACCAAGGCTTTGGCACAGAGGAAGCATGATGGTCACACTAGGTCATTAGGCCTTAGAGCCTATACTGATTGGCACTAGTGCTAGTGGGAGATTGTTAGTTAGAGCCCTAGAGCCAATCATTTGATGATTGTATGGACTCATGTATATCATATTCTTATATATATATTAAGGCATTTGGTTTTTGGTTATTATGCTTATTTGTATTAGTGCCAGATAAAATAAGTATAGTAACGTCCTTGAGTAGAAGGTTCTTACCTATATCAATCGATTGGTTGAATCGATAGTGAAATGATATAGGGAACACTACTCTAAATCATTCCTAGTCGAGTATTAACATTCAGGGATGATGTTAATACAATAAGACTAGCATGTAGGTCAGCTCGATGACTTGATCTCACAAGTCATGGATATAGAGATATCAAGCTGACACATGGGTATGCATTAGAGAATGTATACTGAATGACCCGCCATGAGAAAGTATCATGGATCGTTATATGAGTGTCATATACTTTCTCATGTGGCTATTAGTATGACTATTAGTCCTTTGACCTAAAGTCACCATGGATCCCTACATAAGGAGTTATGTAATTTGGTTTCGTCAAACGTCACCCGTAACAGGGTGGACTATAAAGGCGATTACTGGGTATGTAACAAATTATGCAGAGGGATGTGAGTGATGTAGATGGGATTTATCCCTCCCATATGACAGGAGCGACATCAATATTCTTGATAGAGTTAGACCACGAAGTGCATGACCATGCCCAAATGAGTCAACATTAGATGTTGAACTCATTTGATCGAGTGAGTCTACTTGGAGTTCAAGATTTAGATTGATTAGAGGATGACACAGTCTATGCCTCACATTGATCAATCTAGATGTCTAGGATAGAAGGACAATGTCACATATTGTGAGGAGTCACAATTAGTAGTCACAAGGTGATGTTGGATCTCAACATTTCTTGTAACTTGGGTAGCAATGATGTATTACTAGATGCCGCTCATTGCTTATGTTTCTAAAGGAGTTTAGAAACATTGCCAACGTTACAAGAACCTATTGGGTCACACACAAAGAACAAGTGGATGGAGATTAGGTTCATATGATGAACCAATTGGATTAGGTTCATATGATGCACCAAAGATTGGATTCAAATTAGACTTATTGAGTTAGACTCAATTAGATTCAATTGTTGAATGAGTCTAATTTAAATTTGATTCATTGAGTCAATTTATATTAATGAATTGAGATTCATTAAATTGAAATTGACTTGAATCAAAGGTTGGATTTAACTCAACAAGGAAGAAATTGGTCAATTTTGACTTGACCAAATGGAAGTTGAAACATCAAGTTTGACTTGATGTATTGCCACATCATAAGGATGACTCATCCTTGCCACATCACCTCCACCTCATGAGGCATGCCACCTCATGGGGGTTACACCCTCCCCTTTGGTTTTAATGTGGCCGGCCACATTAATGAGGGGGTTACATTGTGTGGCCGACCACACATTAGTGAGGTGGGGGTTTTGATTTTGTGGTAATTGTGTGTGCATTCATTCCATCTTCTCCCTTGGTCTTTTCCTCATGGTTTTTGCTGCTGTTGCCATGACTTCCATGGTGAGGAGAAGGTGGTTGAGTGAATCCAAGAGCAAAGGAAGAGTGAAGGTCACAAAGGAAGGATACTACTAGTGAGTGTATAAGATTTCTTTTGTACCTTCTTATTTTCTTCCTTTCCAATCCCATTCGAGAGCTCTAGAAAGTGCTAGCACACTTGGGGCTCTCTTCTCCATCCTTTGAGTGTGAGAGACACTCCTTGTTCGTGTGAATATCATTAGAGGAGTGTCTACGTTGACACTCTCGAGATCCGGCGTACCGTTGGACGAGCGGGATTTGCGAGGGCACGCTTCAAGGGTAAAATTCTCAACACATAGATCTAGGAGTAGATCTAAAGGTTTTCAAACTCGTACTAGTATTTATCGTTCGGTTTTCCTTGCACGGATCCGTTGGCCTTGGGTGATTCGGGGTTTCCGCGACGCGAAAAGCGGTTTTCGCGGCCCGAAAAACCCAACACTTTGCCTATGACTTGTGAAATTTGTTTGATTTAAGCAATTTAGTAAAGTTTCTTACCATGAGGGCTACTTCGTCTTCGTCGATAGAAGCTTTGGAGTCTGGTTAGTTTATTTTTTCCTTTAGGGCAATGTTTTAATTTGGCTCCTTCATTAGTTCTACACATATAGATTCGTGAAGTTCTAAAGTAGAAAATAAACTTTCTAACGAACTTACCTCTAGATTCTTGGAGATATAATATGAGTCAATTATAGACATCCACTCAGACGTTCTTGGAAAAATGTTTAGTATATACCTTAGTGAATCTTGATTTGTTATCATTTCTCCAAGATTCATGAGTCCGATGATCAACTCCTTTAGTTCGGCATGGAGTTGAGCGACTGACTCTCCTTCTTTCACCCCGAAGGTTCGTTAGTTGATTCCAGAGTAGGTTCCACTTCATGAGCTTGGCTTCAGAAGTCTCTTCGTGTAGCTCCAGGAATTTCTCTAGAGTTCTTTTTCCGATCCATATGCATTGATTCTATTGACTTCCTGCGGTGGCAACACACTTAGGAGGTGAAATTTCGTTCGTCCGTTGTCTACGAAGTCAGCTTGTTCCTTCTTTATCCACAGATATTCTGTATGCCCCTTTATGGTGCGGCTGACAAGAGGGGGTGAATTACCCTGAAAATAAAATCAAACCTTTCTCGATCTTTTGAAACTAAGTTAGAGAAACATTTGTATAAAAAAATTAATAAAATAATTGATAAAAGAAAGAGAACAAAATTTACTTGGTTTGCAATCGGAGGATTGCTAATCCAAAACTATGAAAAACTCACTAGAATTTTCCTTCGGGCGGAGTAGCCTCTTACAACGTTGACAGCTCACAAAGTAGTAGAATAGAAAAGAAAATGAATTCGTCTATAAGTGGTGATCTGAACTACTGAGACCAGGGCTCTATTTATAGCTTGCTGGTCGAATCTGATAATTTGCTGACGTGATAGCTCTGAGCACCTAGAATGGCTCCAGGTGCCTAGGCATGGATAAAACTTTATCCATGTCACAACAGTTCGCAATAGTTCACAAAGGATAGACTTTTCCTAGTCCGGGCACCCGAACTTGGTCCACGCGCCCGGATAGTCAACTTAAAGTTGACCGTCTGGTTTCTCCTCCATTTCGGTTTTATTTGCTTAGGTGATTTTGTCCATTCGAAATAGGGCTCACTCGAACCCATTTTCCATCCTTCTCTTCGAGCAAGCTTCTACTTCGGCTACGGCTTCGGCTTCTCGTCCATCAGAAACGTCACGTGTTTCCTTCTCATCCGCTAGCGTACTCTTCCGCATCATCTCATCCCTCAGACACACCAATCCCATCGACTCTCCTGTGTCATCTTCTCGCTAGCTATATCTTTCGCTCGACTTGCTATACTCCTAAGTTCCTGCACACTTAGATACATGACATCAAATACACACAGGGCCTAATTTAACTCGGTTAACCAAATCAAAACTATCTTGGGGTACCTACAATCTCCCCCCTTTTTAATGTGTATCAACCAAAGTTAGAGTTAGGGAAAAAATATAGAAATAAAATAACAATTAACACTAGAATTTTATAAACTACAAAATTATAAATATAACCTCCCCCTAGACTTAAGCTCTCATCTCTCATTCTCCCCCTTTGATTACATCAAAAAATAAAGTCGGGGAAAAATAAAGTTGGATAAAAATTTGAAACTTTTTCTAAGGAATAAAGAAACAGAATTCTAAAAAAAATTGCAAAAATTTTTTCTAAAAAGATAGATTTTCAAGATTTAATAATTATAGTTGCAAATTTAAAAATAGGTTTAACACTTTAAAAAATTTTGAAAATTTTTCTTAAAGTTCAATAGTAGTATATGAATATTCAAAAAAAAAAATCACAAAAAAATATTTAAATATTTTAGCATAAATGAATTATTTTGCAAAAAACATAGTTTTTACAAGTTAAATTTTAAAAATTAATTTTTATTGAAACAAATGTCACAAATTTTTCTATATATTGAGAGCAGAATACACAATTAATGAAAAATTAAAACTTTTAAAAATAAGTTTTCTAGACATTTTAGTTTTAAGAATAAAGTTTTTGGTAAATAATCCATAAAAAATTTGTTATTCATCAATAAATTTACCAAAAATTATTTTCAAACATAAATTCAATAGTTCTATCACTATAAAAAATTTGAATAAGAATTTCGAATAGAAATATTATATAAAAATATATTTTACATAGACATGATTTTTTTGGAAAATGAGTATTTAAAAATAATTTTATTAACCTAAAAATCAAGCTGATTTTTTTTTCTATTTATTCAAAATATAATGGTAATTCTCCCAAAAATCAGGTTTATCAAAATACATGTCTGAAAAATTTTTAATTTTAAATTATGATTTTTCAATAAAAAATTCATAAAAAAATTGTTTAAAAAAATTCTGAAAAATTTAATACTAAGAGGTTAGTTCTAGTAACAAAGGAAAAAATTTCAACAATAAGTGTTAATAGTAAGCATACGAACTTAATTTTATCAATAAAATTAATATTCCTAAACATAAAGCATGCATAATAATTTATTTATAATAAACAAGATTTTGGGATCCAAAATAAATTTTTACCTATAGAATTAATAAGAAATTTCTTCGGAACATATTTTTCTAATACTTTTCTAATTTGACCCTTATGATTTTTAAGGTTCCAATTTAGATTTCTATAATTTCTTGAAGTATTACAATTAACATATGCAGAATTTTTTGATTTTTCAATTTGATCCTTTAATTTTTCATTTTCATCCTTTAGTTTATCATACATTTCTAAAGGACATGTATTTGCTAAAATTATTTTTAATTCTAAAATTTTATTTTTCAAATTATTACTTTTAGACTTAATCTTATATAATGATCTAATCATTGATTTAATACCTAAATATAATTAGTCAGGAGGTAATAAATATACCTCACTTATCATATCCGCTCTGAAGTTTGTTTCTTCCTCCTTGCTGCAATTTTCTTCTGAGAAGCCTCCCCCTTTGTCTATGCTCTCCTCCTAGTGACTTTTCATCAGTGCAAGTCCAATATACTCCTCCAAATCAGATTCTGATGATGACTCATCCCAAGTCGCCTTCAGGGTTTGTGCTTTGTTGTACTTGGTCCTTTCTTGTTGTCCTTCTTCTTTAGCATTGGACAGTCATCCTTGATGTGCCCCTCTTTATTGCAATTGTAGCATTTTATCTTCCTTGCTCATCTTTTCTTGGCATGTACTTGATTAAATTTATTAGATCTAAAAAATTTCTTAAATTTCCTTACCATAAATGTCGTTTCATCATCGTCGAGGGAAGTGTCGGCGTCTGATTCTTCCTTCTTAGCTTTTAGGGCAATGTTGTTTGATTTTTCAAGTCCTGAGTATCTTCACAATGAGCCTCGTGAAGTTTAAAAGTAGAAAATAAACTTTTATGCATACTTACCTCGAAGTCCTTAGAGATGTAGTAAGAATCTACTAAGGCTGACCACTCTAGCAATGGAATTCTGCTTTTCCATTAGCCACGAAGTCGACTTGTTCCTTTTTCGTCTACATGTACTCTTCTTTGTCGACTCCTTATTGATCCTTAGGTATTACAAAATCATATATAATTAACAAAATTTTAAAATTGATATTGAATAATACCTCCACGCGCATTTTCCACGTTGCAAAGTCTCCTTCAAATTTCGACGGGTAGATGATGGATCCATCCATTTCTTTTGCTTTAGATGGTGGTTAATCCTTCTGAAGTAAGTCTTACTCTAATATCACTTGTAGGTCCCTTTATGGTGCAGCCTACAAGAGGAGGTGAATTGCCATAAAAATAAAATCAAACATTTCTCAATCTTTTGAAACTAAGTTAGAGAAATACTTGTATATAAAAAAATTAATAAACTAATTAATAAAAGAAAGAGGCACAGAATTTACTTGGTTTACAATTAAAGGATTACTAATCCAAGACTATGAAAATCTCACTAGAATTCTCCTTCGGGTGGAGTAGTCTCTTACAACATTGACAGCTTACAAAGTAGTAGAACAAAAAAGAAAATGAATTCGTGTACAAGTGATAATCTGAACTAATGAGACTAAGGCTCTATTTATAGCTTGCTGGTCGAATTTGACCGTTTGCTGACGTGGCAGCTCCGGGCACCTAGAATGGCTCTGGGCACCTGGGCATAGATAAAACTTTATCCACATTGCAACGGTTGACAAAGGATACACTTTTGCTGATCTGGGCACCTGGACACCCTTACTCCACCTTATGGACAAGGAGGTGCCCCTAGGAGTGCCTAAGGGGTCCGAGCACCTGGACCAATCCAGGCGTCTGGACCAATTCGAGCGTTCGAACAGTCCGGGTGCCTTCGTTCCAGCTCCATTTGCTTGGGTGATTTCATCCATCCGGAATAGAGCTCACTCGAACCCATTTTTCATCCTTCTCCTCGAGCAAGCTTTCGCTCCGGCTTCTCGTCCCTCAAAAATATTGTGCGCTTCCTTCTCGTCTGCTAGCGTACCCTTCCACAGCATCTTATCTCTCGGATGCACCGAGCCCGTCAACTCTCTCCTGTGTCATCCTTCTCGCTAGCTGTGTCTTTTACTCAACTTCCTGTGCTCCTAAGTTGCTGCACACTTAGACACAAGACATCAAACATACATAGAACCTAATTTAACTCGGTTAACCATATCAAAACTACCTCGGGGTACCTACATATTCTGATTATTCTTCTCCTTGTTGATCTTTGGGAGCTATAAAATTATATTTAATTATTAATAAAATTTTAAAATTGGTTTTAAAAATACCTTCATTTGCTTTTTTAACATGGTGAACTCCCCCTCGAACTTTGGGGGTAGATGCTTGGTCCAGCCATCATTTTGATATTTCAGTTAACGGTTAGTTCTTCTGAGGTTGTTGGGCTCTGATACCAAATGTTGGTACATGCGGAGGCTGGCAAGAGGAGGGTGAATTGCCTAAAAAGAAAAATAAACCCTTTCTCAATCTTTGGAATTGATTAGTTATGGACAAATAATTAAAATAAATAACAACATAAAAGAAAAGAGGCTACAGAATTTACTTAATTACAACCTAATTCGTTGTTAATCTAAGGAAGATGAAAAACTCTAAAAAGAACTCCTTCTTTGAAGGTGGAGAAGCCTCTTATACTTTTTGAAAGCTCAGAAAAATACTAGAAATGAATTATAAAAGTTGTTGTTGAAGTTCTGTTTAATTCCTAGTACCAGGGGCTTTTTATAGCCTCTTAGGATCAAGTGGTCATTGGTTTTCGTTGGTTAAAGGCACCTCCAAAGAGGTTCAGGGTACCTCCAAGAGGATAGAGTTTATCCTCTATCCGTTGGAGTTTTTATCCTCTCCAATGGGTGCTTAACTGCTATTGGAGGCACCTCCGACCAACTTAAGGGTGCCTTCCATGAAGGCGAGAGGGCACCTTCCATGAAGGCACGAGGGCGTCTTCCATCTTCCTTGAAAGTGTCTTCCATCAGTCAGCTTGACCAATTAACCTTCAAGAAAGGTTAACTCTTTCTAGTTCTTCCTTTTTGGGTGATTCTATGGCTGTCTAGAGTTGAGCTCATCCGAACACAACTTTACCTTTGTCGAGTAGACTCCTTTCTCGGCTTCTCATTCCTCGAACGCTCCATTTACATTCTTCTTGTCACTGGTGTACTCTTCCACAACCTCTTTGTCCCTCCGATGCACCGTGGTCATCGACTCACTTCCCATGTCATCCTTCTCATCTACTATATCTTCCGCTTGACTTCTTATGTTCCTAAGCTCCTGCATATTTAGACACAACACATCAAATATAATTGGACCTAACTTGACTTGGTTGACCACATCAAAACCAATCTAGGGTACCTACAAATGCTTCCTCAACCATTCGAGGTTCCTCATCGTCAATTAGGAGAATCATTAATGTCTCATTCTCATTGTCAAATATTCTCCGAGGAATAATCTGATAACTACTTCTTTGTAGGTTAGACTATTAAAAAATTAACTCATTCATAGCAAGTCACTTTCACTGGGTTGACTAGATTCAGACATCTCTCATGATACCTTATTTGTTGATAAAAGAATATTATCCTCCTCTATCGCAAATAAAGGAATTGTCTTTATCAACTTTCCCTCTTGTTGGAAACTCAGTTTCGAGAAAAGTAGTATACCTAGATTTTATTTCAGAGATGATTTCATCTTGTTACTTACTAATAAAAATATAATCCTTAGAAGTATCAAAATACCTTACAAAGATACATTTCTTACTCCTGAGTTCTAATTTCCTATATTTGTGAGTATTATCATGAACATAAGCAACTGACCCCTAAGGTCTCATATTATTCAAATCTGATTTTCTGCCATTCAACATTCATATGGAGTAGATGAAACAGATTTAGAAGACACTCGTTAAGTATGTAGGTTATAGTTATTGGTGTAGGTTGTACTAATAATCATGTTTTGATGTATAACAAATAAGTTAAATTTAGATGTATTGTTTGTCTAGCCTTTTACCAAGTATGCAGTACTGAAAGATAGGGACCTGACAACAGGCTGAAGCCCAGCTAGGTCTAAAGGACTTGATAACTGACAAGAAGTCTAAATAGGTCAAGGAGTGACTTGATATTTGGTAGAAAGTCCAGTTGAGTCTGCGGGACTTGACAACTAGCTGAAGTCTAGATGGGGCATCTAGAAGGAAGACCTGGTAGGTCGAAGAGTCAAGTAGGTCTGCAATGGTAAGTGAGGTGAGTACTGGAGGAGAGAGTCCGGTGAGTACTGGAGGAGAGAATCCAGTGAGGGTGAGTTCGGATAGGGGCTATAGGCGTTGGTCCAGCTTAGAGTCATTTTAGAAGTCTAAGCTGAGATCATAACTAGATTCTGGTCTTGGGAAGACAAGATCTAATTAATAGTTATTCTGTTTATTTTATATTGTCCTAACTTTATGTTGCAGGATATTTTTACTAACACTTTAATGTAGGGAAAAGGTTGGAAGAAGGCTCTCCAGGCGCCCGGACCTTGTCCAGGCGCCCAGAGGTCCAGCACCCAGAGTTGCTCCAAGCACCCGGACCAGGTGGGTGCGGCAGGAGGTGACTAGCTGAGGTGGCGATCGCTATTGACCAACACACATAACTATCCAAGCGCCCGAATGGGTCGAGGCGCTCGGAGTTGGATAAAGTTTGCAGGATAAACTTTCGACGAAGTGGAGCCACGCCAACATACTCTAGGCGCATGGAGAGGAGCTCTAGGCGCCCAAAACAGCCTATATAGGCAACTTTAACCAACAACTTCAAAACACTAATTCCTATGACTTTCATACTTATGCACCGTTCTGAAAGGTTTTCGGGATATCGAAAAGCTACTCTGACAAGCTACACTCGAGTCTTCTATTTTTATATTGTTAGTATACTTTTATTTCCTATAGTTTGTACTTAAATTTTGTATCTATCATTTATAATTATAATGATTTTCTAACAAAAGCACTCAGCAAGTGCGAGCCTTAGAGTAGGAGTCGTCGAAGACTCTGAACCAAGTAAAACTACTTGTGTTAGTGTTTTTTTATCTATTCTTTTCCGCTGTGTATTCTCATGATTTTATAAAATGCGATGATCGTTATTTACCCCTCCTCTAGCATCTTTATAATCCTACAATAGTTGATAATGCATCTCCCCAATAAGAAATTAGCAAGTTAGCTTGAGCCATCATAGACCTAACCATATCTAGAAGATTTCTATTTCTTCTTTCAGCAACCCTATTTTATTGTGGAGTTTCAGGATAGTTAGCTATCTAATAATATCTTTCTCATTACATATTATCTTGAACTGATCAGACAAATATTCACCTCTACAATCAGTGCATAAGGTTTCATCTTTACATTTCAATTGGTTATCAAATTCATTCAAATAAAGATTGAAGCAATCTAATGCTTCAGACTTATGAGAGATCAAATACAGATGATCAAAATGTGTGAAGTCATCAATAAATATAATGAAATAAAAACTTTCATGTCTAGCCTTCACATTCATTGGACCATAAATATCCGAATGAATTAATTGTAATGATGATTCTGCCCTAATAGTCTTACCAAATGGTTTCATAGTTACTTTTCTAGCAAGATAATGCTCATATATAGTCAAGTTAACTTTAGCATGAGTGTCGAGTAGACCCTTTTTACCTAATCTATTCATTCATTCTTTTCCTAATGTTCTAATCTAGCATGCCAAACTTCATCATTTACATCAGCATCATTAGTAAGAGTAATGTTTAAAAAATAAGCATTAGTATCATAATTAATATCTGGTTCTACATCAAGAACTATGAAATCATTCAATACATAACCATATCCTATTAACATAGAGCTAATACTTAGTTCCACATACTGAATGTAAAAGTTTATACAATAATCTAAATCAAGAAGACTAGTAATGGAAATCAGATTCCATCAAATCTCAAGAGCATACAGGACATCATGTAAAAATAAAGTATGTCTGCCACGTAGGTTGAGTTTGCGAGTGTCAACTCCTTTGACTTCAATGCTTATATTGTTTTCCATATATATTCATTTGTTGTCAGCTGGTATCCGACGATACTCCACGTATATAGCTCGATCACAAGCTACATGGTTTGTTGCTCCTTAATCTATAATCCATAAAGGATAAGAATCAGTTAACAACACTGAACTAGCAACATAATGCTCATGAAAAGAAGATAAATATGGATCTATTTTTTTTGGCTCAGTACATTCTCAAGCAAAGTGATCCTTCTTGCCACAGTTATAATAAATCAACTTGCTTTTAGGTTTCTTTCTATACTTCTTTCCTTTCTTTATGATTGGGTCTTGCCTAGTAGCAACACCAACTTCTTTTCTCTTTCCTTTCTTGAACAAGCTTTTCTTATTCTTGGATCCAGATGCTCTAACAAAATCTTCAACTATAAAACCTTATCCAGAAATCCTTGTGAATTCAATTGTCTTTGCCTCAAGTTCAATATGGTATGAGACATTAGTGAAAGTCTTGATACTTTCACTGTGTAAGGTTGTTTCATCGTTTCCCAAGAATCAGGAAGGGAACATATTACTATTTGAACTTGTTGTTCATCAATCAACTCATGACTAGCAACCTTTAAATCTCGAATCATATTCGTCATTTCCCTCATATGTTGGGTCATGGATACATTTGGATGCTTTACAACTATCAAACTTAATTATCAATTGACAAAGCTTACTCAAGCTAACTCCGCTATAGTTTTCTCTCAGGGCAACCCAAACAGCATGAGCTGATGGCAATGTCTTATACTCAAATATCAGGTCATCTACCATTGAACTAATCAATATTTCCTTAGCAGTGAAGTCATTTTTTTCTTCAATATCTTATAAGCATCAAGATCACATTTATGCTGTGTTAAAGGACCATCAACAAGTTCTTCCATAAATTGATTTACAGTCTCTAGAATTTCTTATTCCTCAAGAATATATTGTATCTTGAGATGTCATATTTTACAGTTATCTCTATATAGTTTCTCTTCCTTACTGAGTTCAACTATGATGTTCTTAGTAGTCATGACATAAAATAAACACATTATTCAGTATTCAGTGTAATTCATATATATATAATTAATGATTGACTTAATATAAATTTAAGTTTATTTACAAAATCAAGTGATAATTTCATTTTAACTCATTATTTGTATGATCCAATTAAATCAACATTGATTAATTTTATTACACACATCGTACCAATGAACTAATCATTTAAAAGAAATAGAATGAACTAATTATTAAATTAGACATGAACTAATCATTAAATTAAATATGAACTAATCATTTTTAAGTTTGTTAACACATAACATAAATTTTGTTCATTATATAGCACTATTCATACATAACAATAGTTTCTACTACATTATTTTCTTAAACTAAATGAGTTAATATTATCCATATATAACGATAATAACAATAACAAAAGTCTAATAAGCTAAATAAGCTAACAACACTCCTATTAGGACAGATACTAGTGTAATGGTAAACACTGTCCCTTTCAACCTAGCCTCGGTTAGAGCAATCTCAAGTTGACCAGCTTTAGGATTCTCCATTTGGTCCATATTCGAATCCTCTTCTGGATTCTCCTCAAGCTTTCTAGATTCTCTTCAAACTCTTCAAAATCCTCCTTAAACTCTTTAGAATCCTCTTTCTCCACATTGTGAAGCAACTCCACACACAACTCTGA